>NC_133033.1:30087500-31367500 GCF_048771995.1 Taeniopygia guttata
GATGGATTGCAGGGTACTGAAAGTGTAGCTAGTTGCCATATGCTTTAAAAAGTAGAAACTACTAAATTTGTGAAAAAAATGTTCTTCCTTTTTTGCTTTTCATGGATCAGACAAGGCCTGTTTCTGGTTTTGAGGGATTTCCAGGGACTGACCCAAGTCGTCATTCCTCAGGACGAGGTAAGTGCTACCAAAACACGTGTCTGTGTTTTTATTTTTCCTTTGGTAGCTTGACTTCAGCAGCCACTCTGTCAAACTGGGTGCTCTGACTCACAAATAGATTGAAGTGTCATGAGAGCCCTGACCTGATGCTGCAACAGAAGCATCAGTGCTGTTTCCCCTGCCTTAAGAGTGATTTTGGATTGAGGTGCTTGGCCACAATGCCTTTGTCCTGTTCTTTGAATTCCTGCGAGGCTCTGTCCTCTCCCTGCAGGCACATTCCCACGTGAAGGAGCTGCTGTCCAACGCCCCGGTGGAGTCTGTGGTGAGAGTCACTGGGACAGTGTCCCCTCGGCCCCTGGGGCAGGAGAACCCGGTGAGGATGGGGTCAGGGGGGCTCTTGGGGCTTTTATTCCCTGAAGGAAACAACCCTGGGTGGTGGGATTATGGTGGGCTTTGTGTCAGAGCATTGCCACGGCTTCTGCCTGTGTGACAGCCCATCCTCAGATAGTGTGAGGTGAAATAAGTGCTATGGCAGATAACAGAGAATCTCAGAGCACATACAGACACCCACAAATTCAACTGGATCCCAGCCCTTTGCAAGGATAATGCTGGCTTTCCCAGGCTTTCAGAGTGTGGTGGGAATTTCTTTTGCTTGAAAAGAAATATTGTTGAGTTCCACCTATTTATTGACTTTGCTGGTCTCCTTGTATAGGAAACAGAGGTTGAATAATTTTTTAATGTTCTGCATTCCTCAGCTGTCATTGTAATCAGCTATAGACTGAACTGTCAGGTTTGTACATATAACTGGCAGGTCTAAAAAGAGGACTGTATTTATGATCATAACTTCTTTTTGCTCCATCTCGTAGATGTCCACTTAAAATCCAGGCTTCAAACAATGCTTTTGTTTATTTTATTAATTTCTTCTTTTGTGGGAAGGTTGTGCATCCTTTCCCCTGGTAAATAGTGAGAGTTCTGCAGGATAAGTGAACTTTGCTGTGCCTCAGTGCTACGTGAGGGGAGCTGCCTGCCCTCCCTTGGCATAGAGTCAAAAGAAGACCAGTTCTGAGAACTGGTGTTTAGAACTGGAAGTTCTGAGAAGTTCCTCATCATTTGCCTTTTTTGACTCATGTTAAGGGCTGCTGCTGCTCATGCTCACTGAAACCTGTAGTGTGGTTTTGCTGGGGCTAGTGTGTTTATTGACCAGTATGCTGCTGGGAAAGAAGCTGCCATCTTTGGTGAGGTGACTTGTGTTTCTCTGAACAGAAGGGAAACCTGGAAGAAATCTGTCCTTAGGAGAAGCTCTCTGATTTATACACTGTTAGAAGGCAGGGAGGGTAATCACATTGCTTCCTTTTTTCTCTTTGAGCATCTGTGAAATATCTTTGTCCAACTGTTATAACTTTTTTTGCCTTTTTGTTCTAGAAAATGCCAACAGGGGATATTGAAGTGAAGGCAGAGACTGCAGAGATCCTAAACTCCTGCAAGAAGCTGCCTTTTGAAATCAAGGATTTTATCAAGGTGATTGTGTTTTTCTTTCCTTTTTCTTACCAAAGTGGTGACTTTTCACTAAATTGGGAATTGCCCAGGATGATGGCAAAACATCTCAGAGCCGGGTCTGGTTCTCCCCATTTCACTTTGGAGGAATGATGGTGTTTAAAACAGACATGCTGTTTATTTGCTGGGAGGATTTATTTCCAATTACAGCTAAGCAGAAAACAGGGCTTGAATGGTTCCTGATTTCTGGAAGCACTGATGGCAAAGGAAAGAGTGAAAGAAATGGTGCTGTGCTGGGTTTCCTGAGTGTGAAATGAGGCTGTTTCATTTGACTCCTGGAATCACAGAATGGTTTGGGTTGGAAGGAGCCTTAAAGATCGTCTTGTTCCAAATCCCCTGCCATGGGTAGGGATGCCACCAGGTTGCTCAGAGTTTCATGCAACCTGGCCTTGAACACTTCCAGGGATGGGGCAGCCACAACTTTTGTAGGCACTTTGGTTTTTTGTTTCAAGCAATTGCCGTGTTTGTGTAGGTTGTGCGTAACGGGCACATTGCAGCAACCATCCCCTTATTCAACTTCTCCCTTTTTCTCTGTGGCTTTAGGAGCACCTTCAGTGGACGTGCAATTTGAATTTTGTCTCTTAACCCTCTCTCCTCCCCAGAAGTCAGAGGCCCTGCGGATGCAGTATCGGTACCTGGACCTGCGCAGCTCCCGGCTGCAGAACGCGCTGCGGCTGCGCTCTCG
This sequence comes from Taeniopygia guttata, assembly GCF_048771995.1. NCBI lineage: Eukaryota > Metazoa > Chordata > Aves > Passeriformes > Estrildidae > Taeniopygia > Taeniopygia guttata. Next base: position 30,089,899 of record NC_133033.1, read on the forward strand.
CGTGGTGATGAGGATGCGCGAGTACCTCTGCAACCTCCACGGTGAGGGAGCTGCTTGGAGCAGCAAACATTCCTGCTCTCCCTGCTGCCTCTTCCTTGTGCTGGCAGAGATTCCTAACCAAGTTGTTACCCCAAACTGGTCCCACTTAATAAGGACATGTCTGCTTGTGGTGAGGTCTTCAGTGGCATGTTGTCAGGCCTGAGGAAGATGCCCACAAAAATTGTGGCTGCTCCATCCCTGGAAGTGTTCAAGGCCAGATTGGATGAAGCTCTGAGCAGCCTGTTTCAAATTAGCAGCTTCCAATGAGAAAAGACTCTTTGCAGGTAGTTGCCCTCTTTTGGTCACCCAGTTGAGGCATGTCAGATGGATGGATTTTGTTTAGGGCTTTTACTTCTCTTAAAATCAGGAAGTGCTTTTTGGAAAATCAGTGCCTGGTTCAGAATAGATAGAGAACTGACACATTTTCAGCTTGTTTGGAGCCCTTTGTCATCAACAGTTCTGGCAGGACATCAGAGTAGCTCAGAGTCTTTAGATCTGTCATTACAGGAATAATTATTAGAAGTTGTAAAGTGTGTTGGTTTTGGAGAGGCTCCATGGTGTGTTAGATGACCTATTTTGCTGACTAACCCTACTCTAGCCTACTCTGTCACGTTAGTTCTCCCTCCTCTCAGCATATTCTGTGTTTGTTCCCCAGGGTTCGTGGATGTAGAAACTCCAACTCTGTTTAAAAGAACCCCAGGGGTATGTATGTGATGCTTTTTGGCCTCCTACAGCTGCACAGTCAGGGCTGAATCATTTCCAGCTGCTACTCAGCCTTCATTGCTTTTCCCTTGCCAAATAACAGCTTGTGGATCTTCTGATATCATCCACAGATCCTATGAAAAGTAGAGGGAGAGAAAGGGGAGAGGTGATAACTCATGTCTTAATTTTGACCCTCCAAACAAAATAAGCTTCTGCCTTGTAGAGCACATGTTGAATCCAAGTCTACCCTGGGATTATAAACCCAAAAAACTTTCAAGCACTGTCTTTTCAGCATTTATCTCTTAACCAGTAGGTTATTGTAGAGGTCATACTCAAGTAAATTTTATTTCTGATCTTATATTCTTTTCTTTCATTTCAAAAATAGCCAGAGAGAAGAGAGCTGTAGCTGAGGAATTGTTGATGCAGCTACTCTGGAGTTCTTGCATTTAAACCCCAGTCTTGGATGGTCTATTATGCATTAGTCTCTCAGAGAAGAAGGTGCAGAATTCTCCTTTCAGATGTTTTGGACCAAGTTGGTTAACAAATGTGAAGTGTAATGTACAAACAGCCATTTCCTCACATGTGGGATTTTATAATGTGAAAAATAGGTCCTTTCCTCTTGCATTTCTAGTATTTGCTCTGTCAGGAATTGGGGCCTTGTTGAACTATGTAGATTTCTTTCTGATGCCAGGGAGCCAAAGAATTCCTTGTGCCCTCGAGGGAAGCGGGCAAGTTCTACTCTCTGCCACAGAGTCCTCAGCAGTTCAAGCAGCTCCTCATGGTTGGAGGCCTGGACAGGTAAGAGTTTCTTGGCCTCCTGTTTTCTGCATGTCCTTTCTAGGGTTTGACTGCTTTATCTGTGAAGTTTAGAAACTTCCCAAAAAAACAAAATACTGCCAAGGATTTGTGTCTTGAAGAGGGATCCTGAAATACTTAGGGCTTTACAGTCAGATGAAACGTATCCTTCTGGAAAGCTGAAATCTTTGCTGCTGTGTTAAATGCAAACCTGATCTGAAGCAGAGCCTTCCTGAAGGGCAGAAAATCTAATGTGTGATGAAAGCTGCTCCAGGAGTAACCTGCAGAACTAATTGAGGTGAGGCTGGGCAGCTGAGCATGACTGAGACAAGGAAAAGCATGTCAGGGTGCCCAAGTGCAAAGCTTTTAATTGGGCTTACTTCTCCAAATCAGATGGATGGACAGGGAGACAGACAATTGTTCACACGGTGAACTGCAGGCCTGGTCTTATCTGAGAGTTTTGCATGGCTCTTAGGAGAGTCCTGGAGTGGAGTGGAAGGTGGAATAAAGAGTTGAGTGTGCTGCCCTTGGGGGACAGCTCACCTGGCAGTCTCCACGTGCCTCTGGAAGATATGGCTGGAGATGGATGCAGCTGCTGATAGAGTTCCTTCCACTCAAACTTCCATTGTTTTGAAGGGATGGGAACAAGGATCATCTCCTGTGGGAACAGAGCACTCTCTCTCTGATTTACTTCTTTTTTCCTTCTTGTTTGTATCATCAATTCTATAGCCACAGTTGAGTTCAGGATACTTTAAATCATTATCTAAGTCAAAGTGTCACTGCAGGTACTTCCAGGTCGCTCGCTGCTACAGGGATGAGGGTTCACGGCCTGACAGGCAGCCAGAATTCACCCAGGTAACCAGCCTCTGCTGCCTTGCTCCCTGCTCCTCAGCCCAAGTGGCTCAGAGCTCTTTTCCCTTCCTGAGGCTTAGTCTGTGCTAGTCTGGTGCTGCCTGGGGGCATGCAGAGTTGTTTGGTTTGTGTTTCACAGACACAGCCCTTGGAAATTGCTGTGGGATGAGTGTGGGGTTCCTGTCCTTGGCTGGCTGCAGTGTCCCAAGTGCAGATGTGGGAATTGCATTGCAGCAGTGATTTTAATTTGATGCTACAATCTCCTCCTGTCCTGCTAGGTCAGACATCCCATTCCTCAGCCTTGAAATCCCAGGCTGAGTTAGCCTGGTTCACTCAAGGCTGTTTCTGTGTCCTTGTCATCCTTACCTCATTCACTCTCTGAGGAGGTTGTTGCCTGAGTCATCAGCCTGGAGGGTGATCCTTGGCACATTCCTGGTCTAATGCAGTCATGCTGTGATGTCATTTTGTGTATTGTTTCTTGTTTTGCTGTGTACTCACAAGTAGCACTGTGAAAGCACAACCTTTAGCTAATGTGGAATTCCCCTCCTCTTCTCTGTTTTAAGATAGATATAGAGATGTCGTTTGTAGATCAAGCTGGGATCCAGAGGCTCATAGAAGGCCTCCTGCAACATTCCTGGCCTGAGGAAAGAGGCTCCATTATGACTCCTTTCCCTTCCATGACTTATGAGGAGGCACTGGCTGGGTATGGGACTGATAAACCAGACACTCGCTTTGGGATGAAGGTGAGGGTTTGTCCATTAGCAAATTGCAGCACTTCCTTTCAGTCAGTGTTTTAATAACCTTTGGATCGTGGATACATGGTTGGCTGGAGTTTTGAGTGCTGTAATTTACCCAAGGTGCCTGTCCCATTGTTGCTGCTTTGTGCAGTCTGCTGAAGAAGAGAGGATTTAATCAGTTGACTGTGAAAAATATATGTTGTAATAAAACTTTAAAATAAAGGTGATGTAGTGCTCGGGAGCAATGCATCTTGACTGTTTCAGGAGCAAAAGCTTCTAAAAGGAAATAGTGTGGAAGGTGCAGGAGTTTTTGCTTTGTATTCCTACCAGCAGTGATTTTTCCTGTGCTCTCTCCCTTGTCAGATCATGGATATCAGTGATGTTTTACGAGGATCAAACATTCAGTTTTTGCAGAATGCCCTCAGCTACCCACATGGTTCCATCAGAGCCATTTGTATTCCTCAGGGAGTGGTAAGTGAAGCTCTTACATCTTGTTTATGGTTTATGTGGAATAAATAAACTGCCAGTTTGAATTCCTTTGTTCCTTGCTATTACTGGTATTCTTAAGGGAGTTTGGGATTGGTTGTAATCCATGTCAGGTTGGGCTGAGTGGCGTTAGAATGATAAGGAAGAGTATTTTAGCCGTAGGAAGAGGAGGAAAACAATAGAGCTGCAAGATCCCATGAGGATAGGGAACACTCTTGGGGTTTCACCTTGCTTTCTATCACCTTTTTGATGTGCATCTCAATAATAAATTGTGCCTTGTGACAGGAGATTGAAACAGGGCTGGGCATGGCACAGCTCTGGGCTAGGCAGAGAAGGGTCAGGTGGTTCCATGTCCTCCTCCTGTTTGCTTTAGCTGCATTTTTGGGTACAATTTGTGTGTTGTAATGAGAATGTCATGGACCAAATCCAAGGCTGACAATAGATGTGGAAGACCTTTGACACAGCCCTGCATTTTGGCAAGGAAATAGATTTAATTCTGGCTATAGGCATCTTTGTAGCTTGGACGGTATGGAAAAAACAAGTCCTCTAAATACTGAGTTTTATCTGGGGAGCAGGGCTCTGTGGCCATGATTTCCCTTAGGATTCCTTTCATTTTGGCACAAAGTGCAAGTTAGTGGCTGCCCACGAGAGGGCACAGATGTGTTTGTTTGAGCAATACAAAAGTGGCATCTAGACCCACCCTAAACACTGGAGTAGCTGAAAAAAAACCAAGATCTTGATGCAGGTCCTCATTTACTTCATGGCTTTGCATGCAAGAATCAGCCCAGTTGTTTTTTCTCTGTTCTTCCTTCAGTTTGAGCTCTGTATTCCCCATCCACAGTGTGGTGGTGTAACCTTGTTTCTGCAGGCTGGAGGCAGAGTGAGCTGATCCTGCTGACCAGATATATTTATTTGTGAGGGGGGGAAAAAATATAGATCTGGAGGGGTCTTTTCCTAAAAGGAGCCCACAGATCAAACACCCAGCCCAGTGCTAATGACCCCATCCTCTTCCACAGCCTTTATAAGAACTTGAACTAGAAACAAAAGAATTGGGAAGTTTGGAACCAGCTTAGTCAGTAGGTTTTATACCTAGTCAAGTTATCCAAGCTGATCTTTGCTGTGTCTTCTCTTGCTGTTTCCCCAGAGATATCTTACAAATAAAGACTTGGAGTCATTGAAGGAGTCTGCAAAATCCCAGTTTAACCAGGTGAGAGAGAAACTCTTCTGAGGCTTTGGGAAGGGTGAGTGATAAAGACAGAGGGAGGTAGGAGAGGAGTGTTTATAGCTGAGAGTCACAGCCTGAGCATGTGATGCTTCAAGGCAAGAGAGGGCAGCACTGCACTGAACACAGCCTTACCTTTCTCCAGGAAATCATGGAAATTACCCGCAGACCTGATGGAAGCTTGAAATCTCTGCTTACCAAGTTCCTTGGTGAGAAGGAGCAGTCAGAGCTCATCCAAGCACTGAACATGCAGGAGGGTGATGTGGTGCTGCTGGCAGCTGGAGAACACAAGCAAGTGGTAGGAGGCATTTCTTGGGTGGCTCTCTGAATTGAATGTTGCTGATGGTGGTTTTGATGTTATCTGACCTTAGTCTGATTCTTCTTGTTATTAAAATAGGTCATCATCTAATTTTCTGTTTCTCTGGAACGGCAGCTATAGCAACAGCAGATAAAGCATGAAATGTGTCTATTACTTTATGGCCCCCAGTCAAATTCTGGGCAGGATTTGTAACTGAAATGAAGGCTGAAATATAAAAAACCCTGCAACAAATCAGTGCCTTCTTTTCTTTTAACTTCATTTTTAAAGCATCATACAGATTGGAAAATGAGGTCAACTAGGTAATTGTGTCTCCCATAAGTGCATGACTTATTAGCAGCAATGGTGGGAGATTCTATTCCTACCCTTCTCTCTATTCTTGCCAGCAGATGTTGCTGGCAAGAATAAAGAGAAATAAAACAAAGCATTGTTTTATTATAAGGTGTCATGCTTTGCTCAATAGCCAACATTTTGTTGGATTCTCTTCTGCACCTTCATTTTTCTGCAAAGTGTGGATCTTACATGTGATCCCCCAGTTAATCCACATATGTGGAGCTGGAGATTAGTCTAAGAAAGTTCTGAGGATGAAATAGCTGGAAAAACATGGACTTCCAAGCTCCTTCCTTGGTCTCTGTCAAACCTGGTGCTGCTGCTGCCTCAGCAGGAAGATTATATATTTCAGGATAGGAGGCTAAGATGTTCAAGGCAACAATGCATTCCAGCTGATGCTGTCTGTGGTACTTCCTTTATGAAACACTCTTTGCCTGGTGGGTGCTTGAGTTCCCTGATGGTGAAATCACCCTGTCTCATCTCTCCCTTCTCTGTTGCAGTGCTCTGCGTTAGGAGCCTTGCGGTTGTTGAGTGCCAACCTCCTGGAGGCAGCTGGGCTGGCACTCCGTGATCCCACAGCCTTTCACTTCCTCTGGGTGGTGGATTTCCCCCTTTTCCTTCCCAAAGCTGAGAATCCCACTGAGCTGGAATCTGCTCATCACCCCTTCACTGCCCCTCATCCTTCAGATGTCAGCCTCTTGTATTCTGATCCCACAAAGGTAACCAACTTCCTGCCTGCCATGCTGGCTCTTTTACAGCTGCTCCCCTGGAAAACCAGGCAAGCAGCAGCTGGGTTTAGTGTAAAAAGAGATTCATGGGACTGACTGCACAAGGAAGATGTAGATATGTTGGAATGAGTCCAGAGGAGGCTGCTAAGACCATCAAAGGGCTGGAGCACTTCTGCTGTGAGAAAGGCTGGAGAAGCTGAGGTTCATCCTGGAGAAGAGAAGGCTCAGGAGCAACATTAGAGTCCTTTCCAGTGCCCAAAGAGGCTACAAGAGAGCTGAGAGGGATATTTTGCAGGAGCAAGTAGTGATAGGACAAAGGGAAATGGTTTTAAACTGAAAGAGGGTAGACTTGGATTGGTATTGGGATAAAAATCTTCCCTGCAAGGAGGTACTGGCACAGATTGCCAAGAGCAGCTGTGGCTGACCCAACCCTGGCAGTGTTGAAAGCCAGGCTGGACAGGGCTTGGGGCAACCTGGGATAGTGGAAGGTGTCCCTGCCCATGGCAGAGGGTTGGAGCTAGAGGATCTTTAAGGTTCCTCCCAACCCAAACCATTGTGTGATTCTATGATCTTGTATGTGTCTAGAAGATATGGTTTCCTGAGTACTGCAAATAGCAAGTATTCATATGTGCCCCAGCAAAAGGAGCTGACAGGAAACAGAAATCTTATATTCTGACCCTTCTCATGTGCTTCAGGTTTGATGAATCTTTCAAAAGGATTTGTTCTCCTCCCACATCAGTTAGGGGCACCCCATGCCTCCAGAAGGACTGCTGCCTGAATTGCAATGTACCCCTGAGAGAGCAGTTTTACAGAGTTCTGTGGCTTCATTCCCAGTGTCTGCAACATTTGCCATCTCTGTGCAGGTTGTTTTTAGGTGCAGCTGTGGCCCAGCCTCACCAAGGTGCCTGTCCCTGTCTCTCTGCAGGTCCGTAGCCAGCACTACGACCTTGTGCTGAATGGCAATGAGGTTGGAGGTGGCTCCATCAGAATTCACAGTGCAGAACAACAGCGTTTTGTGCTGGAGAAAGTGCTGAAGGTAACACCTACAGATGCCTCTAACGCTCTCTTGGAGGTTTAAAAGCACTGATTAATTGAAATATTAATTGCATATTCTGAAAGAAACACTCACATTCTTCTCAGGTAAAACATAACTTCTAGCCCTGAGCAATGGATTATTTCATTGTACCTTCATCTTGTGTTGCTAATAGGAAGAGCATTGCTTATCCTTTTAATGTGATTTTGCAGGAGGACTCTGAGGTGCTTTCCCATCTGATTGAGGCTTTGGAATTTGGAGCTCCACCTCACGGAGGAATTGCTTTAGGTAAGTGATCTGTAGCTCTATGGATGCAGGTCTTTAGTGGTTTTTTGGTTTTCGTTTATTGTGGTTTTTTGTTTTGTTTTGGTTGCTTTGGATTTTTTTTTGTCTTTGTTTTGTTTTTTTGGGTTTTTTTTTGCATACTAGATCCTGGGAACAAGCCTCATGGTTGTTAGGAAAAGCCTTGCTGCTTCCAGCTCTGCAGCAGCTTTGTGGAAAGAAACAGAGGTCTGGTACCAAGAGCAGAAAGTTGGGGTGTTCCTCCCCGGGGTCACAGTGGGATTTAGGTCTTAAGTGAGGACATTGGTGGCACGAAGGATGGTCCTTATCTGCTGATCTGCAAACCCTGTGCTCAGTGAGGTTGTGTCAGCTTTGTTCCCATTCCTGTGCAGCCAGAGCAGGATCCCTGTGCTGCCTGTCTGGAGGCATGGGACAGCAATGGCACTTCGTGTTTCATGCCCTTCCCCTCTGCTGCCATCTCACTTCCCTTCTCTCCTCACCTGTTTTGCTCATTATTTCAGAAAATGTCAGGGTTTGGTTTTTTCCTTAGAACAATGCAAGCTCCTGGTTTAAAGAAAGAGGGGAAAAAACCCATCCAATCAACAACACCCTCCCTACACTCACCAAAATAAAAAAGCCTACAAAAAACAAAGGTATTTTAACCTGTGGTCTTGCAGTTTGACTTTCCTCCATCCAGTCATCTAGAGGCTTTTGTTCCTCTTGAATTTTTCTTAGTAGTTGTAATCCTTCCAAACTGGTTGATGCAGAGCTCTGAGCTGTAAAGCAGAGCCCTGCCAGTGTTCTGCCATTCACCTTGCCCAGGTTTTGTTTTGCTGTGTTTGCTGTCTATGTCCTGCAGCTCTTAGTGTGTTACAGAGCTTCCTGCAATATTGAAAAGCTTTATTTTGGTAGACATTTCTGTTCTCGAGGCAAATCTGTTTCTCTGCTACCAGCTGAGATTAATTTTTTTTCTCCCTTACTTGCTTCACTCTTTTTCTTCAAGCTCAGTGATATTACCTCCTCAGTCTTTCTGATTTTTCTGACTCAGGGGAGGTAATACAGAGCCATAACTCAAGTGTTTCACCAATTTGTTTTCTGCTTGTAGGACTTGACAGGCTGATCTCTCTCATTGTTGACGCTCCAAGTATCCGGGACGTCATTGCCTTTCCAAAATCCTTCAGGGGACGAGACCTGATGGGCAATGCTCCAGACTATGTCACTCCAGAAGAACTAGAGCCATATCACATTCAGGTTTCCTGGCCTCTTGAAGAAAAAGAGGCAAAGAAAAACTGACTTCACGCCAGTGGTGTAAGCTGATCTGATCAACCAGAGGTGGTTACAGCTTCTAAAGGCTGGGATTCAGTTCAGAAAGCATCAGCTGCTGTGGCAGGGTGGGGGACAGTCCAACTCCACTGTACTGTGGCAGTTTCAGGATGGAGTGGGAAGCAGATAAGGGATATTCCTGACAGGAATTCATCTTTGGGAGGTAATGGGAAGGACATGCAAAAAGGCAATAGCAAAGAGCATAATTTTAGCATAGGATATTGAGACTTTCCTTTAGGGTGTCATATTGGAGGGAAGATGGGTTCTGGTTTTTCCCAGTTTTTATATGTCCCTTGTAAAGTATTCCTCCTCCCATCTGGAGGAGATAGTCAGCTACCCTGGCAGGAATTAAATCATGATCCTCATTAAATGACATCAGCTGAGCACTGTGACAATAAAACTGTGCTGGACCAGGAGCTCTGAATACTGCACAGGCAAACTTCAGTGCAGCCAGCAACTTGTTTCCTGTTGGAGGATACCACATCATGCAGGACTTTGCATGGCGAATTCACACTCAGCTGTGTTTTCACCTTGAAGGGGAGGGAGAGAAACATTGATAATGTTCACAACAGTTGTCATTGTAATACTGGTCAAAGAGGTGTTGATCTGTCTTTGGGGCCTGTGGTCCTGGTGCTTTCAGCACAGTCATTCAGGAGCTTGTATGTTTATAAATAAAGTTTACCTGGCAGTGTGGTTTGCCTGAGTGTAGCTTTGGGCTTTCTCTACAACAGCAAGCTGTCAGTTTGGCTTTGTGACCCCTGGCCCCTCCAGGAGATGACAGGAAATCTGTGGGAGCACAGCATGAACTTCTGTGAGCTCTGTCTGTTACTGCAAACCTGCTGCTGCAGTGGTGAGTGAGGCAGCAGCAAGTTCCTCCCAGGGAACTGTTCATCCCTGTCCCACACCAGAACATCCACAGTGCTGGGGTGACTGTTCTGAGGAGAGGTGGAGGTGAAGAAACTGAGGAAAACTGAGGAAAAGAGTTTCCTAGATGAAGATGGTGCAAAGGAAGAAAAGGGAGAGCTGGTGGGATTCTCGCAGCCAAAGTGCAAGTTGTTATTTTAGTTTAAATTTTTTTGTTTCTTAAAAGTTTCCAAGCCTATCCAGAATATTTCAGGTTGAGGCAAGCTGAGGAGAAATTGCAGCTTTTGATTTCAGCTGGGAAGGACAGCAGGAGGCACATGCCAGAGGAAGTGCTGGAGGACAGAAGGAAGACTGAGCTGATACTGAGCTCCAGCCTGTCCTGCAGGTTGTCAGATTCTGATCTGCTCCCAGGGGTGGCCACTCTCTCCACATGGTGGGATAGCACTGCATGGTGGTGCTCACAGTTGTTACTTAAATACTGAACTGTCCTACTGATAAGAATCAGTAATGCAGCCCTTCTCCTTAAGGGTGGATTTTTGGATTTTTTTGACTACCATCCATAGAAAGTGACACTAGAACTGACTTGCTGCTGCTTTGCAGATCATAAAATGATGGAGTTACATGTGTAAAAGAAAAATACTTTTCTTTGCTTCTGGCATGATTGTTACTTTCAGTCTCAGAGCTGGTTGAATATTATTGAAGGCAAAACAGAACAATCCTGGATTTGTAGTCACATTCATTTTAGCCAAACACTGAATTCCTTCATTTTTTCCTTATATGAGCTATTCATTTCTACTTGAAATCAATTCATCTGTAGTAAATAATTTCTTTTTCTTACTCTGAGTAGAAGGTATCAGTAATGGAGTGAGGATCAGTTCTCAGAGAGAAGCTGACTTGAAAAATGGATCCCTAAGCAGATCCATGATAAACTTTATGATCTTCGTGGGTCGCACTGAGGACATTCTGTGACTTTAAAAGCAGTTATTTAATTTTTTTTTGTTGTTGTTTTTGCAGGGAGGAGAGTCACCCTGGGGCAGTTATACCAGATATTTTTATTCTCCTGATTTGTCAGTGGTGATAGAAAATAGAGTCACTTCAGGCTATGTGTTGTAGTCAGACTTCTGGTTTAGAGGATGCTGGATTTTCTGATTTTGTTTCTTCACTGGTAGCGTGATTAAGATTTGCATGGAATTTGCTTGAGGATCATCTGTGTTCCCAAAGCAGGGATGTCATAGGCTTGTTTGAGGTCATGGAACATAGGAAATAAGTTACTCTCAAAAGTTCTTCACTCCTCCCAGGCTATTATTTATAGTAACTGTAAACAAAATGTGCTGAACTTTGCTTTTTAATTGTGAAATCAGGAGTAGCGTATCATTTGCTTAGCACCTGCTTGCAAAGGCAAATGCTGTTTACCTGTGCTGAGTCCCAAATTAGGATTATCAAGTGTTCAAGGGGAAGCTGATGCTCTGGGAGGCTCAGGCAGAAATTTAACCCTGCCTGGAACATTCTTTTTGAGAGCACTTGTTAAAACATGTGAGCGAGCTGTGCACATCCCTCTTGTGCAAGCAGCTTTGGCTGCTGGTGTTTATCCTCTGCTAGATGAGGGACTCGCTGCACTTAGAAATAAAAAGTGCAACCAAACACCTTGTCTGAGCTGCTGCTGTCCTGCCACAATTAGGTTAAATATCAAAAGGTGTGTCCCAAATCCAGGCAAGCCGTTTGTGACTGGCTTGGTGAATGAAGGTGGTTTCCAAGACAAGTGTGAGTTTGCCAGGGTTGTGTGAATGTTGCCACAGAGAAGATACTGAGTTTTTTTGTTTGTTTGTTTTATAGAGCATTGTGTAAGATTGTGCTTGGGCTTGTGGAAGCCAAATCTACAGAAAATCCCTGAAACCACAATCTGTATATTTTGGTAGGAGCAGGAGTATACAGGCAGTACAAAGAAATCCATGGAAATCAGGGCTGGTCGTATTGCAGACCAGAATCTCCTGCTTGCTGGAGGGAAGATGCCAGCCTGTGATCCTGAAAAGAGATGTTGAAACCCATCACAGACCCCTTATTGCCTCTGCTCTTTGTTATTTCCCCTGTATCAGGGTGGTGGTATTCTCAGCAGCCAAAGTTCGAGTTGTTGTTATTTTAGCTTAAATTTTTTTATTTCTTAAAAGTTTCCAAGCCTGTCCAGAATAATTCAGGTTGGGTCAAGCTGAGGAGAAATTGCAGTCTTTGATTTCAGCCATCCCAGGTGGGTTGGGTGAATTTAGCTGGAAGGGTTTTGTATAAAGTGCCACAAAGACAGAAAGTGTTCCCAGAATTTAATATGGAGTTTAATCCTGTATTGTGCTGGTATCTCTCTCGAGATTAGCTAGATTACAATATAATTTACTAAATTGCAATGTATCACAGCAGCTTTGTGTAATCCTGTGCTGCAGATACCCAGAGGTTCAGAGTGCTGCTGAATTCCCAATTCTGCTGAAAACAGAAAATATTAGCATTTGTAACATGTCAGCTGAAATATTCCAAAAATGGTTTCAGCTTTTTGCAGCTGGATTTGTACCCACTATTTTATCCTGAGTGTGGGCAGGAAGTGGGGCTTTGTACACTCCCAATCCCAGGAATGTTTGCTGCTCTGGGTACCACCAGCACCTCTCCCACTGTGAGGAAAGGAGCAGTGATGCTGCACTGAATGCAGGCAGCCCCAAAAATGAGTCTGTATTGCTAAAAGCAGAAGGATAAAGAGAATTTATGCTCTCAGATGTATGGATTTCTATTTTCCCCCCAGTTATTTCTTACCTTTGCTGGCACTGGGGTGTGTTTGGAGCACTCTTGGTGCATTCTTGAGCCCTTGTGCTCACAGCAGCAGAACAGGCAGAGACAACCAAAGCCACCTAAACAGTGCCAGATGGAAATCCCCCATGTCAGCTTCACATGGCTTCACCTCTAAATGTTTGGGCTCTGATTCCAGGCTTGTGCCCTAGTTTGTTGTGTTCCTTTGGAAGCTTTGTTTTCTGTAATTAAAAAATGATGATTACATGCAGTCACCAGCTGTGCCAGGCACAGTTCTGCAGCGAGCAGAGCTCTGTGACAGATATGTTCAGATGGATTGGTCACATTTTTCTCTAATAACCCATCAGGAGCCAGCTTGCTTTTTATGTTTTGATAGTCTTGGTGTTCACTGCAGAGCTGAAGAAAAGCATTGTGGATGGTTCCGCCATTAATTTGGTTGTATCTTAACAATATTTGTATTTCATAGAACCATAGAATCCAATAATTTATTTGGGTTGGGAGGGGTCTTAAAGACCCTCTAGTTCCACCCTGGGACACCTCCCACTGTCCCAGGTTGCTCCAAGCCCCATCCAACCTGGCCTGGGACACTTCCAGGGATCCAGGGGCAGCCACAGCTTCTCTGGGCGCCCTGTGCCAGGGCTGCCCACCCTCACAGGGAACAATTCCTTCCCAATATCCCATCTAAACCTGCTCTCTGTCACTTTAAACTTCTATCCCCTTGTCCTGTCACTACATGCCCTTGCAAAAAAAATACCTCCCCCTCTTTCTTGTAGACTCCCTTCTTTATTTTTATACCCTTGAGTTGTGTTAAATTATGTGTTATTCTAAAAACTACTTTCTCATGCTTAATTTAAACCTCTCACCTGATCATTGCACAAGGCACTTTCCCATGTAGCTTATAGAAGTAATGATATTCAAATTTCTTATGTATTTTCTGTTCTGCTTATAACTTCATGAATTAATATCCTCTCTTTTTTTTTTTCCCATTCACATTTATTTTAAGCTGTACAGTTTTAGGCAATTTCACCTACTTTCCTGGGGAAATCCCTGTGTGCCTTCTGTGCAGTGACTTTCCATACACCCATGGACAGCTGGATGGCCAAACCTGAATGCTCTTGTTGGTTGTTTTTGTGGCTTATTTCCCCCCACATCTTGCTGTTAGTATTTACCAACCTTCAGTTCCAGTGACTGAGTATTTTTGGTGCAAAAACTAGAATTAAATAATATATTTATATATATATATAAAAAATATTAACTGCTCAAAAAGATCCCAAAGTATCTGAAAAAGCAAGAATCAAATTTGAACAACACTTTCTACTTGCCCAAGTGGCAAAGTGAACAGTATAAAAACATTTCTGAGAACATTTGGTACAAGGGGCCTGTTTGGAGCCAATTTTCTCCGGAACAGCAATCATAGTGAACTCTTGGATTTTTTAATATTACTCTCTACTTGGAGAGTGATAGATTTAAAACACTCTCAGTCCTGAGAATTTTACTTGTTTACTTGAGCAGTTTGAAGGGAATTGGAGATTAAGTCCTCAGTTCCTTGATGTTATCCCTTGAAATGCAGGCTCCTTGTTTGTCATCTATTCAATTTTCCTTGCCATCATTTTTATTTGTATGTAAAGAGAAAAGACATCCAGGGTGGTTCTGGGAAAGAAAAGCCTTCAATAGATTTTTTTTCCTGCAGCATGAACAGAAGTAATTTGACAGCAATTACAGCACCAGGGCTCTGAGGAGAAGGACTGAGTGACTCCCATCCTTTCACACAGCATCACTTCACTCCGAGTGGCAAAACAACAATGGCCATGATGCCCTGTGAAGGCTGACCTAGAGCAGAGGCTGGGCAGAGCTAAAGAGTAAAGCAGGGATTTATTAAAAAGCCTCAATGGATCCACCTTGGGCAGCACAAGAGCCCAGCCAGGGCTGCACCCAGATGAACCAAAATGGTCACAAAATGCATGACTGGTCAAGGGGTCGCTCACTTTTACAAGTTCTGCTCCATTTGCATATTGGAGTTATTGTTCAATTCCAGCTTTAGCCCATGAGGTCCCACCCTGCTTGTTTTTCTCTCTTCAGTCCCTGTTGTTTGTGCTCTTGGGCTGAGATTTGGATCATCTGTCTTTGGTCCCCAGCTGGAGAAGGAATTGTTTTATCTCTCTGCTCTGTGCAGAGAGCCACCATGCCCTGAGATGAAGCCCAGACCCACACACTAAAGCAGCACAGAATCTGAAAACTATAAAAGCTAAAACCTGAGGCATTGGCCAGAACCAAACACTGCCCAGAGCCAAACCAAACCAAACACTGCCATCTCCTGAGGATGACACACCCCTGGTGCATGTGGAATTGCCTTTTTTTTTGCAGCTTTGTACAAACCTGCCTGAGAATCATGAGGAGATGTGGATGGATGATGGGCTGAGCAGCTCAAGGTGCCACAGGGTCTTGTCCCAGAGGGAGCATCCCAGAAATAGTCTGGGGAAGAGACCTTCCAGAACTTTCTTCCCTGTGAAGAGGCCCTGGCACAGAGAAGCTGTGGCTGCCCCTGGATCCCTGGAAATGTCCAAGGCCAGGCTGGATGGAGCTTGGAGCAACCTGGGACAGTGGAAAGTGTCCTGCCCACAGCAGGGGGGTGAAATGAGATGTTTAAATCCCACCCAAACCATTCCATCCTTCTCTGAGTACTTTAAAGCTCACTCATCTCTAACCTCCCATGCTTCTTTTCAAGGAAAGAGTTTAAATAAAAGGTACCCTGTCATATTCAAAGTAAAGGATTAAAAAAGAATTATGGAAGGCAAGAGCTTGATTTGGATGTTTAAGATGTCTTGTAAAAATCCCGAGAATTCTCTAAATAGAATTTAAACTGAAAGCATATGAAGCCATGAATTCTCAGCTCTATTTTCACTGTTAATATTGTATAACTAAAGCCAGATCCAGAAAAAAAAGGATTCTTTTAATGGGAGGAGCATAATTTTAGCACAGCTGCCACGGAAACACACAGGGCCAAGCTCTGCCCACAGTTGCCTCTGGAGATAGCTGGGTTTAATGCTTTTGCAGGAGCCATGTAGAGAAAATCTCTGACATGCTGTTACTAATTTCATTTGTGGAAGATGAGATAAATATTAATGAATATAAACACATATTATATGTAGACTCACCAGTTAAATAACTGTGCTGGCTGAATTAATGTGCTTTGTAGTCAGGAACGTTCAGCTGGAATGATGCTTTCTGAAAGGCAATTTCTGCGAGTTTATAATTTTGTAAATGCTACCTGAAAAACCTCCTGTTGAAGTTGGGAGCCTGCAGACATTTTTTCCTCCACATCAAGGTAATTTCCATCCCTTTTTTCTGCTCCTCACTGCTTCCTTGGCAGCACTGATCAAAGCATCTGAGGGGTGCCTGATGAGCAGCCTTTCATTATTTCAACCAGGACCAGGTTTAGGACCCAGAACACTGCATGGCCTCCTAAAACATCTGCTGCAGTTCTGGTGAGGAACAGGACTAAATAACTGAGCTTTGGAGGATATAGAAATTAGCTGACAGAAATAAAATAAGGTGCAGCTAATTCGTGCTGCCTCCCCATGGCTCCAGCTTAAAAAGATTTAAAGATACTGAAAAGTGTCAAAATAATCAAAATCTATTATGCAACAGTAGGAAATACTGAAGCTGTTCTTTAAATAGCCAGTGACACAGAAGATTTTTGTGTGCTTTCCTGGGGGGTTACTGTTCCTTTTGAAATCCTAAAAGAGGTTGCTGCTATTTTCTTTAGTCTTTTACAGTAGTGGGAACTAAAAGCTAGAGGTACAAATTGTGTGTAGATAAATAAATTCGGTGATACTATGCATCCTATAGTGAAGAATATGCATCATATAATGTGCAGTTATAGAAAACTGTAGTCATTTTAACAAATTCATAATCAGGAAATGCCATTTAACATAGAAGTCGATGTATGGTGCTCATTTATTTATTAAGTATGCCAGGAGGATAGGGAAAATTGAGGATGAGAATTCTGCTGGAAGCTGTGTCCATCATAAAAGAGGATTAAGGTGCTCAGGAGGGTGAGTTGCTTCACTCACTTGGCTCTCCACAGTCAGGATTTGACCCTAACACTGTAAAAACACTGAGATGTTTCTAATTGAGCTGAATTTGAATTATGACCTCTTTGGCAACTCTTGCATTTCACTTGGCTTTGCTTTTGAACTGCTGCAGGTTTTGTTTGGGGGTTTTTCTTCCTCCCTGGAGCTGGATAAATTTGCTCAATAACATTTTAGGATAGATGGAGTGTTGGACTGTTTGGAATGAGCTTTTGGTGACATTGACCTAAAGGTGCCACTACTCAGTGAATAAAAAACACTTCCCCTTTGTAACCCTGAACTTGGTTTATTCTCTAAACCTGCAGGAAAAATGCATTTTGCTTCATCATGATCCATTAATTTAAGAAATACTTCTGACTGTGACAACCCTTCCTTTCAGTGGTCCTGGTAATCACAACAAATGAGGTCAGCATTTCCCTTGGTCCTCCTCAGGCTGTTAACGTCCGTGTGGGATAATCATGGGGACAGAAAGAACTATCAAAAAATGTCAGGAAGGCCAAAATGGTTAGTTTTCATTGTTGCCATTGTTAGAAAGTTCAAGAGAAAGAAGTGCTGAGTAGCACTGCTGGTGATAATGACAAATAGCGAGGGCTTTGCTTAGAACAGAGGGGGAAAAATTACATTCAAGAGGGCTCTTGGGAAATCAGGCTGCCTGGGTGGCAGGAATTTCAATAAAGAGCTTTGAAGTGATTTCAGAATAATTTGTGATGCTTTCTGATAAATTTGGGTGGATAGGTGAGGAACTTGGCTGCTGTAAAACTTGCTTGGTACCTGTCTCTAATAGGAAAAAAGGGGACCTGGGTAATAACAGATCAGTTTAATTTTCACTTGCCCGAGGGAAAAAACCTGAAAAAAAGCACAGGTCTGGAAGGTGCTGGACAGTTAAAACTAGTTAAAACTATGTGGTTGTTTGGGGAAGTGTCATCTCATACCAGAGTAATGTCATCCTCTGACAAGATTAAAAGTTCTCACTGCTGTGGGAGGGACATTATGTGACAAATCCCAGCTCTTTTGGGCATGGTCTTTCTGTGCCAGACTCAGGATGAAACTGGGTGCAAAACGGTTGGATGATCATAGAATCCTGGAATGGTTTGGGCTGGAAGGCACCTTAAACATCATCTCATTCCAACCCCTGTGCCACAGGCAGGGACACCTTCCACTAGACCAGGTTCTTCAGGGCCCATCCAGCCTGGCCTTAAACACTGCCAGGGATGGGGCAGCCTTCATCATCCTCACTGGGAAGGATTTCTTCTTAATATCTAATCTAAATTGATCTTCCTTCAGCTTAAAGCCATTCTCCCTTGTCCTGTCATTACATGCTGGTGTGATAAGTCCCTCTCCAGCCTTCTTGTAAGCCCCTTTTAGGTACTGGAAGGCTGCTATAAGGTAAATTAAATGGGTATTTTCAGGTTGTTTAATTCAGTCCATGATGGTGAATAAAAGATGTTGTTTCCTATATTTGTGAGCAAACTAGTACAAGTTTGAGAATCTGTAGGCTAGTGTGATGCCTTAAGGAGCTGCAACAGAGGCTAGATGGAGTTAAGAGGAATAAATTGGATATTTTTGAAGTGCCTTCAAAGGCCACACCCTGGCAGTACCCCCATGGCTCCAAGATGGAAGCAAAAGAGAGCTTGGTCACAAGTTCTCACATTTTTATAAGTTTTTGTTCATTTGCATACAGGAGTTAACTGTCCAATTAATAGCTTCAATTTATGAAGTTTCATCCTCCTTGCTTGCTTGCCCACCCTCCTCTTCTCACGCTGTTTATGCTTTGGGCCTGAAGTTTGAAGAGATTGTCCTTCAGTCTCCAGCTAGAACAGGAATGTTTTGTCTTCACCACCCTGTGAAAAGATCCCAGTAACACTTAACATAAAGCTAAAAGCCGCACACCAAAGCAGAACAGAAAAACTTATAACCTCAGGTAGGTTTTCTCCTAAAAGGTAGGTTTCTTCCTTAAGGCAGGTTTTCTCCTAAAGGTAGGTTTCCTCCTTAATGCAGATTTTCTCCTAAAACCTATGGAGAGGTTTTGAGCCTTGATAAATTGAGAAATGGTGATGGAGAGCCTGGGAAAAGCTCTCAGTGAGTGTGAGATGCTGGGTTTGGAGGAAGCAGCCCAGCAGGCAGCAGCTGTTGTGCCAGCAGAGGCTGCTGCTGCTGACACTGGGTCACAAGCTGAACATGAGTCAACAAACTGGGCCCACTGTGCAAAGGCAAACACCACGCTGGGTGTAAACTGTGCTGCAGACAGCAAAACACACACTGCTGGCTCCTCCTGCTGCTCTCACCCACAATACCCAGTTTTGGGGCTTGGAGCTGTGCTCCTGAGGACACCCTGCACGCTGCCCTAATCCCTGTCTGTGCTGGGCCAGGGCAGAGCTGTTCACTGCTGCCTTGTGCCTGGCTGCTGTCTGGCACAGAAAAGCTGCTTCCTCCTGCCAGCAGGGAAGGCAGAGACTGATGGGGGTGAATAAATGGGGTTCTCTTTGGGTTGCTGGGCCATGCACAGCTGCTGTGACACTGTGACCACTCCAGCTTCTTTAGCAGGTGTCCATTTCTGTTCCACTTCTGTCCATCTGTTTTCCCAGACAGAGAGATGCTCATGCTTAGGGTAGCTGTGGAAGTCCAGTATTATTTTTTTTCCTTGATCTCATTGCCTGTTTCTCTTGGTTTTAACTGTACAGTCCCAGAGGATGATCGTGTCCCCCATACTGGATTTTTAGGGACATGTTTTTCACACAGTACCTCGTTGCATTCTGTGGGTGCTGCCTGAAATCCACAGGGCTCCTGGGAATTGCATCCACACTGTCTTTGTAACTAGTCTGAGCTCAGAATGGATCAGGATCAACTCCTCTTGTCTCAGGAGCACCTCATTTTCCTGCTGCTAAAGGCAGGTGATGGAACATCCTGAAATATGACCCCCTCTCTGGAGGTCATCTTGTTTTCACGTGTAAGGGGGACTGCAGGATATGCAGAATTTTGGCAATAAATACAGATTTATGGCTTTAAACCACAGTGAGGACAGGTAGTTTTTAACAAGCTGTTAGACCAGGCTTTAGAATGCTTTTGCCTTCCTCTCCTAAAGACATCCAAATAATCTTTCCTGGCTCTGTAGCATTGCCAGGAACAGAAGGGTTGGTCTCCAATGCCCCCTGCAGCAGATCCTCAGTGCTCAGTTGCTCCATGAATATTTCCTGGAGAATTTTCAGGCCTTCCCAACTCACAGCTGTTTATGAGGGACTTTCTGCTGGCTGCCAGCGCGGCTCTGGGTTTTGCTGGGCTGCGCTGATGGAAATGTGAAAGATGAATTAACCTGCAGGTGCTTAGTCAGAGCTGGCACATGGTTTTCCAGGCATGGGAGCCAATTCTCAGGGTCAGAGTGTCTGGAGTGCGTGTGGCCAAGTGCCTGGATGGTGGCCAGCATCACGAGAGTGGCTAATTACAGCAGGTTGGGCAGGGGACAGGCACCACTTGGTTCTTGGCCTCTCCTTCTTTGCCAAACGGTGCTGGGGTCACACAGCACAGGGGGAGAGACACCCATGTGTCCCTGCTCTTTGAGCACAGGCTCAGCAGCATCCCCAGAAGTTCCTGTAGCAATGCAAGGGCTAAACAAACAGCAGCAGATGGGATGGCCCCGTTGTTGTGCTCCACAAAGCTGCCAGACAACTCCAGGACATGTTTTGTGGAGTTGCTGCTCACAGTGGGTCGGTCTGAGTGATCAGGGAGGAAATGAGGGAGCAGCAGGATTGCTGCTGGATCCTTCTCAGTGCTGATTAGGAAGGAGCACTGGAAGTGTTGGCTCACCTCTGAGCTCTGTGTGCTGCTGCTGCAGAGAGGGTAAATACAGAATCAATAGCAGCTTTTAGAACACCTTTTTTTTTTTTTGCCGAGACAGTTCCTCCCAGGGGCATTTATTTTAGGAGAGAGGTTATCTCAGGAGTCTTTTTCCCGAGAGACTTCTCTGTTATGTGATGTTTTAGCAAGAAAGACCTTCTCCAGAGACTGCACATTCTCTCAGGGGATTAATGTTTTGCAGAGCATTTCCTTGCATGTTTCAAGAAAACCAATTTCTGTCCCCATTTATTTGAAAACAACACCTCATATCAGTCATAGCCTTTGGTCTGTGGTGTGGTGGCCTCCCTCACCTCCCAGGCTGAACTTCAGGTGGACAGAAGTCATGCTGCTGTATGCAGCCAGTGCCTGTGATCAGTGCTGCCCTTGGTTACAGGTACTCAGTGCTTGGGTCACCATCCTTTCTGGAAATCTCATCCCTTGCTGCTGTAGGATAAGTGTCCAGGAATACAGCCCCAGGCTCAGGGAATAGTGGAGCCAGAGGCCACAGCAGCTTGGACAATTCAGTCCTTTTCCTCTCGGTTTCCCCACAGGAATGACTTTGCTGCCATTTGCGTGCCCAGTTCAGCCCTTAAAGGGCTTTCCCAGAGTCCCAGGGTGACAAATTCAAAGCCAAACAGGGAGCAGTGTCGTGCTGCTTCCCACCAGTGCCAGCACTGCCACATGATGATTTCTGGAGCTGAAAGACCTCTGAAGTCTGGAAAACCCTGGAGTGACTGCCTCTGGGCTTTCCACTTCCAAGGCCGGGGATTGCTGGATTCCCAACCTGGTTTAAGTAGGGCAGAGAATGCGAGTGGAAGAGGAAAGAAATGTCACAGGCTGGCAGGGAGCTGTCTGCCCCTGCAGGGACCCGAGGTGGATCCAAGCCATCAGGCTTCACAGCCAGGACGAGCTGCTAATTTCACTGGTGGCATTGCCCCAGCTGCCCTGCTTGGAAAAACGCTTGGGTTTTGTTTGTGCACAAGGGAGTCGTGTTCTGCGGGTGCCCCGTCCACCACGGGGGACGTCTCTGTGAGCAGAGGGCCAGCACTAATGCCATCCTGTGTGGCTGGGAATGAATTCACCCTTTATTCTGTGCTCTCCATCCCTGCTGGGCTCGCAGCTCACAGGCGGGGAGGAGATGCTGCCATTTGCAGCTCCACACCCTGGTGCCTCTAATCCCAGACAAAACCCGGCCCATGGAGCAGCAAACACAACAAGCCCTCTATTCTTAGCCTGGAAAGCCTCAAAGCTGGTTCTTTGGGGTGTGGGGCGATGAATATGCAGTTGCTGGAGCTCTCACAAAGCCTTGAGCTGGGAGCAGGCGCTCCTCTCCCATTGGATCTGTAGCCTTCGCTGCAGCTTTTCACAGTTACATAAATATGGCCTATTTTCCCCTCCCAAATTAACATCTTGCTCACTAAGTTTAGGCTCTTGCATGCATACAATACAGACCTGCTTTTTCACATGCAGCTGGAAATCCTGGGTTGCCCAGGGAGAAGCTGTCCCTGCCCCTGTAAGGCTGGGGGGCACCTTCATGGTGGTGACAGAGAGTGGCACTGACAGTGTCCCCTTGGAGGTCCTGCACACCACACTGCAAATCATCAAATTGCCCTTTTTTTTTCCCCCTCTGGGAGAGTCAGATCCCAGCCTACAAGGCTGACAGAGTGTCTGTCCTCCTAGAGACTAGAAGTTTGGCTTGGGGCACACAGCAGACAGCTCCTCACTCCCCACAGGACACAGAGAGGGGGATTATTTTCCCCAAAGATGGTTCTTGCCCACCCTCCCCAATGGCTCTGCAATGTATCCCAATTAAAACAGCCCTACAGAAAATGGATGTCACTTGGAAATCTCCCAGCCCTGGGCTGTAGGAAAGCTGTGCATCCTCAGAGACTCCTGACAGCTTTGTTAGTGATGTAAGTAATACAGAGAGCTGCAAGAGAGATGCCCACAGCCCCCTTTGCAGTGATAGTGCTCCCAGTTTTAGCATCCTAAAGGATCAGCTCCTCAGCACCACTGGGATCTCTCTGGGACGGAGAAACAATCATGGTCTTGTCATGGCACCAAATCTCAGCATTTAGCTGCTCTTGTGGTCGGAATGAGGATGGGAATACTGATGCCTTGTGAAGGCTGACCTAGAACAGAGGCTGAAAAAAATAATAAAGCAGGAATTTATTAAAAGGTCTCAGTGGACCTACCTTGGGCAGCACAAGAGCCCAGCCAGGGCTGCACCCAAGATGAACAAAAATGGTCACAAAAAATGGACAGCCAGTCACAGGGTCTCTCACTTTTACAAGTTTTGCTCCATTTGCATATTGAAGTTAATTGTCCAGTTCCAGCTCCAGCCCATGCAGTCCCATCCTTCTTGTTTTCTCTCTTCAGCCCACGTTGTTTGTGCTCTTGGGCCTGAGATTTGGATCATTTGTCCTTGGTCCCCAGCTGGAGAAGGAATTGATTTGTCTCCCTGCTCTGTGCAGAGAGCTCACCATCCCCTAATGTGAAGCCCAGACCCACAGAATAAAGCAGCACAGAATCTGAAAAACATAAAAGCTGAACCCTGAGGCATCAATACCTGGTTAAAGGCCCTGAAGTGATCATCCCTTGGGCCTTGGATGTGCTGCTCCAGGCAGAGAATCCATTCACAGCCACAGACCCACAGCGAGACCTTTTCTCTTGCAGGGCTGATGGAATACTGAGACTGGAAATATGTTCTGACCTGTGAGGAGGAACTTTCCTGGAGCTGGGTGCCAACATCCTGAGGTCCGTGGAGCAGGCAGAGTACTGGATTTTGGATGGTAGGATGGATCCTATCCTGTGCTGTGGGAATGTTCATCATTTTAGGTGAATCTTGAAGGCGTGTGACTGAACACAGCCACCCAGAGATGGGGATGGGCCTGGTGTGCTCCCAGGTTAACTGCTGGGCAGGGTATTGACTTGGAAATTCTGCACTTGTAATTCCATGCATCACCCATTGATTTCTATTAGCAGCAGCCCTGTAGCTAGAGATCCATGTGTCTGCAAACACCAGTGGGAAACCTTGGAGTAAAACGGGTGAGTGGGGGTTTTGGGGAGGGTAGGATACCTCAAACATCTGACTTGACTTTCATTTTCATCCTTCTGACCAAACTGAGATCCCCCAGGTGAGATCTGAGTGGCAAAACACTGGAGCAGAGGAGAGGAAGAGATCTGGGAGCGTCCAAAAAAAGCTGAAAAAGGCCTCAGGTACAAAGCTCTCCCTTCCTTCCAGAGGATCACACGCTTCTAAGCATGCAGTGTTTTAGGGAAATAAAACCTGTGGAGGGAGGAATTGGTGCCCCTTTGGGAAGGATTCTGGCTGGATCTCTGGCTCCCCCGTTTTGGGCAGTGCCAGGGACTGCAGGTGGCTCTGCCAGCAGCTTCCTGACACCATCCGAAGGGGAGGTGGCACGGCTGGAGACTTTCAGCCCCTCCAACAGCCCTGCCAGCCCTTTGCATCTGCATCAGGACAGCCCAGAGAGCGGGGATGAGAGGGGAGGCTGAGCTGCTGCTGTGGGATGTGCTCAGGCCAGCCCCCTGCCAGCCCCCAGTGTCCCTGGGCAGCACTGGCCTTGGGGCTTTATTAGGAGCCACCCACGAAAAGCTGAACTGTCACTGCAATCCCTTCCTGCATAGGTTTGAAATAGAGTTGGAGAGAAATTCTAGAGAAATTTCTTTCTGAAATAGATTTGTAGAGAAATTTTAAAGTTTGATTTATTATTATTATTATTATTATTGTTATTATTATTACTATCACTATTATTATTATTGTCGTAGATAAATTTTAGAGAAATTGAAGAGAAATTTCTTCGTGAAATAGATTTGTAGAGAAATTTTAAAGTTTGATTTATTATTATTATTATTGTTATTATTATTACTATCACTATTATTATTATTGTCGTAGATAAATTTTAGAGAAATTGAAGAGAAATTTCTTCGTGAAATAGATTTCTAGAGGAATTTTTAAGTTTGATTTATTATTATGATGATTGTTATTATTATTACTATCACTATTATTATTATTGTAGAGAAATTTTAGAGAAATTTCTTTCTGAAATTGATTTGTAGAGAAATTTTAAAGTTTGATTTATTATTATGATTATTGTTATTATTATTACTATCACTATTATTATTATTGTCGTAGATAAATTTTAGAGAAATTGAAGAGAAATTTCTTCGTGAAATAGATTTCTAGAGGAATTTTTAAGTTTGATTTATTATTATGATGATTGTTATTATTATTACTATCACTATTATTATTATTATAGAGAAATTTTAGAGAAATTTCTTTCTGAAATAGATTTGTAGAGAAATTTTAAAGTTTGATTTATTATTATTATTATTGTTATTATTATTACTATCACTATTATTATTATTGTCGTAGATAAATTTTAGAGAAATTGAAGAGAAATTTCTTCGTGAAATAGATTTGTAGAGAAATTTTTAGTTTGATTTATTATTATGATGATTGTTATTATTATTACTATCACTATTATTATTATTGTAGAGAAATTTTAGATAAATTTCTTTCTGAAATAGATTTGTAGAGAAATTTTAAAGTTTGATTTATTATGATTATTGTTATTATTGTTACTATCACTATCACTATCACTATCACTATTATTATTATTGTTGTTATTGGTATTGGTATTGGTATTATTATTTTAGAGAAATTGTTGAGAAATTTCTTCCTGAAATAGATTTTTAGAGGAATTTTAAAGTTTGATTTATTATTATTATGATGATTATTACTATTATTATTTATATATTATATAAAACCAATATATACTACATAATATATTGAGAAGGCTTTCATGTCTTCATACAATTTTACAACACAGAACTAACCAATATTTTATTCCTCACACAAAACACCGATTTGGTCAGATTAAACCCTTTTTTAACCCAAAAATAGAACAACTAAGAAGCATTTTAAAAACTTTTAATCCATTTTCAGTCTCATGTGAAGGATGAGACAATACAGATATTATAATTCACACCATCACAGTCAAAAGTCAATTATTTCCTAATTACAAAACATTATAAGCATTTCTTAACCTATCAACTTTTACTGAACTATACTATAAATACCTTAAAACCAATTATCTAAAATTACCCCTTGTAAGTTCTACTAGGATACATCTTTCATAGTTCTATTTCTCTAAAATATTTACAAAACTGTCTTTTAAAACTTATTTCTAATTCCATTTCTCTCTCAACAATATCTATCTTTTTCTGTAACATTTCTAAGCCAACATTTCTTACCTCAAAATTTATATGCAAATATATACTATATAATCCTTCTGTCAAACTTTAAGATTTCTCTACAAATCTATTTTCCACACCCAGGTGACAGCAAACAAAGACCACGTAGTCCCTCATGCCCAAAAATTGTATTTGTTTTGGTTTAGGGTAATTTTGAGAGAAAAATTTTTAAAGGTTTTTTTTTTTTTTTTAGAAAAGTAAATTTAAATGTTTTGGGTTTTTAAATTAGTTTAGGGAAAAGATTTTTTTGAGAAAAGTGGAAATTTTGTTTATTTAAAAGGTAAAGTATTGATTAGTATAAAAAATTTATAACATTAAATAAGAAAAATGTTTGTTGTTTTAAAAGAGATGATAAATTAAGAAAAATTTTAATGGGTTGTAATTTGATTTATTTAGTTTTTTATTAGTTTTTTGGTGTTGGAAATGTTGTGGCTTAGGTTTTGGTGGTCTATAGGTGTGAGTTTTTGGTGGTTTTTTGGGTGTTTAGTTTAGAGTAGGTTTCAATGGGTTTAAAGAAAAGGAAAAAAACCCTATCGTTTAGGGAGGTTTTTTTTGTTTTAGTTAGTTAAAAATAAATAAAATAAAGGAGAGTTTTGTTTTGTTGTTTGTAGATAATATAGGAGTAGGAACGTGGAGGAGTGAGAGGTTCTGAAAATAACTGAGTCCTTTCCTCGCTCTGATGGCACATGAGGCCCTGATCCTTTTCCTGTCCTTTTCCTGTGCCTTTCCTGTCCCTGTCCCCTTCCTGTCTCTTTCCCATCCCTTTCCTGTACCTTTCCTGTCCTTTTCCTCTTTCCTGTCCCTTTCCTATCACTTTCCTGTCCTTTTCCTGTCCCTTTCCTGTCCCTTTCCTCTCCCTTTCCTTTATCTTTCCCGTCCCTTTCCTGTCCCTTCCCTGACTCTTTCCCATCCCTTTCCTGTACCTTTCCTGTCCTTTTCCTCTTTCCTGTCCCTTTCCTGTCATTTTCCTATCACTTTCCTGTCCCCTTCCTGTCCCTTTCCTGTCCCTTTTCTTTCTCTTTCCCGTCCCTTTCCTGTCTTTTTCCCGACTCTTTCCCGTCCCTTTCCTGTTCCTTCCCTGATTCTTTCCCATCCCTTCCCTGACTCTTTCCTCTCCCTTTCCCATCCCTTCCCTGACTCTTTCCCGTCCCTTTCCTCTCCCTTTCCTGTCCCTTCCCTGATTCTTTTCCATCCCTTTCCTGTCCCTTCCCTGACTCTTTCCCGTCCCTTCCCTGACTCTTTCCTGTCCCTTTCCCATCCCTTTCCTCTCCCTTCCCTGACTCTTTCCCATCCCTTTCCCGTCCCTTTCCCGGTGCCCGGGCCAGCAGCGGATGCTGGCCATTGCCCCAAGGCAGCATCCAGGCCTCGGCAGTGCTGAGAGCCGGGCTGGCAGTGCCCCCCCAGCCCAGCCCCTGCTCCGTGTGTGTGTGTGTGTGTGTGTATCTGCCACAGCTCCGCTCTCCCTTCTCCCCCTGCCCTCTCCTTCCAGAGCCCTTGTTCCTCCCGCGGGGGAAGGAAGGGGCACGGTGCTGCTGCTCTGGAGGAGAGAACCGAGCCCGGGACAGGTCCCACACCCGCCCCGATGCTCCGGGATCCCGCAGCTCCTCAGGGCCCCAACCAGCCAAGGCCATCAAGCACCAAAAGCCACGTAGCTGCAGCACAGGTAAGAACCAGGACGGTGATGAAAGGCCTTCCCTGCTGGAGGAGGGATTTTGAGTTTTTCCTGCCCCATTTTCCTGCGGGGAAGGGCGACTCTGCAAAGTGGGAGGGGAAGGGTGATGCTCGGATGTCACCCCATTAATGGCACTTCGGTGCTGCTCCCCCCTGCGTTAATCTTCCCGTGGCGCCTTGTGAATGGTCAAAGGGACACAGGCAGGGCTGGTAATTAGTCAGCAGGCGGGGAAAGAGCAGTTTTAATTAGGCTCAGCCCAGCCCGGGCTGGGGAGGAGCGGGGCTGCTTCTGGGGTGATCTCCGTTGCAATGGGATTAGCGTTGGCCTTTGATGCTGGGAGAAAACACCAGCCTGCACCTCGGAGATCTTCCCCATCTCGGCATCTCCCCCCAGCCCTGCTTTGCTACTGCTGTGGTTTTAAAATGGTGGATTGCGTTTGCTTTGAATATTTGGGTGTCTGTGACAATTGTGACTGAGCGAGCTCTGGGGCTGAGCTGGTTAAAAACGAGACCAATTGGAGCGAAACGATTCCGTGAGAGCTGCGCTGAGCTGAGGCCGGAGCAAAAACTTGCACATAGCAGAGGGATGTGCACTCTTTGGGGAAGAAGCAGCAGGATTGGGGGGTTTATGTTCCTCTAACACCCCCACAGCGGTGAGGGTCAGCTCCTTGCTCTCCCATGGGTGGGGGAAATAAACTGGTTATTTGGCACAGCTGACAAATACAAGGGGCCCGTTGTGCTGGCACCTTCTCAGCTGCTGTGCCCCTTCCCGGTCGAATTGCTCCAGCTGGGGAGCCCACAGGTTGCAAAATGAGCGGGGAGAGTCCCTCTGCCCTGCTGAGCCGCCCTTCTCTCATCCCTGCAGCGCTGGGACAAGCCTGGCCCATTCCCCTGTCCCCTGCCATGCGGCTCTGGGGACATTGCCCATCTGGGCTTTGGCATCTCTCTCCAGCCTGGCAGGGCACGGGCACTGCTGGCAGCCACTCTCCCGAGGAGAAGCTGCTGCTGCGTGCATCAGACATTTTTATGAAAGATTATGAAAGAACCGCCGTCTGCTGGAGGAAGAGGACGAGCTCATCTCGCTCACCTCATTTATATTTTAGCTCAGGCTACAGCAGCAGCCTCCAGAGATGGATGAAAGAGAAATCCCAGCTCAGCCCGGTGGCCAGCTCTGTTTGTACTTCATCCAACAAAAGTTAAACGCGTGCCCAGGTGGTTTGCTGTGATGGAGTGACCTCCCCGTGGCACAGCTGCGCATCCATGGAGCGTGAACAGCCCCAGGAAATCCTCGCTCTGGGACCCGGGTGCCCTGCAGGCCCCAGGCTTTGGAAGAAATGCGATAAGAGCAGGGCAGAAGCAGACCTTATCCATCATAAATGGCTTTTGGGCTGCAACCCCGAGGTCTGGGGCTGATTTTTAACACTCAATAAACAGCTCGTTTGCAGTAGTCAGCTCACGGAATGCAGGCTGCTTGCAAGCACCTCGGATGCTCTCCGGGCAGAAAATTAACCTTATCTGTCAGCAAGCGCGGCTCCCTGAGCTGTGCTGAGCATCAGATCTCAATCAAACCCTGTGAGGGACCGGGCAGGCCGTGGCAGGGATCTTTGTGGAGCTGTCCCAGCTTCCCAGCCCTGCTCAGAGCTGCGTTCCAGCCGCTGCCATATTGACAGCAGAGCGCTGCCGAGAGCTGGGAGGGCTCCAGGGCTGCACAGAGCAGCTCTGTGTCAGCTCCGATCCCTTCTGCCTCCCTGCTCCGCGCTCAGCATCCTCCCCGGCTCCTTTCCGCGGAGCTGCTGCTGGGCACCCAGCGCGTTTCCTCGGGGAACAATTGGGAAATATTAATAAAGTGCTTTAAAGGGGAAATTCTTCCCTTTGATTCCTGCCTGCCCTTCTCAGCCTGGAGCTTCCTGCCCTGCTTTGCTGTTGGTTTTGTGTCCTGCCTGCCCGGAGGAATTGGGGAGGGAGCAGGGGAAGCATCTGTTCTGCTGCAGCAAGCGCCGAGCCCAGGAGCCACGAGCATGGCCAGGAGACGCTTTTGTCATTGACACAGGGGACAATTGAAATAGCTGCCGTGCTCTCGAGCTAAGCCACAGACACATCTGCGGATCTCACTTTATGTAACTCGTTTTTATTTTTACTTTTGAACGTACGCTTTCATTTTCAAGGGGAGTTTGGCTCAGTGGGTGTCTCCCATCTCCTGCCCTGCCTTGTAGAGCATATGTGAGGTGGCTGCTTGGTTTCCTCATCTGTCCCTGAAACTCTGGCTCTCCTCGTTTCACCTTTTAGGATTTCTTCCCTGCCAGGCCTGATGTGGAGAATGATTGGAGGTTTAAGATGAATAGATAAATCAACTCCTTAAAAACATTCATCTGTGGACATTTCCTGCTCTCCACATTACCTGAGTTTTTTTGTTTGTTTGTTTGTTTGTTTTTTAAGAACAGGTTCTATTTGCAATTAAGATAAGTGTATGGTTTGTTTTGTAGTTTAGCAAGTGATCTACACCAATCATAATTCCTTCCTTCCAAGGCAGACACCTTGTGCTTTCAGACAAGACAGCAGGGCAGCCTGGCACAGTGAGCAGAGTTGGATGCAAGTTCCAAGAAATTTCCTTCCAGGTTTAATTGCAAATGGTGGTGGAGAAGAGCAATCTCTGGAGAGTGATTAATTAATTAGTAATCTGAATTCCCTTGGGGTTGGGCCCATATCAGTGCCACTCTGGAGTCTGGATAAATTTGGAATGACTATGAAGGAGAGCAAATGACATTTTGCTCCTTTCAGTAGTCCAGCAAAAGCCCAAATTCCCCCTGGGTTACAGCAGTGTGGCCACAGGTTTGTGACTGAGCCTAAGGCAGCTCACCTGCATTCCCAGAGCCTGGACTAGTGTGGGAGACAGCCAACCCCCTGTGATTGACATTTTGCAGCCACAGAGCCCACACAAAATCCCAGAAGGGTCTGGATTGGGAGGAACCTTAATGCTCATCTAGTTCCAGCCTCCTGCCATGGGCAGGGGCACCTTCCCGTGGCTGCTGAGCATCCTCTGAGATCTCAGAGGCAGCAGGGTCTCATGAAAACTCACCAGGGAATGACTTCACCTCCAGGGATGTAGCTGCCCAGCACCACAGCAAAGTGAAGAAGTGCTTTTCTTGGCAGGAGGGAAAATCCTCTTGGACCAAGAGGTTGTGAAAGCTTGAGCGAGGCCCTTGGAGCACAGCAGCAACCAGGAGAGATGCTGCCAAACACCCAGAAAAAGCACGAAGTAAAAGCAACTTTTTTTGGATAAAACCCATTTCAGTAATCAAAACACCTGGAATAGGCAGGGAGGCTTTGAAAATGAAAAGGACCCTGGAGAGGGAGATCAGTGTGTAGGGAAGAGGCTGCAAATTCCCCTCTGCCCTTCCACGGTGACAGGCAGCACTCCCAACGCTGCACGTGTTCACTGCGGGCGTGTTTGCTGCTGCCAGGTTAGGGGGAAATTGCTTTAGAGTAATTTTTGGAGAGATTTAAATTTTTGGATGGGATTTAAGCCTAATATCAAAATGAGTTATTTTATTAAAAGCATTTAAATAGAAACTAAAGAGTGGTCAGAAGCAGGGGGGCTGTTTTAGAAGGAATTTACTATAAACCTACTGCACAAAGGCTTTCTAAAATATTACCCTGTAAAAACCCCATAATTCTCTTTATCTGCAATTTAATTACATTTCCCGTAGTGCCTGTGTCAGAACAGTTCACTTATTCTTGTTCTCTATTAACTCACACCTGCCTCAGGAAACTAGAAGGAAAAATTGTTGGCAATCGAAGTAATTTGGGTGTTATTCAGGATCTCACGGAGCTCACAAAAAGGGTCTAATGAGGTACTGGAGAAGTAGGAATTGAGGTTCTCATGGCTGTGAGATGACAACATCTAAAAATATATATTTATATAAATATATAAAACAGATATATATTTATATAAATGTGTAAAACAGGTATTTATATAAAGAGACTACACATGTATTTATATATTTATAATTATATTTATATACATATGCAAATATATAAATTACGTAAATAAACATAACATGTTGATATACATTATATAAAAATATAAAATAAATATATATACATGTGATATTTTTATATAAAAATATATAAAAGCAGAGGGAGAAGTTGGAGCACTCTCATGATCCAGAGATTTGTCCCACCCAGTGTTGGTGGACCACAGCCTGATCTTTTTGGGACTGCAGCAAAGTCTCAGAGAATCTGAAAAATGGAGCAGAATCACTCCGAGCTGTGTAGATTGAACATTTTAGTGACCTCCTCCAGCCCACAATGTGTGTGTGGGTGAGCTGAGGGATGTCCTGGGTCTGTTATGAAAACCTTGCAGTGCCCAGAGGGAACCTAGAGCCATGGAAATGATGGATTAAACCAAACACAACACGCTAGAAGTTAAATTTGGCTGAGGTTTTGGGGCAAGGCCTGCAGCTGACTGTTATTTAACTTGGACAAACCAGCCTGTGGTAAGAGAGGCAGAGGATGAACCTCAACCTTCGACTGTGCTTTAGAGATTTCACTGGCCAGGGCATTTTTGCAGTGCTTGTCTTCTGCTAACTGGAGAAGTGATTAATCCCAGCCAGGACGACCTGGGCTTTGCCAGGGGAGGATGAGAAGAAGGCAAATATCTCCATGCCAGCCAGGCTGTGAAGGAGGGGATGGGTCCAGGCTGATGGAGAGCCCGGATCTTTGCTGCACTGCTGCTAATCCCTGTGTTTTTCTAGGAGGGTTTGCATCCCCAGGGATGGGGCCTGGTGATAATGTGCTATCTCAAGGCATGTTTCCTGCTCATAGCACCAGGGTGCCAGGGCCAGCAGTGTTTTAGCAGACAGGAAGGTGACTACAAGTTTCCAGGGAAAAGGCAATGACTTGTTAAACTGCAGAGGACTTTTTTATTATGAATTCTTTTTACTTGATTATATATTTTATTATAAAGTATCCTATTTTATTATCAATTCTTCTTCTTTCTGGTTTTCTGTTTGTTTTAGTCAATCAGCTTTGTCAGGATCCAAAAAAAAAGCAATGGAAATCCCATGGCTTGAGCTCTCAGTGAGGGTGTGTGACACCGGGTGCAGTCACTGCTGGCTGTGCTGAGCCCACAGCATGGCACACTTGGTGCCATGGGTGAGGTTGTTGGTACAGTCACCGTGGTGCCCTGGCCACCCCACACAAGTTCTCTGGTGGGTGCAGGAGGAAAAAAGGGGGATTGCAGCCCATCCTCTGGGGTGAGAGCACCGAGGGAGCCTGCAGGCATGTCCAGCCCCCGGTGGGTTCAGGCTGTCTGCCACACCCGTGCCCAGCAATGAGATCCTCCTTTGCTTTGTGCCAAAATCTCCCTTAGCCCTGCTGACACCTGAGCTCTTCAGTGAAACTCCCCATCCCTCCTGTCTGTGGCAAATGAGCGACATGGGGGCAACAACCTTCCCTAAAGCTTTATCCTGGCAGGCATCCCCCCCGATCCTCCCCGGCAGCCTTTGGCATCCTCCCGCGGTCCTCCGGGCCTCGAGGGGAGAGGCTGCGCTGCTGCTGCCCGGTGGGTGAGGCTGGGAGGCGCTGGGGTGAGCTGGGGTGTGCTGGGATGTGCTGGGGTGTGCTGGGATGTGCTGGGGTGTGCTGGGATGAGCTGGGGTGTGCTTGAATGAGCTGGGGTGTGCTTGGATGAGCTGGGATGCGCTGGGGTGTGCTGGGAAGCGCTGGGAAGCGCTAGGAAGCGCTGGGATGTGCTGGGATGAGCTGGGAAGCGCTGGGATGTGCTGGGATGAGCTGGGATGTGCTGGGATGCGCTGGGGTGAGCTGGGATGAGCTGGGGTGCGCTGGGATGTGCTGGGATGCGCTGGGATGTGCTGGGATGCGCTGGGATGTGCTGGGATGTGCTGGGATGAGCTGGGGTGCGCTGGGGTGTGCTGGGGTGTGCTGGGGTGTGCTGGGATGTGCTGGGATGCGCTGGGGTGTGCTGGGATGTGCTGGGATGTGCTGGGATGTGCTGGGATGCGCTGGGGTGTGCTGGGATGAGCTGGGGTGCGCTGGGGTGTGCTGGGGTGTGCTGGGGTGTGCTGGGATGTGCTGGGATGCGCTGGGGTGTGCTGGGATGTGCTGGGATGTGCTGGGATGTGCTGGGATGCGCTGGGGTGTGCTGGGATGTGCTGGGATGCGCTGGGGTGTGCTGGGGTGTGCTGGGATGAGCTGGGATGCGCTGGGAAGCGCTGGGGTGAGCTGGGAAGCGCTGGGATGAGGGGGAGGCGCTGGGCTCCTGAGCAGAGCCGGCGCTGAGCGCTCGCAGCCCGCTGCGCAGCCGGGCTGGGGCTGATGCGAGAGCGGCTCTGAGCTGCGCTGCTGCCGCCCGCGGAGAGCTGCGATGGGGAGGGTGCGGAGCTGGGATGGGGAGGGTGCGGAGCTGGGATGGGGAGGGTGCGGAGCTGGGATGGGGAGGGTGCGGAGCTGGGATGGGGAGGGTGCGGAGCTGGGATGGGGAGGGGTGCCGAGCTGGGATGGGGAGGGGTGCCGAGCTGGGATGGGGAGGGTGAGGAGCTGGGATGGGGAGGGTGCGGAGCTGGGATGGGGAGGGTGCGGAGCTGGGATGGGGAGGGTGCGGAGCTGGGATGGGGAGGGTGAGGAGCTGGGATGGGGAGGGGTGAGGAGCTGGGATGGGGAGGGGTGAGGAGCTGGGATGGGGAGGGTGCGGAGCTGGGATGGGGAGGGTGAGGAGCTGGGATGGGGAGGGGTGAGGAGCTGGGATGGGGAGGGTGCGGAGCTGGGATGGGGAGGGTGAGGAGCTGGGATGGGGAGGGTGCGGAGCTGGGATGGGGAGGGTGCGGAGCTGGGATGGGGAGGGGTGCCGAGCTGGGATGGGGAGGGGTGCCGAGCTGGCAGGGGAGGGGTGCCGAGCTGAGCTGTCAGCCCGAGCAGGGGGCTGGCTCTGAAGAAGCTCGCTCTGCTCTCTCCCCAGAGCCTCTCTGAGCACGCTGTCGGCACAGACCCACCGGCAGAGAGGACAGGTCAAAGGCAGTGAGTATCTTTCTCTCGGTGTCTGTCTGTCTGCAGTGCCTCCGTGCTCGTTTTTATGTATTTATTTATTTATTTATTTATTCTGTATGTGAATGGATGGTTTTGATCTCCTGAAGCCCCTGAGAGATCTCATGGTTTGCTGTTCTGTTTATTTGTTTTGTTGGTTTTTTAACCTTTGTGCTGCTGGTTTTTTTTTTTTTTGTTTGTTTGTATTGGGATGGCTTCTTTATCTCTGCCCAGGTGGTTTGATAACCTGAACGTCCTACTCACAGCCCTCCCTTGCTGTCTGTCAAGGAGAAACCCCCAAAACTCATCCATGATGATGCTGGTAGTTCTCCTTGACCAGGTTCCTTCCATGGGAGGGGAAGGCAGGATGAAGGGTGGAGCAGGGGAGGCAAAACCTCTCACCAAGACCTTTATTGCAATTTACCAGACACGACAGATTACATTTTAAAGTCACAACTGACTGGATTTATTTGCAAACAGAGGCAACATCCACGGGTATCCACGAGCAGCAGGATTGCCTCCACGGGGTCCCAGCACCCCTGAAGTCAGACAGACTTTGGGGTCTCAGGGAAGTTGGGTGCTGCTCAGCGGTGCAGCTGTGGGGGCTGAGTGGGTGGCAGTGGGGGCGAGCTGAAGGCTCTTTCATAACAGTACCCCAAAATTCAGGCTGCTGGAGGAGGCTGCAAAGGAGAGAGGGCAGATGGCTCCGCTGCCAGCTCGGAGCAGCAGTGGGAAAGAGAAGCAGGAGCTGCTGCACTCTAGGAAGTCATGTGCTGTGGCCCCACATGGGGGTGAGGCTGTTAATGAGGAAATTTAGAGGGGTTTAAGGAATTACAAGGATTGATTTCAGTCAGAGAAGCAGCCGGTCGGGGCGAGGATTAAGGAAATGCACTCACTGGCAATGCAGTGCAATCCCAGCTCCATTAATTTAGTGGGGAAGAGGCTTTGTGCGTTTTTAATGTAATCAGGTTTTAAGAGGGATGGTGCACTGGGCAGCCCAAGCTCCAGGGTCTCCCCAGGCCCCACCAGAGTAGGGTCCTGGCTCCTTGAACACCCTCTCAGCTCTCATCAGCTCCTTGGGCTCCTCCTCGGCTGGTCCCAGTGACACTGTGACATGGAGGGTACCTGGAGCTTGGCAAAGCAGAAACCTTTGCCTTTGCTCCTTGTAGAGTCCTGTTCTCTGTCCCCTGGCTCTCCTGCCTGCTGAATCTCACCTTCACTCTCTGTTGATGTGAGAGTCGTCAACCAGTTGATCCCCAGTGTGCCAAGGCTCACAAGGAACCCACCAAACCCACCATCTCCAGTCTCCCTCTCTCTCCTTCCCTCCCCGTTTGCAGGCTGTGCATCTCCTTGGTGGCTCCCCTCAGGCTCCCACCACCCCAGCGAGGCCCTGCTTGCTTTGAGTCATTTTTGTGTGAGTGCTTGAGCCCGTGCTGGTGAAAGGAGCAGCAGCTGCAGATGTGTGAAGTCCTCCTGTTGTTCTGTTTGCAGCGCCAGCTTTTCCCTGATGCCTGGCCAGTAACATCAGCCATGACCTGGAGGGACAGGCACAAGAGGTAGTTTGGTCTTCTTAGCGAGGTCAGCCCAGAGCTCTGCCCCTTGAGGAGAGACCTTCGGAGGTGCTGAAGGATGAGTGGGATAATGCCAACTCCTGCTGCTCCCTGCTGAGCTGGGACACCAAACTCAAACCGCTTTAGACCTGAAGCTGGACTTTACCTGCAGTCCTGGTCTTAGAAGGAAATGCTGTCTCTCCTCTGTGGCCATCCCTCAACTCTCAACGTCTTCCATTGAACAATTGACTTTCCACTCTAGGAGGCAAGGAGCAAATGGGTTGAGGACAACTGACCCTTCTTGGCTTTGGCAAAGAGGATCCTTTGGTGCATTTTTAAGTGCCAGGACATGAAACAGTAAATCCCTTCTTCCTGCACTCCTGCCTCCTGCGAGCAGCCCTGACTGCGGTCCAAGCCAGCCAGTTAAAGGGTTAACCATAGCTGGATGCCTGCATGGCTGCCTTACTGATCCCACGGAGGTAACTGGAAAGAACACGGTGCATCCCCCAACCCTGCCATCCTGTCACTGTCTGCCTCGTCCAGCAAGCCCTTCTGCCCACTGCAGTGTCCCCTCCTGCCCTTCCCTTGCCTCTCCACCTCCTGCAGACCCAATTTATTTCCCCGTCTCTCTCCCCTGTGCCCTGTCTGGGAGGTCCTCACCAAGAGAAGTGTGTTCCATGAGGAAGCAACTCCCTGCTCTGCCCCCTCTGCTCTGATTCCCTGCTGCAGTCCCTTGATCTCAGGCATCACAGGGGAATGTGAGCAGCGCTGCGGTGACGCCTGTCACACCTCTTGCTGGGAAATTCGTGAGCAAACAGAGCAGGGCACAGCAAGGTGGGGGGTAGGAGGCATCTGGAGAGGTACCAGAAGGATCCTGTAGTGGGTTTGGTGTCCACTGGAGCGCAGCTGGGAACGTGGTGACACTCCCTGTGCTCTCACCTGGAGTTTGTGCAGTGCCCACGGCCGTGGGGCTGTAGTTGGAGGCTGTGCAACAATTCCTGTGACTGAGGAGTTCCTGGGTTTTGTGCTTGTTAAACGCCGTGAGCTGCCTGTGCTGCACCAGGGAGACACTCGGTGCATTTAATTAACATTTAATTTGCTTTAAGATTACATTAAAATGTGCAATAATAGAAGCTCTCTGAAGGGCGGGAGGAGAAGGGGGAAACAGGCACGCTACAGATTGGCTCAGGCACTGCTGCTGAAGTGTTCTGCAAGAATTACAGATGGAAGGGGAAAAAACGCTGTACTTGTGCAGCCATGGAAAGTATTGGGCATCTGGCTGGGAGCAGGGCTTGGAGAAGGGCTTTCAACAGCTCCAAAGTAGGTCCAGCAGCTGGGAAGTGAAGATGGGGTCGCTGAGTGCTGCTCCCGTGGTCCAGAGGAGAAAATGGCCCAGTTTGATGTCCCGGGAATGTCCAAGAGGAGACACCCCAGGGCTGGAGAGGCAGATCACAGAGCCCATGCAAACCCATGAAGCAGCCCCACATGTTTTTGGGGAGATGGTGATGCCAGCGCCGTGCAATGCACGCGTGTGCTCCCTTCCCTTGTCCCTCTGTGCCTGCCCAGCCCGGGTTATGTAATGAAGGATGCTGCGGCTGCTGGCCCGGGAAGGGGCTGGGCAAGGACACCAGGGGCTGGCATGGGATTGAAGCTCTAGGGCTGGGCTGAAATTTAGAGGAAAAAAAGCTATAAAGCCATTTTCTGCCTGGGTAAGCGTGTCAGGAAACAGGCAGTTTGATCCTGCTTATGTAATCCTGAGTCTAAAGAAGCCGCTCGGGATCGATCCTGGCTGGGAACTCACGGTGCTGCAGCACAGGCTCACCTTGCAGGTGCCTTACTACCCCTCTCCTTCCTCCAGCCCTCTCTTGCCCTCCACCTCTGGTATTTGTGCTCTTTCTGATGCTGCTGGAACGTGGTGACCGATTTCTTGTACTGCTGCCCATTGCTCTCCTCCCACACCTGACCAGAGCAGGACCTTCCAAGAAACCACCCCAAAGCTCAGCCTTTCAAAGCCTTTCTTCCAGCTAAGGCAGCTGAATGCCTGGTGTGAGTGAGCCTTCAGCTGCTCTGGTGCTGTGTTCACCCTTAACATCAGCCTGGAGATGTCCCAGGGTCCCTCTCACACGTGAGGGAACCAAGGACACAGATCTGGCACGAAGCCGCTGAGGTTTTTTGGGGTTTTTTTGGGGGGTTTGTTCTTTTTCTTTTGCCAAGCTGGCTAGACTTATAATCACCCTGTTCTCTGGTTTTCCCCTGCTAACACCCCTGCTTCCCCACCTTGACCACAGGAACAGAGGGATGAGGACTCGCCTGGGCTGCCTGTCTCACAAATCAGACTCATATAATGATTTCACAGCTATTCTTCCGGACAAGCCCAACCGGGCTTTGAAGTGAGTATAGCTGCAGCATCCCACCCCAACCCCACTGCTGCCCTTCCCTTCCCCTCCCCATCCACCACCCCCCCTCCAGTATTGTCTTCCTTTTGTTGTACTTTGTGTGAGCTGAGACTGCTTCCACCAGGAAAACAAACCAGCACTGATCCAGCAGGAACAGCCTCGGGAAATTCCTGGATCTTTGGCACGAGCTCTGCCGTGAGACAGGACATGCTCACAGTCCCCACTGCTGTGTGTGGGACACGTCTGCACCTATTTGGGGATGTAATTTACACCTCTGTCATCACAGATCAAAGCCTGAGCAGTTCGCTTGGTGTAAGAGGTGACCAGAAATTTCATGTCATCTTCAGCTCAGCCTTGTATTTAACACTGCCAAAATGAGGGTGATGGTTTGCAAAATGCTGGAGGGAGATGCTTCAAACCCTCCAGAGTCCTGATTTGAGAAGTGTGGGATGGGACTCATCTGATCACAAGTCCCTGCTTACACCTGAGATAAGATCTGTCCTTCCCCTGAAAGGCAAGCAAGAGAAATAAACACTTCTACAGGCTGAGTGTCATTTCACCTGACTTTTGGCTTTTACAATGTAAATGTCTGCATCTGAGCTTGTTTCCCGGGCCTCTGCTTAGAGTCAATGAGGAAAAATTGGTGCCTTTTTGGGTATGATTCATCTGGCCTATTTTACCTGCCTGCCTGGGGATGTGAGCTGAGCAGACTCCCTGCGGGTCCCTTGGTATCTCTTCACTGATTCTAAAGGAAGCCCAGGGTCACTTGGCTCAGTTCTACACCCTAGACCTCCAAAATCAGGTGAGAGGAATTCCAGCCTTCCTCGGTGTCCTCACCAAACAGCTCCAGAGAGGATGAGCAGCTGTGGGTTGTCCATAACTTGCCCTTTCCTTTCCTTACAGAAGACTGTCAACAGAAGAAGCTACAAGATGGGCAGACTCTTTTGATGTCCTTTTGTCCCATAAATGTGAGTAGAGATCAAATTCTACCTTTTTTTTTCCCTCCTCTTCCCTTGACCCCTGTCCAGGGGTGTGGTCCCTCAGAGCTGCTCATCCCCAGCAGCCACCATCCTTTACAGGCAGGAAAAAAAAATGGTTTAGTGTGTTCCCTTCACGTCTTTGCTCCTGACCACCAGGAAAACCACAACTGCTAAAGCCATCAGCCCAAGGTGCTGCCTTTTCCAGCTCAGTACCCTTAACCAGCTTGCCCTGTCACAGAGGAATCCCCCTTGGTCCCCCTGAGCAGAGCCTGATCTGCAGTTATCCCAGCAAACCCCAAAATTTCACATCAGAGACCTTATGCCAACCTATAATCAGCAACCCCTGCTCTGTTCAATCCTATGAGTTCTGTTCTGCAAATATTTCTCTGCTTCAGCAGCATTTTCACACTGAGAAATTATAAACAAAGCAAAGTTCCCAGTATGGGTTCATTAATGGGTTTTTTTGGAGGAAAAAACCCAAATGAGTTGAGGTTGGGGAAAAGTCACCGTGGGTGCTCAACTGTTTCATGGCAATAAGGAGATGTCTGGCTTTCTTAGAGACTCAGGTTTTCCTTACATTTTAAAATGTAAGTGTAAATTATGTTATTAAGTTAATTTTAAGGTAATTTTGCTAGGTTTATACTGAGATGACAACAGTTTTGGCAGGGAATTAAGTGACAACTTTAAACAGGCTGGCTGACCAAGGCAGGAAAAGCAGGATGTAATTTTAGCAGCAGTATCTAGTTGAGATCATTGCTCTTGCAGCCAATAGGGGAAAAAATATATGGTGTGGCTGGGTATGGCTAAAAAGGAACATTTCTTTTGTGGAAATTCAGATAAAGAAGGAAAGCACACCAAGGAGATTATAGGGTACCTGGGGAATGGAGAAAGGGGAGGGCAGGATTTTCACACCCCTGTTATCATCCTGAACTCAAACCCATTTCTCCTTCACTGGTGTAAAAGTAGAAATTTTCTTCATTGGAGTGCAGAAGAAGAGCTTGGATTACAAACCCCAGTGAATTTACCCACCTATGTCCTGATGTTATACAGATTCTTCCCTCTTCAGCTGGCTATTGCAAAAATGCAAAATCAAACATTAGTTCAATTATTTCGTCCAGCAGCCTCCACAAGGGTGTCTGGTTTTATTAATAAATTAGTCTTGTACAGTGATAAATGAATTATCAAGACTTATCCCATCTCTTAGAATGGAAAGTAATTCTGATAAGTCTCCGGCACTAATGAAAAATATTCAGTTTCTAATGAAAAATATTCAGTTCCTAATGGCAACAGAAGGTGATCTTTAAAATTTAAATTAATCTATTTTTATCAGCAATCACGGTGACATTGCCTGGTGATTGGTGACAAAAAATTTGTTGTTCAATAAACTACTTTCTAAAGGAATATTTTATAACTGTTCTGCACCTGAAGTTTCTGGAATTTCCAACCTGGCAGTCAAGGGTTATAATGATGCAAATCCAAAAAGTTCTGTTGAAACAGAAGTGTTATTTTAGTTACACTGATTTAAAGGAGAGAACAGCACATACTCATAGAATTAATTATATTGTACAAGTTGCATTTTTGCTGTTAGGATGTGCTGATGTTACACAGGTAAGGGAACCTTATGCCTTAACTGGCCAAAATCTGGGATTAAATAAAGCTGTGCCTGGCCTGCTGGC
The DNA here is from genome assembly GCF_048771995.1 of Taeniopygia guttata. Lineage (NCBI taxonomy): Eukaryota > Metazoa > Chordata > Aves > Passeriformes > Estrildidae > Taeniopygia > Taeniopygia guttata. The sequence goes on from NC_133033.1 coordinate 30,130,905, forward strand.
ATCTGTCTGTGAGGGAAGCTGCCAGCAAAAATCCTGCTTTTAGTGCCAAGAAGAGGACAGAACTGTCCCAGTCTAATTTCCCAGTGACTGCTCAGGTGAACAGCATTAGCCAGGGAAAATTGGAATTCATGCTTGGGGGCATGGGCTAAGCACCAGCTGGGCTTAAGGAGAATTCCCCCCAGGGCTCACAGCATCAGCAGGTAGAGCACTTCTGCTTGACACATCTGTCAGAAACTGTCTTCACTAGATGGACAGTTCATTTATTTTGGGAAGGAGATTGTGATTTCGAGGGGTTGTGTGGTGCTTTCTGCTGCAGTCAGACCGATTCGGTGCCTTGCAGCCAAACTGTTCTCCAGGGAAAACAAAGCCCAAAGTGCTGGAGCAGGACTCAGGAGCTGATGGAGCAGCTGAAAATGGGACAGACCTTGTGGGCAATATTGCCAGGGGTTGGACAAGTGGCAAAATTGCTCCAAGGAGCCAGAACGAGGATCAGAGCTCCCTAAGAGGTCTCCAAAGTGCCCTGCTGAGCAGGCTGCCCTCATACATGGAGCAGGCTCACAGGGCTGCAGTACTTTGGGAGATGGGAAAAACACTTCCTCCCCTTCCTATTTTCACGAGTTCTCCAAAAGGTTTCTAAATGGAAGCGATGTGAGGAGTGTCACTCATTGCACAGATTCCACGGAGAGTCCATGGGGATTTGAGCCACCCGCTCTAGTGAGAGGTGTTCCTGCTCCCCCATGGCAGAGGGGTTGGAATGAGATGATTTTTAAGGTCTCTTCCAGCCCAAACCATTCTGTGATTGCATTATCACCTTTGCCAGACATCCCTTGAAGTGTGATGGCCCTGGGGAGCCCCCTGATCTCCCCTCACCCTTCTGAAGAAGGAATGACTGTGCAGGTAATGTTTGCTGCCCTTGTGAGAGGAGGATTGAAATCCCTTGGGATTTGAAGCAGTTGTTGTCTCTTGGGTGATTCCCAGGCTGGGTAATGCCCCCCTGCATAGAGTGGTCTGATTTGGATTTATTCCCCGAGCCATTCAAAGGATAATTTGAGTTGACAAGTTATTAGAGTTAAGAGACTGTGAGTAGGAAATGCGGGAGGGCTCTCCCCACCTCCCTTTTGTGCTGGCCCTGGGACTCAATTCCCTCATTCCTCCTGGAGTGAGCAGTGCAGAGCAGCAGGATGCAGCAACTCCACATCCGTAGGTCAGTGCAATGATATCCTAATTGTTTGTGTTAATGGGCAGGGCAAATCAACTTAGAAACCCTGGGCTCGGGCAGACAATCCCTGTTTTACACCAGGAGCCTGTCTGAGCTCACTGCCGTGTTCCCTGGGCTCAGGACTTCTGAGCAAGCAACAGGAGAGGGAGCCTGATGCTGCTTTTGTCAGAGAATTGACAGAGTAAGAGGCAGACCCGTCTGCAGCATTTCCTTGGGTGCCCAGGGAGAAAAAGCAATGGTTTTAACACACTGGATTTTGGCAACTTTTCCCATTTTGTGCCAGGGAGGCAAGCTCAGCGTGGTCCCCAGAGTGTGAGTGCATGCTTGTGAGTAACTGAGGAATAATCCTCTCCCTGTGCCCGTGCCCAGGAGGCTGGCCAGATGAGGATTTCTTTTGACAGCCTGCTGGAGGGAAATACAAGCCACAGCATGTCTCATTCTGCGTCCCCCACGGGGCTGGACACACGGATTTTTGTTCCTCTAGCATCCAGCAGGACAGTCTGTCCTCAACCCATGGTAAACTTCTCACCCAACCCCAAAAACAGTCATCCTGCATTCCCATTTTTATCTCAAGGGTGATTTTTCTCCAGAGTTTTTGCAATCTGGAGGAAAAGGTGATTTTTCTCTGGATTTTTTTGTGATCTCCGTGCTCTTCCTCCCAAACTTTATTGTTGTTCTCCTCCTTCTGTTGTCTACACATTCCTTCACTTCCTACACAGCACAGGAATATCCCAACCTACTCCCAGCTCTTTCTAAGCCAGAAGAGCATTAGCATTGTGGTGCTGACAGGCAGCTGAGATGAAGGGAAGCACTGCTCAGCAGCACTGAGAGCACATCCATGTGCTGTGCAATTGTGACCTTGTCCCTCGAGCCCTGGACCCAGCACATTCCAGGGAGCCAATCCATCCATCCCCCAGCCACAGGGACTCCACCTTTACTCCCTGCATGAACTCTGGTCGCTGAGGGGGTGAAACATGTGCATTAAATAAATGATGGGTGATTGCTTTCTTGCTCTTACAGCGGCAGGTGCTTGGTTATTAAACTGCCTGAATGATTTAGGCCACTAATCTGAGCTCTTCCTCATGCTGATAAAGCTTAGCTAAGACCTGTCTTGTGTTTTCTGCTCCCCACCTCAGTCCCTCCTGGCTGGGTAGGATCCACTTTCCATCTCCTGAACGGGATTTCAGGAGTCCCTGTCTTCACATGCCCTGCCTGGCACTGCCTAACTCACAGATGATCTGCACTATGGGGATTCTTGAAGGAGTTTTGAGTTAGAGACAGGATCTCTGAGTTTTTTAGATTATGTGATTTATTTTTCTTATCTTCTGCACAGGCAGGAAGGGTGAGTTTGGCTCACATCTTCACTGCATGGTTCAGAAGGCCACAAGACCCCAGTTACAAAACCTTTTAAGGATTTATTGACCAATAAACCACTGCCAACAAGGGTATTTATGTTTTTGACCCAATCCTTAAATATTTTGTTTTATGGATTCATACTACAGTGTAAGCTTTCTTAGCCAATTATGTTATGGGACACAAACATACAGTACTGCATTTTAATCTTCTTGTTTACCTTTGTAAGTACTTTTGTTCTTTCCATACCTTAAACTGTAAAACTCTAAACTTTCCTCTTCTTAACTTAACGTGTCTCTGCTTTAAACTATAAATCCACATTCTCACGTCGAGCACCTGAGTTTGGAAGCCTTTCCCAAGGTCTCAGATCAAATCCTGTGTTTAATTCTAAGCTTTGGCTTACAGGCCCAAAGTTCTGAGGATTCCCTGCATTTCAGATTGCAACACTGCAGGATCCTGAGTAATGACTGAGCACTTGCACAATCCCTTCTGCACGTTCCTCAGTCAGTCTGAATGGAGAGCAGGGCATTTTGAAGCTTAGATTTATACTGCAAAAGTAAATTATCAAATGTCTGCTGCTTCTCCCTCAGACTCTCAACACCCAGTAAAGAGCTCTGCTTCTTTGCCTTCAACTTATCTGCTCCACCAGGATCAATTTCCTCCTTTGGCTTCAAGCAAAGGACTCTTGAGGCAAATTCCTGAATAATTTGTCCTGAAGAGCTGTGCAGCTACAGCAGAATATCGTGTCCTCCTGAGTGGCCATGCCTATGGGACTCAGGTTAGGGATTATCTTGTGCTGTTGCTTCTGCAGACTTCTGATCCTGCTTTTAATTTCTGTGCTTTCTCCATAAAGCATCCCTCTGGAATTGCACGCTGGGACATTTCAGGAGGTGAAATCCCTCTCCTGCTTGTATCACACTGCACTCCAGTGGTGGTTGTCCTGGGAAAAGAGATGTCCAGTTGTCCAATTAATTAGAAAGTTAAAAGTTGTCCAGTTAATTTCCGTGCTTTCTCTGTAAAGCATCCCTCTGGAACTGCACGCTGGGATATTTCAGGAGGTGAAATCTCTCTCCTGCTCCTATCACACTGCACTCCAGTGGTGGTTGTCCTGGGAAAAAAGATGTCCAGTTGGGTGGGATGAGCTTTGAAATGCTGATCATTCATGAGTGATCATTCCTTGAAAGCCTTCATGTGCTGTGAAGGAGAGGAGGAGATTGAAGTCAATATCCAGGTCACATCCCAGCTCAGGTGGTGGCAGCTCCCACGTCTAATTGTCCTCCTGCCCTTTCAATCAGACTTGTCATTGTTCCATGACAAACTTTGGGCAGTGATTCCCCAAACCTGGTTGTCAGGCACAGCTGGAAAGACTGCAGGCAGTCAAGGGTTAAAGATGAAAATTATGGAAAACCAGGCAGTCAGGGCTGATCTCTCCTGCACCCAAAGTGTCCCAGGCAAAGTCCTCACAGGTTCAGCCTCACCATCTGCAGCTCCTCCAAGGCTGTGAGGGCTGCATGACAGGAGTGTATCAAAAAAGCAGAGAACAGCCAGACACTATTATTTATCTATTCACTGTCTAAACTTATTTCAGGATCAAAAGGAGCTGATTGACATTAGAGCAGGAGGCAGAACTCATGGAAACCTCCTGGTCCCAGGGGAACCTGCTGCAGCTGCTCTCTGGGGCAGGGCTGTAGCAAATGCCTTTCTCTCCTTGTCACTCACAACATTCCCTTCTTTTAGCAGTTATTACATTTCTCAGGTATTTTATTTCTCAGGCATTTTATTTGTCAGGTATTATATTTTTCAGATGTGATATTTTTCATATATTATATTTTTCAGATATGATATTTTTCAGGTATTTTATTTCTCAGGTATTATATTTTTCAGATATGATATTTTTCAGGTATTTTATTTCTCAGGTATTATATTTCTCAGGTAATTTATTTCTCAGGTATTTTATTTCTCAGGTATTTTATTTCTCAGGTATTTTATTTCTCAGGTATTATGCTTTCCAGATATGATATTTTCTGGGTATTTTATTTTTTAGAGATTTTATTTCTAAGGTATTTTATTTCTCATGTATTATATTTTCAGGCAATTAGTTTCTCAGGTATTTTATTTCTCAGGTATTATATTTTTCAGATATTATATTTTACAGGTATTTTATTTTTCAGGTATTTTGTTTCTCAGGTATCCTATTTTTCAGATCTCATGTTCTGCATCAATGACCTTTAGCAGATGTGGTACTTTCATGCAACACTGCTATTTCTGCAAGTGATCCTCTGTCAGTGCTGCAGCTCTGGGGCTGTTGTAGAGGAAAAGGAGGGGAAAAAAAAGACCAGGGTAGAGATAGGGGAGCAAGACCTCAGCAGGAACACTGCAGAGACACAGCAGTGTGCTTGGTGCTGGAATATTAAACATCAAGCATCCTAGGAGCTGATGATTGATAAAATGACATAGATCTTGAGGGACTGGAACCTTCTCCCTGTTTTATTTCCTTATTTATGAAAGCTACCAGCATGCAAAGACTCCTTGCTCTGTTCTCCAGTCCTTCCCTTGTTCTCACAGGCCCTGTAAATTTTAGAGGCACTAAGGGGGACACAGGTTTTGGAAAATGTTTCTGTGTCCAGATTTCAGGAAGGGGAGCAGCTTTACAACATCCCTCACCTGCACCATATTTCCCTACCCACAGAGATGCTCCAAGCAGCCACGGGCAGGGTGATCTTGGCAGGTGCCTGCTCCTTTGGCATTCTTCTCTGGGGCTGATATCACAATATTGCCCCTGCTTGGACCCACAACTTGCAGTGTTGCTTGGATGGAGCCTTGTTTTCTTGTCTACCCTAGCAGTGCAAAACCCCAATCTCCTCCTAAAACTGCTTGAAGGAAGAAGTGTCAGGATGAGCTGGAATAATGCAGCTATTTCTGGGGCTGACAGCAGGAGGGAGCACGGCTGAGATGGGATGGATCCATTTTTATGCTGATAGCAGACTGCTGATGGAGCAGTCAGTGCAAAAAAAAAACCCACATGAAGGAGCCTTGAGGAAGGCAGAGGAGAGAGGTTTAGCTGCACTTTGGGCTCATCTGGACTAGTATATCTTTGGCCTTTCCCTCTGAGGATCTGGGCAGTCAGACATCTCCTCTGACTGACACACAGACAGAAATAGGATTGTTTGGTGCTGTTCAATACCCACAACCACTGCTTGAGGTTTCAGAGGGAGCTGGAAAATAGCTAAGTTATTACCAGAAACAAGGGGAGCAGGAAGAAGTTTAAGACATGCAGGGGAGATGCAGGACAGTGTTACATTGCTATGGATCTTTAGCACACATAGCATATAGATATATACAGCATATAGAGAGCATAGAAATAGCTTATAATATATATATATATATTTGTAATATATATTATATATAATATATTATATATATTATATGTATAATATGTATTCTATAGCATATATATATATAATAAATATAATTTTATATATAGCATATGCAGCATATAGATAGCACATACAGCATATAGAAGGAACTGTTTGAATAGCCTGTTTGAGGAAATGCTAGGACTATCCACAGGGATCTGGACAAGCTTGAGAAATGAAAACTCATGAGGTTTAACAAGACCAAGTGCAGAGTGCTGCACCTGGATTATCCCCAAAATCAATCCAGGCTGGGGGATAAACAGATCAAGAGCAACCCTGCCCAGAAGGACTTGAGGACGCTGGTGGATGAGGGGCTGCACACACCTTGTCCTTGCTCCCTTCATCCTTCTGAGGAGTCTGACCTCACCAGGCTCGTCCCCAGTTCCATCAATATTTTTAGACAATTGCTTGGAAGTAGCCTAGAGCTTTCCAGTCATGAACTACAAAAACCTAGACCCTATTGCAAAAGACCAGGAAGAGTTAGAAACTCACTACTGGGAAAAAATATAAAAAGGAGAAGCTAACTTTATCCTGAGGAGAAAGGGGATGTGTGAAGCCTTCAGCTACATCAACTCCCCTGGTGCCATTCAGGGAAAGGAAATAAAAAACAATGGCTGTGTCCATAAATAGGCCCAGGCAGGGGTTTAACACAGATTGCCTAATAAATCTTTCCATATTTCTAATCTGCCCTGGCTGACTCAGATTGCATTACTGAAATGTCACAATTGCTGAGCATTAGCAAGTGATAAGCACACTTTTACCACTGACTAGACAAGCCATAATTAGGCCAAGTCCTTTCCCTCTCCCCTTTATTGGAGCTGTAACAGACTCTCTGAGAGCTTTTCTCTGTTTAAATAAGAACTAAAAATGGCACAAGGCAATAAAGCAAAATGACAGAAAGCACAGGAGGCAAGTCCACATCAGCTATGTTTTATTGAAGGTTTTTCTTAGTGGCAGATAGGGCCTCATAAAGTGTTGCATTATCATGAGTAGAACCTTGATAATTCCATGAGTAACTTTAGGTGGGTGTCCCAGTCCTGAGGAAAGTCTTCTGCCACCTTAGCTGGAAAACACTTTTTCAGAGATACATCAAGTGATGTTTGGCTTTGTGGCAGCTCACAGGAGCCCAGCTCATCAGTGGTGTAAGTTATGGATGCATCCTGGGATGGCAGAACTTGGGAGAAATATCAAATTGTCTTTGGTAGGCCGGGGTAGATGGAAGGATGCCTGAGAATGGAACAACTCCCCACCTTTTCTTGATGCCTCAGGTTTCAGCTTTTTATATTTTCACATTCTGTGCTTTAGTGTGTGGGTCTGGGTTTCATATCAGGGCATGGTGAGCTCTCTGCACAGAGCAGGGAGACAAAACAATTCCTTCTCTAGCTGGGGACCAAGGACAAATTATCCAAATCTCAGCCCAAGAGCACAAACAACGTGGGTTGGAGGGAAAACAAGCAGGATGGGACCTCATGGGCTGAAGCTGGAATTGGACAATTAGCTCCAATATGCAAATGGACCAGAACTTACAGAAAAGTGAGATCTCGTGACTAAACCCTCTTTTGCTTCCATCTTGGAGCCATCCAGGCAGAGCCACAACTCCTGTACTGCCAGGGTGTGGCCTTTGAAGTCACTTCAATAAATACCCACTTTATTCCTCTTAACTCTGCCTAGCCTGTGTTCCAGCTCCTTAAGGCATGACTCCCTGCTCCCTGTGTGACTCCCTGTGTGTCTCTGGCAGATGGGCTGGCAGCTTTCCGTGCTTTCCTGAAGACAGAGTTCAGCGAGGAGAACCTGGAGTTCTGGCTGGCCTGCGAGGACTTCAAGAAGACGCGCTCGGCGGCCAAGCTGGCCTCCAAGGCCCAGCGCATCTTCGAGGAGTTCATCGACGTGCAGGCCCCTCGGGAGGTGGGTATGGGGTGGCACAGCATCCCCAGGGCACCCAGCAGGGCTGCCACTTCCATCTGGGTGCTTTACATCTTTCCCTTCCCTCTCAGAATGTGGCTAAGGACTGTGGCGATGCCATCCTGCCCGCTCCAGCTGCTTCTGCTCACCCTGACTCATCCCTGATGAGGGCAACTACTTTGATGATACTGAATTAGTCACAGCCAGGGAGTTCACTGGCAACCTCAGCCTACATTTGCTAACCTCACTGAGCTCCCCAGGAGCATGTCACCGTGTTCCTGTCATTTACTGTCAGTCTTGAGCAGGCTGCTGGGCTCTTCCCTGGCAGGACACTTTGCACAGGACCATCCCACCCATGAGTGGAACACAAGCCCTGAGGGAGCTGGGGGTGCTCAGCCTGGAGAAAAGGAGGCTCAGGGGTGACCTTGTCACTCTCTGCAGCCCCTGGAAGGTGGCTGTGGGCAGGTGGGGCTGGGCTCTGTCTCCAGGCAGCACTGACAGAACCAGAGCACACAGCCTCAAGCTGCACCAAGGGAAATACAGGTTGGATATTAGGAAGAAGATTTTACAGCAAGACTGATAAAGTTCTGTAATTCTCTGCCCAGGGAGGTGGTGGAGTCACCATCCCTGGGTGTGTTTAACAAAGCCTGGATGTGGCACTGGGTGCCAGGGTTTAGTTGAGCTGTTGGGGCTGGGTTGGACTTGATGATCTTGAAGGTCTCATCCAACCCAGTGACTCTGTGATTCTGTGAATTCTGTGAGTAACTTGTTGACTCCCGAGGGAGGAGAGTTTCTGACTAACTCCCCCCTCACCCAGACCTCCCGAGAGATGCGAACAATAACTCCGAGCTGAACAGAAAACGCAGTCACGCCCCGGAGCCTGGGATTGTTAAATCCTCTTTCAAGCACTCAACAGGCTGATGGCACTGCCACATCCTCGTGACCACGCTGGCATGTGTCACTGCAGTCCCAGCACAGCCAGGGGGGCTCTCACTGCACACAGCCCCTCCTGCTGCTGCATGGGTGCCTGTCAGGGACCCCTAAAAGGGCTCATTTTCCTCCCTCTCCCAGCTAGGAAGGCCATTGCAAGGCCACTGTGAAGGGCCCAGATTCACACCGAGGAGTGTGGCTGTCTCAATGCTCTCCTTGAGCATTTTCCCACTCTTATTCAGGAATGATGAGATTTTAAGGACTGGAAGGCTGATTTTTCATTAGAAATGGGAATGCAGGTAGGATGGGGTACTTCCTACAATTTGGTCCTGTGGTGATGTTTTCTTAGCCCTGTTACATAATTTTGGCCTGTTTAGAATATGGAATTATTAGAGCTAATTCATACTGCTGACATCCACACTGAGGCAGACAGCTTTACTTTCCAGGCTCCTTCCAATTTGGATACTGAATTAATAACAACAAATAACATTTTTCCAGCCATTTTTTTTCTTCCAGACAATAACCCTAAAAAATGCTGATTACTCTGCTGGGAAGGAGAGCAGGAAAACTCCATTGGCTGGTTTTGCAAACAAATGGCAGTCATAACATTATAGGGTGGTTTATTTTTCCAAGCCTCTCCTCCAGATATTGTAACATGAAGCTGTTATGGGAAAAATCAAACAGTTTATTTTAGATCAACTGAGTTTAGAGACATTTAATAAGATTGTACTAATGGTTTAAACCCTGTTGAAAGTTTATTCACCCACCTATTGGGCATGTGGTGAAGAAGAGAGGGAGCAGGAGAGAGGCTAGGCTGAGTCAGCAGCTTTAGGTGATGTGCTGCCTAAAAGTCTGAATAAAAGTAATTTAAAAAGTGATTTCAGTAAAAGTAAAGTGATTTCAGAAGTGCTCAGATCACTACAAACCCAACTTTTCCAGGCTTGGGGTGGGGATTCACAGCCCTGAATCACTAAACCCCCCAGAGCTGTGGGGGCTGTTCAGGCATGGGCAGGGGTAGGACCTTGGTTCTGCTGCTGTTCCACAGCCATGGCAGAGAGGGAATGTGCCATTTGAAGGATGCCAGCTGCACACTCAGTGCCAAACTCTCTTCTGCTGCTTTCCCCAGGTGAACATAGACTTCCAGACACGGGAGCTGACAAGAAGAAATGTGCAGGAGCCCTCCCTCTCGTGCTTTGACCAAGCTCAGGGGAAGGTGCACAGCCTGATGGAGAAAGACTCGTACCCCAGGTTCCTGAGATCCAAAATTTACACAGACCTGCTGTCTCAGACCCAGAGGAGGCTCAGCTAGGATAGCAACGGGGCCCTCAGAAACCACGTGCTTCCCACAACGCCAAAACCCATGTCTAAATGTGAAACTCCTCGGTGTTAAAAGCAGTGGGAATGGGAAAAGAGGGAGAAGGGGCAGAGGAAGTTTCCAGAGAGTGATCCAGGTGTGGTATTAAGACTCTTTGACTATCTGTGCTTTTTTTTTTTCCTTGTTAGCAGTAGCACCTTGCAGTCCTTCCCTCTGTCTAGCACAAACCCACAACCCCCTTGTGGGTCACCTGTGGGCAAGGCAGGTTCCCTTTAAAATGGCTGGGTTGGTTTGTGTGTAAATAACACCTTTCCATCCTTCCACACTTCTCCTTGTCTCTCACCTCTCTCCCTTGTGCTGGAAGGGCCCCAAGGGCAGTGCTGACACTTGTGAAGCCACATCCAGCCCATCTCTCACAGGTTGGCTGCTGGGGTCTGGACCAGAGACTGAGGGGAGGGAGAGAGGAGACAAAGGCACAAGATTCATTCAATTTCTTGAAGTGGGAACCATCAGCAAACTCAGCTCACCTCCCAATTTTTTTTTTTTTATTTTTTTTTTTTTTGGCACACCTTATGACTTGGCTGCTACCTTGTCACTGCCCCTTTTCCTTCAGGGATGGAGGCTCAGAGTATTCTCGAGGAGCTGAGCTTTCCTCGTGAGGAAGGTAATCCCAAAAGCTCTCACTAGGCCTAGGCAGGCAAATCTTTTAATGTGAATGATTGTTTTTGGTGGCTATTATTTATTTGTGTGGTAGTTCAGTCTCAGGCATCATTCAGGCTCTGTTGTGCTGGGCACTGGACCAAAACCTAGCACAAAGGGCTCCTGGCTGCCACAGGCTTGGTGGCTCCTCAGGAACGACCTGTTGGGAGAGAGTGGAGAGGAGGAATGTCCCCTCTGACCCTTGCTGAGGTGTAGGAAAAGCACAAGGCCCGTTTGCCGCAGCAGATGGCATTTTTCATGGGGTACCTGGGATTTTACGTGAAAAATCCCATTTCTATTTTTGTTATTTCCTGATTACTGACTGTTCCTACTCACTGAGTGTCTGCTGTGGGTTCAGTGCCCTGCAAAGAGCTCCCCTGCTGCAGGGTGCTTGTCCCCAGTGGGACACAAAGCATGGGGTGAGCAGGATGGGTGTTGGGGTGTGCAGTGGGGTGTGAGGGGCTCTTTGGCCCTATTCCCATAGCCTGGATGGCCGCTGCAGGAGAATTCTCTGTGCAGATGTCAGGGGTGTAGCATCTCCTCTGTGCTGGGCAATAATTCCTTCCATCTGATGGCCCCATTTCCATGGCATTGCTGTTCCAGCTTGGCAGATTCTTGCAATATTTTTGAGGGGAGAAGCAGACAGCCTGTCTGTGGATTTGAGCCGGCAGACCAAAGGTCTCTTTTCTTAATTTAATGAAGGCCTGGAAAGTGACCCCATGGATCTTTTTCTTCTCTCAGTCATCCCACACCAGAGGCTGTAAACCTCTGCTCCAGCCAGGGGTGGTGGGTGGGTTTGATACATCAGAAAACTGCTGATACAGACTTTGTGTAATGTGGTGTAAATGAGGTAGAATGAATTCTGAAGCCAAGCAAAATGTTTGTGGAAGAAGATAAAAAAAAAGTATGGCTGGATATTAAAAATCAGTGTCCATTAATTAAGTAGGAAAGAATTTTTTGAGGCTTTTTGCAAGGATGATGTGCAGGACAGTTGGACAAACAGGTGTAGGATCAAGAAAGAGGTGGTAACCATGCTGGGTTTATTCTGGAGGTGTATTCCTGTGGTCTCCAAGACACTGAAGTCAAAATACATTGCAAGTGCAAACTTTATCTTCAGTAGGGTGACCTGTTTTTCAGTGCCTGGTTGGCCAGCAGCAGAATCCTCCAGGTCTTTGGAAGGCAAATCTCATCTCCAGTTAAATTTCTGTGAGGAATGGCCAGAAAGCAGCAGTGACCCAACATTCCTGGCTGTCCCCTGCCCCTGCAAGGACACCTGAGGAGCTGGGGCTGGCCTGTGGTGACAGAGGTGACACAGCTCCTGGGACTGTTGAGGCCCCTCATGGGACGCAAGAGACACAAAGCTCAAGGTCTGGATGTGGAAGTTTGACACAAACTTTTTGCTGTTTGCTTGAAAGTGAGAGCAGTGAGACACCTGGAAAATGCTCCAGATTTGCCATGATTTCTCCAAGGGAGCCAGCTCATGCAGGAGCTCAGTATCCCAAAGCTTTATGGCAAGCAAGGCACAGTGAGACAGGTCTGGTGAACCTGTGCAAGGCGTGGAGGGAATCAGAGGTGGAAGCAAAGGACACAGAGCCACATATCCAGTGGCTGGCCCTGGTGAAACCTGGGCTGTAGGAAGGTGTCTTGGTTTGAACAGCCAGGTGTCTGCTCAGGAAGGCAGGAGCCTCCGTTGAAATGGAAAATATAAACCCCCTCCCTCCAAATTATTATGATTTTGAAATTAAGGGGCTCTCAGGCAAAGATGTGGGAGCAGGAATAACAGTTCTGTACTAGGAAAATTAAAATACAAATACAATAGCATAAAACAACACTGCCAGATTCAGAACATGCCCTGACACACTGTGGGCCAGGGAGGTGGCAGCAGTCCCATCCCATGGTGGCTCAGCCCTCCTGCAGTGCCAGCTGTGCTTCTGCTGGAGCAGGATCCTGCACAAGGGGGGAGTTTTCCTCTGGAGCTCCAGGGCTGCTGGAGATGGGCCTGGGCTCCTCTGGGAATGCAGTGGGAAGAAAGCTGCTCCTCTGGGAATGCAGTGGGGAGAAAGCTGCTCCTCTGGGAATGCAGTGGGAAGAAAGCTGCTCCTCTGGGAATGCAGTGGGCAAAGGCTGCTGTGCTGTTCCCAGGTCAGATTGTATCCAGGTAGGAATGTTTGGCTCCTCCCCTGGGCAGAGCATCTCCCCATGGATGATGGAATTTTCTCAGCCATGCAGGGACACTCACTGGCCATGAACAGCAGAGATCTCCTGCAGGGAGGATTGGCTGTGGGAGAGATAAAGAAAAAACTGCCCAATGAACAGAGGATAATGCCCCAGCTCTGACAGATGGGAATTGAATACACACCCCCAGGCACATTGCCTAACCTAAGACAGAAGGAGTCATATCACCCCCACAGCCCCTGCCAGGGGCCAGGAGTGAGGAGAGCAAACCCAACCTCGCTGCAGTGACACACTCAGGACCTGCAAAGGAGGATGGAAATCTTCCCTCTCTGGCTGTGAGCAGAGGCTGGGGGAATTCCCCTCTCCCAGAAATGCTGTCTGCCACCCCTGTGTAACGCTGGGATCTCCCAGGGGCACAGGCTACTTTTGCAGTTTCTTCTCCCTTCTGGGTCACCAAAAACTGGTGCCTTGGAGTGGCTGCCTAGAACAGAGGCTAGACAGAGTTAAGAGGATGAAGTGGTTATTTATTGAAGGCCTTCAACAGGCACACTTTGGGCAGTCAGAGCCTCCAAGAGGGGCTACACCCAAGATGGACAATGGTTTTTGAGACAATTATAAATTTGGTCCATTTACATATCAGGGGTTAATCCTCCAATTCCAGGTAATAAAGTCATATTCCCCCAGCTTGCTCCCCACCAATTCACTTTTTGTTTATCCTTTTTGGGGCCTGAGGCTGTAGGGTGTCATTGGATCACAGGCCCAGAGGGATTAGTAGTTAACGTGAAGAGAGTTAACTACAATTTATGTGGAGCTATGCACTAATACAGTATAGGATTTGAAATATATAAAAGCTAAAATCTTAAGCCTGTGGTCCCAGTTTTACCTAGTGATCCCACTGCTGCCAAAGGGCAGCTCAGGTTCTCAGCACTGTGGCATCAAGCAAATGCTGCAAGTGGTGAACGAGGCCACCTTGTCTGGCCCTGCCCTCCTTCTTTCCACCTTCCTCTTGTCTGTGCATGCAAAAAAAGCATCCCAGAGCTGCCCAGGATGTGAGAGCCAGCAGAAGGAGGCTGAAGCAGTCACTGCTCTTAAAGAGAAGGCAGAAGGCCATGACAGCTGCCTTGTGGTACTTCTCTCCAGACAGACCTTCTGAGTGGACTTGGGTGGTGCTGACCTCTGAGACACCCCAGACAAGGCTCTGCAGCACCTTGGAGAGGGCCACAGAGACAGCCAGGCCAGGGCACACAGCAGGAACAAGAGGCTTGTGTCCAGGAACGTGAGTGTGTGGACAATCCCCTGGCTCTCCTGGTATCCAGAGTGTGACTCCCTGGTCGTGTCCAGAGTGTAACTCCATTTCTCCTTGAGATCCTCCGGCAGCGTTGGTGCTGGAAGTCCTTTCATTTCACATCAGAACTCATGGGAAAACTTCAAAGTGGCCAACACCCTGTAAATCCAAGCTCCCTTCTCTCCTCCATCCACCTGGGGAATCACTTGGAGCAGGGCACACCTGGAGATGTCATTGCTGCAGTGGTGACAGGAGCTGGAATCAGGCTGGCTGATATAGAAGACTGTGTTTTCCCCAGTAAACTGGGCCCCAGTAAATTGTTCCCTCCATTGGGAACAGCATCCTAGAACACAGAGAGGAGAAAAAGTATTGTCTAAGGCATTTGAGTCTACCACTCCTTGTTTTTGTTGTTGCTCTTGCAGTTTTTCTCTCTGGAAGGAAAGCAGACTAGTTATTTAAAGTAAAATTCTATTTTTCTTAAACAAGAAAATGGCACCAGCTGCTTCTTTTATGACAAATGTCATTCTGAATTGAACCAAAATAAACAGCTTGTAGCTCTACCCCTAAAACCAGGGGCTGATCAAGGAAATAATGACTGAGCCAAAGCTTTGGAAAGAGCTGCGTGGTGACTAATCCCCACCAAGGACAAATATCTTATCCTTGACTCATCTCTTCCTGGTGTGAAAGGGACACACACAACCTACAAACCCATTTCCCCTCTCCACAAGCACACACCTTCCACATTTTCCTCCTGTTTGGAGCAACGTTAAAGTGTGCCATCACATGAAGAGAAGGGGGAAAATAATGGTTCATTCAGTTCTTTTTTATTCTGTTTGCTGGCCCATACCCAGTCAGCTCCCAGGTAGATTGATGGCAGAAGGGAAAAAGAGTTTACAAATTTCCTTTTCTATGAGCTTCAGGTGGTGTTAACTCCAGGATCAGATGCAAAACTCTAATCTGTCTAAAATTTCTCCTGCTTTGCTCCATCAGCCAGGCTTGGGATGATTTCCATCACTTTTAGTGGACTCATTAATGCACTAAGGGGTCCCTGTTGTTCATGCTGGGGAGGTGTGAAGGGCAAAGGGGAGGGGGAAATTGCTGTGTGTGTCTGGGGGTGTGGGTGGATGAGAGTGCATGTGACTTCCTCTGTATCTTATTTAGTGTCCTCTACTACAGAAGCTTTTCTGAGACATAGATGTGCATGTTAAAATAGGAGAATTAGGCACAAATGACATAAACTGAGATCTTTAGCCTGTGTTGTGTTTGCCTCGTGTGTAAGTCCAAGTAGTAGTAAGAGATGTAAAACTCTGCTAGGCTTCCAGTTACCCCTAAGAGCACATGTATCAAACTGAACTGAATGTTCACTGATAGACACAAAACCAAAATGTTTACAGCATTCAGAGCAATAGCAAAGCATACCTCATGCCAGTCCTGGAGTGCCTCTCACCCGTCAGTGCAAGCTCTCCCCTCCCTGGGGGCCTCTGCCTTCTCCCTCCACACTCCTCCCTCTTTCTCTATCCTGTCCTGGTTGTCTTCCCTCCTCCTTGAAGCACTCCAAACCTTCCTGTCCACCAGCACTGTTTGTCCTCATCTGTCTGAGCCTGGGACTCCCCTAACCCCGTCCTGTTTGCCTCTCCTCCATCCCCATCCATCCCTCCTCTCTTCTTTGCCTTTCCCTTCCCCAGACGCTCGTCTCTGGTCATGGCATCTCCCTCCTACATGCCTCCTACTGCCACTGTAAAGCTCCTAGGAGCTCCTCCTTGCTCATTATATAAGAACAAAACGTTTCACATCATTTCTGCATTATCTTTCATCCCTGGGGCTGCTGCAGTTGTCTCCTTCCTTGGTGCTGTGCTCTCTCTGGCATCGTAGCATTATATCCCAGAACTGGAATTAAAGTTCATTTTGCTGCTAGACCAGAATGCTTCTGTCTACCACGCACCCGTTGGGCTTTGCAGAGGCTTGTCTTGTCCCCAAGTCTTTTGTCTTCCTTCTTTTTCTCCTTCTTCCATGCACGCTGCACATGCAGTGCTTGTGGCAGGGGCTGGCTAGGGTAGAGGGTGTCCGTGCTGGGGTCACTCCCAGCTGGGCACCCCCGTGGCTCTCTGGTTTATAAAAGCAGTCTCAACAAAGGCGTGTGGGTTGTGTTTGCTCAGCAAAGTCAGTGGTTGTGCTCTGTGCCTCCTCCTGGCTTTCCAGGAGGATGTGTGTCTCATCTGAGGCTGTGGTGAACTCAGCGGGAGTTCAGGGAGCTGAGGCCGTGGGAGGGAGGTGGCAGAGGGGGATGAGCTTGTTACCAAAAACATCCAACCTTCCTGGCAAAAAGGCACAGGAGAAAAGGCAGTGCCTGTTTCTGGAGGGACCAGGGAGCTCTGGGGACCAGCTGTGCTGTGAATTGTTTGTCTCAAATGGCCCCACACCTCCCAGTTGGCCTCACGTGCTGCGTGCCCCAGGCTGGCTCTAAAGCGTGGCGGACGAGGAGCTGCTCAGCTCTGCATTTCCAGTGCAGGTAACAGCGTTATCCCAAGAGAAACGTCTTCATGATGCTCTAGCAGTGCCTGCAGCCACCAGCTGAAAAGCAGTGAGGGGAAGGAGTCACCTTCTGCTGTGTTTACTCCTGCAGACCTCTGTAGGACTCCTGGCAAGAGAGAGAGCAGGGTATGAACACACCTTGGGGTAGATCCCCCTTCCTTAAGAGCCACGATTGAAGATGTCCTCTTCTCATAACCTCTCCCCCCAGCTCTTTTATGAGTTACCCAAATCAGAGCTCAGATTTGTCCTTAAGCTCCTTGGCACCTCCCCCTTGGTGGGATGGCAGTGTCCCCTTGAGGACGTGACTACAAGCCCAACGAAGAAAGGCTGCTTGAAATAAAAAAGATACCTGGTTCCTCTGCAAATCAACTCGTGGGTGGCTCAGAAGAGACTGAGGATGGCTCTGCTGCACGCAGTGAACTCAGAAGTGAGCCACCAGGCAGAAAGAACAGCTCAAAAGAGCGTCCCTGGGCAACGCTTTTATTTCCAGGAGATGCCGCTGCTGCAGCTGCCACCCTGGGGTGCCCTGGTGCTGCTGGTGTTGGGGCAGGCCACGCAGGCTGCTCAGTCTGATCCCTTTCTGCCCAAGGAAAGGCATGGGCTGGGCTCCCCGGGCTCCCCTGCATTAGCTGCTCGTTTGCTGGGCTCCCCTTTTCCCTTGGAGGCTGGAGGAGCTCCTCAGGCATGCCACAAATCCACCCTGAGCCGTGTCACCACATTGTGCAGTGTTACACCCGTGCTGTATAGACACCCTGAGGACATAATAAACAGCCTGAGATTATTTGTTCTCTGCCTGAGTGTCTGAAAAGCTGCAATCCTGGGGGTGGAGGGGTGTCTCCCAGCCAAATTGCTGAGGAGGAAGAGGAGGGGAGAAGCTGTTTCTCCACAGCCCCCCTTGGACACAGCAGACACACTGGATGGGGCAGCAGAGTGGGGATGGGTTGGTGTTCTGGTTTGAAAACAAAACTAGTAAGTCAGAAATACAACTTATTATTAGGAAAAGTGGAAGAGAAAACAAAATAGATGTAATAACACAAAAGAAAAAAGCACTGACAAAGTCAGAATACAACCTGACACCCTTTTGGTCAGAGTGTTGGTAGGAGTCCAAATTGGAATGGCTGCACTCCTCCTGGAAATCCAGCAGAAAAGCCTGAATCTGGTGTCCCAAAAACCCAGATTATATCCAGTTAGGAATGCTTGGCTCCTCCCTCTGGGTGAGGCATCTCACAATGGGATGTTATAATTCTTATCAGTCATACAGTGACATTCAATAGCCCATTATCAGCAGCTGTCTCCCCTGAGAGAGGATTGGTTGTGGAAGACATCAGGAAAACTGCCCACTTAACACAGGACAACTGCCATACAGATGGCAAATGAATACATCTTGCCTTGCAATCTGGGACATTTGGCTCCAAGCTGTTGATGGCTCAGTTGGAGCAATTCAGAACCAGGCTCCCCAGAGGTCCAGTTTGGGGGAATGAGTCTGAAATGAGCCAGTAGGACCTGCAATGAAAGGAAAATCCCAAGAGCCTTCCAGCAGCACATTGCTGTCCTTCTCTGAGTACGCCTCACTGCTGCCCATGATGGACTCCCTGCCCCAAATCCCAAAACCATCATGGACAGAGGTGGAAATAAGTGTTGAGCCTACTACCTGCACCAGGAGCAGCGGTGGGGGACACACAAGCTCCTGGGAAAGGGAGCAGTGTGGATGGATCGAGCACAATTAGGTCACGAAGAGCAAACAGCAAACGAAGAGCTTTCTCCAGACCATAAAAAGCCACCTGTGCTCCAGCAGGCAGCTCACACCCAACCTCAGCTTGCTCCACCCTGCTGGGATGAACCAGGGAGGGATGAGCAGGAGTAGGGGGAGAGTCACCAGCCAGTCATGGACCACTTTGGAGAGTCTGGAGGGGGCTGGGATGGCTGGGGAAGGGTCAGACAGCAGCTGAGGGCAAGCCTGAGTAGCAAGGGGGGAAGGGGAGGCATTAGCAGGGGCAGGGAGCAGGGCACTTGAGGCAAGGTTAGAAACTGCATGGTGAGAGATTGCTTGAGTTTGAACAGACAGGTGTCTGCTAAGGAAGGCAGGAGCTTCCCCTGAAATGGAAAATGCAAACCCCCTCCCTCCAAATTATTATGATTTTGAAATTAAGGGGCTCTCAGGCAAAGATATGGGAGCAGGAATAACAGTTCTTTTCTAGGAAAATTAAAATACAAATGCAATAGTACAAAAAAAAAAAAAAAAAAAGAAAACAAACACTGCCAGAGTCAGAGCATGCCCTGGCAGCCTGTGGGTCAGGGAGGTGGCAGCAGTCCCATCCCATGGGGGCTCAGCCCTCCTGCAGTGCCAGCTGTGCTTCTGCTGGAGCAGGATCCTGCACAAGGAGGAAGTTTTCCTCTGGAGCTCCAGGGCTGGGGGAGATGGGCCTGGACTCCTCTGGGAATGCAGTGGGAAGAAAGCTGCTCCTCTGGGAATGCAGTGGAAGAAAGCTGCTCCTCTGGGAATGCAGTGGGAAGAAAGCTGCACCTCTGGGAATGCAGTGGGGCAGAAAGCTGCTCCTCTGGGAATGCAGTGGGGAGAAAGCTGCTCCTCTGGGAATGCAGTGGGAAGAAAGCTGCTCCTCTGGGAATGCAGGGGGCAAAGGCTGCTGTGCTGTTCCCAGGTCAGATTGTATCCAGGTAGGAATGCTTGGCTCCTCCCCTGGGCAGAGCATCTCCCCATGGATGATGGAATTTTCTCAGCCATGCAGGGACATTCACTGGCCATGAACAGAAGGTAATTAATAATTCATGGTCCATTAACAAAAGATATCTCTCTGGAGGGAGGATGGGTTGTGGAAGAGACAAAGAAAACTGCCCAAATTAACAGAAGAGAACTGCCCCAGCTCTGACAGATGGCAAATAGAATAAACACCCCCAAACCATACCTTACAACCCAGGGGAGAGATTTACTGCAGAAACCATGTGGGGCTTCAGTGAGGAAGGACTGAGCATCTCCCGAGCAGGTCTGGCCAGCAGGAAAAGCAGTGACCTGGATCTCATCTGGCCCTGGGCACAGCGAGGGCTCTCACCTTGCCTGGTGCAAGGTGCACAACCCCCTCTCCCTAAAAAAAGATGAGTGTTGCTCTGTGGTCTGCACACACACATGTTGTGTTTAAACCCAAAAATTTGGCTTGTTTTCCTCTGGAAATTGGTCTGGTGGAATTTATCAGTCCCTCCGGCTTCTTGATATCCCCCTGATTTTTTTGCCTAAATCCCTTCTTCTACTGTTTTTCCTTTTCCTCTGCTGCCTCTTCCCTCAGCCTGTTGCTGAGCCAAACCGATTTGAATGCATCTAAGGAAAGATCTGCCATTAGTGCTGCTCTGTCTCTCCTCTTACTCAGGATATATTTAGCCATCATCTTTTAGCTTTTTTCCTGGCTGTTCAGTGGCTTTAAAAAGCAGGTGCCGGGAACGGAAAGAGAAGATTAAAAGTACCTGCTGTCAGCTACCTCTCCCTGTGCAGCTGTGCAAAGCAAGCACGTGGGCAGAGTGGATAACAGCTGCCCCTTGAAAATCTCATTTGTAATTCTAATTCTTCTTTTTTTAAAAATATTATTATTATTATTACTTCAATAATCTCTTTCTGCACTGCTACAAATTTCCAGAGCAGCTATTTCCTCCCGTGCCTCAAGTGAATGTGGAGTGTTGGGAATCCATCAAACTCTCCATGGGTGAGGGTGAGGGATGTTTTGTGGGCAGCTGGGATGTTGTGGGATGGGCTAGGCAGGCACAGGTGGAGCCAGGCTCACCTGCAGCCACACAGATCTGGTGTCCCACAGCCACCCCTGGCTGTCCCTGTCCCACCAGCTGTGCCCATGGCCGAGCCCCAGCTGCAGTGTGGCTACTCAGGGACCACTGGCAAATGCTTGGCTGCTGTCTCAGCCTTGGCAGCTTCCCTGCTCCTCCCTGGCACCATCATAGAATTTTTCAGGTTGGGGAAGATCTCTAAGATCATCTGGTCTAAGCATTAACACAGCACTGCCAAGCCCACCACTAAACCCTGTTGCTGTTGCCACATGCCTGCCTGCACAGCACCAGCCTCCATCCCATCCCCATTTCCTTGGCTTACTTCCCTCCTTAAACACATCCAGAGCCTATCAACAGCTTGCAGGTGGAGGAAAGGGCTATGCAACATGAGCAGGGCCTTTAAACCTCCCATTTCTGCTCCTTTGCATTCAGCACCTCCCTGATTTCATGGCAGGAGTGTCTTCAGGTTTGGCCATCCCTGATTGCCACCTCTGTGGTTCCCCTCTGGTTTAGGAGAAATTGGGGACAGACTCCTTGGGGAGCCTGCCTGCAGTGAGACCCCAACAGCAGAGCTCAGCCTGGCTCTTCCCCTCTTCCCTCTCCCTGCTCCCCTTCCCAATCTCTTGCTGCATCTTCCCCTTATTCTACTTGAACAGTATAAAACCACAAAAATATCCCTGCCAGGAACTCTCCTCAGAGCCGTGCACTGGGCACATACACAGGGGCACTTTGCACCCTGTCACCAAACCCTTGTTTTCCCATTCCCCACCCCATTTCTGAGGCTGAGACCTTTGGTTCTGTGTTTTCCAAAGGTGCTGGCATTTTGCAAATAACCCAGAAATGCCAGCAGCAATCCCTGGGCTGATGGGGTGTGTGTGTTTTACTGCTGAGGGTGAAGCCAGCCAGTGTCTGTACCTCCCCAAAATGCTGGCAAAGGGTGGCTGTGGGTGCCTTAGCCCAGCCATGTCACCAAACCCTTGTTTTACCGAATTCCCCACCCCATTTCTGTAGTTTGGGGCTGAAAACTTCATGTTTTCCAATTTTGCTGGCATTTTGCAAATACAGCAGTCCCTGGGGCTGATGGGGTGTGTGTGTATAGGGTGTCTGCTGCTGAGGGTGAAGCCAGCCAGTGTCTGTACCTCCCCAAAACGCTGGCAAAGGGTGGCTGTGGGTGCCTTAGCCCAGCCATGTCACCAAACCCTTGTTTTACCAATTCCCCACCCCATTTCTGTAGCTTGGGGCTGAAAGCTTTCTGTTTTCCAAATTTGCTGGCACTTTGCAAATACAGCACACCCTGGGGCTGGTGGGGTGTGTGTGGGGGGGGTGTCTGCTGCTGATGGTGAAGCCAGGCAGTGGCTGTAGCCCCCCAAAATGCTGGCAAAGGGTGGCTGTGGGTGCCTTCTCAGCCCAGCCACCTCCCAGCCTCAGAAGGCAGCAAAGCACCTGCCTGGGCTGCCAGGAGCTTCCTGGTGGAGGTGAGCCCATCCTGATGGATGGGAGGTGGGTTGGTGCTGGCAGGGCTCTGGGGAGGGAGCCTGGCCCCAGGCCTTGCGACACGGATGAGTTTTTTGTATTTTTTTGTATTCCAAAACAAGGGCTGATAATGGAGGCCACGGGGCCGGAGCTGCGGGAGGCTGCTAAGCTAAATGAGACAGGAAGCACGTAATTCAATTAGATACAGAGCAGCATGAAGACATCTGAGTACACACACGGGGCTGGGCTCAGAGGCTATTGCATAACCCTGGGAAGAGCTGTGCAATATGAAATATCTCACCTAGAGCAGCCCATGCTGCCCAGCTGCCTGTCCTTGAGCAGCCCCAGCGGAGGGGAGAGGCAGAAAAGCTGCCCCAGGGAGCAGAGGGGTCAGCTGGTGGCTGTGGCACAGTGGCCATAGGGTCTGTCCCAGCTGGAACAGCCCAATCCCACTCCTGTGCCTGAGCTCAGACCTGCACACGTGGATCTGGCACTGCCCTGTGTCCCAGAGCCAGCTCTGTGAGCAAACACCTTTGTGCCTCTTCTGGCTGAGCTGCTGTCGTCCCAAAAAAACCCCACAGCCTTTGTCTGACCCCTTCCCTGGGGTTGTTCTCTCACCATGGGCAGTTCCTCACCTCTGCTTCATTGTCAGCTTGGCCTCACCTGAGCCCAGAGCTTCAAAAGCTGCCACAGGGGACAAGGTAAAACCACACACACACACGCTTGTGCAATGCACTTTATTTCTCTGGGGAAAAGCAGCAGGCAAACAGGGCCTGGAGCAAAGAGGGGGGCTCAGCAGGCTGCAGTCTCAGGGCAGAGATGTGCAGAGTTTCTCTGCTCTGGCTCACACGCCCCAGGCTCCTCACCAGTTGCAGTTGCTGCCATCCCAGCTGTGTTTTTGCCATAGTTACATTTGCCTGGCTGCTCCAGGCAGCACGTGGTTCCCAGCACGGTGGCTGTGCCAGGCTCCTGAGTGGCAGCCAGGAATCATCTGTCCCGTGTGCCTGCCACACGTGGCCAGGCTCCTGGAGGTTTTCCTCCTGGCATGACCTGCTCAGAGCGTGCCTCAAACACCAGGGAGAGTTACCAGAGCACCCTGGGACTTTGCAGATCTGCAGCAGGAAGGATGGGCTGCAGTGCTAGAGGGGAAAGGGACAGAGGTGAACATTTCCACAGCATTTGTGTGGAATAACCAGGGAGGGGATGAGGAGAAGGGGCATTGCCTCCCTAAACCCTCTGGTCACCTGCTGCAGCAGGGAGGTGAGTGCCAAGCTGCTTTGGCATGATCTCCAGATCTCCTTTCCAGCCCTGACTCTGTGGAACAGCTGAGTGTGGGTGCCAGCAGCCTGTGCCCACCCCCACGTGCCACTGCTGCTGTGACACCAGTGCTCCCAGCGTGGTGCTGAACTGGGATGGAGCTCCAGGCTGGTGTGGCACTTCCAAAAGTGATGCCAAGCACACACGCTGTGGGTGTGCACAGACATTCTTGGGTGTGCACAGACATTCTCAGCAGCTGTACAGGCAAAGGCAACCTTCCAGCCCTCTCTCCTCAAGTCTTCCATTTCTTCCCTGGAATCCACAGCAAGGATCACAGCTCTAATTTTTGTTTTAAGGCACAGAGAATACTTGAATTAGAGCTTTGTGTAACTCCAGCCATTTATCTGTAGTTGAGTATCTGCTAACCAAGAAGGCTTAAACACGATTATTTGAGTGAAAATCCCCAGAGCCATCAGGAAAGAGGCTGCTCTTACATGAAGAGCTAAAAGTGTGTGTTCAGTCATTAGTCCTGATGCATCCTTCCTGTCTGTCCGTGAGCAAGACCATTCTGTGGCTTCTTGTAAGTGATGAGAGAAAGACAGGACTCTACTGCTCGGTGGAGCTGAGGTGCCTCATGCTCCTCTCAGTCTCCCATCCAGAGATCCTCATGCTCCTGCTCCCAAAGGCAGCTTGAGAGGAGCCTTTCTCCTGCCCAGATGGCTTCGTGCTGCCACTCTCCTGGCATGGCTCATCTCTCCAGGGAAAGATGCTCTGGCAAAGGGAAAGATGCTCTGGCAATGTGCTGTGTGTGATGAATGCAGGCAGCAAGGGTAGGAGACAACCTGAGCTCTGGAAAAATGTCTGAGCTGGGAATAGCAGGGAGGAAGGGAGAGGATGAGGAGTGCAAGTGGCAGCTGTGGCCTTGTGCTTGGCTGGCCATGAGCAGGGGGGTTAAGGTCACTCCCTCCAGAGCCACTGAGCTGGGAATTGCAGGGAGGGCAGCTCTGGGATCCTGTGTGAGCCTGACCTCACCACGGGGCCTGTTGGTTCTCAGGGACCTCTGGTTCTTGTAGCTCCAGACCCTGGGGCTTGCTGGGGTGTGCTGGTTTAACCCTTTCTCTTCATCTTTCTCTTTTGCCGGCTCAGTCCTTCACCTCCAGTTTCTGAACTCGCCCTGGCTTTTAATCTCCATTCAATTTTCAGGTTTCATCAGGATCCTCCATTATCAGATCCTTTCCCAGGTTTTGGCTCCTTTGATGTGCATCCCTTCCCCTCCCTCCTCTCACCACACACCCAGCAGGGGATTTGTGTTGAAGAAGTGCAACTTCAGCCAGCACGTTGTCCTTATGTATTCCAGCTGTGAACTGGCAGTGCCATTAAGAGGGAAGTGGAAACATTAAACCCTCCTGTTCCATCTGTATCCCCCCAGGAAGCAAAAACCCTCCTGAGCTCGCTGGGGGCTGCCACCACTGGGGAAGTGCGGGGAGGTTTGGAAGCCTTGGGGCAGCGGGATGGGGCAGCGGGATGGAGCTGACGACTCTCGGCGTCTGTCCTGTCCCTCGCTCTCCCACCCGCCGGTTAATCAGCAGGCTCCACACGTCGCTGGAAACGAGCCTGTTTTTTCCTGTTCCCGAGGAAGCGGCTATGACTGTGATGCTCAAGGACGAGCCTGGGCCTCCCACTCCCCCCTCCCTTAGCAGCACACACAAACTTACCTAAGCTCTCATCTTCACGGGCGCCGTCTGAGCAGCTTTTGGTTGGCTGGAGGCTGGAGTGATGCTGGTCCCCCTCCCCGCTCTCCCGCCTCCCACCCGATATAAAGCGCGGCTCCGCGCCGCTGTCGCAGCCGCCAGCACGGGTCCGCGGGGCCGGTGGTGTCGCCGCCGCCTGTCGCACCCCCTGCCAGCCCCGGGAGGAGCCGATGAGTTGCTGGATGCCTGGGTGCCCAGCTCTCAGCATGTGCCGGGGCTTAGCCGCGCTCCCCATCACTTGCCTGGAAAGGTAAGGCGCTTCTGGGAGGCAGAGGGGTCTCTGGAAGAGACGCGCCCGGACCAGCCTCTGCTGCTGCCGATGTGATGGTGGGGTAGAAACCGGGGTGCAGAAAACACGCAGCGAAGTGATTTGTTGTGGCTGCATCCCTTCTGCTCCCCGGGAGGGGAAACAAGCGGAGGGAGAGGAGGCTGGACAGGGCTGTACAAACACACCAGGTTTTTCTGGCTCTGCCTCTGCACAACTTGCAGGAGTATTTCTGTCAGCACATGTTGCTCCTCCTGCAAAGCCCCACGCTGCTTGACATTTAAACCCTTCTTTTTTTTTACGGGCGCCTTGGGACGCCTGAACGAGCCGCGGGCACGCAAATAGCAGCTGGGCCACACGCCGCCTCGGGGGCACCCTGGGGACAGACAGGAGCCTCTTCTTCTCTCGGTAGGGAGGTGCCTCCTCCGTGCCTCCGCCGCGGGGACAGGCAGGAGCATCCCTGCCTTTGGCACAGGAGCATCTCAGCCTCTGGCACAGGAGCATCCCTGCCTTTGGCACAAGAGCATCCCTGCCTTTGGCACAGGAGCATCCCTGCCTTTGGTACAGGAGCATCCCTGCCTCTGGCACAGGAGCATCCCTGTCTGTGGCACAGGAACATCCTTGCCTTTGGCACAGGAGCATCCCTGCCTTTGGCACAGGAGCATCTCAGCCTGTGGCACAGGAGCATCTCAGCCTTTGGTACAGGAGCATCCCTGCCTGTGGCACAGGAGCATCCCTGTCTGTGGCACAGGAGCATCTCTGCCTCTGGCACAGGAGCATCCCTGCCTGTGGCATAGGAGCATCTCAGCCCCTGGCACAGGAGCATCTTAGCCCCTGGCACAGGAGCATCCTTGCCTCTGGCACAGGAGCATCCCAGCCCCTGGCACAGGAGCATCTCAGCCCCTGGCACAGGAGCATCCCTGCCTTTGGCACAGGAGCATCCCAGCCCCTGGCACAGGAGCATCAGTGCTGCCCCTGCCTCCTAAAGCCATGGGGTAGGTGCTGTGGAGCGCTGCCCTCTCCACGGCCCGGTGAAAGGCTCCTGGGGGCCTAAGGGCACCCCAAAAAAGAGAGCAGGGGAGCAGCAGCCTGGCAGCAGCAGAGAGATGCTCCTGCTGTGCTGACAGGAAAGAAGCCGCTGTGTTTTTCCAGAGGTTTGGGAGCACTGGCGGGAGAGTGGGGTGGGAAAAAGAACCAGGTTAGCTCCGGGGAGCTGGGGGGGCTCCAGCTGGGCACTCAGCAGCTTTTACCTGCCCCAAGAAAGCTCGTGGTGCTTTGTATTCCATGTGTCTCTGCTGGGGAAGCGAGTAGGAGAAACCGGTCCCCCAGGCTTAATGCACGGTTGCCAGGGAGCAGGAAAAGCAAGTGGGGAACGTTTATTTCACCCACCAGAGAGCAAAGACGTGTCTGGAGCTAGGGAGCAAGGGCTGTCCCCCCGAGCCCGTGGCGTGCAGCCCCTGCCAGCGGAGGCAGCAGACTGATGGTCCAGAGATCCCATCTCACCCCTCCCTCTCTCCCTCCCTTCCAGAGCCAAGGATCTGAAGAGCCGCTTGGGCATCCTGCTTCATAAACCCGAGCTGGGACACAAGGCGGGCAGCTCCAGCAAGCTGCAGCTGGGCTCTAGGCGCAGGTAAGCCAAGGCAAGCTCTGGCCCAGGTGCAGCCCGAGCCAAGCCCCCTTGGAGCAGCCTTTGCCCAGGGATGCTCCTGCCCATCTGCGCAGCACAGAGCTCAGCTCCCCCTCCGCGCAGTCCCACCCCGGCGGGCCGGGAAGGCGGATCGCTTCCCTGCTCCGGCGGCTATAAAATCCGCCAGGGGAACGGATGCTCTGGCATTAGGCACAGAGAGCAAGAGGCAAGTTCCTTGGCAAGAGGCAAGGAACCCGCAGGGCTCCTGCACTTCCACACCAGTGGCTGGGATCCCCGGGGAATGCAGGCAGCATTAAACACAGAACACTAAATATTGCTGCTGAGGGCAGGGGGTCTTCTGCAGGGGAGGCTCTTCTGAGCATCCCCTAGAGCAGCATGGAGATGAGGTCGGGTGAGCCATCAGGGAAGGTGAAAGAAAGGGAAGAGAGAGGAAAGAGAGCCCACAGGTAATGGATATCGGCCCCTGGCTTTGGTCTCCTGCTGAATGCTGCTGTCTCCCAGTGATGGAGCTGCACAGCTGAAGTGCTCCCAGCCCTCACTGCTGGACAGGCAAGCCTCACATCCTTTTTGTCTTTTCCAGAGACTCCTCCCGAGAGGTGCTGGAATGGAGGGAGTCCTTTGACCAGCTCCTCAAGAGCAAAAGTGAGTAGCATCTTGTTTTCTTCTCTTGGTGAGAGTGTGTAGGACAAATATACTCATAGTGAGCTGTATGACTGGAGACAGTGTAAGATGAAATCTTGCCTCCTCCTCAGCCTTAGAAGGGCTTAGAAAGAGGGCCCTTTCCTGGCCAGATCGGAGGCACGGGGCTCATTGCTTGCCCCATGAAGCTGTACCCTTTCCTCCTGGCTGGGTTTTTTGGGGGGGCAGAAGTGTTGTCTTGCTGCTGCCTTGGGACAGGAGCACTGTCACTGGCATCCCATGAGGAGCAGAAACATTCCCAAAGCACCCCTTTCTCCACACTGGGGAGAAGGCAGTGTCAGCTCTCCGTATCTGGTGGAAACAGCCATGCAGGCACCTCCCCTCAGGCTTGTTCAGACAACTGCATTGCTGCCCTCTGTCTGTCTGTCCTGTGCCTCCGGGGATGGCTCTTCCACAGGGAGCAGGAATTCAGCAGTCTGACTGAAATAACCTTGCCCTTTTCCTACTCCGGTACCAACTGTGTGTCTGTGATGCACAGGGCTCCTGTGAGATGCTGTCTCCCTCTGCCCATGCAGGCAGCTCCTCCAGACCCAGAGATGGGACCTCTTTTTCAGTCCCACACATCATCCCCTCCTTACACTGGGCTCTGTACAACGGCAGTCTCCAAAAACAGTTTTTACAATTATAGAGATGATAACTCCAATTACAATGAGAGCCAAAATGAGATTGCTGACTGTAACAAGCCAAGACGTTGTAATTATCTATTTACCTTTAAAAAAAGATTACCTTGATTGAGCTTTGCAAAATCCAAATGGCAGAAGCGCCAAATTTTAATCCAAAAGTAATTGTCTACCTTAAAAGCTCTTCCCCAGCCAGACAAAGTCCCTCCACAGCGCTAGTCTGGGACCAACTGTATTTTTTTCCTGGTCTCCCTCAGGTGCTATGATGGCTAATGAGCATCTCTAGCTTTGTAACTTAATCCACCCTCCCAGCACAGCTTTGAAATCCTTGCTGCAATTTCTCTCCTGTCCTCAGCATCTCATTCCCCCCAGATCTGGGCTGAGAAATCAAAATCAAGGCACTGCTGCTCGGCTCCTGCAGTGTTCCGATGCGTCAGCGCGCTTCTCCTTAGGTAGAATTAGCTCTTTTCCGAAGCTGTAAAGAAAATACTCTGAAGCCTCATTACAGAAAGGTCAGATAAATAAAACCAGAGGATCACTTGTCTGTGGGAAAGGATTTTATTGGAGTCTAGAGGCCAATTAATGGTGTCTCAGAAGGTGGAATTTGCCCGGAAGGAAAGGAAATCTGTGGATGTCACGGTCTGAGCTCCCAGAGCAACGCTCGCCAGGCAGTGTCTGCTGCTGGTCCTCTTCCTCCCCACCTCCTTTCCCATTAATTGCTCTTCTCTCCCCTCCATAGGTGGGGTAAATGCATTCCACACCTTCCTGAAGACTGAATTCAGTGAGGAGAACCTCGACTTCTGGCTGGCATGCGAAGACTTCAAAAAGACCCGGTCGAAAACCAAGCTGGCCTCCAAAGCCAACAGGATCTTTGAGGAGTTTGTCCAAAGTGAGGCGCCCAGGGAGGTGAGACCATTTTCTGTCGCATCAAATAGGGTGGGAAAGGAATAAAATATCCTGGTAGATTTTATTAAATTTCTGTTGGATCAGTGGGAAGATGTGCTCTTGTACATGAGAGCTTTAATCTCTAACATTGTGTGGTCCATTGCATAATGTTGGAACAGAAATTGCATCTAACCATGAAGGGCTATAAAGGTTTGTGATCATCTTCACCCTCATCTGAAGAGTTTATTATAAATGAAAATTCGTCCAACCAAATTAAAATGAAAAAATAAAATATTTATTTTGCAATTAAATTCTATCTAGCCAGCCACAAGGAAAGAACAGAGCCGAGCCCGGGGTCGGCCCTGGGTGTGCAACAAAGAAGTCAGCCTCAGCAGAGGTTTTCCTCTATGCCTACACACCTCCATCCTTGTACCGCTATAAAAACCGCTTGTACAACCGTACAAGCGGTTTTTATGGGAAAAATTCCTCTTGAGGCCAAGATTTCGGCAGTCAGTCTTTTAAAACCAGGTTTTATCCACACTTAGAAGAGGTAACGTTTCTGGGTGCTGCTGCCTTGCAGGTGAACATCGACCACGAAACCAGGGAGATCACCCGCAAGAACCTCTCGGGGGCCACCTCCGCCTGCTTCAACGAGGCGCAGGCCAAGACGCGCACGCTGATGGAGAAGGACTCCTACCCCCGCTTCCTGAAATCCGCCTCCTACCAGGACATGACCAAGCAGGCCGCCGGCCGCGGCACCGGCAAGAGGCCGCACACCTGACGGGGGGACCAGGCCGGGGGACCAGGCCGGGGGCCAGGCGAAGGCTGATGGCCGCGTGCTGGGGTTCCGGCTGAAGCGCTGGGCTTTCAGCAGGATCCCCAGCACCTCCAGCGCTTCCCGGAGCCGCCGGACACGGCGTTCATTCCTCCCTGCCTGGGGGTGGGAGCCCAGAGCCTCCCCTCGCAGCCCGGCCGGAGACCTTTGGCACTGCAGGCATGGAAAGAAATGGGGTTTGAGCTGCGAGAGCAGCGGGAAGAGATGGGGTCCCCCAAGCACCCACAAGGAAGAGCTCCCAGCCGCGCTCTGACCGGCAGGGCCAGCACAGGAGCCTGCCGCTTCCCCTCGCAGGGAATGGCCAGGATAAAAGCCCTGAGACTATGTGGCATTTTCAGCTGGAGGGATCCTGCACCTGCCTTCTCCTGATCC
Source organism: Taeniopygia guttata (assembly GCF_048771995.1). NCBI lineage: Eukaryota > Metazoa > Chordata > Aves > Passeriformes > Estrildidae > Taeniopygia > Taeniopygia guttata. Next base: position 30,161,322 of record NC_133033.1, read on the forward strand.
CAAGATCCTCCAGCTGTGTCCTATGCATGCTCTGCAGCGAAGCTTTCCACCTCCTTCCAGTGCAGTGACGATTTGATCCCTCGCTTGAGCTCCGCGACCTTCAGATTGCATCTAATCTTAGGTCACGTGCGTGACGTTTTATCCCTGTTACTGTTATTTATTTCATCATTGTTATTATTATTATATCTATATTTATTAGAGGAGCACTGCTGAAAGCACACACGTGTATCCCTTGCTCCGGGGAGCTTGTAAGTTAAATTATTTTAGCTGTTGTAGCACTTAGCATGCTTCCCACTTTTTCTGTGTAATAATTTGAGAGGACCAGACAGATTTATAGCACGGTTTTGGAGCAAGGTACACCAGTAGCAGCAGGGAGAGCTGCTAGAGAGTTTGGATGGCAGGGCAAGGATGCTTTGCAGCCCATGTTGTTCCCTTTAAGGAAAGATGTGGAAGGTATGTCACCACCTTGTCCTAGACAGGGAACAGAAAGGTCAAACAGGTACTTTGGTGAGCAAATCTATGGAAAATTTGATTTTCACACATGGGAGAGAAAACCCTGGGGCTTTGCCTGTGTTTATAATTGGGCTTGGATGGTGAAACCAGTCTGCAGCCACAGCACTTTACCAGAAACGCGTGGAGTGAGTGAAATCATCCCGTAAATTCAGTGACTCGGGGTGGCAGGACACATCACCAGCCCAGACCTGGGGGCAGCTCTTCAGAAAGTCCGTCTCAGCAGGAATTTTGGGGTTCTGGAGAGGTGTGGGTCCCACTTGGCAGCAATGGTGGGTGGGTGGGTGATGTGGAACCTGTGCTGGGTCCTGGGCAATGTGCCACCAGCACTGCTCCCTGCTGAGGGCTGCTTTCCAGGGCTCTGTCTATCCCCAAAGACCAAACCTGAAGATTCTTATCCCACTGGTACTCACTCCTTGTCAAGGGAACTCTCTTTTGCCCCTCTGTCTCAGCAACAGCCAGAGCACAGCATCCTTTGGGCTTTTCACAGCTGCTTGAGCAGAGCAAGGGACCAAAGGCCAGTTTGGGGATGTTACCCCGAGTCCTCTTCCACCACCCCCATCCTGGTCCCACCTCTGAGCCTCTGGCTGTTGTCCTGGCTGTGTTTATAGGGAGATAGCTGCTTTCTTATTTATTATTTATTTTTACAACTGGAACCACCTTTGCTGTGTTACTGAAGCGAGCGACGCACAATGGTCTGTTCTCATTACCGACGTAACGTTGTCATTACAAAATAAAATGTAAACAGCAAAATACCCTGGCAACATGGGCTGGGTCTTTATTTTTCTGGTTGTGGACTTTCAGTTAAATTTTACGTTCTAATTCTGGATGCTTTGCAAAGCTGCTTGTGTTGGGTGACTCAGGGGGCATTGCCAGTCACTTTAAAAGTGACAAAGTGACAGTGTCAAGAGCAGAGGGGGCAGGGGGAAGATTTTGAGGCATGAAGCTTTGTGGTATTTGGGTTATCAGAGAAAACTGAATGGTTCATAGAAAACATGAAAGCAGAAGTGAAATTTTGAATATAGGAGCTACCAGTACTGCTTGTATTGTTCATAATTTCTGAGCCCTTTACATGACTGCAATTCCCAATATCTGCTCAGTATTATTAAAAACACAAATGTCATAAAATTGAGAGGATTCAGGGAATAAACCCTGCCTGTGGGTCACTGACATAAACAATACTTGATTTTTGTCAGTGACACACCTGATGATTGAATTCATTGACAAGGAGAAAACTCTCTGAGGTTAAAAAAAAATCCTATTCCTGTGCAGAGTGCAGTGAGGTCTGAGCAGCTCCCTCAATGCTCTGGGGGGAAGGGGAATTTTGTATGGAAAGAGCTTTCCATGGAAGCACCAGGGCTGGAGAGGAGCAGCCCAGTGCAGCTCGAAGAAGTGCTTGGAATAAAAACTCAACTGAAATATGGTTTTATTTCTGTTGCCTTCTTTCTATTTATTGCATGTTCTAGAAGCCAAAATTAACTGGCCTGCGTCAGCAGAGGAGAGTGTGAGGGGATTGAGGAGGAGGAGCTGGAATTACAGGGAATAACTTGGAATGTGCATGTTCCAAGGTGTCACTACGAGCTCAAGCCACCCCCTGCCACTCAAATGCATTTTACAGGCAGCTGCAGCTGCAGCAGAAGCTCCTGACCCCTGTGACACAGCCATGCAGGGCCCAAGGATCAGCAGGCACTGTAAAACACATGGATTCTGCTCCATGCCCACATATCCAGGGGAAAGCAGGTTGAGCTTCCCCTCACCTTTCATCTCCTTTTAAATTAAGAATGGCCCTGTCTTACAAGCCAGGTGATTTGGGATCGTAGCAGTTTGCATCTCTATCTGATCTTTGTCAGTGTCAGAGGGAAGAAACGAGCTGGAAAGTATCCAGGAAATATTTAAATTACTTGTAAGGAAAGAGAGCAGTAAAGCAGACTAGAAGCAGCCAAAATCAAAAATAACATCGTTGTTACCTTTTTTTTTTTTTTAACTGCAGCTTCTGAATGAAAAATATGAATACTTTGTCTTGCACACCTTGAAGTTAATTTAAAACTGATTCTCCGTTTAAAAAACTAAATTAAACAGGCCAACAACAACAACAACAAAATTAACAAGTAAAAATATAGAATTAAAACCTTTTTGAGCTTTCTTTAGAAGGAAATGTGAGGCTGTGTGCCTTCTTGCTGCATCATGCATGGCCCAAGCTGAGCCTCAGCCTCAGTGGCAGCTCTCAGACCCCACAGCTGATCCTGACAATCCCATTTGCAGCCCAGTTTCCTCTGACATGCTTCCCAAAGAGAAAACCCAGTCACTAAAAGCCAGCCTTGCATCCAGCTGCGCCGGCTGCCAAAACCCAGCAGTCATACAACAAAACCTTAAAGCCTTGGGGAGGGATAAAATAAAAAACCCAACCCAAAAAACCACATTTGAGACAGAGGAGCCAAAGCTTCCCTCATCCAGCTGTGGTCACTCCCAATAAACCCAGGCTGAAGTTTCCCAGGGAGGAGGCTGTTGCAAATTTGGAAGCAGCTGAGGGGATTTGAGCTCTGGGAAGCCACCGTGGGGGCTGGCACTGCCCTGCCCCACAGGCTGTGAACATGAACTTGCTCCTGGGCCAGGTTTCCATGAGCCAGAATGGAGAGGGGTGGATTTATTTGGTGGAAAAAAAAGCTGTTTCCCTGTGCCCTGGGAGCTGGAGCATTCCCAGAAGCAGCTCAGGGACTCCTGCAGCCAGAAGATCCCTGCTCCAGTGGGACCAGGCAGCTTTGGGGTGGTCTTAGGACATGGACATGGATGCAGGAGTGCACTCAGACAAGGATTTAGGCAGGCAGGTGTGCAGATATTTAAATTAGGAATTATGAGCTTTTAATTTTTCCATGGATACACCCATCTGACAACAGGCTACAGGTGTGTACATCCGAAATTTACTTCTCTTTTTAAAGAAAGGCCATGAAGGAAGGCTGTAAACTGTTATCTGGTTATGTTTCTGGAGAAGCTTAGCTGCATGTGTGTACATCATCATTTACTTCTCTTTCTAAAGAAAGGCTGTGAAGGAACACTGTAAGGTGTTGTTTGGATATGTTTCTGGAGAAGTTTAGCTGCATGTGTGTACATCCATCATTTACTTCTCTTTTTCAAGAAAGGCCATGAAGGAAGGCTATAAAATATTCTCTGGATATGTTTGTGGAGGAAGCTCGGCTGCATGGGTGTACATCTGTGGGAATCCAGGGCTTCCCTCTGGCTGCCCTGGCAGGTCTGGGACCCTGGCAGGGGTCAGGAACCCCCCTGGACAGAGCCCCCAGAGACACTGTCTGTGATCTCTGTCCATGGAAAAGAGTTTTCAATCTTACAGGGTGAATTACCAGCTCTGAGTGTTTGATATAAGTAACAATTAAGTGTGGCACGGGTGCAAAAGTAAAATTTTAAGATTATAGATTAGGGGTCCAAAGGGGACAAGATGGAGGAAATTGGGTGTGTCTTGTCCTTTTTCTCCTTCTTCATGCCCTCCATGTTTCACTGCAGTGTTGGCATTTTTCTGTTGGTTCAGGCTGTGGACACACTGTTCAACGTAGGTGACAGATATTGGCACGTTATTGTAAATCCAGCACAGGTAGTTTGTGGTATTTAATGTTTGTACCATCCCACTGAGGGCAGAGCCCCACACGCTGCCCTGCAGGACAGAGCTGCGGCAGGGCAGCAGAACATGTTAGAGATAAACAGAATAAACAACCTTGAAACCAGCACAGACGAATTATGGCTTCTTCTTTGGCAACGGGGCAGAAAGACAGAGACTTTCTACAATCTCGGAATCATCAATAGCACAGATTCCGACATACATCCATGATTTATTTCTCTTTTTCAAGAAAGGCCATGAAGGAAGGCTGTAAAATGTTATCTGGGTATGTTTTGGAGGAAGCTCAGCAGCAGAGAGGATGCACGGAGCCATTTCAAACACGCCAAACGCCTCGCCCCAGCCAGCAGGGAGGGAGCAGCTGGATGGCATCGCTCTGCAGCTCCCACTTCAAGGCCTTTGCCTGAATGAGGTGCCAGAACTCACAGCTGATGTGCCCCCTCTTGGCTCACCCTCCCCTGAACAGGCAGCTGAATGCCAAAGTTGCCAATCCAGTCCAGCTGCGCACAAGGATTTGTGCCCTTGGGCTGCCTCGGGAGCTGAGGAAAAATGAGAGGTGATTTTCAAGCTTTCTGCTGCTGCTGGGGCACCGAGGGCAGTGCTGGGGTCTGCAGCCAATGTGGGGAATGGATTTGTGTGGATTTGGGAATTCTCAAAACCTGGCAGAAGGCTCACATAGTGTCCATCTGTATGCAAATCTTGAGATAAGAAATGCTGACTTAGAAATGCCCTGGAATGAGACAGACATGGTTGAGAGAGAAACGGAGCTAGAAACAAATTTCAAAGGTTGGCCTTGCAAAAAAGACTAAATGCTTTAAGGAAATAGAACTATGAAAGATCCATTGTAGTAGGACTTATGAGAGGTAATTTTAGATGATTGGCTTTAAGGCATTTACAGCATGGTGTAGCAAAAAGCTGACAGGCCAAGAAACACTTATAACGCATTGTAATTAAGAAATAATTGGCTTCTGATTGTGATGGCATGAATTATAACATCTGTATTGTCTCACCCTTCATATGAGACTGAAAATAGAATAAATTTTTAAAAATTTTCCTCAGTTCCCCCATCTTTGGGTCAGAAAAGGGCTTAATCCAACAGCCTTCCTGCCTCCCCAGGGCTGGGCTGCCTGTGCTAGAGGGGAGCTGGGACATGGCACAGGCACAGCCTTGGGGAAGGATGGGGATGAGAAACAGCTGGGAAAAATCCTGCTGGAGATCCATCAGCCCTTCTTGGGAAAGGCATCTAAGCTCAGGTGCTCAGCCCAACTCCTTTTCTGACTTGTTTTGGCTGCTCTGGGATCTGCCCTGCTCTCTTTGCCCAGGACTGGGATGTGCTGCCCTGCATGGTGAGGTCCCTGCCTACCTCCTTGTTACCCTCAGCTCTCCTTTCCAGCTGGCAAAAATTCCTTTTTTAGTGGTGATGAGGATTGAGCAGCAGTCTAAAAAACTAGAAAATGAAGTTTAAAAAAAATGTAAAAATACTCCAGAAAAGGCATAGATATGTGGGATGTGGTTCAGTGCTGCACTTGGCAGTGATGGATGATGGTGGGACTCAATGACCTTGGAGGTTGGACTCAATGACCTTGGAGGTATTTCCAAACCTAAATGGTTCTGTGAGAAGTGGTTGATGCTCCTCCATGGGTAGCATCACCTGCCATCCTTCTGTGGACTATTTTCCAGGGTTGTGTCCCAGCACTGAGAGTCAAATCAGCATGGCCGAGCACATAAAAGCCTGGGATATTCCCACTTGGAAATATAATAAGAAAGCACGTGAAGGGAACATGAAGAGAAAAACCTCATCCTACTATTCATAGCTCCTTTTAAAAATGATTTTGCCCTTGGCAGGCAGTTTTTGTTGCCACATTTTGCTCTGTGTTTATTTATGGCTGCTGGGAGGACAAGGATTCTCAGGAGAAGTCATCTCAGGGGATGGGATGCAAAAATGGGTGTAAGTCCATCAGAATGGAGGAAAAAGGAGATTTGCTTAGCTGTGCCCTTGATTTCCCTGCTGTCTGTGTCTCAGCAGCTCATCTCCTGAGTCCCTGGGTGCGTGGGGGCAAATAATGACTCTGCAGAGGCACAAATACAGCAGGAACTCCATAACCCAGAGACTACAGAATGGTGGTGGAGAGGAGCTCTGTTACTCCCATGCTTTGGAAAACCTTTGAGACCTTTTCATTCCCTGGAAACTACCTGTTGTATGGACTCAGAGTTCAAACTTATGGCTCTGTGAGAAACAGTTTGGATTTTAATCTTCCCACCATAAGATAATAAATGATTTTAATTAAACCAGCGAGCTGAAGAAGGTTCTTGTACTTGGGTGGGTGGGCGATGTGATGTTGTTATATTGGCTTTTTTTTTTTTTTTGGTGTGTGTGTGTCTTTTGGCTTTTTTTGGATGTCTTTACTGGCTTTGAAGCCGAGATGTGCCGTTCCTCTGGTTGTCTGTTTTGTAGCCTGCAAATGGGTGCTTAAACACCAGCAGCTGCAGCTACAGCCCTGGTCAAACTGGGAGAGAAATTTCCCGTGAATTAAAATGAGATCCAGACATCCATGGGACAGACTGGAGATTGCCCCTGAGTTTTTGCAGTCTCTGTCCCTTTGGGGCTGTGTCAAGGTCTCCTGTGGCAGCACAAACCCTGCAGAATTCCATGAAGAGACCGTGGGATGTTCCCAGAGCCTGTGGATGCTGTGGGAAGCAGAATGCCCAACACCATGATGAGGTACAGGGATGTGACTCCTGCAGAGGCAGAGTTTAGTGAGAGCTGGTGTGGAGAAGTGAGCAAAGAATTGGGATATCCATGGAAAACACACACTGGGCTGCATCCACCCCACTCTTTAAGGGCTTTTCTGTGCCCTGTGCCTGTATCAGGCCATGCCTCCATGTGAACACGCAGATTCCCAGTTTGTACATGTGCCCAGGCACCATGGAAAGTCAGGAATTATTTGACTGATACAATTCCAGCCCCGTTTCAGGTGTGAGCTGCATCCTGCTGCTGGCACAGTGCAGTGGAGATGGCTGGGGGAGCTGCACAGGTATAGAAATATAGGAAATGAAATGCATCAAAATCAATGAACTACTGTGTTTATTTTCTGCTGAGCAGGGAAATAAACCATCCAAAAACCAATCTTTGGCTTTCCTGAGGGTAAATTCATGTAAATTTATACTTTGCTTTCATACCTTAAGACTTCTCTATCCCTTTCTTGATTTACTTAGGTAATTTATTTCCAGTTCAGCTTGTCAGGCAGTAACTCCTGAAAGTGCTGATCAGAAAATTTATGGCTTCTTATCAGAAGAAGATAATTTCTTCAGACCTTGCTCAGACCCGAAGATGCCAGGGGATTAAAGGAAACAGTTGACATACAACAGAGTTTCTTGTTTAGAATAGAATGTATGCATAACCATGAAGGATATATGAATATGCAACAAGTGTATTGTTTTAAGGGTGATTTCTTTGTTCACAAGTCATGCTTTGACTTAGTGTCCAAGAGCATCCTGACATCGTAATTCTTTGCTTTTTATTGTCTTGTAATTGTCCTAACTCTAAACTTTATTACTCTAAATGTATTATTATTTTTATAACCATTTTATTATTATTAAACTTTAAAAAATTTTAAAACCAAGTGATTGGCGTTTTTCCCACTGGTGAGGGAAGAGACATGAGAAGTGCTTTGATGGCAAATGATGGAGGAAAGCAGTGCTGCCTCCCCCCAAAAATCATTTGGGGCTTGCCCAGAGCACAGGGAAGGATGGCTTAGTGAGGATTTGAGATCTCCTTGATGTTGAAACAGTTTGGGGGCTGCAGAGTAGGGGTGACATGTCTCACTATGGTTCTGTGGCAAGGCTGGGTGGCAGAAATGGGAGGTGTTTTTTTTTTTTGTTTGTGTTTTTTTTTTTTTTTTTTTTTTTATTACAGGCTCATTAGGAGGTTTGTCCTCAAATTTCTTTGGACACCCTTTACTAGTTCAGCTTATGCATTTCTTACCTGCCAAACTGAAGCATTCTCAACCACATCCATGGATGATTGAGAAAATAAAGTGGAAATTTTTTTTTTTTTCTAGAAAAAGCAAGGTGTGCCAGGCTTTGTGCCTGCCTGGGCAGCTTGTCCTGGGAGTTCCCTGTTGACAGTGCCACAGTGATGCCTGGTGATGGCACATGGGTCCCTGCCTGCCACCACCCAGCCCTTCTCAAACCGTGTCTGTACATCTCTGAAAATAAAACCATAGGAGAGGAGGTTTTTTCTGCATTTACAGGTGTTTTCCTCGCCAATTTCGGTGCTTTTTAAGAGGCAACAAAACAATTTTTTTTTTTGACAGCTCAAAAGCAAGTTTTTACCTGAAGGTTTGAAAAGCAAGACCTTTAGAGAAAGATCATTGGTGAAAGTATAAGGTGCAGAAAAGTGTCCTGGGAGCTGGTGTGGACATCAGCACAGGCAGAAACAGCTATTTTGGGTCACACATCTTGTCCCCCACATGCCAGGCAAGCTGAGGGATTTTTTTTTCTGCCTGGCTCCTGTTAAAAATGTTCCTGTTTTTTTTAACCCCATGTCTCACTTGTCCCTGTGAGATGCAGCAAGCAGCGGGGGATTGGGGAGAATTGTCCCGGGGACACTCCCTGAGGGATTAATGTCCATTCTGGAGAGATCAGAGTCTTTTCTACGTGTCCAGAGCAACTCCCAGTGCAGTCACCCTCTGAGTGCAGTTAAACACGGGCTGTGCTGCCTGGGTCTCTCCCAAGCCTTGCAGAAGTTTGCACTGATATAAACACAGAATAATTTGTGTTGGAAGGGACCTTTCAAGGCCATCGAGTGCAGCCCCCAACACCTTCCACTAGACCAGGCTGCTCAGAGCCCCATCCAACCTGATCCTGAATATTTCCAGGGATGGGGCTGCTACAGCTTCTCTGGGCAACTTATACCAGTGTTTTACCACCCTCTAGTGTAAAAACCGACTTCCTATCTCTAATCTGAATCGGTTTAAATGTCACTCTCTCTGCTCCATGAAGACCATGGCAAACACTGTCCTTGTCCTGGATAACTCCACTGTAACACAAGGTTTCTGGTTGATCACCAGCTTGGAATACATGTGATTTTTTGGGGGGTTTTTTTTGGTGTTTTTTTTTTTTTTTGTGACTTTTGCATTAAAACAACTATGTTTGAGAAGGTCCTGGAAGAGCAGTGAGGCTCTGTAACAAGGTGGAGAGCCAAGCTGAAGGCTGGATGCTGTCCATGGGAATAGCCAAGGGGTGAGGTGGTCTGAGCTCCGGGCATGGCTTGGCATTCCTGGGGCACAGGGCTCTGTCACCTCAGCCCTGCTGCAGAGCAGGAGCTCAGGCACCTGCCTGGAGGCATCCAAATCCTCGAACTCTGCTGCTTTTTAGCCAGAACTTGACAGTGATAAATGAGAGGGAGCAGAACAGCAGCTTGCTGACGCCCACTCATCCGTCAAAGCGAGATTAGTATGTGCCTATTTTGGTTTCCCCTTTAATCAAAAATCAATTAGACAATTTCCAAATGAATATTCAGCCAAGGAGCAGGCTGTCAGGCAGACTGACAGCGCTCAGCATCACTGTGTGTTTTCCAGTTTAGAGTTTTTCAGTGTATTGAAACTAAACAAGGGGATGAGGAAGAAAAAACATCTCTTTCCCTGGAGATGTCATCTCAAACCCTGATGGAGCTTATTCTCCATTCCAGATATTCAAAGCACCCTCCATGGAATGCCAGTGTGCCTGGTGTTTGGCTGCACAGTTGCTCTCTTTTTCCTGCTCCCATTTGGCTTGCAGCCTGAAAGATTGGGGGTTTTTATTTCTGTTTCAGGGGGTGTGCTTGAGTATTTTTAACTTGGCTATTGAAATAAATAGGAATTATGCAACAGTCCTTTGCTTTGGAAGTCTCTGTGCTCATTTCCCTATTCACCAAAGAAAATTTTTTAAATCCTGCTGGACAGTATTGACTGATCTTGACAGGAAGAAAAAATATTCCAGTCCATTTTCCCAGCAGGCCTGCACCACATACACCCTCAAAGACGTGTGAAGGAGGGGATCCTTCCAGAGGAATTTAAAAGATGTCAGGTCTGGGTGTTTCTGCACTGGAAGAACAAATCTAGAGTATAATGTGAGTAGAGGGAATGGCCACCAGCTTCTTGGGACCGTGGATCTTGTGTATTTTGGAGGGGGTGAAGAGGCTGGAACCCTGCCCTCATTGTGGCCCCAGGAGCTCCGGCCCCCCTTGGGCTCCTGAGAGCTCCTCTCCTCCTGTTGGAACCAGGAGCTCCTGTCCCCCTTGGTGAGCTGAAAGCTCCTGATGGATCCCAGAGCTCCTGATCTCCTGACCTCGGTAGGCCTGAAGAGTCCTCATCACCTTCCAGGTGCAGAACCTGCGTGAGAAACACTGGGGACAGCGAAGCTCCAAGGAGACAATTCCAGCTGAGCTCCTGGGGAGCATCTTGTCTGCATTTTCAGCATGGCAGAGGAACAAGTGGCTGGAGATGAAGGGTGGCATCCCCAGGGCCTCCTCCACCTTGGGAGAGAGAGGGGATGGATAGGTACCTCCTCCAGAAGTACATCAGGATGGGGAAGAGGGTGACCTTGGCGTTGTGGTAGATGGCCCGGGTCAGTGGCCCCTTGGAAGATGAACGGCAGATTAAATCCCTGCCTTTCTCAGAGATGTTGACCTGGGCACAAAAGAGACCAAAGCACTTTGCAGCACTCCTGATGGGGCCAGGTTTCTCTCCCTGACCCCACCTCAGCAGTCTCTAAGCAGAGACCCAAATTCCATCCTGCCTGCTTGCCCCAGGCACAAGGGCAGGATCCCACCTGGATTTCTGGGGGAAGCATTGTGCCCTCCAAAGGGGAGATGGCAGAGCTACTGGGAGGAGATGGGCTGGTTGCACTGGGAGGGGATGATGGTGACACTGGCCTCTGAGGAGTGAAAGGAGTGGACTGATGGTGTGCAGGATGATCCTGGCACACGAGGCTTAGTGCTCCTCTAGCAGATAATGCTGGAGAATCATCCCCATCTCTCCCATCCTTATCCACATGCTCGTTCTCAATTTATCAGGGCTTCTGGGGGGTTTCTTCCCACCCCTCCCAGCCCATGTGGGAGCCCCAGGCTCCAGAGCACACCCCAAAGCTGCCCCAGCAGATCCAGACCCGAGCCTGTTCCTCTTTCTTCGCCACTGTTCCCAGCTGTGCTGCAATGGCCTCGAGCAATGAGCAGCCTCCAGCCTTCCTGGGAGTCCTGGGGTCTCACCCACAACTTGGGGGGGGATGTCAGAATTCAGGAAAAGTTTGCTGATGATGGCAAGTTTCCTTTTGAGAAAGGCAACGTGCTTTTCTGACCAGATGTTGCGGGGTGCCACAGCTTCCTCGCGGTCAGCCAACCTGGAAAACCTGCAAAGGCATCTGGGGTCTTGCTCTGAGACAAGTGCTGCTCAACTGCTAGGCTAGACAGTCCTGGTCTTGCTTAATTTGGTGTGGGAAATGCATTTGTAGAAAATTCTTAAATTCCTTTGGCCTTGCAAAAAAGATGAAGTACTTTAGAGAAATAGAACTATGAAAGATGCATTGTAGTAGGACCCACAGGGGTAGTTTTAGATGATTTGCTTTAAGGCATTTGCAGTATGGTGTGGCAAAAGCTGAGAGGCCAAGAAACACTTATATTGTAATTAAGAAATAGTTAGCTTGATTGTGATGGCGTGAATGATAACATCTGTATTGTCTGCAGTGGTACCCGAGCACTTGGTGGAACAAGAACTTACTTGTCCATCTCCAGGTGAAAGTGGAGGTTATCAACAAGGAAGTTGACAACAATGAGCTGTTTGTCCAAAATGCGGCCTCACCTTCTGCAGCTGGCCTTTGCCCTTGCCCTTGTGGGAATGGGGGCTCTTGGCAGGACTTCTGCTCTTCTTCTCCTTGACAGGCAAGTCTGAGGCAGGGGAGGAGATGCTGTGTGCTGCTGCCCAGCACTGGGTTTGCTGTTTCACCTCACCTGGGCTGCATGCAATTTGCTGGGGGCATTTCTACCTCTGTGAACTGCACCTTCCCTCTAGCTCGGTGATCTCCTCCTTCCCTCCCCCTCTTTGCACCCACAGAGAGTTTATGTTCACTGTTTCCTGCTGCTCTGTCTAGCTGTTTGCCCTGGCTCTGACACAGCCCAGAAGCAGATAATGAGTGAGGATGAAAGGGAAAAAAATCTGTTTCCTTCATATACAAAATTCTCTTGCTCTAAATAGGGTTTCTGTGTGTTTAGTAGATTATTTTTCTAACTGCTTTTCCTGCCTTCTCTCAAACCTGTGTGTAAACTTTCTGTTCAGGTCAGCTCCCTGTTGCCTAGAAAACAATTTCCTTTTGCTTGTTTTTCTGGCCTGTCTCACCTTAGCTCCATTTAGTGTTTCCTGTTTTGGGTGGTTGTTTTTTTGTTGGATTTTTTTTTTGAGTCAGGGATGCAAACTTGCATATACAACATTGTTTGAGAGAGATGCAACAGCATAACAGGGCTCTAAGTCATGGTGGTGGAAGGTAAAGGACAGGTTTTCTCCATTTTTCTTCTCTTCCTCATCCTCCTCATCCAACCTGCCAGATGGGAGAGCAGAGAGAGCATCAAGGGCAGCCAGAGGCATGAGGAGGGCACTGGTTCGATGGAAGGGGGGCTAAGGTGGGGAGCAACTGATAAGGGATAGCCCCAGGGTTTGGGTCCCACTGGATTTCTGTTCCTGGAGGAGGCTGGACAATGGTAGAGGGCACTAGGTACCCTCCCCTGGACTCTCTTCTTGCACGTGGTAGCCTTGGGAGTGTCTGTCCTGCTTATCTGCAGTGTTTGCTCCTCCGGTCCAGCAGCCTGCAGGCCCAGAAGTGGTTTGGTAGGTTTGGGGTGAGAGTCTGGATGGAATATCAATGCTGATGGCTCACAGAAAAATGCATTTTTAGCAGTGGCTGTCTGGCTCCTTGGGGTGGGATGGATGTTGGGCAGGGTGCATTTGCATAACTGGGCTGAAGAAATCAGCTCAGCCCAGGTGCTCAGCATTATTTTTCCATTCGCTTTATATCTCAGTGTGAAGCTGCAAGCACTCATGGCTGGAGTATTCCCAGGAGGTGAGACATGCGTCCAGAGATTTAAGTATGGCTACAGTGTGATTTTAAGTGATTTTTCTGGGAATCTAAGCACTGCTCAGGTGCCATTCCATGGGCTGATTGAAGATGAAGTGCATGAAATTTGCACAAGGTGTGAAGAGTAAATCCGCACTGGGGGTGTGTTAATTTTTCTCCTTTCCCTGGTAATTCTGCAGTTTAGACCCACAGGCCACCCTACATCTGAGAGGGCCAAATGAGCAAACAGGGAGCAGTGGCACTACAGGGGAGCTCTGGGAAAAGCCTGAAAGAGTGGAAGGGGCAAAGCTGTGTGCTGCCAGGTGCCAGACCTGTGTTTTCTAGCTGCCTTCTTCCTTACAGCAGCAGCAGCAGCATTCTCTCGAGCAATCCTCTCAGATGCAACAGCGGTGGGGACAGAAACAGGGCTGGCCTCTTCCTCAGGTGTCCAGGTGAGAGCCTGCAGACAGCTGGACCCTGGAGCCTCCATGTGGTGTCCCTGTGGTGACTCTGGCCCAGGAGACACTGTGGGAGCTCTTCACTACTGGGATATTGGGACACACAAGACAGATGATGGACTTTGGACCTAGTTAGCATGAGAGATTTGATAACAGCATGCCTTGGTAAGAGCAAACAGAACTTTGAGGATTAAATCAAATTGCAAAGAAGATTCAGTCAGATGGGTTTACTAGAAAAAGAAAATTACATCAGACTTCTGCAAGCAAGAGATGTTTAAAATGTATAAGTTTCTTTATGTGATGATTAACTCAATCACTGTAGTAAAATATTACTAGCCTTCCTAAAATGGTATATAAGCTTCTGTAGTCCACAATAAAATTGGATTCTTTGACCACCTCACAGTCTCCCCATCTCTCTCATCATCGTGGATACTTTACCTCTCATGGTCTGACCTCCTCATCTGCTTCAGAGAAATCCCCCACTGCCACTCTCCCTGGCTGCATTAATACCCCAGAGCACAGCCTGTGGGGGGTGGATAGGCCTTTCCTTCTGGACAAGCTCCCCAAGGGTGATGGATGTTTGGGAGCCCACCTGGCCTCTCGCCTGCCCAGCCTGGACTCACCGAGTGCTGCACTCATGAGCTGCAGAAGCACCTCTTTCTTGCTTGGGTGTGGGAATCCAGAGCTTCCCTCTGGCTGCCCTGGAAGGCCTGGGACCCTGGCAGGGGTCAGGAACCCCCCTGGACAGAGCCCCCAGAGACACTGGCTGTGACCTCTGTCCATGGAAAAGAGTTTTCAATCTTACAGGATGAATTACAACCTCTGAGTGTTTGATATAAGGAATAATTAAGTGTGGCATGGGTGCAAAAGTAAAATTTTAGGTTTCTAGATTAGGGGTCCAAAGGGGACAAGATGGAGGAAATTGGGTGTGTCTTGTCCTTTTCCTCCTTCTTCATGCCCTCCATGTTTCACTGTGGTGTTGGCATTTTTCTGTTGGTTCAGGCTGGGGACACACTGTCCAACGTAGGTGACAGATATTGGCACATTATTGTAAATCCAGCACAGGTAGTTTGTGGTATTTAATGTTTGTAACATCCCACTGAGGGCAGAGCCCCACACGCTGCCCTGCAGGACAGAGCTGCGGCAGGGCAGCAGAACATGTTAGAGATAAACAGAATAAACAGCCTTGAAACCAGCACAGACCAATTATGGCTTCTGCTTTGGCAGTGGGGCAGAAGGACAGAGACTTTCTACAACCTCGGAATCATCAATACCTCAGATTCTGACACTTGGGCTGCCCACAGACAGCTCATCTGCTATCATCCTCTGGAACTCTGCATCAGAGAGAGGAGAGGGGACAGACCCCATGTCCATTACCTCTGGTTACAACAGCCCTTCAGCACTGGCTCTGAGGGCTGTGTTTTGTCATCTTCCCTGTCCCCTTGTGTGTCCTGCTCCATGATCTACCCCTGACACTGCATTTCTTGGGTAAAACTGAGGGCCCACAAGCTACAGGGGTGCTACAGGTGACTGCTGTCACCCTCAGTGCAGAAATTGGTGTCATTCCCAAAAGATTGCATGACAGAACAAAGCTGAGGGCCATAGCACCAGCATGGCCAGTCCCAGCATCCTCAGAAGGCCAAAATGTGGAACTGAGGGGGCAGGAGCCACTGCTGGCTTTGGGCTTCAGCCACTTTGCTGCAGCCTTCATTTGACCTGGTGATCCAGGTCAGTGCAGGGCTGTGGCATTTGGTGCCCCTGGTACTGGCAGGAGGGAATCTGGCCCTTGTCTAAAATCCTGCTGGACAGTTTTGACTGATTTTGACAGGAAAGAAAAGCTGTCAAAGCTTTCATTACACACGAAGGCTCCCAGCCCCACTGTACCAACACACCCCATGATGTCCATCACCTGTTCAGTTAAACCTCCAGAGCATAAGACATGCTTTACTGCCTTCAGCCAATGTGAGCCCCACCAGGAATGGAGAGCCCCTCTCACAAGCGCTGCCAAGGAGCTGCTCCAGCTCTGCCTGGATGGAGCCCCCTTTCTGCAGGTCCCGAGCAGCAAAAAATTGCCAGTGCTTGGAGGAGACCCCCTGTCCTGGCTTGTAAGATAAGCATGGATTCTATTGCCATCTGTTGGAGGTTGGGCAGTTTTCTTATCTCTTCCAAGAACAATGTCTCCCTCTGGGGAGATATCTTCTGTTAATGGGCCATGGAATGACTCACTGCGTGACTGGTAAAATTGCATCATCCCATGGTGAGATGCTCCACCCAGAGGGAGGAGCCATGCATTCCTACCTGCATAAAATCAGCACTTTTTGGGACATCAGAGCAGCCACTTTGCTGGATTTCCAGAGGAGCAGCTTCTTCCCATCTGGATCCCCAGAGGAAGACCAGGCCCAACTACTACCAGACCTTCAGAGAAAACTCCACCCTTCTAGAGATCACCACTTCAGCAGCATTTCATCTGCCACTCCAGGAGGAGCAACCACCATTTAACTGGACTATTACCAACACCCTGACTCCTCAGGGTGTCAGGTTTCTGACTCTATCATGAGTTTTGTTTGTACTAATTACATTTTTTAATTTTTATTATTTTTATTTAGTTTTTCTCCTAATAAAGAACTGTTATTCCCATTCCCATATCTTTGCCTGAGAGCCTTTTTTTTTAATTGTGGTGATTTGAAGGGAGGGAGTTTACCTTTTCCATTTCACAGGAGGCTCTTGCCTTCCTTCACAGACTCCTGTCTTTTCAAACCAAGACACCCCCTCCAAGCTCCTCATGCCATGCAAGACCTGGCTCAGCTGCAGGGACTGGTTCATCCTCTGGGACAGGTGGAAATGTCCCCCTCAGCCTGGCACTTCGGCCATGGGGACATCCGTGCCTGGTGGTGAGAACGGGGCAGGGTGATGGCACAGAGCACCTTCAGCACCTTCTCCATCTCCAGCACTGCGCCCATCATGCCTCAGGGTTCAGCTTTTATGTTTTTCAGATTCTGGGCTGCTTTAGTGTGTGGGTCTGGGCTTCATATGAGGGGATGTTGAGCTCTCTGCACAAAGTAGGGAGACAAAACAATTCCTTCTCTGGATGGGGACCAAGGACAAATGATCCAAATCTCAGGCCCAAGAGCACAACCAACATGGGCTGAAGAGAGAAAAAACCAAGAAGGATGGGACTGCCTGGGCTAAAGCTGGAATTGGACAATGAACTCAAATATGCAAATGGACCAGAACTTATAAAAGTGTCATACCCTGTGACCAGTGGTCCATTTTGTGGCCATTTTAGGTTGTGATGCCCAAAGTGGATCTATTTGAGGCCTCTTAATAAATCCCTTTATTCTTTAACTCAGTCTAACCTCTGTCCCAGGTCAGCCTTCGCAAGGCATCACCCACATGTTTTACTGTGCCTCAGAATGCAAACCTGCCCAGCTTAGACCTCTGCTTGAGCTTGAAGCAGTCTGGAAGGAATCTGTGAGAGCACCAAGCTCAGCTCCAGCAGGCTGGGATGTACAGGCAGCCAGAGGTAGTCCAGACACAGCCTTGCAGCTTTCCTGAAGGGCTCAGCATCCCCTCAGGAGGGCTGGAAACCACCCTGAAGGTGTCCCCAGCAGCCTGGCAGCCTCGTGTGCTGTTTTGTTGGCTTTTGTCACCGGGGCTGGCTCCAGCTGCTGCCCTGGGAGTAGCTCCCACATTCCCCCCGAAACCCTGCTGCAGGTTTTGTCTCTCCCCACAGACAGTTCACACAGCTCGCCAAGCAGCAGGGGTAGAGTGGCTGGTTTCTGGCTGGCAGCTGAGAGGCAGGCACCAAAAATAACCCTAAATAACCCTGCAAAGCCGTCAGCAGCTCCCCTGACAGCGGAGCAGAGCGCTGGGAGGAGTTTGGCCCAGGGCATGGTGCCCACAGAGAGCAGGGCCCTGGTGCCCGCTGAAGTGCTAATTGCACTCCCAGACCAGCTCTGGCCTCCGAGGGGAGATTTCCCTGACAAGAGGTGCCTAAAAACCTGGGCAGCTAATTAACTTCCCACTAAGAGCAGTTTAATGAGTCAGGGTCAGGAGCTGCCAGCTGACTTTTCCAAAATGCTCAGCTCTCCCTGGCTGAGTCTCTAGGAGCCAGGTCTTTCAGGATACCAAGCCCTGGCAGCCTCTCCTTAGCATTTTCAGGATCAGCTGCTGGTTTTACACAGTTGGTTTGAAGAACATCATCTGCAGTGAGAAAATTTCCCCACACAGGTTGTGCAGGTACCAGTGCAGGTGGGATGCTCAGAGGGTTCTGCCTGCAAGGAGGTTTCTGGGTGTAATGCTGGAATTTGGGGAGGTTTTATGGGATTTCTGATGCCAGGAGGAATAATAGTCTGAGAAGAGAGCTTGTGTGACTCTGATTTCTTATCTCATCTTTTTTGGTGGAAAAAAATATGTGGAAAATTTGAGGGTGGTTGAGTCACAGGCTAAAAGGCTACATGGCCTCTTCCTCTCTGTGCTGGCTAGGCACTGGTGCTGGGGCAGGGTCATCCCATGTGTTTCATGCACATTAATCACATTAATAACAGTAATAATTACACATTAATAGCGTGGGCAAGGAAAAGAAGGGGAGATAAATTCCCAGAAGTGCTGTGCTCACCCGTGACTACCATAAAAGCCTGCAATGATGTTTCTCCCAGCTTTTAGGCAGGGTCACAGCTTGTCCCAGGGGAGCTCTTGCAGGTTGTGCCTGCAGTGCTGCCAGCTGAATGGGATGCTGTGCTGGAAGAGTTAAGGATCTTTGCTCCAGGCAGCTGGAGCAGGGTAGGATCTGCTGTGTCACCCTGTGGCAGCACTGACTGGGGATATCGTGGGATGCTAGACCACTGCAGCTAATTCTGGGCTTCTCCTCCCTCCCTCTCCAACTTTTCACATCCCCACTGGAGCCTGCACACCCCCAAAGATGTCCCTGTGCATCCCCCTTACCATAAACTGCAGGAATGTCTTGTCATCAGAGGCCAGAAATTCCTCATAGAGGCCACAGAGCACCTGGGGAGGAGCAAAGGGGGATTGTCCTCAGGCATGGGCACAGTGCTGGTGCCACAGGTGGTTCACAACTTGCTGACATGCCCAGGACACACCTGCACATCCAGCTTGGTCCATTGGGCTGCCCAGAAGGGCTGGGACTCTAAATGGGTTTTACTGGGCTTGTGCTGGAACCAGTGATGCGTGCAAAAGGATGGCCACTGCCCTGTCATCCCCAGCCCCTGGCATGTGCACCTAGCCAGGGTCACCAGAGATGTTCAGTGACTGCTCAGCCCTGCTCTGCTGCCCAGCAAACCAGTGGGGAGGCGCCTCTCCACTGGCCTGGTCCACGGCAAGTTGTTCCCTTCCTAATCCCTTCTCCTCCTTCATTTTCCAAATACTTCCCTTCTTAAACAACCCCACAATCCTCACACCACCACAGGGGTGCCAATGCCAGCTGTATCCCCCCAGCCTGACCTCTGCCAGCACCTCTGTGAACCTTGCAAATCTCCTTCTGGGCTCTGAATATCCAGGGGGAGAATTCTCCACATATCAGATGGTTCCACAAACTCACGAGAGCCCTGTTCTCCAAGGGAAGCTTTTCAAAGTTGTTGTCCTCCAGGCAGGTCTTGCAGATCTTTTCACCAATCAAATGGTGCAGGAAGAAGCTGTTTTCTCTGTTGCAGTCCAGCACCACGGGCAGAAACTCCTCCAGGTCATGCCCCAGGTCCAAAAGATGAGTCTCCATGGCCGGTTCTGGTGCTGTAGGAAATCTCTGAAGGGTCTTCCTGCACAGGCCTCAGCACTCAGGGCCCAGGGAAGGAAATCCAAGGTCTTGACTGGCTTTTTCAGGGATGGCAGCCAGGCAAGGGATGCACAGGGAGGCAGGTCAGAGAGGATTTTTTCCTAAGAGAGGTTTTCTAGATCCTGCTCTGCACTGGACTGAGGTTTTCCAGGAAATGCTGCTCCTCCTCTGCCTCCAAAGGCATGCTCCAAAGGATGCTGTGACTGCTGGGGAATTGATCCCAAAGCATCCTTATCCAGACACAATTCCTCCCTGCTCCCAGCTGGCCCTGGCTGCTTCTCTGCTTTCACCTGAAAAGTGGCCATTTTCAATTCTTGGGTGCCTCTCCCCTCCTTGACCAAAGCCCAGACCTCTGCTTTGGCCTTCTGGCTGCAGTAGGGCCCTGACACACCCTGGCTCCCTTTGATGTGCATCGTGGGGAGGGGCTCTGACAGGCCTGGGGGCTCCTGTCAGCCAGCCTGTGATAAACGTTCCTGATATTCCTGGAGCAAAGGCCAGCACGATTCCTCTTCCTCCATTCCCATCTTGCAGTGATGAAGAATTTAGGGAGCCAGTAACTCTGAATCATAAAAAGGACCTGCTCCTGCATCTTGCTTAGGATCTTCCCCCTGCTGCTGATGGACTGGATGTGCCTGGCTTTTGGAAGAGATCCTGAGATGGATGCAGGGAATTACAACGGGGAGATGGCTCCGAGCAGGCTGTTCTCCAGGCATGGGATGGCATCCCATCCCCCTGGGAGCAGCCAGGAAAGACCCCCTCTCTTGTAGGGCAGTGCTCATCCCCAGCTCCCATGTCTCTCACCACGGATGGTGGTGGAGAAGGTGACAAAACTGGAGCTTCACACAGGTGAGTGGCTCTCAGCCTGTGCACCAGGGACAAGAACAGCTCCCTCTGACTTGTCCAGACCCAGGAGCCTTTCAGTGAGAAGCCAGAAGTCGATCAGTTCTTCCCCTACAGATCAGACCAGGGATGGTGCAGGAATGTGCCCATTGCTGATGGAGTGAACAAATTACCATTTGTCTCCTTAAAAATAAAAAAGCCCAGAAGTTTCTCTCCTCAATTTGGTTAGAAGACACCTTATCAGACTTTGGGGACTTCACCTCAAACTTAAAGATAGCCCGTTGGACAGAAGGCAAAAAGTCCCGCCTAAGCAATTCACTAGAAAAAAGAAGAAAACAAAAGAAATAATCGCTTTTGTGAGGTGTTTTAGCAGGAGCAAGAACCTCTTGCTCTGGCTCAGTTTTTCTCTGTAAAAAGCTTTGTTATTTTGACTTTATTTACAACTTTTGTGTTTCCAACGCTGTCACAGAAGCCATCCTGCTACTTTTATGCCATCTGAGGTAGCTGAGCTATCTCAGGTGTGGTACTTTTCTCTGAGAGCTTATGAGACCTGGCTCAAAGAGATAAGTATCACCATGGGAGTTGGGAGGGGCCCCTGAAAGCCCCGAGGGTGGATGAAGCAGAAGGAAACATCACCTGGATGAACCGAGGGAACAGAGCAGAGGAAAGCCATGGTTGTGCATCTCTGTCACTATAAGGACACGTGAAAGCACGACATGAGCCGCTGCTATTGCAATGGTAAAAAAGAGGAAGTTTTATTTCTGACTCCAGCATTTATACTTTTTCAAAGGTGACAGTGGATTGGAGGGTGGATGTGCCACCTCTCCAATGACATTGGACAAACCACTAGTACATCAAGTTTCTCCACCTCTATGAAGGAATGCAAAACAATAGGTTGTTTGCAGAAAGTTGTGTGAGAAAGTTCTCTGACAGAATGTAAACTCAGAAGGCTTTAGAAAACCTTAAGAATCAGGGTGACACATCTCCTTCCCAGCTCTGCTGCTGGCTCACCTTCCAAAGCTTTCTCTGGGATCTTACCCATGCCCCCAGGTCTTTGCCAGCGTCCTGCCAGGCCCGTGGCTGGCTGGGAGGGGGGTGTGGAGCACCCCGTGCCCACCTGGCATTCCTTGGATGAAGGCACAGAAGTGCTGCATGCCCTGGCTCCCACTGATGCACCTCTCCAGCAGCCACTGCTCAGCACTCTGCCAGTTCAGGAGCTCTGCTGTGGGTCACAGAGCACCGATGGCATCAGGGGTTGCCTGCCAGATCCCAAGGAAACTCTCCAGCTCCCACCCTGAAAGAGGCTGCTGGAGGCAGACCAGCAAATCACCCTGAACTGGGAGTTTCAGACAGGCTGTGGGATGCACACGGGGTGTTTGCAAAGATAACTCGCTCCTGTCAGGGACAGTTTGTTCAGCTCTTGTGCCTCTCTTCCTTGCAAATGCCCATCTTTTCTTGCCTGAGTTTGGGGCTCGCCCTCAAATTCCTCCAGCTTTGAGTTTCAACCCGACTGGAGAAGCAGCAGCAATATACTCAGGAAAAGACTTGGTGAATTGCTTACTTTAATGAAATGAGAATCTGTATTCCTGCTGCCACAGCTTTCTTTCCAGTGTCAGTTCACACACAGGCTGAGGAAGTACCTGGCTGGACCGAGAACGCTCATTTGAGGGGCAAAGTGAGCACAACCCAGAGTTATTGCCAGTAAGAGAGACCACAGCCTGTTTTTCCCAGGACATTCCTGCCCAGCAGCAAACCCAAAACATGGGCACCTGAGATTCCCGTGCCCCAGGATGCTCTCCACCTCTGGAGCTCTCAGTAAACCCTGCTAGGCAGGTACTCAGCAATCCTGCATTAACACCGTGGTGGAGTAAATCCCTACACATCCCATCGGGACCTGCTGCATCCCTAAAAACGGGATGAGCAACGCCTTCTTATTAACCCTTAGCAGAGGCAGGGCGCGCTGGGCAGGCACAGGCAGCGACAGCCCCGCAAGGAGAGGAAGCCCAGGCGAGGAGGAGAAGCCGCTTTGATTTCCTCCGTGCCTCGATGATTCACCTGCTTCCCCCGAGCCACTGAAACCCGGCAGCTTCTGCCAGAGCACGAGGAGCAGGCACAGGCTGGATTTGCAGAAGTCAGGCAGCCGGGGCTTTTCCAGCCAAGCCACTCAAGCATCCTGCGTTGCCCAAGGAGAGGATTAGCTGTGAGCAAGGAGCCGGCTCCTGCCCGCCCATGAGGGTGAGTAACAGGTCCCTGCTGGAGGGGAAGGAGGTGGGGAAGGCGCCCTGTTGCTTTATGGCGGTGCTGCTGCTGAGGCACAAGGGGGATGCTCGAGTTACAGCCGCTGCTCGCATCCCCAAAAGGAAGGCGGCAGCAGCGCAGCCGGGATTCCTTCCCCTGCCTCTCCTCGCCCTTCTTCCCAGAGCCCAGGCACGGCAGCTCCCCGGGGGCTTCCAGAGGAGTGCGCTTTCCTTTTTGTTTTGGGATCCGAGCGCTGCAAGCGGCTGTGGGGATGGGGGAACGCGTGGGGAGCCAGCCCGGTGAGCGACGGGGCTTTGCTGCTGTTGAATCCAGGACAAGGAGCTGATGTTTGTGTCCTTCTGTGCCGCCACACAGCTCTCGGTGTTTATAGATAGACCCCATAAACTGCAGCAGGACTTGAAATGGATTGCGCTCCGCCCAAGGCTTAAAAGCGAAATGACGCCCGGCAGTGGAATGATGAACAGAGGGGCCCCGGCAGTGACGAGCCGGCTCCTTCCCTCCCCTGTCCCCTGCCCTGTGCCCTTCCTCCCTCTTCCTCCCTCTTCCTCCCACTCCTCCCTTCTAACAAGGGGCACCACCGGCCCGTGCCACTGATGTAAAGGGGTATCTGCCCAAAAACCTGGATCCAAAGGGAAAGGGAGAGCTGAAAGAGATGGAGGGTGGCAGAGGAGCCCAGAGCCCAGCTGTTCTGGTTAGTTCCCGCTACACAGAAGGGCATCAAATTCCCTTTTAGACCTCAATCTCCAAGTTGAGATCCTCAGGTTTCCCTCATTTTCCAGTCTGAAGGTGGTGCACTCCCAGTTTTCCTGCAGCCTCTAATGCCACAAAAAGTTCACCTGAGGAGAGCTCTGAAAGGCTCCAGGTTTTATGGTGCAGAGTGGACTTACGGGAAGGTTCAGAAAGATGTTGAAAAAAATCAACAAAAACATCATCTTGCAGCAGCAGCCCCATGTCCGTGGAGGCTATGGATGCTACAGTGAGAGCAGAGAAAGTTACTCGGGCTGTGTGTCACCAGCTGTGAGCCAAAAGAGTCGTTTTCGGGGGGAATCAGCTTTAGGGGATGTGTGGTACAAGCTTGTCCTTGTGCAGGGGGAGGATTTGGAGCTGGGACATTGTGTGAAATGTGTTTTGGGATGGGTGCCACAGGCTGTTTGGAAAGCACCAGGTTCAGGAGCACGCAGGAGCTGGGAAGTTTGAATGGCAGCCTCCCAAACAGCAAAGGTCTGTGGTTCACAGAGGCTGGGCACAAACGTGGTGGCATCCGTAGGGCAGGAGAAGGGAGGTGCTGTGGCTTCAGGGCACAAGCTGAGCTCCTCTGCCTTACATTGGGCATAACACAGCTTATCCACCCAGGACTCAGTGCAAGTGTCAGTGCCCAACACCTCCCACCACCCTGCCAAGCTTTATTCACGTCTGAAAGATCTGGATGCAAGAAGGTGGGCTGGCATCAGCCTGCTGCTGAGTGGATGCCCCTGGAAATGCCCTCTTCCACCAAGGCACAGTTGTGTTACAGGGAGGACCTAGATTTCAAAGCTTAATACTGTTTTCCCCCCTTTTTCCACCTTTTGGAATGTGTTTAGAGGGGCTGAAGCCCCCAGCAAAGGGTAACTCACCAGCAGTCATCATGATGGTGCAGTGTTCCAGTGCTGTGTTCTGAAGTGCTTGTTGGGGTGATCCTGGGGGGCTGCATGGCTCTCAGGGCAGCTCCCTCCAGGCTTGCTTATCCTGCAGAGAACAGAGAGAGGATCTGAGCAGTGTCTGTATGTGCCTGAACAGGATGGAACAGGCTTCCAGAGGGTGGGAGCCAGGCTCTTCTCGGTGGTGCCGAGCAATGGTATGAGCAGAAATTGGAACAGATGAATTCCCACCTGAACATGAGGCAAAACTTCTTTACTGTGATGGTGACTGGGCACTGGAACAAGTTGCCCTGAGAGGTTGTGGAGCCTCCCTTAGTGGAGATATTTATGAACCATCTGGGCACAATCCTCAGTGCTGAGCTCAGGGGACCCTGCTTGAGCTGAGATATTGTACCAGGTGATCCCATCTGACCTCACCCATCCTCTGATGCTGTGAAATGTCACTTTTTAAATCACCAGCCCTGCACTCGGGCAGTCCTGAAATGAAACCCTTCCCCTCTCCCTGCTGGGGCAATCTTCTTGCCTTCAAAGCAGGTTCCTGGTGCCACCTCAGCTCTGGGTGTGGTCGCTGTCGCTGGGTGGGGTCTGCTCAGCTCGGGATGCGAATTTTACAGGACACCCCACCGTGTCTGCCCCAAACAGACCAGGCCCACATTTCTTATCAGCTGTTATTCTTCATCAGATCTAGGGCTGAGACCTGATTTTGGAGACCCTCCAGCTGGAAGGGGAGAAAGAGGAGAAAAACAAGGAACCCGTCCTGCAGCAGGAGTGACCTGGCAGGAGGAGGAATCTGCTCCCCAGGTGGGTATTTGATGATCCTGCTCTTTGTAACGCCGTGGTGCCAGACCTGGGGGCAGGACAGTGTCCCACAGTGTCCCCAGGAGCGAGGCCACCTCAGGAGGTGGCGCTGTGGCATCAGGGATGCGGAGCTGTTCCCAGCATCAGCATCAGGGCTCTGCATCTCAGCCACCGCCAGTGAGAACAGGGACAGCTCCGAAGGGATTGTGGGGCTGCTGCTGGGCTGCCCGCTGTGCCAAAACCCAAACTGCTGTGGGGAAGGGGCAGCTGTGAGCCACAAAACACCTGCTCGTCCCAGTGGGGCCAGGCAGAGCTGTGGGGAGGAGTTATGGAACACCCTGGGGAGGAGCAGGTCCCACCAGGGATCCATACAGATTTCTGCTGCTGAGCCCAAGAGATGGGGGGAGCCTGGGTTAGGAATGAACTGCAGTGGTGGCTGTCTCACACCTAAAAGAGTCCGAAATCCTCAGAAAAAGATCAACATTTTAAAAAAAATAATAATAAAAAAAATCACATTTTCCAGTTGGCAACTGAGCAGATGGCCAGTAGGATCCTCAGAGGCTGGGGTGACTCCTTGGGTGCTCATCCAGCTCTGAACTCGCCTCAGTGGGACTGTGATGGCTTCTGCCAGGAAAATAAATAAGGTTGTGAGCAGGAATTAGCCAACATGGTCGCTGTGGGAGGGCACAGAGCCATTTCCACAGAGTTTCTCCCCAAGAGGAGACCCCAAGAGGTCTGGCAGGGTGGAGCTCTCCTCTCCTGGCTGCAGCTTCCCAGGTTTTCCCTCACATGAGGAACTCACGTGAGCTGGGTGGCTGTTTAGAAAAAATAAAAAAAAAAACAAAAAAACCCAAAAAAAAAACCCAAAAAGGTTTGAAAAAAAGAAGCAGACACATGAGCACAGCCCAGATTTAGAAGGAAGCTCGGAGTGGCTGGGCTCCATAAGAAGATAAGGGCAGGGTTGCAACACCAAACAGGTCAGGAAGGCTTTGCTGCCCCTGCCCCAGCCTGAATCACCCATGTGCCCTGTCCCTGAGGTGGGGAGCAGCCCTCCCCTGGCAGCCCTGAGGTGCCAAGGGGCAGAGCCTCATGTTCCCAGAGGGGATGGGCTGGGGTTTTTCTCCTTGCCCAACACCACTGGCACTGCTCCCCTCCGTGGCAAAGTCCAAGGCTGCCCAAACACGATGTCAGCCTGGGGTCACTGGCCACTCACAGCCCCCCCAGCAGCCCAGCCTGGCCCTTTGGGTGCCATCAGGAGGGTGGGGGTTGTTTCCCACACACCCCGAACATCTCAGCATTGCTTCTGGCTCTGGGTGATGGTTTGGAGAGCCAGAAACCTGGGCAACTCCAGCCTGAGTGCACAAACCTGCTCTCCCCTCTGGCATAAGTATTATATCCCCACCATGAACTTTTGGGGCAAGATTTGGGATTTTTTCCCGCTATACACCTTCATGATGTTTTCATATAAATAGTTTATAGGACATTAAGCCCACAGTGCCTTAAAACTGGAGTTGCCCAAGGCTGAGGAATTCCAGCTCAGCCTTAAATATTAATTCCTTTCTTGAACATACTAAAATGATTTTTCACATGCGATTTCCACGCTCAGTCTCCCGAGTGCATAAGATCTGTTTGCTCAGCAAGCACACCACTGGTGTTTCCCTGGGGAGTATTTTTCAGCCTGTTGCCATCTGTCTGTGGTTTCCTTGCTTGGGACTGTCCCTTACACCTGACAGCCCCTGTGGCAGGCTCTGCCTTCACTTGTCTCCCCTCCAGCTGAAGCAGAACCACTGGTGTAACCTTACCCCAGCCTCTGGGGCTGTTGACTTCAACAGCCCGGGTTAAGTATGTGTTGTGGCAGGACAGGGACCTGATTCAGCCACAAGGGAGGGACATGGGCAGCGGCAGTTTGCTGTTATAATTAATAATTTATGCATTTAATAATTATTTTTATAATTGTTTTATAATTAATTTATTTATTTATAAAGATTTTTCTTTTACAATTTACAACGCCAGGCCCGGATCCACCACTTCATCCACTTAGGCAGCAGTCTGAGGATTTCTGCACTCTCACTTATGGAGATGTGAAGCGTGTTAGGCTGAAATTAACTGTGCCAGCCACAGCTAACACAGCCCCAACCTGGCTGGGAGTGCTTTTAACAGTGTGAATAATAAAAAAAAAAGAAAACTCAGGGGGCTGGGGGGAAAGAATCCCAACAAAAACAACCCAGCCAATGCACAGTGTGACCGATTTCCAACTGCAGGGAAAGGCATGTGCTGAGCGCTCCCTGGGATATTCTCCACCCTTGTACAGAACGAACTGAGCCAAGCAATTCCTGGGTCTCAAATCCCGCCTGCTGCTGATGTTCTCATCTTCCAGCTTCCCCCTGGGCCGCTGTTGAAGGCGAACACGTGCTGGGGGAAGGTGCTGGGGCCCCGGGCAAGCTCTGCAGAGCACAGCAGGTAGGGGCTGCCTGCTGGGAATGGCCCTGGAGCTGGGCAAGGGGCTGCTGGGGCATGGAGCAGTGCCATGGATTCCTGGGAGAGGTGCCAAGCCCAGCGGTGGGCACGGGGACGGGGTGGGCAGGGAGATGGCAGCACCTGGGCTGTCCTGGGGGCTGTGCCCCAAGCTCCCTCTTCCCTCTGTGCGTGGTCCAGGGAGCTGAATGGGGAGGGAGTTGGTTTGTTTTTTTTTTTCACTCTGCGTGTGCCTCTGCACTGATTCGTTTGCTTTCCCAAACTGCCCTTTAGTGCAGCTCAGGTGATCTGCTCTGGAAAGGCTGAAAGCCCTCTGGCCACCAGCCCGTGGCCACCCTTGACCCTGGCAGCATCTTCAAAGGGAGCATGGGCCTGCTGCGGAGCCTGCAATGTTTGCTCACAGCCAGGGCCAGCAGCTGCTGCCTGCCTGCCCTGGGGGGTTTCGTCAGCCCCCTGCAGCGCTCCGGGGGACACCGCTCGGCCACCGCTGCTTGCACAAGGTCAGTCTCCCCAGGACACTCATCCACCACACCCCAGGGTGAGCTCCCCCTGCTTGCTCACTTCTGAGCTAAGGCTTGCTCGGGTGTTGGGTTGGTTTTTCCAGCCCTGCTGTTGCTAGTCTGGGTGAAACGTGCCTCATCTCCAGGTGTCCCAGCCTGGGCGTACCTCGGGAGGCCACCAGGAGCCACTGTCGTGGGTCCAGATGTGCCCAGGGGTGGGCAGGGATGGAGGTGATGCCAGGACAGGCAGCCTGTGGCTGAGGTCACTTGGGTGCAGTTCAGTTCCTGGTGCAGCACCTCCCAGCCCAAAGCACTTCCCTGGATGCATCTGAAAGTCACAGAATTCACAGAATTCACTGAGTTGGAAGAGATCTTCAAGATCATCAAGTCCAACCCAGCCCCAACACCTCAACTGAAGCCTGGCCACATCCAGTCTGTTTTTAAACACATCCAGGGATGGTGAGTCCGCCACCTCCCCATTCCAGAACTTTATCACTCTTTCTGTAAAAAACTTCTTCCTAATATCCAACCTGTATTTCCCTTGGTGCAGCTTGAGGCTGTGTGCTCTGTTTCTGTCAGTGGAGAAAGAGCCCAACCCCACCTGACTACAACCACCTTATTTAGCTCTGTTTAGGAGTGTCTTGACTGTTGAGCATGAGGAGAGGAGAGATGCTGAAGATGTTCCTGCTCATTGCAGGGGGTTGGACTTGATGACCTTCAGGTCCCTTGCAAACCAAACCAAAGCATTCTGTGGTTCCATATTGTTATGCCCGTCCCTCCTTCCCTCCCAGCTGTGCCACTGCTGGAGGCTGGGGCATTTTGGGTGTGTCCAGCCTCCTCCTGGGACCTAACCATCACAACAGAATGGGCAATTCCTCCTCCCTGTGTGACATCTCTGTTGGGAAAAAAAAAAAAAACCAAAATAACAAAATTCCTTTCTATTTCAGAATTTTTCTTTAGTGCTGGTGAAAAACCAATGGGTACCTGGGCTTAGCATTCGGGGGCTGAAATCTGTTGGGCTTGAGATCCCAGGATCTGTTGTGAGGATCACGGTGCTGGGGAAGTCCCCAAAAGCCATCAGCCACCTGCCCCCGAGGGCAGGGAGCCACAGGGAAATTTCATATCCTGTCTATTTAACCCTCAAGTTGCCACCCTCCTCACCCACCCCCCCCTATCCCCCAGTGGTGTGACATTTCTGCATTTTAAGGTGTTCCCAAATGGAAGACGGGGATGGAGGGGGACACATGGACAAGGGATGGGTCACAGCAGCCTCAGCAAAGCACAGTGCAGAGGGAAGCCTCGATCCTTTACTGCCTGGCTGCTGGCTGGAGCTGGAAAAGGAGAGGCATGTCTCATGCTACCTGAGAGAAACTCATCCTGGTCCCCAAATCTCCCTTGGGGAGCACAGGGACAGCCCTGTCCCTGAGGGTTTGCCCAGCTGCCTTGGAAGCTGGAGGCTGCAAAGTCCAGGCATGGACTGCCCACCCCTTATAACTCAGCAGCCACTTCCCAACCTTGGCACTTCTGTCAGGATATCAAACTGTGCCGGCGGGAAGCACCGGGCCAGGCCAATAAAGGCCAATAAAGGTGTTCCCACGAACGAACAGGAGGAAGAAGGAAAAACCTGTGCCAGTTGGGACTCGCCCTGCAAGGGGAGGCCATTGTCTCGCCCTCTGGCTGTGCGTGTGGCCCTTTGAAGGCGGATTTCAGTCCACCCCTGGGTGTCACCTGTTGGCACCGAGCCCTGCCCAGCTCCCCCCGAGCAGGGTTTGTCGGTGACACCGTGGGTCACTAGAGCACGCAGCTGGGACAAAGCACAGCCCAGCAGGCTTTCCCAAAAAAAATATATATATTAAAAAAAAAATATATATATATATATATAAAGCCAGGCTGGAAGAAGGGGAGGAGGGGAAGGAAAGCAGGCGGTAAACAAGGAGGCCCCGGAACGCTTCCCGGGAGAGGGCGCTGGGTCCGCGGCTGCCGCTTCTCCGCGGGCTCCGAAACTCCAGCACAGGGGCTTGGGCATCAGCCAGCCAGCAAACCCTCCCGGGGCTGGCAGCTCCATCCTCCCACCCCGCCACCACAGCCCTGCCCACCCTGCCGGGCTCTCCCAGGCTGGGCTTTGCTGCCCCGCCGTGGATTTTTGCTCCCTGCTTGCCTGCAGGGTTGGTTGGAGCTGCCCAGCCCCGAGATTTGCAGGGCACAGGGATCACCCCACTGCTCAGGGGCCTCCTCTTGTAAACATTTGGGTGTGTTCGAAGCCAAAGGTGGATAAAGTTACTGGGAAATTAACAGGTAGCAACCGTAATTCCAAGAATTTGGAGCTATCAGAGCTCTCAGATTAAATCTAGGGAAGAGGGCTGGACACTGCTTTACGTTGCCTGTGGCTTGACAGCTCCCCTTTATGGGAGCTATTTTGGGCACCAGCTCCTGCTCTGCTTCCTCTTACTCCAGCTGAGCTGTTAAGATTTGGGTGACCACAGCTGAACGTGAGTTCCTGAGCTCATTTCCGTGGCTAAAACACCACGTTTGTTTGTGTGTTGGAGCCATTTCTCTGTGCACAGGGTGCAGGAGCTGGGCTGCTGGCAGGAGGCACTTTCTGGGGTGCGGAGGGGAGGCTGTTGCAATGCTGGGTGGCTCTGCCTTGCCCAAGCAATTCCAGGAGAAAAGCACCTGAATTTCACCTTGTTCTGGACAGCCTCGGGCGATTGCCACACACTGATGGCTGCTCCAAGGTGCTGATGAGGATTGAGCCAACTTGTCCCCGCAGGGAGGGTGAGGATCTGGCTCTTGAGATGGGCGATAAATCAAAGGCTGGTTTTGGCCAGCACTGCCCGAGGATCCGGCTCTCCCTGGCCACTTTCCCTCTGGATTCTGGCTGTACAGTGGCCGTGTCCGTGGCAGGGTGGCTGTGATGGCCAGGAGGCTCCAGCTTCTCGAGGAATGGCAGGTTTGGTGCCATCTCCCTGAGGCTGGCACGGGGCAGAGCAGGATCCTGTGGCTCCGTGGCAGGCATGTGGGTGGCGTGTGCTCACCCTGGGACCTGTGTGTACCCTCGCCATGTGCACACAGGGGTGACAGCTCTGTCTGCTCCTGCTGGCATGGCTCTCCTGCCCCTTGGATCCGGACTGGGACTTGCACCGAGCTGCAGGAGATGGGACAAGCGATTTGTGGAAAAACACTGGGCACTGCCTGCGGTTTGCTGGGCGCTCCCATGGTGGGGCTGGGGGATTTCTGCCCCCTCGAAGTGACAGTGAGCGATCCTTGCAGCGAGGCTCTGCAAATCTATCTGCTGGAGGCTGTGAGCTGCTCCGAGGAGGAGAAAGGGGGGCACCGAGGCTTTTGTCCCAAAGCCTGTGCCCGGGGCTCGGTGCAGCTGCAGTGCCTCCCTCTCTCCCCCCGCTTTCCCGGGCCGGCCGCTTTCCATCCCTGCGAGCTGTGCCAAGCCAGGCTAATGTAAACTCAGCCGAGAGCCCTGGATCCGCTCCCGCCTGCCCAAGGGGGACGAGGGGCTGTTTTTCCGCCAAAAAGACCCCAAACCCACACAACCTCTCCGCTTTCTGCCCTCACTTTTCCGCACGCACCCTCCCCTTCCACCCGAGCGTCCCTTTGGGGGGGCGGCCGGAGGAGGAGGAGGAGGAGGAGGAGGAGGAGGAGGAGGAGGAGGAGGAGGAGGAGGAAGGCGGGGTGGTGGCCCTGTCCCCCGTTTTGCCGTGTCCCTCCCGTCCCGCCCGCTGCCCAATCGGTGCGGCGGGGCCGGCGCTGCTCCGCCATAAAGGGGCGGCGGGCGCGGCCCCGGGAGCCGAGCGTGGGAGCCCCGCGCCCGCCCGCAGCCGCCGCCGAGCCCAGGTACCGGCCCGGGGGGACACGGGGCTGCCGCTGCCCGACACCCCCCGGCCACGGCAGGCCGTGGGGAGGCAGCCCCGGGATGCCCGGCGGGCAGATCTTCCATGGGAAAATTCCTCCTCTGGGGGGGGGGGGAGTGGGGGAGGGAAGTGGCAGCTTGAGTTTTGTGTTGAAAACATTCCCTTTGCAGTTTTTGTGGGGTTTTTTTTAACCCCACGAGGCTCCTCAGCTGCTGGTGGGAGATGCTTCTGGCAGGGCAGCGGGTGGGGTGGGCTGGGACGGCTCATCCCGAGCCCCCCCCGGCAGGACAGCGGCGTGTTGGAGAGACTTGCCATGTCAGTCCGCATTTCCAAGCTGTTGGCATTTCCAAGGCTCCTGGAAAACACCCGGTGCTGTGGGTCGGACACGAGTGGGTTGGCTGGCGTTAGGAGCCTGCCTCGCAGGGCTCTGGGGATGCTGCAGCTCCCACCCACTGGTTCTAGAGCCACTCAGGCCCATCCCACCTCCCCATTGCTGCCTGGGGTGCTCAGGGCTCGCGTGTGCTGCCTGTTGCTTTTCCTGCTGCCCTGGGACAGTGTGGGTCTCAGATTCAGTCAAAGAGAGAAACGGAGAGTTTCTAGCCAGGCAGAAGCCTGGGACCCACAGGACCGAGCTTGGATAACCTCAGCTGAGCTGAGAAGGGCAGAAAAGCCCTCCTCGATGATGCAGATTTATTAAGAAAGCCCCAGCTAAGCTTTCCTTGCATTAGCTTTGCTCTTGAGCGGAGTGTGGAGGTGAAAAGTTCATGTGGGGCTGAGGAGCCCTTTAGAAGTCTTTTGCTCTGGTTTGTTAGCAGGAGTTTGGCTATTAATGAAGGGTTTCTGGAGCAGGGCTAGCCTGAGCTGCTGTGCTCTCCCTAAGGAATGACAGGGAACCAGTCATGGAGATGGCAGCCAGCCCTGCGGCCGAGCTGTCCCGTGCTCCTCCCTGGCCTCGGGTGGGGAAGTGGGGCTGAAAACTGTGGGCATGCAAGAAAGGGCTCACAGTTGGGGCTGTTTGTGTTTCCCCCCTGCAGGAACCCCCTCATCAGGACTGCAGCCATGGCCACCTCAGCGAGCTCCCACCTGAGCAAAGCCATCAAGCACATGTACATGAAGCTGCCGCAGGGGGAGAAGGTCCAGGCCATGTACATCTGGATCGACGGCACGGGGGAGCACCTCCGCTGCAAAACCCGCACGCTGGACCACGAGCCCAAGAGCCTGGAAGGTGAGAGGGCAGGTGCAGCGCTCGTAGCCCCTCACTGGGTGGAGGAAGGATGCCATTTCTCTCTTCCCGTGGCAGAAGGATGGTTTTTAGGGAAGACATTCCTCCTCGCGCCCTTCCAGTTACCTCTTTCCCCAGATACCGCAGGAGAACGTTCCCAGCTCTCCAGATGTGGAGTTTCAGGGAGATGCCTGAGGCTGGGAGCCTGTCCTTGGTGCTGTCCCCGCCGTGGAGGGGCTGTTGGCAGGGGCTGGGGGCTGTTGGCAGGGGCTTGGCTGCCCATTGACTCTTGAGTACTCAATTTGGCCGGAAGTAGTTTGGCAGAAGAAAGTGCAGGGGAAAGAATGGAGCTATCCGGTGTAATTAAGAGCTTGTGTCCCTCAGAACAAACAGTCCCAGCTTACACAATAATAGCATTAGGATTTTCCCCAGGTTGCCATGGAGCTGGCTGGAGACAGTTATGAAATGAAAATACTGTGTGTGACTGAGCAGAATTATCTTTTTTTCTTTTCTTTTTTTTTTTTTTCTTTTCCCCTCTCTCCTTTCCCCTTTTCCCTCTGAGGGAGTGGTTGGCACAGCTCCTTTGAAATCTTTGTGCTTCCCCTCCTCCCTCTTTCCCCCTGGGATATGGAGGAGATAACATTGCCCGGGTGGAGTTCTGGGCTTTGACCTGGAGGGCTGTGCTCAGGATGGAGGGGTGGGCAAGGGACCACACTCCCCTTCCATAGGAGATTCCACCTCTCTATGATTTGCCTTCCCAGCTTCTTAAGGCCTTGTAGTGTGATTGAGGGTATTGCGTGGCTCCCCTCACTCCCACAGCTGGAAGATGGCTCATGGTCTGCCCTCTCCCAGCCGAGAGGACTGGGTGCTTTGCTCATCCCTGTAGTTGTTGTGACATAGGAAATGTCCTCAGTTCTACTCTGTTCACTCAGGCTTGGCCAGCTGCCCAGCAACTTGTTATTTTCCAGGGTGGCTGGGGACTTGCACTCTTGTGATTTTTTTTGCTTGTTTTGGGTTTTGTTTTTTTTTTTTTTTTTTTTTTAATTTTTTTGCTTCCCCCACTTGGAACGAAATCAGCTGAGCTGGGGCTAAACCCATTCTCTATGAGCACCTTCACCTCTGTCTTACTGGAGGGCAGCAGGGAGCCCATCCTGGGACCCTGGGTCACTGTGGCTGGTTCCTCTCTTTGCTCCAGATCTCCCTGAGTGGAATTTTGATGGCTCCAGCACCTACCAGTCCGAAGGCTCCAACAGTGACATGTACCTGCGACCTGCTGCCATGTTTCGGGACCCTTTCCGCAAGGACCCCAATAAACTTGTTCTCTGTGAGGTCTTCAAATACAACCGTCAGTCTGCAGGTGAATGAACGGACCTTCTCCCTTCTCCTGGCGGAGGTGGTGTTCCCAGGAAGGGGAATGGGAGACCTGCCCAATGCTGTCTGTGCCCTTAGCATGACACAGAAATAACTTGAAATAGAGGGCAAACAAAGTGCTGGTGATGGACAAAGGGCTGGGCTTGGGATTCTTCAACACTGCTGGGACTCAGACTGTAAAATAAGTGGAAATGGGGAGTGGAGGCGGCATCGCTCTTGAGCCTTGTGTCACTTTTCCATTCCAGAGTCAAATCTCCGGCACACCTGCAGGAGGATTATGGACATGGTGTCCAACCAGCACCCCTGGTTTGGGATGGAGCAGGAGTACACTCTCCTGGGGACAGATGGCCATCCCTTTGGCTGGCCTTCCAATGGCTTCCCTGGACCCCAAGGTAATCTTTTGGGAGCCTGGACCAAGTCAGGAGTGTTTGAACTGAAATCTGTGTGTCACAGCTTCAGGCGAGTTGAGGGATCCAAGGTGTTCCTAGAACCAAAGGTGGACGGTAGAAAGCGGCATATTGGCAAAAAACAATCCACGAGATTAAATTTGTCACAGAAAGGCTGAGGTGGGGATTGGCCACATCCACATTTGCTGCTTGGCTTGTTGGTCTGCAGGGGACTTAAACACAGGGGCAAACTTAAACTCGAGGGGAGTTTGCTCTCCGTCAGTGTTCTACGCTGCTAGTTCTTCCATGAAAAACACATCTTGGGGCTTTTGAAGAGTTCTCTGTGTGTGTTGGGTCTGGGTCTTCACTGGATTTTTCCCTGTGGAGGCTGATTTTTCCCTGTGCTGTTGCAGGTCCTTATTACTGCGGTGTAGGGGCAGACAAAGCCTATGGCAGGGACATTGTGGAGGCCCACTACCGAGCGTGCCTTTATGCTGGTGTGAAAATCGGAGGAACCAACGCAGAAGTGATGCCAGCCCAGGTAAATCATTCTGAGACGCCTCATGGAGCGAGAGAGTAGCGTGGAAAAACCCCGGGCAGCAGGAGCTGTGTCTGCCTGCTCCGAGCTGTGCCCAGCATCAGGGGGTGGGAGGTGCGTGTCTCCACCCCACTGAGCCCCTGAGGCCTCCTCCTTGCAGTGGGAGTTCCAGGTGGGACCATGCGAAGGGATTGAGATGGGGGATCACCTCTGGATCGCGCGCTTCATCCTGCACCGGGTGTGCGAAGACTTCGGGGTCGTGGTGTCCTTCGATCCCAAACCCATCCCTGGGAACTGGAACGGTGCTGGCTGCCACACCAACTTCAGCACCAAGAGCATGAGGGAAGAAGGAGGTCTCAAGTAAGTGTTTGGGTTGTTTACTGGGCAGCAGGATTTTGGATGACATGGGAGTTTGGTGCTTGGTGTGACATCTGAGTCTTCTGGATAGGGTTTTTTTGGTTGTTTTGTTTTTGTGGTTTCTTTTTTTCTTAGTATGTATTTTTTTTTTTATAATGACACATTCTTGTCTTGATGCTTGCTGGGCAATTCGGCCAGCAGTACAATGCTGCTGGAACTACAGGATGCAGCTATCCCTAACAGCCTATCCAGCTCCTGACCTCCCAGTGCTGGGAACAAACAAACAAACCAACTCAGCACAGGGCTTTTTAAATTATATTTTTATAGCCGTGATGAAAGAGAAAGATTATTTGCTTCTTCTGGGCAAGGCTGCCATGTTTTCTTAAAAGATGAACAAGCTAAAAATGCAAACTGTGAGTTCCTGCACGGGACTGCTGTGCTGAGTGCACTTAGGGACCCTGTGTCCCTGGAGCTGTGTGGAGGGATCCATCCTGGCTGTTCTGTTTTTTTCCCTTAATCTTAGTGCTGCCCTGAGGTAATGGGACAGCCCATGACTCTGTGAGCTTCATGAATAAAAACACCAGTGTTGAGAGCTCTGCCCTCCGAGAGCAGGTGGAAGTGGGAAGTTTAACTGGTGGTTCTCACAGATGGCAATCCCTAGGGAGCCTGTGGGATCTGGGGCCACGAGGACCCTTTTCCTGGGTCAGCAGCGGGAGAGGAGAGAAACCCTGTGTTGGGATGAACAGCCAAGTGGGCCATGGGGCACAAAGGGCCTCGGGGACAGCCATTAATCTCACTGTCACTTGGTCACGACAATCCAGAGGCGTTCAGCTCATCCCATCCCTCACTGTGCCACCCCTGCCCTTCCCTCCCTCTCTCCCTCCGCAGGCACATCGAGGAGGCCATCGAGAAGCTGAGCAAGCGCCACCAGTACCACATCCGTGCCTACGACCCCAAGGGGGGGCTGGACAATGCCAGGCGCCTGACGGGCTTCCACGAGACGTCCAACATCAACGAGTTCTCGGCCGGCGTGGCCAACCGCGGCGCCAGCATCCGCATCCCGCGCAACGTGGGCCACGAGAAGAAGGGCTACTTCGAGGACCGCCGGCCCTCCGCCAACTGCGACCCCTACGCCGTGACAGAGGCCCTGGTCCGCACGTGTCTGCTCAACGAAACCGGGGACGAGCCTTTTGAGTACAAGAACTAAGCAGACTGCGCCCCGCGGATGTCGCCGCCGCCTCCCCCCGCGCTCCCCGCGCCCCTAAAGTTCCCTTCTAGCTGTAATCCCGAGGGTACAAGATAACATGTTTCGTGTCTCAGTAACTCTTGTTGTCTTGAGGTGGGGAGGAGGGCAGGTTTAGTTTTATCCGTGTCTGTTTGTCGTTGACTCTTCAGAAGACAAGAGGAGGACGGGGTGTTAGAGAACTTTTAACCACTGTTTTTATTTTTTTTGTCTAATTCATTTGTACATCCGATGGGATCCAGTGGCTTCCAGGGACAGACTGCACACACAGAAAGCCTGTAGGAGAGGAGAAAGCTTAAAACAGAGCCAGATTTGGGGGGCCAGCCCTGCTGCTGGTTCTCTGCAGACTGATGGATGTCTGAGGTTGGTGCCTCTCTGTGGAGAAGGGAAGATGGGAGCTGTGGTGATGGGAGCTGTGTGTTTGCTCCTGCCTGTACGGGGACATGACAGGAACATTGTCGCCCTCCGGCCACTCTGAGGTTTCTGGGAATCTTCTGGCATTGAGGAGAACTCTTGGTTCTGTCACTGGAAGTCAACCCATCTCTGGCTCATAACACAGAGTGAAGTAGTATTTTTGTATTTAAATATAAAAACAGAAAAAAAAGTTATATATGAAAGCGTTTCTTTCTTGAAGAGATGATGCTCCAACGCCTCATCCAGCCGGAGCGGGCAGAGCTCTTGCGGATGCAGTCGGATGCAGGTGGGACTGAGGGTGAGCTCGGAGGGAGACTGGGATGAGATTTGTTCCAGCGTGGAGTGGAGCTTGCAGGAGGGGGTTCCCAGAGCAGGAAGGCTGCAGAAGCATTTGTTACTGTAATTCAGGTGGCTGTGGCACCCTCGCAGTGGGAGGAAGGTGTCCTGAACCAAGAGTTGACTGGTCAACAGCGTTCTGGACAGAGCTGTGGCTGTGTCACCTGTCCAGCAGGGCTAGCATGTCACTAAAGCAGGGCTTTGGATAAAGATTATAAAAAAAAAAAGAAAAACAAAAAAAGAAGTTTTAGATTTTTTTTGTTTTCATCATGTTCTTAGTTTCTCCGACTGAATGGTTTTACAGAGACCGTTGATGCCACTGTCATGTCCTGGCTCTCTCGGGCTGCCTGCCATCCAGCCAGGATGATGGGGGCTAGGAGAAGGGAAGGGAGAGACCACCTGTCCCTCCCAGCCAGACCTGGCACTCCCAGCTGCTGCTGGGGGGTTCAGACGTTCCGGGATTTTACACTTGGGTATCTTAGATGGTGCCAGTTATATTCCGTTGCATTTGGACTTCTTCTGAATAGGTTTGTTGTTGGGTATTTTTTTTTTTGTAATAAAAAAAGAAAAAAAGAACAAAACCTTCAATATGACCTCTGCAGCCTCTTTGTACGTGTCTTGCCTTCACCATTTGAAAGGATTTTGACTCTGATAGTGGGTAGATGTGGCTTTTCATTTGTGGAAGTTATTTTTTGGAGGGGTCAGGGGTCTTTAAATCCATATGTGCTCTCCAGAAAATGGGAATTTGTCAGCAGTGGTTGGTTTTGTGGTGAGAGTCCAGCTCTGGCTTGAATGGGATTCTTTTGGATGGGAAAGGGCCTGGGCTTGTGAGTGTCCATAGGGAGGGTTATGGGGTTGCTACAGATGTTTGTGCATTTCCCAGCCTCCTCCTCACAAGTTCTACAGGATATAGAAATCCTATGGAAAACAAAACTCCAGCAGACTTAATTTAAAAAGGGAGCTTTGTGGAAGAAGAACCTTTCCCATTCTCCCTGAGATAAATGAGAAAATGCTGCTCATCCTCCTTTGGCATAAACCCAGTCATTTGGGGAAATAACCCAGGCAGTAGAAATGTGTCACTTGGCTCCCTTGGTCCTTTTTCTAGCCCTTGGTGCCACTCCCCAGCTCCCCAGGAGGTGCCTGCCTCAGGAGAGGATGCTTTACCCATTCCCACCTTTAAATCTGGATTAACTGCACCTGAGCATCCTGCTGGGCTGATGAGGCCATTCCTGCCAGCAGGTTTTTTTGTGGACCAGCTGTTTTCCTGCATCTCCCTCCTGGGGAACATTGAAGGCAGTACCTTCCTCAGCACAGTCCCAAAATTACCCTGTCCCTGTGCTTGGTGTGACAGGAACAGAAGCAAAGTGAACACGTTTCCTTTCCTCCCATCCTGACATGGCCACAAGGACTTGGGAGCTGGGGTGCTGCAGCCAAAACAAACCCAGGGGTAACTCAGGAGCCTGGAAATCTTGAACTTCTGTTCTGATTTGGGCTCAGGGGCAAGGCAGCTGCTGTTTCTTATGCGTTCCAAGAAAATCTTACAGAGGAAAGAATCAGATTTCACCTGAAGTCAGGGAACTTTTCGACAAGCATTGGCACAGAAGGAAGGAAAAGACAGTTTGGTTTTCTGTTTGTTTTTCTTAAAGATCCTGTGCTTCCAAACACTGTGAATCATTGAAGCTGAATCTCCCTCCAGAGACCCTTTCCTCCTGGGGAATAAAAAAATTGGGAAAAGGAGACATAGCTCAGTTCTGACCACTAAGCATCAGCAAGGCAGGAGGAGCCGATGGGCAGCAGCTTTTGTGTTTTGCCATAGAATCATGGAATGGTTTGCTTTGGAAGGGACCTTAAATATCTCATTCCAACCACCTGCCATGGGCAGGGACACCTTCCTTGGGTTGCTCTGGGACAAACAGCATCTCCCTGTGCCATTGGGGTGTCCCTGAGGAAGATGCCATCTACAGAGTGTTCCTCAAGCTGATGAGGGGAGCAGGCATCAGCCCTTTGCTCCTCCAGCTGCCCTGAACATAAATTTAGGTCAGGAGCTTGACGCTTA
The DNA here is from genome assembly GCF_048771995.1 of Taeniopygia guttata. Taxonomy (NCBI): domain Eukaryota; kingdom Metazoa; phylum Chordata; class Aves; order Passeriformes; family Estrildidae; genus Taeniopygia; species Taeniopygia guttata. Next base: position 30,201,085 of record NC_133033.1, read on the forward strand.
ATGGTTCCTCTTGTTCTCAGCTGAGAAAGCATTTATCCACTCACTGCACAATTACCCGGCTGAAAACAAGGTCAGAACAACAGTGTGCTGGGAAATGGCTTTTCAGATCATTATTAAAAGTATAAGGGGGAAAAAAAAAGATTATAATGAATTAGAAGGGGGGTAAAAATAATTTATTCCCTCCAGACATTGTTTTCTGACTTTTTTTGCCTAAAGCCTGCTTGCTGAATCTGCTTTGTAGTTACCCAAACACCATTTCCCAGCTCTGTAGGGTAAGGAGGCCTCCTCTTAAGGCCATGGGGCTCTTACAAATTGAGATTGAAACCCTCAGAAGCTGAATTTATGTCTTATGCATTCATAGAAAACATTTTGACTTTTGATCTGAGCCTCTCAGGAGGAAGTGAATCTCTTTTCTCTCTACTCACACATCCTTAAAATGTGAATAATGATATAGCAAGGATCAGTCCCAAAGGGTTTGCTGGGCACATCCAAGCATCAGGAACTGCTCCAAATGAAGCAGCCAAAAATAGCAGCAGCTTTTTGAAGTGCCTGTTGGTTGTGCTCCCTTTTAATCAAACACCAGCTTAGGAGACAAGGCTGCCCCTAACCCATTAATACATCTGCTCACATGCCAGGCTTTTCCCCACAGCTGGATTTTAAGGCAATCAAAAGAAGATTAGCCACAGCTCCCTTCAAACACAGCCTGGAGCACAAGAGCTAATCAAGATCACACTCGAAGCATCTTTTTGTGCCAGGCTGTGCCAGCTCAGTTATTGCCTGGACACGAGGGATTTTCCCTTTCTGCAGAGCCTGGTGCATCAGGCGTGGTTGTTTGGATTTCTCCTGCCCTTTCCCACTCCCAGAGAGCCCTGATGCTGCTCCAGTATCCCCATCCCACTTCCCTTACTATTTTGTGGGAGTTTGATCTTCCTTGAATGCCTTTTGTTGGTAGGTCAGCCTTCACAGGCTGGCACAGCCTCTGGCTGAGCACACCTGGAGGAGGAGGAGGAATCAGCCAGCTTTAGCTGGGTCAGGATTTATTGAGCTGTCTTTTGGATGCCCTTACCTGGGGGAGAAGAGAGGCACAGAGGGAGAAGTTGCTGGGTGAAAGTGGTTTTATTTCTCCAGTCTGTGTTTTCCCCTCATCCAGGGGTGCTGTGTCCTGCATCTCCTTCTGCCCACAGAGGATGGGAAGGGATAGCCCCAGGCACAGACTGCTCAGGGGGTGATTTGCTCTGCAAGAGCCTCTGTTTGGGCTTGAAGCTGCTGTTATCAGAGCAGCTTTGTTCTCTTGAAATGCCTTTTGGAGCTCCAGCAGCTCCTCTGCTGTGGGGCCTGCCTGAGATCTGCACTTGCAGTTCATCAGCTGGTAAAAGTGATGAGGTTTCCACCTTAGGAGAAGTGGCTGGAGCTTCTCTGTGCCCTCGAAGGAGGCCAGGGCATGCTCTAGGAAGGTGCTGGAGAAAGGTCAGATGTAATTTCTTGTGTGAGCCCTTTGAGGAAGCTGGCAGAGCTGGGAGGGCACTCCTGCCATCACACACATCCACAATGCAGCTCCAGCTGAGGCAGGATCTCATCCCGCTTGTTCAGTCACTGATTAACTGAGGACAGCTCCTCAGGGAACAAGTGGGAGCTCTTGAGAGGGAAGATCTCCTTAGGCCTGCCTGGCTTCCCCAGCCAGCTGGATGCAGAGGCAGACCTGGGCTGGCTCCTGAGTGGGTCCTCCACCCCCAGAGTGCTTCTCCAGGCTCTCCAGCTGGGATTGATGACCCATTTGCACTTTCAGCACGTCTGGTGTGGATGTAAATTGAACCCTGACTCTTTGCTTGCTGACAAAGGGACCAGCCCATCAGCAGGATCAGTTCCTCCTGAGGCCATGCAGGTTGAACTGGGGGATGTCAGTCACTGAGGGATGACTAAATTGCCTGGTTCATGAGTGGTGATCTCAGTCTGATCCTCATGACACCACCCTGAGCCAGCGCTGGGTGTTTGGGGACTGTTCATCCTTTTTGTGCGCTGATCTCTGGTGGGAACACGTGGAGAGTGTTCTGGGCAGCCACAACCCTACTGCTCTCCCCACTGAAGCATCATCTCCAGGGGCTCCATTCCCAGTGGGAGATGATGTGGGTCAGAGCATCTCCGAGCTGCCCCTGGAGGTGTCTGTGTTCAGAAGGAATGGGATTTGGGGCTGGGGTGCTTCTTGCACGTTATCCCCCCCAAAACCTGCAGTGGTTGACCTCAAAGTGAACTTGCCTGACTGAGGAGAAACCCAGGGTCAGAGAGGCAAACTGGGGAGGAAAATCCACATTCTGTGACTCCAGACTGAGCACCAGGACCTGTTCACAGCCTTGGAGGAGGACTGGCCTTTCTCCCTCACTGCTGCCTTCCTCTCCTTCCCCTTGGGGCTGGGGTAGCGCTGCGGGCGGGGGGGCAGCGAGGCTTCACCTCAGCCAAAAAACGTCTTTCTTTCCCTTTCCTTCCTCCCATCCTGGCCTGCCCACAGGCTGGCATGGCCGTGCTATTTTGCTTTCATAAGCTGCATTATGTAAGCCGAGTCTTGAGTGGGGACGCGGTGCCAACTTGGACTCGGCAGCGGGAAGGAGCCACATTCCTCAGCCATCGCAGGGTTTAATCCCTGCCTCCAGCCACAGTCGGCTTGCTGGGAGGAATCCGAGGGCTGTGCAGAGCTTTCTAATCCCTTGCCCCAGGTGGAGCCAGCTTGTTTGTTCAGGAGTTCCTTTGTCAACAGGCTGTGCCCAGGTCTCCTCCCAGCAAACCCTTTGGAGGATGGGTGGCCCAGGCGTGCACAGCTCACCTCAGGACCTTCCTCTTCTTGCCCTTCTTTGCTGAACTCTCTGCCCTCCTTGGCCTCACTTTCACTTGCTCAAAAATGCTGGTAAGGCAGGAAAATGGGAATGGAAGCTTCCACAAACCCAGCCTCAGAAAACAATGGCAGATTGGCATGGAAAACACAGCCTGGGGGAGACCACGTTGGTGGCAAGAAACCTGTCCCAGCACTGGCTGCCCTTCCAGTGTCCCATCTGTAGGACGTGGTTCCTGTCCCACCAAAGATCTTTTTATTGATGCTACGAGAGGAAACTCCAAAGCAGGAAGTCTACCTCCTCCTTGGCAAATAATAGTTAATATTCTAAGTAATCCATTCTCCAAATTCACAAATATAAGCCCTGCAGTGCAATATGATAACAAAAGATCTGCAGATCCTGCACCCAGGGGTCCTGTTGGCACCTTCCTGGCAGGGTGCAGGGCAGCACCCTGGGGTGCTTGGGTGCTTGGCAGGCTGTTTGGTGGCTCCCCAGCTGCCCTAACCCCCTGCAGCTGGGACTGGTGACCTTCAGGACCCCATTTGGCTGGGCATGAGGGTTCAGAAGGAAAGGTCCTCACCCTCCAGGCAGGTTTGAAGCTGTCAGCAGTCTTGTTTTCATGTCCTGTGGGTGGGTGAGGCACCAGACTCCACAGTTTTTGCTGGCAGCTTCTCCCAGTGCCAAACATGTTGTTAAAATGAGAAATATTAATCAGACCCGGGGTTAGGCTGTTATTTCTCATCACAGAGCTGTGTGGCTCCAACCCATCCATCTTACGGAGATGCTGAGCAGCTGCTGAATTGCCCAGCTGCCTCTGTCCTGAGCCAGAACCTGGCCAAAGTGCCTAAAACACTGGGAAAGCAAGGGAACAGGAGCCTCCTGCCCTACTGAGCTGGATTCTGCTAAGTGTGGTGGCCAGCAGGTATTTGGAAAAATTCTGGGACCGTTTCTTTCAACCACAAACCCCAATCTGCCCAGTGCCTCTCCATGTCATTCATTGCACTCTTCAGGATGGTTTCCTTCCTTTTCACTCTAATCTTTTATCACCTGTAAATATCTTGTTTATTTACAGATGCCTTTTCTACTCTGCTCAAATCCTGTTAGTAACATTATAAACTAATCTGTGGTTAGTTCATAAGTACAATTATATTGAAAGTGGTGTGAGAAGTTGTTTAATGCGTTAAAAAGTTCTGTCAGAGTGTCTGGACTCTGGATTTGATGCAAACAGGAAAAGATCGTTTCAGACAAGGTGCCACTTCAGCCCTCAAATGATCCTTTGGCATTGTTCTAAAGTCACTGCATACTAGCTGATTTAAATGCTAATTTGTAATTTTCTGATGAACTTCTGAGTAAGAAGCTTAAAAGTGAAATAATAAGCTTCAGGTGGTTTTGTTTTTAGGGGATTGTGAGCAATCCCCCAGGATTGAGGTGGGAATAGCTGTGCCCAGGGGTATCCTGTCCAGATGCCATTGCCATTTCTGTTTAGGGAAATGGGAGCCTACCTGGGAACAGCTAGGCTTAATCTGAAAGTTGGAGGACAAGTCTTCAGGTGGCTGAATGACCAAAAACTATGCACTTGCTCTGAAATACAGGGTATTTTCAGACCATTTTCCACCCAGACAGGTAACACATACTGGGTGATTGACTGGCTCCCTCTTTTCCACCTCTCCTTGTGGCTGGCTCTCCTGGCAAGTTCTCCCTCAGCTTGCTGGTGATCTTGGGCTGGAGAAAGTCATGGAACTTGTAAGATGGGAGCTTCTGCTGGACGAGATGGTCTTGGCAAAGCAAGAATCTCTATGCAAAGCTCGGGGTAGGGGGATGGCAGCGATACCACACGGCTTCTGCAGGTGAACGGGATGTTCTGGGTGGGAGCTTGTGGCAGCTTTGCCCAAAGAGCTCTTTGAGATGCAGCAGCTCTCCCAGCTCATCTCCCCCCTGTTTGTCTCCCCCTGCCCATGGAGCAGTGGGAACTGCTCCCATGAAATCTAAAGCAAGCACAGCAATGCTTGTCTTTTTGTTGTGAATAATGTCAGGCTTTTTTTCAGCAGCGCTATTGAGGCAGCAGCTGTATTTCACCCAGCTGGCAGCGCTCGGGGAGGAGATCAAGTGTTCTCAGCAGAGCTGGGCCAGATCTAGGGCTGGGGGAAAGTGGTGCAATCCTGAAATGGGCCCCCAGACTGGGGCTTGGGAGGATTTTGGGGTGCTGAAATAATCCTGTGTGCTCAGGGGGCTGTGGGAGCATCAGGATGAGGAACTTGGCTGCTGCTGGATGAGATTTTAGTCGTGTGGGTCACTTGTTGTTGGACAGTCCTCTTCTGCACCCAAAAAACCAGGGGCACTTGGAGCTGTGTGTGTGTGTGTATTTCTGCACTCTGCCTGAGCATGCTGCAAGAACAGAGCTCCAGCCCTGCCAAAACATCCCGCAGTTCTGGGAAGTGTTCTCGGCACCGTGCGCCCGTCCCGTGGGATCTGCTGGGCCTCCCTCTGCCAGGTACCCCTGGGCAGGTGCCAGCCCTTCCTCTGGGCTTGGGAACAGCTTGTTTTCAATCTCAGTGCCATGGGAAGCAAAGCAAGCAGGAGCAGATGTGCCCGTGGGCACTGCTGGCCCATCTCCCTGGCACGGGCAGGACTCGTTCCTGTGCTGGGGGACCCCCCTGCCAGAGCCCTGAACTTTGCACAGAAGGACTTGGGAAGAAAAGCTGTGTTAATTAGAATTGCATCTCCTCTGGATCCTCAGCTCGAGCCTCCTGTCCCTCTGCTCTGTTTGCCCACTAATGGGTAGCTCAGTGTGGGACATGGATGAGAAGGATGCTGGGGACAGGAGAAGGCTGGAAGGCAAGGAATATGCTCAGATGAGAGGGGTTTGGGTTGTTTGTTTGGAATATTTCTTTGGGCCATTCATTATATTACAGTCATGAGGAAACATGTGACTTCTCTCTGTAAAAAAAAACCTGGGGGCTTTTGGGTTTTTGTTTGTTTGGTTGGTTTGGTTTTTTTGTTGGGTTTTGTTTGGTTGGTTGGTTTTTGGGGGGTTGTTTTGTTTGGAGGGGAGAGGTGTGTTTTGTTTTGTTTTGTCTCCCCTTCTAGAGATCTGGTTCTTAGTCCTGAGGGGACCTTTGGTGTCAGAGCTCCATCCTCCCTCTACTTATCAGTGATTTCCCTTTGCTTTGCACCTCCCTCCACCCTTCACTGAATAAAAAAATTCCTCTGTCCTGGCCATGCTGTTCCCTGTACCTGTGCTGGCTGTTTCCAGCTTGCCAAATCTGCAGGGATCCAGGTGGCTCCTCCAGAGACCACGTGGATGTGCCCCTCAACGCAGCAGCAAACAGGAGCAGTGGGAGCATGGAATAAATTACATCCCTGGATGGTTTCTGCTGCCTGACTTGGTTGCTCTCACCCAGGGTTCATTGTCTTGCACGTTTCTGCCCCATCCCTGGGTTCACTTGGGTGTGCTGGGCTCATGGCTCCCTGGCATGGATCTGCATTTCCAGCTGTTGGCATCTGCTGAGCCCTTTCCAACCATTAAACCCAAAAAGAATGGGAGGAGGGGAAGACACCTCATTAATTTTTGCTCCTCCCAACTCTAAATTTTCCTTCCCAACTCTTTCCCTGGCACAGATTGGGAGGAACATTGTTTTGCACACCCACTGCCATCCCAAAAATCAGTCTCGCTCTTGCCTCAGCAAGGTTGGGCCCCTCAGGTCTGGATTTTTTGGGGGCTGTTTTTTGACATTTTTGTTTGGTCTGGTGCTGTGTTGCAGGTGGTGAGGCAGAACACTGTGCTGCACAGCAGCTCTGTATTTGGAAGCAGGAGTGAGGCACAGGATGCACGTTTTTAGCATCCCAAATGCATCGGGATCCAAAAGAGTTTGCAGGGAAAATGCAATTGTTGCTATCCCTGAGTGCCAGAGAAGCCTGGGATCCAACAGCCACATGGTGGATGAGCCTGGTGGATCCTGGTTTGGCTCCTGCTGCTCTCCTGGGACAGGGAGAGGGATGGGCAGGAGCTGGGCTGCCCTGGGAGCCCGTTCTGGTGGGACAGGCTTGAGCTTCCATTCCACCCCAGCCCAGCACCCAACAGTGCTAGGAGCAGCCAGACCAGACTCAGGAGCAAATTCCTCATCAAAAGAACCCCTTCTTTCCTTTTCTGTGGTGCAGCTGATGTTTGATAGGAGCTGCAGTGCTTAATATCCAAGGGCATTTTTTTTTTTTTGTTTCCAGATGGGCTTTTCTAAGCAGGGAGTTGAGAGCATGAATAAAGAACAGGATGATATTCTAAAAGTGGTCATATTTTGCTGTCCCTAAATGTAGCTCCTGTGCCAAATGGAGATCCATTTGTTCATGAAGAGGGATTGTAGCAGTGCTGCCCAGTACCTGCTGGGCTGGTTTTGGGTGATGGGCAAGGCACTGTTTGTCAGGAGAGGTAGAACAGTGTTGGAACCTGGGATCACTGGGAAACAAACATTTCACCTGCTGGCACAAGGGACAGAAAACAAGAAATGTGTGAGCAGACTGGTGGCCAGCTTCAAACCACAATGAGAACTCCTGGCCAGGCCCTGCTTTGGAGACCTCTTGCCCCATCTCAAACCTGAGGTGGGTTTGGGGTAGCATCTCTTTGGGGTTTCCCCAGCTATTCTGCTAGAGAATAATTCCTTTCCCTACAGATTTAAGGACTTGACACTAGTAGTTTATCCACCTTTCTTGGGTAAACAGCGCTGAAAGATTCTGTGATTCTGAAAGGGATGTGTGAGGTGCTTTTCACAGCTCCTCACCCTGACAGTACCGGGTGGGAGGTGAGTCCCAGGGAGACAGGCAGAGATGGGGATGGGTATCTGAGAGGGATTAATGCAAACACCTGGTCAGAACCCTGCCTGGACCACTCCTGGGCTGGAATTTTCCAGGAGGGGGATGAGCCCGATCCCAATGCAGCATCTGGGAAACGCTGCTGGAGAATTTTTGTGGAAAGACGACTCCACCTCGGAGGTGTCACAGCAGGGCTGGGGTGAAGCAGAGAGCAGGCAGGAGGAACAAAGCCATCTTTGTGGCCCTTCCCCTGCCCTGAAGAGCTGGCCCCAAGCCAGTGAGGTGCCTGGCTCGCTCCCGAAGCCTGGGGGTGGCTGGCTGAGCAGCCAAGAGTTTCCCAGAGCTGGAATTTGGGGCACTTGCTCTCTCCCCTGGAAAAACAACCTCTCTCCTTGCTGCAACATAAATGGGGTAACTCCTGAAACCACTCCCAGCCCACCTGGCTGAGCTGGAGGTGCTCCTGTACCCCTTGAGGCACACCTGGTGCAGCCCTGGTGGGCAGGAGGGTGAGGGAATGGCCACAAATTCCAAATTGAATTTATGAGTGCTGCCACTCAAAAGCAAGGACTGAGCAGGGCTGGAAGGATCTAAGACTGTGGAAACATCAAAACTGTGTGCAGCTGTAGGGAAGCAAAACTGCAGCTGTATACAAACACTGAAATAAGGCCCTCAGCCCCTTCTGTCTCTTGTAATGGTGGTATAAACCTTTGCCATCAGGAAGATTTTACCCTTTCATGTTTTGAAACGCTGGAGATGTGTGACACAACAGAAGGAAGGGATTTAACCGAGGTTTAGTAGAACCATGAGGGACAAAGAGTGAGTTTTCCCAGTCCTGTAGGTTTCACAGAGATATCAACATTGCTAAGAGCTTTGCTCGCCCAAAACTGGCACAAATCTTTTGTGGCACAGGCAGCAATCCCTGTGGGAATGGCACTGCAGGGGTTCCTGGTGGGTGGGGACAGTGCCAGATCAGCATCACCTCTCTCTGTGCCAATCCAAGCAGAGCCAGCCCCTTGCCCGGATGGAGGGAAAACTCGGGGATCCATGTATCAGCATGGTAACCTCTCCTCTGGAATGGCAGGAGATGGATTCTCCAGGTCTAGCACCCTTAAAAATGTCAAATTCTACCCAGGGAATGGAAAAAATCCTCTGGAATGGCAGGAGATGGAGTCTCCAGGTCTAGCACCCTTAAAAAATGTCAAATTCTATTCAGGAAGTGTAAAAATCCTCTGGAATGGCAGGAGATGGATTTTTCTGGGTCTAGCACCCTTAAAAAATTTCAAATTCTACCCAGAAAGTGTAAAAATCCTCTGGAATGGCAGGAGATGTATTTCTCTGGGTCTAGTACCCTTAAAAATTTCACATTCTACACAGGGAATGGAAAAAATCCTCTGGAATGGCAGGAGATGGATTTCTCTGGGTCTAGCACCCTAAAAATGTCAAATTCTACCCAGGGAATGGAAAAAATCCCATCCTTTGGGATCTGCCATGTTTGTTACGCCAGCATGAAACCCACTTTAAATCCATGCCCTTGTTGGGGGAGGAGAGGATGAATCCCTCCAGGAATGGGATGAATCCCTTCATGAATCCCTTTGGTGTTTCACCACCCCAGGACAGGTGGGAACCACGATCTGCTGGCACATTTTCCCCTCCCCTGGGACACATTCCTGTCTCCCATGGCTGCTCCCGACTGGAAAACCCCTGGGACCTCGAGAGTTAATTCTTCATCTCAGCTGCTTTCCTCCTTGGGCTCAGCAGGAAGAGGGATTGTGCTAGGCAAGGGGCACCACTGCAGAGGGGGAGGAGGCAAAAAAAAAAAAAAAGAAAAAAAAAAAAAAGAAAAAAAAAGTTTCATGTTTAGACCTTTTACCTAATTTCCAAAGTTTCAGACCTGAGGGCCATGGCAACGAGAGCTGCCAGCGGTGTGATTGGAGGCAGCAGGCAGTGCTGGGCTGCCCTCCCAGCTCCCCAAGCAGCATCCCCACGGATGGAACACACTCAGTGTCCAGGCCAGTGTTGGCTTTCTGCCTCCCCTTCCCCACGGGAAGAGCCCCAGGCATGTGGCTCAGTGTGCATGGGATTTTATTCCCCCTGCCCTCCCCACGCCAGCTGATTGCCTTTGCTCATTTTAATTGCATTTTCCCTCATTTCTGTGAGTTATTTAGGAAGTTCTCAGGCACTTGTGGAACCAGAGGAGAACTGTTCTCCTGAAGACCTGCCTGGAAATCAGCAGGGTGGTACAAACCCAGCAAGGTGTTGTGTGTATTTGTGTAAACACAGATAAGTGAGAGGGGCTGGCACTTTGCTTGGGTTCAGCAATGCTTTCCTTTTTCTATCAAATAAGTCTGCAAAAAATACCAGGGGTTCCTGCAAAACAAAAGTAAAGACGTGATTTGGGGCAACAAAAACTGCCAATTGTTCTTGTTTCTGCTTACAGCTTGCTGATTCTCCTTTCAGGTTTATCAGAGGGGTTCAACCATCAAGTTCCTCTCCAAGCACAGCCCATCCTGGGGAAATCCAGAATCTCAGAATATCCTGAGGAGGATCATGGAGTCCAACTCCTGTCCCTGCACAGGACAGCCCAAAAATCCCACCCTGTGCCTGAGTGTTGTCCAAATGCTTTTTGACCTCTGGCAGGCTTGGTGCAGTCTCCACAGGGAAAAAAAAACCCCAATGGAACTCAGATGGGGCTCCCACCTGAGCATCCACATTTGGTGACAGCATTCCCAAATATCCCTCAATAGCACTGCAGAGCTGACACAGCTGTGGGCTCAGTTCCTGCAGGTCATGGAGCTCCAACCCCCCTCCAGCTCTTCCAGAGCTGCTCTTTTGGAGCAGAATTCCTTTTCAATCTGCAGGTGTGAGTGTTCCTGGCAGCACTGAGTGGTCAGGGAGAAGAGAGAGTGAAAGTGGCTAAAAGGAAAAGCGTTTGCAAAGGAGAAGGTGAGGATTGTAGGAGGCAGTGAGCTGATGCAAATCGAGCTGATCTGAATTCCCCAGCTCCTAAGGATCACTCCAAGCTTCAGCAGGGCAGCTAAGCTGGATTATGTCTGTGTCATGGTTCTCTTGTGCAGCAGACAGTGTCTTCCTCCCACTCCTCTTCCTCAGTGAGCTTCACTAAAGCCACTCATGAATCCACGTAATTCTCCTTACACTTAATTCTCCTTACACACAGGTTGTCTTTGTCATGGGGAGAAGATTTCCAGCACAAAGCTGTCAGCATTTCTGCCCTTCCCAGCCTCTGCATGGTTGTGTGGGCTTGCTGTTCTTTTCCCTGGAGAGGAGCATGTATTTCCATGAGTGTTGTGTATTTCTCTTCCAATCTGAATTAATATTTAGAAAAAAAGAAGGGTGGAAAAACCCAGCCAAAGGTAGCTTTGCGTTTCCCACTGTGCCTAAAGCTTTCTGTGCATCCCTGTAGCATTTGAGCCCTCTGTTCATCCCCAGGGGGCTGTGTGCAGAGAGAGGATCACCTTCCCCAGGATTTTAATAAGCTCTGAAACTGGGTTCAGCTCTTTTCATTATTCTACTACTCTGTGTGTAAAAGAATCACCATTTTTTTGCCGTTCATCCTAAAGATCTAGTGTGATATTCCCATCCTTTGGTGCCCTTTGAATGTCAGATTGTCTCTTCAGACAGTGATTCCCCACCACCCTTCTCCTGCTTGATTTACGGGGTGGAAATTTTTTTTTTTTTTAATATAGTATATTTAAATATTTATATACATACATATATATATATATTTTACAACACAGGATTTGTGCAGAAAACCCTCAGAAGCTTGGAGCACCTCTCTTTTCCCAGGGCTCTGAGCCAGCAGATGCATTCCCCTGGCAGACAAGAGCAGGATGGCTCACTTGCACTTCACTTTCTGTTCTCCAGGAATCACTGGAATATGAATAGGATCCTTATCAAACCAGGTTCATCCAGAGGACAAGGCCACATGAACTGTTTGCAGAGCTCCAGCAAATAAGCAGCATTTCTCCTGATTCCTCATTTGCCCATTCTGATCCAGTGGCCAACTCAGGCAGAGGCCACAGAGCTCAGCTGCAGGGGGGCAATAGCTTTTGGAAGGTTCTGGACCATTCCCAGCTTCCCAGGTGGTGTGATGGAGCATAATATCAAGAACTTCCATCTGGAACCTTCCAATTATGGATTTGGGAGGTAAAAACCCAGTGCCTCTCCCATCTGGGGGTCTAAATGTAGAGGGGGGACCTGCTGTGAGCTCAGCATTTTTCCCTGGGGCTGCTTGCTGTGCTCTGCAGTGGGGTGGGACGATGGATCCTGGTGATGAAATGGAAGAGAGGGCTTGGCTCCCTTCCCAGGCCAGCACTGGCATCCCAAAGTACCAGAGGCCACAAGTCACAGGTGTGGGAATCCAGGGCTTTCCTCTGGCTGCCCTGGAGGGCCTGGGACCCTGGCAGGGGTCAGGAACCCCCCTGGACAGAGCCCCCAGAGACACTGGCTGTGATCTCTGTCCTGGGAAAAGAGTTTTCAGTCTTACAGGATGAATTACCAGCTCTGAGTGTTTGATATCAGTAATAATTAAGTGTGGCACGGGTGCAAAAGTAAAATTTTAGGTTTCTAGATTAGGGGTCCAAAGGGGACAAGATGGAGGAATTGGGTGTGTCTTGTCCTTTTTCTCCTTCTTCATGCCCTCCATGTTTCACTGTGGTGTTGGCATTTTTCTGTTGGTTCAGGCTGGGGACACACTGTCCAACGTAGGTGACAGATATTGGCACGTTATTGTAAATCCAGCACAGGTAGTTTGTGGTATTTAATGTTTGTACCATCCCACTGAGGGCAGAGCCCCACACGCTGCCCTGCAGGACAGAGCTGCGGCAGGGCAGCAGAACATGTTAGAGATAAACAGAATAAACAACCTTGAAACCAGCACAGACGAATTATGGCTTCTTCTTTGGCAGTGGGGCTGACAGACAGAGACTTTATAGAATCTCGGAATCATCAATTCCACAGATTCCGACACACAAAGACTTTCTGTGCCCCAGGACAGAGGCAGGTGACACAGGGCATGGCCAGAGCTCTCCACATCTGACCTCTCACTGCTGGGAAGTTCTCTTTGTCATCTGCTTAACGAGGAGAGAAAAACTTGCAGGCATCTTCCTTTGTCTTGCTGCAGTTTGGATGGCCAGAAGAGCTGTTGCTGCATCCTTGCCCAGCCATGCTGCTCTCCAGAGCTCTCTGGGGTGTTTCTGTCAGGAATCTGCCCCATGGAGCACATCTGGGGGCTGCAGGCTTGGGGGCTGAGCTCCCAGCAAGGGAAGGGCACACACAGAGTTTCTGTTGATGCTGTCCAGGCTGCTGGCTCTCCAGAAGGGCTCATGTCTGCACAGCTTCAGTCTAGGGCTAAATTTAAACACCAAAATGCAGCGTTAGGAGCCCAGGGAATAGCCCAGCCCTCGTCTCCTGTGGCTGCCTCCAGCCAGAGCTCCCTTTGGCAAGGAAGAAGCTTTTGTTTCCCTTGGACTCTGGGCCAGCTTGGAATAATAACAGCAGCAAAACCCTCCCTGCCCCAGCACAATGAAGCAGTGCTGTCAACTCCCAGATGTGCGGAGGGGAAGTGCCCAGTGTGGCCCTTCCTGGTGCTTCCCTTCCAGATGTGGAGGGGCAGGGAGCTGGAGACAGCTGGTTGCCAGCCAAGAGAGGAGAGGACAGTGGATTTTTGCCCTGGAGACCCTCTGGATCTCACTGCCTGTGGCTGAGGGAAGGGGTTTGGGTGCCCTGCCATCTGTTCAGCTGGTTTGGAACAGCTTGAGAATGCTGTGTGCTGCAGGGAGGAAATGACCCACCAGGAAAGGTGAGGATGCCCTCCCTCTCAGATGTGTCTGCATCCTCAAGGAACCCTCAGGCCCCATCTTCTCTCCCTCAAGCACCTCTTGCTCCTCATCGTTTCCTCCTGAGCATCACCAGCAAGTCTGGACTATGTCACAGTCCCTACAGGCAGCTTGATGGGACAGAGACACATGCCCTGCCCAGGGACAGGGGCAGCATGGAGCCACCCCATGCACACAGGCCTTCTGAGTGAGCCTCAAGTGAGCTGCTGTGGGGTGAATCTGGAGATTGAAGCCTGTTCCCCTCGGAATGAGGTGGGAATGTTTCAGTCTGAGCCTCTTTTGGGCAATCCCCAGGATCTGGGCAGCACAGGAAGGGGCTGCCCGTGGGCACTGCTGCCTCTCAGGGTGCTGGTGGGTGATGCAAGCCAGGGCACTGCATCCCGTGACCCAGGCTGGCTGCACCCACCCAGTGGAAAATTCCTCCTGCCATGGCCAATGTCCTTCTCCCTTTATTTTGAAGCAGCTCCTGAGGACACAGCACATGTAGGAGATAGCACGTGCTGACAGGGGCCTGGCTGCTAATTGGGATTTTGCCAGGGCTTCCACGATATTTGCAATTAAAGGAAGGTGGGAGGGAGGTGGTGGAGGAGGAAGAGGACAACACACAAATGTGACAGAGAGACAGAGCCTGTGGAGGAGCTGGGGATGTCTGAGGAGGTCACAGGGAGGGATCCTCATCCCAAAGCTGGGATTGCTCACAGCCATGACATCAGCCTGGGGCCCTCCCAAGCTGTCCCTGTGCTGGGAAGGCTGGGACAGGGTTTTCTCATGTGTGGGATGGGGATGCAGACCCTGCACGGCGTCAAGGCTGAGCCATCCCCACGTGGCAGCAGTGCTGAGCATTGGGAGGGGTCACCTGAGATCTGGGGGTGCTCGTGGCATTTCCCTGCAGCCCTTCTCACATCCTTCTCTTCTCTTTCTCCTCTCATTTTCATGCAGCACTACTGGCCACCCATATTCCAGAGCCCACCCCATGGCTTGGACACTGTCCTGACCCTTTGCAAAACCAACCATTTATTTAAAAAGCTTTTTTTTTTTTTTTACATTTGCCCAAATTGAATTTTCCACTGGGTAGCAAAGGTGCTTTGTTTGGCTCTTTGTTTACAGGGGGAAAATGTACACTACAAAAAAAGCCCAGGAGGTTTGAGTGAACTTGCAGCTTGAAGCTTGAAGGAATCGTGCAAGTGTCTCAATAAAACACTTCTGGGTTTTTTGCAAGATTAGATCTTATAATTTGTCTTCCTGAATGTGTAAAATTATCCCAGGGAGACCTTTGCCCTAATGGCAGCTCAGTATAGCTTCCAGTCTATCTCAGAAAGAAATCTGGAATAAAAATAGAAAGATTTGGACACACAAGACCCTCTGAAAGGTGTAAACAATCTGTCTCGGGGTGTATTTAAAGTAAATCAGAGAGAAAATAGCTCAGGAGTCCCAAGGAGGTGCTGGACATGATGCTGGAGATCATGGGGGTAATTCAGGTGGGGCAGCAGATAAAGCCCCGCTGTGGGTGATGCTGTTCCCAAAAGAGAGGGACAACAAATGATTTCCACCAGGCTGTAAAGACAGGGCTGGGCTGGGCCTGGCCATGGAGTGGTTCATTGCTTGATGCCAGTTATGGGATCCCAGTTCAGAACATCTGCAAACAGAGCACAAGGATGGAGGAGAGCTTTGGAGCAGCAGCTGCAGGGATCCCCTTCCCTCTGGCCTGCCCTGCTGGGACCAGAGGCGTGGAGGGGCTTGGGAAAAGGGAGGATGAGCAAGCAAGGGGCTTGTTAGCCTAATGCCTGGCTTTGCAAGTGATGGTTAGACTCACACCCCTGCACAGGTAAGGGTGAGACAGAGTGAAAATTTAACAAGGTAGAAATCCATTTAGATTTAAGTAAAATGTACCACTTTGAGCTTGCTAACATAAGTAAAATACACTGTTTAGTCTAGTAACTGCAACACTGACAAAGTTACCCCAGCTAAAAAGAAAAGAATACAAATTTCCACACTAAAAAAATAAGAAAGACTCCTCAAACCTTAAAACAGACAAGGTAAAGCAACCCAAGAGTCCTTTCTGTATTTTCTAACAAAAATTAAGTACAATTATAACTAGCTATAAGTGTAACACAAAATCAACATAATAAATATGCAAAAACCTATTGTGAAACTCTATACATATGAAAATTAGTTAAAAGTAATAAAAAAGGATTGAGAGTTCTCAGGGGTGCACATGCCCTTTAAAGAGAAATCCCTGCACAAGGAATCCCAGCGTGCATCCAGCGCTGTAATAAAATATATCATCAGTACAAATCCATATTAAAATTGTAGAATTTTAATTTTTCATCCACGTTTCAAGGGAACTGTGACCTCAGCTGCCTGCTGTCCCCTTTGGCTCCCTGTCCCCAGAGCACACAAGGGGACGAAGTGCCAGGGTCCCCAGGTGTGACAGGAGCAGGGTGGGAAGGGAGTTTTGCAGTCACAAAATGTCACATTAATTAAACCAGAGGATGCCCTTCCTCCCAGATGTGTCTGCATCCTCTGGGAACCATCAGTCCCCACCTTCTCCCCCTCAAGCACCTCTTGCTCCTCATAATTTCCTCTTAATTTTTGTTTTGGTTTCTGTTGATGACATCCATGATCCCCAGAGGGAGGAGAGGGAGACCTGGGGAGGAAGGAATGGGGGTGGAATTTGTTGCTATGGAGCATGAAGTCAAGCAGGTGAGGATGGGAAAGAAAAGCTCCTGCTGCCACACTGGGGCTTGTCCGATGATTCTGAGGACAAGGACACCATGATGGGGGGATGATCTTGGTGGGGCTGTGTCCCCTGGTTGAAGCAGGATGAGAGGGGCAACGGGGTGGCCAGAGGGATGGGGGGATAGGACGAGCTTGGCTAGTCTGGCTTAACAAAGCAGGGAGTGTGAGGGGCACACAGAACCTTCCTGCTCCTCACCCTACATCCAGATCTCCCAAAATGTGCCCGAATTTTCATCTTTCAGCTGAACTTCCCTCAGCCAGGCAGGCAGGGCCTGGCCGAGCAGCCCTCTGTGGGACAGGGGTGGGGTGGGCTGCCCACTGCTGTATTTGTATTTTTAGAGCAGCCACAGGCACTAGGTCACTGGAGTGAGTGAAATTCCACCCTGGAGCAAGGCCTCATCCCCATCCCTCTGCTCGGGGATGGACTGGGGCCAACAGCTGAGCTGGGGCTCAAGTGTCCCAGCCACCAGAGTGCCCACGGAGGGGTGGGTGGGCTCTGGGTGGAGATCCTGGGGACAGGGGACAGCCCTTGTGCTGTTGTCACTCCTGGAAGAGTCCCAGGGCAGTGAGGGTCTGGTGGTGCCGAGCTGGAGACCCCACTGGTGGCACAGGGGGGGTTTTCTGTGAGTGGTCCCGGGGGGATTTGTTTGGTGGGACAATGGGCACTTTGTGCTAAGGGAGCTGAGGGTCCTGGGATGCTGAGATGAGACTGGGACAAACTGGAGAAGGGTGGGGACAAGGCCACCCCTGCCCTGCTTGCTCAATGCAAGGGATGAGTTGGCAAATGGCGAGTCCGAAGCTGAAAAAGGGGGAAAAAAACTTGAAAAAGAGAATGTGTGGGGGCTTAAAACAGCACAGCACATCTTGAAAGCGTAGTTTGGGCCCCTTTATCATCTCCAGAGTGACTGATGCAAGGGAAGGAGCTCAGCAGGGCTTGGACTCAAAGGGAGTGAGTCAGGAGGGCTGGAGTCCCACCTCTTGAGTCACCATCCCCTTGGAAAATCATCAATTTATCATCGAAGCCTGTAATAAAGAGAGAAATTCTCCCTTGGGATGCTGACCCAGCAAGCAATGGTGGCAAGAGATACTTCCTGGAAGGGCAGTGAGTATCAGATCCCTGCTTCAAGGCCCTCAGCCCCTTCTGTCTCTTGTAATGGTGGTATAAACCTTTGCCATCAGGAGGATTTTCCCCTTTCATGTTTTGAAACGCTGGAGATGTGTGACACAACAGAAGGAAGGGATTTAACCAAGGTTTAGTAGAACCATGAGGGACAAAGAGTGAGTTTTCCCAGTCCTGTAGGTTTCACAGAGATATCAACATTGCTAAGAGCTTTGCTCACCCAAAACTGGCACAAATCTTTTGTGGCACAGGCAGCAGTCCCTGTGGGAATGGCACTGCAGGGGTTCCTGGTGGGTGGGGACAGTGCCAGATCAGCATCACCTCTCTCTGTGCCAATCCAAGCAGAGCCAGCCCCTTGCCAGGATGGAGGGAAAACTCGGGGATCCATGTATCAGCATGGTAACCTCTCCTCTGGAATGGCAGGTGATGGATTTCACCTGGAAATTAGGCCAGCAGAATGTGCTGGGAGTCATCTTCTGAGAGCTCTGCCTCACGAGGTCTGAAATATCTGCCTTTTCTGATGGTCTTCTAGGAGATGATTTTCTCTGCTTGAGCCACCCAAATTCTTTGACCTCACCTGGTTCAGGTGGCCCAAGCAGCCAGCAGTGACCAATCCCACACTGCTTTCATCCAGGGGTGCACACACGGATGGGACTGAGCAGGATCAACACCCCAACCTTGCCTTGAACATGAAAGGTTGTGACAAGCCCCAGGAGCAGAGGATGCCAAGAACTGTTTTTAGTGCTGCAAACAGCCAGACACGAGGATGGTTTTTTTTTTTTTTTTTTTTTTGTTTGTTTGTTTCTGAGCCATCACACAATTTTGGGATGATTTTTCCCTTCTATGCACAACCCAGAGTGTGCTTGAACTTCCTCATGTCCTACTGCCAGCTCATGGCTCTGCTCTGCCACATCTCCTCTGTTTTTTGGGGTTTTTTTTATTCCTCAGCCATTTTTCTCAGAGATCCACCCTTTTTTTTTTCCTAAAACACGAAGTTTCCCCTCAAAGCAAGCACCCAGTGGCCGGCAGCTGATGGCTCACTTGCTTTGCCTTATGCACAAAACTTTCCACTCGTGTTTTCATCTGAAGTGCCTGCTCCCCCGGCCTCTGTCCTGCAGAAGGGAAATGTCTGCCCTCCTGTGTTCAAAGTCCCCTGCAGAGAGCAGCCGAGGGTGCACTGACCTCACGGGGTAAATATTTTCCATGACATCTCCTTCTGACATCTCCTCTCGGGCTCTGTACCTATGGCTGGCCCAGCTCTGGGTTTGCAGCCACGTCCTTGCCTCCCTACATGTCCCCACGCAATGTCACCCCCTGAAGGTCTCAGTGACCTCTCTGGACACCCCCCCAAGGACTCTGCTGTCACCAAATTCTTCTGGCTTGCTGTGATGGCATCTCCAACATGTCCCCATGCCTGCTGAGAGCTCTCACGCCCATGGGCTGATGCCAAGGCAGCTGGGAAACTGGGGCCAGCAGGCACAAAGCATCCTGAGGTGGGATGCAGGGAGGCTGTTTGGAAGTGGGAACAGCTTGGCAGCAGGACTGGATGGAAGTGGGGGATACCCACTGGCTCCATCCCTGCTGCTCACCCAGCTGGATGATCCAAGAGGTGTTTTCCACCCCCAGCCCCTTGCTGTGTTTTGGCTGGACACAGACCTTCCCCAGACCTTCCTTTTCAAGGGGACAGTCACATCTGGTGTCTGGATTTCCTGCACAGTGCTGCAGAGCCCAGGTGTTTTATTTACATCCATGAGAAGTCCTCCACCATCAGCTTTCTGAGACAAGGAGCTGTGGTCACTGTGTTGGAGAGGTTGTTTTTTTTTTTTTTTTTCCAGGAATGGAAAGGGACTGCTGGGGTATGTTCTTTGAGTTTTATTTACAGCATCAGCCTCATTACACAGTTAAGACAATGGAAAGATGGCAAAAGCTCATGTACAACCAGCAGTAGCTAAAGATTTTTTTGTTACAGAGCATTTTAAAAACTTTCTGGCCAATAGCACATTGCTAAAGCTTATAGATAGTTGTTCTAGCTAATTACTGAAAGCACACATACACCTACTTCACACAATGCTTGCTTGTCTGCTCTCTATTAACAATACACCATTATTAAGCTTAAAACCTTTTACTGTCTTGCTAAGCATATTTTCCTGCAGTCCCTAAATCTATCTTAACCAAACCTAAACCTCAAACTATTGTTTTATATCTTTGCTTACTGTACTATTATAACTTTTCCTACCTTCAAACTTTACAATTACAACTAATTCTAAGTTTCTCCACTCCTTCTGTTTCTAAAACTTACTTTTCCAACTTTCTAAAAATCTTCTTTCCTATTTCCCACAGTCACTCTGCTGCCTGGGTTTTTCAAACCATGTGCCAGGCCCCAGCTCCAGTGCAGTGTCCTGAGGGGGAACGGGGTATTCCATGAGCTGGATTCCTGAGGATTAGATCCCTCCCAGCCACCTCTTGTGGGAAAGGGAGAAACCACAGAAATATTGCCAAGCTTGTGGCACACACCAGGAGGTGGCAAAAGATGCTCCTGTCAGCCTCGTGGGCAGCCCTGAGGGGAAAACCACTCAAATAATTTGCTGTGGGCATTTCAGAGCCCTTTATTTCTTTCTGGGGCTTCATTTCTCACTTACAGCAAAGGTCCTTCCTCAGGTGAAGCAAAGAGAACACCTACACCTGCCCCTCTGGTAGCTCCTGCAGTTTGTAAAAGAGTGTTTCCCAGTTCTTCTGCATGGGAGAAGTTTTGTTCTTCTCTAGAGGGTTGTTAGTGCTAGAGAGAAAATCAGCATTAAACATCTGTTAACCTGGGTAGGTTTAAGGCTCCTTTTCTGGCTGCTCAGTAAGAGTTTTCATTTGAAACATCACTCTTTTTGGCAGACAGGGAAGGATTTCCAACCTGCTCCTGGTGGTAGCTTCACAGGAATGCTTCAGGGTGCACTGGAGTGCTCTGCCTGTGATTCCAGGTATTGTCCTGCACCTGCTGAAGAGCAAAGCATGGACCTCCTCCCTCCATGCCGTGCTCCTGGAGCAATGTGTGTGTCCTGGGAGGTTCCCAGCGCGGCTGTGAGCGCAGCACTCCCACCCTGGATCACCCAAGGGTGCTGTCCAGGAGCTCTGTAAATCCACATGGCACATTTTTGCTCCTATTTTTGGTTTCTCCTCAGAGGAAGTCATGTCCTTGCTCTTGAGCATGTGCTGTGCTCCTCTGTGGCAAAGCCAGGTGGATCCCAGCTCCTGGGAGGATCCTGTGCTGAAGGTGACAGCTCAGCCTTGAGGACATGATTCTCTGTTGGGACAGGGCAGAATTTTGGAGGTGGGGATGTAGAATCACAAATTGGATGTACAAACCTTGGCTTTGTGGGGAGAGGAAACCACAGCTAACCTCACCACAAACACAAATCAGATGGGTTTTGTTGCTTTTTTTTTTTTAATATATTATTTTTTTTTGGTTCCGTGTGTTCAGTTGGAACAATAAAACATCTGTTCCCGAGCCCAGCAGCTGGACTGAAATGAAATGACGTTAGCATCAATTATCCTGCGGGATGGGGAGGCAGATTTCCTTAACGCTGAATAACAAATGAGAAAACAACAGCTCAGCTCGGTGGCTTGTGTGCTGCCAGAGAGCTCCCAAACCCCACCTGCTCCAGCCCTTGGGTTTGGGGTGACAACTGCTGTGTGCCACTGCTCTGGGTACCAATGGGAGGCAGAGCGAGGGAGATGCTTTTGCAAGAATTGGGGGATAAACCCCATTTTTGGTGTCTTGGTTTATGGCTGCTGTGGTGGGGGAGATTTTCTTGAATGCACCAAGTGATTTTTTTGGGGGGATGGGGTGGGGCTCAAGTGATTTTTTGGGGCGATGGGGTGGGGCTCAAGTGATTTTTTTGTGGGATGGGGTGGGGCTCAATCACTTCTTGCAGAGCCAGCACGGAGAGCCCCAGTGGGATGTGGCCAGTGATGGGTGCAGGTAGCCAGCCCAGAGCAGAGCTGGGGTTCACAGAGGGATGGGATGATGCAGAATCACGTTCCCTGGGGACAGAAAGGGGCCATTAACGGGGAGAAAGGGGGGGAGCCATGGAGCACAATGCCTGGGATTTGTTGGCAGGAGCTGACCTCCAGTCCCTGGCAGCACCTCAAAGCAGCTGTGAAGTGCCAGTCGGTGGCGATGCTCGTGATGTGGGGCGCCTGACCCTGCCATGAGGCTGGGACACAGCCTGGGACACGAGCAGGGACACGGGCTGCCCACTGGGGAGGGCACTGATCCAGCTGCTCCTCCCCAAAATGAATCTCCAGTGCTCCAGGGACGTGGTGGCCTGCCTGCCATCCTGTGCCATCCCAAACACGCTCACCAAAAGCAGGTTGTTTCCCCCAAATCCCAGCAGCACAGAGAAAAAGATGACTGTGGGAAAACTGAAGAAAAGTCAGCAGGGAAAACCATTTTTTTTTTTTTTTTAAATCAGCGAGCTGCTTTTGTACCTGCACAGTGAGATGCTTAAATAACTTAATGCAGGAAATCATTTTGGCTGCTGCAATTTTGAAGGCTCTGAAATAGCTTTGCTGCTCCCTGGGGAGCTGGGAGCATTTTAGCCCTGGCAGCTTCCAGAACCCTGCAGGTGAGGTACAGCTGCTCCTGCGGGGCAGAGCTGGGGGGAAATGGGGCTCCCGGGGATTGTGTGATGCTCATCATGATTTTTTGGAAGGAAAGTGTTTGGGGTGAGCCACAGGAGAGAAAGAGCTTGTAAAAGGAGTAACAGCTTGCTCCAAAAACCTGGGAGCATCAAGCAGCCAGGGAGTGCTTTGTCTGGCTTCTTCCTTGAGTGTCCCTCTCGTGGGAGTGTCACCCATATGGAATGGTTTGGGTTGCAAGGGACAGTAAAGGTCATCCAGTTCCACCTCCTGCCGTGAGCAGGGACACCTTCCACCATCCCAGAGTGCTCCAAGCCCCATCCAGCCTGGCCTTGGACACTGCCAGGGATCCAGTGGCAGCCACAGCTTCTTTGGGCAGCCTTAGGGCCTTTCCACCCTCGAAGGGAAGGATTTCTTCCCATTATCCCATCTAACCCTGCTCTCTGTCAAGCTGAAGCCATTCAACAGCACCCAGCACATGCCTCCTGTTTTCCTCTAATCACTTGTTGTTTTTGGCCACCAGCCTTGGTTATATCCACAAGCCACACTGGGCCAACGCTAGCCCAGGTGTCACATCTGATGTTTGTCACCTCTCTGCTCCCAGACAGGGCACTGCAGGCACTCCTGGCCTCTCCTCCCAGGAGTCCAGCTGGGAAAATCCCCAAAACTTCACTCAGATGAGACTTGGCAGATCTAGAAGCAAAAGTAAAGGAAGCTTTGGCTTTATAAAAAAATTTGAAAACCAGATCACTTTGTCCCAAAGCAGCTGAACTCAGCCCAGTACGTCTATTTTTTGTTACATTATGTACTGTACTCCAGCCTGTTTTCCCAAGCCTTACAAAAGCAAGTGGATCCTCATTTTGTTTGCCTGTCCCAACCCTCAGTAACATGCTGAACTGGCTGGTTTTGGGGAAGTCTGGCAAGGACGTTAATTCCTCCCAATATTCTGGTCTTGCTGGCTGTATGAAAACAAGTGCCGGTGCCGAGGGTTGGCTTGATTCCAAGTAGTGAGGGAAAGAAAGGCTTGTTGGGTCCCTGGTTTCCCAAAAATCCCCATCTGGTGGGAATTTGTCAGCTGGAGCATTGAGATGGGGCTGCCCTGGTTCCAGGCACCTCCTCCCCTCCCAGCCTGCCAGCAAAAACAGCCTGGGGGGATTCTCTGCTGAACTGGGATCCAGAGGAGGGCTGAGAGCCCTGCACCCTGCCTGATTCTCCAGTGATCTTTTCTTCTTTCCATCCCTCTTGCACTGGCTTGCTTTTCCCAGCCTGGTTGAATAGGAGGTAACAGCCGAAAATGCCTCCTGAGGAGCTGGATTTTAGTTCCTCCCCATGGCACTGCTGCTCTGGCTCCCTGTACATCATCTCACCTCTGCCAGGACTGAGCCTTCTGGGCATCATCCTCCCCTAGCCAGGGCAAAATGTGCCCTGAGGGTGCTGGAGTGGTGGGAAACAGGGATTTGTGCCACCAGGCAAGGTGGGATATACAGCAGCCACCTCTGGCTCATCACTGGAGAGCGGGATAGGACAGAAGATGCTGAGCAAGGCTCAGGATGGTCCAGGTGTGTGTAATGCAGCTAAAAGGAGGTGAGATAAGGGGGAAAAGGAATTAAAGCAAGGCAGGGGCAGCATTCTGACCATCACAAGGCATCTGAAACAGAGTGGGATGCTTCATGTGGGCAGCCACCAGGCGAGGGACGCGTGGCTCTGCTTTGTCCCAGCAGCTCTGGGGGGCAGCTCTGGCACTCCTCCTTCTGCCAGGCCAGGGCACAGCCTGGGGCAGGGGCTAAAAATGTTGTACCAACATTTGCATCCCATCTCGGTGGGCGTTTGTGCCCCTCCCACCCCAACCCAGAGTCAGCATCGCTGCCTGGGGCACCTCAGGAAAGGGAATGAGGGGCCTGGGGGGCTGCTGGGGCAGGGACCTCTCCTCCTCCCGGCCTCCTCACCCCTTCATTTCAACACACTCCTCCACTTGCAGCTGTTTGCACAGCTCAGAATGTTCCGAGCATTATCAGTGTTTGCACTTTTGCCACTGTTTGTGCTGGTTGCACTTTAAAAGCAATAAAGTCAAGCTTTGTTTGCCTACAAGGAAGCCATGGGGGTTTTTCTCCCCAACACGCCAGAACTCGCCCTAAAACATGGCACCAAGCACCCCTGGAAGGCCTGGGCTTGCTGGGGATTGTGCTCCTTGGGGAAAAGGGGCTCGGTGTGCACAAACACGTGGGGCTCACACCGTGCACCACTCCAAGGTCTGCCTGCCAAGCTTTGAGCTTCACGGGAGAGGCTGACCCAGCATCCTCCCCCTTTCACCCCCAGAGAAGCCAAGGAATCTATCCTGGGGTGATTTTAGGATGCTCTTATCCCCATTCATCTCTTTAGCCCAAAAGAAATTTTGCACCTTTAAGATTGTCAGGGGAGGCAATCCTGAAATCGTTTTCCCAAACCAGTCGGGGAAGGGGTGGCTCGAATTTTCTTTCTAGAGGAAACCCCTCCAGAGGTTTTTCTCCCAAAATTGCCCTGAAGCAGGACAGAATCCTACATCCCACAGCCCCTTTCCCAAGTGGCAAAGCCGCTTCCCTCCGAGCCCTGGGGTCCAGGGAGCTGTGCAGGAGCCAGGTGCAGGGAGGTGACCTCGTGTGTGTGGCCAGCCACCACTGCTGTCCCCACAGGCTGGCACCACCTCCCTGCTGGCTGCAACACGCTCTCCCTGTCCAGGGGGTTGAACATTAACAGGCTGGGGCCAGTGCAAGGCCAGGGGAGTCTCCAGAGTGTCTGGGGATGGGTGTTATTTCTGGAGAAAGCTCTGCTAGGAAGGTGCTTTTCCTCTGTGCTGCTCAGTCACCCTCTCCTAACTTGCTACTGCTCCAGAAAACTCCCTCCATCATCCTCCCCAGCTATTTTCTCCACCTCTCAGCCAGCACACCCTGCCCAGGGCATTGTCCACACTGCCCAGGTCTGAGCTGCCTGGCTGGGTGCTGCTCCTCCTGGGGTGATGCCAACCTGCCCCCCTGAGCTCCTGGGGATGGGGCAGAGCCCCTGGCAAACTGT
Organism: Taeniopygia guttata; assembly: GCF_048771995.1. Lineage (NCBI taxonomy): Eukaryota > Metazoa > Chordata > Aves > Passeriformes > Estrildidae > Taeniopygia > Taeniopygia guttata. Next base: position 30,226,101 of record NC_133033.1, read on the forward strand.
GCCTGGACAAGCACAGCTGCTTGTTTTTCCTGGAAGGGCAACGTTCATTGCAACTGATCCTTGCATTAACGCAGGGCATTTTCCCCGCCCTGCCAAGGCACATGGCACCACTGTCACCTCTCCAAAGAGCAGCACCAGGAACACCCTGTAAACAGGGTGCCTGCTGGCCTGGCTGGGGCTGGAAGGGACCAGGAAAGGCACAAACCTCAGAGATTCAGTGGGGTTTCAGCTGACACAAAAAACCCCAAAAAACAAAACAAACCAACCAAACAAACAAAAAAAAAACCCCAAAAAAACAAAAAAAAATCCCCAAAAAACCAAAAAATAAAACAAAACAAACAAACAAACAAACCCCACCAAAACCAACCCCCCCAAAACAAACAAAAAACCTAAAAAAACCCCCACAAAACAAAAAAATACCCACCAAAAAAAAAAACAAACTAAAAATGCCACCACCACAAAAAAAAAGTCAAAAAAAATGAAATTAAAAAAAAAACCCACACCAAGAAGCCAAGCTGTGTCTTGGCTGGAAGTAATGCCTCTGCACGACCCGAAATGCAGGTGCTGTGCTGGCTCACCCTGCCCTCTCCTGGACACCGGCTCGCTGGCAAGGCTGTCCCTTGGGAAATAGCTGGGATTTTTCAATGCCCTCCCTCCAGAAAACAGCCCGAGCTGCCTGAGGGGTGCGGCTCGCACAGGGCTGTTGGGCCAGGGAAGGATTGTGGCATGGAATCATGAATTTGTGGAATGGTTTGGACTAAAATTCAGCTTAAAGACCATCCAGTTCCAACCCAGGGAAAGTTGCATCATTTGCTGTGATGCCTCCTTGGTGAGTCAGCACCGAAGGCTCCCTGAATTCCCCATTTTATTGGTGGGGAATTTCCCATTTTCCAGACCAGGGAGGGCTGTCTCCATCTGCCTCCATCTCAGAGGAGGAGGATGCAGTGGCACAGCCTGGCTGCCTGCAAACCCACTCCTCTCAGTGCTGCTGGGGCTTTTTTTGGCAGGCCAGGGTGGCTGTGTCTTGTAGAGAGGGAGCACAGGGTGACATGGACATACCCGTGGTGTGAACTGCTGTAATCTGTAATGCCAGGATTATGTTTTACTGCTGGTTATATCCCTCTTATGCTCCCAGCTCCATGGCCAAACCAGAGCACAGCAGGCCTTGGGATCCTCCTAATTAAATGCTATTTTTTTCAATAGATATCACAGTTTTTAGTGCAGTTTAAAACACCTGACATAGAGACACAGCTCAGCTCAGAGACCCACATCCCTCCCAGCCTCCAAACACACCCAGCATGTCCCCAGGGATTAGAGGCTGAGCAGACAGCCTGGGCAAGTGCCACTGGGATCTCCCTTTGTCTGGGGATAAAGAAAGGGCCCATTTTGGGGTGCTGAGGTCTGTCCTGCAGCAGAGCACTGCTCATCCCAGGGGGAGCAGCTGTCTGAGGCATCCATCCATTCCCCCTTGGCAGTGGCTCCGTTTCATGCCTGGACCTGGAGCAGTTTATGGAATTATCAGGGCCAGATGAATGCTGATTTTTGTTCCAGCAGACACACTGCGCCCTGGGAACCTTGCAGGAGATAAATCACTGACCCAGTAATTGTATTTCTGCACCTTCCTTCCTCCTTGGCTTGAAATAAATGCATTTAAACGGGTCCTAGCTCTCTGAAGAGGTGGTGCTGAGAGATGGGAAGAAAGGAGAGGGAAGGGGCAGCAGAAAGTTCTCCCAGCCCAGAATCTGGAAGGTCCTGAGAGTCTCCTCACCATGAAGCCAGGTGCCTCCTTCTTCTGCAAGGAATCACATCTGTTCATGCTCTTCCCTCCCTCCCAATTCCAAGACAGACCACAAGCAAGAGGATCTGCTGAGGCTGGGGAGGTGGGACTGGACAAAACCTCTCAGAAGCTCTTGCTGCAGTTCTGCAGAGCTTTTCTGCCTGTAGCTTTTTGACTTTATTTGGTTTCATCAGGTCTGGTTTTATTGGATATTTCTGCCTTTTATGTGGCCGAGTACTCAGAATAGTCCATTTGGGAGGAGGCTTGATCCATACACACATCTCCATGTATAAAAGCAGGGAATAAGGAGACTCAGGGTAGATAAGTGAGACACAAGAGGGGGATTTGATTTATACTCCCACAGTGGGGCACCAGGAGTAGGATTTTAGGATCTGCTCAATAAAGGATTTGAGGTTTCTAAAAGACACACAACCCCAGAGCCCTGAAATAATAACCATTTTGGAAAGCATTGCTCTAAAAGGAAAAAAAAAAATAAAAAAAAAAGAAAAATCCATACATTGATGTATCTTATATGGCAGTCCATGAACACCAGCATCAGTTTTGAGTTCCCAAGGGCCATCAGGGTGGGTCTCTGCTCCCTTTTCCTCCACGTGACAGAAATTATTTAAATTCTTCTCCTCTAGCAGCCAGGCAGCGATCCTGAGCTGCGTCGGCCGAGGAGCAGATGCAGCTCTGGCAGGCACTCAGGAAAACACCAAGTGAGCAAGTTTTTCTGCTGCTCCTCACATCCTCACCATTCCTCAGAGTGGGGCGTAATCAGCCTCCGTTTGTTTGCACAGTTCAGCTCCAGAATAGATGGGAACATGAGCTGCAGCAAGCTGCTCCTGCTGCTGGAAAACAGGGATGGGAAAGGTGCAGTTCCTACTCTGTCTCCTTGAGCTTTGCCCGTGAAGCAGTTAATAACTGAGACAGCCCAAATCAAACCTTGCAGGTGCCAAAGGTGCCTCTACACAGGCTCTTTACTGTCAAAAAAATACAGACATTTGCTATGATCCAATATCCATGAGCTCAGCCTGCTTCTCTGGCTGATTTACTTCCCCAGTGTTGCAATGCATTTGCAAGGGTTAAGCCATAGTGTGCACCAGCCAGCCTGCTTCCAAGTTGTTATCAAAACACCAAGAATTCATCAAGGCTATTAGAACATAAATTGTGCTAAATTAAGAAAGAAGAAGCTGAGAAACCGAATACAAAGATTGCAAGGACTAGATAACAGAAGACAGGATTATAACCAATGACATATACTGAGAAATACAAGCAGAAAATGAGTGAACAAAACAAAGAAGTGTGTACTTAGTAGTTTCTAGAATCTATACATATGTGTGTGATGTAAACAATAAACAGCTTCTACTTAATCATACAAGAGTCCTAGATTTCCCACAGCACCCCAGCTAAAGCATATCACCCTTCCTGACTTCCCATCAGCTGGAGAAGGGAAAGCAAGCTGTATGTGCCTTTAGACTACACCTCAACCAGCCCAGGAATCTTGGCATGGTTGTTGGACACCAACTCTGTTCCCACAAAACATAGCGTGGGATGTGAGGGATCAAAAAGTATGGAATGGAAAAAACACCAACACTTGAATTAGTGATGGGGAAATGCTTGAAGGAAGACCTTGCATTTTTAATTTTTAAGTGATTTATGCAGCACTCCTGGTAGCCATGCAGTGATGGAGAGTGCTGGTGTGACCCAAATATCGCAGGGCAGAACAGGGAGGGTCCTTCCACTCTCCCCTCTGCCTGTGGCTGCTTGACACCCTGCTCCCTCTCCCTGGGTGCCACTGTGCTGCTGGGGATGATGCCTTGTGAAGGCTGACCTGGAACAGAGGCTGGACAGAGCTAAACAATAAAGTAGGGATTTATTAGGAGGTACTAATTAACTCGGGCAGCACAAGAGCCCAGCCAGGGCTGCACCCAAGATGAACCAAAATGGTCACAAAATGGACAGCCAGTCACAGGTCTCTCATTTTTATCAGCTCTGGTCCATTTGCATATTGGAGTTAATTGTCCAATTCCAGCTCCAGCCCATGAAATCCCATCCTGCTTGTTTTTCTCTCTTCAGCCCACGTTGTTTGTGCTCTTGGGTCTAAGATCTGGATCATTTGTCCTTGATGCCCAGCTGGAGAAGGAATTGTTTTGTCTACCCACACTGTGAAGAAGGCTCACCATCCCCTGATATGAAGCTCAGATCCACACACTAAAGCAGCATAGAATGTGAAAAACATAAAAAAACAAAACCTGAGGCATCAGGGATAACTCTCCACCCCTCCCCACGAGCCCAAGGACAGCAAAGGGTGTTTGCTCATCCTCCCACCTCGGCCCTGCAACCTGCCTGGCACAGGCCTGGCACGCTGGGAGTGAGTTGTTGGCAAACAAACACAGCCAATTTCCACATCTCCAAGAGATTTATCTGCAAAAGGGAAAGCTAAGCCCAGTCTTGACATCCTGCTTTTTATTCTCCTTGGTTTTCCAGCCAGGAGAGCTGGGGCCTGAGTCCAGCGAGTGTGGCCGAGGTCAGGCCACAAATCAGGGCTCCATCAGGCTGGGGTGCCCCTGCAGCTGATTTATCTGCTGCCTGATGCTTCCTTATTTTTAGTGCATGTGCTGGAGTTCCTCGTTACTCACAAAGAGCTTATTTGGGATTCCCTGTCCCCAGGGATGGCCCCTGCTGGGCGTTGTGCATGATGCCTGAGCAATGGAGGCGACTTCCTTCATCCCACAGCCATCTGCAAGCAGCCATATACGAAGGGAAGATGTGGAGTTTCCTTTGCTGGGATTGTGGGTTTGGGGCAGCGTGGTGGAGGCTGAGTCACTGGGGGCTTTGCAAGTCTTTCCATGTATCCTGCAGTGAGGAACGAGATGCTCCACAAGCCCCTGTGAGCAGCTTTTTATCTCAGCCATTGCACAAAGGGTATTCGTTTCACCCACACTCGCCTTTTGAAAAAAAAAAAAATTCATTTTTGGGACAAGGGCTGCCAAGACCCATGCATTCACACCCAAACCAGCAGCAGCAGCAGCTCCTAAAGCTGTGATGCTCCAAGCACAGCCTCTGCATGGGAACACAGCTAATTTTAGCTCCTCAGAACGTGCAGCGTGGTTGAGATTGGCTGCAGTCAAAGAGATCCTGCTGGAGGGAGCTTGTTTTGCTTTATCTGCTTCAGTGTTCATCATCCTTAAGTCCAGCTAAGAGCGTGTGTGCCCTCAGGGACCTCCTCTGCACTCAGGACAGGTGGACATGGGGGTGTCCTGACCTGTGCAAAGTGAAAGCCAACATTTAGCTGGGGCTGAATCCGCGTCATTTTGGGCTTTGTTTTCCACACCAGCACCCAGGACATGGAGCAGGATGAGCAGAGGGGCTGCCTTGTTCACTGCAGGAGCAGAGAGGCTTCCCTCCAGGCTCAGCAGGGTGGCTGTGGCACGCAGGATGCGGCACTGGACTTTGAGCAGCCTCGGGAAGGTGTTTACTGCCACCGCAATAACGGCAGCTCCAGGGCTGGCAGCTTCCCAACGTGCCAGGCTGGCAGGGACAGCTGGCAGGGCTGTGTCAACTGCCCCCTTTCAGACTTTAGGGCTGTCCCCCTGTTCCCCCAAAGCACATTTCAGTACACTCCACTGGGAAGGTGTTTTCTGTTTGTCTTGCCACCCTGGAAGTGCTGGCACGGATGGGTGATGCTCCTCCACTTTACCCAGGGTTGCTGGCACCTACAGGGCTGCAGCCTGTAAAGCTGTAACTTGATTCTGCAGCCCTATAAATACAAGCAGGGCACCCTATAAATATGGCCAGTGCAAAACAGTAACAGTAGCTGCAGAAACAGTCATCTAATCCAGTTAAACATAAGGCTGTACTCCAGCAGATTAGCTGAGCGTGGATGGGGAGCCACAGGGAGCCCAGGAGGAGTCTCTGCCCAGTGTTTGGTGCTCAGGAGGCAGGAGGAAGCCCAGGCAGCTCTTCACTGATGTGCAAACACCCTGAGGATGAGCAGTTTTGCAGGGGTGAAGGTGGTATTTGGCCACGGAGCAGTCCAGTTCCTAGAGAGGTTCATGAGGAATTTGCCATGGGATTTTCAGCTCCCATGTTGGGTGGGGTTCAGAGGCTGCTCCTGGTGGTCACTGGAGACTGGTCTCTCTCTGAAGCCACTGTGTCCTGTCATGTCACCAGTCAAAGGTTTCTTGGCTGCCTGGGAGCTGCACAAAATGTTCAGCTGGTGCCTCCCTGGCACGATCCACACATCCCTTGGGTTTCACACTGGGAAACTCTTTCTTCCCTCTACAATATCTAAACAGTGACCAAGTGACACCAGGAGGGCAAAAAAGGGGTTGCAAACAGAGGTTTCAAACCCAGCCTAGAGGAGCTGGAGACTCACCTGGAGGTTGTCACTCCCCCATCTCCCCCAGGCCCATGGGCACAACTGGGAGCAGATGGGGACCAGGGTGACTCAGGAGCTTTCTCAGACCTACCTGCAGGGAAGGGGAGCATGTGGCATAGAGCAGTAGGGCATGAACATTTCTCATTTGTGGCACAAACCACATTTTGCCTTTTTTACTACTGTAGGAAACTTAATTTGGAAGCAAATGTGACAGCACGTGGCTCGGCTGGCTCTGCAGGATGTAGAAACAAGAAGGAGGGATGGGAGCAGCAGGGAGAAGAGGGCAGAGGAGAGGAAACCATCACCTCAGGCAGTGCAGTGACAGGGCTGGGGGGAAACTCAGTGCATGGCATTTCCTAGAGTCATCTCTGCAGTCCTGGAACCAAGAGTCAGATCCTGGAAATGCTGCTGGAAGAGAAGGTGTACCATAAATTTTAACTGTAAGGCAAGCCTGAAGAGGCAATAAATCTGCCTGCAAGCACATCCCCATGCCAAGCTTCACACCTCTTGCCCTTCTGACACCCAGACATGGCATCTGACCTCTGGGACCTGTCCTGCCCCATGACGGAGGCCCCACCTGAGTCCTGTCCAACACATCATTCCCAAAGTATGCCCTCCTGTTCCTTTTACTTCCCTCTTTAATCCCCTGCCCTGTCTGAGTGGCCAGGGCAAAAGGTGGCAAACAGGAGGGCATGGGAATCCCAGGGCTGATGGCAGAGATGTGGTTTTGAGCTCAGCAGGGTGGCTGGAAGGGTGGCTCAGTGAAGTGCAAAGGAATAGGCAGCATGAGATACCGAAGGTGGAAATTACTCAGCCCACCACTGAATAATTTCCTCCTGGCTAGGCATGACCTACAGGCTCTAAATCCTCCTTCAAAAGGATTTCATAAATCCCCTGCCTTCCCCATCCTGCCCAAACCAGACACTCCTGTGTGTAAGGTGGGTCCACCCCTCCTCACCACCCCGTGTCCTCTGCAGCCCACAGTGAATGGGTGGGAGCTCTTCCCAGTGTTATCCCTGTCAATCCCACCATCAGCCCAGGAAAGCTGGGAGCAATGTCCTGGGAAGGGCCCTGCAGCAAGCCAAGGGGGTGGAGATGGGCACAGCCCCTTCTCTGGCTTCTGAATCACTCAAAGAGGCCAGGGAGGAAGATGAGGGGCTGGTGAGATGAAGGCACAGTGGATACCATGCATACCATGATCCCATCTTGCTCCCAGTTCCGGAAGGAAATAGCCTGGCATACACCATCAGGAGCCCCCTCTGCTGATTAGCAGCTTCTCCCAAATCTGTTTAGCCCATAAATTAGATTCAACATCATGGCTGTAGCCAGCAGCTTCCAGTGGGGTAGAGCCATTATCCTTATTCCAGCTTTTTTTTTTTTTTTTTGTTTGTGTTTGGTTTTGGGGTGTTTCATTGAGTTTTGTTTGTTTGTTTGTTTTGTTTTGTTTGGTTTTGGGGGGTTTTGGGGTTTTTTTTTTTTTGCCTATAGTGGAAGGGAAAATATTTGAGTGGCTTCATTCCCCATGTGCACTGAACAGGGAGGCTGAGCAATGCCATGGGATCGTGGTGGCCTCAGTGATGCACCTTAAAAGCCTGAGTAGACTGGCAGCCCTTTGGGGCACTACCAGCAGCAGGCAGGGCTGCTTCTGCTGCTCGTTCCTTGTTTTATGCCTTGAACAGATTTTGAAGCTTTTGGCACCAAGAAAAGTGACAAAGACCCGGCCCTGGAAGAAGGCTGCAGCTAGAAACGCAGATGCTGTACCACTTCTCTTTGCTGGGGGATGGCTGGGAAGAGAGGCCAAAGAAATGAGGGTGTATTTCATGTTGTCTTTGTGATTTGGTGTGATGCCAGAGTATTCAGCACAGAGGGAGGAGGGGAAGATTATCTTTGCTCCAAAGAAAACTTAGTTGTTCTTCCAGGGAAGTCTCCTGTGAGATTTGAAAAGTGAAGGGAAGGTCGCCCCTGATGCTCTGGACTGACTGCTGCCCTGCTCAGATCACAGGCAGGGGTGGGAATTGCCCCAGGACCAGGGCCATGCCTCAGCAAACACCCTCCTGAAGGTGTTCTGCCTCCCATAACCCTGGTGCAAAGCTGGCTGCACTCCCTGCCACACTCCCTGCTTGCCCTTTCCCATCCTCTCGGTCTAAAAGGCTGAGCTGGAGTTCAGGCAGCCTCTGCCTTGGCTGCCTCATGAACACGGAGCTGTCCTGCACCAGGAGTACCCTCATCCTACTGCAAAACCCACCTGGACAGGAAAAACCCACCCTGAGGCCTTTTTAAGAAATAACACCTCTTTACTGGCACGACTCCCACCAGCACTGCCTGTCCCATCCCTGTTAGGGCAGAGCCCGTGGTGCTGAGCTGGTGCTGCTCTCCTGGCAGTGCCCTCGCCCCTGGGAGCTGTTATTCCTGGATGTTTGTAATGCAATGCCCTGGAGTTTCCCTGGGGCAGCTGCTGCAGGATGTCCCAGGCTGCTCTGTGCCCCTGAGCCTGGCTCTCCTCGCCTCCACAAACAATTTGTGCAAGAAGCCCTGGGCTGAGCCTCGCCCCGGGGTGGAGCAGCACCAGCACGCACAGGGACATGCTGCCCCTGCCAGCTGTCCCAGCCACCCTCCTTGATGACTGGTGTTCCCAGGACATCTGCAGCCCCACACCAGCTCTGCCCCTGGGGTTTTCCCCACACAGGGCCTGCAGGACTCAGCCTGACCCCTCTCCAGGGCACCAGCTCACAGCAGGCAGATGCTTTCCCCACAGCCCTTTAGGATCTCCGAGCAAATGCTTGTCCTGTCATCCCTTCATGACATCCCAAAAAAACAGGGCAGTGTGGCACTCTTCTAGAAGTGGCTGCAATCGGGAAAATCCCCTCTGGCTGCCACCATTGCTGGTAGAAATTTCCCTGCAAGGTATAAGCTGCTCTTGCTGCTTTCCACCCTTTGCAATAAGGCCACTGCCTTCAAGTCCTCAGCTTGCTGAGATCCCATATGGATTTCTTTGCTTTAAGCCACAACACAACACCCCAGGCTGAGGCTTCAGCAGGATGCAAATGAGAAGAGCAGAGACTCACAGAAAAAGACGTCTAAGATTGAGTCCAGTGCCACGTCTGCATGTTTTTTAAATACCCCCAGGGATTGACTCCTGCACTTCCCTGGGCAGCCTTTTCACTGGCATCAGTGCCATGGACACAGCAGAGCTCCTACAGAAGAGCAGACACCACCACCACTCCCTGGGCACTTCTGCATTTCAGCACAGCTCTGCATCTCAGCAGCAAACACTGTTATCCTGCCTGCATCACCAATCTGGGGCCCAAACATTCATCATTTATGTCAGGGATGGCCATTGCATATCCCTGACAGCTCTGTGCTCTAGGGGATGGGCACTGCTTATCCCTGACACCTCTGTGCTCCAGGTGTGGCAAGGTGAGGTGCCTGAGGAACAGGCCAGGAAAGACCAAAAATTGGTTTATTATTCTGCTCCCATCAGCTCGTGCCCGGTGGCTGCTAAGCCCAAGGGACCTGCAAAAAGCCCTGGTGCAGGGAGGAGGCGAGGCATGCCCTAAAATCCAGCATGTTCAGTGTTTTCATCCCTGCAGCAGGCAATCCCTATCCCTCACTCCCAGTGCCCCAGGAGCTCGGGAATCACATCAGCCCTGCTCCCTGCAAGATGAAGAAAAACAGCAAAGAGGAGGGGGAAAAACAAACCCCTTGGAGCCGGCAGGAAAGCCTGAAAAGATGTGGCTGGACTCAGTGAGGACGAAGCTCTGCTTTTGTCATCCCACCTCTAAAATACCGCTGCTCTGCCCGCGATTAAGAACAAGGCTCCCTTGAGCAGCGCTGAAATCTCCTCCTGTGTTTTTCAGGGTGTTCTGCTTTGCTGGGAAAGGAGGGGAGCCGCCTCCGAGCTCCAACCCACGCCTCCCCTCCGGCCCTGCGCTGAAAAACAAGGGGAACTGGAGGAAGGAGGGGAAAACCAAGGGAAAGATGCCGGAGCGGAGGGAAAAGCGCCGCTCCTGCCGCTCCTGCCCCTCGCATCTCCGCGGCGCAGATTGGCCGGATCGGCCGGGAAGGGGGGTGGCAAAAGGAGCCCGGTTTGGTGTTACTGGGCAGATTTGGAGATTTTGGGGGGGATGGAAGGAGGGGGCCGGGGGCACAGGCGGCGGTGTCGGGAGGGGAGCGAGCACAGCGCTTGTTTTGTGATGCTGGATTCCTGCTCGCCTCCGCCGGCGCGCTGGGACACGGCGTCAGCTGCTCGCTGTCTCCTGCTGCTGTTTGGGCGACAGCGACACGGGGGGACAGCGATGGTGAAAAGGGGGGTGGCTCTGGGTTGGTGCTGGGCTCCGCGGTGCCCGCCTGAATGTCCCCATTGTGCTGGCAGGGAGGGAGCAGGAAGCGCTGGCATCGCCTTGGCACCTCCCCGGCATCCTGCCAGCATGGGGAAAGGGGCAAGGGCTGTGCCCCCCTCCTCTCAAGGGGGTGTTTGGGGAGGGGGAAGGGAGAGGAAATAGGAGAGGGAAAAGAAGTTAAAAAAAGAAAGAAAAAAAAATAAAAGGACAAGGTCTGGAAGTAGAAAGTGTTACCGTGCAGAAAGGGGATTGAAAGGAAAGGGGAAAACACAGCCAACCTCTTTGTCTGCTACACTTGTGCAGTAAAAATGGCGTTTTTCTACGGGCAGTAAAAAAACCTCCTGCCACTTGCCCCCAAATGCTAATTTCATCCCAGGTGGCAAGCCAGCACAGGGCTAAACTGATCCCAGCTGGATGTTTCACCCAGTCCTGAAGCCTCTCTGAGCAGTCCCTGGATGGGGGATCCAGGGGATGGGGGATCCCCTGTGCTGTATCACTGGAGATCTCTGTATTTTGCAGCCCCTGCCATCCAAACTGCCTCCTCTTCCTCCCTCCCCACAGGATGGTGCGGGCAGGGGCACCCTGGGCACCTACAGCCGTGCTGGCCACGTGCAGGTGTAGCCTGGGCTCACCTGGACAAGGTCTTGTCCACCACCAGCACCGGCTGAGAAATGCCAAAACTGCTCAGCGCTCCCACACAGCACAAACTTAAACCTGAAACAGGAGCCAGAAACTTCAGTGGCAGCAGAAAATGATTTTTTGTTTTCACTCTTTCCTTACAACGTGTGCAAGCAAATTTATTTCTTTAAGCCAGAGCCCAGGAGAAAATGAAACCCCTTTCCTGGAAGGAAAGGTGCAGGAGTCCAAGGTGGATGGGACAGGGTGGGAAGAAAACCTCCCAACTTACCTTAAAAATCTTAGAAAAAAATAAAAAGGGATTTCGAAGTAACATTTTTAAGAGCATCTTCAGGGCCCTGGTGCTTTGTCAGGGGAAAATATGGGTTGGTAGGACCCTCATGCTGGACTTCAGGTGACAAGTTATGGGGCTAACACCCATTAGGTTTTTTATATTCCTTAATTTTGTCTGCTCATTAGTGTGCAAATCAGAAAGTTCATCACCCCATCCTCAGCAGAGGGAATATAAATAGGATCGTGAAAGCAATCAGGACTTGCTTCATGCAAATAACCAGAAAAGCCATCCTGGTTCCAGTTTCCTGGCGCCTCCTGTGTGATGTTTGCATTAATTATTGCATTAATTGATGCACTTTGTCATGGGGAGAAGCCGACACTCGCTGGTTAAAGGTAGCACCTGTGGTTACACTTTTGGGGTGTACACACCAACAACTTATGGGCTGTCCAGAGCTCAGCACACCACTGGTGAGCACATGGAGGGCAACATCCAGCCTGGGGTTGTCACCCTCCAAGGACTTTGCTTAACCTGTGTCACCACCACAAACACGCTGCAGGTCCGCCTTGGCCACCTGGCACCTTCCTGGTGGCCATCACCAGAGAAGATGGGGTAGGTGGCAGCAGCTTGGAAGATGCAGCCCTTGGCACCTCTGAAAGCCAAGCAAAGCCCAGGACAAAAGGATTTGGAGAGCCATGCTCATTAGAGAAGGAAGTGAGGTGTTTTTCCCTTGTGGATGTGAGCTTCTATTCATGGCTCCTCATTAGGGCTCAAACAACCTGTGGACCTATCCCAACTTTGGGTTGGCACTATCAGCGTTCCTATCAGCTTGGAATTGTCCATTGGGCAGGTCACTCGAGGGAAAAAAAAAAAAAAAAGTCAAAATCCCATGCAATTATTAACCTTGTGCTCAGTCTCAGCTCAGTGGATGCTCTCCTGGGGTGACCCAAGTCACTGGCCTGCCCCTTCCGCTCTCTTCCCACTCACTCCACGGACTGGCCAAAGCCAATACCAAGGGATTTTAATTAAAACTCCTTTCCACCCACAATGGTGGGCATTTAGTCTGTTAATTGCAGAGCAGACAGCCTCTCAGTGAACCAGTGACTGTCCAGCTGGCCAGTGTAGCCTTTCCAAGTCAAGGGTTGGGAACATTAGTGCTGAGCACAAGAAGGGTCTTTCATGGTAAGGACACGTACAAAACCAGATGGATGATCATCATCATTAGGAGGCAAAAAAATGGGAAGAACATTTTCTTCTGCTGGGTAAGGGTGGAAAATGGGCTCGGAGCACAAAAAACAAAATGGAAGAGGGACATGTCTGACCCTCGCAAGAAACTCGCCCATGGCACAGCCAGGACAGGTGATTTCATTTGTACTCTCTCCATTTGATAGGTTTCTCTTTGAGCTAGGTCTTATGAGCTTTCAGAGAACTTATCACACCCAAGACAGCCCAGCTACCCCGAATGGCACAAAATTAGCAGGATGGCTTTTGAGGTTGTGTTGGAAACAGAAGAAGTTTTAAGAAAAGGCAAAATAATAAAGCTCTTCCAGAGAAAAACGGAGCCAGGGCAAGAGGTTCTTGCTCTTGCTAAAACACCCCACAAAAGCAATTATTTCCTTTGTTTTCTTCTTTTTCTAGTGAATTATCTTGGTGGGACCTTTTGGCCTCAGTCCAATTGGGCAGCCCCAAGTCCGAGGTGAAGGCCCAAAGGTCCTATGAGGTGTCTTTTTACCAAATTGAGGAGAGAAACTTCTGAGCTTTTTGCCTTTTTAAGTAGACAAAGAATAATTTGGTCACTCCATCAACACGGGGCACATTCCTGCATCCACTCTTTACATTTCCTAGGGAAGGATGATCAGGTTTGTACCTGCTGTTCCACTGGAGTATTGGAAGCTCTTGCCATGAGGCTCTTAAGATCAACAGAGAGGCCTTGTCACCCGAGTCATAAAAGGATGCATCTCCCTTTTTTCTTACAGCATTGAGGCAGTGCCTCGCAGGCTCTGTGAGATCCACAGAGAGCCAGAACAGATCCACAGAAGCCCTTCTCTGGTACCTCCATACAGTGAAAAGTCCTATCTTATTGCGTGTTGTTGCTCCTCAGGCTCAAAAATGTCATGTTTTATAGTGCTGCTCTTCATATCATTCTTGTTGCTCCTATATTTCAGGCCACCCATTTCTCTTTTTTAACCCCCAATACTTCCAGTGCTGTTGATACCCCCCTCAGCTCTGCCTCGTTCACACACTTCAACATTGCTCTTCTGCTTTTTTGGGTCATTCAGAGAAATATGAAATAAGCCAGGTCCTGAAGCTGACGTTTGGGTGGGTTCAGGGGAAACCTTCACTTTGCCTGACAGTTCCCCCTGCTGCTCCAGCCATGGCCACCTGATATGCAGCCAGCCCAGACCCACCTTCATCCCCCTCTCCAACCACATACAGGTCATTTCATACTTCAAAATCCCCTGGAGATCTTGCAGCCTTCCCTGAAAGAGAACAAATTGGCTCCTTCAGTGCAGTTCAACCATCCACAGCAAGGACAGGCATTGTTGGCACCAGAAGGTGGAGTTTGGTGGGGATGTCACAGATGTCAAAGCCAGGTTGGATGGGGCATTGAGGAGCCTGCTCTAATGGCAGAGGGCGTTGGACTAGGTGATCCCTAAGGGCCCAAACCACTCTGTGCTGGGATGAAAGGAAATCTTCTAACTATGGAATTTGTCCCGCAAAACAACCCAAGGTTTGGGGCTGTTTGCTGCTGCAGCACTCAGCTCTTACTGAGTGATGGAGAATGCTCTTTCCTGGCCTGGAGAAATCCCATACCACCCGTGCCAGGAAAGAGCATAACATCACTCCCAGCAACAGCCCACCTGGGCTGGACACCACACAGCTGCCAAACCCACCTTCCTCGGGCCACCCACACATTAGGCTGATTATAATTACCTGCCAACCTAATTGCACCCTTTTCCTAGGAGAAAGGGAGATGCTGAGCATAGCTGGGAAGCTACTGGTAATTAGAGGGATATTTTTATAACCTGTCCTGAGTGCTTCATATCAAGTGAGCAGAGCCAGGCATGCAAAAAGCCATGGTGTGTATCTAAAGCACCCTGCTCGTGCTCCTCACGACTAAACAGCAGCAGCAGCAGCTGCACAATTCACTTGGCAGACAGGAAAACCCCAGCTCTGCCTTCATGGGCTGGGTGACAGGATTTAAAGGATGTTTTTCTGGTTTGCTCGCTCAGAGTTTAAGCCTGGCTTTGCTGGGTAGCACAGGAAAAGGAAATGCTCTTTGGAGAGAAATAATTCTAGAAAATTAGAAAGACTAGAAAATTCACCTTGAAGATAAAACGGCCCCTCCTCTCCATTTCCAAGCACAGCTTCAGAAAATCATAATTTGGTCTTTCTGCCCTAAAATCATCGCCAGCTTTCCCCTGGAAAACAATCCCAGTGTCTATGTAATTGAGGGATGTTGACTGGAGGATGAAAAGAAGCTGGTAAGGAAAGTTCTTGCTTTCAAACGCTACAGCTGTGCCGTTTGGAAACTTTCTCTTTTCCACGTTCTCCTTCCCAGCCAATTCACATTTTTGTTTCAATCTTTCCAGGGCCAGCCAGGCACTTGTGTGCAGAGCTGTTGTTAGTGTGTCACGGATAGCAACACATACCTAAGGGAAGGAGTCAACATTTGCTGGAAACGGGCCTGGCTGAACTCCCTTTCGCCCTCCCTCATCCAAATGGCCCCCAGCTTTGGAAAAGTTTTCCTCCAGCTCTGAACTCGCTTGGCCCCAACTGCTATAAATAGTCAGAACAAAAGCTCCCGGGCCAAATGCCCCGAGTGTTTCGAAAGCTTTGATCCTGCGCTGCTTTTTGGGAGCTGGAGCCTTTTCCACCCGTGCAGCTGGAGTCCATATTCCTGCTCAAAGCACGGGCAGGGAGAGGCGTCCATGGGGGTGGGAAGGGGTGGGAATCCTGTCAGAACCCTCTGTGCAGACCTTCCTCACCTCTCCCAGGATGACCCAGCATCAGAGAAGGAGCAGGAGACAAGGGACTGAACTGGAGCCATGATACTGGCCTCGAGTCCAGGAATCTCCCAGCATGGAAAAGGACCTTCCAAGGAGGTCAGGGAGGGACTTTGGACAAGGACATTGAGCAATAGGGCAAGGGCCATTGGTTTTAAACTGACAGAGGCAGCCTTAGATCGGATGTTAGGAAAAAATTCTTCATTCAGAGAGTGGTGAAGCACTGACACAGGCTGCCCAAAGATGTTGTGGATGCCCCATCCCTTGAAGTGCTCAAGGCCAGGCTGGATTGGGCTTGGAATAACCTGGTCTAGTGGAAGGTGTCCCTGCCCATGGCAGGGGGTAGACTAGAAGATCTTCAATGTCCTTTCTAGTCCAAACCACTCGATGATTCCATGAATCCCTGTGAGGAGAGCCATCCCTCAGCCAGAGGTGGTCAGCAAACCCTCTTCCTCCTCGCTCCCACCACCAGCTTTGTGCTCTGTCCCCGCTGTCCTGTGGCTTGAGGGCGCTTTGCTTCCCCATTCCTCCCTCTGGGTGTGCTTGGCCCTTGTGCCTTGGCACTGCTTGCCTTGGCCAGAGACAGAAGTGGAAAGACACAAACATCAGGGGGGAAAAAAAGGGAAAAAAACAAAACAAAACAGAAAAAGGGCTGCTCTTGCAGTATTTCAAATCCATTAAGCCCAGAGTGGGAATCCTACAAGAAGGCCATCTCTCACAAAACCCCAGGCCAAGAGGTTTGGAAAAGTGATCCCAGGATTTGCATCCTCCCTGCCACCAAGATCCCAAAGGTTTTGGAGGAGCAGAGCTCAGGCACTTGCAGGGGTGCTCATCAGCAGCCAAAGCAGGCACCCAGGGCAGCCCCCCCTTTCCTACCTCTGCACTTCCATGGCTTTGTGTGTACCTCAGAGCCCCCACATCCCAGCCAGGAAAGCAGCTTTTGGCCCAGATGGCTTTTCCCCTGCCACAGCTCTTCCTTTTGGGAGAAGAAGCCAGCAGCACCAGTGCACAGAGCAGCACAAGGCTTGTGGCAGAGCTGGGGCAGGGCAGCTCAGGAAAACTCCCCAGCAGTGTCCTGGGAGAGAGGGGACCTCGCTGCCCACCATGGCTGGCAGGACAGGGGTACAGCACCAAATCATCCTCCCCTTGTGTTCCTTCAGCAGCAAGAACGTTTCTGAGGAGTTTTGCTGCATCCTCTCATTTAGGCCGATGCTTTCCCCCAGCCAAGTGACTTTAGGGTGGCTACAGGACATTTTGTTCCTAAGCAAACCCCACTTGAAACTGTCTGGAAGGGTTTCAAACACCACCACTGAGTGTGTGCCCCTTGCCTTCTCACCTTGGAGGAGGAGAGCAATGGTGAAATCGTGGTTCTCTGGAGAATTAGGGGACCTGGCATGGGTTTGGGCTGTGTCTCTGAGGAGCCAGCTTAGCTAATCCTGTGTTGGGAAAGGGCTGAGGTCAGCCCCATCGCCCTCTGTCACTGGCAGGGATCAGTATGGGGGCAAGAGATCCTGGAAATTATTCCTCAGGGGAAATGGTAAATGAAGCAGCCCAGCTTTAAGGGAGCACTGGAAACCCTCAGACAGAGTCCACTGCAGAGAGGAACAGAGATTTTGACCCGTTCCTCTCCCTGCTGCACCCCATGGTGGGACAGACAGGGTTCAATCCTGCTGCCTGAGACTGTGCCTTGTGAGGTGGCTGGGTAGGTGACAGTGGCCACACAGTGTCCAGCCTGGTGTCACTTTGGAGACTCCATCCTGGGCTCTTCAAGTTCATAGGACTCATCACCTGAATCCTGCCAGGAAGTTTTGCCCTCATTTCCCTGCTTCTCAATGCCACAAGGTGATGTTTCTCCCCTCTTGGCCCCTAAATTATCAGGCTAGCCCAGAGATCCGAGGCTTTGAGGGGAGGAATATCAGGAGATGGCAAAGATTTCCAAAAGAGGCTCTTATCCTGATATAGGTTGGTTCAGCTCTCTTTATTCTGTGATGTCCAAGGGGAGAGCGGGGTAAAAGAGGATGAACAGGAAATGTCAGGGATTTTTCGGGGTTTTGGACAGGGTGGGCTTCCCTGGCTCTCCACCAACCCTGTCAGGGCAGGAAGGAGGGGTCCAGGGCTGTCTGATCAGAGTCACAGGGTCCCGGGGAATGGGGGAAAGGCATGTCCGAGCGCAATGTGACAACAAGGCAACCCTCACCTGGCCACCAGAAGGGCTGCAGCACCCAGAACCCCCCTGGGTGGGCTCCCATCGCCTCCTGCATCCCAGCCCCTGGCACCCTGGATGGGGTGGCTGCTCCCCGGGGGAACAGGCTGTCCCACGGGGGTTTTGGCAGCACGCTGCCTCCGAGGCCAGAGCTGGCTCGGGCCTTTGTTTTGTGTCCTGTTTATCCTGCCGAGAGAAACAGAGGAGTTCAGTGTGCAGGAATCTCGCCCTGCTCCCCCGCCGCAGGAAAGCTGCTGAGCAAACAGGAGAGAATCAAAGGCGGCTGCGCCCCGCTGGCTTTCCGCACCGCCGGCCCCGCTGCCAGCTCTTACATAAGCTCGGGGCTTTTTCCTTGTCAACCGAGCAGCAAAGACCCTGCAGCTGTGCTAGGCCCTCTGCTCAGCAGGGAGCATCCCCTGAGCGTGCTCTTGGGGTTTTTGCCCCCTCAGTGCACAGCCATGGCACATTCAGCTGGCACAGTGCGAGGGGACGAGGCGAAGCTGCGCTCCCCAGGCTCACAGCACAGCGCCATCACTTCATCTGATCTCCTCTCAACAGTTCTGGTATCGCCAGAGACCAGCCCCCACCTCACCAAGGAGGGCACTGTCTGCACCAAGCGCAGCTGGGACCATGCTGATGCCACTTCAGGCTGATAAATACCCTGTTAAATCCCATATATAAGTTTAACTATAGGTATCTGCCTCAGGCCGTGGTGAGAGAGGCTCCTTCTGCTCCTGCATGGGCTGGGGGTACCATCCTGCAGACTGGGCAGGGCAGGAGCTCCTCCCTGACCACCTCCAGTGAGCACAGCAGAGCACAAAGCCAAACTGCTTTTATGGCTTTACCCAGATCCCCAGCTCTCGCCCATCCTGAATGACATGGAACTGTCGTGAGGAGGCACGAAGTTGATAATGGCATCTTCTCTCTGGAGACAGGGGGAGGAAGTTGGGGTCGTGCAGCCTGCAGAGGAGAAGGTGGCAAGGAGACATCACAGCACCTTCCAGTGTCCGAAGGCACCTCCAGAGGAGCCAAGGAGGAACCAGGAACCATCAGGCAGGACAAGGGGGAAGGGATACAAATTGAAAGACAGCAGGGTTAGACGGGATATTAGGAACAACTTTTTCCCTATGAGGACCTGGCACAGGTTGCCCAGGGAAGCTGTGGCTGTGCTGTCCCTGGAATTGTCCAAGGCCAGGTTGGCTGTAGCTCTGGCAGCCTGGTCTAGTGGATGGTGTTGGAACTAAATGATCTTTGCAGTCCCTACCAACCCAAACTATTCTGGGACTCTCTGATTTATCTCATCTCACCAAGACTCAGCACTGGGGCATCTCACCTTCCCCTGCTGGGAAAAGAAGGTGCTTTGTCCCAGATCTGCTCCCTCTCTCCTTTGCTCCCAGAACGTCACAGGTTTGTCACCACTGGGTGTGTGACCTTTCCACTGAGCATAGCCTGAAGCACCAGAGCCTCTTGATCCTGTCATCTCTGGCTCTCAGGCAGTCCCCAGCTGCCCCCAAAGCTGTGCCCTGCGTGGGTTATGAGGATTCATTTCCCCAGCTCTCCTGGGCATGACCTCTCAGCAGAACAGGAATGAAAACCCTGCAGACATAAAAACACTGAGAATATTAAATCCTCTGTGTCTGTGCCCTTCACCACCTTCGCCTCCAGCACAAGGCCATTGTCTGATTTAGCAGGATGACAGCTGCCAAAGGAGGACAAGGAAGAATGATGTTACCCTACCTTCTCTTTTCATCCCTACCTCCTTTCCCCCCTCTCTCTGAGTGCCTTTCAGTATGAAAAAAGGAAGAAAGAAGAGTTTCATGCTTTGAGAGGTCCCTGAGAGTCAGGGTGTGAGCAGAGGTGGCTCTGAGGGACCCCTTGCCCCCACACCAGTCCCCCAGCCTTGTGGGATACCCCAGGAACAGCTTCTCAAGGGTTTGAGGAGCTTTCTTGGGGTACCAACTCTGCCTAGACCTGCCATCCACCCATCTCCAGCAACACTCTATCATCCTCTACCACGCAAAAGTATTCCTACTTCCTACATTTTTGAACTCTGTTTAATAATTTCTAATTAAAATCCATTTTAAAAGCCTCAAAATGCCATTTTCCTGGGATTTCCCATCATTTAAACTGAACAGCACACAGCCCTGTTTACCTGCATGCTTCCTGAACCCTCAGCAGGGAACTCCTCACTTTCCAGCATGAGGAATTAAATTAAATTAACTCATACTTGGAGCAGCGGCAGGATCGGGCAAATCCTGGCTTGGCTCTCTCTCTTTAGACTACATCTTGCAAACAGAAGGGCTGGAAACAATTTTGCTTTAATTGCTTTTTAAAATGCAACCAGCAGATGGTTTGGTAACCCGAATTCATGACTTTCCACAGCTCCAGGCTGCTGGCTTGGGAACCCAAGCCAAGAAGAAGCCAGGTAGAGAGGGACCCATCCTGCCTGCTTTACCAAAGTGCTGGCCAGGATGCCCGGGGCAGGATTGTCCAGGCTGGCCCAGAGGGACAATTTGCAGTTGTCAGGGCACAGAAACACTCTGGGTAAGAATGGAGAACCCAGGAGTGCAAAACACGGGCCACAGCTTCCTTGGAGAGCATGGCATGGTCTCCCCATGGCATGGGGGACTCGGCCTGGCCACACACCCCTGTGTCACTTTGTCCCTGGGGGCTGTTCCCATGGACCCATGCCCAAGAGCATCCGAGTTGCTCCTTGAAGGCTCATGAATCAGGCAAGCAGGTTCCTTTTCTTGCTGGCTCTCTCCCTGAACTGCTGCGTGATGACTTCCCACTTGTCCCTTCACTTCCCTGTGCCAGTGTCCACGATGTTTCCATGCCAGACAAACTGGGAATGCTGACTGCCAGGCCTACAGGCCAGCTGCAAAGCTGTGCACCACAGCAGGGTTTTAACAACCCCAGGCTGACCCTGCTGACCCTGGTGGTTTATCCTTCACATGAAATTCCCACCTCTCCACGAACACCCAGGTGTTCAGTGTCCCACAGTTCCCAGGGCTCTGTCCCAAAGCAGCCCCATCACAGAGCAGAAGAACTAAGTCCATCCAGAAAAACCTCACAAACATCTCGTGAAGCCGGGTTGTTTTTCTCTTACCAAGTAATTTGAAATTCTTGGAAGGCAATCAGGAAAGTACAAAGTATTCCAGCTCAGGACAGCCTGGGACTCATTCCTTAGAGGCACAATGGTTGTTTACTCAATCTCTCATACATTAATATATAAAAATTCATGAGTTCAATTGTAAAACAAGAAGTACTGGCTTTACGGTGGTGTCTATTTAACAATAGTGGTTCCAGTCTGAATGCTGATTTCCTTGTTATCCTTCATCTAATCTGGCTATCAGAGGGTCGAGATCTTGCAAAATTATGGGAAATATTTCAAGCCCATTTATTTCTGGTTTTGAAAGGCATCCCTCTGAAACCCAAGGCCAAAGAGAGACTATTTCAAATCAACATCGAAGAGCGCAGGCAGGGAGAGGAGCTGTTTGTGCCAGCCCTGTCCTCTGGCTCAGCAACAAATGAGGAAAAAGCCAGCCATGGATACATCTGTGCTGGAAATCTGGAGAAGATTCCCGAGTGTTGAGAGGGAGGCTCCTCCAGACAGTCACCTAAGGGGAGCAGCAATCAGGTGTGCTGGTCAACAGCAGCTGAACACGAGGCCAGGTGGGCAAGAGGACCAATGGCACCTGGGCTGAAGATTACTTTAGGTTGTGGGGAGGCTTTGTGTGGTGGAATTTTTTTTTTTTTACTTATGTTGTGTTATATGTTTATAGATTTTTAAATATTTATTATTTATATTAAATGGTGTTTTTTAATTTTAAATTAATTTTGAGTGCTAATATTATTTAAAAAATGGAGGTAAGGAAGAAGAAAGAGGAAGGACAGGACTGGCTAAAATTTTTTTATTTTAAAACTTTTGACTCTTATGTATAAACGAGAAACTTTTGTGTATAAGTGTTAAAACTCCTTTGTATAGTATTAAATTTTTAAAATTATCTGTACTATAATATTTAAACTTTTGTGATTTTTTGGGTTTTTTTGTACGGTTGGTAAATTATTTTATGGCTTAAATCAAAAATTATAGCTGTTTTCAGCTTCTTGTTAGGGTTTCAAATGTTTTTGATTTGGACTTGGAACTTTTAAAAATGTCTGAGGGACATTTTGAGTTCCCACGGGCTGGAGCTGGCACAGTGTGAGCAGCATGGCCAGGGCAGTGATTGTCCCCTGTGCTGAGGCCACACCTCAAGTCCTGGCTCCAGCTCTGGGCCCCTCACTGCAAGGAGGACATTGAGGGGCTGGAGAGTGTCCAGAGAAGGGACCAGAGCTGGGGAAGGGGCTGGAGCACCAGGAGAGGCTGAGGGAGCTGGGAGGGCTCAGCCTGGAGAGAAGGAGGCTCGGGGGGAACCTTCTCACTCTGTACAACTCCCTGACTGGAGGGTGTAGCCAGGTGGGGATTGGTCTCTTTTTCCAGGTAACAACAATAGAACAAGAGGAAATGGCCTCAAGTCACACCAGATTTAGGTTGGATATTAGGAGAAATTTCTTCATGAAAAGGGTTGTTAGGGACTAAACCAGACTGCTCAGGGAAGTGATGGCGTCACCATCACTGGGGGTATTTAAAGGAGTGTAGACAAGGCACCTGGGGACATGGCTGATGACCCTAAAGGTCTTTTCCAACTTAAATGATTCTGGATTCTATCTGCAGGATGGACATGGCTCATGGAGCTCACCTCCCCTTCCATCTTTACTGTCTGGCACTGCCACAGCCTCTTCTCATGGCAGGTCTGTGTAGGCCCAGCCTCCCCAGCTGGGCCCCATTACAGACCTCTCTCCCTTTTGGGTTGAGCACTTTTTCCTGTGGCCTCCAGGAGGTTCACTGGGACACTCATGGATAGGCTGGCAGCATTTTCCAGCTCCTTTACAGTCCCACATGATTCACTTCTGTTTCAGGCATTAATCGTGCCAGGGAACATGGTTTTAGCTCAGCTTTCTCATTTCTCCTGAGCAACACCGACTTGTTTAGGCAGCCTCAACAGGATGAGAGCCACCCCTCTGCTTGCAAAGTCAGAGGGGATCAGTCACCTCTACCTCGAGGATTTCTCTCACTTGTGCAGAGTTCAGACACCTCCAAACAAAGCCCTGCTCCAAGGGGGTGAGGAGAAACAAGGCAGAGAGCACTTGGGTGATTAGGTCTGTGTGTAATTCCCCAGCAGGTTGTTCCAGGGACAGAGCCCTGGAGCAGCCTACTCTGAAGAACTGCAGGAGGAGGAGGAAGATTCCTTGAACGGGAGGTTCCTATATCTTTATCTTTGCTGCTGTCAAAGGGCAAGAGCTGAGATTGCAATGTCCTGGAAGCCTCCACGGAAGCTATCTTGAGGAGATCAACAAGTCTGGAAACCACCTTCACTCTCCTGATAAAGGTTTCAGTCCTTTAGTCCTACAGTCCAAATGTACCCCAAGGCAGGTTCCCAGGTGTCGAAGACCACCCTAGATAGTGGGGTAGCTCTGTGTGGTGGAAAAATCTCTCCTCCAACCCGTGCTTTCAAAGAAAGGCTCAGCAGTCTCTGTTGTTCGGTCTCAGGGCAGTTTATTGCAAGTTATCTAAAAGATTTTCTTCTTGGGCTGCTGTGGTTTGCTCACAGCTCAGGCAGAGGCACACACACACCCTGACATCCTCTCTGACTCCCGACTGCTTCTTCTCTCCCCCTCTGCCCAGGGCAGCTGCTGTCTTTTATATGGTACATTACATGTTAAATGTTTATCGTTTTTCCCCAGTACCTACTACCTATATTAAATGGTGCCTTTCTACTCTAAACCAATCTGTGAGTACCAACATCACCAAG
Organism: Taeniopygia guttata; assembly: GCF_048771995.1. Classification (NCBI taxonomy): domain Eukaryota; kingdom Metazoa; phylum Chordata; class Aves; order Passeriformes; family Estrildidae; genus Taeniopygia; species Taeniopygia guttata. Next base: position 30,249,574 of record NC_133033.1, read on the forward strand.
AGCATGGAGGTAAGGAAGGAGAAAGAGGGAGGACAGGACAGGCCCAAATCCCTCCATCTTAAACTCTCTGACCCCCATGTACAAAACCAAAACCCCCCTGTACAGCACTCAATAATTCTTCCCTCTACTTTGTGACTACTTCTACTATAATATCTAAACTTTTGTGACTTCTTGTTCTTCCTGCAAGGTTGGTAAATCATTCCATGGCTCAAACCCAAAATCACAGCTGTTTCCAGCTGCCTGCCAGGGTCTCAAATGCTTCTGACCTGGACCCGGAACCTCCAAAAATGTCTGAGAGACATTTTGAGTTCCCACACCCAGGCAGTGATTACTTCCTACTGGCTCAAAATACTTCAGTTTAGTTTGAGTGAAGCCTTGGGCTGGCTCAGCCCACAGCCACCTCATGGAGATGCACACGCCTGGTCTCCTGTGGGGGTTCAGCCCTGCAGGAAGCAGCCAGACAGGTGGAGTTTATGGGGTGGTCACCCAAGTTCAGCCAACTCACCATCCAAGAGCTCTCAGACAAGCCCTGATTTCAACCAGAGAAGAAACCCAAAGGGAAACACTCCAAAATTCAATCACTCTCCCTTCCTGCCCCATGAAAGGCAGCAGGACATTCCATCCAAGAAAATTCACGAGTCTTTGATCTTCCCTGCTGACTCTGCAGGCAGAGACCTCCACTGAGGAGAAGTCACTATGGCATCAAAACCTACAGTGCTGCAGCAATGCAAGAGGCTCCCTGTTCACTCCAGCAAGCAGTTACTTCCATAGGCACTATGGGAACATCCTCTTGGGGACATTTATCTCTGTGTTTGTACACAAATACTCTCATTTGGGAAGAGCCCAAATTCTCCAAACAGCCCCCACCTCACCAAGGAGGGCACTGTCTGCACCAAACGCAGCTGGGACCATGCTGATGCCACTTCAGGCTGGTAAATACCCTGTTAAATCCCATATATAAGTTTAACTATAGGTATCTGCCTCAGGCCGTGGTGAGAGAGGCTCCTTCTGCTCCTGCATGGGCTGGGGGTACCATCCTGCAGACTGGGCAGGGCAGGAGCTCCTCCCTGACCACCTCCAGTGAGCACAGCAGAGCACAGAGCCAAACTGCTTTTATGGCTTTGCCCAGAGCCCCAGCTCTCGCCCATCCTGCCCGCCAGCCAGTCCATCCCAGGAGGCAGTTCCCTGTTTGTCTTGGATCACCTCCTGGCAGAGCAGAGCCTTCCCCAGCACGGCCCTTCTGTGCTGCCTGAGGGCGGATTTCCTGCCGTTTGATCTAAATTTTCCTGTCCTTTCACCAAATGCCTCCTGATTTCCTTCATCAGTGTGGGAATCCAGGGCTTCCCTCTGGCTGCCCTGGAGGGCCTGGGACCCTGGCAGGGGTCAGGAACCCCCCTGGACAGAGCCCCCAGAGACACTGTCCGTGATCTCTGTCCATGGAAAAGAGTTTTCAATCTTACAGGATGAATTACCAGCTCTGAGTGTTTGATATAAGTAATAATTAAGTGTGGCATGGGTGCAAAAGTAAAATTTTAGGTTTCTAGATAAGGGGTTCAAAAGGGACAAGATGGAGGAAATTGGATGTGTCTTGTCCTTTTTCTCCTTCTTCATGCCCTCCATGTTTCACTGTGGTGTTGGCATTTTTCTGTTGGTTTAGGCTGGGGACACACTGTTCAACGTAGGTGACAGATATTGGCACGTTATTGTAAATCCAGCACAGGTAGTTTGTGGTATTTAATGTTTGTACCATCCCACTGAGGGCAGAGCCCCACACGCTGCCCTGCAGGACAGAGCTGCGGCAGGGCAGCAGAACATGTTAGAGATAAACAGAATAAACACCCTTGAAACCAGCACAGACGAATTATGGCTTCTGCTTTGGCAGTGGGGCAGAAAGACAGAGACTTTCTACAACCTCGAAATCATCAATACCCACAGATTCTGACACATCAGGCCTGATCTTTCCATCAGGGAGGTGGTCCTGCAGCCCGGAGCTCTTTGGCAGGGAACTGGGGAGAGGTTTGGTGGTCAGTGAGCAAATCCTGCTAGAGCTGGAGCTGTGGAAAAGACTTTCCTTCCTTTCCCTTCCCAGGTCGATTAAGCATGGACATGCAGTGCCCTCTGCTGATCTGGCCGCCCAGGGAGATGAAGAAGAGCAGCATCCAGGCAGCTTTGCAAAGCTCTGAAGGGGCAGCCAAATCTGCTGCAAGGCAGCAGCAGCACATTGCTCTGCTGCTGAACTAATGTTCGTCACAGCTTCTGGAGCTGTTGGAGGAGCCAGGCTGGTGCAAGAGGTCTCATTTCCACCTTTGTCGGAATCTGAGGTATTGATGATTCTGAGATTGTAAAAAGTTTTTGTCTTTCTGCCTCGTTGTTAAAGAAGAAGTTATAATTTGTTTGTGCTGGTTTCAAGGTTGTTTATTCTGTTTATCTCTAACATGTTCTGCTGCCCTGCCGCAGCTCTGTCCTGCAGGGCAGCGTGTGGGGCTCTGCCCTCAGTGGGATGGTACAAACATTAAATACCACAAACTACCTGTGCTGGATTTACAATAACGTGCCAATATCTGTCACCTACGTTGGACAGTGTGTCCCCAGCCTAAACCAACAGAAAAATGCCAACACCACAGTGAAACATGGAGGGCATGAAGAAGGAGAAAAAGGACAAGACACACCCAATTTCCTCCATCTTGTCCCCTTTGGACCCCTAGTCTAGAACCCTAAAATTTTACTTTTACACCCGTGCCACACTTAATTATTACTTATATCAAACACTCAGAGCTTGTAATTCATCCTGTAAGATTGAAAACTCTTTTCCATGGACAGAGATCACAGCCAGTGTCTCTGGGGGCTCTGTCCAGGGGGGTTCCTGACCCCTGCCAGGGTCCCAGACCTTCCAGGGCAGCCACAGGGAAGCCCTGGGTTCCCACACACCTTCACACCTGCAGGGTATAGCTACACCTAAGGAAGGCAGAATGTCTTGGCCAGGTTGCCCAGAGAGGCTGTGGCTGCCCCATCCCGGGAAGTGTTCAAGGCCGGGTGGGACAGGGATTGCAGGAAGCTGGGCTGGTGAATGGCATCTCTGCCTATGGCAGGGGGTAGCAATGGGATGGCCTTTCAGGCCCTTCCAACCCAAATCATTCTGTGATTCTCTGATTTGCACTACCCTCTGCAGTCCTACTCACTGCGATGCCTCAGGATTTTAGCTTTTCTATTTTTCAGATTCTGTGCTGCTTTAGTGTGCTCTTCTGAGCTTCATATTAGGGGATGGTGAGCTCTCTGCACAGAGCAGGGAGACAAAACAATTCCTGCTCCAGCTGGGGACCAAGGACAAATGATCCACATCTCAGGCCCAAGAGCACAAACAACGTGGGCTGAAGAGAGAAAAACAAGCAGGATGGGACTGCATGGGCTGGAGCTGGAATTGGACAATAAACTCCAATGTGCAGATGGACCAGAACTTATAAAAGTGTCAGACCCCATGACCAGTGGTCCACTTTTGTGACCATTTTGGTTCATCTTGGGTGTAGCCCTGGCTGGGCTCTTGACCAAGGTGGATCCACTGAGGCCTTTTAATAAATCCCTACTTTATCTTTTAACTCCATCTAGTCTCTGTTCTAGGTCAGCCTTCAAAAGCCATCAGCTACACTGAGCACTGCTCCCCTTCCCCAAGTAATGGGGAGAGGGACAGCCTGGAGAGATGGGCACAGCATTAAGGGAGGAGGAGCCAAACTGGGAGACAATATTTCCCTTGCTCCTTGAGCAGAGGCTCCCTTCCTCAAGGGAAATGGGCTGCTTTACCTTGAAATAATGGAAAGAAGTGATTTTACAGGGAGGACAGGCTGGTGATCCAAACTGTCCCAGGGGGCAACGGGTCCTTGCTGGGAACTGCGTGAGTCATGTGTGAAACAGAATCACTGCCCATACCAGGACCTCATAAACTACTGCCCCAAATACAGAAGCCTTCCTGGGAACACCCAAGACAGATATTAGTTAAACAAAGGGCCAGAAAAGTCCCTTGCAATGCTTGTGCTTGGCTTGCAGGACTGGAGGCAGGGGCAGCTGCAGCCCAGCATTATTACCTGCAAGTCCGTTATCAATAGATTTGGCACTGCAAGGGGAGTATGGTGTGCAAGTGACAAATTCTCCTGAGCCAGCCAAGGGAACTGCAGGGCAAGGGCAGCTTCCTGCTCCAGACTGGGACAAACAACATCCCAGCTGGTTTGGCTGGAGTTGGCAGAGCTCCTGGATCCCCACCATTGCACAAAAACCTGGAGCTGCTCCTGCAGCAGCACCCATGGGGCTCCCAGGATACCCACAGCTCAGAGCAGCTCACGCTGGAAGAACCACTTTGTTTTTCTTTTCCTCAAACCCTCCCCATCTCACTAGAGGCAGAAAAGCTCCAAGTGAGGTTTAAAGGGCATAAACACCGTCAGCAAAGTCCACTCCTGGTTCATAGGATTCCCTTTAGGAGATAAGGCTCATTTGCGTCTGGAGAGTGATAGGGGTTTATAACACTGGCAGCAATCTGAACCCCCAGCAGGTGTGGTGTACGTGGCACAAGCAATGTCCAGCCTGATTAGACATCTCCTGGTCTTGGGCTGGGGCTCCTTCTCATCACTGCAAGGACTGCACATTCCTTATCTCTGAACAACCCTGCCAAGATTCAGTGCATTCAGTTTGGATTGCGTTCTCCTCTCCACTGATTTTCCAGGTCTTGTAGGTGATCAAGTGAAAAAGGGTCTGGCTCAGTTTGTACTTTATTCCAAAGCAGGGTTTCCTTCCTCCTTGTTTGTAGCCGTGGCTTTTCCAGCACTGCCAGTCCCCTTCTCTGTCAGAATCTGAGGTATTGATGATTCTGAGATTGTAGAAAGTCTCTGTCTGTCAGCCCCGCTGCCAAAGCAGAAGCCATAATTGGTCTGTGCTGGTTTCAAGGTTGTTTATTCTGTTTATCTCTAACATGTTCTGCTGCCCTGCCGCAGCTCTGTCCTGCAGGGCAGCGTGTGGGGCTCTGCCCTCAGTGGGATGGTACAAACATTAAATACCACAAACTACCTGTGCTGGATTTACAATAACGTGCCAATATCTGTCACCTACGTTGAACAGTGTGTCCCCAGCCTAAACCAACAGAAAAATGCCAACACCACAGTGAAACATGGGGGGCATGAAGAAGAAGAAAAAGGACAAGACACACCCAATTTCCTCCATCTTGTCCCCTTTGGACCCCGAATCTAGAATCCTAAAATTTTACTTTTGCACCCGTGCCACACTTAATTATTACTTATATCAAACACTCAGAGGTTGTAATTCATCCTGTAAGATTGAAAACTCTTTTCCATGGACAGAGATCACAGACAGTGTCTCTGGGGGCTCTGTCCAGGGGGTTCCTGATCCCCTGACGGGGTCCCAGACCTTCCAGGGAGTCAGGGGGATGTCCTGGATTTCCACACCCCCTCTCTGTGATGGGTCTCTGCTCCATCCCATAATCACCACTCTCCAGGACAGAGGAGCCCCCCTCACCTCGACACTGTGCCCTGGTCTCCTGGGAGCCCCTTCAGCTGACACAAGTGACACATCTAACAGCTGATGTGTAAAGTCAAGCCTCTCCTGGAAACCAAATCATAATTCCAGAGGGGAGGAGCACAGAAAACCACACAGAGCATCAACACAGAGGCCAGCCCCAAATCCTCAGGACCTCTCATTCAGTCTGACTCTCTCCTGAGCACTGTTCACCACATTTCATGGATGTGTCAGCCCAGGACACTCCTCCCAAAATGCAGCTGCCATTGTGGCAAAGCCTGGCCACATCTAATGAATGACAACAACACCATGTGTCAGGGAAAGAAAACACCCAAATTCTTCTGAGAGGAAGAAATTAAGCTCAGAACACATGGACCTGATGCCTCCTGGTATGAAGCCTCAATTTTCTTAAGGAGAACCCCAAACCCAGCAGCTTCCAAGGTACTCACACCCTTTAGCAGAGACAGGGATAGAGTGGAGAGTGGGTGAGGGGACACCAGGAGGACACCACTGCCGTGACCCACAGAGCCTTTTGCCAAAGCCATGCCTGGCCCACGCGTGCTGAGAGTGCACTGCCAGCATCCCTGTGGCTGTACCTGATGGGGACTACCCAGCCAGGACAACGGGCTCTGCTCTCTGCATTGCCTTTTCCTGTTATCTCAAACCTATGCAAAGTGCTGACTGAAGGAATGCTGAGTCAGGAGTGCTCAGATGGAGGAATTTAATTTGTTTTTTAGCACCTGCATGGGCCTGTGCCAATTGGAAGAGTTGCAGTCTGGGGAGCAGAGATATATAACTCAGTGTTTTGCACCCCAAGGAGCAGCTTGCTTCCAAACCACGATGAAATGTGCTGGATCCAGGCAATGGGGAGGCCAAGGGGACCCACAGTGCCCCTTTAGGCAACTTAGAATTATTTCTTAGCACCTTCTGGCCCCTCCTTGCCAGGCCTGTGATGAGGTGCCTTGGCTGCTGCTGGTACTTGCAGTGACAGCATACAGAGCTGCCACCTTCACCCAGGGCTGATGCCAGCCCTGTGTTTTGTACCACTGATGCAGTCACCAGCATGAGCTCAGAGAAGCCAACAAAACCCACAGCCATGCCCCAGGAGCATGCCCCAAGTAGGCACACAGCTCCTGTTTCCCTGAGCTCAGCAGCTCTGCCTGATAAAAGATGGGATGAGGTGCTTGGAGAAAAGGAGAAGAAAACATTTCCAGCGCTGGCTCTGCTCCCATCAGATAAAGAGAGCATGGCACAAAGTCCTTGAGGTGACTCTGGGATACCACCAAGGCAGGCAGTGACAGGGAACACCCAGCTTCCCATCCCACTGGGGCTGTGTGGGGCACAGGGAGGAGATGTGGCCATCCAAACCTCCCAGTGGCTGCATCTGGCAAACACCTGCTGGCACCTGGGTGAGTCAGGGGGCATGGGCACAACACCCTGCCAAATGTCACGTCCCAGCCACGCCAAGGCTCAGCACTGGGAGCAGCTTCACCCCAGTGCTAAAACCTCAGCTGAGCAGCTCCATACCACTCACAGGCAAAAGCCAGGGAATATCAGAAAAACGGGAAGCTGGACAGGACAAACGCAGGTCTGAACCAATGTGGTTAATCAAACGTTCTCTCTTTATTCGAGATAAGATGGTAGTTTATATCAGCTTCTACATAGTTTACAAAAATAAAGGCACTCTGATTGGCAAGCTAACATTGTTTACCTTTTCCTTAAGTTGGTCTGAACCTTACACTATAAACCTATATTAATTCACACCCAGACAGCCCAGTGGTCCCCATCACACCTTAATGCTATTTCTATCTGTGCCACAAACTCTTAATTTCTAACTGTGTCAGAGGCTGGAAGGCCTCACAAGGCCCAAATCTGAGGCCTAGACTGGAGTAGCTCAAATCTCATAACTCATGTCCTCTTTCTCTCAAAAATGCTGCAACAACAGGCACTGCTCCCTGCCTCAGTGTCCCCAGCTGTCAAAATCACTCCAAACAAGGCCTGGCAAGAGCCAGTCTGGGCTTTTTTACATCTGAGCTGCTGCAGCTGTGAGCAGCCCACAGCAGCCTCTGCCAGGCCGGGGAGGGAGCAGGCAGAAAGGAGTGTCCCTACCTGTTCCCTTGCTCACCTGGGTGGCCGTGGGGAGCAGGGACCCACAGCAGCACCTCAACCAGACACCCAGTTTCTGGAGACCCTACAGCTTCTGCTAAAGGAGCTGGAAGCACCACCAGGCTTTGTCTCCTGTCAGCACAGTGAGCATCTCCCTGCATCCCTGCGGCTCCGGCAGGGTGACATTGCCATCTGCTGCCTGCTGCTCGGCAGGACATGCCAGCCTGCCTCTGTCCCCCAGGATCCTGATGTCAGCTTGCCATGGCACTGCCAGGGCAGCCGGGGTTGGAGGTGAGGGCAGGTTGGGTCTGTATGTGTAGTAGATATAATCTGCACCATCTCTAGTGTGATATATGCGATATTGAATATTTGTTGGAGTATACACGTTTGTATTAAGAGTCCCCCCACCCTCACAGGCAAAACCTGGTGTGTGTTGAAACCCGATTTACACGTAAAAGGATGTGGCTCGGCCAGGAAATGGGAGATGGGCCATGTCTGGAGAGATACGGGGACCCCAGGCACTGATCATCGCGTGAGCAACCCGAGATGGATATCATGGACCCGAGATGGGTATCATGGACCCGAGATGGGTATCATGGACCCGAGATGGATATCATGAACCCGAGATGGATATCATGGACCCGAGATGGATATCACGGACCTGAGATGGATATCACGGACCCGAGATGGGTATCATGGACCTGAGATGGATATCACGGACCCGAGATGGGTATCATGGACCTGAGATGGATATCATGGACCTGAGATGGATATCATGGACCCGAGATGGGTATCATGGACCTGAGATGGATATCATGGACCTGAGATGGATATCATGGACCTGAGATGGGTATCATGGACCCGAGATGGATATCACGGACCCGAGATGGATATCATGGAAATCCTTGGGCAGATCCATGTGAATGCAGCAGTTCCCATAAACTTCATCAAGAGATTCAACAACTCCCGGATGCTGAATTGTTCTTCCTCATCACAAAAAAAAAAAGAAAATCCTATTAACCTATGGACTCTGAATAAAAGAAAAGAGTGATTGCCGAAATCTTGGCCTCAGGTGGGATTTTCTCTATAAAAACTGCTTGTGCCAGGATAGAGGTGTGTGGGCATGGAGGAAAACCTCTGCTGAGGCTGACTCCTTGTTGCACACCCAGGGCTGACCCCGGGCTCAGCTCTGTTCTTTCCTTGTGGCTGGCTAGATAGAATTGGATTGCGAAACAAATATTGTATTGTTTCATTTTAATTTGGCTGGACAAATTTTCGTTTACAACAGATCTGTGAGACATCCTGCGCTGTTTGGGATTTTAGGAGGTGGCCACCCACTCGGGGCTATAAGCCCTTGGACATGAAAACCAGCCCTTTTCCATGGGAAGCAAAACTCACCACCCTCCTGCTGCTGGAAGGGAGCATGGGCCCGCTGGGGGCGGTCCCTGTGGGGACCCTCCAGTGTCACCAGCTCAGGGACAGCACTCTCCCAGCTCCAGCCTGGCACAAGGAGCACAAGGCAGCGGTGCTCCATCCCAGCCCGTGTCTCCAGGTCTGTCCTGCTGCAGGGAACACGGCTGGAAGGCTTTTTGAGGAGCATGCCACCACCCAGCAGCACAAGGACAGTGAGTTATGTCCCAAACTAGGGCTCTGTCCCCTGCCAGCAGCCTGACTTCCATAGCCATGGAATTACAGAATGGTGTGGACTTTTGGAGATTTTGGAAGGGACTTTTTCAATGTCTTGTGATCCAACCCACCCTACAACCAGCATGTGGCAAGCACATTTCTCTCCCTCTCAGGATTTTCATAGAGGTGCACAGAGAGAAATGAAAGAGAAAACAATTTCTATTTCTGCTCCTTGTTTTTCCTATGTGGAATGTGTTTGGAGAACTGTTTACCTGGAGTGATTGCTTGATTGGATTCTGGTGAGGTTTGAGCCTGATGGCCAATCCAACCCACCTGGGGCTGGACTCTCCAGAGAGGGTCACGAGTTGTGTTAGAGTCAGAGAAAGTAGTAGGTAGTTTTAGTATCCTCCTTCTGTATAGTATATTGATGTATTTTAGCATAGTTATAATACAGAAATCATTCAGCCTTCTGAATTGAGTCAGACGTTGTCATTTCTTCCCTTTGGGTTCACCTGCATTTACAATACCAGCAGGGACAAACTTCAGCTGAGTCAGATTGCTCAGAGCCCTCAACCTGATCCTGGATGTTTCCAGGGATGGGGCATCCACCCCATTTCTGGGCAACTTGTGCCAGCTTTTCACCCCCCTCCAGTGTTTTACCACCCTCATGCTCTGAGCTGCTGGGACACAACCCTGACCTTGGCTCTGCTGGTGACACACACCTCCAGCTCTTCAGCCTTGGGCTCTTCCTCTGGAAGCAGAAAGATGGTATTTTTCAACTCACAGCCAAGCTTATTTTAAGCTTGAATGCACCTACATATTGTTTCTACAGCTTGAGCTAGGAGATGCCACCAAAGGGAGGAGAAGAGTAGTAATTATCTGCAGTTCAGAAGTTCAGCCTTCAGAGGAGGAATTGGGCTCCCAGCTATACTTGCCACATGATTTTAAGCTGATCTTTTGAAAGAAGCTGCGCCTTTTATAATTGAGATTGCCCACCTGAGACATGAGCTTTTTGCATCGCTCCTGGGTTTGTAGGTCATGGACAAAGGCCAAGGCTGAGGGTCTCTGAGAGGCACAGAGCCCTGGAAGCACCACAGGGAAAACTCTGATGTCAAAGGATGTGATCCTCATATCAATTCCCACTTTATAGCTGAACAGCAGCTGGATGCACTGAAGTGGCACCTGCTAAAATACAGTGCTTGGGGGTGAACTAAGCCCAGAGGCTGATGGCTCTGCTTTGAAATATGCTGGAGGATTTTCACTTTGAAATCCACTGGTAGGAGCTGCCACAATCAAGTGCTGAGCAATGGGACCCAGCCCCTGGAATAAGGGCTAAACAAATTGAAAGCAAGAAAGGACCTCGGATGGTGCAGCAGTATCAGTATTAAAATAATCATAAAGGAAAAATATAACTAAATGTAAGGTGTTTCTCCATCTCCAAACAAGAGAAAATGCCTTTCTCTATGGGGATGGATATGTGTCCTGCCATCAGAAGAGACCACAACCTAAAGAGCCCATGTCACCCCCACCGTAGGGCTGCCCTGAGTTATCACAAGAGAAGTGGACACCGCTGAGGGCTGGACAGGTCATTTGGGCACACATTTTGGTGCTGGTGTGTATGTGGCCATGAGGGACATGAGTGGAATTAGGCTTGTCTGAAAGCAAAATCATCTTTTCTCCCACATCAAGGCTGGCACTGAGATTTGCTGTGCCATTCCTAAACACCAGAGCATTTATTTCCTACATTTTCCTCCCAGGTGGCCTCAGATATGCAGCCTGCCCAATGTCCCCCTCCCAGATCCCAGTCTGCCCAGTTGCTGGTACATGGACACAGCACAGCCCAATGCAGCTGTGGCACAGATGCCCAGGAGTTGGGCCTGGATATGCTCCAAAAATCTCAGGAGAGATGCTCCAGCTGCCTTCTCCTAATGACCCGTGGGGCTGGGGCAGGGGGTGTCCTGGCAGCCCCAGGGAAGTCCAGCTAGGATTTCTCCTGCTCTGAGCCTGTAATTTGGTCTCCCATGTGCCTTTGTGTCTCTGACAGCTCCTGCAATGGGCCTGTGAGCAAATTGGACAGGCTATGATTTGGATTTCCTCCCACTGTTGCTTCTCTGTGGGCAGGCAACATAGTGTTTATCCCATAACCTAACAGTGGTAACCAGGGAAAATACCAGGCAGATCTCAGAGCAGTCCAGAGACTGCAAGGGAAAAGAAACAATTTCACAAGGAAAAGAAACAAAAAAAGAAATCCCCCCCCCCCCAAAAAAAAACAACCCACCATCAAAACAACACCAAAAAAAGTGCACTTCTCTGCATGCTATAGATTTTGTAGCATCTCTTTCTAGTAAAATCATAGTTTTCTCACCCAAGCCATACAACCTTGTGCTTTTCTAGCATACAGTATCCCATAAGGCTTTTCCTTGGCTCTGGGTTCAGCCCAGAGCTCTGCTGTGGGTAGAACCAGCCCAGGAGAAAATGCTCCACGCAGACAAAGAGGAAGGATACTTTACTGTATTTTCCCCTATTTCAAGAGGCTGAACGGGAGAATGATAATCAACACAACTAACTTTTTTCTTCTGCAGCATTTCTTTCTCTTTTGGAAAAGATAGGGGCAGGGGGAGGGACTCCCCCACAGTTATCTCAATGCCAGGATCCCATGGCCATGCCAGCCTGGAGCTACTTTGAGTGCCCTGTGCTGGAAAAGGAATTCCAGCCCTCCTGCCTGCTCTCCTTATATCTTGTGAGCAGACCTCAGCTGGCCCCTGTGATGATGCCACGTCCCCAAGTGCCCCAGCTACACATATTCTAAATCCCTCCAGGGATGGTGACTCTGTCCCTTCCATGTGGGATGTGTCAAGCCTGTTCCAGTGCTTGACAAGCCTTTGGGTGAAGAAATTTTTCCCAATATCCCATCTAAATTTCCCCTTTTCTATTATTTCCCACCCCACTCTGCTTTGCAATGATGCTGCCAAGACACAAAACACTTTTTGGTGTGGTGTGGTTGGCTCTAGTGCAACAGGAGGTTATGAAGCTACTGAGAGGAGGATTCCAGGCTACTGTGAACAGGGCTCCATTATTTTTATCACATGCATGCAATAAATAATGATTTCAGCCCCTTGGAGAGCAGCATTGCCCTGCTGGAGCAGCCTCATGGGTGCTCCTGTCTGCTGTCACTCAGCAGTGACCTCCTGGCCCAGTTGGCTCCAGCTTTGGAGGGAAATGGATTTGCACATCTCTTGACATTTGTTTTTACTTTTTAAATTTTTTTTCTTTGCTTAGAGCTGGTGCTATTTTTTATATGGTATATTATGTGTTAAATGTTTATAGTTTTTCTTTAATGCTTATTATCTATATTAAATGGTGCTTTTTTACTCTAAATTAATTTGTGAGTGCTAACATTACTCAGAACATAGAGGTAAGGAAGAAGAGAGAGGGAGGACAGGATAGGCTCAAATTTCTCTATTTTAAAAGTTTTGACTCTTATGTACAAAACTAAAACTCCCTTGTATAAGATTTAAAACCTCCCTGTATAACACTCAAAAATTCTTCTTTTTACTTTGTGACTATTTTTACTATAATATTTAAACTTTTGTGACTTCTTGTTCTTCTTGTAAGGCTAGTAAATCATTCCATGGTTCAAACCCAAAATCACAGCTGTTTCCAGCTGCCTGCCAGGGTCTCAAATGCTTCTGACCTGAACCCAGAACATCCAAAAATGTCTGAGGGACATTTTGAGTTTCGACAGACATGGACTCTCATTTACTGCAGGCAAGTTTTCCAAGTGAGGGAAATCCAGAGGGAATGAGCACCTGGGGAGCAGGAAGTGGGATAAGGACAGCTTTGTCAGGCATCCATCTGGTGAAGTGGGTGGTGCCACCTTTAAGAGGGTCTAACTGCAAAAAGGTAATAATTTCCTCTCCCACATGCTCTCCCAGCTCCTGGCAGCAGGATCATATTCCTGTGCAAAGCCCTGTCAGCAGTGTTGGACGGAAGGCCTTTCTCCCTTTCTCCTTCCCTTTCTCCTTCCCTTCCCCCTTTCCTTCCATTTTACATGTCCCTAACTTTTCCCAAAATGTGCTCCACAGGATCCAGGAGCTTCCCAGACAACCCAGGAACTAGCCGGCAGAAAAAGAAAAGAAAAGAAAAGAAAAGAAAAGAAAAGAAAAGAAAAGAAAAGAAAAGGAAAGGAAAGGAAAGGAAAGGAAAGGAAAGGAAAGGAAAGGAAAGGAAAGGAAAGGAAAGGAAAGGAAAGGAAAGGAAAGGAAAGGAAAGGAAAGGAAAGGAAAGGAAAGGAAAGGAAAGGAAAGGAAAGGAAAGGAAAGGAAAGGAAAGGAAAGGAAAGGAAAGGAAAGGAAAGGAAAGGAAAGGAAAGGAAAGGAAAGGAAAGGAAAGGAAAGGAAAGGAAAGGAAAGGAAAGGAAAGGAAAGGAAAAGAAAAGAAAAGAAAAGAAAAGAAAAGAAAAGAAAAGAAAAGAAAAGAAAAGAAAAGAAAAGAAAAGAAAAGAAAAGAAAAGAAACTGCAGACCACACAACCCACACAAACACAGAGTACACTGGATGAGGGAACTACAGAGTCATTTCAAAAATATTTGCACCACTCACTCTCCTCTCTACAGAGACCCTTTCCAAGGCAGAGGTGCCCTGAGTGCTTTTTCAGCCATCAGCTGCTTTTGGAGCCCGGGAACAGTTGGCAAAAATGGCTTTTTTCAGGTACCTTAGAGCTGAGACAATTAAAAAATAATTAAATTGTCCATTCTAACTTACAGTGCAAGAGGGATGTGCACTCATGAAATAATTCAGAGCTACTGCTGGCAAAAGACTATTTTCACTTGTCTGCTGCAAAGAATAAAAGGCCAAGAAGCATTTTTGGCTTTTTTTTCCCCCTTCCTCTCTTTCTTGTAATTAGTTTCTAGTTATTGCTGCATCCTGAAATGCCAGAGCCCAGAGGTTTTCCAAATGATGAGAGAGACTTAAGTGCTCAGTATCTGGCTTATCCAGCCTCACTTGGATCACTTGAATCTTGCCAGCAAGATTTCCCTGCTCAAGTGATTCCCATGAAGGGCTCAGAGCTTCCTTTTCTGGTTTATTGCCCTGGCTATGATGTAACTATGTGATCATTACAAGCAGGATGCTGTGTCACAGTCTGCAAACAGAGAAGGAAATTAAAAAGGTAAACCTGGGGATATTATTTGTGTTTACATGAACTCCCCTGTGCTGTAGCTATTTTAGAGCTGCTGTTACATCTCAATTGACTAAATTTGAAATATGGTATGAATGCCATGGAAAGTCTAAAAGACTGCACCAGGTGAAAAACAACCCCAGTCCTCTGGATTTGGTGCCAGTAGCTGAGGCAGTGTAGTGTCAGTGCCCTGCTTTTCCCATATATTAGCTCTAAGGAAGATGTTTTTTATGATGAGGATGGTGAAATGCTGGCACAAGCTGTCCAGAGAGGATGCCTCATCCCTGGAAACATCCACGGCCAGAAACCATGGAAGTCACAGAGCCATTCCTTAAGAATCCCTTGCAGCCAACAGGATGTGTGCTGGAAGCTTGAAGAGAAACAGAACAAATCACTGCTTCTGCTCTCAGGTGGAAAGCACTGGAGCAGCAGTTCCAATAGATGTCTTAATGAGAAAAAGAATTTATTGCTCTCATGATTTCTTCAAGCAGATAAACAAGAAAGCCATTACATGAACTTCAGGAGCACACTGAGCACACTTTCCTCTGGAAAACAACATCCCCACAGAGCAGGGGTGGTTCAGCAGCACATCCTACAAGGAATTTACAAGTGGGCTGCACTCTGGGGCAGAAAACTCTATTAGCTGGTTCAAGGGCTTGCTCCCATTCTGGACCTGCTCTTTGAAGATGGCTCTAACCTTGCACAGGCCCACAGCAATTTTACTGCTCAAAACATCAGACAGCTGAAATCAGCCAAAAAGACATCATTCTCCTTTCTATTTCCAGATTGTTATCCTAGGAAAAAAAAAAAAAAAACAAAACAAAACAAAAACAAACCAAAAAAACCCCAAAAAAAAAGCTCTTCATCTGCTTTTCTGTTGGTGAGAGCTCAGCCCCTGCTCAGTTTCAGGAGGAGGAAAAGTGCAGTGGGAGCTCTTGTTCCAACAGAAACTCCACAAGGTCAAAGGCAGACGAAGCCTCACTTGAAATAGAAACTGCCTCCTCCAGAGATACCAATGCCCTTTGCTGGGGTTGGAGAAATGATGGATTGCTTGGTGCTGCCTCTTTACATGGGAGACTCCTGCTTCAGACTTCTCCTTGCCAGGAGAAAACAGTGTAAGAGGAGGAGGATGGTGTGCAGGGGGGCACAGATTGTACAGCAGCAGCTTTTCCTTTCTTCAAGGTGTTGTATCCACGCTCCTCAGTCAGGGACATAATTACCAACAACATAATTACCAATTAGCAAAAGTTAACAAATTTACCATCAACACCTTTGTTAACAAAGTAAGACAACAGTACCATAGTTGCCAAGGATTGTCTGGTGATTCCAGGTCAGTGAGGGCCTGGAATCTTCAGAGCTGGAGCTATTCTGCCTTCTTAGTTTTAAGAACATTTTCCTGTGATGGAAATGAGTTTGGCAGAAGTGATATAGGGAAGCAACAGGAAAATTAGCAAAAAAGCAAAGGGTATTTCTGTGTTCCACTATTGACAAATACTTTCCACTGATCAAATCAAGATCCTCTGCCCAGCTCAGGGCTCCAGCCCTGTGTCCTCCAGCTCATGTCCAAGGGCTTCCTGTAATGCCCTGGGCAATGAGGGCTCTGTGAACACAGTGGGAATTGTGTTTTCCATGGCCTCCACAGTTCTAAATGAGCTAACAGATATTCTGGCCACTCTGGACAAAGAAAAATTACTTCTGCTGAAAGCAGACCCTTCAAACCCCCCTAATGCTGCAGAGCAGGTCTATTTGCCCCATGTCAGCTACGTGTCATGACTGGCTGTGACTGTTTTAGGCCATCACCCACTCTGACTGACACTGGGAGAGGATCAGGGCCTGGGAGAGATTTCTAAACCTTTATGTGAATAATGTAAAGTGCAGAAGTGCTGTTTTCTGGGTTAAATTAAGCTCCATGGTGTTTCCTGTCCTTTGCACAGGAGTTAGTCGAAGTTTCTGTGAGGAGAGTTCTACACACTTTTTTCAGAAACCATCATACATTTTAATTACTCCTTTCACACATCCAAGCACTTTATATGCAAGTCAACCTTCCAAGCAAGTGTCTTTTTAATAACTTTTTAGTTAAGCCTGGTACTTTTCATTTCACCAACCATTTACTCTCCCCATATAACAGACCTTTGCTCAAAATACTTCCACCATTATGCCAGTGGTACAAATTCAACTGCCTGCTAGCACTAAAAAGCAGAATAACTGGATGTTCCCAATTACCATAGCTGCCTAAGCAGAACTGTCACACAACATAAAGATGTGCATAAGTGGTGCAGTTTGAATGGATATTAAACCCCCCTAGAGCAGGAGCATCCCATACCCAAAGGAAAAGCAGGATGATGAACAGGGGAGATCGTAACTGATAACTTCAAAATGGGATTAGAAAACGAGTGTGGAAATTTAATGCATGATGGCCTCTGGAACAGCTTTGTCACTTTGCTGTCTGGCCTCTCTCCGGGTCACCTCAGATGGTCACTGCATGGTCCCTCTGCAGATCACTCACCCACAGCCAGCCAGGTTCTTCTCATGCAAAGATCTTTCCTCTCTGAGAGGCTGCACAGCCTTCAGATAAGACTGAGCTGTTGCTAAGGGGCCCCATCAAAGGCCCTTTGCAGACCTAAAGCTTCCTGCAGAGGGGAGTTTGGAGAATTCTCACTCAGGGCCCAGCCATCCCAGAATTACAAACACACACAGGCCACAGAACCACATCGGTTCCCTCACCTGGAGATTTCTCCGAGGAATTAAGTGGAAACGATCCATTAGTGACACCAATTAGCCTCCCATTCATAATCAAGCTAGAGTTTTGCTGTGAACAGTGGTAAATCCTGATCTGAGCCAAGAACCTGACATCAAACACAGCAGGAGCCACTGTGTGACACCTGCTCAGCTGCTGCACAGGTGGGAGGTGCTGAGCTGCCAACGTCCCTTTGTATTCTATGAAATATGGAAACAAACGGCACAATCAGTACTTTATATTAAATAAACTGGTAATAAATGCAAAGGTACATTACCCTGGAGATTTACCTTCATTCTCCTGCACAACTTTCCACTGAAAAGGCAGAAAGCCCTAGAAAGAAAATAATGAAATTATGGCAGCTGCTAAGGAGAAAGGAAGCAAAGAAGTAAAACATTCTGACCTGGAAAAGAAATTCAGGCTGCAACTTCAGGACAAACTGGACTCTTCTACCACAGGGGTTAACAGCAGATTTAAAGTCATTATTAAGTTTCAGAGTTAAAGCCCCACTGCTGATGCTGAGGCATTACAAACCTCTTGGAAGTTACAGCCTTGGAGGATTTGTCAACACCTGCCTCAGTCTGCCAGGCTAATGCCTAAGGAATTTTTTCTACACTAACCATTTGAATGTAAATCAAAGTGAAGAGTCTAACAGACACTTTGGGCAGTACTTGGACACAGCACAGAGCATGATTTTGTTATGGGGAGCTTCCCTCTGTGTGAAAACATTTAAATGAAGAAGGTTCCTCTGCAATGAGTAGCAAAGGTGGCTTCAACTTCGTCTTTTGCTCTTTGAATTTTGTGCCCTCAAACATTTCCTTCCACAATACTCAGCTGGTTAGGTATAGTGTGCATGGTTCCATCAGAGACACAAATGTCACCCCAAGAGCATGCACCACTAGAGCCAAAATAAAGCTTTCCCCATTATTAATAAACATTCAACCCATTACTCAAAAGTGCGTAAAGTATTGGTACTCCCTCAGATAGAAACATTCTGAAATACAGCTGGTAAGTGTTGTGTTTATTAAGGAACTGGTTTGTAAGTGGAGTTGCTTGTTTTTTTGATAACCAACATGACACTTCCCCTTACAGATAAGAAGGAATGCAACAGAAAGAAAAACTCAGCAAAATACTAGGAAAGAAGGGATAGAGGGACAACTTTGGACTGTTGTAACTTAGCAAGTTAACACATCTCCAAACCCATGTCAAAGAGCCATCAGACTCATGGGGGCAGGGCCAGTTTATGCAGTGAATTCTCACAGCCTGTGCTTGCAGATCCTGCACAAAGCTCGAGTGGCTGCATCGCCAGTCCAGCAAACAGAGACAGCAAAAGCACAGCCAGTGGTTTCAGTCTCCTCAAGTCTCCCATTTCATTACTCACGGGTAATTAGGTTATTTTCTCACACAAAGCAGTTTAAAGCCAGGCAGTGCAATCCTTCTCAGTACAAGTTCCAGAGGTCCCTGTGATGCAGCATTGCTGCACCAGCCACTGCTGGGCAGTGGGTCTGGACTGGGCAGAGCACACACCACGGGGTGTTTTGCCAGCCCAACTGAGCAGACCTCGTTCAGGTACAAAGCAACCACAGAGGCCCCAAATTAAGGTTTGTCCAACTTGTGTGTGCGCTCGTGCCTCCGCAGGGTCCCTGACTCGGTGAAGGAATGGCCACAGAAGTTACAGCAGTAGGGCTTCTCTCCGGTGTGGATGCGGTGATGGCGCTGCAGCGATGCCAGCCGGGTGAAGGTCCCTCCACACTCCTCGCAATAGAAGGGCCGTGCCCCAGAGTGAGTCTGCTGGTGCCTCTTGAGCCTGAGCAGCTGCACGAACGCCATGCCACACTCCTGACACTTGTAGGGCTTGTCCTCCCGGTGGATCACCTTGTGCTTGGACAGCAGGTTGGGCTTATCGAAGCCTTTACCGCACGTCGGGCAGCCGTAAGGTTTGAGGTCGTCTTCCTGAGACTTTGGGTTTGCAGGACAAGCCTGATCCGGGCACTCGGCGTTGTGCTGCTGGTTGTGGTGCACCACAGACCAGGGGTTCCTGGCCATGCCGCTGGCCAGGATGACCATGGAGCGCTCGATCTTGTGCACGTTGCGCAGGTGCCTCCAGACGTCGGCCGTGCGGATGAAGCCCTTGTCGCACTCGGGGCACTTGTGCGGCCTCTGGCTGGAATGGATGAGCTTGTGCATGCGCAGGTTGGCGGCGCGGGAGAAGGCTTTGGTGCAGATGGGACAGCGGTAGGAGCTCTCCGGCGGGCGAGCTCGCCTGTGCTCCTGCGGCTGGCTCACGCTGCGGAAAGAGGAGCCGCACTCCTTGCCTCGACAGGGCAGAGCTTCCTCGGGGACGGGCTCCGCGCCCTCGCCAAATGCATCTCCAAGAGCGGCGCTTCCGTCGTCCTCGCGGAGTTTCGCTATTGTCCGCGGCTGCTCAGAGGAACAGTGATCTAAATCTTCTTCTCTCTGCAGGTGGAAGCTGCTGCAGGAGGGGGCAAACTGCCCAGCTGGGCTCTCACCTTGTTTCTGGCAGTAGGTGTCACAGGTTTCTTTGTCTGCAGGAAGCTCCTTCTTCCCTGCGGGCCCAGCAGACTTTCCAGGAGGACTGCAGGAGGAATTCATGCCCACCTCCTTCTGCGGCCTACAGCTGTGGCCCAGCTGCTCCGTGGCCTTTCTGGGATAATTGGAATGCTCTCCCCCTGTGTCACAAATGTTATTCTCAGAGGCATCCATCCTGTGAGGCAAACACTGCATTCATCTGCAGCTCATCATCACCCAGAACGTTGTGTCCTTCATGGTAAGTCCATTCTCAGGTCTTTTGACAGTCCTCCCTAGAAAATAAACCACCTGTTTCATCAGTGATTCTTCTGATGTTACAAATTTAGAACAGTGAAGGTATTTTTCTGATTCAAAGAATGGGACAGACTATTAGATATGCAGAAGAAACAGAATCATCTACTATTAGATATGTAGAAAGTATACATTCAGCACACAAAACACAGACAGATTGTTCAATAAAGTTAAATCCACTATCATCAGCCAGCCTTCACCACCAAGTATAAATTGATAACCCCAATTTTAAATTTTTTTAAAGAAGAGAAATTACCAGAGCATCCCAGAATGGTTTGGGTTGGCAAGGACCTTACAGCTCATCTCATTCCAACCCCTGTCATGGGCAGGACACCTTCCACTAGACCAGATTGCTCCAAGCCCCATCCAAACTGGCCTTGAGCACTTCCAGGGATGTGGCAGCCACAGCTTCTCTAGACACGCTGTGCCAGGGCCTCACCACCTTCACAGTAAAGAATTTCTTCTTAATAACTAATCCAAATCTCTGCCCTTTTAGTTTAAAAATGTTTCCCTTTGTTCTATCTGTGTAAAATGTTGCTCCTCTTTTCTGTAAAATCCCTTCAAGTACTGGAAAGTGGGATAAGGCATCTCTGAATATAAGCATACATTTCAATGAACACATATATGTAAAAACATAAATATATCTGTATTCCACATGTACATAAATGTAAAACTTGCCTATTTAGCTTCAGCAGGCTGCTCAAGGCAGTACAGAGATGTGCATTAAGTGAAAGCTCTTATTCAGATTCCAAATAGGCTGGCTCCATCAGCCGCACAAGCCACGCTTTCTTCTGCTGGAGACACGGAAAACAATCTGGATTAGTCCTCATTAGTCACTGCCTGGAACAGCGTGGCTCGACTCACCCCCACTCCAGCCATTCCCGACAATTGAATAAGGAGCTGCTAACAAGAGTGTTCCTCACCTCCGGCCCTCCAGCTGAGCCGCCGATGCCTTTGGGGCGGGAAAACTTTCCAAGGGATGCTGGCGCTGCTTGGCTTAAGAGAACTCCATCACCACGGCTACCCATTTCCTGCAGAAGGGGGGTGGTGTGGAAACCGCGGCGTGGGCTGAGAAACAATAACCACAATAAATACACGCACATACATATATATGTATATATATTAAAAAAGAATAATTTGTTGTTGTTGTTGTTCCAGGCAGCATGATCCCCCTCCCTCCCCAACTTTTCCCCGCTCCGGTGCCCGTTCCTTGTTCCCCCGCCCTACCTGGGCGCTGCATCCCCCGCGCATCCCCCGCGCATCCCCCGCGCATCCCCCGCGCATCCCCCGCGCCGGCGCGGAGCCCGCGGCAGCGGCACCGGCGCAGTGGCGGCTCGGCCGTGCTGGAGCTGCCGGCAGCGGGGCGGGACCGGTCACCGTGTCCCCTCCCCGGACACTGCGGCCCCTCCCCGGTCACCGCATCCCTTCCCCGGTCACCGCATCCCTTCCCCGGTCACCGCATCCCTTCCCCGCCCACTGCATCCCTTTCCCGGTCACCGCATCCCTTCCCCGCCCACCGCATCCCTTCCCCGGTCACCGCATCCCTTCCCCGGTCACCTCATCCCTTCCCCGGTCACCGCATCCCTTCCCCGGTCACCGCATCCCTTCCCCACCCACCGCATCCCTTCCCCGGTCCCCTCCCCGGTCACCGCATCCCTTCCCCGGTCACCGCATCCCTTCCCCGCCCACTGCATCCCTTTCCCGGTCACCGCATCCCTTCCCCGCCCACCGCATCCCTTCCCCGGTCACCGCATCCCTTCCCCGGTCACCGCATCCCTTCCCCGGTCCCCTCCCCGGTCACCGCATCCCTTCCCGGCCCACTGCATCTCTTCCCTGGTCACCGCATCCCTTCCCCGCCCACCTCATCCCTTCCCCGGTCACCTCATCCCTTCCCCTGTCACCGCTCCCTGCTGCCGCTCCGTGCCCCATTCTCTGTGCCCCCTGTGCCAGGGCCTCATCTCTGTCACGGGGAAAAAAAATTCTCCCAATATTTAATCTAAACCTGCTCTCTTTCAATTTGAACCCGTTCTCCCTTGCCCTGCCACTCCAACTCTTGCATATATTCTTGCCCCATCTTTCTTGTCCAGGTACTGCAAGGACACAAATAGGTCACCCCAAAGTCTTGTCTTCTCCAAGTTGAGCACTCCCAGTTCTCTTGGCCTTTCCTCATGGCAGAGGTGTTCCATCCCTCTGCTCACCTTGGTGCCCTCCTCTGGACTGGCCCCAAGGTCCTGTCCCTCAGCTCCAGCTCGCAGCAACTCATGGAGAGCCCCCACCCTGACAATAACTCTGTATCCATCTTCCTGCAGGGGTGTGGCAGGGATTGATTCACTTCCAGGCCCTGCCTTGTCAGAAGAAAGGGGCTTTGCCCCTGTCAGGAGGGATCAATCCACCTCCCAAGACTTCCTACTAGAAAAGTCTTTGCACCCAAAAGGACATTCAGCATCTGCAGTGACGCGTCACCGGGGCCTTCCACAGTGGCACCAATTCCTTGGGAGCTCCTTTGCCCAGCCATCCAAGGATCCCACCTGCCTTTGCCAAAGCCACAGCAGGATCATGGTCCACGCTCGAAACCCCTCTCCAACATCTCTGTGTAATCTTACAGAGATTGCTCCAGCTTTAAACCCGGCTCTGGGAAACTTTGCACTGCCTTTTCCTAGCAAAACTCCTCCAGCTTTGGGACATAGGCTCCACAATTAGCAGCAAATTCAGAACTGAAAGGACAAATGAACAAGAGTGTACATCACCAGCATGCAGATACGGTATAGAAGAATGCTCCAAGCTCTGTATTATTTTTGTGGTTGCACAGATCTTGCTAAAAATAGACATGAAACCAGAAACTGCTCTGCTGGGAGTTGAGGGTGAGGAAAAGAAATGTACCTACTCCTTCCACATGGAAATGCAAGTTCCTTCTGAGAGCAGAGTAAGTGGCAGCTCAGTTCCTTCAGTTGAGGCACTTCAAAAATAAGTTTGCAACAATCCTTTAATGACAGTCCTTAAATCCATGAGGAGCCCACACTCTGCTTGGAATGGCAAACCTTGCAGAGGAAGAACTGTCATTCCAACTTTCCCAAACTAGGGAAAAAACCCGAAACAACTCAGAAGGTTTCTGTTATTTTTACTGTATTTTTGTTTTTCCAAATTTAAATACTTAGATTTTTCTTACTTAGCTGGGCAGGGTAAAGGCTACCTCCCACCTAGACCCAGGATGCACAGAATCACACACCCCTTCCACATCCCTCATACAAGACAAACACACACACATCCCCTCCCCTTTTTATAAGGAAAACTCTAGGAATACAGAAGGACATGCACCCACATCCCCACAGCCAAGCACGTTTATGTGAGGCAAAGATGATGAATGGCCAGTTCTTAAACATTCCAAATTGTGGTTTATCACAGCCACCTAGGAATGGTGTAGTGCCAGCAGTGTCCTTCTGAAACGTAAATTTTAAGGGATTTAGAGATTTTAGAGGAGCTAAGATTTTAGTTAGAAATAAGCCTTACTAGAGTTAATTAAAATAAATGAGTAGGCCTTGATGAATTAGGAGTTAGCAATAACTGATTGCTTGTCAGCACAATGTTTAGTTAGCTGGGTTTATAATGAAGAATATAGAAACTGACAAAGAGCTTTTAGGAACATAAGACAATTGTGGCCTCCTCTGTTCTGAAACCAATTGAAGACAAGGAGTGGGAGTTCTACCAAGAGTTCATTTGTCATATTGGCATTGAAAAGGTAGAAAGGTCAGAACAAGAAAGACTTCATTGACTTCCTCATTTTGGGACCCCTCCCCATGAAAGCGACACTGACCCATTTCAAGGAACAAAGTACACATGCTTAATACTTTTTGAAATGATTAGCATACAAAGTGGGGAATGGGATGTACCAAAATGATGAATATGGATTTGTATTTTGGGTATTCAATACTTGTATGGATAAAAAGACTCTGTAATCACTTGGAAGCTGCAGTGTGGATTTGGGAGCTATCCCACACACAATAAACACACATTTTCTAATGCTCTTCCTCAAAATCACCAATAAAAATTTGTTTTCCCCATCCTCACTTATTCTCCCTTGAGGTTCCTCAGAGTGTTCAGAGGAAAAGAATGCTCAACATTCATCTGCATGCTGCAGGTCAGGGTTGGTGGGTTGATTCAATCACACTTTTATAGGAAATTTTTAGGATTCCTCTTCTTGGCACTGCAGTTGGGTTTCTTGTTGGACTGAAGGTCTGCAGGGTGCACCTCAGGCTGGAAGGTGGTGAGGAATCTTCCATCAGTTCCAGCTTCCCACTCTTGGTGAGGCTCCTGTGGGATCACCTGGGTGTTCCTCACCTTTGTGACAACTGTTGTTAGTGTTCAGCAACACACATAATCACAGGATATGATTATATGCAGGTGCTTTTATTAAGAGCTCTTGGATTCAGGGGTACAGACCCGAATCTGTTCTGACACTGCTTTCGAGCTGAACATATTTTATATTCTATCGTTATATAACTTACATATTAATTATTAAACTTATATTGTTCTATTGTATACATTGACATGAGTTTATAGTGATCTTTCTCAGGCCCCTGACCACAGTTTCTAATGATTATTCTTACGATTAAACAGCAATTATATTTAATTACTAAACAATCATAACATCTAACAATTATATCACTTATCATGTACTAGCTACAAGGTGCAGTTCTAGCAAGGTACAAGGCCTTCATGTACCTAGGGTATTTATTTTTTGTTTTTCAGGGCCTACTAAGCTTAATTTTCCTTTTAACCCTAAATCCCCATGATTTAAACACCCTTTTACTATCACTGTCAGCACCAGGAAGCAAGCCTGCCTCCCACCTGTGGTATCACACCGTGCTCACTTGTTAGGAAATGTGGAAACTCTCAGGCAGTGCAGATTCCTGTGCCCAGCTTCCTTGGGAAAGAAACAAGAATTTCATTATCTGCCAGGCAAAGTTAGTATTTAATCTGTCGGTTTAATTGAAAATACTTCAGTGGGGATAAATAATGCAGAGCACTGCAAATGATGCCTTGTGGGTGAGATCAAAGACCCCAGGCAGGGCCTCGTGGCTGCTGGATTTTTGGGTTGAGATGAGACAAAGAAGGGATTCCGTGCAGGGTAACAAAAGCAGCATGGACACACCCCACACCCTGACTGGCAAAGTGTCCACACACTCATCAAATCCATCAGCACAGCCCCAAACTTCCCTTCTGGCTTTGATAACATAGAACACTCTGTTGGTGTTTCCCTTTTAGCATAAAATTACAATGACATTCAGAGATCTTGCTCTGTTGGTCCTCAGACAAACACACTTACCTCTATCAACTTTTTTGATTTTTCTTCCTAACACCGAGGTATTTAAATGTTTTCTGCTTTCTCTTTCACAAGTTGCATCTTCGAGCCCATGATTTCATTAAACTCTTCATTCTAAGCCTCTTCCAGCACACACACCCACAAAAAAAAATCAGCTGTAATCCTCAAGGAGAAGGCAGAAAAATAATTGAATCATCAACTTCCTTGCAATATATTATTCATATTAAAATTACATTATTGGTGTTTTGTGCCTGCCCTACATTCATATTCCCAACACACACATTTGTGGACGCCAAATCCTTTTTATTTATGCTGCCTCACTTTTATGTGTCTTAAATGTGAAGAGTCTGTCAGGACAGATGAGGATCTGTAATGTATTTGCCCGTTAGATCTACTCTGGAGTAATTTCTTAATTTAAATTTTCTGTTAAATTCACTAAAAAATGTGAACTCGTGGTTCTCATTGCCGTCACAATGGGAGCTGAATATATTTTGTGAAGGGTTTAACATCACATTCCATCAAATTTGATTTTTTTTTATGGGCCACAGAGTTTTCTGACATCTGGCTACCCTGTTCTAGGGCTGCCATAAACGTTTTAAACATCTGAATTCTTCGGATTTTTCTATGTAAAACAGGGGGAGAAAAATCCTAAGCAATGTTTCTTCTAAGAAGGAGCTGAATCCAAAGGGATTTCACTGATATTCAGCTGAAGTTTGAGCTTTTAACCCCCCCAGGGGGAAGCTGGGCCCCCTTCAGCCCACTGAACTTTGGGGACAAACCTGCAGTGCCTGTTGAATTTTGAAAGGACACCCACACTGGACCCTAAGAGCTCAGTTAAAAGAAGGTTCAGGACCTCTGGTGCAGGGAATTGTTTCACTTTGTCCAGCTCCATCTTCTTACCCTAACATATGTTTTCCTGACTTTTGCCAGAATCTTCCACATCGCTGGGTCCAGTGAACTGGCATCTCATGAATGAGGCATTCAGGAAAAACACCAAAAGACCCCAAGTTCTACCTACACCCGTTGGATGAAGTTTTTTATGACTCAGAGATGGGATAACTGAGAGGTGTTCTAAAAACTTTTATTCTATTTTTAGTTTCATGTAAAGGGTGAGATAATATAGATGTTATAATTTACACTACTATAATCAAAAGCTAACTATTTCTTAATTAAAAGGTACTATAAGTGTTTTTGGCTCATTAGCTTTTGTTATACTATGCTGTAAGTGCTTTAAAGCTAATCATCTAAAATTATTCTTTGTGAGTCTTACTATCATGTAATTTTTATAGTTTTATTGTTCTGAGGTATTTAGTCTTATTTGGTAGGGCTATCTTTGGATGCTTGTTTTTAGTTTAATTTCTCTCTCATCAATATCTGTCCTATTCCATGGCATTTCTAAATCAGCATTTCTTATCTCAAGGTTTGCATACAGATGCACACTGTGTGAACCTTCTGCCAGCTTTTGAGAATCCTCTACAAATCCATTTCCCACATACACCAAAAGCCAGACAGAGGTCCAAAATCCAGAATCAGACTGTAAAGAACATGGGAAAATTAACAGGAACAAACCAGGCAAGGGCTGTAGGAAGCAGGCTGGTTGAGGAATAACTCCCTGGCATGCTTTAGCTTCCCAAACTTGCATTTTCTTCTGCACATATTGATGAAGACTCAGCAAATTTCCAGGCAAAACCTGCTGTCTGATTGTGCAAATACTCCTGGCTGGAGATGCAGGACTGTAAAGGAGCCTGCCAGGGAATAACCTGAGCCTGCTAGTGCTGGATGAAATGTGCTCTGCAAGAACATCCTCCTCTGTGGGCTCCTGGCTGTGGGTGTGGAGGAGCTGCATCTCTGATCTGCACCTGCACCTTGTACCCGCTGCATCTCGAAACCCCAAAAATGCATCCATGAGCTTGCTAAAGGGTTAAAGGGGAAATCTCTACCTGGGCTCTGCACTCACTGGTTTATTGCTCAAACAGAATTCCTAGATATGGCTCAGGACAGTGAAATGTAAATTTTAAGGAGTTTAGAGATTTTAGAGGAGCTAAGATTTTAGTTAGAAATAAGCCTTACTGGAGTTAATTAAAATAAATGAGTAGGCCTTGATGAATTAGGAGTTAGCAGTTAACTAATAATTGATTGCTTGTCAGCACAATGTTTAGTTAGCTGGGTTTATAATGAAGAATATAGAAACTGACAAATAGCTTTTAGGAACATAAGACAATTGTGGCCTCCTCTGTTCTGAAACCAACTGAAGACAAGGAATGGGAGTTCTACCAAGAGTTTATTTGTCATACTGGCATTGAAAAGGTAGAAAGGTCAGAAGGAGGAAGACTTCATTGACTTCCTCATTTTGGGACCCCTCCCCATGAAAGGGACACTGACCCATTTCAAGGGAAAATCACGCATGCTGAATGGCTTTTGGAGTGATCAGCATACGAAGCGGGGAATGGGATGTACCAAAATGATGAATATGGATTTGTATTTTGGGTATTCAATACTTGTATGGATAAAAAGACTCTGTAATCACTTGGAAGTTGCAGTGTGGATTTGGGAGCTATCCCACACACAATAAACACACACTTTCTAACTTTGTACTGTTAGAGGGTTTTTGTCCCTCACAGTTGGATATCAGTACTAGATCAATATCCATATTTTTTAATAAATCAACAGCATTTAAAGATCTATTCAATAACCCTTCAGCACAAAGGATTTTTACTGCAGCTCTTCATAAGTTTATATGAGAAGCTTTCTGTGGTGTCCCAGGAAATCACAAACTCTCGGCGAGTTCTTTTTCTTCTTCTTTTTCATGTCCCTGCTCGAGCAGAAAGGCGAGATAAATGTCCCAGCCGGACCATTCTGGAATTTAAAACGGGATCTGACCGAGCAGCTCCGGCCACACCAGGGCCACCCCAAAACCCTCCGGAGGCATTTCCCAGCCTGTCCCTCCCTCGCCCTCCGCTCCTCCCAGAGCTGAGTCTCCAAGGCTGCCATCAGCCCCTGTCACACCCCCTGTGACAGCCACACCCAGGGATCAGCCCCTGTCACACCCCCTGTGACAGTCAGAGACAGGGATCAGCCCCTGTCACACCCAGGGATCAGCCCCTGTCACACCCCCTGTGACAGACAGGGACAGGGATCAGCCCCTGTCACACCCCCTGTGACAGACAGGGACAGGGATCAGCCCCTGTCACACCCCCTGTGACAGCCAGGGACAGGGATCAGCCCCTGTCACACCCCCTGTGACAGACAGGGACAGGGATCAGCCCCTGTCACACCCCCTGTGACAGCCACACCCAGGGATCAGCCCCTGTCACACCCCTGGCAGGGCGGACACAGCTGGGGACAGCCTCTCCAGTGTGACTGACACTGCCAGGGACGTCCTTTGTCACATTCCCAGTGTGACTGGCACCATCAGGGACCGCCCCTGTCACACCCCCAGTGTGACAGACACCGCTGGGACATCCCCTGTCACACCCCCAGTGTGACTGGCACCATCAGGGACCGCCCCGTCACACTTCCAGTGTGACTGGCAGGGACAGGGACATCCCCTTTAACGCCCCCAGTGTGACAGACTCAGCCAGGGACCGCCTCTGTCACAGCCCCAGTGTGACTGACGGGGAGAGGGACATCCCCTGTCACACCCCCAGTGTGACTGACGGGGACAGGGACATCCCCTGTCCCACCCCCAGTGTGAATAGCACTGCCCACATCACACCCCCAGTGTGAGTGACACCAGTATGGACTGCCCTTGTCACACCCCCAGTGTGACAGACACCACTGGGGACAGCCCCTGTCACACCCCCAGCGTGAGTGACACCAGTATGGACTGCCCTTGTCACACCCCCAGTGTGACAGACACCGCTGGGAACACCCTGTCACCCACCCCACAACGTCAGTGACACGTCGGCACCGTCCCTGTCCCCTGTCGCACTGATACAGCCCCTCAGGCATGGCACACACCATGTCAGGGTATAAAAAATACCCCAAAAGGAATAAAAGTGCCCCATGACCACTGTTTGTTCAAGCCCACCTGCTCAGTCCCTCTCCAAAATGCTCCTGCCAGTGTTAAATTTCAATTAAACACTCAAATGCCCACAGGCTCCTCAGATTCCAGGAACACGCTGCTACAGCAGGGTAAGGAATGCCCAGGTTTGGGGTGACAGCTCTTTTTCCTCATTTCTTCATTTCCTCTTTTTCCTGCCCCTCATCCCAATCTCTTGCTGATAACCTGTATCCCATCTTCTCAGGATTTATTTCTTATTTTTTTATCCCTCCCAAAAGCATCACACAGCTTCAGCAAGTCTGGAGACAAACTTGTGCGGAGCTGCCAATCCAAAATCACGGCGTTTGGGAGCCCGGGACCTTCCTCAGCTTTCCACACCAAATATTCTGGCTGTGGGTTAAGGCAGGGTTTGGATGCTCAGGAAGGAGCATGGAAATCCAGGAGCCACGTCCCCGTGCCAGGCTGTGCCACCCTTGTGGCACTCTGTGACTCCTCCAAGCAGCTGAGCTGCCCACAGAAAATGAAGAAATGACTGCACAGGAGAGCGCCAGTGCACGAGGGGGGTGTGAGCAATCCCAAAATATTCAGGAGAAGCCTCGGGATGCAGGACTCTCTGCTAAATCAAGGCAGGGGAATGATGCCTGTGCTATGCAGATGAGCTGTCATATTGTCTCCCACACAAGAGCGTCTCCAAAGGAACCTACACCTACTGCAATTATCCTGCAGCATATGGACATTTATAGGTCAAAAAAAAAAAAAAGGGGAGAGTAATGGTTGGCCAAAAAAAGCAGGAGCCCAGATAATTCTCCAGTGTTATTTTGGAAAGTGCAGACACTGAGCAGGATAAATTATACATACCTGAGAGCCATTAGAAAATGTCAGGTCTCCTCTAAAGCGCGTTAGAAGGGGGGGAAATGCCTCCAGCTTTCTTGTGCAAGAGGAGAATGCGGTATGTAAATAATATTCTCTAATAAAAATCGTCCCTGGGATGAGTTTTCAAGCTGATTCCAACCCTCTCTTGTGCTGGGGACAGAGTGTGGGGCCACATCCTGAGAGCCAAAGGCATCCCTGAGCTGAAGCTCTCTGCACTTCCATTGCTGGAACAACCATGATGTATAACCCAGGAGCTCCTCCCGGAATGATTTCAGAGCAAACCCAGAATATTTGTTACCCTTCTCTAAATTTAGCTGGGGAAAAAAAAAAATAATAACTTCTGCTGCCAACTCTATGAAAACAACACATGTATCTTGACAGCAAATGATTTCAAAATGAAGACCAACCAATAATGCAATGTTCTGGGTGTTGGGGGAGGAAAATCCTGAAGTTTGCATTTCCAAACTCACAGCATTCACTTCCAGCATGTACCTGACTCACCCCCAGTTTTATGCACCATCCTCAGTGCAGTTTTCCAAAGCTTCTGGCTCTGATAAGAACCAAATCCTCTGCTGGCTGATGCTTCTGCTGGAGAGCTGAGATTTCTATAATTAGCATTAGAGAGAATTTGGGGAGGGATCTGTCTTTTTTCGGTTCGCTTTGTTTGTTTTTTTTTGTAAATTCAGATGTTACACATTTTAAAACAAAACACTTAAAACATCAGCACATCGGTTCATGATTGCAGAGTGGAGATGAGGAGCACGTCAGTAGTTGAAAAAACATTAAATTTGCAGGAAGTGACTGAAATGTTTGCACAGAAGGGGGCAAATGGAGATAAGACAGGCAGGCTGCTTGCATTCAGCTCGAGAAACTTGTACAGCAGAGATTTACCCTTTCCAAGAGAAGTAAGGGGGGGGAAGCTTGCAGGACTATGCTGGAAATTATGTTCACATAGAGGTAGAATACCTCTTCTCTGGATATTTTGGTCATTGCTGGGATGACCAAGGTGCTGCTCTTTGCCTGTTTGTATGAATGCCTTTTCCTTGGGCAAGGAAATTGCCCAAGGAAATTAAAATTGCCCAAGAAAATTAAATTTTCTTTGTCAGAATCTCCAAGAAGAGTCAAGGCATAACTATCACAGGATGGTTTGGGTTGGAAGGGACCTTAAAAATTATCTGGTCCAACCTCGCTGCAGGGACACCTTCCACCAAGCCAGGCTGTACAAACCCCATCCAGCCTGGCCTTGAACACTTCCAGGGATGGAGTTTTCCAGGATGAACTTCTCCATGAAAATCCCTTTGCGCTGCCTGCAGCCACTGACTGCACAAGGAGGACACCCAAATTGTTTTAAACACACGAAGAGCTCAGCAAAGCCCCTCTAACCCAGGAGATACAAAAGGTCTGGTTTGATTTGCATTTCTCAGCCTTCCTGAGCTGTCACAGGCTCAGGATCATCTCCTCACGCTGGGGAGAGCTCACAGAACACTCACCTGAACCAGAGGTGTCTCTCCTCCATCTGGGAAGAAAACAAGCTTAACATTTAAATCTGTCTGCAAGGTGGGAGCAAATGAACTCCTGAGCAGCTGCACAAAGCAACGAGAGCGCAATAAAACTAAACAGGTAATTACTGATGGATTATCTGGAGTCACAGGCTCACACCAAACCAGCCAGGCGAGAGAGCTTAAAAAATACCTGACAGCCAAAGCACAGCTCCAGAGCAGAGAATGGTAACAGGCAATTTCATCCTTGACACCTTTGTATCTGCTTTTTTTTTTTGTTTTTTTTTTTTTTTTTTTTAGAACAGCATTTATTCAGATTGAAAAAACAGCCCTTGCAAGAATCCAGATAAGGTTCCTCACATCACTTTGCACACAGCTAATCTGTGAGTGTCTCTGTGACCACATGGAAAGTAAACCTTACTTTATACAGGACAATTGAGTTGCCAAGTAAAATATAGGTTTTCCTACTTTTTTTTTTTCCCCCCCCCATGGAACTGAAATTTGAACTAATGGATCAGAACAGGTAACATGATCCCAAAACACCTGGACAGGAGAGGTTAAGATAGTTATCCTTGTTCAGATGAAGAATCTATTGGTTATCTGTCCTAGATTTAATTAGCAAAAACCCTAAAGATTGACTAGCTCAGCACAAAATTCCTGGCTGGAGCCAGTTTCATATTTGACAGGATAAAATACAGCTACTTAAGAGAGCTGGAAGAGCACACCTATGACAGGTGAATGTTGATGAGCTTTCAGAGAGTAAAGGGCTCTAGAGACCCAGCCCTGTATTGAGGAAACAAATTTGAGATATTCAAGTGCAAGGAATAAGCTTTGGGAATAACTTTTGGGTGCCCGGTGCTGCCTTGGGGTGGGACTCTGGCTGCTGCACCCTTTTGGGTGACTTTTAAACTGAAGGAGCAGAGGCAACACAGAGCAGCCAACACAATCAGAGCCACTGTCATAGGTAATAACTTCAAGATTCCCAAATTGCTGATAAATCCATGATACTCATATAAAAATTAATGACCCATTGGCTGCAAGCAGCAAAGTACAAGGCAAAAACAGATTTGTTGATGTATCTATTTGCCATTTGCTGCCTGCCCTCACACTAGAAGTGTTTCTGGTTATGGTTGCTGTTAATTGCTTTTTATCTAACAGTGGAGCTTAGAAGCTTCAGCTGAGATGAGGTTTCACGGTGTTAGGCAATTACCCAAAGATGCAGATGCACAGAAATTCCCTGGTTTGTAATGTGGACGAGGCAGAACACAGTGTGATATCTCAGGCCTGAAGAGAGCCTTCTGATTTAGAAAGAAAACAAGGTCTGCCTGACCAGGGCAGCATCAGGGAAGGTTAAAAACTGACTCACTGCCTCCTTGTGCTTCACCTGTTAGAGCTCCCAGATTAAAAATTCAGCCACGGCTGCTTGGATTTTAACTCATCAACAGGAACACACAGAAGCATCATGTTTTCAAACACTCCACATCTTCAGGAGACATCCCTCCTAAGGAGGGCTTCCTTGTGCAGTGTCATTATCTCCGACAGATCTGCTTTGGAAATTTCCTCTCGGGGCTCCTCCACGCTGACAAGTGAATTCTCTGCATCAGAAATATTTGTTCAGAGGCTGCCAGGCTCATCAGTCACTTCCCTGCGAAGGAGGTGGTCCAGGGGGGATTCTGCTCTTCCCCCTCCTGTTGCCCGTGCAAAAATGATGTTATTGAGGAAGGGCACATGTCTGTGCCACTTGTCCCTCTGTGGTGATGCTCATTTCTCTGTCAGGGCTGGGGACAACACTTGTCCTGGCTCTCACGGCCACACCAAAGATGACAGGGTAACCTGGGCTGGCCCAAGCAGGACTTCCAGCCCCATGGGCTCCCTCCTTCTCTGGGCTTAGAGGGCTCAGATATTCCTGCTGGCTGCCAGCCACAGAGCTAATTATTTGGGACCCATCCATGCACACGAGCATGCTAGGAGTGGGATTGTTTAACAAGCGCCTTTGGACTGATGCCAGCTCTTCATGGAGTGCACCAGTGATTTGTGGTGTCTCCACGTGGATGAGGAGAGGATTCAGGCAGCATCCAGACTGAGGGGTTACCAAAGGCCTCCTGTGGCCCCAGCCTTACCTAAGGAAGAGCTTCTTCCTCCAGCTCTTCTTGCTACTTCATCATTAACAAAGCACTCAGCTGTTTTATCTCTGAACAGGGAGATTTCTTGTGCACATATAAATCAGCATCTCTCTAGCTGGAAAGCTCAGTTTTCTCCTGGCCAACCCTGTCTGAAAGCAAAGGCTCTACCACAAGAAGGAAAAATACCTCCCCCTATTCATTTTCAGACGTGGTACACAACAGCCTTTTCCCTTGCTGAAATGTTGTTTCATCCCATGTTCACCAATTAGGAAAATAATTTTGCTTAGACAAGAGACGAGGAAAATACAACGTGGCTCGTTCTTGTTTTTGTCACCAGAGAAGGTTTGATTTGGCCTCTTTGAAAGATGGCTAAGGACTCATTTGTCCTGATTATTCCACTTTGGAGCTTGTGCTGCTCTCCTACACGTCGGGAACCAGATGAACCCAGTGGTGAGCATGTCAAGCTTTGAAAAGTGTCACAGGAGGAGAAGTGCTATTAGTTCATCGTGCTGACAAAGGTGCCACGCTGGATTTCCAGCCTCTCCCTTAACTGCTGTGTCTATGGCTTCTGAAGCCAAAAGGCAAAGGCTCATTAATTAACAAAAGAAGCTGGGAGATAATCTTGTGATTAAGTTATTGGAGTGGGACCTGGGTTGATTTCTCAGTCCTGGGCTGGTTGCTATGTGATATTATTCAAATCCCTGCCTGGAGACCAGGCGGTGGCAGCTCCCCATAGGCTGCTGGTGCTGTGGGCAGGGGCTGCTGCTCAGCACATCTCTCCTTATTCCAGCTGGATGGGGTCACCTCTGCCGGCAGACAACGGCAGAGACCCCCCAACTCCAAATGCACTGCACGTTCTGCAACTGGCCTTTGCTCAAAAGCTCGCTGCTTTTTTCCAGAATCTCCTGTGATTGACTAAATCACTCCTCTTAGTGGTTTTTTTTTCCCCCTCCTTTTCTTCTGTTTCCTAGTGAATGTCTTTACCTTCTGTCTGTTGCAAATGTGAACAGTTTTAATTAGGTGCTGTTGAAATGTCTTTTGCAGTTTGGCATCCTGTTTCGTTTTGCTCCTCTCGTTCTCTTTGCAGTTCTGTTCCTTCCCACATTGCTTATGTTTTCTTGTTTGTGGAAGCTTTTCTCTATATGCATAATTTAATCATGCTGCACTTCAATCTCATCTCTAATAAGCATAAATAGGGAAGAGGGCAGCTGAAGCCCATCTCTCCAGATGCCCCTTAAATAATCTTCTTTTCCTCCAGAGTGTCCTTCAAATATTTCCAGCTGAACCCAAAGACAAAGCTCTCAGCTCAATAGATTTGTTTTCAAATTATATAAATTATATTCTTAAATTACTTGATTTTTTTCCCACTTCAACTTCAGAGACCAGACTGAGCCTACACCTTCAGCTGAGGTCCAGAACAGCAGGGAAGTGTTCAAGAAACTCAACAAAGAACCAAAACCCCAGAGGAGGTGCCACTAATCCAGTTCCTCATCCCCTCTTTTTCCTGCTCTGGGGTTGAACTAGTGGATTTTGCTTTTGTTCAAATTATCCTTACTGAGACAGCAGCAAATCTACAGTCTTCTACTAGGTAGATTTGGTTTTGATGTTGCCTTACTCTATCCTCAGTGCCTTTATCTATCTGCATTGAGTGTCCCAAAGTAATTTTTTATATATTAAGCAGATCACTGTTGATCCAGTTACATCCAGCTTATCTGGGGAAGTCAGTAATTTCAATTAAGCTGCATTATGCATTTACTTTTAGTTACATAAGAGAAGACAGACTTCCCTTTTTATTCCTCCTGATCTGCAGCAGCAGTCCCACAAAAATCATGACAAATAGGGCTGAAGTGAAGGGCAGAGATGGGACAGCTCACCTCTAACACCAGGGCATGGTCACCTACACCTAAATTCACCTCAGAGAGGAACTTTGACAGCCCCACACAGAACCTTTTTCAGCTGCAGCCTCTGCAATCTCTGCCACGAGCTGCTCCAGCATTTACCTTACACCCATCAGGACCAGGTTTTCTCTCAATCCTCTGTCATGTTCAGATTGCGTGATCCTTCTCCCACCAAATCCTGTACAAATCCTGTGAGTCCTGTTATCAGACCTCCAGGAGAAGCTGTGGATGCCCTCTCCCTGGAAATGTTCAAGGCCAGGCTGGATGGGACTTGGAGGGCAGGCAGTGTACCCCCTGAGCAGCTCCACCCCACCAAAAGGGGATGTTGGAGAGGCAGGGATGAGCAAGATTCGCTTTCTGAGGAGCTGATAAATTCCCAGCCACGTTTCTTTAACATTTATTTTGCTGAGGTTTGACATGAGCCATCCCCTGCCATCACATTATCAGGGACAACTGCCTCGCTGCAGGGAAATCACTGAGCCAGGCGTGGGAGAAGAGAGGATTATGTAGGAGAAGGCTTGGGGTGTGATGAATGGGATTTACAGGCAAACCCTCACTCTGCCTCCATCCACGGGAGACAGAGCTGAGCTCCTCTCTGCAGCACTTTGTCCCGGCGCTGGTTCCAGTCAAAAAGTGCAGGACCTTGCCAGCCTCTCCTCTGTGCTTTGGGGTATGGACAAAGCCCTTTGAAGGTGCTCTGGGGTGGGAGCACACCAGCAGAGCTGTCCTCAGCTGACTTGGTGCTGCAGTTCCATCTCTGCATGCAGTTAAACCAGGAATTCTGGCTTAAACTATGGATTTTTGCTTCCGTGTTGTCAAAAAAGGATACAAAAAACCCCAAAAAAATCAACCAAAAAAAATCAACCCAAAAAAACCAAACAAACCAAATAAACCCCAAATAAACTAACAAAAACCCCCACAAAACCAGAAAAAAAAAAAAACCACAAAAAAACCCAAAAAAAAAAAATTAAAAAAAAAACCAACACAAAAAAAACCCCAAAACCCCAACACTGTTCTATAGTGTTTTCCAAATTAAATAGCACTTCATGACCAGCTGCTCCGAGCTCAATCCTAGGGGACACCTGTTGAATTTGATTCCCTCCTTCCTTTAACCCCTTACTGGAAAAGCTGCAGCCCTGCACTCCAAGCTCACAGGTCTGTTGTGGGCCCATTGGTAAAAATCCAAACTGTTAACAAGTGCCCTTTCCAATGCAGCAGATGAAATCAGCACCCCAAAAGTATCAACTCCTTCAGTGTAATTTTCAGGCTCCCTTGAGCCTGAAATTTGGAGGATTCAAAGCCTTGATCTGACTCGTGGCTTGCATCCTTTTTAATTCCATCTCCACCCTGAGACAAGAAGGGCCAAAACACCAGCAAAGGTTCTGGGCATGGGATGGTGTAGGAGCGTAACTAAATTAGTATCTCAAAACTTATTTTCATTTCAATTTCACTTATAGTTTCTGCATTCTCAAAATCTTTTACTAAGCAACCACAAGGCTTTCCTGTGTCATCTTCCCCAACAGGATGGCTCAGCCAGAAAAGAAAGACTTTTAAAGAAACCCTTCTCAGGACAGCTTCCTGCTCAAGTTTTCCACCCTGCATTGAAGTGACCTCCAAAATTATCCAGCGTGTTTCTTGCCCAGGGCAGGCTCTGACACATCACAGGTTTGCCCCTGCTTAATTGAAGCAGGAGAAGCCCTGAGTAACCCAGCTCTGACAGGCACTGCTGACATTTTCTTTCTGAGAGGGGAAACCTCAAAGACTCTCCTGCCTGATAAGGTCTGACTGTTTCCACATTTACACATTTACAAAAGAAACAGGTAAAAATATCTACAGCTTTTTAAGAAGGGGGGGAAAAAAAGCCCTTTTTGCCATGCAGAGTGGAAATCCTAGCTTCAGAATTAAGGCAGCTCCAATCACTAGTTGCTTTTTTGAAAAGCTGGCCAAGCAGCTGCTGTTTGACGTTTGTGTGTGCAAAGTTACTGTACAGAAAAAGGAAAGAGGGGAGACGTGTTTGGAAGCACAGTGGGAGCTGCATGCAGGGGAAAACACATGGCTCCTTCCAGCCTGGACTCTGTGTGTGATTTAGTGCTTGCCTGGGTGATGGAAATGGAGGCATCACATCCAATATGTTTGCTGGTTATTGGGCAAAACCCACTGGGGGTAAAGCAGTGGTGGGAATGCTGCCAGGGGCATCACCCTGCTTGGGTCATCTCATGTTGGAACCCAGGGCACAGGGAATCTTGCTCTGCCTGTCCTGACAAGTCCTGAGCCCCAGGAGAACACTGCTTTTAACCTTCATCCATGGAGAAAGCTCCCAAGACATTGAGATTAAATGGAATCTACGAGTGTGTGAAATAGATAGTGTTATTATCACAGGGTGAAAAACTTATGAGTTTTGGGTTTTTAGTATGGAAGTGGATAGGAGACAAGATGGAGGGTTTTGGGCATTGTCTGATCTCCTTCTTGTTCTTCATCTGCTCCATTTCCTGCAGTGTTGGTGGCCCAGAGTGATTGGTTAGAAAGAATCACAATGCAGATGTTGTGTGGACAGAAAAATCATTAGTTATAGGCAGAAATAAAGTACATTCTAAGAGTTTATTGGACAAAATAGCTTTAAAAGATCTTGAATCTGTGTGTCTTGTGGCTTTTGGAGCCTTCTTTTGTGTGCTAAGATAGAGATGTAGACAGCATGCAAAACTTCTGATAAGAGAAAAATAAAAAACAACCTGAAGACCGAAAAAACCAAGAGTCCCATCCGTCTCTCATTCCTGGCACAGAAATTTTAGGGGTACGAGAGGGATGTTTCCACAACCTCATACTCCTCCCATCAATGCAGAAAACTGCTGCTTAATGTGGATTCCTTTTTGTGCTCCTGGGTGGAAGCCAGGCCTCCTCCAGCCTTTGCAATGGGTCTGTTGAGCATCAGCATCTCTGCAGGACCACGGTTGCTCGTGGTGAGGTGTTACAGAATTTCTGAGAGACAGAGGTCATGATTTATGTTTGGAATGAGATTTGAGCTACTCCAGTCTAAGCCTCAGATTTGGGCCTTGTGAGGCCTTCCAGCCTCCGGCGCAGTTAGAAATTGAGAACTTGTGGCGCAGTTAGAAATTATGTTTAGGTAACTACAAACTAATCAGCTATCTGAGCATGAATTAGAATAGAGCTGCAGCGTGAAAAGCCTGACCACCTTAAGGCAAAGGTAAACAATGTTAGCGTGCCAATCAGAGTGCCTTTGTAGGCTGTAAACTATATAGAAGTGTATATAAACTGCCATCTTCTCTCGAATAAACGGAGAACGTAGCATTAACCATATTGGTTGGGTGTGTGTTCTGTCCAGCCCAGTTTCGCGAGTTATGAGGTCCCTGGCTTTTGTGAGGAGATGCTCCAGCTCTGCTGAGGGCCACAGGAGGCCCAGGAGCCAGAGCAGGGTGCCAGCAGCATTAAAATCATGTCCAGGGAAGGCTCACAGCTGGAGGAGACACGGTTGGATGGATTCAGGGTGGCGGTGCAGATGCAGTGTGTGCCTCTCATCAGCACCCAGCTCATTCCTTCCTGCTGCCCAGGAGAACAGGAATGCTGGGCCAGCAGTGCCAGCCAGCCAGAAATGCTCTGGGGAATAGTGACAGATGACTCCAGGAGCCCTTAAAATAACCCTGGAGCAGGGGAGAGGGGTGGATGAAGCTGTCAGAGCTCACCTGATGGCCCAGCCCCTTCTCCCTGTGGCCAGCAAGATGTGCAGCCGCAGCACA
The DNA here is from genome assembly GCF_048771995.1 of Taeniopygia guttata. NCBI lineage: Eukaryota > Metazoa > Chordata > Aves > Passeriformes > Estrildidae > Taeniopygia > Taeniopygia guttata. Next base: position 30,289,044 of record NC_133033.1, read on the forward strand.
AGGCTGAGAGACGCTGAGTTAGAATGAAAGATGGTGGGAAATAAATTGAATCTGAAACCCTTTAAATGAATGGACAGCAGAGCACAGCCTGTAGAACTGCACTGCAGAGAGAAAACAGGCACTGCTGAGCTGGCAGTGGGAGAAAAGCAGGCAGGAAAGAGGGATGGGAAAGAGGGAATTCCAGGTTCTCTGTCAGTCCCTGGAGTCAGACTGCTCCTGTGATAACAGCTCTGTCCTCTGGGAGCAGGATGGCCATCCTGGCCAGGGCAGCAGGGTGAGGATGTCCAGCTCTCCCCTCCTCTCACAGTTATCCCTGGCTGCCAGCAAGAAACCAGACACCACAAACTCCTCGGCTGATTCGCCTTCATCAATATTTTAATAGATCCTGGTTTTTTACTGTAAGAGACATCACTTCTTGTTAATTTGAGTGCTGGAATGGCACTGGCAGGCAGAATACCTTGGCTCCAAATGAACCCCGAGGGGCAAAGGGAAATATATTCCTAAGAACACCAATTGAAAAGAATCTAATTTAATAATAGATTTTGTTTGGTATCACTCTGGCACCAGCAGTCATCTTCCTGTTATTTTTAGGTTCTGATGACGCCAACAGGTTTTGTTGTTTTTTGGGTTTTTGGTTTTTTTTTTTTTTTAATTTATGCAAAAAACAGGAGAAAATTTCCATAGTTTAATCACACAGAATGAAATCACAATTATTTCTAGAATTTAAGACTTGGTGCTTCTAGATCCTCAGCAAAATATGAAGAGTTTTGCTAGAGTCTAGAGAGGAGGATAAGGACTCCTTGGTTGGGGTTTGGGGAAGGAGAGAGGGATGGGATGAGGACAGAAAACAAACACATATTTACCCAACCAGAGAGTAACGGGGTTTTAGATGAAGGATGTTACACAGCTTGAGAGACTTAGAAATACAAAACAAACATCAAAATCATCCTGTTTCATGTGACAGCCTCTTTCTTTGTGTTTTTTCTTTCCAAGGAATTAGTCATGGAAGTATTTATTTGAGATATTAGCTGCAGTAGCTACACAAACCAGTCACCAAATATTATGAATTTCTCTCCCAGTATTGTTTGCTTTCCACCGAGACATTAAATTCTTGATCTGTAAAAAAGTCGGGTTTGAAGCGCTTTTCCCCATGATTTCCTTGTCTTTGTGCATCATGAAGGTTTTTTTTTCTTTTTCTTTTATGCACTAAGTGGCTTGATAGTGGGCTGAGGATGGAAATCCAGCCCCAAAGTCACCACCAGCTGTGCTCCCAGGGTGCTGCAATGGAGAAAAGGTGTCTGCTGCACCCCAAACCCCCTTCCTTTATCCCCTCTGGAAGGAGCAGCAAGCAGAGAGAGGTTCTATGGAACATCCCTATCTCTTCCCAGCACAATGTGGCCAAAGGAAAAGCAAAGACCATCAGCTGTTCCTCTTGAAATCTGCACAGCCAACAGTGACAAATTCCCAATCAAAGAAAAAATTGTGTTCCAGGGCTGGCCAAAATGAGAGTTAACCAAACCCTTAGAAATGAGAGAATTTGGACTCAGGGACAGCAGGATCTGTATCCCTTCCCCACATTTACTGCCAGGCTTGAGGCATTTTCTGTTCTTTCTGGAGGACTTGGGATAAAGAGACTGGTTATAAAACTGCTTGGCTATGAGGAATAACTATAAATCCCTGTTTTCAGTGGATTTTTTCAAGCTTAGATGTCACTTCTGGGCTCCGAGTCATGTAAGAATCCCACATTTTCCAAGGTTTAATAACTGATGAATTCTTGCTGGTATGGGTTTTTTTTTTCTTTTAATTATTATGTTATTTTTACAATTACAAAAGGTATTTGCAAAACATTTGGTTTTTTTTTTCCCAGATAGCTTCTGGCTCCTTTCAAGCTGAAATTTGGCAGTCGGCACACATCTCTTATTCAACAACAGACACAGATTCTGCACTTCAAAACTTGTGGTGGGTACAGACCCAAGAGATTCCCCCCCCCCCTCCCCACCCATCCCTTTTCTTTCAAATCTGCATTAAAATAACGCATGATATTTTTTTGGTTGTTTTGTTTTTAAAGCAAAAGCCAGCACAGAAAACCCAGGGCTGTGTGTCAACAGCAGCCCATTAGCTACAGGTGGCTCTTGCAGAGAGGGTTTTAATCAATCATAAAGCCATGGAAGCTGATGAATTTTACAGTGGGATGATTTAATATCGTGGGACCAGATATTTTGCCTTGGATGCAAAACAGAAGTGAGGATGTGTGGCTTGCTGGATCCCCATGGCACTTCTCCCCAGCCACAGCCAGCTTGCATGGGCTTTTCCTGATCAGCCCTGGTTGGGGCAGGAATATTTGGGATTTGGACCTTCATTAGCATTTCTGGAGGGGAATCCTTTGGCCTTTTGCATCCATCACCTATTTCCCTGGAGGGAGGCACATCAGATGAGAGGGAAAGGCACACATCTCGTTTTAACTTTGAAGTGGGGGAAATGGTGACAGGGATTTTTCCTGGAGCTTCTTCTTATTCTCCCTGCTCCCTCCTCGCCCCAAATATCTTTGCAGATTTTTTAAAACCTGGTTGGTTTGAATATGCACAGGCTTTCCTAGCGTTTGCTCTGACCAGTGCCTTTGGGTAGCTTTTTGAAAAACATGAGGAATTAACATTTGAAAAGGTATTCCCACACACTCTTCGAGCAGGAAATGTGGCTTCCTTCTCCACCCACTGTATCACTAAGCAGCTTGGAGATAAATAATGGAGACTTTCATGGCCATTGTGGTTAAAAAACAGTCGCCCAGGCTGGGATAATCCTTGGAGCCTGTCTTTGCTGAGCAGGGAAATTGGATGGTGAGCTGCACCTAGATATCTATGTGCTGTCACAGTCATTGCCACCCACAGATCTGTGCACCCCCAGACCTCTGCTTAAAAGAGAGTGAAATGAAAGATTATAAACCAGTTTAGGTTGGAAGAGGACCTTGACTCGTTCCAACCCCCTGCCACGGGGTCAGGTCACTCCTGCCCTTTCCACTAGGTCAGGTTGCTCCAGGCTCCATCCAACTTGGCCTTGAGCACCTCCAGGGATGTGGCAGCCACACCTTCTCTGGTGCCAGCGCCCCACCACCCTGACAGTAATGTGTTTTTCCCTAAAATCCAATCTAAACATCCTCTCTGTCAATTTGAACCCGTCCCCCTTGTCCTGTCACCAAATATTGCCCCACCTTTCCTGTGAGCTCTCCTCAGGTACTGCAGGGCTGCAATTGGGTCACCCCAAATCCTTCTCCTTTCCAGGCTGAGCAATCCCAATTCCCTCAGCCTTGGTGGAGTAGGATGGAGTCAGCCACGTCCAGAAACACCTTTAAAGCAGTGCTGGCCCTGCCAGATCTCTCCTGCTGGCCTGAAGCAAGGCTGGAGGAGATGCTCTGGTTCCTTGGTGCCCATCCTTGAACCCAGTCACACAACCATGTAAAAGCAGCTTAAAGCAACCTCCTGGCATCCCTGGGCAGAGCAGCTTGCTTAAATCTCTGTCCCATGATGATGCCAGGCTTGGTCCAGGACCTGAATTCGTGCTGGTACTGACAGACCCTCTTGCTTTGGGGTGATGTGGGGAAGGAACCAAAGGCCTTGCAGGAGAGGTGTGTCCCAAAAGGCAAAGTCCAGGATGGGCTCATGAAAAAACATCATGGTTAAAAAGCTGGCAGATATTTTAGGTGGCCTGCTGCACCAAATGGAGATAAAATTTGGAGTGCAATTTCAGGAAGGCAAAGATCTCCTGAAGGGCAAATTTTTCTGAAGGGCAGCTGTAACCAGGACACTGCAAGCAGCACTTTCACCAAAAAAAAAAAAAAAAAAACAAAACCCAGAAATAATAAAAAGAAGGAGAAAACCAGTCCCAATTTGCCATCCAGGCCTCAGTGCTTCCTTGCCCATTTTTCCATGTGCACCAATCTGCCAAGCCAGATGTCCAAATGAGCTGTGTGGGCAAACAGGGACTTGTATGAGCAAACATTGCCTCGATGTGTGCGCTCTGGTGGGCACGGAATCAGGCACTGCACTTGGGGAGGAGCAGGAGAGGGGCTGGGGGGAGGCTGACCCCTCTCCTGGGGCACAGAACACCTGCCCTGACACCACCAGGCCACAACAGCCAGGTCCAACAAGGCTCAGGAAGGTTGGCACTGCTGCAGGAGCTCCTCCCAGCAGTGTCCCCAGCAGGCTGGGCCATGCCACCTTGCTGGTGTGGCCCTGGGGTTTGTCAGGCTCCCCATCTGAAGGGATGTGATCACAACCACAATGACATCAAGGCTCCTACCTCATCTCACCTGTGAATTCCTGCCTTCCCCAGGCTAAGGGAGGACCCCCAGGGAAGTGCTGTACCATCCTAATGTGACACAGAACACTGTTTATCTTCCACTATCTACGAATAAGCCATTAAAAGCAGAAGCAATGCATTTGCCACACTTTCACAAGCTATTCAGGAGCATTACAACAAATGAGCAGGTAATTAACCACCAGTTTCAACCCCACTAATCAGGAATTGTAATTCCAGCAGAATCACAAAGACTCTAATATTGACTCCTCTTGGAAGGAAGCAAAATTAACATTATAGTCTGGATCCCTGCTCTTAAAGCAAATTCTCACAGAAACAGCAGCGGGAAGGGAATGTTTCCCTTGGAGGACCCTGACAATCCTCAAGCATCATTCCTGGCAGCTCCAGCTGAGCAGCCCCCTTGGACAGAGCAGGTCTGGGAAGGGTGAGAAGGATTTCCCCAGGAAAAAACCTCAGCTGCAGGTTGGCCACACGTGCCTGGCTTGGGATGAACACAAAGACCCACTTGTAGGAAAGCAGGGGTGGGAGAAGGACCTCTCAAAGCACATCCTCCCATCCTCTGTGGGCTGGGGAGCCCCGGGCCTGTGTCGTGGTGGGATTGGCAGTGGCACTCAGCCCTTAGAGGGCTTTTCCAACCTAAAAGGACCAGCTCTCAGTGGGAAGAGGACACCAGCTCTCAGTCAGGGTGGAAGATCTTCATTCTGACCCCCGAGAGCCAGGTGCCACCATGGATTCCTCTTTGTGCCAGAGGCCACTTAGCTCTGCCTCAGGGCCTGGCTCACTCTGACTTGGTGGGAAGCAGAAAAAGCCTGGAACACCCTAAAGCACAGCCCAGGACCTGCATATGAGTGTGCTGCAGGTTTCTCTGGGTTCAGTTGCCCCTGGAAAGGCCCAGGGTGGCTGAATACCAAGGGTGATACTGAGCAGACAGAGCTGACACACGCAGCTCCCTCCTGCAGCTCCCGGCACACTTTGGTGCAAGGCTCTGTCTGATGCAGAGGATGCCAATCTGGCATTGAATTCCTCCTTTAAAATATTCCTCTCTCAGCTCTGGAAACATCCCCCTCCCTCCCCAAAATAAACAAACAAGCTGGGAAGCTCAGGAGCCTGGGAAGGGGCAGGAAGCGCTGGGAGATGACGGCGTCCCACGGCGGGCGGGGGCTCCTGCATCCTCCTGCCTCCTCCCGCTGGGATGCCTCAGGGTTCAGCTTTTAGATATTCCAAATTCTCTGCTGCTTCAGTGTGTAATTCTAGGCTTCACATCAGGGGATGGTGAGCTCTCTGCACAGAGTAGGGAGACAAAACAATTCCTGCTCTAGCTGGGGACCAAGAGCAAATCCAGATCCAGATGTCAGGCCCAAGAACATAAACAATGGTGGATAGAAGAGAGAAAAACAAGAAAGATGAGACTTCAAGGCCTAAACCTGTAACTGGACAATTAACTCCAAAAGGCAAATGGACCAAAACTTATAAAAGTGAGAGACCCTGTGACCAGTTGTCCATTTTGTGGACATGTTGGGTTGTGCTGCCCAAGGTGGATCTGCTGAGGCCTCTTAATAAACCCATGCTTTATTCTTTAACTCAGTCTAATCTCTGTCCTAGGTCAGCCTTCACAAGGCACTGGGTGCTTTCTGGCCCCTCTGCATCACCCCCACAGCTCAGCTCAGGTGCACCCAGGGGCAGTGTCACAGTGGGACAGGGCTGGCACCGGGTGACCTTCAGGAGAGCCAGGCTCTGGGGCTGGGGACACGTCAGATGGGTGTTGTCAGCTCTGGACAGTAATGGTTTACCCCCATTCCACACCACATCCAGCTGGGACAGGAATCCTGGGAAGGTTTGGGTTAGAAAGGACTTTAAAGATCAGCGAGGCCCCACCAAAATCGAGGGAGGCAGGAAAGGGTCTGGATGATTTCAGCCTCCACCTCCCATCAGCGAGGACAGGATGAAGGGATGCTAAGGCTGCTCCCATCTGTGCCAAGGGCTGAGGCAGCTGAATCATCTCTCCTCTCCCTACCTAAACCTCATCTGCCCTTTATAGGTCTCTGCCCCCTCCTTCCTCGACAGCAACAAAGCAAAGTGAAAAACAGAGGCTTTATTACAAACAGTACCTGTTTCCATAGAGACTTGTTAAGAAAATTACATGAGACAAAGATGGAAATGAGTGAGGAAAACACAAGGGCTCGTCCTTATGCATCAAAGTGATGCCTCACCTACCTGCAGAACCAGCAGCCCCCACCTTCCTGGAGGGGGATGAGTGTGGGTGGGGGCGCCAAGACCCCAGCCCATCCTCCCTGGCCACAGGAACTGGTGTCCCCTACCTCAGCAGATCTCCTGGCACCCCTATGGAGATGTTCCCAGCCAGCCCCCTCCATAGCTCAGCGGTAAACAAGAGCCTGGCTGTAAAATGGCAATGAAAAAGGAAGGAACAACATCTCCTTAAGGGAGAGGATGGAAGGACAAGCTGGAAAACCGTGAGGGGTGCAGGCAGGGCAGGGCCTGCCTGTCTGGAAGGCTCAGAGCCCCACCCCACCACTGCAGCTGCTGGAAGGAGCAATCCCACTGGTCCCACACATTTGGTAAAGCACACCAGGGGATGCAAACAGGGAATTAAATGGATAGGACACTTTTAGACCATGATGTTTTCTCCAGGAAAGGAGAGCAAACTCCAAGAGAGCAATACCAGGCAGAAGGGTCGGGCCTGGGGATGCTGGCACTCAGCTGGAGAGCCATTGCACATTCCTGTGCCAAAGGAGAGGTGTGCTCCTGCCAGGAGGGATAAGAACCTGCACCCTCTCCTCAAAGCAAAGATCCTGCCTCTGCACAGGCACTGTGGCAGGGACACTTTCCACTATCCCACGTTGCTCCAAACTCTGTCCACCCTGGCCTTGGACACTTCTAGGGATGGGGCAGCCACAGCTTCTCTGGGCACCCTCACAGGAAATAATTTCTTCCTAGTATCCAATTTAACCCTGCCCTCTCTCAGTGCAAAGCCCTTTCCTCAGCGTCCTGTCACTCCATGCCCTCATCAAAATTCTCTCTCCAGCTCTATTGGAGCCCCTTTAGGCACAGGAAGGGGCTCTAAGGTTTCCCCAGAACCTTCTCTTCTTTATGCTGAACAACTCCAACTCTCTCAGCCTGTCTTCATAGGAGAGGTGATCCAGCCCTCTGAGCACCTTTGTGGCCCTCCAAAGATGGGCTTTATTGGCATCCTTGGCTGCATGGAATCTCTCACACGTGCATGATCCATGGATATAGGTGCAACTGCTTCCCAAGAGTCCATCAGAGACAAGTGCCCATTTGTACAGAGCAGAGATGTAAGAAAGGCAAACACCTCTCTCAGCTAAAGAAACCCATGGATGCACAAGAAGAAAATTACCACAGACTCATGAGGGATGCAGGCTTCACCACACAGGGGCAAACAAACCTTCTTCTTGAGGAACAGCCATGACTCAGCCCCACCAGCTGGGAAAAACAACCAGACAGAGCCAGGCATTTTCCTAGCAAGGAAAACCTCAGTGGGGAGAGGGCAGGAGGCTGCCCCTGCTCATACCCACCCCATGTGAGGAAAAAAAGCCAAGCGTCCTGCTGTGCCCTCCTGAAGGAGCAACAATGCTCTCCTGGCCACCCCAGAGCCCTTGGTGTCACTTTGATGCCACCTCTCCGGGCAAACAGGGTAAGCTGGTGCTGCCCTCCATGCTGACTGCCACACAAAGGGAGGACAGTGGTGTGTCAGCCTTTACCAACAGGCAAATTAAAATGCCAGCAAGCTCATTTGGTGCTTTCTTAGCTGGGCACGTGGGGAAATCATGCAGCTTTTACATTCCAAGGAGAAATTCCTCCGCCTGGAGCATCACTGCAGAACAAGGACAGGCCATGCCACACATCCCCTCAGGGTGACAAGTTCCACACAGGTTAGTGGTGGCATCCCAGGAAGAGACCAGCAGCTCAGGCTGCTCGTTCCTGCTGCTTCCAGGTGTGAAAAAACACGTTCATGCTCCTGTGAAAATCGAAAAGCTTTAATAAAGGACAATAGGAGACAAGGAGCAAAGGCTATTTTGGCCTGGTGCATCTTGGCACCCAGCCAAGAGCAGCCCTGCTATTTTGGAAACACCCTTTATATTTCTATATATTTCTATATATTTCTATATATTTCTATATATTTCTATATATTTCTATATATTTCTATATATTTCTATATATTTCTATATATAGAAATATATTTCTGTATATTTCTGTATATTTCTGTATATTTCTGTATATTTCTGTATATTTCTATTGCATCAGCCTGTTACATATTCACAGTAAATTCACATATGCATAGTAAACTTTCCCCCAAACTAGTTTACATGTTCCAAGAACTGTTTAGCATGGCTCGTCCTTGGATCTGCCTTTTTGGAGCACACAGATTCCTTGGCTGTGGTTTTGGTCCATTCTTATCACCTCCAGTTTTTGGGCCTTGGTCCTCTCTGCCTCCAGCGGGTGAGTGCTGCTGGCTGGCAGGTCTGTCCAGGTGCCCTCATCCTGTGTTCCTTGGATGTTATCCCATCCAAGCAGGCATTTTAACACAAGCATCCTTGTATCAGCTATTTCACTAAGCTTAATAAACAACAGAAATAAAAACTATATCTGTATAACAGAGATACTTTAACATCACACACATAGAAGCCATTTTAATATGTGCCAAAAGCCAGTATTATAATGTGTATAGTATGTATAACACAGGGGGTGAGAGCTGGGAGTCTGGGCCATGTCTCTGTGCCACTCCTGGCACTCAGCAGACACACAGGGACAGCTGGAAGCGCAGCAGAGCGAGGGCAGGAGGAGCAGGTTTCTTTTGAGAAACACAGACATTGTGTTTGCTTGAACACTCAGCTGAAGTGCCCAGAGCCCAGCAGGACCCACAGCTGGATGAGCAGGCTGGCAGCAGCCTCTGACTCACCCCACAGAGCTCCTCTTCCTGACTCAGCCCTGAAAATCATCAGGGGCCTCCTGGGAGAGGCTCTTCGGAGACACTTCTGTGTTTGTGGCTGCTGCTGGGGAGCTTCCAAAATTCCAGAATACCTTTGCACAGGGGATCCTTGCCCTGCTGCTCTGGGAAGCTCATACAGCTGCTGGAGCATTGTGGAGCACACCAAAGCACCTTTTCCAGCCTCATAGCTGTTGCCATGCAGCCTCTTTCATTGACAAATTTCCACACTTCCCTTCATCTTCCAACACCCAGACCACCGTGACACCCCAGATGTGACCAAGCCACAGAGCACAGGCTGATGGCTGGGTGCACCTTGATTGTCTGGGGAGAGATTTTTAGATTCTCTGACAATCCCTGCAGCCATGGGAAGTGTCTCCCTGGCCAACACGAGGCCCCAGCAGCCAGGCAGGCGTGCAAAGCGATGCCTTGTGAAGGCTGACTGAGGACAGAGGCTAAACAGAGTTAAAGAATAAAGCAGGGATTTATTAAAATGCCTCAATGGATCCACCTTGGGCAGCACAAGAGCCCAGCCAGGGTTGTACCCAGGATGAACCAAAATGGTCACAAAATGGATGACCGGTGACAGAGTCTGACACTTTTGAAAGTTTTGGTCCATTTGTGCATTAGAGTTCATTGTCCAGTTCCAGCTTTAGCCCATGCAGTCCCACCCTGCTTGTTTTTCTCTCTTCAGCCCACATTGTTTGTGCTCTTGGGCTGAGATTTGGATCATTTGTCCTTGGTCCCCAGCTGGAGAAGGAATTGTTTTGTCTCCCTGCTCTGTGCACAGAGCTCACCATCCCCTGATATGAAACCCAGACCCACACACTAAAGCAGCACAGAATCTGAAAAATATAAAAGCTCAAACCTGAGGCATCAAAAGAGCCCTGTGCCAGGAGAGCTCAATCTGCACTGGGCAGGCAAGGCAGGAGCCACTGAAAGAACTGCCCTCAAGCATCCAAAAGCACGTTCTGCTCCCTGCACTGCTGAGAGCTCACACGGTCAGGGAACTCGTGCTGGCAGCCAGGGCTGGGATGCTCAGGACTCGCTATCACCTCCAGCACAGTCTCCTTCTCCCATCGACAGAGCTGCTTGTGCCTCCATAAAACAGGATTTGCTTCTTCCCCCCTGAGCTGACACGTTTCGGGGAGCAAAGGCTGTCTTCTCCTGTGCATCCAGATGGCCTCGCCCCCAGGATCCCTGTCCCCACTGAGAGGCAGGCTGTCACTGCAGCACAAAGCAGCAGCCAGCCCGGGCCTCCCGACAGCCTCAGAGCAGCACCGAGGGAGCTTTTGGTGCAAAAGTGACAGCAGCTTGCAGGTGCCTTGCATGCCATCCCTGCAAGTGCTCCAGGCCACGTTGGAGCAGCCTGGTCTAGTGGAGGGTGTCCTGCCCCTGGCAGGAGGCTTGGAACAGCAAGAGCTTTAGGGTCCCTTCCAGCCCAAAGCACTCTGTGATCTGTCACTGTGGCCACGCGAGCAGCACAGCTCTATTAATGAGAAGCTGTTAGCTGGCAGCTCCCTCCTTTCATCCTCGTGCTCCCAAGGGCTGGTTTTGCTTAGGATGGGTCTTCACGGGTCACTGCCAGCCCTGCTGCTCTCTCCCCTCCCTTTGGATTATGCCCTCCCTCCCTTCTTACACCCATCACCCATGTGGTGGCACGGTGACATTTAATCCTGTGTTGTGGCCAATTCCACCAGACAAGCCATGATGAGGTTTGCACTCACTCAGCCCAAAACCCACTGAAAAAATCCCCCCCAGCTGGTTCACCCCCCAGTTCCCAAGCCACCATCACTGCTGGGATAACACCAGGAGAGTTATCGAGTCTGGCAGCTGCCCAAATTGCCCCCATAAAACAGAGATACAGCAGCTCATGGCCATTTAGTGTCTCCACTGCTGAGTGCACCACAGGACCCAGCATTCTGCCAGAGCCCTGGAAATGCAAATTAAAACGTGGCTGTTCAAGGGAGGCTTTGCTCTTGCCATGCCCTAACAGAGAGGAATTTTGCAGAGCCACGTTTCAGTCTGTCCTCACACACCACAGCATCAGGAGCAGAGCTCAGGAACAGACAGGAGACACAATTCCAGCTGCATCTCCGCAGAAATCCGAGTGCAGTTTTACTGCTCACCTCTCAGCTGTCCCCTTGCTCCTGCCTGCCTCATTTCTCCCTCTGCCAAGGGGGGTGATGGACACAGCCAGGCTGTGACCCTCTTCAGAGGAAAACCTTTCTCTGGGGGCACAGGGGGAAATGGTGGTGACTGGGGAGGGCTGAGCAGAAGGGGGAAGCCCAGAAGGGTGGTCCCCACCTTGGTGACAATGGCAAAAAGGAGCTCTCTCTCCTCTCTGCAGCACATCTTGGTGCTTACACCGGGCTGGGGATGCTGGTGGCTTGGCCCACCAGCATTGTTACGTGGCTTCTTGGCTTTATGGCATCAGGACCAGGCAATTCCAGGTCCATCCAGTCCAGGTCCACCAGGGGAACACCTCTGCCATCCTCTGCCTGACCTGGATGCCAACACCCCACGGCTGGGCTTGGCTTCCTGCCCTGCAGGACCCAGCCTGGGGCTCTGCATCCCTGCACAGGAGATTTGCTCCGGCCTCCTGGAGGTCCCAGCAACCTACAGGGAAACAGGAATTGCAAACACTAAAGAAGCTCCCTCTGCCTGAGCCCCTGCTTTACATTCAAGCTGTCCTGACAGGCGTTTGTCAGGAACAGAGGATACAGTGTTCTCTGTCTGCAGCGTGTCTCCGTATGGCAGCGCTGGCAAAATCAACCATTTCTACTCAGGGCTGTGAAATTCAGCCTGGGAGGTCTGTCTAACCCTCCTGACCTCCAATTTCCCAGCTAAAATAAGTTTTTGTTGTTGGGAGAAGAGCCAGACTCCCTCCTGGCACTGCTGGAGCCTGTCGCCCAGGCTGTGGGACAGCGTCCTCCCATCTCCCCCATGTCTGCAGTGCTGCAGAGCCATCCCCCTCCACTCAGCCCAGAAATGGGGCAGAACACAGGGGGGAAAAGCCTAGTTCTTGGCCTGATTTCATCCAGATGACTGTAGAGCAGCACTTACCCACTTTTCCTTCCCAGCCTGAAACCTGACCTGTCCTCATAGCCTGTAATAACATCTCTGAGTTAATTCACTGGAGCTGTAGTCACTTGTGTGCCAAAATAGGGCTGAAACTCTGTCCCCTGGGGCAGAGCCTCGTCTGAGAGAGGCAGATGAGAGCCCTGGGGGAAGGCGAGCAGCAGCTCAGCCCCACCAAGAGCAGCCCTGACTGCTCCAGCCCTCCTAAAAAAAAAAAAAAAAAAAAAAGGGGGGGGGGGAGAACTCTATGAAAAACAATTTCTCCTTCTCCAGCAGTTTCCTGCTTTGGCTGACCATTCCAAAGGATGGTTCTGAGGGAGCTGGGGGTGCTCAGCCTGGAGAAAAGGAGGCTCAGGGGTGACCTTGTCACTCTCTGCAGCCCCTGGAAGGTGGCTGTGGGCAGGTGGGGCTGGGCTCTGTCTCCAGGCAGCACTGACAGACCAGAGCACACAGCCTCAAGCTGCACCAAGGGAAATACAGGTTGGATATTAGGAAGAAGATTTTACAGCAAGACTGATAAAGTTCTGGAATTCTCTGCCCAGGGAGGTGGTGGAGTCACCATCCCTGGGTGTGTTTAACAAAGCCTGGATGTGGCACTGGGTGCCAAGGTTTAGTTGACTTGTTGGGGCTGGGTTGGATTTGATGATCTTGAAGGTCTCATCCAACCTGTTCATGCTGTGAATTCTGTCAATTCTGTGATTCTGTGACTTCTGTGAAGGGGATGACAGAGACAGAGTTTCTGAGGACAGCAGCTTTACAGCCGGGGGTGACAATGCAGAAAGGCTTTTCCCCTGAGAGCTGCTGGGCTCTGCAGCACGGCAGAGGCTTTCCTTCCTGGGCACACTGCAGAGGAAAGACAGCCCTGCTGTCAGAACACCCACCACCTCTCCCAGATTGTGTCCGACACCAAATTGCTGTCGTTAGCATCAGCTGGAGGAGTCAGTGCAGGGAAAAAAGAGAGGCTAAGACAAGGAGAGGGTGCTGGCACATGTGACTGCTAATCCCACCTGCTGTGGGTCTTCCTGTGTTGGAAAAGTGGCTGGAAAGACATCCCTCTTCCCAAACCAGCACTGGGCAAAGCAGGGATTTGCCAGCATTCATCCCAAAAATGCCCTCAAGCCACAAAGAGGAGTGTGCAAGCTTTTCTTGCCTTTTTTTTTTTTCCCTCTTGTTCTCCTGTTGAAACTCAGAATGTCCCTCAGACATTTTTGGAGGTTCCGGGTCTAGGTCAGAAGCATTTGAGACCCTGGCAGGCAGCTGGAAACTGTGGGTCTCAGATTCATTCAAAGAGAGAAACGGGAGTTCCTAGCCAGGCAGAAACCTGGGAAAGAGCTGGAAAAGAATGTAAATAATTCTTTATCTCTCTTGTTGTTCACATTGTTTATAGTTAAGTTCTATCACTGTGCGTCAAGCACTCTGCACCAATGGAGTGGAGTGTTTTCACTTCAGGACAAATGGAGTTGGTCCTCACAAAGCTCTGTATAAAAGAGCAGTGTATTTTGAATAAATTGGAGTTTTACTCTCAGCAGCCTTAGAGTCAGAGTCTTCTCATTCCCGTCCTGCTCGACAGCGACAGGAAACAGCTGTGATTTTGAGTTTGAATCATGGAATGATTAACCAACCTTGCAGGAAGAACAAGAAGTCACAAAAGTTTAGATATTATAGTAGAAGTAGTCACAAAGTAGAGGGAAGAATTTTTGAGTGCTGTACAGGGGGGTTTTGGTTTTGTACATGGGGGTCAGTGGGTTTAAGATGGAGGGATTTGGGCCTGCCCTGTCCTCCCTCTTTCTCCTTCCTTACCTCCATGTTCTTGGTGATGTTGGCACTCACAGATTGGTTTGGAGTAGAAAAGCACCATTTAATATAGGTAATAGGCATTGGGGAAAAACTGTACCCATGTAACACGTAATGTACCATATAAAAGATAGAAAAGCACCATTTAATATAGGTAATAGGCATTGGGGAAAACTATAAACATCTTACACATAATGTACCATATAAAAGAGAGCAGCAGCCCTGGGCAGAGGGGGAGAGAAGAAGCAGTCGGGAGTCAGAGGATGTCAGGGTGTGTGTGTGCCTCTGCCTGAGCTGTGAGCAAACCACAGCAGCCCCAGGAGAAAATCTTTTCGATAGCTTGCAATAAACTGCCCTGAGACCGAACAACAGAGACTGCTGAGCCTTTCTTGGGAAGCTCGGGTTGGAGGAGGGAGTTTTCACCACACGGAGCCCCTGAACCAGGCCGGGGTTCTGTCATTCTCCGATCCAGTGGAGCACATCCCACCGCTGGGTGATGCTGGGGATGAGGATGGCTCTCCTGGCAGAGGGATTATCCATCCACGCACCACGGGGACACCTGGGGACCTCAGAGCCCCCTTTCCCAGGGCTGTGGGTGGCACAGTGGCCATGCCCCGTGTCCTGGGGATCCCTGCTGGTCTCCCCCGTGCCATTCTGGCAGGAGGCAGCCGCAGCTATTCCTGCTGGCAGTGGAAGAGGAGCTTTTGCCCAGGGGCAGGGGAGGCTGGGCTCCTTCACAGCTCCCTCGCACAGCCCACGCTGGTTCCCGACGAGCTGCTGGCTGCTAAGGAGGTGAGACGTGCTGATCCAGCACAGTGTCACACGCTGCGGGAAGAGGGGCTCCAGCTGGGACAAATCCTGGAAAAACGGTGGCTGTGTAAATGGGGACCACATTTTGATCAGTGAGAAAAAAATCAACCAACCAACCAACCAAACAAACAAACCAAAAAACGCCACAAACAAACAAAAAACCTTAAAAAAGAAAAAGCAACAACAAAAAACCCCAAAATAAGCTTTATTGCAGTTTCCCACCCCAAAGTAAATTATTTTAAAGGATATTTTCAGGCCCCTGTGAACACTTCAGAGGCCAAGGGAAGGAGCAGCTGGGACCCACAGCTCTGGCTGATGGTCCTGCACACTTCATCCCTCACTCAGAGGCCCCAGAAATGCACAAACTCCCCTTTATTTGCCCCAGTACCATAGGATTTAGCTTTGCTGGGAAATATAACCTTGGTTTATTTTCTTCTCTACTCCTCCTCTTTTGGAAAGGAAAAAAACCCAAAAACCTGAACAACTCCTCACATCATTCATGATGGCCATGATTCTGTAGATCTGTGAAAATCAGTCTGAAGATCACATCATCCATGGCAGAGTGCTCCAGAAATTCCCTGAGTCCCTGGGGAACATGTGTGGGAGGCAGAGAGAGTCTGGCCTAGGCCTGGCTTTAAAAAATAACCCATCCTTATCCCTGACCCCTCTCCCTTGCACTCCAGGCATCACTGCTGAGGTCTGGAGCTGCCCACCAGGTGTGTCACACCCGTGCCAGCGTCCCTGTGGCAGCTCATCCCTGCATGGGACACTGCAGGGACACCGCAGGGACACCCAGCTCAGCCCTGCAATGCCTCTCAGCTGACACAGAGCATGGCTTGGGGTGATTTTGGCTGCAAATCTCCCTGCTGGGTTTTTCCACCCACTCGCCCATCCCTCGCAGCATCCAAGTGCCCCATGCCAGGGACTCCTGGAGAGCCCTGCTGTGGGCACAGGGAGGTACCAGCTGGGAAAAGAGAGCAATTCACGCTTTTGGCGTTCGTTTAGGAGCCAGAATTGTGTCGGTCTGGGGTTATTTTTAATTATCTACACAGAAATAGCGAAGTCAAATGAACAGTGGGCTCTTTCCTGCTCAGTGGAGCTCCAGCAGGGATGGGATTGGGAGACCAGACAAGCTCAGCCCTTGCTCCCCGCTGCCTGTAAA
This sequence comes from Taeniopygia guttata, assembly GCF_048771995.1. Taxonomy (NCBI): domain Eukaryota; kingdom Metazoa; phylum Chordata; class Aves; order Passeriformes; family Estrildidae; genus Taeniopygia; species Taeniopygia guttata. The sequence goes on from NC_133033.1 coordinate 30,305,168, forward strand.
GCCAAAGGATGGCACAAAAGAGCTCCCAAAAACCTCCTGGGAGTCAGCAATACCAGCTGGCTCTTCTGTGCATGGGTAGGGGTCAGTTTCCAGGGAATTCCATGGGATTTCACCTGCTCACCAGACCCCTGCTCCCCGTGGTGTCTGGCAAACATGGCCAGTGCAGATGTGCAGCTCTACACCACTGAGCAAGGCAGATCAGTGCCAGGAGATTTTAATTTTTTTTTTTAATAATTAAAATTTAATTTTTTCCTTTTCTTTTAAATAATAACTTTAATTGAAACATTTTTAATATAAATAGATTTTTAAAAATAGAAATAATTAAATTAATAAAAATGATAATTTTTTAATTTTAAATAATTAAAAAAATACTTCTGCCAGGAGTCAGAAGAACAAAAAATAGAGGTGCTGAGACAGACCAGGCTGTTCCAGCCCTTGGGGGAGGACAATTCCTGTGGGGAACACAGGGAAAAGGAGTGGGATTGTATGTTGTTTGTCAGTGGGGTGCTCACCTGGGGGGGGGGTGCTCATCCATGGGGGGATGCTCACCTGTGGGAGTGGGAGGAATGAGGGATTTGCCTTTACAGACAAGTAAAGGTCTGCTGGTAGATAAAACTAGCACTGAGAGATAAAAGAAACAATGGGAAGGATTCCACTGTTTGGTGAATGGAATGAGAGAGATTTGTGTTTACAAACCGTGGGTCTGCTGATAAATAAAGTTAGATACAGAGAGATGAAAGAAACAATGGGAAGAAGCATAAATTCCATAGGAATTCCACTGATAGACAGAAGGAAAAGAAAAAGGGGAGGGTGTACATTAGAAGGGGGTCTTAGGTAGCAGGCATTTCGGGAAGTCTGTACCTCTCAAGTAGCTCAGTCAATGGGGAAAGAGAGAGGGAAATTGGGATAAAAAGGAGGTGAGTCCTCTGAAAATGTGAGAGACCCTATGGGAAATGCCCATGACCTCTCAAACAAAATTACAGGACAAAATTACAGGGCTCCTCTGTCTCCTTTTTGGACATGAACCTCCGGAGTTTGTGGGCGAACGTTCCTGAAGGGGGATGCTCACCTGTGGGGGGATGCTCCTCCACGGGGGGATGCTGTCCTAAGGAACTGGTGGTGCTGGCAGCCCACGAGCCCAGCTCCACGTGGCTGCCGGTGTGAGTAAGCACCAGCCCCTCCTCAGAGCCCACGCACATCCTTGGTGTGCTCCTAAGTGCCACCAGAAGAAGGAAAGGGAAGGGAAGGGAAGGAGGCTCCGATCCGAGCCATCAGCTGTGCCCCCCTTGGGACCAAGCCCTACCCCCTCATCCTTGAGCCCATCTCAAACACCTCGCTGGGATGAGGAAAAGGAAGAGTAAAGTTTCGTTCTTTCAAGTTGCTGCCCCCTCCTCTCGTCCTTTGCACCCCCAAGGGGTTTGGTTCCAGCAGCCTCACAGCCAAGTTTGTCTTGTTTTGGAGTGAGCAGAGTCACCAGCAGATGTTTGGCCAAAGGAGCAGAGGCAGGCTTGCCTTGCAGGGATGCACAATTAATTGCTGGCATCCTGCCTATGAAATAATCCAGGTATCCTCTAGAGAAGTGCCCGTGCCTGCAGAGCTACAGACACACACGGTGCCGTGGGCTTTCACTTGGCTTCACAGGAGGGAAAGCGGGGCAGAGTCAGACACAAAAAAAAATCCAGCATGATGAGGAATTTCATCCTTCTCTTCCCAGGAAGGTCCTTTCCCAGGAGGGACAGCCGGGTTATGGGGTGGTGATCTGCAGCTGTCCCGGGACAGGACTGTTCATGTCCCCCAGGCTACCAGGGGCAGGGATGGCTCCCACATCCCGGGAGCCTGGGCAGCTTGGAAGGCTCCTGGAGCACACAGGGCAAGCTGAAAGGAGCACACACACAGACCAGGTTGTTGGGCTCTGGTGGCCCAAACCTTGCTCCTCAAGGAGGAGCAGCCCCAGCACTTCTGGCAGCAGCATCTGTTTCTGGGGTACTTTTGTTCCTAATTTATCCCCTGTCTCCTGGAGCTATTATAAGCAGGTACAATCTGCATCACCATTGTTATTCAGATGATGTACAGATAATTTTAACCTTTCTGTTCCATTTGTCAAGGGGCTTTTTTTAGCCTCTGCGCCTGCCAGGCAGAGCTCTGGCTCTCCAACAGCAAAGGCTCCCCGTTTTGCAGCACCAGTTTCCCTTGTGAGGATGAAACTCTGCCTCTGCATTGCTCTGGGTGTCTTCTCCATGGCCCCAGATATTTTAGGGGATTTGGAGAAATGTGCTAGAGGTGGTCATGTACTCAAGCAGCTGCATCCACCATTCATCCTCGTACGAGCATCCAATGTGGGATTCTATGGGATGTCCAACAGAGACCTGCACACTCCAAAGGCTTTCAGAAATTTGGAGCAGCTCATATTTAAAACATTCACTTCGAGGAATGTTAATGCAGCACTTCTGGCCCACACAGGAGGACATCCTCTCCTCAAACTGCTTCCAGCAGCGCTGCAAAGTCCTCAGAGCTGAAGGTGGCATCGCCACCCTGCAGAGCTCTCTCCACAGTCAGGACTGCAGATCACTTTTTTTGGCTATAAAATGAGAAGTCACTTCCCAGCCTGGAAAAATGCTGGGCTGTCATTGCATTCATCACCTCGGGAAGTGCTCTCAAAGCTGGGCCATCTCCTGGAACTCTACACTTCCCACTGAAAACTTCTTATCACTTCATGAGCCAGAGAAGTGAAAAGCAGATCTGTCAGCATTTGGGAAATAAAGGGAAATTCGCACAAAGTGAAGGGCAGGATAAAAGCAGTTCCTACTACAGGTCATTTGGGCTTAGTCCTTGGTGGCACTACACTTTTGAAACACACAGGGCGGTCAGGGCGGTCCAGAGAAGGCAACTGCCTTCATCCTTCCCTGAGCTTTTCTTGGCACAGGAGTGAGGAAAAAAGAATATTCTTGAAAATCCATAAACCATCCCTGTCACCTCAGCTCAGCCTGGAGGCTGCCACAGGCTGCTGCCTCACCTCTGGCTGCTGGAGAACTTTTCATGCTTTAAACACTCCCACAAAAAAAAAAAAAAAAAAAAAAAAAAAAAAAAAAGGATAAAAAATTATAAGACATGACTTCAGTGTCTTTGCTTTGGACCAGGCAACAGCATCTGCATCCACCTGACACCTCTGAGTGCAGGCATGGAGGGGTGGGCAAGCTGTTTGGATGCCCCAAAGGCAGGGATCCCAGCGGGGTTTCCAAGCTCAATGTGCAGGCTGCTGCTCCCTCGAATTCCTGCTGTGACATGATTGTCACCGTGATGCTCTTGGTTTCCCCTGGCCAGTTTGCTGCAGTGCCACCATCACCAGCTCCCCAGGCTCCTGGCCCTGGCTCTCCCAGCTCCCCCAGACCTCAACACCCCTCAGCCCCCGTGTCTGGAAGCAGCCAGGTCCGGGCCACAGCTAGGCCAGGATATCTCAAATATCCTCCCTGTCCCTCTGCTCCACAGCCCCACACCCTGCCTGGGGTTGGAGAACATCCCATCCCATGTGATGGCAGTGCCAGCACACGCTGTGTGCCTCCTCCTCCCTGCCATGGGGACATTTCAGGGGCCCATGGCATTACCCAGAGTCCCCACAGCCCCCCAGCACGCGGTGTGCCAATGAGACCAAGTCTGCAGCGTTTCTTTACAACAATGTTTTATTTTTCTTTCCCTTTGACAAAAAACATTGAGGAGTTGTACATTGTTGGTGGTCAGCTCGGTTCCCCGTTTGGGTCCAAACGAGCAGGTTATGTTACAACATCCCACCCCAGAGCCTGGGGGATGAAGGCAGAGCATCTCCCACCCACCCTCCCACGGCCCCAGGAGACACCAGCCCCACGCTTGGGGGGCTCTGCCGTCCAAGGCCTCCTGAGGGGGCAGGAGGATGGTGCTGGGACGGCCAGCCTGGAGGGGACAGCGGAGCTCCGTGTGCCAGGGCTGCCACACCTCCTCACACAGCCACCACAGCCCCCCCAGGAGATCTGCAGGGCTTCGAACCCAGTCCCGGCGCCCAACTGGGAACCAGTTGCATGCCTCCAGTGAACTCCTGCCCGCCCAGGCCTGTCCCATGCAGGCAGAGGTTGAAATACATCCCCCCCTCCCCATCCTGCCTCCCGTGGCCCAGCATGGCCAGCAGCCACCGAGTGGCACGGTCCTGGTGTCCGAGATGCTGTGGAAATGTCCAAAACTCCACAGAGGAGAGATCGTACAGCAGCAAAGCCGAGTCCAGCGCCTTGAAAAGCAAGGCACAGGCTGCAGCGGTGCCTTGGGGCTGGTTTGCCTCCCCACCTCGGCACAGTCCTGCCCGTGGTTCTCCTGGGGCTTGTTTTTGGTTTCAGAGACGCGCTGTGGAGATGCCACCGTGTCCCCGCAGGTCCCTGCCTGTCCCCCCGCCGCGGGAGTAGCGCTGTGGCTGCTGCAGGAGAGGCAGAAGCAGAGCGTTTTTGGACCCTTTCCGGGTAAAAAGGGGCTGTGTTTTGTCCCACACAGTTTCTGTAGGTTGGTTAAACACAGGGCTGACATGCCAAGAAGAAGCTCAGGTTTGGACACTGCGCCCCGGGGGCTGTGCCCATCCTGTGCCACCGCTGCGGAGCATCACCAACACCGCTGGCCGGCCCCATGCCGGGGCTGAGGAAAGAAGAGCGCCCAAAAAGCTCAAAATCCGCATGAAACGTGCCCCCGCTTGGAGAGCATCGCTGCCTCCCTCCCACCCGCCAGGCACAGACACAAAAAGCCGCCTCCTCCCTCCCTCCGCGGGCTCTTACTCAGAGCCCGGCGCATTGTCAGACACCTTTCCGCATTTAGAAGGAGACGATACCGACACCTATATTTAGAGCAGCTACGGCATCGCCTTCCCCGGCCCCCAGTGGCACCGCGTCCCTGGCCCCGCTCCCACGCGGTCCCACGCGGTCCCACGCTGCCCGCCAGACCCGGCTTCTCCCAAATTCCGCCACCCGGAGCAAGGCTCTGGAAGCTTCAGGGTGAAGCCACGAACTGCTCACGGATGGCTGGAAGGGAACAGGAGATGCCGTGTCCCCAGCCACCACCAGCGACCTTCCCCGCGGCTGCGTGGGACGTGGTTTGTGCCCGAGAGCCCAGAGGGGGGATATGCAGGGTCTGAGCCAAAGGCATGGGAGAGGCCTGCCTGTGGAATTTTTGGATGCCTGGGCAGGTGGAAGTGTTTGGGAAGCAGCAGGGAGGGCAGAGGTGCCCCCCGCCATCAGGGACCGCGGGAGGCTGGAGGAGCTTTGGGGCCTGTGAGGGTGCACGGAGCGCACTTTGGCCATGACAAGGAGGGGGTTTGGTCCATGCACGAACCCTGGAGCAGGAAAGCCTCTTCACAGCCACTGGGATTTGCTTCTCACAAAGCAGAGCTCCCTGGGGGGAGCTCACGAAGCGATCAGGGCATGATCTGCACATGCAGGAGCAGGGCAGTTTGTGCAGCTTTCCGTCAGGAGAAGCCATGAGCTATCCAGGACCAAAGCAAAGCCTGGCCAGGGCTGCTGCTCAGCTGGACAACAGCCCCAAAGACCCAGACCACAACAACCTGCAGCAAAGCAAAGCCGTGGGCAGGAGGAAGGGCAGGTTGAGGGCTGTGCTGCCCTTACCTGTCCACCCCCACGTCCCATCTCCACTCACGACCACCACGGCTGGTCCAAAAGCACCGAGCATCCCCCAGCCCACAGAACAAGCCCTTCCCTGAGGCTCCAAAGGCACAGGAGGCTGGAGCACCCTCCAGCTCCCCAGGACCACGCTCAGGCTGACGACAGACACAGCTCATAGCAGAAACACAGCACTAGTCACCAGGGTGAGCCACCCATCCGCACGGGCCACCAGCAGCACCTCCCCGGGCTGGCAGGCACAGCACTGCACCCACAGCACGGATCGTTGAGAGCTGACAGCACATGATTAGCAGATTAATTAATGACTGGCACTGGAAGGTGGCCCTGTACTGCATTTTCAGTGTTTGCAGGAGGGCTGAGCCACCCTGCTCAGGACAAAGCTCTTTCCCCAGCTCTTGGACACCCACCTGCTCCCACACCGGGGCCATGGGGTTTGCACAGCCAGCCCCCCCATGGCAGCCCTTCTCCAAAGGGGTGCCAGGCTCCTGGAGAGGGCACAGGCCATGGCTGCAGGGGAAACTGAGGCAGGGCCGGTGCCAAAGCCAGATGCCTCTGCCCAAAGGACAGATCTTAAGGTACATCATGCATTCACAACATCTTCACTGCCCTGCAGACACAGATATCTCCTTTTCCTGGGAAAACAAGCAAAGAGGCCTCTAAGAGAGAGATTTGGAATCACCCCCTTGGCACTGCTGATGCCAAGCAAGCCGTGTTCCGGGGGACAGCTCTGTCCTCATCCCTTGGGCATCCCACTCCTGCAGGCACCGAGCTGCCCAAGGAGCCCTCCCCACAGCCATCTCTCAGAGAAAATGCAATTCCCACCGCTGGAAACACCTAGCAGAGGGAGCAAGGCGATATTCCCAGTGCTCTGTACAGCAGCCCCCCGGGGAGGCTCAGTCCTGCCCCCACCAAAGCAGGGTGCAGGCAAGCAGGAGCCCCAAGGAGCTCCACAGCATTGTCAGGTGATTAAAACAAATCTATGTATGTGTATATCTTTATATATACAGCATATAAATATATATACACACACACACCCCGTATATACACACACAGGCACACCTAGAGTTCTCCGTATAGAAATAAATATATGTCGGCGGGACGCAGGGTACATTCGGCAGCACTGAGCCCCCCACCCCCAGTACAAACCAGTTTTGCCCCCTCTGGCAGCCAGAGCTGCTCTGGTCTGTCTGGGTGCACCCCAACCCCTCATCCCCTGCACCCCACGTCGCATCTTGCCCCTTTTCCAGGCAGGATGAGACCCCCAGGGAGGGAAGTTCAAAGCCACAGCAGCACAAGCCCAAGCGACAAAGCAAAGGGGGTCCCTTGTGTACCTTTGCTGGGACTCTCCGACCATAGGGAGCAAAAAGCCCTCGGGATGAGCTTTCCCGGGGATCCCTCCTGGGGCAGGGAGCAGGGTTGTGGCTGGGGGGGCTCTCCCTTGTCCCCCAGCACACCAACCCAGCCGGGCTGCTCTGCCACCCATCAAATGCTTCTCTGTGCAGAAAAAAAAAGTGATAGTAATAAATGAAAGTCGACAGATTTTAATTTTTTTTTTTTTTGCACAAAGACTTCTTGGGTTTTTTTACGTGTCTTTTCTTTGTCGTTGGTTGTTTGTTTTTTTTTTTTCTTTCCCTCTCCTTTTTCTTCCCCCTCCGTTCCGGTCGGTTTGGGGTGGGTTGATTTTTTCGTTTGTTTGTTTGTTTGTTTGGGGTTGTTATTGTTTTGTTTTGTTTCTCTTTCCCCCTGCATTTGGTTTTGGTTTTTAGTTTCATTCCCAGGCGTGGCGAAGAGCATGCATTGGAGAAGGGCAGGGCGGGATGGGGCAGCCGAGGTGGGGTCGGGTGGTGGGTTTGAGAGGCGGGGGGGGCAACTTCTAGCACTTGTCATCTTCCTCGGTGTCGCTGAGCACGTCGATGCTGGCCCCGCACATCACACCTTGCGCCGCTCCTCGCCGCCGCCGCCGGTAGTGCCCGTTGGGCATCTGCCAGCTGTGCCGCAGCGGTGGCGCCGAGCCGATGGTGTTGGAGCGGCCCAGGCTGGTGGCCACGGCCGCCTCGAAGGTGAGCGTCTCCTCCTCACCGCAGTCTGAGGCGTGCGAGTCGTCGTGCAGCGCCAGGTAGGGCTCCGAGATGTAGCGCTGCGGCGTGGACTGCCGGCTCTGCTTCCCCGCCACCGGGGAGCTGGAAGACTCGGCCGGGCCGGCCGTGCTGGGATCCAGGCTGGAGGAGAGAAGTGGCGAGCCACCCTCGCTCTCATCGGCCGGAGGAGAGGTGTCCCCGGCGTGTCGCAGCATGGAGGCGTAGGACAGGAGGGGACGCGGCTTGGGGGGCACCGGCGGCAGCTGGCGGCGGCCTCGCCGGGGCGTGCTGGTGTCCGAGATGGAGGGGATGGAGCTTTCGCTCAGGGAGCCCATGCCCTGCAACGCACCAGGACATGCTGGGGAATGCAGGCAGCACCACCACTCCACACCACACCACACTATGCTACACCACACCACACCACACCACACCACACCACACCACACCACACCACACCACACCACACCACACCACACCACACCACACCACACTATGCTACACCACACCACACCTCACCACACTGCACCACACCACATCACACCAAACTACACCACACACCACACCACACCACACTGTGGGTCTCAGATTCAGTCAAGAAAAGAAACTGAGAGCTTCTAGCCAGGCAGAAGCCTGGGAAAGAGCTGGAGAAGAATGTAAATAATTCTCTATCTCTCTTGTTGTTCACATTGTTTATAGTTAAGTTCTATCACTGTGTGTCAAGCACTCTGCACCAATGGAGTGGAGTGTTTTCACTTCAGGACCAATGGAGTTGGTCCTCACGAAGCTCTGTATAAAAGAGTGGTGTATTTTGAATAAATCGGAGTTTTACTCTCAGCAACCTTCTGATCAGAGTCTCTTCATTCCCGTCCTGCCTCGACAGCGACACACACCACACCGCACCGCACCGCACCACACCACACCACACCACACCACACCACACCACATCACACCAAACTACACCACACACCACACCACACCACACTGTGGGTCTCAGATTCAGTCAAGAAAAGAAACGGAGAGTTTCTAGCCAGGCAGAAGCCTGGGAAAGAGCTGGAAAAGAATGTAAATAATTCTCTATCTCTCTTGTTGTTCACATTGTTTATAGTTAAGTTCTATCACTGTGCGTCAAGCACTCTGCACCAATGGAGTGTGTTGTTTTCACCCTCACGAAGCTCTGTATAAAAGAGCGGTGTATTTTGAATAAATCAGAGTTTTACTCTCAGCAACCTTCTGATCAGAGTCTCTTCATTCCCGTCCTGCCTCGACAGCGACACACACCACACCACACCACTCCACACCACACCACACCACACCACACCAAACTACACCACACACACCACACCACACCACACTGTGGGTCTCAGATTCCGTCGAAGAAAGAAACTGAGAGCTTCTAGCCAGGCAGAAGCCTGGGAAAGAGCTGGAGAAGAATGTAAATAATTCTCTATCTTGTTGTTCACATTGTTTATAGTTAAGTTCTATCACTGTGTGTCAAGCACTCTGCACCAATGGTGTGGAGTGTTTTCACTTCAGGACCAATGGAGTTGGTCCTCACGAAGCTCTATATAAAAGAGCGGTGTATTTTGAATAAACCGGAGTTTTACTCTCAGCAACCTTCTGATCAGAGTCTCTTCATTCCCGTCCTGCCTCGACAGCGACACACCACGCCACACCACACCACACCACACCACACCACACCACACCACACCACACCACACCACACCACACACCCTCTCCCCACCACCCTGAGCTCCCTTGGAAGCTATCTCTGTCTTGAAAGGGCAATTCTGCCCCATCCCTGCCCCATGAGCTCATCGTGGTCTACGGTTTTCTCCCAAAGAGAAGCACATGGGCAGGAATTGATCTCCCTGGTGACCAGTGACAGGACACAAGGCAACAGCATGAAGCTGTGCCGGGGAGGTTTAGGTTGGATATTTGGAAAAAGTGCTTCACCCAGAGGGTGGTCAGGCATTGGAAAAGGCTCCCCAAGGAAGTGGTCACAGCACCAGGACTGACAGCACTCAAGACGCATTCAGACAATGCTCTTGGGATTCTGAGCTGGACTTGATGACCCTTGTGCTCTGTTCCAACTCAGGACACTCTATGATTCCATGCTCTTGGTGCTCAAAAGTGAAAAGCACTCCCAAACCCACCCCAGGAAGAGCTGATGGCTTGCCATCTGCTGCTCTCCATGGGTGGCATCTCCATGGGTGGCTTCAAGATCACTCAAGCTCTGGCTCCTCCAGGCTGGGACACCTTGATCTTGGCAGGGAGTGGATGCCATAGCAGCAAAAGGATCAGCATGAGATCCACCCCTGTCCCCAGATACTCCGCAGGCTGCCCGAGCAGCCCCAACCTGCTCAGCTCACAGCAGACACAGAGATGCCACCACCAGGAGATGAGATGGTTCAGAGCTCCCAGAACTGGGGCTTATCTTCCCGGTTTTGCCAAGGAGCTTTTTCTGTGCTTCCCTTTACGCTTAGGAAGGGATCTCCGTCACCCACCTGCCTGCTGGGTGTCTGTGACCTGCCCTCGCTGGGTGACCGGGACTCGCGCCGACGCTCTGGCGACTCCTCCTGTGCCTGGGGACTCCTCTCCTCGGAGTTGCAGCGGGAGATGTCAGGGGACAGCAGGTGCTTGCGCTCTTTGGACCGGCCCCGCTCTCTGCCCGAGCGGTGCCCCTCGGACCGGTGGCCTGCAGGACACCCACGTCAGTCCCCACCACCACCCCGTCTGCAGCAGCTCAGCTGGAGGGTTTTTTTGGGCTCACCCGAGTCAGCGTTGAGGCGCCGGGCGGACAGCTGGAGCGAGGAGTGGTAGCTGCGCCGGCGGGACTTGTAGGTGTTGTCGCTGCTGCGCTCCATGGAGAACTCGTCCAGCCAGGAGCTGTTGGGCCTCTTGTCCCGGATGGTGGAGAACGATCTCCGCATGGAGCTGGTGTCTGTCACCACCTGCAAGCAACCCCGGCCAGCCGGGGACAGCATTGGCACCAGGCAGGGCCGGGGGTCAGGAATGACCGCTTCACCCCCACCACGGGGATGGCCACGCTGTGGGACGGGGAAATTCGGGGTGGGGGCAGCCAGCCTGAGAACAGCCCCCCTAGATAATCTCTGCACAAATCAGGGGTGGGAGGAAAGCGGGGTTTAGCCTTGGAGCTCGTGGGCTCCCCTTCCCCAGCCGGCTGGAGCTGTGCTGCACAGGCAAAGCCAAGCCCGGGGCTGGGGGGAGAGCAGCAGCACCTCCCGCTGTGTGTGGGGACACCCAAGCACTGCCCCCCAAGCTGCCTTCCCAGCATCCCTCCCCACCAGGAAAGCAGCATCAAGAGGAGCAATCCTTGAAAAGTTTGTTGACAGAGAGGTCCCCCAGAGGCCCCTTGCTCTGTGTTCGTTTTTCCAGCTGCCACCACTCTTCCACACGCCTCCCTACTCTTCCTTTATTCCCACATCCCCAACCCTTTCCTCTGCACTCATTCCCTATCTCCCTGCTCATGCTGTTGTTTTATCTTCCCTTTCTTTTTCTTTCTCCCTCCCATGCTTCTCCTTCCTACCATCTCCCCTCATTACACCCTGTGTTTTCACGTTATGGAGAAAACATCTCCTCCTCCCATACTTCCTTTGCTTAGTTCCAGCAGCTCTTTGCTACTGCAGCCTCAGTCTGTTCTCCATCTCCTCTCACTTTTCCTGCTCCCATCCCCTCCTTCTGGTCATCTCCTCAGCTGCTGAATGACCAAGAAAGCCCATGAGACAAATCCTCCCTTTTCTTCACACCCTCACAAAGCGCCACGCCAAGACTTGGTGCCTGCACCAAGGTGAGAAAGCAGACCCAGAGAATTCACAGCAACACCAAACCCAAAAAACATCTGCATCCTGGGGGAGGCTGAGCACAGGACAGAACAAAGAGAAACCAGGCAGACAGATGAGGAGGTGAGATGTGGCCTGGGTTCCCCTGGACAGACAGAGAAGTGCACGTGTTGGGACGACGGGAAAGGACGGAGAAGGCGTTTCATCACCTGTGGTCATCTGACAGCTGGGCTGGGGCTCCTCAAACCTCAGCCAGTGCCCAGGGCTGCAGGAAAGGAGAGGGTGTCCCACAGTGGGGACAACATGGCACCTCCCAGCGTGGTCCTGGACCTCCCCCACGAGCCAGGAGATGGATCCCCCAGGCTGCTCTCTGCTGCCAGCGTCCCCCTTGTAGGGCAACAGCAGCTCCTACTTGTGCAGCACCCAAAGAAGGGAGAAACTCTGGTATCAGGGTGCTGGGGGTGCCACGGGGCTCAGCACAGAGAGAACTGCCCCAGTGTTATCCGGCAGGCTTTGATCAGACCCAGCACCTGTGGGGGCTCTGCTTGGTTTTACCTGGGGATCCACAGTGAGACGAGGCATGGAGGAGGCCCTCCCAGAGACAGCGTGGTCCTGAGTGTCCACGGGAAGGTAGCTGCCACGGTTAGAGGGCTGCACTCTTTGAAACTCCCTAACCTCTGGCTCCTGGAAATAAACACACAGCCAAGCTCTTGGGATGGGCTTGGAGCAGGGCAGCGCGCTGCTTTGGCCCTCTTGGCAGGGGACAGCCCTGCTTGCTCAGCCAGGGGCAGAATTGAAGTTGGCCAAAAACAGGTGGTAAAACACTAGCACAGGTTGCCCAGAGAGGTGGTGGATTCTCCCTCCCTGGAAATGTTCAAGGCTAGGTTGGACGGGGCTCTGAGCAACCTGGTCTGGTTGAAGATGTGCCTGCCCATGGCAGGAGGGTTGGAAATAGATGGGTTTTAAAAGGTGCCTTCCAACCCAAACTATCTGATGATTCTACGAAAAACAGAGTCTAAGCCGTTAGAATTCATCACATTGCCACTGAAAAATACCCTCTGGCTCACAGTCCCCAGGTGAGCCCTGATCTGGTGCTTCAGGCTTGCCTGATGGCCAGCTGCCCTTGCACCTCTACAGTGACAGTGGAAACCCTGCCTGGGTCTGGGGGCACCCTGACTGCTCAGGGCTTAACTCCTTCCTTTGCCAGGAGGGGACAAATGGATAGGATTTTTTAAAAAATCAAAGCTTCCTGGCCACATCCCTGTTAAAAGAGCACACACTTCACATAGCACTTAAATGCTTTGGTTAATTCCCAGTTTTTGGGGACTCTGTGGATGCTCACAGAAGAGATGTTGAGGAGATGGGCACAGAGAGACCCTGGAGGTCACTAGAAAGTGACTTTATGGGGGCAGGGGGAGTCTGATCTGCCACCTCCCCACGTGGCTGGGGTGGCTGAGGCAGGGGACACCTGCCTGTGTCCTACACAGGTGACACAGAGCTACAGACCCTGGGGACACGGACTGGGCTGGGGACGCACAGCGGTGCCACACTGCATCGGGTGGTGCAGGAACGCAGACACAGAGATATATAGAGATGTGTGATATATATAGATGTGTGATATATATAAATATGTGATATATATATATATACACACACAGACAGACAGGAGGCCAGAGAGGGCTGCTCCTGCTGGAGACAGTTTGACAGCTTGGCTGGGGACTGGGGACGCCACCACTGACAACAAAATGGACATGAATCCGAAAACATCAGATACCATCACTCAGCACGGGGTAACCCACTGACATGAGTGGAAAAAATAGCCTGTGGAGAGAAGGATATTTTACTGCAGGACATTGGTCATGGCTCTCGCCCCAAAAGCACTTGTGCTGCCTGGCCCCATGGATCAGGGCAGGTCCAGGGATGGCCGTGTCCCCAGTGCCAGAGGCGAGGGACAGGACATCCAGGGATATTTGTCCCCTGTTCTGGATCTGTGCATGACCCAGCAGCTGCCATCCCTATGCTGTGCTCACTCCCCACACCTCCCCGTGCCCACCAGCACCTGTGCTGGGGCTGCAGAGGAGCAGTGCATGAGTTTACCAGAGACTGGTGCTCCTGGAACTGCTCCTGGGCCGGATCCATGCACGCCAGCTGGAAGATCTCCTGTGGCGAGAGCGGGCTTAGCGAGGAGAACCCACCTCGGCTGCTCCTGCAAACACAGCCCAGCTTCAGGGAGGCCACGACCCTGGGATCACCTCTCCTGCAGCTCAGAGCTGGGCAGCCCTGTTCCTGCTCTCCCAGGCTGCTGAGACCCCACGTTTGAGACAAGCATCAAGTTCCCTGGAGAGCTGAAGTGGTGCCCCAAGGAAGGAGAGGACACCAGTGCCCAGAGTCCTGCAGCAGCAGTGGGACATCCCAAGAGCCGTGACAGAAACCCTTAACACCTCATTCCCACCAGCCAGGGTGCTGGAATTCCCCAGTGCACTGCTCAACAGCTCCTGGGGTCCAGCTTCACCCTGGGTCAAGAGTGCCAGGATGATCCCACAGGAAGAGTATCCACAGACCTCTGGCCATCTCCTTTTCCCACCTCAGCTGCTGCTGGCAATGCTTACACACACCAGGTACCTGGAATCCTATAAAAGCTTTGTGCCAGGAGATGTCTCCCTGCTCCCAGCAGGAATTTAACCCCCTCTGCAGCCCAGTGCCAGCTCCATGAAAGAAAGAAGGGCTGCAGGAACTGAAAAGTGACAGGCAGCACTCACAGGCCCGAGAGGGTGTCCTGCTGGAGGTATGGCAGAGCCTTGGCATTGGAGATGATTTCCTGGGGCAGAGAGGACGGCTCCATGCGCTGGAACATTGGGGCATTTTTCTGCATTGGGGAAAGGAAGAAACTGAGCCTGTAGGAAACGTGGATGAACATCCAGTGCTTCCCCAGCCAAGCTCCCACCACTGGAAAGAGGACACCGTGCTCGTGTTCCCTGTCAGGGGCTGAGGATGATCACAGACACGCTTTGTAGTCCCCAAACCCCGACCTGTGCTGTTGTTTTCATCCCAGCTGGCTGCATGTTTGGGCTGGGAGGTGGTGGGAAGCAGAGAGGGTGATCTGAATGTCCCTGTCCTGCCCTGCCTGAGCCTCACCTGCTCCTCCAGCTGCTGCCGCTGCTTCTTCGCCTTGCTCTGCTTGTAGTAATCCATGATCATCATGGCTGCATATATTTTCCCAACAGTCAGGTCAGAGGCTGGGAGCGTGAGAGGGAACAAAATAGTGTTGTAAGAGAAGGCACCAACGTGGATCTTGGGAAGAGACATGCTCTGGGATACGCTGCTGACCCTCAAACTCTTCTCATTGCTCCAAAAAAGAGAGTGCTGAGCACCCAGACACTCCCCACGGAGATAAAACAGATGAAGATGGCTTGAAACTATCATCATCCTAAGCCACCAAGGCACACGTCCTCATCATATCGTCAGGTGTGCTCAGCTTCCCTCCCTGCTATGCTCCAGAGAGGATTCACAGGAGCCTGTGGCTTTCCCTGCAAACTGGGTGGTTTTCCAGAGAGTTCCCAAGCAGCCAAGCAGAACAAGGCAGAACAAATCCTTCCCCCACTTCTCCCCAAGCTGGGGATGGGTCAGACCAGTCCCCACCTCCCTTTGGGAAGAAGTTGCTGTGGGGATGAGGGGAGTTTGAAAGCAATGACAGTCCCCCCAGAGACTCACTTTTTGGCATGGGTACCAACAGGTCAAGCATCTTCTGGGACAGGTGAGGCCAAATGGTCAGGATCTCCTTTTGAAGCTCGGAGTCCAACTGCTGCCAATCTGCACCACCTTCAACAGCAGGGAGCAAAAACGGCCCACACACATCAAACCTTGGCACCAGGGTCCAACCAACCCCCATTTCCCATCCTGAAGTGAGGTTCCACCTCAGCATCTATCTCTCTGGGCTGGGAGAGCCATCTTCCCTCAGCGAGCCTGGTCTCCTGCTCCCACAGGGAAACTTTCCTACCATCCCTTCCATATGTGCCTCCATCTCCCCATCCCCTGCCCTCCCACTCAAAGCTGCCACCTTCAAGCGTGCCTTGGGTCCGTCTCTGCAGCTCCAATCCTACTCCAGCCCACACACACCTGCTGCTGCCCCACTTTCTTTTTGCTGGTGAGCAGATCATGTGCCGGTGGAAGAGCAGCTCCGCTTGGTAAATCCTGAAATGCTCAGCGAGGCTGTGCACGGAGAGCAGAGTTCTCTGGCCAGGGCTTTGCTGAGCTTAGGAAGGCCCAGGACCATCAGAAGCTGTCAACGTGCCCCAACAGAGCCACCCAAGCACAGGGCAATTTGGGTGAGCTGTAGAACACCCAGGTTCAAATCTCTGCGGTGTCTGGAGGGGTTTGAACCCATCCTTGTTGTCTGAGCACTGGGCTTTGGATGACATCTCACCCTGGGTTGGTTTTCTCCCAGTAGCTGAGCTGTTCCTAGAGGAGGTTTTAGTGAAAATGCCATGTTTCTGCAGGAAGTTTTTTGATCTGATGAATCACAGCCTTTCCAGTAACAACAACAAAGGAGGTTTTCCTGCTCTGAACATTTTATCTTCCCTGAAGAGACAGACAGGCTTCTTTTCCCCAAAGCCTAAGGAAGCCAAGCATGTATTTTCCATCCTTGGTTTGGCTTCTTACATGGGAAGGAAGGGGAATTCTCTCTCCTCTATTATACAGTGGACCAAGCTGTTTCTTTTCTCTGAAAACAGCTTCTGATGAAGAATTCTCTACCTCTTCCCTAAAGAGATAGATTTTTTTTTTTTTTAACAGAAAGTGGCAGAAATTTGCCTGTTCAATGAAGTTGCTCCCATCCATGTACATCCAGGCTCTGGATCCCAAATTAGCTGTGAGGTCCTCAGCCCGGCCAGAAAGAAAGGGACATTTTTGCGAGGTGATAAGATAAAGAAGAAGGATTTTAAGCTGAGTGAGGGTAGATTGAGCTTGGATATTAGGAAGAAATTCAGGAGGTGGTGAGGCCCTGGAAAAGATTGCCCAGAGAAGCTGTGGATGCCCCTACCCTGGAAGTGTTCAAGGCCAGCCTGGATGGGTGGTGGAAGGTGTCCCTGCCCATGGCAGGGGGGTGGAACAGGATGATTTTTGAGGCTGTTTCCAACACAAACCCATGCTGGGATTCTACCAAAGGACGATGGACACTCTGCAGAGTGCCCCTCTCTGCCACAGCCTTTACCTTTGGCAATTTTGATGTCCAAGGCCGTGCGGATCAGGGCCATGAGGGTGGAGGTGAAGTGGACTGTCATGTCCTCGGCCACGGGCATGTTCATCAGCACCAGTCTCTGCGCAAGAGAGAGAAGAAAACAGCGGACGGAAAACAATATCGAAAAACACATCGACCAGGCTGGAGGAAAAGAAATTAAACATTAAACAAAAGGGGGGGAAAAAAATAATCCAAATTAAAAAAATAAATAAAGAAAGAAAAAATAAAAAGCAACAAGGAGTGTCAAAACAGCACAGCCAAAAAAGAAGGGCAAGGATCACCCCACCGCCCCCCCACCTCCCCGGCTCCTTCCACCCCAGGACACCGGCTCACTGCCTTCCAGGGCTCCTCCTGCACCCCAGGAACGGCCCCTGAGCCCCCCTCCCCACAGCACCGGGGCTGCCACAGCACCCCCTGGCACTTTTGGGAAGACACACCTGATCCGTCAGGGATGCGGGCATGTGGGATGTGCGGGAAGGGGAGATGGGCTCAGGTTTCCGTTCCCTGGGTGGTTTGGCTTTCCAGCTCTCAACCCTTCCCAGCTGGGGCAGGGGAGAGGAGGGTCCCTAACCTTCAGGGACTTCAGATCGGCTGGATTCCTCTAGCATGCTACATCCTGGCACTCCCTTTTTGCGTCTTTCAGAGATGAAGTTTGCCAGCACATGCAGGGGGTCCAAATTATCCATGGGTGGGGAAGGGAAAGGAAGGGAAGGGGAGGGTGGAAAAAGTGCAGGAGGAAAGAGAAAAGGGCAACCAAGGCAGGTTAGACACGCCATGCTCCTTTCCCACCCTGGCAAGGCGGGGTGCAAACCAAAGTGACCAGATCCACTTTCCAGAGAGTATATTTTGCTTTGTGAATACCTTGGGTCAGCCCTTCCCTGCCTATTCCTTTTCACACAGATTCTCACGTCCCTTTCCTGCTTTCAAGCCTCCCTTTTTCCCCCTGGAAAAGTGTGATGGTGGATGTATGCTCGTGTGAACAAACACGTGAGACCCAGAAAGGGTGGAAGTGTGTTTGGAGGTGTCCAGGAATCCCTTTGTGCTAGCCCTGCTAAAAGGCCAAGAAAAACCCTAATTTCCTCCTCGACAGCAGATCCTCCTCTAGCTCTGGGTCTTTTCCTGGCAGCTGCTGCCCTCAGAAAGCCACACAGTTCCCACAGCACATCCTCCACGGCTTCCCATGCTCCTGATCCATACCTTGGCAGCTGGGACCTGACTGACAGCCTCCACTCCGGGTGGGACAGCTCAGAGCTGCCTTTGGAAGGCCCCTGGCTTCGCCTCGCACAAGCCATCCCTGGGATAGCCCCTGCTGATGGTCCTGGCTCCAGGCACAGCAGGCCTGCTCCTATGGGATTTGGGATTTGTCCCCACTGCCCACCTGCTTCCCATCTCCATGGGCTCCTGCACTGGCTGGGATGAGGATGGTTCCAAGCCCCTGGGCATGAACTCCTGAGGACATCTCACTCTCCTCACTGTGCTACAGGGCTGTTCCTCACCTCACCTCACCTCACCTCACCTCACCTCACCTCACCTCGCCTCGCCTCACCTCACCTCACCTCACCTCACCTCACCTCACCTCACCTCCTGCAGCCCTCCCACCCCCACACTGCTGCTGATCCTGCCTCTCCTTTTCCCCAGTGGAGAGCAGCCAGCATGGCCAGGGCTCTTGTGGGCACACCGGGCTCCCCAGGAGTGAGCCAAACACACGTTGGACACCCCAAAAACTCCCCAGCTTCCCCGGCTCCCCGCCTCCCGCAGGTGCCCCGGCTCCTGCTGGGCTCTAACCCCCAGAGAAGGAAGGGTTGATCTACCTTATAGGCCACTTTGGAAGGACATCTCTTGCCGAGGCCTAGCGGTGGTGACATAAGAGTCAGCATTTCATACATCTCAGTGTAATGGATTCGGCCACTGCTCATGGAGGGGGAAGGGGAGGGAGGGAGATGCAGAGAGAGGAGGCATTCCCAGAGAGCAGAAAAAAAAAACAAAACGTACGAACGGAAAATAGTACAGGAGAAAACAGGAGAGATAAAAAAAAAAAAAAAAAAAAGAACAAAAAAAATAAACAAACGGACAAACAGGAAAAGAACAGGAAACCCGTTAATCAAGGCAAATCATACATGAGAGACTGTCCTGATGTGGATTTATAGCACTGCTCACACAGACCCAGGAATGCTGGCAGAAAGCGACTCACCCCTCTCCTCTCTGCTGCTGGCCTCAAGCGCCTGTCTCGCTACCAGCCTGGGACGACTCCTCTGCTCTGAACCCCTCTCCTAAAGCCCTCCAGCAGCCCCCACCTTGTCCCACAGGTTCCAGGGCTGTGTGCGAGTGGTATAAATCAGATACACGGCACTCGAGCCATGGGTTATTAGAGATAAGGGTGCTTTGCACCACGGTGCTCTGTGGCCTCCGGAGCGTCTTCCCTCCCGGGGGGGTGCCTGGTATTGCCTGGCATGGCCACCTAACCCATAGCCAAAGGCTGTGTATCCCCAGCTGGTGGGGTCTATGCAATTGGGAGGCAGCATCTTGCATAGAAGGCAGTGGGCCAGGGTCACTTGTCAAAGGAAGATGCCCAGTTGCTTCCGTCTGGCTCTGCGGATGGACCACTTTCCCACCATGCACCAGTGCAAAAGGCATGCTGAATCGGCTGGAAAAAAACAAAACCGGGAGGAAAAGTTGGGCATGCCATGCTCCCGCCCTGGCTCTCTCCCACATGCGGCTGCAAGTTCCACCAGGTTGGAGTTTAAAGAGTCTCAGCAGAGGCAGCTGTTTGGGCCTTCCAACATTGGGGTTTGTTTGGGTTTCCCACGGGAGCAGTTAGGGCAGGACCCTCCCCCCCCCCTCCCCGCCTTGCACTCCTCTGCTCCAGAAGGACCTGCCTGGGATTGCTGAGCAAGGAATGCCACCAAAATCAGCCCAGCCGAGGCTGCCCTCTGCCAGGCTGGGGTAGCTGGGCTGTGCCTCCCTCTCTCGGCACGTCCACATCTCCCAGGGATCCTGGAATTGGTCACCTCTTCTTCCCCTCATGCCAGGCCCTGCTCTGCAAGGTTCAGGATGGTCAGTGGGCTGGGGCAACCTCGTGACACCAAAGGCATTGACCCTCACTGCTGGACAGGAGCCCATCTCAGCTGGGGTGCCCTGTGAGAGAGGGCACTGCCAAAAAATTAAGCATCCTCATGGGATCTTGGTTTCTTCCCTAGGATGCACTGAGAGCAGTGTGGAAAGGGGAGGAGGTCTCCTCAGGGTTTGGAAGCAGCCCCCTGGTCAAAAAGGCCCCTATCAAGATAAATCCTGACATTTCAGATGTGAACAGAACAGGTGACAGGAATTATTTGGGGTGCAGGCACAGAAAGGGCTGGGCCAGTCACACCCAAAAGATGGTTGATAAGAACTCTGGAGAATGATAAACAGGATGATCAAGAGGAAATATCCAGGAGTCTGCAAGCAGCACCTTGGCAGGGCTGGATGAGCACCAGCTCAGGGTGGGATGACTAAAATTTTAATGCATGAATTCAATGCAAAAAAGGAAGCAAGACTGTGATCTCCCAGCCATTCTTCCTTGCAGGGGGAATTTTAGGGAACACAGCACAAAATAGGCACTGCCTTTCAGACTGAGATTCTCCTCACAATGAAGAAAGAATGGAGTCCATGAAAGGAACACTTTGCCTCAGTGACCAAGAGGGTTCACATGAGAACTGCACACTTTGCTGCTCCTCAGAGCAGAGATCTTGGAGCTTTCTGAGCAGCACAGCTGTGCCCAGACACCATTTCCCCGTGGAGTGAAGCACAGGCAGGCACATGGAATGACATCCATCTGAGCAGGATTGATGCCTTCTGAAGGCTGACCTAGAACAGAGACTAGACGGAGCTAAAAAATAAAGCAGGGATTTATTAAAATGCCTCAATGGATCCACCTTGGGCAGCACAAGAGCCCAGCCAGGGCTGCACCCAAGATGGACCAAAATGGTCACAAAATGGACAGCCAGTCATGGGGTCTCTCACTTTTCTATAAGTTCTGGTCCATTTGCATATTGGAGTTAATTGTCCAATTCCAGCTTTAGCCCATGCAGTCCCACCCTGCTTGTTTTTCTCTCTTCAGCCCACGTTGTTTGTGCTCTTGGGCTGAGATTTGGATCATTTGTCCTTGGTCCCCAGCTGGAGAAGGAATTGTTTTGTCTCCCTGCTCTGTGCAGAGAGCCACTATCCCCTAATATGAAGCTTGGAAGAGCACACTAAAGCAGCACAGAATCTGAAAAATACAAAAGCTAAAACCTGAGGCATCAGGGTGACTCCCAAGAGCTGGTCCAAGCATGGGCACACCCGGGATGGGGGATCTGACCCATCTATCCATGTCTGGACAGAGATGTGACCCACAGCCACAGCACAAGGTGGCCACCAAGGATTAAACCCTGTAAAACCACCAGGGATTGATGGCTTAGCCCTGAGAGAAGCCTGTGAGTGGCAGAGGAGGAAATATGGGAGACAGGACATCTATCCTTCTGCAGTTAGGAAATAAGTCCTGTGCCGCACAGGATGTTAGGAAGGGAGCAGCAGGAGTGCTGTGAGAGTAGATTCAGAAGAGGTGATGTGCACAGGGATATTATCTGTGGAGCGTTCACCTGGCAGGCAGGGCAGGCTCTCTGAACTGAAAGGTGTGCAAGCTGACTCGGCATTTTGGGATCTGGCAAGATGCAACAACCACATGGATATTTTTTTTTTTCTTCTTCTTCTTTTGGGAATTGTTCCAGGGGAATAGGAACTCCTGAAAATCTTGTGTTCTTGAAATATCTCCTGCACAGGGAGAAGGAGACCGAGGTAACAAGGTAGAGATGGGAATGGTCTCCCCTACGTGACAACAGAAGCTGTTCTCAGTACTCTTTGCTTCTGCCTCTCCTTGAGTTTATCCACCTTCACTGCTCTGCCCATCCACAGTCAGCAGAAATCCAATTGCTCTGAGACTCCCTCTTCCAAGGAAGCATTACAGGTACCCCTCTGAGCCCCAGGTGATCCAGCTTAGGAGAGCAGCATCTGACGTGGAGCCCTACTGAGAAGGGCTCAGCACTCCTCCCGAAGGTGTCCTCTGCCCGCAGGGACCTGAGCAAACATCCTCAGCCAAGCTGCCATCTTCTGCCAGGGATGCAGCAGCAGAGAAGACTGGAAAGACTCCAAGAAGCCCTTCCTAGAACCGATGACCCCATCTGAGATTCTTGCAAGAAATCTCCTGCTCCCAAATCCATCTTCCTACATGAGGCAACCAATCATCCGGGCCTTGTCTTCTTTGTGCTGCTTTGCCTCTGGCAAAACCGCCCCCACGTCCAGCTGTGGAGGGTGACAGAGCTGTCCCAGGGGTGGCATCTGTAAGGAAAGACTTTCAGATGTTTCCAGAAGGATGTGGTGACTACACCACGCTGCAGCAAGGAATCCTCCTCCTCTGCAGAGGCAAGAGCATGGGCTGGGGTTGTCTGAGTTCCCTCGCGCACCTCAGAAGCCGTGAGGGATGCAGAAGGAAGAGCAGGCTCTGTGATTCATCCTTTCATGACACAGGCACGGACAGAGGTGTCGTGGCACTTCAGAGAATGCGGCAGGAGAGGGATTTTGCTGAACTGTCACCCCAAAATAAATGTTTTAACAAAACCCCTTAAAGTCCGAGAGACACAAGGAGACCAAATCCCTGCCCTGGACTCATGGCCAGGAGCCAGGAACTGAGCTCAAGGGAGAGGAGCTGCCAAGCTCCAGAGGTGTGTCCTGGTGTCACCATCTCCCAGGCAGATCCAGCAAGCTATGTGCAAGACTAGCAAGAGTCCTGCTCCTCAGAGATGTGATTGTTTGTCCTCCAAAGTGCCACACTTGAGGACAGAGCTGTTGGGTAGAGCACAGCATCCCTCAGGAACAGGGGTCACCCTGGCTTCCTCGTCCTCCCCCAGCCCTCACTGTCCAAAACAACGGCAAAGTCCCCAACATCCTCCAGCCTTCGCTCCCTCCTCCCTCCTGAGGAGCAAACCCTCCCAAAAACCCGGTTGTCCCACATGAGGTGCTTCGAGGAGTCGAGCAGGGACAGTGGCATTCGGCCTGGCGCCCCTCAGGGCTCTCTGCACCGGTGGAACTGGGGCGGGGGGCTTGCTGGGGGGCACAATTTGTCAAAACCCATCCCCAGGAGTCTCTGAGCCCCCCCCCCAGCCCCACTGATGCCTCCCCTGGAGGGGAACAGCTGCTGGCTCTGGGAGGCAGTGGACCTCTTTAAACTCGAAGGAAAGCAACGTCAGGGTTCCCTGGGGAGGCGCGGTGGCAGTGGAGCGGGGGAAGGAGGGGTGGATGGTGTGTCCCGTGGCCAGGTGGTGGCGGAGGACTGGGAGGCAAACCTTGCACGCCACCCTGTAGGGGCAGTTCTCTCCTAGGCCCAGAGGAGGCGAGATCACCCGTACTAATTTGTACATATCCTTATACGAGATCCTGCCGCTGCAAAGGAAGCACAGGTGGGTTAATAGGACACTGAGAGGGTGCAGGAGAGGATGGAGAGCTTAACGGGGGGATGCTGGGGCCATCTGTGGGGCAAGACCCCCAGCAGATCACAGCTCTTCTCCTTCTGTCTCTGTCAGGTCCAGAGAGGAGAAAAAGCTGTGAGCATCAGCTACTGCCTTTTCCACCATGAGAACTGGCTCGTATCTCCTCACACTGTCCCATCTTCACCCTGGAGAAGGGCAGTTTTGGTGGTGGACACCATCCCATGACCCTTCCTCATCGTGCCCCTGACCCCTGCACCTGGTGGGGGGGGGCTGGGATTTTAGACAGGGTGAGCCTGCAGCTTGGTGGAGTTCTAAGCCAAGGAGTTGTGCCCCATCACCAGAGCCCCTGTCCTCACACAGACAACCCTCTGAGACCCACGAGGTCCCAGTGAGGTCGGCAGCTGAGCCACTCGTGCCTCCAAGATCTGGGGAACCTGAGACAGGGAGGGATAATGTGACCAGCTGGGGGCTGTGGCACCTGGCGCTCTCGAGTCCAGTCCTGTGCTCTGACCACCAGCCCAGCTCTGCCAAGGGTGCACATTATTAGAAGCAAACCTCCCCAGACACACACCCCCATTCCTCCCACAGAAGCACATCTGCCCAGAGCCGGTGCAGCCATCCCAGGATACAGCCGTATCCTCCAGCACCACAGGAACGAGGAAGCAGCCGAGGCAAAGAGCTGGCAGGAGGGGGTGCAGGATGCTGAGCTCCCCACTCTGCTCCAGCCCAGAGCCCCCCTGGGGAAGCGTGGGGTGGAAGTGCTGAGGTGCAGTTGCTGCAGCCTCCTGGGCATCCTTGGACAAGCTTGGAGGGAAACCAGGCGGGGAGGCAAAGAGCGGCGTCGCCGTCCTACCCGGCGCCTTTGCCTCTGGTTTCTTTCTCCTCGCTCCTCTTCCATCCCCTCTCCATTGCTGGCCAGAGATGAAGAACCAACCAGACCCCAACCATCTGGACAAAACCCATCCCTGCTCCCCCCTGGTGCTGGATGTTCTCCCCAGGTGAGCTCCGTGTGATGGTGCCGCTGTTGGGATGTGGTGGGAGCTGTCTGGATGTACTCACCCGTTCCTGGCCTGGCACCGGGGCCAGGGCTGCCACCACTGTCTCCCGTGGCCCCTAACCACTGGCTACAAGCATGGCTTGTATCAGAGGGGCACATGGCATGGACAGGACAGCTCAGGTTTGTTTTACAGTGGCTGCTGGACACCGAGGCCACCATCATGGGCGATGAGAGGGAATCAAGCGCCCGGCATGAAGAGACCCTTCCCAAGAGCCACCCCAGAGCGAGCAGCTGGGTGTTTCACTGCTCCACCTCCTCTCCCTTCTCTGGTTGGAGCTGATATTGGGCATAAAAAAATTACCTTGGCTAGGGCTGGTCTCCTGAGGGCAGGACACGGAGGCAAAGGGTCTCCAAAAGGAGTGTGTGGGGTTGCCAAGGCCAAGAACTAAGATGGCACAGGTTCCCTGGTGGTGGTGGATCACAGCCCCAAGGAGTCCCTGGGCCCTGATTGTGCCGGGGCTGAGTGAAGGGCAAACACATTCCCAGAGCTGACAAGGGTCCCCCATTGCTCTAGGGATGCTTGGGACCGTCCAAGGAGGAGGAGTAGTGGAGAGCAAGTCCTCTGCAGCAGCAGCAGGAGGAGCAGGGCCGAAATCTGGCCACCAGGGTGTGTCTGGGCCCTGTGAGCCCATCCCACTGCTGGGAACCCACTGCTGCCTCCAAACAGGAGCCCTGTTCTCCAAAGTCCTCATCAGCTAGAGCAGGAGTGCAGCAGGCAAAGCCCTCCCACCTCCAGAAGGGTGAGTGGGCTGGCCAGCACAGAACACAGCTCCCCAAACGAGGTCCTGTGCAGGTGGTTTGGCAGGAGCCCAGCAGATCCCCACGGGTGGGAACAAGCCCTGCTCAACCCTGCTCTTATCAGGATCTGTGGGTGCTGAGGAGCAAGGGATGGAGCCAGTCTCAGGGCAAAGGCTCCCAGCTGGTGCATGGGGACAGGAAAGGAGGCTGAGAGGGATCTGCCTGCTGGGCAGGGAGGAGAGGAAGAGCAGGAACGTCCAGCACTCAGGATGAACACCCCAAGGCAAACTGAACATCACCCAAGACGCCTGTGCCACCAACCAGTATAAGAACCAGCTGCTGTGACCACGGGTGACAGCAGCACATCCCTGACTGTCCCAGACATCACTGAGAACTACACTTCCATTAGGAGAACACAGAGACCCTGGTTTAAAACCAGCTCTGAGAGGTTGCCTGGGAGAGAAGGAGCTGGCTACATACCACGCTGCTCGGTCATACTCTGCCCAGATCCGGACAAACTCATCCAGATGGTGAGGGCCCAGGATGGAGGAATCCCGTGTCAGGTATTCAAAGTTGTCCATGATGACGGCCACAAACAGGTTGAGCATCTAAATCAAAGGGGGAAAAGGCAGAGAGAAAGGAAATTATGGGGAGAGGGGGGAGAGAGTGGGAAGGGAGAGAGTGGGGGGAAAGTGGGGGAGAGGGAGCAGAGAAGGGAAGAGAGAGAGAAGAAGGAGTGATTGTGGGGAAGTGATGAAAGATAACCTGATGGCTGGGGTGCTGACAAGGGGGATCCCCAGAGCCCTTGGAGGAGGCAACTCACCAAGAAGGAGCAGAAGAAGATGAAGGACACAAAGTAAACATAGGCCAGGTCAGTGCCGCAGCGCTCGTTCTCGTTCTGCCCGGACGTGGCCGTCGTGTCCGGCTCGCAGCCTTTGCCCTCCAGGCAGGACAGCATGATCTCCTGCCACGCCTCTCCGGTGGCACTCCTGTTCCCAACACAGCCCTGTCAGCAGCTCGTGGTGGCACGGGACGGGGTCAGGATGTCCCCCAGGAGAAACCTCACCACCCCCTGCCCAAGTTGAACGCATCTCTGGCAGGCGGAGGAAGGTTTCCCACGGTTGCTCACCTGAAGAGGAGCATGAGGGAGCCCAGGAAGCTGCGGAAGTTGTTGTGCCGGTTAATGTGGCTTTCCTCATCTAGTTTGATATTGCCAAAAACCTGCAGAAGGGAGAAAAAGGGCTCAGCTCTTCAGGCAAAAGCTCGTCAGCCAGGGAAGCAGCTGCACATTCGCGTTCCCATCCTTGAGAACGTTCCAGGTTGGGTTGGACAGGGCTCGGAGCAAGCTGATCTAGCTGAAGATGTCCCTGCCATGGGGTTGGACAAGGTGGCCTTTAAAGTCCCTTCCAACCCAAAGCATTCTCTGAGTCTGTGATTGCTCGAAAAGCACCCCAGCAAACACAGGCTGGTGCACAGCCAGCGTGCCAAGGAGCTGGTGCCAGGCAGCCATCGGGGAAGGAGACTCTCTTCTCCTTGGCAGGGATTTGCTGTGGGTGGCAAAGGCTGCGAGAGGCTGAGCTACCATGGAAACAGGAGCAGGGAGGGCCTGGGATCAGCTGAGTCCAACCATTCCACATCCATCCCTCGATGCCATCTGAGCACCACACAGCACCCAGCGACCCCAGCTACGCTGGAGGTGCAAGGACAAAGTCCCACCATCCTGGGTGGGTGCTGGGTCACACTCCTGGACACTCCCAGGAGCTTTTCCCTTGGTGAAGAAATGGTCTGTGATGCTGGGGTCAGGCACAGCACTGCAAAAAGGGTGGGGAAGGGCTCAGGGAGGGAGGGACAGACCCCACTATCCCCAGGGCCAAGCGAGACAACAAAGATCAAACTATGGACGATATTCTAACAGCAACCCTCAGCCAAGGCTGTTGTAAGACATACTGAACATTCGTAAAGTGCCTCAAATTGGAAATATGTGCTGTTATTACTGTTAAATATTTATTCCCCTTTCCCTGAACCTAAAAATACACCAACTGCAGAGTATTTTTTTCCCTGTACAGGTTTTTTGGAATGTGTAATTGTAGAATATTTTCTGCCTCCAGCTATTTTGCTCAAATAACGCCCACAGACTTTACTGCTTGGGGATTTGTTCACAATGGTGTTAAAAAAAAAGTAAAAAAAATAAATCTAATACTACCACCCGGCAGGGAGGGGGGCTGAGTCAGATGGCGGCTGTTTAGGAGAACACCTGGAGCCGGTGCCGGGGTGAGTAGGACAGGGTGGCAAAAAATCAGCCACTGGAAGATTCTAGACAGCAGAACTGCCAAGCAGCACAAGCCAGGGGCCTCTGTCACCCCCAAATGAGGCATTGGGTACTGTGGCAGCTCGTCGGGCAGCTCCACATCCCCAGTGCTCGCCGCTGAGGATGCTTTGTCACATCTCCAGCGTGGGATTTAGTCACAGCAGAGGCGAGCCAGCCCTGCGGCACGTGCAGGGCTGAGGGGTTTGGCTCACGCGCCTCTTATTCACCAGCTGGAGCCCGTGAAGCTGAGGCCTCCCCGTGCTCTGCAGACCCCCCAGCAGCCAGGAGATCACGGCAGGGCCCGAAATGTGAGCACCAAACAGAGTGACAGCGACGCAGCTACAGGGACAAGATGGGTGGCAGGTGCCCAGCTGAGTCCCCAGGGCCACATCTCCAAAGGGGATGGGAAGGCAGTTGTGGAGCTCGACTGAACAAGCCCA
This sequence comes from Taeniopygia guttata, assembly GCF_048771995.1. Lineage (NCBI taxonomy): Eukaryota > Metazoa > Chordata > Aves > Passeriformes > Estrildidae > Taeniopygia > Taeniopygia guttata. Next base: position 30,332,967 of record NC_133033.1, read on the forward strand.
TGGCAGTTTCCCCAGGGCCCTGCAGCTCCCAGAGGAGTTGTTCCATCCTCAGCAGCCTCCTGGCACTGCGGCTGGCTGCAGCAATGACAGGCAGGCACAAGGCTGGCTCCTGTACGCAACACTGGGGACACACTGGTGTCACTGTCTGTGCCACAGGGACGCACGGACACGTCTGTCTCACCTGCATCCCAATGATGGCATAGATGAAGAAAAGCATGGCAATCAGCAGGCAGACGTAGGGGAGTGCCTGCAAGAAAAGCAGATGAGTTATCTCATCTATCACAGGTCCAGCCCCAGCGGAGTACAGAACACGCAGGTGAGCTGTGCTGGTCCATCTCTCCTACAAGGCCGTGGGAACAGCCTGGATTTGGGAGCAGCACACATCCCTGTGGCCTGGGAAGAGGCCAGGGCACACGAGACTGACCTTGAAGGACTGCACAAAGGTCCAGAGCAGGATGCGGATGGTGTAACCCTGGCGCAGCAGCTTGATGAGCCGAGCAGCCCGGAAAAGCTTCAGGAAGCTCATGTTGAAGCTGCTGGTGTTCACCAGCTGGGAGGAGATGAGAGGATCAGAGGGAGGTGGGAGCTCCCACCACCACCCCACAGCCCACTGCTCCCAGCCCTGCTTCACCTTGGTGTCCGTCAGGATGATCTCCGTAATGCTGCCAATGACCGTGATGAAGTCAAAGATGTTCCAGGTGTCCCGGAAATAATTCTGCAGAAGAAAGAGGGAGAGAGGGAACGGGGATTTGAGCTCAGGGATGGCAGGTCTGAAGTTGCTGGGCCACGGGTCAAAGCTGCTCATGGCCAGTGGTGGAGACCTCGCAGCCCATTTGTATGCAGCCACTGTCAGGAACAGCATCCTGTGTCTGAGCATGAGCATGCCTGCAGCAAGCAGCTTTTCCTGGGAGATGATTCATGCATCCAGCAGACCACCTTGGCAAATCGGAGCAGGAAAAGCAGCCACAGCCTAGGTCAGGCTGCAGCAGCTCGCCACATTGACCCTCATGGCCAGGAGGCTGCTTTGCCCTCCTCTTCACAGACACCAGGACACACCTCAGCCCCCGCTATTTGTGCAGCAGTGTGGGAAATAGCAAAGGTAAGAAGATTTTCAGAAAGCTGTAAAAGCAGGCCTTAGAAACAGAAAGAGCAGAGAAATTAGAACTACAGCTGCAAAGTCTGAGAGTAGAAAAAGTTACAATAGTACAGCAAGCAAGGACATGAAACAATAGCTTGAGTTTTAGGCTTGGCTAAGATAGACCTTAAGACTGCAGAAAAATATGCTTAGAAAGATAGTAGAAGGTTTTAAGCTTAATAATGGTGTATTGTGTATTGTTAACAGAGAGCAGACAAGCAAGCATTGTGTGAAGCAGGTGTATGTGTGCTTTTAATGACTGGCTAGAACAATTGTCTGCTTTGGCAATATGCCATTGGCTAGAAAGTTTTTAAAATGCTCTGTAACAAAGAAATCTTTGGCTGCTGTTGGCAAGATGTGAGTTTTTGCCATCTTTCAGTTGTCTCAACTCTGTAATGAGGCTGATGCTGCAATAAAGCTGAAGGAACAAATCCCAGCAGTCCCGTCCTGTTTGTGAAAAACTCCAAACGCACAGCAGCTGGCACAAGACCAAACATGACCGTGACTGGTGCTACTGGGAGCAAGGAGGGTACCTAGAAACCCTCCTGAGAGTGGACTTTGTCTTCCATAAGCAGCAAAGAATAGCTGAAGAAAAAGCAACCCGTGGTTCCAGATACTAAATGAGCAGCTGGGAGCTCAAGGACTGTGAATCAGTCAGGGAGGTCTCACTGCTGCTCAGGTACAGCCAAAGTACAGAAGTGCACCAGCACCTCCTGACTTGTGGGGACAAGGGAGGACAGCCACCAGCCTGTGCAGCAGCAGTGGGCTCCAATAGAGCAGCAGCACACAACATGCATGGTCCAGGCACAGAGCACAAGGCAAGAAATAAAGCAGCAGTGTGGCTTCTTCCACCAGCAGCATCCAGCACTGGGAAGTGCAATGAGGACCAAAGGACTCCAGCCCAAAAGCAGCTCTCAGGCCAGGATCCAAAATAAGTATCAGCAACTTCACGTTATTAACACCTTCCCTCTGTGATCTGTGCAATGCCAAAGTGCAAATTAACAGCCTCATGAAGAACAGGAGCAGGCACTCACCAGGAAGCCGAAAGCGATGATCTTGAGGACACACTCCAAGGAGAACACCATGGTGAAGGCAATGTTCAAGTACTTGAGGGCCAGCTCATAGGTATATGGAGCAGAATAGTACTGATGGAAACAGAGACAGCACTAGCCAGGAGGGGGTCTGCCAGCCTTGTGGCTGATGACTGTCCCAGCACAAGCCTGACATGGCCTATGTTTGCTGCCCTGGCTGCCTCCAGAATTCCTTCCTTTCCTCACCCCTCCCTCAGGACAGGCCTGTGATGGTCCATGTTCCTTGCCTTGGGGGCCTCAAGAACATCTCCTCCTTATTCTCTCCATCCCTCTCCCAGGACAGATGCCACTTCTTCTAAGAAGGGAGCACAGAGGAAATCCAGATCTGCCTGTAGTAGTTAAGAGGTCTAAATAATTTCTTTTAGAAAAGGTGCCACCTCCACTTTGGGCCCTGTGTTGTTTCACATGGATGTGCCCAGGGAATTCACACACAGTCTCAAAGTATCTCCACAACCAAAATTCCCTCTGCTCCCATCCTGCCTGATCCTACTGCTCCAAACGAAGAGGCCAGCCTCCCTCTGACCACCAGCTCACCTTCATCATGAGCACCACGGTGTTGAGCGCAATCATGGCCATGATGGTGTACTCGAAGGACGGGGACACCACGAAGTGCCACACGCGGTACTGGAAGGTGTGTCTGTTCTGGGGCATGTACCGCGTCAGGGGCTTGGCACTGATGGCAAAGTCAATGCAGGCCCTCTGCAACAAAATAACGCCCATCAGGCCCTCATGGACACCTGGGAGGTGCTGGTGGCTGCCACAATGCTTTCCTTCATGGTCTGCGGAGGCAGCTGGCTCATGGGTTTCTCACCTTTTCGATAGCAAGGTAGTTCCAAGCTCCCAGATCGCTAAAAACCCCATGGAAATGTCCTCGTTCCCCTTCCCCAGACCATACCTCGTTCTTCTCCAGGCTGCACTCCTCCATCATTTTGTCTCCTTGCTCTTGGAACGTGATGATGATGAGAGCCACGAAAATGTTGACGAAGAAGAAAGGGAAGACCACGAAGTAGACAACATAAAAAATGGACATCTCCATGCGGTTGCTGCGGCTGGGCCCGCGGTCCTCCTCCGTCACATCCACCGAGTGCTGCAGCACCCTGTGGGCAGAGAGGTGAAGAAAAGCAACCAGGAATACATGAATCACTTCCAATGGGACCCAGCTCTGTCTGTCCATGCTTTTATAATGACCAGGTAAAGCTCTGTCCTAATCTGCTTTCAAGGATGGCCCTTTTAAATGGCTACAGCTTGTTTTATGGTGCTTTGCCACGTCCCTGATGGAAAAGGGATTTTCCCGTCTCTGCACACAGAAAAGAATATTGCCCAAATTCACATGAGCATTTAGAGAGGTCCAGTCCAACTGTTATCCCTAATATTGACTTAAAATGTATCTCCAGGCCACGCAGGAAAGGCGTTATCCATCATTCTCTCCCTAAGGAAGAAGTTAACCCCAGCCTCATAGCGGGGCTAAAAGCTCTTTTGTGCTGGAAGAATTTTTTTATTCTCTCGGCCTCCCTGCCCAGCAGCTCCTCTCTCAGTCTCACTGGGCATAACCTGACCATCCCAGCAGGGTGACCACCCCTATTCAAGGGGACAGACGGAGCAGAATACTCACTGGGGCCACCCTTCACCAGTGGACACGGTGAACAGGGTGAGCAGAGCCCAGATGATATTGTCATAGTGAAACTCGTGCCGCTTCCACTCCCGGCATTTCACCTCCATCTTGTTCTTCTCGTGGTCCACGTAGTTCCCTCTGCAAGGTGGAGAGGGAGCAGTGACCTTGGGTTTTTGGGCTGCCAGAGTATGGGATGGTGGGTTTGAACGCTGGGTGTGTGCGGGGGTCTCCTCCCGCAGGTAGAGATGGGGAGAAGCTGGATGACAACCATGAGGCAAGGGGAGAGAGAAGGGGAAAGTAAAACAGAAGAGAGAAGGAGAAAAGGAGCAAATTAAGGGCTCTGCACCCCACAGAAGTATTGGCCACAGTATTGGGGACAGGGCTCAGCCCATGCTGTCCCCAGGAGCAAATCACGGCCAAAGACTTAAGAGGGACGCACAGCAGACATGACCCAGTGCCCTGCCCTTGCCAGAGGGGTCAGAAGCACCAGAGCTACTCCACAGGGCACCCACATGCAGTCCTTCTGCGTGTCCTTGGAGCTGTCGGTGCAGTAGAAGAACTTCCCCTTGAAGAGCTGCACGGCGATGACGGCGAAGATGAACATGAAGAGCTTGTAGACAATGAGGATGTTGAAGACGTTCTTGAGAGATGTCACGACACAGTCAAAAACAGCCTGGAAGAGAGGGCAGAGCTCACCTGGGGAACCCACAACCCTGGACCAAGACCAGGGTACTTGCTGGGAAATGAAGGAAAGAGCTGGGTTTTCTCCCAGGCCAAAAGCTATTTTGTGAATGAGGTTAACACCCAGAGCACCCACAGCACATGTGCAGCCCCTGAGACAGCACCAGGGATGGATATTTGTGTCCTCTGTGTTCTCTGCAACCAGGGAAACAGACGGGGGACCATCCTAATGATGCAATTAGCAGCACTCAAGACTAATTAGCAAACACTTCATCATTTTGCATCACCCCAAATAACAAGGCAGAGCAAATACCTCTGCCTGCCACAGCAGCACGTTCCTTATTACTCTCAGCCCTGGCCCTCACAGCACTTCAAGTGGGGATTGTCCTTATCCCTGTTTCATGATAGAGACAAGCACTTCCAGAAAGGAACTGACACAGGCTGTCTCCATCCACTGATCAGGAAGAAAAGCTGGGATCAACCCCCATGGTTCTGGGGTGCCACCCTGGGTTTCATTAATCAGCCAAACCACTTACAAGTGAAAAAAAAAAAGGGCTTCCTTGTTCTCATACTATTTTTTGTCTCTGCACCCCATCAGCTAAGGTAGGGAAATTCATAATCCTACCTGTGATGCAGAAATAATCCCATTACTGAGATGGGAAGTCCCTCTCCAGTGCAACACTGTGACAGCACAGCACACAAAACCCCGAGCTGTTTGCAACCTGCTCTGGTGGGAAAGATGAAAAACGCTGCAAAAAGATTTGAGCTCTGCAAAACCAGGGCAGCCTATTTTTCAGCAGAACATCTGGGCTTTGCTCCATTTTGTCCACTCAAGCCCCACTTTCCCTGGCAGAGGAACTACTTCTGGACACCTTGCAGAGGTCCAGGCTTGCTTTTAAAAACTCACTGCACCTCCAGACACAAAGAAGTCTGAAAGGCGTAGTGGCTGCAGGCAGGGCTCCAAAGCTATTCCCCAAAAGCTTTGAAAACAACTTGTTTATTGCTCACAAGCAAATCACTGGGGTGGTCCCTGCTCCCAGAGAAGAGGAGAAGAGTAAAGCAGGAGATGGAGCTCGTTACCTTCAGCTTGGGCAGTCTCTTGATGGTTTTCAGGGGCCTCAAGACCCGCAGCACACGGAGAGACTTGATAGTCTTGATATCCCGGCCTTTGTTGGTCCTGCCATGTCGGAGGGAAGCACACGCACCCAAAAATGGAACAGAGAGACAATAACCTTGTAGACCTGGGTGCCCTGGGGAGCTGACATGCCAACAACACCCCCCCAGCACGTGTGAAGATGGGAACAGGAGTGGCACAAACACTGCTGAGCTCCCAGCCCACCTAAACGCGGCTCCTCCAACACACGTGCTGACAGCCAGCAGAGATGGAAAACAAGGCAATCCTCTCTTTCCCGGGATTAGCACTCTTCCAGTGACCTTAACAAACCCCTCGCTGTGGGAAGCAGTGCCAGGAGGTTTGCAGGGCACAGGCTTTGCCTCCCTCCTTCGGACACACGCTTTTTGCAAATGGGGCTTGCATGGGGTCACCACCGCTGCAAATTGTTTCCTGCCCGTTGCAAGAAATTCAGAATAAAATGAGGGAGGTTCACTCAATGGGGTCTACATTGCCAGGGAAATTGTGGGTGCCTCATCCCTGGAAGTGTTCTGGGCAAAGTTAGATGGGGTCCTGAACAGCCTGGTCTAGTGGAAGGTGTCCTTAACTGAGGCACAGGGGTTGGACCCTTGGAAGGGTCTCAAAGGTTTCTCCAGATCAGGGCTACTCTTGCCTTCACCCCAAGTCAGCTGAGGGAGGCAGAGCTTACCAGTAGAATTCTTTAGAAAAGACCCCCTCATGACCCTCATTTCTTGCATATAATGATTATTCCCCAGCCACGATACCAGGTGCTTTTTTTTTTTCTTGTCTTTTAACTAAAGACTGGATCTCAGGGTGGAGCAGCAAGGTCCTGGTGAAGGTGGCACAGCTTGGATCCACCAAGGCACCCTTGGAAAACGTCAAGGAAATTACTTGCAACAACAGATGCTCCCAATTACACAGCTCCTTGGCGAGGGTTAATGCAACAGGGAGTACAATAATGGGCTTAATCATGATGAGATGTAAACAAAACCACTAATTAATAGCCCTCCCTAGGAGCACAGCCCTCACATGCATGGGAAGCAACTGTACAGACGGACCTAGGACTCACTTTGCTCCTGTTCTGCTCAGAAATAGGGCCTGGATAAGTGGCTGGAGCATCTGGCTGAGGGCTGAGGTAAGGGTTTGAGGTTGGCTGGTGCCAAGTTGTCACCAAGGACACCCCAACTGCATTGTCTGACACCTGCTGAGGAGGGATCCCTTCGGCCCTCAGCAGTGCCTGCAGAGCAGCGTGCTGCAGTCGCTGAAAATGCAGCTGAGGCTCAGCCCAGGTGTGGGAGAGGCTGACCTCCACCTGCACCCACCCCCCTGCATTCCCAGGAGCAGCACCCCACAAGATATCCAGCACCATAGTTACCCCAAAGCATTCCTGTCGGCGATCCAGCCCGGCAGCCACCAAGCAGCACCAGCAGAGAGAGGGGAAAAAGAAAGAGAGGAGGAAGATAAGAAAAGTGTCAGAGGAGCTGTATGGGGACCCCGCAGCAGCTGCCCACCACCCCAGACCTCAGGAGAAAGGCACAGCTTGTAGACCATGTTGTACCCTTCAGCATGGGGCACATCTCCAGAGAGGGACTTGTCCAGAAGCCCCTCCTGCCCTCCCTGCTGGAGGTTTTGGGTGGAGGGCACGTGGTGAAAGCTCTGCTGCAAGAGGAACCTGCATGGTGTGGACAGAGGGCAACAGCAGGAAGGCACACGGTCCTCCTCAGCCAAGAGTTGTGGAGCCAGTGAGCCAAAGGCAGGGGCCTCCAAGGGAACCTACATGCAAGCCACAGTAGTTCCCATCCAAATTCTGCTAAATCACCTCCACTGAGAGCTCCACTGACTAAGAGCCTGAGCTGCAAGTGCAGAATCTCCTGCAAGCCAGCAGGACACTTGCTTGGACAAACCAAGGTGGGCTCCAAGGTCCCTGGCTGTAACCAAGCCTGATTGAGCCAAGTCCCTGCCATGTGCACACAGGGTGCTCAGCACTGGGGGCAAAGCCTGTAAGTAAAACATTTCCTAAAACACATAAAACTTAACACCAGCCCCTGGCTGTGTGTCAGTCCAACATGTGGGAGGTGTGCTGAAAAGGTGACAATTTAATTTTGCAGCTCTTCTGTGGTGGGACCTCTGCCCTGACCTGCCTCACACCAGGTTATTTTGCAGGACCAAGGGGTCCTTCTTTCTTCCAGAGCCTGGTGCCAATGGGCACAAGGAGATGATGCAAGGAATGAGGCTCCTCTGCTGGGTAATCAGCCCCTGCACACCAAGGGCTCCACACTGGCCACTCAACCTCTCCACCAACCTTTCCACCCTGGACAGCTCTGCAAAACTGCTGTGAAATGCCTCCTCGGAGGAAGGCAAAGGCGAGCAGGGTCTTTAGTTGTGGTTATGGTTATTTCAGCTAATTTAATTTAAACTCTTCGGATATTTCCAGCTTTTTATTTAGGCTGTGTATGGATTGATGAATTAGCTTTCCATGTGGAGAGCTATAGATGAATGGAGACAGCCTCTCTCAGGATTTGTGGCCTCCGAGGAAGCAGTGGACAAGCCACAGTGGCTCACAGAGGGACGTTTTTGTGGGTGGACACTTGGTTCTCAGTGATTTGGATGTGGCACAGACAGCCTGTGGGTGATGGTGGCACTGCTGAACCAGCTCAAAGACCTCCTGCTGTGCCCACGGCCACCCAGGACACCTGTGGGAAAACCTGAGTGCAGAGGGGAGGCAAAAGGAGTGGGAAACCTGCATGGCACATCCCAGCATTCCTACTGGGAAGGGCTGGATTCAGTCACCAGCTGCTCTTATCCTGGTCATAGCACAGCCACTCCATGGGCACTGCTGTTCCCACCCCATGGAGGAGGAGGAGGAAAGGAGGAAAAGGAGAAGGAGGAGGAGGAGAAGGAGAAGGAGAAGGAGAAGGAGAAGGAGAAGGAGAAGGAGAAGGAGAAGGAGAAGGAGAAGGAGAAGGAGAAGGAGAAGGAGAAGGAGAAGGAGAAGGAGAAGGAGAAGGAGAAGGAGAAGGAGAAGGAGAAGGAGAAGGAGAAGGAGAAGGAGAAGGAGAAGGAGAAGGAGAAGGAGAAGGAGAAGGAGAAGGAGAAGGAGAAGGAGAAGGAGAAGGAGAAGGAGAAGGAGAAGGAGAAGGAGAAGGAGGAGAAGAAGGACATTCCCCATGCCCTGGCCCCACTTCAAAGAGCTCACAGAGGGAGAAGAAAAGTAGACAGATTGGAACATCACCACCAGACTTTTCACCTGGAGATCAGGAGGGAGGAAGGGAGGGAGGGTGGGTGGCAGGCTGGGACATGGAGAGCTGGTGAATATCCTGCAGCTCCCACGGCTTTGGCAGTGCTGGGCTGCTGAGGGGAGAGGCAGGTGTTCTTATAAATGATTTATAATGCATGAACCCATCGGAAATCACCGTGGTGCCTTTGTTCCCTTCCCTGCCGAAGCCATGAGCTCATCTCCTCCAGCAGGAGCCACACTGGAGGCAGGGCAGATGGACAATCCTGCAGGTTTACATGATAAAAAGCCCCATCCATGGCAGAAGCAGCTCAGTGCCTACCCAGCTACAGCTGCAAGAGAGAGCAGGAGACACCAGTGCTTGCTGCAAACGGGGTGCTCACCCTCGAGAATTCAGCTGCCCCATGCCCAGAGGGAACATCCTTCCCTCAGGAAGATGGGTGGAGGCAGGCAGGTGGCAAACAGGGCTGGAAGGTGCCGGGCAGCTTCCTCACATGCTCGGTGCTGGGCCCTGCCAGCCGCAGGGGCCACCACAGGAACTGTGCCACCCTTGTGGGGTGAGGGCAAGGGGACAGTGCATTGGTGAGGTCACACCCCCACCCAGGAGCAGGCTGAGCCAACAACCTGTGCTCCTTCAGCCATCAAAATTCTTGATGGAAGTCGCCTTGGAAGGAAAAAGCTCCTTTGTCCTCCTCCTCAAACCCCTCAGTGCATCTTCAGGCTGCTGATGCCTTTGAGCCCTGCCAGCTCGGAGGGGCTGTCCTGGCAGAGCAGGGATCAGCCTGACCCTGGAGATGCTCCATCCACCCTCGTGGTGGCCTGTGTGGCCTTCCAGAGGCTCAGAGCATTGTCCCCGGGCAGCAAACCTGCCCCAAGCCCTTTCCCCCCGCCGGGGTCTGCGCTCAGCCCCCTGCCCTGCCCAGGGACTCTTCATCCCTGTGCTGGGCGAGCTGAATTCTCCCATGCTCTTGCCAAGGACAGAGCAGGGGCTGGAAGCACTGGGTGAGGAATGGGGTGAGTAGGGTGAGGAAGGCACAAGCAACGAGCCAGAGGGGCACAAGTGGTGAGAACCAGGAGAAGGAGCTGCTGCCCAGTCGAGGGTGAGGTGGGAGGGATGGATTACGGGCTGTAATCCATCCAGGGACCTCGTGGGCACCCCGAGAGCCCCGCACGGTACCTGAGCTGCGGCCAAGGCTCCCGTCTGCGTGGCTGCCAGGCCCTCCCCTGTCACCAGCCACTGCTGCCAGTGTCACAGGCACAAAGAGAGAACAAGAGCGTGACAAAGGAGCCTGAGCCTCTCCTCTCTCCTCCTCTCCCTCCTCAGGCACCAATGAGGCAGCACAGCCCTGGGGACCGGGGGATGCCCCTTCCCTGCAAGCACCACCTTGGCACCACACATCCCTCCCTAAGCTCACTGCACCCCCTGCCCCAGCCAGCAGCACAGGGCACATCAGAGCAGCAGGAAACTCATCCCTGCATGCTCCTGCCCTCCATGGCACGGGCACCATGGACATCCCAGTACCCACAGGTGCCACAAGCTCAGTGCCAGAGCCCCATCTCCAAGCAAGGCTCGATGGGGACGCTGCAGGGCAAGCACACAGCCCTCTCTGTGATGCCTCAGAGGATGCTGGCACAAACCCCTCCCATTCCTGCAGGGCTCCAGAGCAATGTTCCCCTCAGACCAGAGGAAAAGTCACCAGCCAGGGGTGCCATTTCCAGCACAAACATGTTCAGAGGGCAGCTCCACCTGGCAGGCTGCTGCTTTTGCTGTGCACCCCAAGATGCACAGCAGGTGTCTAAGTCCAGCTTTGGCACCTTTAGGCCATTTTCCCCCCTCTAACAGCCCCTTCTGCTCTGTTTCGAATCCACTTGCACCACCAACTTCTTCCTAGCATCTCCAGCTTGCCTTGCCTTGCTCCCTGCCTGCTTTCTCACCAGCTTCTGAAAAACAAGGAGAAACACATCTCCGGAGCAGCCACACACCACTGCCAGGAGCCACACCAGAAGCAGAGCAGAAGGGTGCAGAGAAATAAAATACAAAGGGAAATCAGAGTCTAGTAGCCATGACACACAGTTTCATCCTTCTCCCACCCCAGCCCAGGGAAGGCAGGGAGCTGACAAGGACAAGGGCCACTTACGCCAAGGCAAAAGCCACCAGCGCTCCCACCACCACGATGAAATCCAGGATGTTCCACAGGTCTCGGAAGTAGGAGCCATCCTGCAGGATCAAGCCCTGATCAATCATCTGGAGGGGAGATAGAGAGAGAAAAACAGGCAGGGAATGAGCAGCTCAGACACCAAGCTGGGGGACAGGGACCCTGCAGACACATCCTAGTGTCCTGGGTGTAGGACTTCGTATTTTGTGGAAGACTCAACTCTGGACCAGCACTGCTGAGAGACAGACTTTTAAAGTCTTCACCATCTCAATTTTGGACCAGAACTGCAAAACTGAGCTATTTCCCAGGGATGCTGCACCCTGTCAGGGCTCTTACCTTGATCACCATCTCGAAGGTGAAGACACCAGTGAAGACGTAGTCGAAATACCTCAGCACCTGCAGACAGAGGGCACAGGTGCTCTGCAGCTGCTGCTGAGCAAACCGTGCCCACCCAGACACCCAGCTACAGCAGCTTGCCTGGCTCAGAGGCAAAATGGGGTTGGTTTGCTTGTCCCAAACACAGCCTTGTCCTTAAGAGTTCAGGACAGCCCAAAACCCAGCCTATGCAGGCAGGAGGGAAACATTCCCCATGCAAATGATGCTGCTAGCCAGGATCACGTGCCCCATACCAGTGCCTGTACCAGTATCTCTCAGTCCAAGCCACTTTACAGCTGACCAGGCCTCCTGGTCTCTCCCCAGGCTCTAAACCCCACGTGTGGGAAGCTGAGAGGGACTCCCACAGTTCACAATGGAAGGTGGTGGGGGAAAAGACAGATCCCAGGGCATGGTGTGAGTGCCACCACCGGCTGCCCTGATCCTACAGATCCTGCCCACAGATCCCACAGAGCTAAAATCCTGCAGGAGCTCTGCCTGCACTGGTGGGGGCAGCGGGAGGGGGTTGCAATCACTTTGTTGCGGTCGGAGTTGGTGAGGACGGGATCCTCGGCGGCGAGGGCGATGCTGCTGGCAGCGATCACCAGGAGGATGCACATCTCGAAGTAGCGCAGGTTCACGATGTAGTGGCAGGCCCTCCTCACCCTGCAGGGACACAGCCCACACCCCACCTGTGAGCCCCTGGCCACAGCCACAGCCCATGTGCAAAGCCCACCCTGTATTGCCACCTTCCAGGGTGGGAGATGGGCTGCAAAGCCTGAGGAGCAGAAGAAGGGAGTCCAAGGGGCGTTTGGGCTTTTTGGTCCCTCTTCTCAGTTGTCTCAGCCCCACAGCCTGGCAGGGAGAGTCCCTAAGAAATTGGGGTGCTTACTCTTCCAGGCTGCAGGATCTGGGGAAGAGCTACAAGGCAGCAGAAAACTGCAGGCAAATCTAACAAACAAGGAATAAAAATCCCAACTTAGCAATCAGCAGCTGGGAGAGAGAGCCACGAGCCATGCCACTCTGTGGAACTCTGTGGCTGCTTATCAAGCCCGTCTGGGAGACACTCAGCTCCCTTCTCACAGGGATTCCCTGTTTTTGGTGATGTCTGGGGGTCCTTCCCCTTGGAGCCCTCCCCAGCCCCAGTGTGAAAAACGTCTCACGGGTTGGTGGTGCTGAAGATGAACATGGAGCTGTGCGGCACCATGGCTTTGCCCGTCTCGCTCTTTTCCTTCTTCCGCTTCTTCTTCTCCATTTCTTCCTCATCCTCTTTGGTCTCGGCCTCCTTTAAGGGGCTGGCTTCACCGTCTGTCTTGTTGCTAACTGCAGGAAAGCGAGAGCCTTTGCCCGACCTTGCACCCAGACAACATCCTGGGGTGTCCCTGCCACCTGGGCAACCCTCCTCTGAATTTCTGCTCTGAATCCCTGTGCTGCTACAGGGAGAGGCACTAGGCAGGAAGAAAACATGCCAGCTGCTGGCATGGAGCAGATGAAATGGGTTTAACAAGGCCAGTTTTCACCTTGCTGGTTAATTAATAGCACTGTTTAAAGCAGCTCACCTTGACAGCGAGGATGCCGCTAAGGGGTTTGAGTGACAGCGAGCTGCCGGAGGCTACAGATGTTCCAGGAAAAACAGGGAATGCGAGAGTTTTGCCCAGGCAGAGAGGAAGGGGAAATGATGGATGAGATGAAGGGGTGGTGGGAAATGATGGATCAGATGAAGGGGTGGATGGGAAGAGGTGAGAAAGGGACACAGCATCCCCAGGGGATGCTGGCATATCAGCGTTCGGGCCCCCCTGCAAAACTGGGGTGAGATACTGCAAGGAGCAGCAAGGAGATCCCCCAGCTGATGGATGTGGACAGGAAAAGCCATGCAAGCGGCTTTCCATCCCCACAGGGTCCCCAAGGGCTGGGAGAGGGGCTCAGGAAAGAGAGACGGGTCCTCACTCTGTACCACAGCGGAGTCGTGGACATCGATCATGATGGCAGTGCTCTCGGTGGCCTTCTCGGTGTTGGGGGTGATGGAGGAGAGGTCGGGCTCGCTGCGGCTCACGCTGCGCCTGGGCTCCAGCAGCGCCTGCTCGCTCGTGTCCGGGCTGCTGCAGTCCTGCTCCGTCAGGGTGCCCGTCTTGCCCTGGGAGAGCTCGGGTGCGGCGTGTGGGGGGCTCCCCTTCTTGGCGGTCCCAAGCAGATCGGCATCGCCAGCAGGGACCCCGTTTGTCCTGGGAGAAAAGGAGGTGTGAGAATATACAGGGACAGAAGAAGAGAATACGAGGAGCTGTGGGGACAGCCAGATGCCCTCTGCAGGCACCAACCTGATGGACTCCCCGCTCGCCTCTGGCTCCCCCGGAATCAGGGCTTCTGCTGCAGCCATGTCACCACGCCGGTCCCCATCCTGTGCCCCCTCGGTGGTGCTGGCCTCCTCCAGCCCCATCTCCTGGCTGGCCGAGCGGCTCCCCAAGATGCCAGCCGTGTCCTTCCCCTCCATGCGGGCTCTGCGGTGCCGGCTGCGCCGCTGGCTCTGCCTCATCCTCGCCCTGTCCTCGATGCTGCCTCCTGCCCCGTCTTGTTCTCCTGGCTCACAGTTCCCGTGGCAAGACTTCTGCTGCCACATGTCTCGCTTGGCCCGTGGCGATGTCCTGTCCTCCCCACCGCCGGGGTTGGCCCCTGGGACCGGCTGCTCGGGTCCCTCGCGCTCGCCCTTGCCCTGCTCCTCAGCGCATTTCTCCAGGGTGACACCCTCCCCGGGTCTCTTCCTGCGGAAGATGCTGGCGTGGGGATTGATGAGGGGCGGCTCGTCCTTGTTGATGCCCTCCTGGCTGGACATCTGCATGTGCCGGCGCAGCTGGCTCGTCCGCTGCTCCCACACCGACATGTGGTGCCGCCGGCGACGCTCCCGCCTGCAACGGGGGACGGCGAAGGGTCACCATCCCGGCTGCCCACACCGTCCCCCCGGGGAAGCACCCACCCTGGGTTTAATCTGGGAATCCCAGACAGAGGGAAGTGCCACCGCCAGGGTTACAGGCTGTGCTAAGGCTTCCTCGGTGTCCCTCTGGTGCTGGAGGGGACTGGAAATGGGGCTGGGAGTGTGCTTGTGCCCCTTCAGAAAGCATCAGGCTGATGGATGACCAGCCCCAGCAGCCTCGCTGCTGCCCTGAAGCTTTCAAGCAGTACGTCCAGTTTCTGGGAGCAGCCAGCATCCTGCCTTGCCCTATCCAGACAGGCAGAGACCACCTTCCTCTTACGTGACTGCCTGGGGACACCTGAAATACGGGCCAAGCCCTCTTGCTGCATCCAGGGACCTCTCCTCGCCTCTCTCCCACACATCCCGGGCAGAAAGCCTGCCCTGAGGCTTGAGGAGCAGCAATTTTGACTGTCTGAGGGCAAGGTGCTGCTTCTGGGCTACACCACGAAACCTTTGCAGCCTCGTAAAGCAACACCCTGGAGAAGACAAGACGTGCCCTTCCCGACACCCCCACGGCACAGGGAAACACCCAGGAGCACACACGGGCACACACACACACACACAATGAATTCCCACTCCCGTCCCTGCCGGCCAGGCCGGAGGGGAGCGGGGTGTGCCCCGGCCCCGCGGACGGACGCACAGACAGCACAGGAGCCACAGACGGACACGCGCCCCCGCCGCCCACATACAGGTGGCTGCTGCGTGGCTCCCACATCGACATGTGGTGTCTCCTCCGCCTGTCTCTTCTGCGGGGGAAAAACAAACGGGTTCAATCCCCTCCTTCCACTCGTGTGGGCAGCGCACAGAGCTGTCCCCCCTCCCTGGGCAGGGCTCATCCTGGCCCTGTGCATCCACAGTGAGCCCCCACGGGCATGTCGGTCAAGGGCTGCCCACGCTGGCGCTGGCACTCCGTTCCCTGGGAGCTTTCCCCACGGCGTGCACGGGGAGAGCAGTGCAGGCTCCGGTCCTTCAGAACCTCCAAGATATCCTTGGATACTTAACCGCTGGCTCAAACTGCTCCAAATTCACTTCTCCCAAGAAACACGTGGCAATTGGAAAGAGGAAGCAATGCATCAGGCCAGCCCTGAGCATCTCAGAGC
The DNA here is from genome assembly GCF_048771995.1 of Taeniopygia guttata. Classification (NCBI taxonomy): domain Eukaryota; kingdom Metazoa; phylum Chordata; class Aves; order Passeriformes; family Estrildidae; genus Taeniopygia; species Taeniopygia guttata. The sequence continues at coordinate 30,348,446 of NC_133033.1, forward strand.
CACCACCACGAGCTCACGCTGCCCTGGGAGCACAGAGGGGAAGGTGAACTTCCCCAGCAAACACAAGGCACAAGGCCAGGTTGAGATGCCGCAGAGCTGCTGTCACCTGAGCAGCCCCCACACAGAGCAAGTTAACAGGGCTGGCAGGGTGAGATCCCAGGCTTTAACCTTTGCCTCTACACAGAAAAAATTCGGATACACACAGCTTCAAGAACGCTGCTCAGAGAATGTGCAATCATAGAAACACAGAACATCCTGAGTCTGAAGGGACCCACAAGGATCACTGAATCCAGCTCCCGGCCCTGCACAGGACAACCCCAAAAGTCCCACCTTGTGCCTGACAGCACTGTCCAAACGCTTCTTGAGCTCTGGCAGGCTTGCTGTTGTAACCACTTCCCAACAGTTTGAAGACATTCCCCCTTGTCCTATCACTTGTCAAAAAAACAGAAGTCAGAAGTCCCTCTTCAGCTCTCTCAAGGTGCTCCAAGGTCTCCAGGCTTAAAAACCTCCATCCTCCCAGCCCCAGCTCACAGGAGAGGTGCTCCAGTCATGCTGGTGCTCATGGTCTCCATGGATCCCGGTGCATGGGAAGGGCCCAGTGCCATGCTCGAGGCAGGGCTGGAGCTGCCAGCACCCCCAGCATTCCCACAATGAGCTGCCAAGCCCCCAGACGCATCCACGCAGCGCGTCCGGCACCAATGCATGCCGGTGCATTGCTCAACACGCGCCAGTGCCCGCACGCGCCCGGCTGGCAGCCCCGAGCCATCTGCACCCAGGTGTACAAACACAGCGCTCCCACGGGCACCCACGCCATCCCTGGCCACGTGGGAACACCCGTGCATCCCCACACTGCCAACCTGCAGGTGCCAGGTACCCACCTGCATCCAAAGGCAGAGCCCGGCTCTGAGCCCCCTTCTGTGCCAGCTCTGCTCTGCCTTGCCCACCACCGTGTTGTCCCCACAGTCTCCCCACAAGCTCAGCACCAACAAAAGCACACCAGACCTGAGGCTGACCATATCAGCAAGCCTAACCTGTGGCATCTACTGCCTGGGCCTGACCCCAATCCATCCTGGTGAGTGAGAGGAGCTGGAAAAAAGCCCCATGAATATCAATATCTCCCCTTTCGATGCCAGCAGAACAACAAGGAAAGGTTGAAAAGCTCTGTTTTTCCAACCACCTCGATCTGGCAATGACTAGAGAGCTCTATCAGGGATGTGCAGTGTGGGCAAATCCTTTGCTGCCCTAATATATTCCATCTCCCCCTCTTCCTCTCTCCTATCTGCCCATTCCTCAGCCTCTCCCGCAGCCTAAAGCTCTCTGTTCCCTCACTTTATCCAACACATTCCCACTGGTATCCAGAAACAGAGCCACCATCCAGACTCCACCACCTCACCCCTAAACCCCCCTTGTACTTGGGCAGACAGACTTATTAACAACTGATCAGCCCAAATCCAGGGTAAAATCTGTGGCTGCTGCGGGATCAGGCAGGCCTTACAAGCACACCCTGTTCCTGCTGCCCCTAAAACCATGCAGGATTTGGGACCACAGCATCCCCCCACTGCCAAACCAGGGAAGGGACTGTTCCCAAGGCTGCCTCTGACCCCCCCAGATCAGCACTTGCCTGAAGACAGCAGTTTCTCTCAGCAAATCTGCAAGAGATTCTGCCGTGAACAAGCTTGGCTGGGTTTCAAAGTATAACAAAACCTAAAATTCCCTGGGAAGGGATTCTATAAAAAAAAAAAAAAAGAAGAGGGGAAAAAATAAAATAATCCCTTCAGCTGTACTGAAATGTACTGTTTTGGGAAACAAATCAAAACGCCTCGTTCCAATGTTGACTTTGAAAGTTTTATATGATTTAGACCATATGACACCGCAAAATAAAGAGAAAAAAGGCAGCTAGGAAGAGAAAAACAGAAATCTCTCCTGCTGAAATGCAGAGACAAGGCTTCTTAACACCATGCTGGAGGTTTATGTGGTTTGGGGCTTTTTTTTTCTCACCCAAATCAAATTTTTGAACAATCAAACATGGTTTCACAAACCCGCTCCATCTTTCCTAACTGCATTCGCTCCCAAGGAAGGAGCCTGAGGGAGATTTGTGACACCACTGCTCCCTTCTCCCCCAGCCCTGGCTGCTCTCCTGCAGCTCTGCCATGAAGAAACACTCCCCAGGAACAAATATCACCCCTCCTCAAGAATAACTTGAGATACTTTCCTCCTCCCCAGCCTCCTACCATCAGCCCTGAGTGCTTGAGCTCTATATTTGGGGCAGAAAGCCTCTTTTAGCATATTTTTGCCATGCTCAAGCACTGAGACTGCAGCTTGGTGTAGAGGTTGGCAATTTCAGGAGCTCCCTGGAGGGCTGTTCCCCACGCTGTCACCTCCCTAAAAGCACTGCTGCTCATGGGGAGCACACTCCTAGACCTCCATCCATCTTCAGGAAGATGCCCAGAGAGGGAGTCACCCCATGTGGGGACCCCTTTTTTCTTGTTGGCAGCCCCCCCAACCAGCCAGGCCAGGCTCTGCTGCAGCTCTGTGCCCTTCCAAGCCTGGCTGGGCTCAGGAGGGTCACCAGGGTGGTGCTGGGGAGTCACTCACTCGATAGCAGGCATGTTTGGGGCAGACATGGGGCTGACTTCTTTGGCTTTCTGAAGGGCATGCTTCTGGTTAAAGGCCTCCTCTTCCTCCTGCTCGTCCTGCAGAGGAAAGAGGGCATTGCTCAGTGGGGCGTCAGGGCTCTGAGGGAAAGCTCAGCCATCGGGAGCAGTGAGGGATGTGCAGGGCAGCCCGGCACAGTGAGGGACTGAGGGGGACCCAAACTTCTGATGCCTTGGAGTGGCTACCTAGAACAGAGGCTAGACAAGGTTAAGAGAATAACGTGGGTTTTTTCTAAGGGATAATAGATATACACCTTCAATAGGCACACTTTGGGCAGTCAAAGCCTCCCAATATGGACAATGCTCACAAGTCTTTCAGATAATTATAAGATTGGTCCATTTACATATCAGGGTTAATCCTCCAATTACAGCTTCAGGAAATGAAGTCAGATACCCCCAGTTTGCTCCCCCCCCATTTCACTTTTTGTTGATACTTTTCAGGGCCTGAGGCAGTAGGGTGTCCTTGAGTTTCAGGCCCAGAGGGATTGTTTTGTGTGACCAGACTGTGAAGACAGTAGCTAACACTTTATATGGAATTTGGAGTTGTGCAGTAATGCAGTACAGGATTTGAAAAATATAAAATTTTAAGGCATCACTTCCAGAGACACTTCATTTCCCTTGTGCTGTGGGGATGCAGGTTCCCCACTACACCAGATCTTCCCCAAGGCATCAGTGCTGCTTAAATAAGTGAACCCAGCCCACTCAGGCAAGAGCTGGGCTGAGCATGGTGGGACAACCCCAGACAGCACAGACCAGCTCAGCCCTCCCTTCTTCACAGCCACAGGGGCCAGACAGGCATCCCCCAAACCGAGTGGGAGGTAAGGCATCCATGAATGACCCCGGCAGAGACCGGATCGCTTTAATGAGTATGGTTGTGTCTCGGGAGCAAAGAATGTCATTAGGAGTCATTAGCGAGCATTCAGCCTTTTCAAAAACTCAGCGCTCTCTTAATTGATGCTGCCGATTCCCGTGGGGCTCTCCCATCCCTCGCACCCCAGCCCCTGGAAGTGCCATCTGCACCCTCCCACCGTGGGAGAACCCCTGCACACTTCTCTCAGGCAAACCAGCACCGTGCCCCCTTTCAGGTCAGATTTACAGCCCCTCAGTGAGCCCCAGGGACGTGAGTAACAGCCCGGGCTCCACAAAAATCTGGTCACCCCAGGACCACTGGTCTGCTCCAAAGAGTGGACACGACTCTTGCCGCTCTCTCCTACTCACTGTTACCCAGATCGTGCCCTAATAATTTTGCATTCCCCAGATATTCCCCAGCATGGTCATAAAAGTGTCTAAATTGCATCTTAAATCACATCTGCTGCCCACATCTATGGGCAAATGGGGAATAAATATTGACACCACTGGAAAATGCTTCCCACTCCACATCTCCAGAGTGCTGGGGCAGAAAACAGTCCCCACATCAGGTCTCATCCAACAGATGAGGGTTATCTCCATCTGACTGATGGCAAACGGGACTGGGGAGTTTAAGTGGAGAAAGAGTTAAAGCCGTACTTGAAGCGTGGGTGTTCCTGGAGGGACCAGCAGGTTTAAGTGTTTTCCTTAAATCAAAGCCTAAATGGCTTTGCCCCCAGTCTCTCCGCGGGAGAAGGAAAAGGAGCAGCAGGAACGTACCTTGGTGAGCTCCTGAGCGTTGGCCAGGTTGTCCACGGCAATGGCCAAGAAGACATTCAGCAGAGTATCTGAGAGCAGCTAAGGATGCACAAGCCGTGTGTTAAGGACATGTGTATCTGCAGCTCCCAAGGAGCCCAGCCAAAGGCACAACCTCCTCACCTATCCCACAGAAACAGCCCTCAGTGTACCTCCCCACAGCTCCTTCTCCGCCTTTGGGACACCCAGTGCTGCCAGATGTGTGTGTGGGAGGGGAAGAAGGGGAGGGGGATGCCCCCAGAGAAGATGAGGAGATGGGGTTGTCAGCACTGCAAGTGCAGCAGCCCAGTGGATACAGTTCCCAAACAAGGTGAGGACGATGAAGTAGATGGAGGACCACATCCCTGAGCGCACACCTCCCTGGGAGCGGATGCCGTTGTACATCACCTCGTTCCAGTCCTCGCCTGTCAGGATCTGCGGGGACACAAGGCAGCAGCTCTGTCCCCTGCACCTGCCCATCCCCTGCACATCTGTGCCCCCAACGGGCAGGCAGCATGCACACAGATCCCCTGCAATGGATCACCCAGCTCTGCAGCACCTGAGGGAGATCACACTGCTCACTGATGGGGACTTAAAGCCTCCTCAGAAGAGTTTTGAAACTCTTCATCTTCTGCAACAGAGGTGGAAGAGTTTCCATCTCTTTCCGTCCACTTTGTTGTGGAGGAGAGGGAGGAAGCAACAGCTGATAGAGGGGAAATTGTTTGGTGTAAGGAGCCCCTCCCAGCCATGGGGGAGAAACCAGCTGGTGCCAAGTCCTTTTGCTTGAGTCTCCTGGCAGCCCAGCTCCTACCTGAAACACCGTCATGATGGCTGCAGGGAAGGTGTCAAAGTTGGCCGAGGGAGTCCCATCCATGAAGTTAAACCTGGAAAGGGAACAAGGTGGGTGAATTACCAAGGTCACCAAACCCCTGACTGCTGTGCTGTCAGTTCCTTGTGTTTAGGAGGACCTTGCCCCACTCTAGAAAAGGTCTCCTGAGCATTTGGTGCCAGAAACCAGAAGGTCTCCTGGCTAGAGGAACCAACACAGCTCAAAGGCAGCCCTCAAGCAGGGATTTTTGTGTGGGAAGAGATTGAGGGGGAAGGTACACTCTTGCTGGGCCCCTGAAGAGGGTATCACCACTTGGCTTTAATGCCAAGAAACTGCTGTTCCTCAGCCTTGAAATGACATACCTGCCTCCAAACAGCTGCATTCCCAGCAGGGCAAAGACTACAATGAAGAGGAAGAGGAGGAAGAGCAGACTGATGATAGATTTCATGGAGCTCATCAGCGAGACCACTAAATTCCTCAGGGATGCCCAGTACCTGGAAAACACAGATACTGCTGGAACACTGCCAGTGATGCTGGAGAGCAGCAGTGACTGGATCTGGGCTGCAGCCACAGTCTGAGACAGCCGCTGATGGTGGGTACGCACTTGGTTATTTTAAATATCCGCAGGAGACGAAGAGCTCGTAGAACACTGATCCCAAAAGAGGTTCCTGGCCTGAATATAGCCCAAACCACTTCGAAGATGCTTCCCACTGTGACCTGAGAAGCAGACACAGCCACAAGTCAAAGACAGGCTCAGCATGGGCTGCTGTAGGGAATCTTAACATCCCCGAAGACGAGGCACCCACCACCCAGTCCAGGACCTGATGCCTCAGGCAGAAAGTGCTCCCTGCCCACTGTGAGTGCCATCCTGATCTCCCCCTTGGTGCCTTGCACTGCAGACCCCTGCCAAGCATCTCCGCCCACACCCACAGCATCCCTGGGGCCGCTCACCCCACAGTCGAAGCAGTTGAAGGAAGAATGGAAGTAAAGGCGTGGCCCCATCCCGTACATCTTCAAGGACATCTCCAGAAGGAAGAGCCCAAGAAACAGGAACTCTGCATAGTCTGGAAGACAAAACCCAAGCGTGCTTGAGGCACTGAGCTGTGTGGAGCATGCTGCATGCACCCACCAGTTGAGCATCCGGCAGGCCACGGAGATGGGTCAAGTCAAGGACCATGCTGCATCCCCAAACTCTCAGGTTTTGGGATCAGGGAATTTGATCTGTGAGGAGCTAAACTGTATGTAAAAGAGCATCAGGCCCACGAGTTAATGATTCAGGGAAGATGCACCAGTGTCCCAGGGGACTGAGAGGACCAGACATGGCCAGCGCGGAGCAGAGCAGCTCTTTGGCATTAAACCACAGCGGCTGAGGAGCCTACAAAGGCAACAACCACACGACACTGTAGGGGAATATTATCAACCTGGATTAAAATCATTGCATGGCTGGAATTTGGCCAGGGAAACAGAGCCGAACAGCCAAGAGCCAGTGAAAAGCCTTTCCAGCTATTTCATGAACATTTAGCAGGCGAGAGCCTGGCTCTTCACCTTTCCCAGAAGATGCTTCTCACCACGACCAGCTGCTGCACCATGCTGCAGCGTGCTGGGAGCCCGGCAGGCCTGAGCCTACTGCTTCAGATTTGGGTAGAGCTGGGGCTTGACATGTGACACATTTTCAAGGTGAGGAAGAATGACACATCTGAGAAAGCAGCACTGTCCCCACTGCAGCAGCTCAGGAGTGACACGTGGGGCTGACCACGCTGCTCTGCAGTAGCCCACACTGCAGTGCTTCTGAGAACTGATCTTGTGCCCTGGCCCATGCTGGGCTCAGGGAGGCTCCATAACTGGGAACCTCCAAGGCTGGGATTCCCTCACCATGCTCTGCAGAAGGATTTTAACCAGGATGTTCTGCCATGACCGGTCCCATCCCTGCACATTTCCACCTTTCCAGCAACGGCTTGTGCACATTCAAAAGTGGTTTTCCAGCAAGCTTTCCATCACCACTGTTCACAATTTTGGGATAAACTCCACTGAAACTGGCAGTGTTTCTCTTTCATGACAAACACATCAGACCTGAAGGACACAGAGCCAGCACAACTCCTCCGCGTTTGCTCACAAGGCTGAGACATCCCTCAGTGGCCACGGGGCCAAGGGCAAAGCTGAATTAAACATCTCTGCATGGTCATTTGTTATCAACAATGGATGGAGCTGAGGTTATTCCCCACTCAGCTCCACACTAGCACGACTGTGGTGGGACTCATCCCTGTGTGCCTCGGGACAAGCAACACTCTCCCACCTACACCAAACTCACAGAGGAAGTGGGTGAGCCAGGCTGGCTGGTTGTGATGGACGATGGCCACGCAGGCAGTGTTGAGAGCCACCAGGCTCAGGACGATCCAGTAGAAGACCTGGGATTTGACCATGTGGCGGACGGAGATGCGCAGGAGCCGCTCCTTGTGCCGCAAGTAGGAGGCACCGTCCACCCTGGCACCTTTGAGGCCAGATTGACTTGAGGGGTTACCTAAAGGAAAAAGAAGGGGAACAAGGAGTTGGATGCTCCAGCCTCCCCTGCAATATGAGACAGGACAGATTGCTCTTATGGGGCACAACTCATCCAGAGAATTTTTACGTGGCAGCAGGAGGTTTGCTGCTAAACTAGCAGAGATGTCTGGTTTGTGACACTCTCCATGTGATGGGTGGGACTGTGGGAACCCAATCAGCTAACAGAGGTTTGGGGTAAGCAAACTGCAGACTGCACTGACCCAAGGTTGGATTAAGACGTCTCCTCTGCGCCAGCCTCCGCTCGCCCACGGAGGCGATGTCCACACAGTGCTCGTCACCCGACATGGCATCCGTGCGGTTCCGCTTGATGGTGGCTCGCCTGAGCACTGGGAAGGCAAGAGGAACAAGTGTTGGAGTCTCCGTGGCCCAACTCTGCCAGTAGCCAGCCCATTGGATCAGGACCTGGTGATCAGTACTCAGGTCTGGTTACAGGACAAAGAGCCCCAAGTGATCCTAGTCCACAGCTATCCCTTGTGTGGCATCAGACACCTCTCAGCCCCCACGCTCTCTCAGGAGTTATGGTGCCAATCCACCTCCCCTCGCCCCTCTCTTGGGCTGCAGACCCCACTGGGGCCTCCCCATCACAGCTGGAGGGTCTGAGCCTCCAGCTCTAGGCAGGCAGAAGGAAGGGCAGGCAGATTTTAAGGGCATTGCTGGTCTTACCGTCTAAGGCTGAGGTCCCCGAATTTTTGTTCTCTTCGGCCAGCATGACTTCCTCTACGCAAAACACAGTTCAGCATCAGGAGACAAGGCACTGTCATGTATCACTGCCTGGTACTCAAGAACCTCCCCCAGCCCAGAGGCTGGCTCTGCAAACTCTTACCAAGTATTGGTTAAGGGCCCAAAAGCAAATTCTGGAGGGTGGCAAGTGGCTGCTACCAAACATCGCATCAAGAAAGAAGAATTACTTGTGATCAGCCCTTCTCCCTCCACTGTCATTAAGCTCATGAAGGAAGTTGAACATTGTGGGCAGGTCTGGGGCTCAAACAACTCAGCCCAGGGCTAAAACTGAGGTCTGGTGCTCAGGACTCATTTGAAGACACCCATCTTTTACAAGTCTGAACGCTGGATGAAAGTGTAAATCTTTCCTTCCCAGAGCTGAATGCACTGGCCTCATTCCTAGGAGGAGCAAGCAAGGACATGGGCTGTGGCAGTTTGGGTACCAGCACCCACAGGCTGCCATGCCTGGTGTCAGGAAGAAGCCTGGAACCTCCACCACTCCCAGCCCAGGTCCAGGAGTCCCAAGGTAGGAACCAGTAAGTTCATCCCCTCCAGATGGCTCCAGGAGGAGATTTAACTGGAAAACCCACTGCCCACCACTGCAGGGGACTCCAGCAAACGCCGGGAGAGAGGAAACCACGGCAGAGCACAGCTGATGGCCGTGTTGCTCACAGCCTCCCTGGAGATGTAACGTGCTTTGTGCACAGAATGTGACAATTTCATGCCACCGAACATGAGGACTCACTGCAGCTTGGTGATGTCCTTGCTTGCAGCCTGGTGGGACCATCCCACCAAGCTCACCCACACACTCAACATCACCACGTGAGCACCTTGGGCACTTCAGTGTTCAGGGATTCCTTTCCATCCCCAGAACCCCACACACCCAGCAGTCTGTGGTGCCCGTTGTCCCCCCAGATGTCCCCTGGCCACCATCCTTTACCCGCTTTGTCTATCCACGCCCGGTAGCCGTTGAGCTCCCGCTCGATCTGCTGCTGGCGCCGCAGCTTCATGAAGGCTCGGCGGTTCTCCACGCGCTCTCTCTCTTTGGCAAACTCCCTGGGGAAGGGCAGAAGGGAGGGCTGAGAGCAGGGCCGAGGGGCAGCAGGACGCCCAGGGGGCTGGGGAACCACAGCACAGAAAGCAGGGACCGAGGTGGTTGTTGGGGACGTGCATGGCTATCCCCAGCCAAAGTGTGGCCAGAGGATGGGAGAATGATCAGGGAGGAGAAAAGCAGGACTGGATGGATGTGAGCAAAGGCCCTGCTTGATTGCTCAGTCCTGCAGGCTCCAGCTGGGAGCTGCTGCTCCTCAGGGAGGATGATCCCAGTGCCACCCAACTCCAGAGCCAGCTCACCTTCTGTGTGTCCCTTCAGGGAATAAAAACTGGGCACTGTGAGGAGGCACTGAGGGGATGGAGGAGGGAGGGTCCTGTCCCTTGCCTTCACCTCCTCCTCTGAATTCTTTTCCTTTCCAGCCTATCCTTGGAGTATTTTCCCAGAACTTGAGACATGCCTGTCCTCCTCTGGATCTCAGGGTCTCCCAGGAGCTGTCCAGGAGTGATGACCATCACAGAGACTCCCTGCCTCATCCCTAAGTTCCTGCATCTACAGAACTCCAGCCCACACCCTCAGCCTCTTCCTGGTTCCAGGATACTCCGAGGGAAGCGTGATTACAAAGAGCAAATGGCACTGTTCTCTCTGTGAGAGGAACATCTCTCTCCCCAGAGACCAGCAGCAATCTCAGGCCTCAGAAAAATAAAAACTATTCCAAAGACCGGAAAGAGCTGGTCTGTCTGCTGCAAGAGAGCGTTCAAGTGCATTACCCCAGCTGAGCTATTACACCCTGATGCTGTGTGGGCTTTTGCATGTGTGTGTGTGTGTCTGTGTGTGTGTGAGAGAGTGTGTTTGTGTGGAAAGCCCGGAATGTTCCCTGCATCTCTTGTTTAAGATCCCCAGACAATTCAAGAGCTTTTAATTCCACCCCAGGAAGGTGAAGTTTCCTGCCGCTCCGGCATTAAGTGTCAAATGACTCCCCCTCCAGCACTGGCTTTCAGACTGAAATGAGACTTTCTTCCTGGGGCAGGGAAGTGGGGCAGGGAAACAAAAGGCAAAGAAGAGAAAAGCAGCCTAAGTGAAAGGAAGGAGGGTGGGAGGAGATGGGGGAGAAGGAAGGACCTCCCCAGCCAAGAGTGAAATGCACTCTCAGTTTTGGGCATGCCATGCCAAAGCACCTCCTTGCTCTAGCTGGGAGAAAGGCAGGAGCATTTTGGCTGTGCAATCAGCCCTCACCACCCTTTGTTTGGAAATTTGGGATGTCAAGGAATGAGAAAATACTGTTTGGAGTCAGAGTTGGAGGGGAAGTTTCCTGTCCTCTGGTCCTCCCATCTCAGCCCCACGGGCCATAAATTCCACAGCAGCCTTGGCAGCACTTTTCCCAGACCCCGTAGATACCAAATCCTAGAATGATTTGGACTGGAAGAGGCCTTAAAGATCACCTCATTCCTTGCCATGGACAGGGACACCTTCTACTACCCTAGGCTGCTGAGAGTCCCATCCAGCCTGGCTGTGATCACTCCCAAGGACGGGAAGCCACAACTACTCTGGGCACCCTGTGCCAGGGCCCCACCACCCTCACAGGCAAGAATTTGTCCCTAATATCTAATCCAACCCTGCTCTCTGTCAGTGGCTAGCCATTCCCCCTTGTCTTATAACTACATGGCCTTGTCCAAAGTCCCTCTCCAGCTCTCTTGAAGCCTCTTTAGGCCCTGGAAGGGGCTCTAAGGTCTCTCCAGAGTCTTCCCCACTCCAGGATGAACAACACCAACCCTCTCAGCTTGTGGGCAACTGGCAGAACTTGGGAAGCTCCTCCTGATTTGTGTCATCTGGGAAGCTGGCCACTCTCTGCTGCCTCCTGCTCGCCCATCCCTCTGTCCTCCAGCTCCTTTTGCTGCATGGCAAGAGAAACCATCATCGTGTGCCCACAGTGGAAGCCACCCAGAAGGACCAGTTGAGCCTCAAGCCACCTCTTTCCTGCAGAGGGGAAGTGTGGGAATCCAGGGCTTCCCTCTGGCTGCCCTGGCAGGTCTGGGACCCTGGCAGGGGTCAGGAACCCCCCTGGACAGAGCCCCCAGAGACACTGGCTGTGATCTCTGTCCATGGAAAGGAGTTTTCAATCTCACAGGATGAATTACAACCTCTGAGTGTTTGATAAGAGTAATAATTAAGTGTGACACGGGTGCAAGAGTAAAATTTTAGATTTCTAGATTAGGGGTTCAGAGGGGACAAGATGGAGGAATTGGGTGTGTCTTGTCCTTTTTCTCCTTCTTCATGCCCTCCATGTTTCACTGTGGTGTTGGCATTTTTCTGTTGGTTTAGGCTGGGGACACACTGTCCAACGTAGGTGACAGATATTGGCACGTTATTGTAAATCCAGCACAGGTAGTTTGTGGTATTTAATGTTTGTACCATCCCACTGAGGGCAGAGCCCCACACGCTGCCCTGCAGGACAGAGCTGCGGCAGGGCAGCAGAACATGTTAGAGATAAACAGAATAAACAACCTTGAAAACAGCACAGACGAATTATGGCTTCTGCTTTGGCAGTGGGGCAGAAAGACAGAGACTTTCTACAATCTCGGAATCACCAATACCCACAGATTCCAACAGGGAAGGGGGGCATTGGAGAAGGTGCTCACCAAGCAACACTTTCCCCCTTTTCCTGAGGCAGCCCTTTTGCTCGTGGAGCACTGATTTGCAGGAGGCTGGTGCCACACGCACTCAGGGACAAGGTCCATGCAGCTCCCCGAGGGAGCCACTTCCCACTCACTTGATCCCTAATGGAGCTTAATTGCTTTTGTCCATTAGAAGGAGGAAGGGGTGGCAGAAAGGGGAGGGGGGGAGGAAGAAAAAAAGTTAATCTCAACTTAATGAATTATTACATTTCGGAGAGACACGTTCCCGAGCAGGGCAGCAGCGGGGGCTGGTGACATCTGAGAGTGGGTAGGCGATGCTGACAGATCAAGGATTGCTCAGAGCCAATTTGCAGCAGCGGGTAGAGATAATACTGTGTGAGTGAGAACAGAGCCAGCCACGGTGACTGACAACAGCTTGGGAAGGCTCCAAGTCACAGGCAGGGCAGCCTGGCATCGCCCAGAGAGCGGGTGCTGTCTCCCATTGAAGGGCTCTGCTCCTGCTCTCTTGGGGTTACATCACCAGGGATGGCCAAATTCTGCCCTGCAAAGAGCCCAGGGAGGTACTGCCCCATGGGGTCCCTGCAAGGGGGCTCAGAGCACCCCAGCAGATTGCACAGTCTCCACCAGCAACACCTCTGCTTGTCCACCCAGGTCTTCTGGCCCCAAATCCCAATGGCTCCAGCTCAAAAACATCCATCAGTGATGCCAACCTTGTGTCGCTGCAGCCCCTCTCTGCCCAGCCTCGTGAAGCCAAAGACACTCAGAGAGCTCTAGAGGCAATTGCTGAAGGCCCTGGTGGGGTTTGGGGATAAATGTGCCATCTGTCCTCCTGTTCCCAAGGGCACCATTCCCCCACACCCCGTGCCCAGCCCACTGGGGCAAAGAGAACACAGGTGCTTCGCTCCTCCTCTGCCTGCAAATTCTCCTCCACAGCCTTGGCATTTCCCTCATGTGGCCTGAGAGCATCTCTGCTCCTGGCAGGAGACCCCTGGGGACACCACCATGCTCAGCCACATTCCTCTACAGGCCCTCACAGCCACCATCACACCAGGAAAGGTGTGAAACCAGGATGGTTTTAGTCCAACGTTATCTGCTCTAAGGACTGGAAAGCCCAGGTCTGGTTTCAGTGGGAGAACCACTTGTGGAAGCATCCACAAAAATGGATCCCCTCTTAAAATAAAAAAAAACCACAAGAAAACAGGAAAAAACCCCAAACAACCAATTATAAGAAAACCAAGAACCAAAAACCAGTTAAGAGAAAAGAATATCACAACCACTACAACCCATTTTTTTCTATTTTTTAGGCCATCCTTGAGTTCAAAGCAGGTAAATGGTGCTAGTCACATCAATGCTGTGGCCTCCATGCTTTGAAACAACAAACCATCTATCTTCAAACCCATCAATTCATCACCTTTTGTCTCTATTAAAGATGCTTCCAGCAAACCAGTTATCAAATCAGCCTTAAAACAACTTGAGGCAGCAGAAAGGATAGGATGGAAACCAGAGAAATACTGGATTACACACTGAGCATGTGGCAGCAGCACCCCTCTGCTATGAAAAAACCCAAATATAATGGGATGCATAACAAGAGAGACCATCTGTAAGACATCAGGTAACACTACTGCTCTCCTCAGGTCTTGGCTCATGGCCCCCTTTCAGGTTTGAGCACCACAATCTGAGGAAAAACTGCCTCTGAGCCTGCAGGAGAGTGTCAGAGGTGATTATGGGACAGAACTGACAACAGACGGTGTGGCAAACACAGCTGAGGCAGTTGCAAAGCGGGGGGATCAGATGGTATTTACCCAAGAGGTGTACAGGAACTGCAGGGAGAGTGTGGAACTGACTGTGCAGGCTGGAACCTGGAGCCTGCTTAAACAGACGGTGACAGCAGAACTGGCACTGCAGACTGGGATTATTGCACTGCACCCACGGCAGAGGCAGCAGCAGGGTGTCCAAAAGGTACCAAAACCTCTGCAGGGGTTCGGTGCCCGCTTTGAAGGAGACCACACGTTTTTCAGTGAGAGTAATTGCTTGGTTTAAGTTCACTTGAACTTGGCCAGAGGCAGAGAAGTTTGAAGGCCAGGCTGGATGGAGTTCTGAACAACCTGGTCTAGTTGAAGATGCCCCTGCTCACTGCAGGGAGTTAGACCAGATGGCCTTTAAAAGTCCCTTCCAACCCCAACCATTCTGTGATTCCTTAACAAAGCTGTGCTGTCTCAAGAAAGTCTTCTCTGAAGCACCAAGCGGTGAAGAGAAAGGACACAAAAAGAAAGGCAAACAGCAACACCTCATTTCTTATACTGCCTGTCCATCAGCTTTGATCACCCCTGTGCCCTTGGGCAGGAGCTCTGTGTCACCCCGGTGTGACAAAGCTGCAGTGGGAGGGCACAGCTGAGGCTGCTGAGGAGGGCACATTTCTAGAGCGCTGGCAGCCACAGGAGCCGGGGAAGGAAGAGCTGACAAGCTGCTGGTGACATGAACAGTAAAACAGGAAGGAGCTGGGAGATACCAGCCCTGAGATGACCCATTACATCACTGTCCCAATTAAGAAGGGGCAGGTGCTGATGGGCACCTTCTACCCTGTTGAAAACACACCTGGATTTCTCCAAGGCCAAATGTGCTGCTGCCAAACTGAGTGGGGAAGTGGGCACATCAGAAGGGAGAGCAATCCTGCAGGAAGAGCTGAGCAGGCTGGAAGGGTGGCCTAATGAGAACCTTATGAAGAGAAGCTGTGGCTGCTCCATCCCTGGAAGAGTTCAAGGCTGGATGGGGCTAGGAACAACCTGGTCTAGGGGAAGTGTCCCTCTCCATGGCAGGAGGGTTGGAATGAGATGATCTTTACAAGGTCCTTTCCAACCTAAATGTAAGGTCTTGGACACGGGAAAACAAAATCCAGGAGGGCAGCACAGGCTGGGATCTACCCAGTTGGGGAGCAGCTCTGTGGAAAGGGACTTGCAGGTCCAGGGGACGAATTCAGTATGAGTGAGCAGCATGCTGCTGCAGCAAAGAAAGCCAGCAGGGTTCTGGCTGCATCAACCAGGGCAGAGGAGAGATCCACAAACATTCTAGCTGTAGACTCTCAATTTCATCATTTTTCCAAGGATAACACCACCAAGTTTTGCATCGCTGTCCCACTGCCCAGGGAACTCTGTCTGCAATAGGCAGCAACAACACGCTCAGCCCACTCAGCGAAGAAGCTGCAGAAGGGTGGCAGAGGGTCTGGCAGCCCCAGCAGCAAGGAGCAGGGATGGGAGCTCAAGATTGTGTTCCACTCTTATCAGGCAGGGCTGGCGTAAGCAGCACAGCTTCAGTGCTTCAAGAGCCCCGGGCTTTGTTCACAATCACTCCCACTGGCTCATGCAGTGCTGGGAAAATGTCACTCCTCCCTTTCCCTCCTATGCTCCAGTTTCTATCCCCTCTGTAAGCAGAGAATATCTTTATAGTCTCCTTTTGCATGCGACAGCAATCCGCAGATGAAAGGTGTGTGGTCAGTACTGCAGGTGGGATGTAGTACGGAAAGAAAACTCCACATCCATTGTCAACCTTTCATCACATTAACTTCCCAGGAGCTTCCAGCACTCCACTCAACACCTTCTTCACCCTACAGTGCCCAGCACCCCTTTGCCAGGGTGGAGCTGCTCCTGGAGGAACTGGGCATCTCCAAAGCCATCCACTGGCTCAAATCACTGGAGCCACACGATTGCTGCCATCAACCAGGACAGAAATTACCATAATCTGGAACAAACAACTCCAAAAGCAATCTGTAAGCAAGCTCTATCTGCTGAGTGCCTTGTTGAGAGGATCAAAACGGAGCCTTTTCACCCACAGCCCGCAGACCACGGGCAGTCCACGGAGCAGATTTGCAAGGAGGAAGGAATAAGAGCAATTTTAAAGCAGCGGAGACATGCTGGCAAGTAATTTGCCAGGAGAAATCAAAGGGGAAAGTCAGCGAGTCATCTTTTTGTTGTGGATTTTTTTTTTCCCTTCTCACCCAGCTGGCTGTAAGAGGAGTCATTATTCCCTGCAACAGCAGAGGATCCAGCACAGCAGCCACGCACACCTCTTGCCAGGCAGCTTGCTTGCACAGGGCTTGGAGCCCTTGGAAAAGCTGAAGATCCTCAAATACAACTATTAACACCACAGCACCACGTCCACCACCATAGAATGTCCCTAAATGTCACATCCATGTTTTTTGAACACTTTCAGGGATGGTGATTCCACTACTTCCCTGGGCAGCATGGTCCAACGCCTGACCATTATGGCAAAGAATTTTGTTTGTTGACGTCTTGCTGGGAATTTATGGTCTCCCCACAAACTTTCCTGCATTTCCTGCATGTCCCCCACTTCTCCCTCCACAAAGCTTTGAGGCATTTATCCTCTTCCCAATGTTTTTGGCCTCAAAGCACCAGATCCTGCTCAACCGTGTGGGGCCCAGATTTTTGTGTGGAGCTGGCAAAAAAGAACACTCTTTCCATTGAAAATGTACACTTGTTCCCTCAACACCCTTATTATTAATTGCTACAAAACTTAATTTTATTCATCGTTTGTTATGCATCCAAATTGGATGGGGAAAAAAATTCAAATTAACTGAAGTGAAAAGATTTCAGAAGATGGTACAGAAGGCTCCTGAAGGAACTGAAGAAAACTCTCCGGAGACTGGGAACACAGTGCTAACCCAACCTGAAAGAAAGATCTTAAGACAAAGAAATCTTGCCAATTTGATCCTTTAATTATAACATTAGTCGTTTCTTTCAAAGGCTTAGTGTAAGAGCTGGGGGTGGGGGGCAGAAAAGACTTAAAGGGAGAAAAGACTTAACATCACCAGGATGAGTGGAAGCAATTAGGAGGATTTAAATTACTCTCTTGTTTGGTACAAGGCAGATAGATTTCATTTTTCTTGCCATCGTGCTCGACTTGCTCTGCCATTAGCTCCCAGAGGCCTTCTCCTTGGCTGGCCTGAGGGCCCAGTCTTCCCAGGTCAGGCAGCATCTCCTTCCACTCTGCACCCACTCTGCTATTTCTGCAGGCCAGGAATACATACCAGTGACTCTAACAGCCCTGACACCCTGGAAAGGGGCTGGATGCACAAGGCTGGATACGGGGATGGAGTCTCCCAGCTCTCAGCAGAGGGATGATGCTGCAGTGAATGGAGGAGGGTGATTGCAAATCGAATTTTTTCTGCAGAGGCTGTGGAAAGGGAGGTGGGAAAGAGTCAAAATGCAGCCTGTTTGGTACTGAAGCTCTGTAGGAGTCCTCAGGCTGTGGCCACTGCTGGGGTGGCACTAATGCCACTGGCACATGCCACCAGCAGCAGCGACAGGGCAGCGTGGCTCTCATCAGGTCTCTGCTGCTCTGGAGACAGAGCCCAAACACACATACGTTCAAAATGTTTTACGTGAGAAACAGATGAGGAGAAAAAAAACCCTCAAAACTCAACAATTTCACAAAAAAAGGGAGAGCAGATCTTTGCAAATCTCCAGCACGTGCAATTCCTCAGGCCACAAGGCAGCCTCAGGTAGAAAATGGCATTTGGGTGGATGCTCCATCCTCAACACCCGGCATCCTCACTTGCTCCCACTGACTCTCTCCTGCCAGGATTGTCTCAGGAGCTCGTGCAGCTTTAAAAGCTGAGCAGTCACATCTCCTTGGGCTCCGTACCTGCTCCCAAAGAGGAACGGGGCCAATTTTTTATCTCTTCCTGCTTTCAGTCAGAATTAATTGATCCGTAATTGCACCCATAGAGGGGGGAAGTTAATAGACACGGTAATAAATGCCAAAGCCACAGCAGAACTGGCTCTCCAAGACCCTGCCTGGAGGAGCTCCATCTCCTCTTAATAGAGTCTGCATGAGATTCCAGTGCGTGCCTGTTCGTATTTAGGGAGAAAAACTGAGGAGCCTGCCTATGATGAAAATCATTTCTTTTCCTCTCCCACATATTTTGTGCTTAAGGAGCAGATGGATCCAGGCTGTTTACATCACAGAGGTCATGCCTCAGCTTAACAGTTGGGGAACTGACTGTTGGGAGAGATGCTCATCGCAACCAGGAGACTGCTAAATCTGGGCTCCGGCAAACTTCTGCTGGTGGCAAGTGAGACACACACAAATGTCCTCCTGCAGCCTCTTCTCACTGGGGACCCACCCCGGCTGCTGGGCTGTTTCACCAAAGGGAGCCTCTGCTGAGATGAGGAGAGGGCAGAGGCAGCTCAGCAGCAGCTCCTGAGCGTGCACCACGAGGGGAATGCTGGAAATCCCGAGTGGACCTCGTTATCCACCGATGCAGATGGCGCAGTTTGCGAGCTACGTGGGGCCAGGTTCCTGCAAGGAGGCTCCCAGTGGCCATGATTTCAGCTGAGCATGGCCTGGCTTCCCCAAAAGCACTGGTGTAACTGCCAGGGAAAGAATTCCTTCAGTGGAGGTGTTTCCACGGCGCTCATTCCCAAAGTGACCGTCTCTTCTCAGTTCAGCACGGCCATGCGACAAATTGGGGTATCTGGCCAGGCCCTGCCTGTTCATTCAGCTGAGAGCTGGGCAATGGAAAGGTCACACCTCCCATCCCCCAGCAGAGCCAAGAACTCTCTTCCAGCACAAGAGGAGTGCTAAAAACAAGAAGAGCTCAGCAAACAGAGCAAGGAGCGAGGCATTTCCTGCTGAGCTCAAGGACACACATTATTTGTGTGCACAAGTACCTTCTCCTGCCCCTAGCTCCTACTCCTCCACGGCTCCAGCAGCACCTTTGGATGATTCACCCAGCCAAGGTGCTGCATCCACTGAGCCACAGAGGATGTGGCCGTGCCCAGGCAGGGGGACACGCAGGGTGGCCTTGCCATGGAGTGGCAGAGCCCAGCTGGCCACCTGAGCTCACCTCACTCAGCCCTGCGGGGAGCTGAGCAGTCCTGCTTTACCCTGGATATCTGCCACGCCACAAGAGCATCTCTGTTGCCAATTAGGCCACCCACCCACTATTAGCAATAAACAAACAGTGGAAATGCCAGCCGGTGCCTGGGAAGAGTCCTAGACAAGAGTATCCAGCTCAGCAGGCATGGGAACAGCTGCCTCGGGCAGCCCTGGTGCAGGGAAGCACCAAGGTGGGCCAGGGCATGGCCAGGCGTTCCACCAGCCCCACTGTGGTCCTCTGGCCATGTCTGGCTTGTGTCCCCAAGCTGCTTTCAGCATCACCCCAGAACCAAAAGCCACACAACACACTACACTGACACAGCTTAACGTTGTAATAACGTTGTTCCCAGCTTCCTAACTTTCCTTCTCCAGGCTTTTGTTGGAAAGCTCCTGCTTGACATTGAGACCCAGCTGGACTTTGCCCAAATGCCCAAGCTGGATGTGGCATAAGAAGTACAAATTCCACCCAAGGCTGCTTGGATATCTTCATCCCCCATAAGAACTCCCTCTCTGCAAGGCAAAGTGAAGCCCTCCCTGAAGCCTGTCCCCAGAGCCCCTGGACTCAGTCAGACCCCAGAATGAGAGCTGGGAAAATTCAGCCCAATAACAGACCCAACCTGCCACTTGAGAAACTGCTGAAATCATCACCATCACACTTGAACTTCCAGAGACACTCAGGAGAGGGACAGAGATGACCAAGGCCATTCTCCACCCTGACCCTTGCACCTAAGGGCTTTCCATCTGGCCAAACCAGCGCTACAACAATTTTTGCATTTTGTCATGATGTGTAATTAGCTAAAACATGACCTGCTTCAGTCAGAACAGAGGAGCCCACATCTTCCCCAGTGCAGGAGAGGGCACGCTCTCGCTGTTCACCAGCCCCTGCCAGCAACTGAGGATGTGCTGCTGCAACCACAGTTCATTGTCATGGAGACAAGAAGAGTTTTTGTCTCCAAACCCAGTTTAATGGCTTGGATTAAAACTGCCTTCCCCTTGGGAAGTGCAGGACAGGGACAGTTGCTTTGTCCCTACTTCCCTCTCTTCTGGGCTCATCCAAGTGCACCCCAAGCACCCCTATGCTCACCAGCCTGCACCCCACCAGTGCAGGGCACATCCTCCTGGTCACAGCACAGAGGTGCTCTCTGTCACTCCCCAAACCCATCCCAACCCAGGCACATCCCCCACAAACAGCCTGGACTCAAACACTTTTTCACAGACCCCCCTCCCGACCATGTATCTCCCCTCTCACAGGAGCCAAGCAGCCCAAAGATCCCCAGTGACCATTTCCCACAAGGTGAAATGACAGTAATAATAAATCTCTTCAAGGCTGTCCTTTTCCCAGCTCCCCAGGTTGAGAAAGAACCAAGCCCAGCCAGGGAGCAAGCCCTTGCTGTGGGCAGGCAGGTAGGGAGGGGATGGAGGGACACAGGGACCAGCTTTAGGTACCAGAAATGTGTGACAGGCACAGCCTGGAGGGAATGACCACCCTGCTTACCCTGACAGCACTCCCAGGACAAGGTTGAGGACGAAGAAGGATCCAATGATGATGAGGGGGATGAAGTACAGCCAGTTCCAGGTGGCTCCTAAGGCATCATTGGTCTGGAGAGGAAAGAAAAAAAACACATGTGACATCACCTCCAACGCCAGCGAGGGAGGGTGTGTTAACTCCAGGTTAACTTCAGCGCTCCAGGCTGACCACACCAGGCTCCTCAGGGGGACGAGGCCATGCCTGCCAAGCCTTGGTGGGCACCTTCCCCACCACAAGAGCCCTGGCAGCCCTCAGCACAGCCATAGTCTCCAGACTCCAGCCCTCATCAGGCAGGACCACTCTCCAACCATCCCTGCAGAGACTGTAAGAGACGGGTGTAGCTGGAGGTGCAGGGTCCTGCAGCCCAAAACTGGGGTGCTGAGGGTGGGGGGTCACCCTGAGCATGTTTTCCCCAGCATTTTGGTTCAGGGCTGCCATGCACATCCACTAGGATGGGGCAAAGCAGCCCCATGGCAGCAGGGCCTGCTGAGCAGAGAAGTATAGGGTGCTTTAAGCCCAGGGAAGGTAGCATCTAAAGAAGAGGCAGCCAGTGTTTGTCCCTTCACGCCTGGTGGGAAACCTCCAAACAGGCATTTTACTGCTGGCATCATCACTAACACCTTGCAGACATCCTCCCACCACAGGCACATCCCCCAAAGCCACAGAGCTGAGATCAGACTGGAGCTATGAGCACAGGGCACAGCCCGACAGCTGCAAAGGCTCCTGATGAGCCCTGCTCAATACCTCCAGACATTAATTCACCAGAGGTTTTAATAAAAGTGCCCCTCTGTCCCTCCCAGGCCCCATTTGTCCTCTGGTGTCAGGCACGGTGCGCATGACGCCGGGCTGAGGGTGATGCGGCAGAACGTGACTGTCTGGGGGAGGTGGTATCAATCTTCTTGCAATGAAAGACTCTTTCTCTTTTCTCTCTCTTCCCCCCTCTCCCCGTGCTAATTAAGCCCTCATCTTCATCTGAGTCATTGGCACCACATCTCCTGCTCGGCCAGTGCAGGAGCTGAGGAGAGGCTCTGCCACGGGAGAAGCGCCATTCCCAGGAGCAGAGGAAGTCACCGTGTGTGCTGGAGTCTTCCTCCAGGGGAACTTCAGCTGGGTGTGCCCACCACCCTGGCACCGAGCCCAGGTGACACCAGCACAGCCCAGCACAGGCACTGACCACAGCACTGGCACAGGGGATGTGGGCAAGTGTGCGACAAGCAGCACCTGGCACGCAGCAGCCATAAGGGCTCTGAAACCATCTGGAAGGACTCATTGCTCTCCTTCTTTGGTCCTAAGGAAACCACACATATCCTCTCAAGATCCCGCTCTTTCAAGAGCCCCAGTTCACCTCCAGCCCCTTTCTTTAGGGCCACGGGAGCAGCAAGCACAGGGAGGAAGGAATGATGCACGGGAATTCCCGACAGCCAGTGTTCACCACCAGGCCACTGTGCTCTGCTCTGGCAGCACCATCTCCCATGGCATCACTCTTCAAGGCATTGTGCAACCCTCAGCCCAAGCTTGGCAGGGCTTCAGCTCCCTGCCAAGATGCCACTGGGTACCTGCCACTCATGTCAGGATTGCTTGCCTTTGAAACTGGCTCCTGCCCAAAAAACACAGGCTTTCCCCGAGGTCCTTGTCACAGGGAATACAAAACAGAGGAGCTTCTTTCCTACAGAAGACCAAGGCATCTTCCCCCACAACTGGGCTATCACCATCCCTTCTTTAGCCATCTCAGCAGGAGAGGGGGGGAAATAAGCAGCTTTCCCAGGGTTATCAGTGCCCAGACCACCTCTTCCCTTTCCATTTTTCAGGCACAGCAAAGCTGGTGGCACTGGGGACCTGCAGCAGGGACAGCTGAGGCAGGGGCTTGGCAGGGCTCCATGGCACGGGCTAACTGTGATCCCAGCCTCTGTGCATTTGAGTTTCTGGCTCCCCTGGGAGTGGAGGCAAAGGGGGCAGGAGAGATTTTTAAGGGGATTTGGGAGATCACAGCATCACTCTCACCCAGCAGCTGCAGGAGGGGCAGAGGAGGAGACGGGGAGCTGTGGCCATGGACCCCCATACTCAAGGACACAGAACTGGCCACAGTGAGCTCAGGGATGGTCCCAACCACCCAGGCTGCCACCAGCAGCCCCAGGGACAGCATTGCCACCAGCAGCCACATGGGTCCCCCTGGATGGTGCCAGCTTTGCTGGCATCCCCCAGCCCCAACATTAAATCTCTCAGGGGGCATCCCAATGCTCCCTACAAACCCAGGAATGGGTGATGCCCAGTCTGGATGCAGTGACTCCAGACCATCATCTGGTACTTGCTCAGCCACTCAGGTGCCAAAAACTCACTATCCCCACTGGAAGCATCCTCAAGCAGACTCTCCAATGGCTGCTGTAATCTCCAGCCTAAATTTATTTGCGGTCATTTTCTATGCCACTCCGTTATTTTGCCAGCAGTGGCCTTTGGCTGAAATAGCTCTTTTCCTTCCTCTTTCCAGCCTGATCTATTTCTAGACAGCAATCACAGCCATCTCCAGCCTCTGCTTTGCGGGCCAAAGCAAGGTTCTTCCAGTTCTCTCTTGCCCAGCTGGCTCTCCTGCCCTGTTTTATCCAGTAGCCCCTTCCCTGCTCCAGTCCAGGCTCTGTTCATCCCTCCTGGACACAGGAGACCTGAGTGAGCAATTTTATAGGTCACACTCCATCCCCGCATGATGCCACAGAGACTTTACCACCTGACCTGCATCCCACCATTCTCCCTCCTCCTTTGTGCCACCCCTGCCCTGCAGCCACCTCGTGGTCACCCCGATGTCACTCGTTCACCCTCTCCTCCTCCATGTCACTGCTTCCCAGCCAGCAAGACCTGAGCTCCAAGGAGAGATCTTTGCTTCTCCTTAACAAGAGTTTGGTTTTCCGTTCCTCACTGCATCCAACATCTCAAATGCCTCCCAGCCCAGGATGGCAGCCTCTGTCCCTCCAGCTCTGGGAAGCCAGTGGATGCTGGAGGACTCCATGAGTCAATGACATCCCCGTTGTCCCCTCAACACCATCCCAGCACTGCTCACTTCCCGACCAGCCTCACAGAGCTCCTCATCAGGGCATTATTTCTTGTTGGAACTCAGATGTTTATCAGTTCTTATCTCTGTTACAGTCCCACCAACCCTGAGTTCTACAGCACTTCACTCTAACAAACTAGAAATGAAGCTATGCCTCTCTCTCTACAAGGCCCTTTAAGGATAAGCTGTCCAATTAAGAAATGACACCTAAATTATTTTTACTTTTATCCCAATAACCAACACCGGTGCCCGCAATGGGGACTTTTTTATCTAATTACAAAACCACCCAAATCCATGGAGAGGAAGGTGAACAAGAAGGACCAGCATCCACCCCAAAACCTCCATTTTGCTTTATATATATTACTATATTCTAAAACCATAAACTCTAGGTTTTCCACCATGTGATACTACACACTTCTATTTAAACTACACATCTATAATCTTAGTTCTACCATTCAATTTTGGAAGCCTTCTCCACGGCCTCAGGTCAAATGCAGTGTTCTCTTGGGGGTCAGCGCCTGTCGGCACAGAAAGTCTGAAATTCTCACTAACCAGGGCTCCAACACATCCCCTTCCCCTCTTCCCCTCCCCATTCCCCTCTCCCACAGCAAACTCTTTCCTACAAGGAGCAGCTCTAGGACGTTTCCAGGCCTGTGATGCCAGGTTAGCCCGGCGTGACCTACCTTTGACAAACTCATGATTCCCTTTCCTCTCCTGCCTCCCAAATCTGTTCTGAAATGGCATTCGATCGAGGTCAGCCTCGCAGTCCTATTCCTGCCTGCCTTACTTTTCCTCCCCTCCTCCCCCCGCTTTTAAATATAGGCACCACATTCGCTATGCTCCAGTCAGATGGTGCCTCCCCCAACTCGATGGAGCTGTTAAAAATACTTGTTACCAGACCTGCCATTTCATGTGCCAGCTCCCTCCGAGCTCGGGGGGAAGCCATCCCAAGCACCCAGGCTGGTGGGCACGGTGGTCCCAGCGTTGGGCTTCCACGGTTTCCACCTTGGCTGTGCCCTCGTTGCCGGTATCGCGCCTCTCGTTGCTTTGTGTTGACGAAAAGCGGGGCTGAAATGTCCGTCCATGCCCAAATCTCTCCAGATGTCATTTCACTGGGCCTTGCTTCCATCTGCAGAGGTGGGGAACCGCTCACTGCTCCTCCAGGAGGTCGGTGTCAACACAACTTTGCAATGGTCCTCATAGCACTTCCCAGCTTTTTTGGCACCAAGATGTTGTTTTGACTGAGCAGCCTCTTTTCCCATTCCTTTGGGGCATCATTTGTTCTTGATATCCCTTGTAGGCAGCAGTTCATCATCTTGGTCTACTGTGCCTTCCCACAGGGTTTTTTTCCCCCTTGTTGAAGGTTGTTGCTTGCAGAATTCAGGGTAGACACAGGAATTTTAATCCCTAAATTACACCAACTCCTTTAATGAAGAAATTCCAGCTTCCTGTCGTGCTCCCTGCACAGCTGAGCAGGTCCCATCACCCACCCAAGAGCTTTGGGGCAGGCTTTTTATATTCCTTTGGGAAATGGAGGAGCTGCTTGGTGCCAAATCTGTGCTGCTTCTTCCCTTCCCTTTGAGAGGCCTCCTTCTCATATACACCCCACCACCCTCCAAACTCTTCTGTGGCCACCAGACCAAGAACCACCACACTCACATCTTGACATGACCCATCCTGCTGCCAGGAAAGCCCTCTGAGCCTATAAATGACACCAGCAAGGCGTGGGAGCAGGACCCTCCTGCAGGGAACAGCCCCCACCAGCTCCTGCTTCTCAACCCCCAAGCACGAGGTTATTCTTCAGGCAGCTCTTGGGGTGTTTGTTTGGTTTTTTTGGGTTTTTCTTTTTTTCCCCCCCCAAAGGGGAGGAAAAGGTGCAGGAAGCTGCAAAAGCAGGTCTCACTCGGGGGGCCAGAAATCTAAAGAAATCTAAATATATCCTCAAGTTGAATGCACAGCACAAGCTCACAGCCCACACGTCCCCTCCCTCGGGCTGCGGCGCATGGGAACCTTCAGGATTTCTTTGCTATAGGGGAAGGGAGGGGGGGAAACCTCAATAAACCCCTCAAACTCAGTCTCTCCTGGCTAAAAATAAACAGAGAGCAGGTTCAGTCTTGTGTAGGGAGCTTTCATGGCCACTCCATTGCTCAGCAGGGAGCAATTCCTTCACTGGGGAGGGGAACTGGGGACCCAGTGGGCACCCAAAGCTGTCAGGGAGAAGCAGGATGTGGATTTCATTCACACAGAGGTTTGGGGATAGTGGGAAAAGCTATGGATCTCGAGGATCTTTGCCCTGGGAGCTGTGCCTGCCTTCCCCAGCACTTCTTGGGTGCTTGCAGAGCAGGACAGCAGGTGGAAAACCACCACAGCTTCCATGATTTGCATTCCAGATCCTTAGCTTGGCAGCTTCCGATGGTCTTTGCCTGGTGGTGACACCCATTGTGCCCCTGGCATGGCTGATGGTGTCCCCCAGCATCACCTCCCCAGCCCCTGACCTGCTCCTCCCTGCAAACCACAGCTGCATGCAGCTGAGATTCACACACAGGCCAGCAGCCACAGCCTCACAGCCCAGCAAAAGGGGGAGAAAATTAATTATAAAAATACCTCTCAGCAGATTCCCTGGCCTAAGCAACTCCCTGCAGACCCTGACACCCGCTGCTGCTCTCCCCAGCACAGTAACAGATCTCCTTGTTCCCTTTAATAGCAGTAATTGAATCTCCTGCATGCAGGGCCATGCTTCACTCCCTGCCTGGGATCCATCAGTGACCCTGGCACTGGACAAGATCTGAATGGAAATGTTTTGCTTTCCCAAATCAGGTTAATGAGGAAATGGGTGCATTTCCTCTGCAAGGCCAGGGCTGGCCCAGGGCAGGACACATCCTGCCATGGCCAGGTGTCAGGGTCTCCAGGCAGGGTGGGCACCTCCTGCCCCATTGCCTTCCTCCAGCACTGCCCTTCACTGGTCCTGGGAAGATCTGGGGTGCCAGGGACAGGCAGGAATAATGCCAGAGCAGGGCACAAAGCTCAGCATAATCTTCTCTCTGAGTGTGTGCAGGGAGGGAGGGAGTGGGGAAACAGGAAAAGGACACGATGCATTTCATTTTTCTGTTTCCTAAATGGAATGCAAAAAACACGCTGCTGGAAGCATTGCTAAAAATCAAGCGTTTTCAAAATATTTGAAATAGGCACTGAAACCAATTTCAGTGCTGTTCTCCTCCAACCCACCAAGAAATTGCACCCAGGTGCCCCAGCATCGATGCACAAATGCAGTCCTCATGTATACCTCCTGCTCTGCCTCTCCCCACAGTCATCCCTCACCGTGATCCCTCCAATTCTGCTCCCAAACTTTCACCTTCCCCCTTCCCAGACCCCTCCTGTGCCTTCCCCAGCAGGCCCTGAGCACTCCTCAGGCAGGATGAACGTTCCCTGATGGAGCATTTGCAAAGCTGCACAGCTCTCTCCAGTGCACACCGATGTGCCAGCGCCGCTGCCTCTCTGGCAGCAGGGCTTGGCTTCCACAGGATCACCTCTGGGGCTGTTTTCTCATAGGGCCTGGATCCCTGCTTTGTTTTGGGCATGCTGCAAGCCCAAAGAGGCAGCTTGGGCCTTGTGATATGATTTTCATCGTTGTATGACGTTCTTACACGGAGGAACATCCCCAGCTTCAGCTGTGCTGCTCTGGGGCAACAGACCTGTGCACAACTAATAACATCTAAAAATACAATAGTTCTTTTACTGACATAAAAAAAACCCAAACCAGCCTTCACCAGGAGCAGTCCCACAATGCTTCAAGAGCTGAAACTTCCTATGCTATTGTACTAGCAGTAGCTCTCACATTGTCATCTCTTGTGAACAGCTGAACTCATTTCATGTGGCATTAAAGAAGATACTAATATAACCAGTACTTTACAGACCCCAAGAGCCCCATAACCCAACCCTGGAGCACAGCAGCACATCCACCAAGAGGTCTGAAACCAGCTTTCCAACACCAGCACCAAGCCTGCTAATGGAATTACAAATCCTGGGCTTAACAAAGATGAGCAAGGCAGCACTGAGACCCCCCCTGCCACCTCCCAGCCTTGAGCCTGGAGCTGCTGGGTGATGCCAGAGCACCCCTGGTACCCCCAGCAGCCCCCCTCAGCTCCTCCAGTGCTTCCAGCAAACCTCCTTGGAGTAAGAGGAGGGTGTGGGCAGGGAGCTTTTGACAGAACACGCCTGGAAGATGGGATCCAGCAGACACAGTTTGTTTCTTGCTGTGTCATTTCAGCGCACACACACACACACAGAGGGAAAAAAGGAGAACAAAAAAAGGCAGGAACATTTGGCAAGCTGGTGAGGGTCTGGCTTTGCTGAGTGTGGAGAAAGAAAGTGCTCTGTTTTTTGAAAGGGAGGAAAGGGGAGAGCAGGCTGGCTGCCACACACGTGCCTGGCAGCACCCACGGCTGGCAGCACGGGCACCAACTGGAGCCATTTGGGGGAAAACAGCTCATTTTTTGAGTTTGGAAGGGCTTGAACCTTTGGGGTGGAACCTGCAGTCTCCTTTCTGAGTCTGCCCTAACACACTCAGCTGTGTTTAAAGCAGCATTTTGGAGGAGGGAGGAGGAAAAGGCTCTGTCCCACAGTGTCACAAGCACTGGGGACTTTTTGGCAGCCTCTGTTCGCGCAGGCTGAGCCCATCCCGCCGTGCCCACCCAGCTGGGAGCTGCCAGGAATAGCTGCAGCAGCATCGTGGCTGTGCCCGCTGCCGAGCTGCTCCGAGCTCTGGGTGCTGATTAAATTTTCATACCTCCCTGCCAGGATGTTCTGTGTGCCTTGTGCTTTCATTTCAAGCACATGAGAAGGGACTCCTGCTCCCCTCGCAAGCGTGCGGGCTGGAGACCCTGGTGCCATCCCAGAGCAAAACCCCGGTGCCATCATAGAACACAACCCTGGTGCCATCCCAGAGCACAGCCCCAGTGCCACCCCAGAGCACAACCCTGGTGCCATCCCAGAGCACAATCCCAGTGCCATCCCAGAGCACAATCCCAGTGCCATCCCAGAGCACAATCCTGCTGCCATCCCAGAGCACAATCCCAGTGCCATCCCAGAGCACAGCCCTGCTGCCATCCCAGAGCACAATCCCAGTGCCATCCCAGAGCACAATCCCAGTGCCATCCCAGAGCACAGCCCTGCTGCCATCCCAGAGCACAATCCCAGTGCCATCCCAGAGCACAATCCCAGTGCCATCCCAGAGCACAATCCCAGTGCCATCCCAGAGCACAATCCCAGTGCCATCCCAGAGCACAACCCTGGTGCCATCCCAGAGCACAGCCCTGGTGCCATCCCAGAGCACAATCCCAGTGCCATCCCAGAGCACAGCCCTGGTGCCATCCCAGAGCACAATCCCAGTGCCATCCCAGAGCACAGCCCCGGTGCCATCCCAGAGCACAATCCCAGTGCCAGCCCAGAGTACAGCCCCAGTGCCATCCCAGAGCACAATCCCAGTGCCATCCCAGAGCACAGCCCTGCTGCCATCCCAGAGCACAGCCTTGGTGCCATCCCAGAGCACAGCCCCAGTGCCATCCCAGAGCACAGCCTTGGTGCCATCCCAGAGCACAATCCCAGTGCCATCCCAGAGCACAGCCCTGCTGCCATCCCAGAGCACAGCCCTGGTGCCACCCCAGAGCACAATCCCAGTGCCATCCCAGAGCACAATCCCAGTGCCATCCCAGAGCACAATCCAGGTGCCATCCCAGAGGACAATCCCAGTGCCATCCCAGAGCACAACCCCAGTGCCATCCCAGAGCACAGAGGGTGAAAAAGCCAGGTGGTTTCCCTCTTTTTGCCATCCCTCCCACCTCTCCTTCCTCCTCCTCCTCCTGCTTCTCCTCTCCCCAGCTCCTTGCTGGGAGCCACTGTTATGCATCACACTCCCAGTTTCCTGCTTCACGAGCTCCTTCAGCCCAACACTGCGGTGCCAGGGCTGCTTTTGGGATCTTTGCACCACCAGCAGAGTTCCCACAACCCTTGGTGCACGTCTGGCACAGCTGCAGCTCTTGCCCTGGGACCTCAGGAGACAGACACCGGTGTCCAGCAGATCTGCAGCAGCTCCTGGAGGTACTGAGGCTCAGGGAGGTTTCCCAGCACATCTCAGGTCTGAGCAAACCCCCCAAAAAGTGGAAAATTCTCTCTGGTCAAGTCAATTTTGCTGGCCAAGGTAATTTTTCTGCCTCTGTGGAAAGCCAGGCACTGTCCTCCCTCTCTAAAAGGTTGAGGAGGAATCCAGCCAGAGCTGCAGCATGTTCAGATCTCACACTGTTCACACAAAAGGTGCTTCAGGGAGGGCAGCTGAGTGCTGAGCACCCCAAGGGATCCTGTGAAACCCCAGGAATCGATGGCAACATGCAATGAGCAATTTTGTACTCACACACATGGAAAAACAACTGTTCTGAAACAGATTCCTCCTCCGAGCCCCTCCAGGGGTGACTGGGGCAGGAAGCAGAAGAGCCAGGCCCTGCTCACATCTCTGACCCACGTGCCCTGGCATAACCAGTGATACCAACACACCTCCCCTCCCCAGCACCCCAAATCAGGCTGGCCCGAGCAGCCCCTCTTTCAAAAAGGGTGGATGTGCCACTGCATTTCAAAGGCAGCCTCCAGCAGAAGATCTTCAGTACTTTTAATCGTGAGGAAGATGAGGACAAACATTTCAGCAGGGCCTGTTGTCACAGGACAAGGGAGAGTGGTTTCAATCTAAATGAGGGTTGATTTAAGTTAGATACAAGGAAGAATTTTTTCCAAGGAGGGTGGTCTGACATTGGCACAGGTTGCCCAGAGAGGTGGTGGATGCCCCAACGCTGGAAGTCTTCAAGGTCAGGTTGGATGGGGCTCTGAAAAACCTGGACTAGGGGAAGGTGTACCTGCCCACGGCAGAGGGGTTGGACTGGATGATCTTTAAAAGGCCCCTTCAAACCCAAACTATCCTCTGATCCTGTGATCAAGTTTGGTGCTTCACACACAAAACCAGCCCGAGCCAACCTGTGCAAACCCAGCCCTGCCCCTGGCAGCACGAAATTACTTCTGCACTTGGTGAGATTCACCAAAACCCTCCTGCACCCCACACCTAGAGGAGACCCCAGACACTGAGGGGATCCTCTCCTCCTGGCCCCAGCACCTCCAGCACGCTGGAAGCACGTGGGGGTTGAGTCACACAGGCTGCAAACCCCCATCCTTGCAGCAGCTCCCGTTTTCCAGCCACTCCTGCACGCACAGCTCACACTTGGCACCCAACCCACGGCCCTGCAGCCTCCTGGCTCTCTGCTGCAGCTGCCCAGCTCTCCGTGGGACTGCAAGACCCTGACTCACCTCCCCCAAAGCCATGGACACAGCTCTGCCGGCCACCACTGCATTTTGGGGGGTGTTTTTGGAAGCCAGCAGCAGCTTGGTGTTCTTTCCCCCAGCAAATGCCCCCCTCGTGCTGCAGAAGCACCCAGAAGGCTCTCAGCACTCAGCCCTGGCATCTCCTAAGGCTGCCTGTGCTGTTGGACCCTCCTGCTCCCCTCTGGTCCCAACCCCTCCTGCGAGGAGAGGATGAGAGTTCAGCCTGGCAGGCAGATCCCTGCAGGGAAACACGCAGCAGCTCAGAGCCTGTGAGGGGTGCCAGCAGGAATCACAGCAGTGTTTGGGCTGGGAAAACCCTCTAAAGTCAGCCAGTCCAACCATTAACCCAGCACTGCCAAGGCCACCGCTCAGCCATGTCCCCACGTGCCACATCTGCACATCTTTTAAATCCCTCCAGCAATGGTGACTCCAGCACTTCCCTGGGCAGCCTGTGCCAGGGCTTGACAAGCCTTTTGGAGAAGTTTATCCTAACATCCAATCTGGACCTCACCTGGTGCAGATTCTGGACCTCAACCTGAGGGCAATTCTTCTCACCCTGTTGCCTGGGAGAAGAGACCAAACCCCATCTGGTCACAACCTCCTGTCAGGGAGCTGTAGGGAAGTGAGAAAGTCCCCCCTGAGCCTCTTTTTCTCCAAGGTGAGCCCTCCCAGCTCCCACAAGAAGATTTCAAACTCCTTGCCCCTCTGTTTCCTGGGATTGTTGAAACCAGGCTGAGCATCTGAAGGCACCAGTGTCAGCTGTGCCCAACTCCTGGGGAGCCCCTCAGCAGCCCTGCCACCCCCCCAGCCCCAGCAGCACTGTTGGATGACAAAATGCATCCCTGCCCCACGCCAGCAGAGGCAGAGAAGTAAGGACAATGAGTCTCTGTACTTCCCTCTGGTCCCCACAGAAATCAGGCTTGGTCTGGAGCCAGCCCAGGGAAGGGGCATCTGCTCCAGGAGAAGAAGGAAACCAAAATATTTCTTAGCCCCTGTTACAGACCACAGATGGAGTCTCAAAGCCAAACTCCCCTCTAAAAGAAATCTAAGTCCTCCAGGCTCCCAGGGACAGGAGCTGGAAAAACCAACAACACCCCACAATTATTTTATTTCAACCCATACTGTGATTTCTACTTCATGAAGGCAAAGCTGATGTGAAGAAAGCAAAAAGCAAGCACAGGGATGAAATAACCCATGTGGAAATTAGTCTGTTGTAATGCTGCCTGCAAATTCCAGGAGCCACACTTGCAGACTTGGTAGAATGGTGGAGAAAAAAACCAGATCTTAAAATCATGATAACAGTCACACAGGGGAATTCTGTAGTAAGCGATTTCTTTGAGAGATTGCTAAAGTGGTTTTCCTGCCATCTCCCTCTCCCCTGCAGCGTTAATCCACAAGGACACAGCCCCCCATCTTTATCCCAGTGGGAAACTGGAGTCCCCCCAAATCTGGGGCATGGCCTGGACAAGGCCCATGCTGGGTAGCAGCAGGAGCCTGCTCTGGTTTCCTACCCCAAGTGCTGAAGGTGATAGCAGAGCACCCCTGTGGTTTCCCAGCCCTCCTCCTGCATCCCCCAGGGACTGCATCCCTCATCTTCTGATTTAAAAAAAGAGACAAAAATCCATTTTTCTGTCTCCAAGTAGCAAAAGGACCGAGCACTCACAACCTTTGCAGCATGGGAGGACGGGAGGTGCAGCCCAGCAGTGCTGGGGACACCATCTCTGGCCACCCCCAAGGTGAATCAGCAGCATTTAATGATACCAAGAGCACAAACTCTCATTCAATTAAAAGCCAAGGGAGGTCCCTGATCCTTTCCATAACTGGTCAGTAACAACTGGTTCTTTGCAGAGGAACAGGGAAGGGAGGCACCTTATTTATGGTCCTGGCTATTGGGAACGTGGTGACAGGGCATGGCATCAGTGACAGAGCACTGTGGGAGTCCAGGGCATCCCTCTGGCTCCCTTGAAGGCCTGGGACCCTGGCAGGGGGTCAGGAACCCCCCTGGACAGAGCCCCCAGAGACACTGTCTCTGATCTCTGTCCATGGAAAAGAGTTTTTAATCTTACAGGATGAATTACAAGCTCTGAGTGTTTGATATAAGTAATAATTAAGTGTGGCACGGGTGCAAAAGTAAAATTTTAGGATTCTAGATTAGGGGTTCAAAGGGGACAAGATGGAGGAAATTGGGTGTGCCTTGTCCTTTTTCTCCTTCTTCATGCCCTCCATGTTTCACTGTGGTGTTGGCATTTTTCTGTTGGTTCAGGCTGGGGACACACTGTCCAACGTAGGTGACAGATATTGGCACGTTATTGTAAATCCAGCACAGGTAGTTTGTGGTATTTAATGTTTGTACCATCCCACTGAGGGCAGAGCCCCACACGCTGCCCTGCAGGACAGAGCTGCGGCAGGGCAGCAGAACATGTTAGAGATAAACAGAATAAACAACCTTGAAACAGCACAGACCAATTATGGCTTCTGCTTTGGCAACGGGGCAGAAGACAGAGACTTTCTACAATCTCAGAATCATCAATACCACAGATTCCAACAGAGCACCTCTGCCCAGCTTTGCTAATCGGGCTGGGAAGATGATTTGGATCCCCACAAGGGTCCCAGAGAACCCCCAGTTAGCAGCTAGGATAGTAAATAGGGGTTCCTGTACGGTAGGCACAGCTTTCAGTGCTCCCAGCCCCTGGGTTTTCAGACCCAGGTGATGAATCAGCAAATCCCAGACACTGAGGGATCAGCTCCAGCCTTCCCAGCAGGGACACCCCGAGCAGCAGGAGACCAGACTCACTCAAACAAACCCCTGAGGTCCACCAGACCATAAATTGCCCATCTGTTCCCCATGCCCTCACACCCCACAGCAGGACCACAGCACGGGCAGTGCTGCTGCTGATTGCTGCAGGCTCCAAACGCTGGGAAGGAGGGGAGACACTGATGGAAGCAGGTTTTGCAGGGAGACAGTCATTAACACAAGGGCAAGGCTCGGGGCAGGTGGCACCAGCCCCAGGCATGCACAGGCTACACATGATACACTGGCAAAGCACCTTCCCTGATGCACTTAATTATACCTGGGAAACAGGTGCTGTGGGTAACCCTCTGATCCCATTGACACACCAGAAACAGACACAAAATTGACGTTTTTTTGGCCTGAACTCTCAGGCAGTTCAATCCTGCTTAATTCCCCCACTGACACAGCAAGATCCTGACACTGACACTGCCTTCTCCTTCAGGAAGAGGAAAACCAAATCCTCATGGAAAGGTCAAGCCTTTGCAATGAGCTCTCCCCTTTTACTCCAGCCTAGGTTTCACAATCCATCTGTCCACACACGCCATCCTGCACCCCCAGAGGGACCCTTTGGCAGACTCAGCAAGAAAGGGAGCCCCATTGCTGACAGCCTGGGGTTCAAAACCAGCCTTTCCCCGATGCCAGAGTCCCTCCTGAAGCAGTTTCCCCACCACATGCCATCCAATTTGCCTCCTGCAGAGCAATGCCACTCTGCACATCCCCGGGCGTTATGGGAACCAGGGTGTAAAAACATTCCCGGTGCGGTGACGCCAAAATTGATGCTGAAATTAGGCTGGGAACAGAACAGGCACGGTTGCTTCTAGCCCACAAACTCCAACATGCTTATATGGCCGGTCGCCCACGGAGATATGGCACTCTGGGACCGCCTGGAGCTTTTTATCCAGCTTTGCCCTCAAGCTGCTCTCTGGGCACTGCTTGGGCATCAGCAGCTTCCAGCAGCTGCAAACCACAAGAACTCAGCCCAGCCACTCCCTGCTCCACCAGCACAAAGATCCCAGCTCCCTGCTGGATGCTGAAACGCTGTCCCTGCCCCAGAGGAGGGGTCTGAGCCCAGCTCTGAGGGTTGCCCAGGCCACCAGACATCCTCTGCCCGCTCTGCAATGCCCACAAAACGTGTCCACTCTTGCAGAGCTGCCCTGGGAAGCACAGGAGGAGCAGGTGAGGAAGGATGCCTCCCCAGGCACAGCCTTCAAGCAGGAGGATCACTGCAGGACATGCCCACAAGTTTTTGCTCTCTGAGTCAGAGATAGTGACTAGGCCCTTAGAGCTCCCTTTGCCTGGAGGCATGGAACACACCCGAATTCTGGAAAGATTAACCCCATTTCCACCACGAAGGAAACTCTGGATCTTCTGTGCTTGCAGCACAGAGAAACAGCCTCCAGCTCCCCACCCAGAGCAGCAGCACTCACGTTGTACAGGACTGTGGTCCACCCTTCCATGGTGATGCACTGGAAGACGGTCAGCACAGCAAAGAGGATGTTGTCGAACTGCGTGATCCCGTCGTTGGGACCGATCCACTCCCGGCACTCGTAGCCCGGGGGGCAACCCTGCACCCCGCAGGGATGGGGAGGGTCCAGCTCCTCCAGTTCACCTGCAGAACACAGCAGAGAGCCAAAGCAGGCAGAGGTAAGGGATGGCTCATCCCAGCTCTTTTCCACTTGTGCGATGTGGAGAGGTGTGGGAATCCAGAGCTTCCCTCTGGCTGCCCTGGAAGGTCTGGGACCCTGGCAGGGGTCAGGAACCCCCCTGGACAGAGCCCCCAGAGACACTGTCTGTGATCTCTGTCCATGGAAAAGAGTTTTCAATCTTACAGGATCAATTACCAGCGAGTGTTTGAGATAAGGAATAATTAAGTGTGGCATGAGTGCAAAAGTAAAATTTTAGGATTCTAGATTAGGGGTTCAAAGGGGACAAGATGGAGGAAATTGGGTGTGTCTTGTCCTTTTTCTCCTTCTTCATGCCCTCCATGTTTCACTGAGGTGTTGGCATTTTTCTGCTGGTTTAGGCTGGGGACACACTGTCCAACGTAGGTGACAGATATTGGCACGTTATTGTAAATCCAGCACAGGTAGTTTGTGGTATTTAATGTTTGTACCATCCCACTGAGGGCAGAGCCCCACACGCTGCCCTGCAGGACAGAGCTGCGGCAGGGCAGCAGAACATGTTAGAGATAAACAGAATAAACAACCTTGAAACCAGCACAGACCAATTATGGCTTCTGCTTTGGCAGCAGGGCAGAAAGACAGAGACTTTCTACAACCTCGGAATCATCAACAGCACAGATTCCGACAGAGAGCGTGCCCAGCCCTTGTCCCCACCTGAATTGTTTGTGTAGCAGGCTCGGTGCAGCTTCCCGCTGTAGAACTCCAGGCCGATGATGGCAAACATGAGGATAGCAAAAAAGAGCAGCAGGCCGATCTGCAGGAGAGGCACCATGGCCTTCATGATGGATTTCAGGACAATCTGCAAGCCTGGGAGAAGAGAGAAGAGGAGAGAAAAGGCACAGCTCAGAGCAGCACCGCTAACCCCCTTCCAGGAACACATCCATCCCAACTCTGGCAGGAAGGAGACAGGGAGCAGAGAGGATGGATAGCCAAGAGAGAGATGCAAGAGGCCAGCACAGCCTGCTCTGGGCAGGAGGATCCTGGAGGAAAGCATCATTGCAGGGGAGGGAAAGCCAAGCTACAAAGCAGCCTCCAGCAGAGGTTGTTTCTGGTCCCCGCTCCAATGTCCTGCCTGAACTTGCCCCACCTGGACTTGGTGGGATGTGGCTTGTGCATCTCTGTCCTCCTTGTTGCCTCCAGGGCACGGATCCAGCCCTGCCAGTGCCCAGGGCAGGAGGGACAGGAGGACTGGTGCCAGCTGTAGCCCAGTTTCTTTATTTATCCCTGTGCCAGCAGATGAAATCTTGCAACAAAAAGGGAAAAAAACAAAAACAAAAACAAAAAACCCAAGAAATCTCCCCTGAATAAACCCCAGTCCTGAAAGGACCCACACTCAGCCTTCTGGCCAGGGAAGAGGAGCTGCCAACAGGCTCTGCCAAGCACAGAGCAGGCTGGGCAGGGGACAGTGCCACCCGGGGACACCAAGTGCTGCCACCTCTGAGTTCTCACTAGATGGAAAGGTGGGATTGATGCCTCAGGTTTTAGCTTTTGTATTTTGCACATTCTGGGCTGCTTTAGTGTGTGGGTCTGGGCTTCACCTTAGGGGATGGTGAGCTCTCTGCACAGAGCAGGGAGATGAAATAATTCCTTCTCCAGCTGGGGACCAAGGACAAATGATCCAAATCTCAGCCCAAGAGCACAAACAACGTGGGCTGAAGAGAGAAAAACAAGCAGGGTGGGACTGCATGGGCTAAAGCTGGAACTGGACAATTAACTCCAATATGCAATTGGAGCAGAACTTATTAAAGTGTTATACCCTGTGACCAGCTGTCCATTTTGTGACCATTTTGGTCCATCTTGGGTGCAGCCCTGGCTGTGCTCTTGTGCTGCCCAAGTGGATCCATTGAGGCCCTTTAACAAATCCCTGCTTTATTCTTTAACTCCATCTAGTCTCTGTTCTAGGTCAGCCTTCACAGGGCATCAGGATAAGGTGGCACAAGGACCCCTCTCCCCCCAGGGACATCGGGGACAGATGCAGACACCCTGGCAGGAAGACCAGGAGCATCCAACTTACTGGGAATGCCCGAGACGAGCTTCAGGGGCCTGAGCACGCGCACGGCGCGCAGCGTCCGCAGGTCCACGTGGGTGTTGAAGTGTGTCCCGGCCGTGGCGAGGATGCTGTGGGCACACAGGGACAGAGCAGAGTTAGCCCAGGGAAAGCCCTTGGCCACTTCAGTGCCATGTTGTCACACCAGGCAGGAGGAGAGCCACGAGGCTGAGATTAAGGGTGCCATGCTCTCCTGAGTGAGCTAGCCAGGCTACAGCCCACCAAGGAGACTCTCTGAGTTTGCCATCTCTTGGGAGCAGCAAGAGGTTTTATTGTTTAATATTGTTCATTTTTCGTGCTTGTGCCTGTTAAATAAACAATTTTTCCCCACTTTTATCCAAGGAAATCTTTTCCTGAACCAGCTGGGACAGCCACGAAGCTTCTCAAGCCATGTCCCCAGGCAGGTACAGAGATTAACTCCTCCCAAAGGTCAGCAAGCCTCCTTTGATGCTCACACCCAAATTCATGGGCAGCTATGACCAGACAAAGACACTCAGGCCCCCCCCAGCCCCAGCAGCCCCCCATCAGTGCCCCCCACACCCCAGAATGGCCCCACATCACCCAGGGATCCCATTTGGGGTCTCAAGGGTCGTGCAGGATCCCTCCCAGGGAGGTGGCACATGGGCCAGGGGCAGCACTCAGGGATGTGAGTCCCTCCCCTCCGTGCTCCTGTGGCAGCACCTCCAGCCATCAGCTGCCCTGGCTTTTTCCACACACGGAGCTTCCTCAGAGTCCCAGCTCTGGGATTGCTGAGAAGGAGCCGAGAACCTCGCATACATTCCAAAATCTATAGTAATGAAAGTTTGATGACCTTGGAAGGCAACCAGCAGGCACAGGAAGGACTCCAGAGGTTTTCTTTTAAAACACAAAGATTTTATTCTTTTTTTCCAAGCCCATCTCTGGAAAACAAATTGGGGCAGGAGGGAGCTGGTGCACACAGAGTCCAGCAGTGGGAACACTCAGGGCCCCTGCACCTGCTCTGGGAACAGGGATGCTGCACCTCAGGGATGCTGGCAAAATCCTCTCCCATCCAGGCTTGGTCCCCAGGTGCTGGGCAAGGAGGAGAAAAGTTGCAGTGGAGCAGCTGGGGAGGGAGAGGAGGGGATGGGGAGGAGAATGGGACAGAGGGAGGCAGCAACCTCAGGGTTGTTTGCAGCAATCCAAAAACTGAGGGAAATTGGGTCATTGTTCCACTAATTCATCTAATTACAGGCCAGAGCAGCTCTCTGGTGTGCTGAGCAATTAGCACTCTTTCTCTCACCCTCTCCCTGAGGTACAGCAGGTACCAACCTGTCCCTCCAGAAAAGTGGCTGGGTTTCCTAGGATACCCTGGCAGCTCTCACATCTGCAAACCGGGTTGTTTCAGCTCCTTTTCCCAGGCTCCTCTTCCTCCCTGCCTCCAGCAGCAGTTGGGATGCATGACCCACCACCCCCTGTGCATCACACTGCTTATCCCTGATATTTACAGGGATCTTTTACCCTTGCTGGCACTTTCCCTTTCCCCAGAGCCCTTTCCACACCCACTCTCTGTGCCCCAGCCCGTGCCCAGCCCCTGCTGCCCACAGGACTGATGGGGGAGCAGAAAAGGGACTTAATTAAGTGAGAAGCAGCCAGAGGCTGGGGAGAGCTGTGCTGTTAAATTGGTTGTAAGATCAAAATCAATAAGTATGATAAAGCACGGCCACTCGGCAGCGCGACGGAGGCAGAAGAGCCCCGTCACTTCCCACCCTGCCAGCGAGAGCAGGATACATCAGCGCTCCCCAAAATGCCAGCACAGGGCACACACTGTGCCAACACCAAGCTGGAAACCCTCCTTTGGGAATCCAGAGCTTCCCTCTGGCTGCCCTGGCAGGTCTGGGACCCTGGCAGGGGTCAGGAACCACCCTGGGCAGAGCCCCCAGAGACACTGTCTCTGATCTCTGTCCATGGAAAAGAGTTTTCAATCTTACAGGATGAATTACCAGCTCTGAGTGTTTTATATAAGTAATAATTAAATGTGGCACGGGTGCAGAAGTAAAATTTTAGGATTCTAGATTAGGGGTTCAAAGGGGACAAGATGGAGGAAATTGGGTGTGTCGTGTCCTTTTTCTCCTTCTTCATGCCCTCCATGTTTCACTGCAGTGTTGGCATTTTTCTGTCGGTTTAGGCTGGGGACACACTGTCCAACGTAGGTGACAGATATTGGCACGTTATTGTAAATCCAGCACAGGTAGTTTGTGGTATTTAATGTTTGTACCATCCCACTGAGGGCAGAGCCCCACACGCTGCCCTGCAGGACAGAGCTGCGGCAGGGCAGCAGAACATGTTAGAGATAAACAGAACAACCCTGAAACCAGCACAGACGAATTATGGCTTCTTCTTTGGCAACGGGGCAGAAAGACAGAGACTTTGTACAACCTCGGAATCATCAATACCACAGATTCCGACACTCCTTCAAGTTTTGCTCCTCACGTCCCGGCCGCTGGAGTGCCAGCAGCCTCCCAGAGGGGCAGGGACAGCCCCAGAGCAGCTCCGGGGATGCTCCGGGGATGCTCCGGGGATGCTCCGGGCGGGATGCGGGCTGCAGCCGGCACAGTCCCGCAGCCCAGCAGCAGCGGGATGTGCGGCTCTCTCCTCCTTCCCACCGCGGATCGCAGCGAGCCGCGGTCCCATCGGGATGGAGGTGGAGCCCTGGCAGGCTCCGGAGGAGCACCCGGCTGCAAAGTCCTCGGCTAACCCAGATTTGTTTGAAGGGCTCCGGAGCCGCCGCGCTGAGCCTCCAAGGCAAGGCTCGGGCGATTTCAGGGCACTCCTTCCCCGCGCTCCAAATTAGCTGCTAAGAATGGGACTCCTCTGTGGCAAGGTGACATGCTCCTTGTCCTCTCCGGGGGATGGGGGACATCACGAGCTCTTCGGGAAGGAGGTTTGGACAGATCAGCAGACCGAGGCGGTGGCACTCGGAGCTGTCACCCGAGCGGTGACAAAAAGCTGCCCCACGGGTGCCTTGCACATCCTCCTGCAGGCAGGGCACACGGCAGCTGCTCCCAGCCAAGGCAGAGCCTCTGGGCACGGGCTGAGCAGCCCCGCATCATCCTTAGACCTAATAAAGTGGCTGGGAAAAGCCAGGCAAGCTTCCAGGCACGCCAGCCTGGCTGCTGGCTGCTTTTCCCAAGCCCTTCTGTGGTTTCTGTGAAGTTACACACATCCCCTCTCCTGGATAACCAGGCACAGACAGCACGGTCACATCACTGCTGATCATAAATCCAGTGCTCTAAACACACCTTGCTGCTTTGGAATTTGCAGAATCACAGAATAACAAGGTTGGAAGAGACCTCTAAGATCATCAAGTCCAACCCATGCCCTAACGCCTCAACTAGACTATAGCACCAAGTGCCAAGTCCAGTCTTTTTTTAAACATATCCAGAGATGGTGATTCCACCACCTCCCTAGGAAGACAATTCCAGTATTTTATTATTCTTTCAGTGAAAAAGTTTTTCTTAATATCCAACCTAAACCTTCCCTGACGTAACTTGAGCATATCTCACCCGGCAATTGTTTATTAACCCTCTAGTCGTGCCTTTTATTAATAATTT
Organism: Taeniopygia guttata; assembly: GCF_048771995.1. Lineage (NCBI taxonomy): Eukaryota > Metazoa > Chordata > Aves > Passeriformes > Estrildidae > Taeniopygia > Taeniopygia guttata. Next base: position 30,389,449 of record NC_133033.1, read on the forward strand.
TTTTTTAAACCGTATCAACCAGAACTTAGAGTTTCTGAATTAAGGTTTCTCACAGCTCCTGAGATGGGACTTGGGCTGTGACAGACCTTTGTGCTGCCACAGGGCAGCAGCTCCGGTATCTGTAGAACAATTTAAACCCTTTTTGATCATTTACAATATCCACGTCTGATGTGCTAATAATTATTCTTTATTTTTAGGCAAGGACCCAAACTAAAATTACATCTCACCATCCAAGTTATTTGAAAAAAGCTGCCAGATTTAGGCTATAAAAATCCCAATGATCTCATGCTTTTCATCATATGTACTGGAGGAAAAAAAGAAGGGGAAAAAAAAAAAGTGAAGGCGTTTTTATAGGTCACCCAGGCAAAGGGGTTAGTTTTACTTCAGAAGAAAGGGGGAAGAGAGACTTCAGGTGAAGAAAAGAGCAGAGAGGAGCTTTTGGAAGGATGCAAATGAGAGAGGAGGCAGGATGGGAAATATATGCTAATCCCCCAAAGTATAATTGAATAGCGAGCAATCACCAGCAGACAAAAACACTCTTTCAGGAGAGAAAAAAAAAATAATAATCCATTGCTTTGTGTTTGCAACCAGGATGATTATTTGATTTTATTTATTTGGAAGCTCTGGGGAGAAGGGCGAGCTCCCGCTGGGGCCACCACACCTGCGGGCTCTGCTGGGCTCAGCCCCCAGCAGCTCACAGCAGCTGAGCAGAACACACGCCCTCACCTCCAGCTGAAGACCTGCACCTTCAGATCTCTTCCCCCGAGGGTCAAAAGAAGGAAAAAAACCCCAAGAGCAATCTCATTTTAAAGGATTCCCTGCGCTTTGTGAGCGTGCAGAATAAAGCACGAGTGATGCTCGGCGACGCTGCCCACGCCAAGTCAACACTGAATTTGGGCACTATCCCACTCTACAGCAGCCACTGTGGGCCCCTGTGCCTGTGCATTGCTGGGCTCCCATCATCCCATCCCATCCCCATCATCCCATCCCATCCCATCCCATCCCATCCCATCCCATCCCATACCATCCCATCCCATCCCATCCCATCCCATCCCATCCCATCCCATCCCATCCCATCCCATCCCATCCCATCCCATCCCATCCCATCCCATCCCATCCCATCCCATCCCATCCCATCCCATCCCATCCGCAGCCCTCAGCCCTAAGGAACAGGACACGCAGCTCAGGCCACGCTGCAAAGAGCTTCACATCAGAGACTCCAAGCAAAGGCTGAACCCCAAATTTTCAGATTGACCCTCGATTCACGCCCCCCAGACCCCAAACTAAGCCCCTCTCGAGCATTCCCCTTGGGGAGCACTGCTGAAGATCACACAGACAAACTGCCCCAGCAAAGGGTGTGCTGGGTGAGAGAGGCACAGGCTGAGACAGACTAATCTCAGCCCAAAATCTGGGGCAGGCAAGGCGCTGGCTGGCATGCAAATTAATATTTATAATTAAGTGGAAGGGCCCCTGAAGGCTTGCACTGCCACCTGACTCTACGAGGGAGACTATTTCATAATTAATACACTGGTCAAACGGCTCACAGAACGCGAGTTACCTGATGAACTCACCCCGTTCCTGCCCTCTTTGGGGGTGAATCAATGGGGTGAACCCATCCCTGCCCTCTCTGCCGGCAGCATCCCACGTAGCAGGACATCCTCACAGTTCTTGGGTGCCAGCCTGGCTCGAGGCAGGGCCAGAGGGGTCAGGTCACCCAGTCTGGGGATGCCACAGCAGAGCAAAGCCTTGGGGACACCAAGGGACAGGGACACCAGGGCCAAGTCTTGCCCTTGGCACAGTTCAGAGCAACGTCAAAGCCTCCACCACCTTCGCTTGCTCTTTCTGGGTTTCAGGGCTGTGACCCAGGTGGATTGAGCTGCTGCACAGCTCCTGCTCCTGCCCCTCCCAGCAGCTTGGAGAGGTCTGGATGGCCACAAGTGGCTCCCTGAGAGGTGTGATGAGCCTGAAAGACAAAATCTGCCTTTACCAGCCTTCGATCTGGGGGGTGAGATAATCCCCCACGGCCACCCCTTCCCAGAGAAGGATTTTTGGGACATGATTGCCCTGGATCCTGTGGGGTGACCAAACCCCACGTCTCCTTCCTTCCTCCATCCCCACACTGCCTCTCAGCAGATACAGGATGTGGCAGGGTGAGAGGATGTGGATAAAACTGCATTTGCACCCACAGGAGCTGGTGGAAACCTGGTGAAAACCTAAAGGCACAGACAGCAGCCAGGAGAGCTGGCCCACAGGAGAAGCAGAGAACGGGCGAGGGCTGAGCACAGCAGGGCCTGCCTGAGCTCGTGCCAAAGGAGGGGAAGGAGGCCCCAGATCTTCTCAGCAAGGATGAGGAGGGAACAACCCACTGCCCCTTCCTCAGGCCATGCCCCCCACCCCACCTCCCCGAGCAAGGCACACGGCAGCACAAAGAAGGCAACGAGGGCATCCCGCCAAGCAGGAGCTCTGCCAGGGGGTGGGGGTGCAGCAGGAGCCCCTGGGGAGCGCAGGGGTGCCCGGCAGGGTGGGCAGTGCCCCCGGGGACCAGCAGCCAGTGGGAGGGACTGAGTCACGCTGCGGCTCCAGGAAAGCAGCGGGTGGGAAGGATGGAGCCGCGGATCGCGTGAGCGGCACGCGGGCCGGATCCTGCGCGGGGAGAAGGATCTCCCCCAAAGCCAGAGCCACAGCTCTGCCTCCCAGGGTTCAGCTTTTATGTTTTTCACATTCTGTGCTTTAGTGTGTGGGTCTGGGCTTCATATCAGGGGATGCTGAGCTCTCTGCACAGAGCAGGGAGACAAAACAATTCCTTCTCCAGCTGGGCACCAAGAACAAATGATCCAAATCTCAGGCCCAAGAGCACAAACAATGTGGGCTGAAGAGAGAAAAACAAGCAGGATGGGACTGCATGGAGTAAAGCTGTAATTAAACCATTAACTCCAATATGCTAATAGACCAAAACTTATAAAAGTATAACACCCCGTGACCAGTCATCCATTTGTGACCATTTTGAGCTGCCCAAGGTGGATCTATGGAAGCCTCCTAATAAATCCCTACTTTATTTTTTAGCTCCATCTACTCTCTGTCCTAGCTCAGCCTTCACAAGGCATCACAGACATCTCCACCCCCCATCTCCAGTAAGGGGAAGCCGTTTCCCTCCTCACCAGCCTGTCCCCTGACCCAGCCAGGGAAGCAGTGCTGCCCTTTGTGCGAGGTGCTGTCCCAGGGCCATGGCAGATGGCACATGAATCATTCACCAAGCTGGGAAATTAATTATTCATCCAAACGAAAGACCAAACATTTTACTAATTGTCCTGAAAGGAAAGGGGGTAGGCATCAGGTTGGATACTGCCAACATTCATGAAAGGAAAAGAAGGAAAGAGGGCAAAAAAAGTCTTCTCTGGTGTGATCAAAGTATTGCTGGGCTTTTGGACCTAGGGTTGTCTCCTTGCTGGTTTATCCCTATAGCACAGCACTCCTTGCAGTGGCTCAGGCTCCAGCAGGACAACCTGTCAGGATGCTGCACTTGTGCTCTGATTCCACACTTGTTCTCCAAACCTCTTATCCACTCCCCCAAGCTTCCTTGCCTGGCTCTGCCTTCCCTGGGTTAGGGAAATGCAGGTGTGAGCACCATGGGAAGAGCCTGTTTCCAGCCCAGATGTGCTCTCACCTGTGGGGCCAGCACCCCAAACCACCAGGGCATGCAGCACATCAATATTCCCTGATGCAGCTGCTGCCAGAGCCTGTTCAAGGATCCCCCTTCCACCTCTGGAAGTCTAAGATTGAAAAGAGCATCCAAACACACAGAACTGGGGTTGTGCAAGGTACACTAAATACCTGAAGGCAAAACATCCCTGCCTCTCCCACGGGGGAGCTCAGGGGGAACTGTGAAAAGGGAACTTTCCAGGACAGTCATCTCAAAATCCAGGCAGCATCAAAACCAACAAAAAAGCCAAGCTGCCCTCCTCATCCCTGGGCTCACCTTGCAACCCTGCAGCAGGGCAGGGAACACCTTCCTTGGAATGATTCCATCCTGCTTCCCACCGGCCAGAGCAGGAAATCAGGGCACAGGCATGCACAGGATTTCCCTGGGAGTTGAGTGAGAGACCAGGCTCACAGCTGCTGCTTGGCTTTGCAGGGAGAGGATGATGGATTTTGGGACAGGACTAGGAGAGCCAGGCTTTCCTGCTCTGGCTTTGCTAAGGGCATGGCAGGCAGAGCCAGCAATCCTTCACTCCCGCTTTCCCTTGGCCACACTCCACCCCACAAAACCCTTTAATGAAAACCACCGTGCCCAAGGGCTTCACAAAAGGCACCCAGGTGGAGAGGGTTATTAAACCCTCCCAAAAACCCTGACGGCAGCGCTTCCTTTTAGTGACCCTGGTGTTTTTATCCAGCTTTTACAGTGGCTGCTTCCCCAGCTCCTGAGCAGAATTACTTCACAAGGGCCTTTTGATTCCCGTTTGGATTTTTTTCCCCCATTGTGAGCAGTGTTCCCCCACCCCTTCACGTCTCACGTGTTATTGTATTACTGCTATTAAAAAAAAAAAAAAAAAAAAAGCCAATGGTGCTTTGATAATGCTCAGGCACCGGGAGTGTGTGAAGCACACACCCACCTGGATATTTGCAGAGGGAGTTTAACCCTTCCTGTTCCATCAAACAGGGTGTAGGACAAAGCAGGCAGTTGTAGGGTCCTTGTGCTCCATTCCTAATGGCATCCAGGGAGCTCATGCTGGTGGCTGAAGCTCTTTCAGCATCACTTTCTCAGAACCACCGATGAAGAGGTCACCAACCTTCCCCTGCCCTTTCTGACCATATCTGAGCCATTCTCCCTTTTGGTCCAGGTCACACTGCATCAAGCAGGTCCCAAATCCAGCCTCAGCACCCAGCTGGCTCTGGTTCTCACAGAGACAAGGTGAGCATCCCCAAACCCCAGGAGAAACACAGATGTTCCCCTCACTGGTTCTGTCTCAGAATGAGTAGAAGTATTTTATGCACACTTTCATATAAAATTATTTTTAGCTGGGGGAGAACAGACTGTTTTTTCATGTAGCAATGATGATTTGGAAACCACAGGTTACAAAGAGAGCAAGTTTACAAATGTGGCTATTAGTTCCCCAGTGGAAGCTTTAGCATCAGGGAGTTTTAGGTGGGTGTTGATTTCCACTGAGATTAAAAAAAAAAAACATTGATTTATTGACAGAAGAAGCAAACACCAGTTGAACTCTAGTCAGTGCCATCCACTCCTGCACAAGGTCCCAGGAGGCCATCCATGGGAGAAATCCCTCATTAGGCTTATGTACAGCAAGGAGAGGGTGAAGAAAGTCCCACTGCTCCCACTGCTCACAGAAATCCCTGCATGGCATCTGTGACCATGATGCCACCTGCACTAAGGATCTCTCCCATCAGATACACGGCAAAAAGTAAATCCAGAAAGTGTGGGAATCCAGGGCTTCCCTCTGGCTGCCCTGGCAGGTCTGGGACCCTGGCAGGGGTCAGGAACCCCCCTGGACAGAGCCCCCAGAGACACTGGCTGTGATCTCTGTCCATGGAAAAGAGTTTTCAATCTTACAGGATCAATTACCAGCTCTGAGTGTTTGAGATAAGGAATAATTAAGTGTGGCACGGGTGCAAAAGTAAAATTTTAAGGTTCTAGATTAGGGGTCCAAAGGGGACAAGATGGAGGAAATTGGGTGTGCCTTGTCCTTTTTCTCCTTCTTCATGCCCTCCATGTTTCACTGTGGTGTTGGCATTTTTCTGTTGGTTCAGGCTGGGGACACACTGTCCAACGTAGGTGACAGATATTGGCACGTTATTGTAAATCCAGCACAGGTAGTTTGTGGTATTTAATGTTTGTACCATCCCACTGAGGGCAGAGCCCCACACGCTGCCCTGCAGGACAGAGCTGCGGCAGGGCAGCAGAACATGTTAGAGATAAACAGAATAAACAACCTTGAAACCAGCACAGACCAATTATGGCTTCTGCTTTGGCAGCGGGGCAGAAAGACAGAGACTTTCTACAATCTCAGAATCATCAATGCCACAGATTCCCACAAGAAAGGAGCAGTAACACCCTGTGTCACAACTGGAGGGACGGGGGTGAGTGTGACACTGGCTCCCTCTGGGTCCTTCAGGGAAGGATCCTGGGATGGGTCCTGCTCACGTGGATATTTTCTCTGGCCCATCATGGGATGCACCAGCATCCAAACCCACATCACAGCCTGAGGCAGGCGCTACCCCGCACTTCCAACCACAACATCCCCTCCACCACTGCCACAACCTTTCAGTAAGCCACACAACAAGATCCCCACGGCCACCAAATCTCCCAAATCTCCATCCAGACACTTCTCCATCCGCCAAGCAGAAAGTCGGAGCTTTCAGAGGCGATCCCGAGGCTCCGCCGCCCGCCTTACGCAACCGACACAGAATGAGCCGCCAAGTGCAAACCTTCTCCCACAAGCTGTTTGCAAGTCATTTGCCAGCCAAGGATTATTTGCTGCAGGAATTTGCCAATAATTCAGCGGATTAAACAGGCGAGAGTTGCCTGCATGGGAGGCGCAGCCATGGCCCCCGGGAACAGCAGCCTTGGCAGTGCCACGGGGCAAAGGCAAGAGCTGAACAGCGCAGAGGAGCTCGTGACCTGGTGCAGCCCATCCCAGTGACCCCAAAACCAGCCCAGGGTGAAAATCCATGGGGTGCCTCCTCCACCCACCGTATGATAGAATTTGCCCTAACAGGCTGGTGAAGCAGGCACCGCTGGGATGAGGTGAAGGGGCATTCCTGGGGTTCCACTCTGCTGGAGCAAACACCAGGATCTCAGGGGGGTATAATGGTGGGGAAGCAGACACTGAGAGCTGCACCCCGTGACTGGCAGTCCTGGGGGGGACACGGGCACCTCCTGTCAGGGTGGGCAGCACGGTGCTCACAGCCCTTGGTGGCCAGTCGATTCCCTGGCACGGGGCCCGGCTCAGCCCGGCACGGAGGAGCTGGCGAGGCTCTGCCAGGGAGTGATTGCTGAGCGCTGACTCAGCACCAGCTCGGCTACAGCAGCCAGCCCAGAGCCGTGGGGAGGGCAGGAAGAGGGCCTGGTGAGCCCTTCCTCCCAGCCCAGTGCTGCCCCTTTGCCCAAAGGATGCCCAGGTCAGGATGCAGATGGGCATTTCCCAGCCCACTCAGCCCAGTGAGGCCAAGAGCTCATCTTGTTGCTCCCAAGGTGTGTCCCATGCTGTCCCCAGAGGTGTGAGCACCTTTCCCCAGCCCAGGAGCCACAGAACCCTCTCCGTGAGTCACTCTGCAGATGTGGGAGAGCAGCAGCCTCCCATGTGAGGGCTGCACCTCCCACAGGCTGCCTGTTTGCTGCCCGTCAGAAGCATCACCCACCACCAGCACACCCTCCATTCCCAGGTGGCGTGGTCCCACCCCCCAGCAAGGCCATCCAGGTCCCCACAGGACCAAGGGAGTCAAAATGTCCCCAGCCATGCTCTGCTAGAGCCTCCTCTGGTGCACAGTCCCAACCTGCACCTCTCCACCACAGACAAGCAGCCCCCAGCACACACCCCAGCAGAAGCAGGCTCTGCATTCCCCCTCCTCCTCCAAACACCCAGCCAGGTGTCACATCCCACATGGTGCCACCAGCTTGCAAGCCAAGAGTCAGGAGTGTGCAGCAGGAAGCTCTGCAGAGTCCCCAGGCATCCTGCCTGACCACCATGCCTCAGTTTCCCAGCCAGCCCTGCAGCTGCTCTGTGCCCAGCAAAGCTCACAGAGCACTCAGAGCCCCCGGCTCCATCTGTTTGTACACATCAAACCAGCTCCTCTGAGTGTGATGTTTCCATCAGCAGCCCAAAAGAAACACCCACAATCCAGGCACCACCTGCCCTGCACACAGAGAGGGGCCCAGGGAGCTGCCCTGGGTGGGCTTCTGCTCCAGTGACTTCCAGTGTTGGCTAACACAAGCCCAAATGCCCCTGCCTGTTTCTGTGTCACCAGGACAGCCCAGCACACTGCAAGCAGGACTCAAATCTGGGCCATGTCCCTGGCAGGTGACACCACCAGTCACACAAGCAGCACACGTGCAGCTCTGTGTGCTACCACCCCCAGCACCCTGCTGCATGCTGGGGTGACGAGCAGCATCACCTGGGAATGTGACCCTGCCCAGAACTCATTCCCAAACCTCCAGCACCAGGGCAAGCCTGGAAAGTGCTTGGGAAGGCAAGAGGAGATGAGATTTTCCTCTTCTCATGCAGGGTTTGACCAGAATCTCTCCCAGATCACATCCAGTTGCTTATCAGGTCATGCCATCACCGTGTCCTCACTTTGCCTTGGATTCAGGTGGGTGACAGGCCACCAAGTGAGGAAAGCTAGACATGGTGGCCTCAGAGCCAACCCTACTGCCCTTACAAGGAGCCTCATCCTGTGGGAATCCAGGGCTTCCCTCTGGATGCTCTGGCAGGTCTGGGACCCTGGCAGGGGTCAGGAACCCCCCTGGACAGAGCCCCCAGAGACACTGGCTGTGATCTCTGTCCATGGAAAAGAGTTTTCAATCTTACAGGATGAATTACAACCTCTGAGTGTTTGATATGAGTAATAATTAAGTGTGGCACGGGTGCAAAGTAAAATTTTAGGATTCTAGATTAGGGGTCCAAAGGGGACAAGATGGAGGAATTGGGTGTGTCTTGTCCTTTTTCTCCTTCTTCATGCCCTCCATGTTTCACTGTGGTGTTGGCATTTTTCTGTTGGTTCAGGCTGGGGACACACTGTCCAACGTAGGTGACAGATATTGGCACGTTATTGTAAATCCAGCACAGGTAGTTTGTGGTATTTAATGTTTGTACCATCCCACTGAGGGCAGAGCCCCACACGCTGCCCTGCAGGACAGAGCTGCGGCAGGGCAGCAGAACATGTTAGAGATAAACAGAATAAACAACCCTGAAACAGCACAGACCAATTATGGCTTCTGCTTTGGCAGCGGGGCAGAAAGACAGAGACTCTCTACAATCTCGGAATCATCAATACCTCAGATTCCGACATTGTCCCACCACCAGTGTCCACAGAAAAGCCAACACAGCACCTCCAGCACAGGCAGCCATCCTCCCCTCCCTCATCAGGACAACAAAATACCACTGACAGCAGCAAACCAGGCGCCTTCCCCACGTCCTGGAGCTCCTGCCCTCACCAGGATGAGCCCCCGAGCCCAGCCAAGCCCACCCCTGGCCCCACAGCACCCGACTCACCCGCTGAGGACCACGATGAAGTCCATGACGTTCCAGCCGTTGCGCAGGTACGAGCCCTTGTGGAAAACGAACCCCAGGGCTACGATCTTAATCCCAGCCTCGAAGCAGAAAATCCCAATGAAGTAGGGCTCTGTCTTCTCCTGCCAGAGTGAAATCAGTGAGCCAGTCAGAGGGGGAGACTGAGCAAACACAGCACCACGCATTTCACATTGGCCCAACTCGCGTCCCATCCCTCCTCCCCATGACCCACCATCTCCTTCAGGAGCTTTCCCAGCCCTTCCTCAGCCAGCAGCAGCCTCAGAAATAAACAGAGGGTGGCTATGACACGCTCAGATTGCCCAGTCCTTCCCTACCCCTTTTTAAGGGGCTTAAACCTTCCTGAACCCTTGCCACAGAGAATATGTTACAGCAGCCCCAGGAAGGCTGGAGGAGCTAGTCCCAGAGGAAACCTCCTGTCCAGACACCCCAAAATCAGAAGAAATTTCCTGGTAGGATTGTGTGGCTGCCCTTGGCTCAGCCCCCAGCCCAGCAGAGAGGGACAGACATGGGGTACTCACTAATCTCCGTGACATGGGTGTCTTGTCATCCTCAGGGAGGTGCTGCTCCAGGGCCAGCACGATGCAGTTGGCAATGATGGTCGCCAGGATCATGTACTCGAAGGGAGTGGAGGGGAGTTAAGGAGCAGAGAAGAGCTGGGTGACACCTCCAACCCTCCAGCCCACCCTTGGTTTCACCTGCTCAGCCACTGCTGCTGTTTTCCCCACGGGAACACCCACACACGAAGCCCACCTCGGTGTCGTTTGGAAATGAGGGGAGAGAGCTCCCCGAGACCTTCCTCCCTGCAGACCTGCTGGGCCTCATCACCTCCTCCCCAAGCACATGGGACATCTTTGTTGGGATGAAAACTCCCAGGGGAGAGATGCAAGGAGCCCAGAAGGTGGACACAAGGTTTGAAGTGGGACAGCCAGGCTGGGTTTTGCGTGGGAGAAGGTTTGGCATGGTCCTTGGCAGGATCTGGGAGGCTCTCCCTGGCATGGCACACTGCTGGCCAGGGATGGCATGTCCCTGTTTTCCTTCTCTTTTCCATCACCCATCAGCAGGAGATGGGGCTCAGAAAGGGGAGGTGTCACAAGGTATGGGCAGCCTTTGTCCTGAAACACCCCCAGGGGAGGAAGCACCTGCACAGCTTGAGGAGGATGGAGCTTCCCTTGTAAGTCCTGGGGATCTAACCTGGCCCAGTCCACCTTGTGCCCTTGCCAAGCACCCTGTGGGCAGCAGGAGGAGCCCAGGTGGCACTGGGAGCTGCAGAGCACTTGGCTGAGCATCCACAGCTCCAGGTACTGATGGCACCGGGGTCTGAGCTTCAGTTCAGCCAGGGTGGAAACTCCCTGTGAAGATATCCCAGCTCAGCCACACCCCAGCAAGACCCAAGGGGCAGCAGCACCTTGTCAAGAGGATCACAAAGGTTGGACCTTTATGAGCAATCCTAAATCCTACATGCATGTCTATGTCTTACACAACCCTTCCCCAGGAGCCACCCTGAGCCAGGAGAAGTGGCAGCAGGTGCTGGTGTGTGAGGAGCTGAGGAAGGAAAGAGCAGGTTGGTGCCCAGGAAAGCACCCTAAACTCAGCTTCCTCCTGCCTTTTGATTCACGGGATGGAGGCAGGGACACGGAGCTCTCTCCTGCCTGGCCCAGGGCCGAGCTCTGAAAACAAAGCACTTCCAAATGACAGGATGGCCGTATCTTTCCAACTTCCCATCCATCTTTCCCAATTCTTCACAATAAAAGCCCTGTTGTCCTCTATAATTGAATGGGGAGCGATACAGCAGCGGGCAGCACACCCCTGATTCTGCTCCCTCCTTGCCAAAACAGCTCTATTACTGTGACCACTGGCACCAGCAGCCACCCAGGCAGAGCACTGCCACCTTCCCTTGTGGAAAGGGGATGTGATCCCACCTGGGATGGATTTGCCCATGAAAGAATTGTCCACATTCCCACCATCCAAAGCTGGCTAAGCCCTTCCCCACCACACCAGGCTTCTCCACACACAACACCCTCAGGCTGACATGTTTCAGGCAAGGAGGTGCCCATCAGCTTTGGGAAAAGGGGTGACTTTCTTTTCCAGCCTCATCTTTTGGCCACTAACTACAGTGAAATGCTTTCAACCAGTGGCCCTGAGCCCCCAGGCAAGAGAAGACACCTCAGTGCCAACCATGGGAATGCATGAAGTGACCCCAACCCGGTGACGGTGGGCACGCTGGCAATGGGCACAGAAACAGGTCCCCAGAGGGATGACCAGGAGAGGCAGCCAGGGAGAGCCTGTGGGAGCTGGGATGTATTTAACTCGGTAGGAAGAAGAGCCAGGAAAGATACATCCAAGGCATTTAAAAAGCCACTCAGTGAAATTAATGGTTGCTACGTTGGAGGCAAACCCAAAGAGAGAGGCTGCAGAGCTCCCTGCTGCTGGCTCAGAGCTCGCTGCCAGCCAGGCACGGGCAGGAGCAGCTCCCTGTGCTTGGGGAGGGGGCCAGACTCCAAAAGTTTTCCTCTGAGGCTCAACACAAGCGAATATTTCCCCGCATGGCTCAGGCAAAGCCCTCTCCCTCATCCCGCCCCAGGCCGAGCGCTCCAGCCGACCGCAGCGCTTGGCCCTGCGCCACCAGCCTCTTTGGGATCTTTTTGTATCATTTTCCTGAAAGTCTGCGAGCAATTAGCACCGGCTTAAGAGACAAGCAGCGTGTCAGTGGGGCGAGGCAGCAGCTCCCCAGGCACCAGGCACATTTGCCTAGATGAGAAGTGTGGGAACGACGGCGTGGAGCGTCCGTCTGTCCATCCCAGCGCGGCTCAGCCTGCCCAGCATCCAGCACTGCTCCCTGCCACAGCCACTCTTCCCCTGGGAGAGACACCCAGCTGGGAAAAACCCAACTGCAGCAGCGTGGGAGCCCTGCTCAGAAGGGCCTGGGGGGCTCAGGACCACCTGGCCCCAACATCTGCTTCAAGGCACAAAGACAATGCACATCTGTCACGCTCCTGCACAGGGCCACGTTCCTGCTGCACCTCCAGCAAGTGGGTGAGCACATATCAGCAAGTCAAGGAATGGTTTGAGTTGGAAGGGACCTTAAAGACCACCTCGTTCCACCCTGTCATGGACAGGAGTGTCTCCCACCAGGCCGGGGTGCTCAGAGCCCCGTCCAAGCTGAGCCTGAAAGGGCAATCGCTCCCCAAAGCACTGACCTAAGCACGAGGTCACTGCCAAAAGTGATTCCCCAAACCCCACTGGGCCAGTTTCTCCAGGAGCTGAGCCTGGGTTATCACATCCAGAGCTGTGTGAGAAATCAACCCCATGGAAACCAGCCCCCATAGCTCCAGCTGTGCCAGGTTTTGAGTTCCAAGAGGAAAAGAACCTCCCAAGGGACAGCAGGAACATCTGGCTGAAGTGAGGGATATTTTATCTCCACTCTTTACTTCTGCCAAGCAAGCATCCTCCCAGTCAGGGCCATCGGACAACCCTCTATCAGTGCTTTGTTTTCTCCCACATCAGATGAATTATTACAAAACCTCTCAGCCACCCAAAATGCAAAGTAGCCCTCACCTCCCTCCAGGCCAGATAATGAGGGCCTATCTCCCTCCAGCCTTCTCCTCCTCCTCCTCCTCCGTCTGGCTTCTCCTGGAGGATCATTAGGGAGCTGATAAAAATAGGTTTTCTTATTGATTTATCTCCTTTACCCAATGCTCTCTCCCCTGCACCGTTGACTTGTTTCCTTAGCAACTGGGCCGATCCCTGTGCACGCCACACCTGCAGCTCCACGCTTCCCTCACAGCACCTTTGAGGTGGGGACAGTGACCCCAGGCCATGGGGACACCCTCCAGGCCACCTGGAGCAGGTACTGTGGGCCAACCCCATGCCTGGAGCTGGAGCTCCTTGGCAGGTCTATCAGGAAAATCTTCCTGCTGTGACCTTCCTCTTCACCTTCCTCACTAGCCAGAAGCCCAAACCAGCCCACCCAGAGCACCCACCCAGCTGAGGCAGGGAGTGAGCCCAGCTCCAGTCCCCGGAGATGGGTTTGTGGTGCTGGGTTTGTGGTGCTGATGGGACATTGACACAACCTCCACAGGAGGCTGGGTACAAGATAAATCCTTCCCCAGGCAGGAACAGGAGCTATGGACACATCCCCTCCATCCCACCCCTTCCCAGTCCCTCCTCTCCACTCCTGGGCAGGCAGTGGGGAAGGAGCAGAGGAGCCAGAGGAGTGAGGCCTCGGGGAATCCTACCTTCCAGTGCCACCAAAAGAGCAGGAGCAACTTAATCCCTGCCCACACCTGCATCAGCCAGGTTCCAACATCCCCTAGAAAGTCATGTCTGTATTTCCCACCTCTCCCCACACCTCCCTGGGGACCTGCTGCCCCAAAGGGCATGCCCTGCTCCTCACGTGTCAATGAGAAAAAGCCTCACTTCCTATACCTGTGGATTTCATCTTGCTGGTCCCGATCCCAGCACTGCTGCCTGTCCCACACAGACGTGGCATGACAGCGCCAAAGATCCACATCTTCAGCATCCACCCTTAGGATGCCCCAATCCTCCTCCTCTCAGCTCCATGCCCCAGCAGGAAAGAGAGCACCCTCTCTCTAAGGCTGTTTGCACAGAATCGTGGAACAGTTTGGGTTGGAAGGGACATTAAAGTCATCTGCTTCCACCCCCCTGCCACGGGCAGGGACACCTTCCACTAGACCAGGTTGCTCAGAGCCCCATCCCATCAGACTTTGAACAATTCCAGGGAGTACACAGTCTCTGTGGGCAAGTGAGGTTATTGGTTTCCAAGAAAAAACCGAAAGTGCCAAGTAGAGCAAAGTTTGGGAGTGGCCCTAATTCAACTCTGGGATTCCCCATCCCCACTGTACCTCCCTGCTTGTCCCTGAGGACACGAGGGATTTCCCTCCTCTGATAAGACTATCCACAGACTTGTGGCCCCTCTGTCTCTATCCCTGTGTCCTGCCACCCAGTGCTCCCAGCCCATCCATGCTGGGTGGGGGTTGACAGAAAGCAACATCCAGACCCTAAATCCTGGAACACGAGCCAGCTGCTGTGTGCCTGCTACACAGAGGCTCAGGAGAGTGAACACGGGCTTGGGTTGTGTGCTGTGTCCTGGAGCGTCCAGCCTGCCTCAATCCCCCTGCACAGACACCGCAGACCACCCTCCCTCTCTGCAGTCACAGCTGTTGCTGCTTTGATGGCTCCAAAATGCAGTGGTTTGGTTCCCACGGAGGGTTAAAATGAAGGCAGTGACAGCCAGGAGTCCAGCAGGGCAGAGCTGCCCACACTGCTCCCATAGGGATGCAGGATGCAGGATGTGGGATGCCTGCCTGCCACGTGCAAACAGCTCCATGGAGAAGCGTCTCCTTCTCCCCCACCTCACCCTGGAAATCAAATCTCTCTCCTCTCCTCCTCCTTTTTTTTTTTTTTTTTAAACAAAAAAGGACCACATCATGTGATTTTCCTGCCTTAACATCAGTTTTTTAACTTTGGTTGCCACAGCAACAGGATGCAACTTGGCATCACCATGACAACAGCTGCCTCTGTTTAAATTCACCATCTGACAGGCAGCCTCGCTCTCCCCGGCTGTCAAAAAAGATGGACCTGCCATTACACCTACTCGCCCCTCCCAAAAAAAAACCTTTCTAAAATCTGATGAATGGAGGGCACAGAAAACAGGCTGGAAGCAGGAGGAGGGGGAAATGTTCTTGAGGAGGGCAAGGATGGTGCTGCCCAAGGATGGCACGATATGGCACAGGCTCTTCCCTTGGGAAGGCGAGGCCTGCCGGAATTTTGGCCCAGGAAAAGCCAAAGCGCAGGAGGTGCTTGGCCAGGTGGGGTGTGACAGCACCAGGGTCCCCAAGGGGCACCGCCCACGCAGCATCAGGTCACAGGGAGAGTCACAGTGAGCAAAATGGCTCAGCCACTCGCAGGTGTGCTTCCCATGGAGCAAAATCCTCCTGAGCGTTGGGATGGGGTTCTGGGGGCACTCCAGCTGCTCTAGGCCAGCCCAACGCCAGAGTTGGTCCTCAAAGGGGATGAGATAGGTGAAATCCCTCACCACAGGGAACATGGACATCCTCTTTCCCTGCCATACCAGGGGTGGGTGCAGTGCACAGCCTGCAGCCAGATGCTGTCCTTGGGGACACAGCCAGAGCCACACAATGTCATTTGGCCTTCCTGGGGCGGGAGAGGGATCTTATCCAGGTCAAATGTGATTAAGCGGATGAGGAACGGAGCAGATATAGATGAGCTGCAGCCCATCTCGTATCCTAACTGAATTGGAGCCTTCCAGGCAGCCAAACAAATGAAATCAGGGTGAAAGGCCTGGCCATCAGCAGGAGGAGAGCAGGCAAGAGGACAAGGCTGCCTTTCCCAAGGAGAAGAGAAGGAGATGTTGCCTACAGCCAGAACAGCAGCTGCCCCATGGTTGGGGCAGAAGCAGTTCTAAAAGAGCAGCTCCAGTGGAGGCAAAGCACTTTCCAGAGAGGAGCTCGGCAAAGGCTTGCCTCCCATGGAGCTGCATCCCAATCCCAGTTGCTCGTATTTCTCCTCCTTCTCCATGCATCATCCCTATTTACACTGGGAAGCCAAACTGCAGAGGCTGCTGGTTATAATTACACAGTTACCCAGCAGATATCCAGGCCTGAATCACCAGATATTTTTAGCCCTATTACCTAGTCAACCAGAGCTGGATGAAGAAGAGCCTCCACTCCGCCCTGTGCTCCTCTCCAGCCCCTTTGGCTTTCCTCAGCACTGACCCACAGCACCAGGACTGGCCCTCCCAAGGCCAGCAGCTCCTACTGACCGTGGCCAAGATCCAATGCTCTCCTCCCCAAAATTCCCTCACCCAGGAGTGATGCCATGGGCTCCAGGCCAGGCAGCTGAGGTGCTCACATGGTTTTCCTGGCCCTACCAAAAGGCACCAGCTGCCTGTGCCAGGGTACAACTACAAGGATGGGAACAACTGGCTGGGCCAACCTAAAGTCATCACCAGAAGGCCTTGCCCGTTCCCAAGCCCTCAAAACTCCAGTGGTGCAGAGAACCAGCCAGGGTGGATGCGTTTTTCTGGGAAAGAGATGGCAGTGGGGGGGGAAGTAGGCAGGAACACTGAGCTCCCGCGCCTGGAGCACGCCTGTTCCCAGCACTCACATGGGAATATGTCACTTACTTCTGGAAAAAAAAAACCACAAAATGAGCCCATCTCTCTCATGCATTGCAAATTCCAGGGGAGAATAATGCTGGGGAGTTCTGCTCATGTGGTGGTGGTGGTGGAGCTCCAGTCTCTAGGAGACAGCGGCTGCCTGGAGATGAGACATCACGCCGGCACGGGACCCCAGCCCACGCCGGGAGTGCCGGGCAGCACCCCAGCTCCTTCTGCCTCCCAACAAAAGCCAGAGGGGCGAGAGCCCTCCCACACTACGCTGGAAAAGCACAGGAATAATTTGGCATATTCTGGAAAAGCAGGCAGCCGGCCTGGCCGCTGCCCTGCAGTGCTCTGCGCTGAGCCACCACGGCCCCGAACTCGCCACCGCAGCCTCCCACCCCATGGGCGCTGCCAGGAGGGGCAGATTCGGGGATGCCAAGGGGAATTCAGCCCCTCCAAGCCAGCCCTTCACACCCAGGTCACCTCCTCGAGCCTGGAGATGTCACAGCTCCCCAGGCAGGACCGGTTCCTGCTTGGCAGAGGTTTGACCTGACGTGTCAGAGCTGCAAAGGGACGATTCCCCCGTCATGCTCTGCAGGGCGGGTGACCTGTCCTGCATCCCTGGGCCTCACCAGAGGCTTTCCCCTGAGGTACCTGTTGCACCAAACCAAGGCATTGCTGCCTGGCACCAGGGAAAGCTCTCCCGTGCCCACCAGAGGAGCCAGGAACTCCACCAACAAGTTGCAGGGAGAGAAAGCGGCAGCAGCAGGAGCTGCATGGGATCACTGCTGCAGAGCAACGCACGGGGAGGCTCCTACAGCCACAGCGTGGCCACGCTGAAGTTTTCAGGCTCAGATCCTCCGTGGGGGCAAAGCCCTGGAGGTGTCTGGGGGGCAGCAGGCAGCGAGCCCGGGCGGGTGTGGGGCTGAGAGCTGTGGTGCTGGGCAGGAGCCAAGGCACCCAGGGGCACCCACAGGGAGGGTGGGAGGAGAGAGAGGTGCGTGGGGAGGTATGAAAGGATGGAGGAACAAGGGGAGGAGTGGGAGAGATCTGCACCCTCCACCCTGCGCTAGGAGAGGGGTCTCTGGCATGAAATCGTGGCTCCCTGTGCCAGCCTCCCCAAAAAAGGCCATGGGGCACAGCCAGAGGTTTCCAACATCCTTCCCTCTGCCGCAGGGAGGGGGCAGTCGGTTCCCAGAGCCACCTTGGGGGGCCGGGGGCTGCAGGGCGAGGACGGCTGTGCCCCTGGCAGGCGTGATCTGCAGCAAAGAGGGCACATGCAGGAGGGACAGAGCCACCACCCAGCGGGGACTGGAGATTCATGGGGCTCCCAGGTGGCTCAGGGTGGGGTGGGGTGACAAAACTCCACAAGACATCGAGGCACAGAGAAAAGGCCACTACCTCCCACCTCCCCAGGCACACACACAGAGCATCCTAAAGCACGCAGGGATCAGAGCACCCGGCCCTATTAGCGTGGGGAGCTAATAAATCCAAGCCTCAGGAGGGGCTGGGGGACTCCCCAGGGGGGAGAAAGGGCTCAGCTCCTGTCAGGAGCAGGCAAGGAGCCGAGGACAGGAGGGGAAGCAGCAACAGGGCGAGGAGAGCATCCCCAGGGGCCGGGGCACCCCTCTCCGCACACCTTACCTGCCCGATAGTGCCACACGCACGTGTCCTGGGCAGCCAGCGAGGCAAATCCGGGCAGCAAAGGTGGGGGGCTCTCAGAGGCTGCAGAAAGGATATGGCCAGTCGATGAGCTTCTTGGCGTATTTCCTGACTATGTTCTCTTCCCCGAAGAGGAAGAGCGATCTGTTGACGGTGAAGCAGTTCTGCCGGACGGGGATGGGGTTGTACAGAGCCATAGTCCGGGCTCTCTGCGCTTTGGTTTGCTTGAAGGCTCCCGGGCTGCCTCCCGCAGGGGCAGGAGCTCCTTGCCGGCTCCGGTTCTGGTCGGAGCCCCCATCTCCGGAGCCCAGCCTGCCGGCCACTGCCTCCCCAAAGCGAGCCATCCTGGAAGAAAACACACAGGTGAGCCAAAGCGGCAGCACCGAGGCGGCGGGGCGGGGGGAGGCTGGGAAAGAAGAGGGAGGGGGCTGCGGGGCGCAGTCCCAACCACAGCCCCCTCCTCCTCTCCGGGTGATGCTCAGCTCCGTCTCTCCTGCATCCCTCCGGGGGACCCGCGTGGAGGAGAGGCGGCAGCGGCACGGCACGGCACGGCACGGCACGGGGGGCGGCCGACCCCCGGCCCCCCAGCACGGCACGGCACGGCGGGCAGCAAGCCCTCCTCTTCCTCCGTGCCCAGCGGAGGCCGCAGCCGCTCAGTCCCTAAGCACCTTCCCCCACCACGCAAGGGCTTAAAGCCAGCCACATCCTCCCCACCGCTCTGCCTGCCAGCCCCAACCAGCCCCTCTAAACCCCCCAGCAGAGAGCTCGGCAAGGGCGGGGAGCCGAGTCCTTGCGGCCACCCCCCGGCAAAGCAAGGCACGATCGGGAGCAGCACCCAGCGCAGCAGCCGCGGCCGGGGGAACAGGTTGCAGCGTGGTCCAGCCTAGTTGGAGCCAAGTGTCCAACTCCTTCCTCCCGACTCCATCTTCAGCATCCTGCGGGAGCCTGGCCGCCCATCCGCCGGCTCGCAGGGGCAGCGGGCAGGGGCGGAGGGCACCGGCGGTGGGCAGGGATGCCCGGCCCTTGGCTGCCGGGCCAGCGGCACGCAAAGGCGGTGGTGGCTTCCCCGCAGGAGCCGGGCCACAAAATTAAAGGCTGCCGCGCCTCTGCAGCTCGGGGCCAGCTCGCTTTAATGAAGGCAGTGGCAACACAGGCGCACACCGGCGCGCACACACGCGCAGCACGCCCGGCTCGCTCCCTCGCTCCATCCAGCGCGTTCTTTTGGCAAGCACGGGAGCTGCCGCAAAGGAAAATCAGAGGCGAGGGGTGGGTCTGAAGGGAACAAAGGCAATGGGGGAGCCCCCACCCTGCCAGAAGCCAGCACGGACTCCCCACCACCACCCCTACCCCCGCCCTGGTTGCAGAGGGCTTTCCAGCGCACGGGTGCTCCTAGGTGAGTGGCTAAATTGGGGAGCGAGGGGGGGAGGCTCCCCGCCCTGTATCTCCCCCCACCCCGAGCATCTCTCTCTGGCCACACGCATCATCCTCCCCCCATCCCTGGGACACTTCGAGGCTCCCCGCCGGAGCCGCCCGATGCCTGCGGGTGCCCTGGGAGTGCCCTCCTGCTCACTCGCATACAGATGAGCTCCACACCTCGGTATTCTCCTCCTTTTGACACACGGTGTTGTCTGGCAGAAACAGCGGCTCATCCCACAAGTGTAAACACCCCGGGCTGGATGTGCCCGTTTAAGAGCTCCTGTGGGGGTGGGGGGTTGTTTCTGACCCTGCTCCCCCCTCCAGGCACCCCACTAAGGGCGAGGAGTGGAGACACTGCTGGTGGTACAGTGCCAAGGTCACCCAGGGCCACCTGGGCTGGGCTGTGCCCTGGTGGGGCACCTACCCACCTTTGGGGAACCCTCCTGGCACACACAGGGATGTCCCCAAGTCCTCTTGGCACAGCAGGGCACAGCACACAACACACCCTGTGAGCTGTTCACATGCAGGGTCCCCCACCCCTCCCACAGAGCTCCCCAGGGCCTGTGACACTGCTGTGTGTCCCACACCCACGGCTCCAGCCCGCAGCACAAGACATCCAGCCTTCCTGTCATGCTCTTCCCTCGCCCACCCCACCAACAACCTGCTCTGCTGCCCTGTCCCTCACAGCTGCTGTGGGGCAGCCAGGACTGCTGGAGGCCTTTAAATTTTCATGAATAAATAAATAAAGCTCCTAATCACATAAATCATTAACTCATTTGGGCAAGGGCTACTCCTTCCATGCAGCCTGGCAACACCTGACCAGGGACTTCCCCACTCCACAGGCACTACAGTGGCTGAAGGGCACAGGGCTCAGTTTTTTGGCCCAGGCTCTCCTGGGTGCACTGCCAGGAGCCCTTGGGCTGGCTGGGTGAGAAAGAGGAAGGCCCAGATCCTCCTCAGCACAATAACAGAGGAGTGTTTGCCAAAAGGGTTGTGGCATCACTGCCCCAACCTCGGCCAGGCACCAAGAGCCCACCAGCTCTCCGTGACACCCAACCCTTCTTAATTCTCTCCTTCCAATGATCTTTGTAACCAGAGTGGGTTATCTGGGGGGTTTACAACAAGTCCCTGGTTACCTCACTACCACCCTGCAGCACAGAGTGGAGCAGAGGTACTCAGATCCCTCCCAAAACACTTCCCAGGTCACCAGCCAGCCAGAGTGACCCTGGCTTTTCATTCTACTCACATGAGGCAAGGAGGTGGCCACAGCAGCTACCAGCTAATTACAGTCCCTTCTTGCCTTCAGTCCAGTCAAGACACTGCCCTAAAGAATCAATTATTATTTGTAGCTCACCCCACCACCACCTCCTCCTCCTCCTCCTCCCCACCAACGCTGCTCTTCCCACCTTTCAGCCCTTTCAGCCACTGTTAATTAACCCGAGGCTGGGCCGATTGCCAGGAGCAGATCCTCAGCCTTGCAGAGCTCCTGCTCCTGCTCCCCCCAGCCCTCTCCCATCCCTGCCTGCACGGCAAGGCCTCACCCAGCCGAAATTCAGGCTCTGGGTGGTACCCAGAGCCCCAGGAGGATGGGCAGGGCTGCACCCAGCCTGCCCCTGCATCCCCTGCCTGGCTCAGGGCAAGGGGCTGTGGGGGAGGAAGGCAGCCTTCCTCCTCCATGCCCTGCCAGCAGGGATGCAGCCCTTACCTGGACACTGCTGCTGGGGCTCTGGGCTGTGCCCTGCACTCAGAGCTGCCTCTCACCTCTGCTCTACATTCACTGCTGCAGAGCAGAGCTCAGGATCACCCTGCTGGGAGCCTCTCTCCTGCTCACACACTGCTAAAGGATGGGATATTTATGAGAAAGCAGCTCCTTAAGAGAAGATTGAGAGCCAAAAGGAAATAAATAAAAAAAAACCCAAAGTCTCTGGCTATGCCAAGAGATGCAGGCTCTGTTTCCCAGGATGTTTATTGCCATCCTCATCCTGACCCTCACCCAGCGTGCTGGGATTTGTGAGTCAGGGAGAAGCGTGGCTGATGCCCACAGGATTCAACATGGCACAGGGATTCAGAGCCAGCTCTGTGGGGCTGTTTGGGTTTTTGTCAGCGGAGGAAATGGGAGAAGACAGGGAACAGCAGCTGCCAGGACAGGAAGGCGCTGGGGATGCTCTTGGTTTTATGGGGACAGGCTAACACTCCTCCAGAAAGCTCTGAAAAGGGGGAACTGAGGGGGGGCTGAGCCTGGAGAAAAGGAGGCCCAGGGGTGACATTATTGCTCCTGAAAGGAGGCTGCAGCAAGGTGAGGGTTGGTCTCTTCTGTCAGGCAACAAGTGACAGGACAAGAGGAAACAGCTTCACGTCACACCAGGGGATGTTCAGGTGGATATCAGGAAAGATGCCTTCTCCAGAAGTGTTGTCAAGCCCTGGAAAAGGCAGCCCAAGGGAAGCAGTGGAGTCACCAGCCCTAGAAGGGTTTGCAAAATGTGCAGATGTGGCACTTGGGGACACGGCTGAGTGGTGGCCTCAGCAGTGCTGGGTTAATGGTTGGATCAAAGCGTTTAAAAGCCTTTTCCAACCTAAATGACCCCACAGTTGTGTGATTCTCACGCCAATACTGCCATTCCAGTCCCCTCCTTGCTCTTCCCCCACCTCTCCCAGCCATGCCACCACCCCAGCAGGGCCGGGCATCAGCGGGGACCCGGGGCTGGCCCCTGTCCCCTGCCGGGGATGCCGAGCCCGGTGTCACATCCCGCTCCGGCATTGCCATCTAGTGGCAGCTGTCCCCTCCCCGGGCCACCCCAACCTCGGGCAGCAGCCCCGGGCTCGGCCGGGCCCTTCCCGAGGGATGCTCGGATCAGATGCGAACCCCCCCGCAGCTCCCGCATCCCTTTGCGCAGCCACCGGAGCACCCCGAAATCTCCTGTCTGTGCATCGCTGGGTGCAGGCACCAAAAAAAAACCAAAAACAAAAACAAAACAAAAACAAAACTAAAACCAAAACCAAAAACAAACACAAAAACAAAACAAAACCAAAACCAAAACCAAAAACAAAAACAAAAACAAAAACAAAAACAAAAACAAAAACAACAAAAAAAAAACAAAAAACCGGAAAAAACACAAAACAAAAACCCCAAATGAAACAAAACATAAACAAAAAAAAAACCCCACACACAAAAAAATGTAAAACAACAAAAAACAAACAAACAAACAAAAAACCCAACAAAAACACCTAAAAACAAAACCAAAAATAAACAAAAAACCAAACAAAAACAACCCCCTCCCCCTGCCCCAAACAAAATAAAACAAAAAACCCAATAAAACCCCCAGTAAATAGTGTTAAAAGCACCCTCTGCCAAGCCCCAGGTTGCTCACAAAGCCAGAGCTGCTCCTCAGCTTGGAGGGAGCACCAGGCAGGGAAGAAGTCCCTGAGGAGAGGCTGAGAGTTGGGATTGTTCCACCTGGAGAAGAAAAGGTTCCAGGGAGAATTCAGAGCCCCTTCCAATGCCTAAAGGGAATCATGAGAGCTGGAGAAGGACTTTGGACAAGGGCTTGGAGTGGCAGGACAAGGGGGAATGGTTTCAAGCAGAGGGCAGGGTGAAATGGGATATTAGGAAGAAATTCTTGACTGTGAGGATGGGAGACATAGGGACAGGTTGCCCAGAGAAGCTGTGGCTGCCCTGGAAATGTTAGAGGCCAGGTTGGAATAACCTGATCTAGTGGAAGGTGTCCCTGCCCATGGCAGAGGGGTTGGAGCAAATAATCTTTAAAGTGCCTTCAAACCTAGACCATTCTGTGATGCTAATGCAGGGTCTGGAGGAGGACAGGCTCCCTTTCCATGACTGATATTCCCAGGAGGTGTGATGGACTGCATTCATCTTAGAAAGTGGCTTTTGGCATCCTGATTTATTTTTTAAATACGGCTATGCTGAGATGAAAAAAAAATAAATAAATAAAAAGATCAAATGAGAACCATCTCCATTGTGCTCTGGCCAAATTTCAAATTGGGACTGAGTAGCTGTGACTCAGAAGCGTGTTTAAAATCATGCAGGAATGCAAGATTTTTTTCCAGGAACATTTCATTACCTGCTGGATTAGAAGGAGGATGAGGATGTTCTCCCCACTTGCAAAGGAGAAAAGTCCTGCTGAGCCCAGCACCTCTTCAGCAGCAGGGGCACAGAACATCCAGCCTCTGCCTAATGCTCATCTGTGCAGATGTTGGCAGCTGTGGCACAGGCCAGGACAGCCCTGATGGCATTTCTTGTGCCAACAAAGCCCTGCAGAGGCTCTGCAGCACCTTGCAGCTCTCACCAAAGCAGGGGAAGCATTTCCCCTCTGCCACCTGCTCCCACTTTTTTCCACCAACATCACCAGGATGTGCCTTACCCAGCCCTGACAGAGATCCTGACAGGGCAGCACCATCCTCACAACCACCAGGACACATCCCCAGCACCAACCCAGAGATGGAATTCACAGGGTCAGCACTGGGATTTATCCCCTGAGGGGTCAGAGGGCTGGAAGAGAAGGGAGAGGCAGCAAATCTCACACCAGGCTGTGAATTCTGCACTCCCTCACCCTGCAGCAGCCACTCCACGTGTCACACAGCAGCTGTGGCAGGAGGACTTGGCTGTGTGAGGCTGGAAGTGGAATTTATTTCATGGCCTGCTGCCATGAAACATCCCCACGTTCACAGACACTGCTGCTTTAATCACCAAGACCCACGAGTCCAGTCCTGGCATCTTCAAAATCAATAGGGAAAAAGTCTTGTAAAGCTCTTTTGCTAGCATAAGGGAATAAATCTCTGGGAAAGGAGACTTTGGTGGCTGTATGTCCCCTCCCAGACAAGCTTTAGGAGATAGTTTGTCAGCAGACAAGGTGATGGAGACACAGAAGAAGCAGCGCCAGAACAACTCTAGGGGTGAGAGGCCAGGGCTGATCAGCCATGGCATTTTTCATCCCTTCCCCTCCTTCCCTGCATGCTTCACAGTGATCTGTGGTGACATCCTTCTGTGCAAGCAAAGGGGAGACACATTATTGGGGTCTTTGATGTCATGACTATTTTTTATATTTTTTAAAATATATTTTATTTTTAAAAATTTAGCATGCATATTTGCAAATTTTTAAGTTTAGTAACTTAGTGTAGTTTTGATATTTTGTTCAGCTGAAAAGCCAAGCATCTTAAAAACTTTGCAGTTAGAGGCTAAAAAGTGTTACACGAGTTTGAAAAATTAAAGTAAATTCTCTTAAAATACCTCTTAAAAATTAAGATTAAACTCATTTAAGGGAGATGTGGCCCCACACTGCATGTCTGTGAGAGTGGGGCAGCTGATCAGAGCCACTGATAATGCAGAACATTTTTGCATCTTCAATTAAAGGTGGATTTAGCAACCAAATCGTGGGGTCACAGAATGGATTGGGTTGGGAAGGACCTTTAAAGGTCCAATTCCCAATCTTCAACTAGACCTTTAAATGATGGCAGGCTGGGAGAAGATCAAAGGGCAGCAAAGGAACCTCCAGTCCTGGGCACATATGGGGACGCAGCAGGGGTGTGCATCCAGCCCTATACAACCCACGGGAGTGGATTTTGGTGCTCAGTCTCCCTCTGCCCCTCTGAAGCTCAGTGCCTGCACCAACCCACCCCCACAGGCTGCTCAAAAACACCCAAGCAAAACCCAGAGCCACCTTCGTGGGTGTGTGACAGCACCCAAACAAGCTCAGGGGGGTTGCTGACACCTTCAAGAAGAGGCAGGTGAGACCCCATCACCCCAAAACCACTGAGAAAAGGGACAGCACTGCAGGGATGCTCCCCCCAGCCTGGCACTGCCTGCTCTCCCCTTTCCTACCCAAACACCCCACTCAGAGCTCCTGGCAGTGCAGAGCTCCTCAGGCTAGCCCTGCCTTAGCCCAGGAGGCTCCGTGGCTCAACTGAAGGGCCCTGGAATAATCAGCCATTAATAAACTGCCTGGAGTGCCCTGCTGCTTTATTTAGCTTTGCCAGCCCGGGCTCTAATTAGCATTTGCAGTCACATCCTGCCTGCTCTGGGCAGGCGTGCAGCAATCCCCCCCTCTCAGGAAACAGCTGTCCACACTCCCCCCCTCTTTGCCATCACATTAAAGAGAATTTCCATCCCTGCTTCCAACCCCCAAATCCCTCCACACAACCCATCCCCTCAGCCAGAAGCTGTGGAGCATCCCAGCCTCACCCTGAGCCAGCTGGCAGGAGGTGAGATCAGTGAGATCACACCTCTCCACCCTCCCCACACGGGTCCAGCTTTGGGCAAGGCACTTCCAGAGAGGCTCCCCTTGAGAAGATGCAATCAGGGGGGAAAATAGGGATATTTCAGAATGGTCCTGCCTAAAATATTGGGACTGAGCAGCATGGTTAAAGGGAGAGCAAAGAGATGAGGAAGGGATGGAGAGAGTCCCGGGGGAATATTCCCCTTTTTGCCACCCAAGAGCCAGACACCAAGCTGCCAAACTTTACTTAGTGGGGGAACAAGCTCGGAAAATACATCCCCAGAGCCATCCATAAGCAGCCAATAGCAAAAAACTTATTTCTAGCCTGTCAAAGGGTTGGAGAGGGATTTCTAAAAGCATTTTTTCAATTTTTTTCACTGTACTACCCAAAGCAAAAGGAAGCCCCCAGCATCCTCATGACCCCTCTGGCAGGGCAGTATTCGCTCCTGCCAGAGCCAGGAGGAGATTTTCTTCTCCCTCAGACCTGCTGTTCTCCCCTCCAAGAGGCAGATCCATGCCTGAGGACCACCCAATGCTTTCTCTGATCCTCTGCCCACCCTGCAAGGCTCAAGTTGGATAAACACAGCAGAGCACCCACTGCCAGGGGGTGGGTGGGATGACAGTGGAATGTCCTCCCTGCCTTCAGGCTGCAAATACCCCCTGCAATAAAAAGAAAGCTGGACCAGAACTCCACCAACTCCATCTCCAACCTGATGAAGCCAAACTCCCAGGCTCAGCTTTCCCCAAAGCACCCCTGCTAGCAAACAGGGGTGGCTTTGACAAAACCACG
This sequence comes from Taeniopygia guttata, assembly GCF_048771995.1. Taxonomy (NCBI): domain Eukaryota; kingdom Metazoa; phylum Chordata; class Aves; order Passeriformes; family Estrildidae; genus Taeniopygia; species Taeniopygia guttata. The sequence goes on from NC_133033.1 coordinate 30,415,951, forward strand.
TTGTCAGGACAAGCGCCAGGAGAAGACAGAGCTGTTGAAAAAAAATTTTTTCCCAGCAGGTCTGAACTTGCACTGAGCAGCTGATGCTCAAGGCAGCCAGAGAAGCCCCATCCCTGGCGTGCAGCCAGGAAGGAGATGCTGCTTCCCTCTCCCAAACCTCTGAAAGAGAAAAGGCCAAGGAGCAAAACCTCTCTCTGAGAGCTCCTCAGTGCTGGGAGGTGTGAAGAAACGTCCCCCTTGCTGCAGAGACAGGCAGGCAGCTCAGCAGCTCCTGAAGGCAAACACCCTCAGCAGCCAAGGCTGAGCACGGCTCCCCAGAGTCCTCAATGGGGAAAAAGTTCATTCAGGAATTTTTAGGCTTAATTCTGCCTGAGAAAACGCAAGGGAAAGGAAGTAACAGCATATCAGGTGCTGTCTCACGAGTTGTGGATGGGTGGGGGGAAAAGCAGCCCCTGTGAGGCTCCTCTGGTGACAAATAAAGGAGCTGGGGTTTGCACAGAGCTCATGGGGATAAGGCAGGTTCCATCAGCATCATCCACTGTGGTGGGGCGTCCTGAGCTTGCAGGAAAGCTCCTTCCCACCAAACAAGCTGGTTGGCATCATCCAGGGAAGATGGGATGACGCCAGCTGGGATTTCAGGTGGGGTTTGGGAAGGGCAATGTCCCACTCACCTCCTTCCCCACAGCTGGGATAAGCACCAGAACGCTGGAAAGCTGCTTTAGTACAACGCCAGGGGCCTTCCTGGAGCTTTACAGAATCATGGAATGGTTTGTGCTGGAAAAACCTTAAAGATCATCCCATTCCAACCCCCTGCCATGGGCAGGGACACCTTCCACCAGACCACGCTGCTCCAAGCCCCATCCAGCCTGCCTTTGGACACTTTCAGGGATGGGACATCCACAACTTCTCTGAGCAACCTGTGCCAGGGCCTCACCACCCTCAGTCGAGAAAATGCCATTTTGGGAGTGCCCAGTGAACCATCCTCTATATTTTAAAATGGAAAACAATGAGCTAAATGAAAAATAAGTGATATTTTGATCAAACTAGATACCTCCTGAGGTCCCTGAACTAATCTATCAGCCCTGAAATACAAACGAGGTGGGAGGGGCAAGGCAGGTACTACACCAAAGAAAATGAGAGTAGTAAATAACATTAACCCTACAAACTGGAGAGGCTGGAACACACCTCTGTCACAAACAGCAGCCAGCCTGCCATCAGAATCACAGCTGGGGACTGCCTGGGAGAGGGGGAGAGGTTGAATTATTCCAGGGCAGGGAAAGGACGAGGATGCAAACGAGCAGGAAATAGCAGAAGTTTCGGTGCTGCAGCAAATTACGGCCCGCCAGTGCAGGGAGATGCTAAAAGCAGGGAGTGCTGAAGCAGAGGGCTGTGCTGCCATCCAGAGGGACTCCAGCAGCCTGGAGGAACAGCAGAGGAGCAGCGAGGAGTTCAGCTCCATGGGAAACACCAAGGCAAGAAGAAACCTGGCTGTGCTGGCTGGGAAGGGGCTGGGCAGGGAGAGCCCCACAGAATTCACAGAATTCACAGAATTCACAGAATTCACAGCATGATCAGGTTGGAAGAGACCTTCAAGATCATCGAGTCCAACCCAGCCCCAACACCTCAACTAAACCCTGGCACCCAGTGCCACATCCAGGCTTTGTTAAACACACCCAGGGATGGTGACTCCACCACCTCCCTGGGCAGAGAATTCCAGAACTTTATCAGTCTTGCTGTAAAATCTTCTTCCTAATATCCAACCTGTAATTCCCTTGGTGCAGCTTGAGGCTGTGAGCTCTGGTTCTGTCAGTGCTGCCTGGAGACAGAGCCCAGCCCCACCTGCCCACAGCCACCTTCCAGGAGCTGCAGAGAGTGACAAGGTCACCCCTGAGCCTCCTTTTCTCCAGGCTGAGCACCCCCAGCTCCCTCAGGGGTTCCTCACAGGGTTTGTGTTCCCCTCACCAGCCTCGTTGCCTCCTCTGGATGTGCTCAAGTGTCTCAAGGTCCTTCCCAAACTGAGGGGCCAGAGCTGGGCACAGCACTCGAGGTGTGCCCTCACCTGTGCCAGGTATAGGTACCAAGGGACCTGGTGTCCACCAGCACTGTGCTCTTGAGAAAAAAATGTGCCAGCAGCCCCCTGGGGTGTGTCAGTGGGTCGAGGAGATGGCCTGTCCCCTTCATTTAGCCTTGGTGACACATCCAGAGTGCTGTGCCCCACAGGACAGGAGGCATTCAGCAACTGCAGCCAAGGAGCCCAAAGGAGGAGCTGGGGCTGCTCAGCCTGGCTGGAAGAGGCTCAGAAAGGATCTGATCCATTCACAGAGCACCTGAGGAGGGGGGGAAGAGGCAGAGCTCCTGTCTGCAGCACCCAGAGACTGACTTCAGTCATGCCAGAGCTGCCCCAACCCTGTTTCCCAGCCCTCCCAAAGTCCTGGGGTCAAGACACCAGGCACAAACTGCAATAAAGCAAATTCTGCCTGGGCAGAGGAATAAATTTATCACTGTGAGGGCAGCTAAACATCTGGGACAAGCTACCCAGAGAGGCTGTGGGCTCTCCATGTTTGGAGATACTCAAAACCCACCTGGACATGCTGCTGGGAGGAACTTGGAGGAGCTTGCTCGAGGTGACCCTGCCTGAGGTTCTTTGCCACTTCACTGCCCCACAATAATTCTGTGTTTCTGAGCCACGGCCAGCTCCAGCCAATGGGGAAGTGTTGGAACTCAAAATGTCCCTCAGACATTTTTAGAGGTTCCAGGCCCTGGTCAGAAGCATTTGAGACCCTGGCAGGCAGCTGGAAACAGCTGTGATTTTGGGTTTGAGCCATAAAATGATTTACCAACTTTACAAAAAAAAAAACCAAGAAGTCACAAAAGTTTAAATATTATAATAAAAGTAGTTACAAAGTAGTGGGGAAATTTTTTTTTTATATTATACAAAGGGGTTTTAACACCTGTACAGCGAGGTTTTTACTTTATACAGGCAGTCAGAAGTTTTAAAATAGAAGAATATAGGCCAGTCCTATTCCTCCTCTTTCTTCTTCCTTGCCTCCATGTTCTTAATAATGTTAACAATCATAAATAAATTTAGAATTAAAAAGCACCATTTAATATAAGTAATAAATATCGAAGAAAAACTATAAACATTTATCACATAATATACCATATAAAAAAATAACAACAGCCCAGGGGCAGGGGGGCGGAATAAAAAGAAGACAGCAGTCAGAAAAGATGTCAGGGGTGTGTGTGCCTCTGCCTGAGCTGCTAGCCAAACCACAACAGCCAGAGAAAACAATCTTTTAGATAGCTTACAATAAACTACCTTAAAACCAAACAACAAGAGACTGCTGAGTTTTCTTTAGAAACACGAGTTAGAGGAAAAACTTTACCACCACACCAAACCCCTAAAGCAAGCCTAAGTTCCAACAGGGAAGCTCCTTCCAAAGGCTGGTTCCTGGAGAGCATGGACAGTTTGAACACTGCTCCAAGATGTGCTGACAAAGCTTCCCAACACCTGCAGCTGAGGTTGCAGTGAGGGAAACAGAGGCAAAGCACAGGGCAGCAGCTCCTGTGTGGAGGCATCTCCTGGGAACCACCTTGTCCTTCCATCCTCAGCTCCAGCCTTATTTCTGAGCCTGCCTTATTTCTGAATAAACTTAAGAAAAATCAACCTTAACAGAAATCAATCTTAACAGGAAAATGCTCTTAATTAACTCAATGGAATAATAAAACATAACACTACAATGAAAATAACAACATGAGAAATTTACTGGAGAAACTAAAAAGGGTATAAAAAGAGTGTTATGGTTTTAGGAGATTTGGGTTTGCTTGCACCAGCTTGTGGCTTTATCAAAAACAAAGCAATCATTGTGTTCTCTTTTGTCCATATTGGTCCATATTAGTCTGAAACTGTCTTTTTCCATTCCACATTCAATGATTTTGTTCTGCTGGTGGGACTCCTGCCTCCCCCCTCTGTAGAAATAATAAATAATGCCTCCTGGGAGGCATCTCCTGGGAAGCACCTTGTCCTTCCATGCCCAGCTCCTGAGGAGCTCCCTGGAGCCCCTTCTGAGCCTGCACTGGCTCAGCCACTCAGGCAGGCTCAGACCCTCCTCCAGTGCCCACCCCTGTGGCAGCCCTCAGGAGGCTCTGCAATCCCTGGAATTAACTCAGGGAATTCCTGCAGGGTGTGCCAGAAACCCAGGCTTGGAGGAAATTCAGCCAAGGACGCTGCAATTCCCATGCTGTTGCCAGGATATTCAGTGGGACTCCAGTTCATGCCAGGTCAGAAAAACAAACTCCTGCCCAGGATGCAAACCTTGATCTGCACTAAAGGGAAGCAGGGAGAGCACAGGGAGGTCCCTTTTGGAGAGATGTTTCTCTGCTGCTCAAGGCAAGGTACCATGACAAAAGCTGTTGGAATCTGTGGTATTGATGATTCTGAGATTGTAGAAAGTCTCTGTCTTTCAGCCCCGTGGCCAAAGAAGAAGCCATAATTCGTCTGTGCTGTTTCCAAGGTTGTTTATTCTGTTTATCTCTAACATGTTCTGCTGCCCTGCCGCAGCTCTGTCCTGCAGGGCAGCGTGTGGGGCTCTGCCCTCAGTGGGATGGTACAAACATTAAATACCAGAAACCACCTGTGCTGGATTTACAATAACGTGCCAATATCTGTCACCTACGTTGGACAGTGTGTCCCCAGCCTAAACCAACAGAAAAATGCCAACACCACAGTGAAACATGGAGGGCATGAAGAAGGAGAAAAAGGACAAGGCCCACCCAATTTCCTCCATCTTGTCCCCTTTGGACCCCTAATCTAGAATCCTAAAATTTTACTTTTGCACCTGTGCCACACTTAATTATTACTTATATCAAACACTCAAAGCTGGTAATTCATCCTGTAAGATTGAAAACTCTTTTCCATGGGCAGAGATCACAGACAGTGTCTCTGGGGGTTCTGTCCAGGGGGGTTCCTGACCCCCTGACAGGGTCCCAGACCTGCCAGGGCAGCCAGAGGGAAGCTCTGGATTCCCACAAAAAGCCACATTTCATTGCCAGGTTTAGCACATCCACGGTCCTTCTCACTGCCTGCACTGCTCCTCATGCAGGGTACAACAAAAGCAGGCAGAGGCACACTGACAAAGAGACACTGCTAGGCTCAGAGAAGTTAATTGCTTTGCAGGGGGCTGTAGAAGATTTGGAAGCATGGGTGGATCTGCAGGAAGGATCCTGCCAGGTTTGTAATTCCCAGCACCACCGAGATCTCAGGACTTTGACCTGCAGAGCCCACAGAGCTCCTGCCTGAGCTGCCCCAACCCTATTTCCCTGCCCTCCCAAAGCCCTGGGGTCATGGCAACAGACCTCTGAAGAGGAGCCCATGGTGGGGAAGGACAAACCCAGATGGTGCTGTGCTGGAGCCCTGGCTGCTGAGAATTTCAGACTTTCTGTGCTGACAGGCACTGACCCCCAAGAGAACATTGCATTTCACATGAGACTGTGGAGAAGCTTCCAAAATGGAATGATAGAACTGAGATTATAAGTGTGTAGTTTGAATAGAGGTGTGTGATATCACATGGTAGAAAACTCAGAGTTTAAGGTTTTATCATATAGTAATAGATATAAAGCAAGATGGAGGTTTTGGGGCAGAGGCTAATCCTTCTTGTTCTCCTTCCTCTCCATGGGTGTGGGTGGGTTTGTGTAATTGGATAAAAAAGTCCACATTGTAGGGCACAGGTGGTTGGTTATTGGTTGGTGGGTGAGTTAAAAGTAAAAATAATTTAGATGCCATTTCTTAATTGGACAGTTTATCCTTAAGAAAGCCTTGTAGAGAGAGAGATAGTGCTCCATTTTTACCTTGTTAAAGTACTGCAGAACTCACAGCTTGTGAGACTGTTACATAGATAAGAACTAACAAACATCTGAGTCCAAAAAAGAAATACCATCTCACCATTTAATCCTGACCTTGGCAGAGAAAAGAAGCAAAAGAATCAGCAGTGCTGGGGAATATGCTGGGAGGCAGCGACGGAACTGGTGGCCCAGCACACACCAAAAGGGCACTTTGTCTCATTGAGCAACAGTAAAAAGAATTTTTTTAAAAAAATAAGGATGTAAGGGGGAAAAAAAACTCAGCTTCATTTGTAATCTGGGATGCAGAGCGTGCACATAACCAGACAGAGGCTGCCAAATGGTAAAAAACAGGCTGTGTGTCTGCAGCCTGTTCTGCTCTCTCCCTGCTTCCCATCCAGCCACGGGGAGGCAGAGCTGCAGGAACACCCCAGCCCCACAGCAGCAGCACAGGAGCAGCACAGGAGCAGCACAGGAGCAGCACACAGCTCCCTGCACCAGGGATCTGCTGGGTCTCCTTTTCCTGGGAGCTCCCTAGGCTCCCAAGAAAACAGACCTCACAAATTCACAGCACCAGAGACATGGATTTAGATGCTGCAAGACAGGGCATCACTTTTATTTACATCATCCTTTGGGGTCACTGTGCTGAAGGCAGGGTCCTTTGCTTCCCACGGGACACTCAGACCCTCCACCCATCCCTCACTGTGGGATATTGGGACACACAAGACAGAATATTGGACCTGGCTAGCATGAGAGATTTGGTAACAGAGATTTGAATGCCTTGGCAAGAGCAAACAGAACTTTGAGGGTTAAATCAAGATTGCAAAGATGATTCAGTCAGATGGGTTTACTGGAAAAAGAAAATTACATCAGACTTCTGCAAGCAAGAGATGTTTAAAATGTATAAGTTTATTTATGTGATGATTAACCCAATCACTGTAGTAAAACATTACTAGTCTTCCTAGAGTAAGTACATAAGCAGTTGTACTCCACAGTAAAATTGGATTCTTTGACCACCTCAAAGTCTTCCCTGTCTCTCCTCATTGCTGATAACTCAAAGGCTGAATTACAGCATCCCACCTTCCCAGTGTGCCACGATCTGCTGCTTTCCCCCCAGCCTGCCCCATTCCCTGCCCAACACCTGCCTGGAATCAGGCTTTTCCATGCATCCTGGCTGTAAAGATCACCCCAAAACAAGGGCACAGCTTGCATTCCCCAAACTGCACCAGCTAAGCTAATGAATCCCCATGCATATGTGGGTTTTGGCCATGCAAAGCAGGGTTGGGGCCTGTGTGCTTCGAATTCAGCCTGAAGAGTTTCTGGGATGAGCTCCCTGCATGGCTCTGCCTTACCACCGGCTAAGGAAGCAGCTGCTCATCCTGGAGAGGCCACAGGAGGTTCCCTGATTGCTTCTTTTGACCAGGAGCTTTTCTTCTGAGTTGTCTCTAAACACAACATTATCCAAAGGATGCTGCCAGGCATCCAGAGCAAAGACAGCAGTGATTCTACCTTGGAGCACTGCAGATCTCCTCAGACACCTCCACCCCTGACCCCGATGTGTGAGCACAGCGATGGAGGGCAGGGCAGCACTCTGGAAAAATGGGGTTCAGTGCCTGCCCTGGGCTGAAGTCCCTCAGAAAAGAACAAGCTGGGCTGGTACATTCATTTTTCACCATGAAGTTAATCCGGCCCCAGAGCCACTGCCCCACAGGCACTTTGTGTTTTCTGTTCTCTGCCTTGGTTTACTCTTGGAAAAAAAAAAGGAAAAAAAGCAGGGAAAACAGCATTTTACCCTTCCTATTCTTATTCTACTTGTGGAATTGTTTCACTGGCAAAAGGAAGCCGAGGTGGAGGTTTAGGGAGGGTCAGACCTGCCAACATTGGTGAGCATGAAGAAAGAGCCTTTCTTCACTACCCTCAGAGCAACCCAGATCGAGAGCAGCTAAACAACATCTGGCTACACAGCAGGAATGCCACATCTGCAAGGGCAGGGGAGCAGAGGGCTCATGCAGCACCTTTAGTTGTGCCCAGCACCCTGCAGACCACCCAGCCACAGCCTGCAGCTACTCAGACATTTTCCATGCTTCCCATGTCCCTTTTAATGCCCTCCACCATGCTGGAGCTATGGGAGAATTCCCCTCTCACTGCTAACCAGAGCCAGACTGCTCCAGTGAAAGCCCCCAGGGTGATCTAAGCCATGTGAGATGGGCCTTTTGGAAAATGAAATCACAGGGAAATTGCATTATTGCTAATAAAATTACACCTAAGGAAATTAATTTGCTTTTTCTCCCCCACAGGGTATCCATCTATTGCCAGAAAACATCTCTGGTGCTGGGGTTGCTGGTTCTGCACACCTACCAGGGCTTTGGCAAAGCTTCTGGGGAGAGCACTGATGGCTTGTCCCAGAAGGATAGAATGGTTTGGATTGGAAGGGACCTTAGAGATCCTCTTGTTTCAGCCTCCCTGCCACAGGCAAGGCCACCTTCCACCATCCCAGGCTGCTCCAAGCCCCATCCAGCCTGGCCTTGGACATTTCCAGGGATCCAGGGGCAGCCACAGCTTCTCTGGGCAATCTGTGCCAGGGCCTGCCCACCCTCACAGTCAAGAATTCTTAACCTTAAAGCCACTCACTTGCAGTTTAAAGCCATTCTCCCCCATCCTGCCACTGCATGCCCTCATCAAAAGTCTCTCTCCTCCTGGTGTTTGAGTCTGATGTTAAAGCAGGAACCTCTGGCATGTGGTTTTTGCAGGTTGGTGGGGTATCAGGGCACAGAAGTCTGCGAAAGAAACAGATCAAGCCCCTTGGTGCTCACCAACATCCCAGGAAGGGCAGAGGCAGTGGGGCTCTCTGCTCCTCAGTGGGACGTGGGGTCTGCAAAGCCTGAGGGCCAGAGCCTATTATCCACCCCAGCACCACAGACTTCCAAAAAACCATCACAAGGCGGGATGAAATGACAAACCAAATCACCCAGGAGCTGGGAAATGCAAAGACAGGCCCCTTCCAAGCTGGGGAAACATCCTCTTAAACCACATTGGGCTGGCAGCACCCAGCACTGCTGCCTGAGCATTCCCACTGCGTTAAAAACAGAAATATGAGGATTTGGGGCTTTTTTTTTTTAATATTGTGTTGCTGGATAGAGCAACTGAGGGCAGCCAAAGGTGGGCACATCCCACCAGCAGGAGCAGGAAGAGCTCCAGCTCCATGTCCCTGCCACCAAGCAGAGCTGTGGGCTGCTAATTAGCGAGCCAGAGGACAATTAACGAGGCCACCCCTCTGCTTCCTGCCCCACCATGATTTATTCATCTGGCACCCCCAGAGGGCTGCAAAAGATAACGAGGCAGCAAGCACCTGCTGAGCCCATATGGCAATTTATTTCCCCTGCAAAGCTGCCTGAGTCGCCAGCCAGGAGGTTCCCCGGGCACAGAGGAATGAGCAGGGCCAGGGAGAGCCCAGCCCCAGCCATGGGCTGCTCTCCAAAAAGAGCAGGAGCAGCCCCAGACTTATCACAAGTGCTTTTGTGATGGGAATCATCCCAAAGAAACCCTACCAGCTTCACACGAGCTGACCTAGATCTTGCCAAAGCAACGTGCCACATCTAATTAATTCGGGGGCTCCCGTCTCCTTTGGGTGTTTTATTAAACATTATTTCCCAAATCAGGTTCTGAAGGCAGGGAACTGCTCCAGAGCAGTGATAGGGGAGTAGGATGTGCTGCAGCAGCTTATTCCAGGCAATTTTGCAGATTGCTGAGCAGGCACAGGGAGGGCAAGATTGTTATGTCAATGTGGGACTGAAGCACGTGGCTGCAGCCTTGTCATATAGTGAGAATGGGGTGAGAGAGGCTAATCCAGGACATGGAGCTGGGCTTTTCTCACAGCACCAAGAAGAACTATGAGAATAAGTTGATTAAAGCAAAATAATAAATAAAACCGGTGGGTCCTAGCTCTTGTTTTCTCTAGTCTGTTAATGTCCCAGCTTGCTCTGATTCAGGAAGACTTGGGCACTTTTTAGAATTAAATACAAACCATGGAATCATTGGGGTTGGAAAAAACCTCTAAGATCGAGTCCAACTGTTAGCTCAGACCTGCCAAGTCCCACAAAAAAATGTCCCCAACCAGTATATCTGCAGATAATCCCTTCTCAGCTGTGTTAAGCCACAGCAAAAGCAGAAAGGCAACAGCCCCAAACATTATCTAAATACCCAGATACAGCCAAGAGAAACTGCCTTGAGGACTTCCAAAACAGAGAGCTTCCAACTTTCTCCTACCACCCCCCAGTCTGGGGACACGCCATTTGACAGAACTCAAAATGTCCCTCAGACATTTTTGGAGGTTCCAGGCCCTGGTCAGAAGCATTTGAGACCCTGGCAGGCAGCTGGAAACAGCTGTGATTTTGGGTTTGAGCCATGGAATGATTTACCAACCTTGCAGGAAGAAGTCACAAAAGTTTAGATATTAGAGTAGTAGTCACAAAGTAGAGGGAAGAATTTTTGAGTGCTGTACAGGGGGGTTTTGGTTTTGTACATGGGGGTCAGAGGTTTTAAGATGGAGGGATTTGGGCCTGTCCTGTCCTCCCTGTTTCTCCTTCCTTACCTCCATGTTCTTGGTGATGTTGGCACTCACAGGTTGGTTTGGAGTAGAAAAGCACCATTTAATATAGGTAGTAGGTACTGGGGAAGAACTATAAGCATTTAACATGTAATGTACCATATAAAAGACAGCAGCAGCCCTGGGTGGGGAGAGAAGAAGCAGTCGGGAGTCAGAGAGGATGTCAGGGTGTGTGTGTGCCTCTGCCTGAGCTGTGAGCAAACCACAGCAGCCCAAGGAGAAAATCTTTTAGATAACTTGCAATAAACTGCCCTGAGACCGAACAACAAGAGACTGCTGAGCCTTTCTTGGGAAGCACAGGTTGGAGGAGAGACTTTTCCACCACACGGAGCCACCCCCGATGTAGGGTGAGCTCTGGCAGCCGTTCCCACGGGATGTCACCCTCCAGCTCAGAGCCAGGAGATGGAGCCCTGCTGGCCCTGGCTGCCCCCCAAGGAGCCAAGAGGACACCCCCAGTCCCCCCCAGCAGCCCCACACAGGACGGGGAAGGCTCCCACTCCCCCCCAGCTGCCCACCTGGGCTGGGGGCTCTCCGGTACTTACTCCCACTCCTTCCTCCGTGCCTGGGGCGTGCTCTGCATCTTGTGTGCCTCGTGTGCCTTGATGATGTCCCTCTGCTCGATGAGCCCTCCCCGGCGGCGCTTGATCAGGTCGGGGCTGACGGGCACCAGCTGGCCCAGCCCCAGCTGCAGGGCGCCGGCCTGCGCCTCGCCGTCGCGGCAGCGGCCATCGTAGAGCGCGTCGAAGGAGGCGGCGCGGGACACCAGGGCCTGGGCCAGGCTCTGGGGCTCCAGCAGGTTGCAGGAATGGGTGTTCTGCATCAGGCCCAGGCGGTGCTGGCGCCACGTCTCCTCCTCGGGCAGGGCCAGGATGCAGCGGGACGAGGCGGCGTCCAGCTCAGCCGCCCTCGCCGGGGCGCCCACGGAGCACGTCCCGAAGCCCAGCATGGCTGCTGCTGCTCTGGCTCATCACTCTGCAAGGCAAGAGGACAGAGGGAGGCTCAGGGGTTTGCTGTTCACCCCATAGTTCCCTCCATTCCTCCCACATCAAGCAAAAGTCCCGTCTCTCCTTGGTTTGTTGGGCTGGACCCCCTCACAGCAGGACACACAGCTCCCCAAGGTTAGGGCAAGGGCCAGCACCTCCTGCCTCCCTCATCCTTCCCAACTGAACCCCTTGAACTGCAGCTCCCTGACCCATTAGCCAGCCCTCCCTGGAGCAGCACAGCTTGATGAGATGGGAAAAAGGATTTGGGACACGTGGACCAACCACGCCGGGCTCCTTCCATTTGGTTGGGTTCTCTCTACAGGAGCATCCAGATCCCCCTCCAGCCCCACACTCAAGGGACAGCCAGGCAACCCTCGAGCCAGGCAGCACTTGAGGGGGCTGGATGGGGAAATAACAGCGTGGTTTGAGTTGGGAGCTGCATAAGGGAGCCAAAGGCAGGGAGCAGTGCCAGGAACACCACCCGGAGCAGCGCTCCTCGGCCAAGCAAAGCAGGGGATGCCCTACAGACAGGAGATGCTCGTGGCCAAGACTGCCCCCAAAGTCATGGTGAAATGCTTTATTTTCGTGTTGGAAAAGCTTTGTTCAGTCTCTTATTGGTGCAGGAAAGGCTTTGATTTGGCAGTCCCAGCAATTCCCCATCCAGCATTTGCCCATGATGAAAGGGAAAAAGGGGATGAGAGAAAGCAGAAGGCAGCCAAAGCCTTCCTAACTCTATCCCTAATGCAGGAGAAAGCAACCCAGCAAGGAAAAGGATTTAAATCCCCTAGTCATGCAGCAAACTAAGCATATCACCATCTGAACCCCTTCCCAGGGCATCGTTTGGAGATACCTCCAGAACAAACAGGGAGGTGAGAAGAGAGGATGGAATAAAAGCTGGGGAACACCACACCAGAAGCAAAAATAAATTAAATATAGGGGAAAAAATTAACAGCAACTGAAGGGACAACATGGCCACAATGCTAGTTAAAATAAGCCTGCCATTCCTCACGAGGGGAAGGGATGCAGGGCCCTGGGGAACATCCCATTTCCTTCAGGTGCTGCCCTGGAAATAGAAAGCATCCAAAGTCACCCTCAAATTTAAACCAGCCCAGCCCGAGGGGTGCTCAGCCCTTGGCAAGCTCTCCGGAGAGAAGAAGACAACTGCCAGCAAGAGCCTCAGCAAATTAATTAGCACATTGATAAGAGGAGTTTGGCTGCTCCCACTGAGAGCTATAAACGGATCCTCCACTCCACTACTTTGCTTACCCATGCGACTTTTTTTAGGAGCATTAATTACTTCTTCAAGTCAGTTCTGGACACCTTCATCGTATCGAATTTCCAGCAACTTCTGCTTTTCCTTTTCATATTGCTCTGTTCATTCTCAACCCTCCCCTCTTAAAGTTTAACTCCAGATTTCCTTGGGTTTGGGGAGCATTTTTGATTTTGGTTTTCTTTTTCCTGTGGTTGGTGAGCTTTTTGGTTTGGTTTTTTTTTTTTTGTTTCATTTTGTTCAGCTTCTGTTTGTTTGGGGTTTTTTATGTTTTTTTTAAACAACCATTAGCCCTGTTCTTTTCCTAAACATTTCCTTGGCAAGGATGAGAGGATTTCACGCACACCAAGCATGAACACTCCAGGTTTCAGCCATGCCTGAGGACAATTAGCCAAGAGCAAATGAGGATAAATCCCAAGGGCAGGTCCAGCATCCCCACAGACCCTGGCTCTGCTGATGCTTCCCAGGGCATCTCCCATTCCAGCTGACTCCCAGGCTTGGGGACAATTGGAAAAGCTCAGGCAGAGCCCTCAAACAAAACAGTGAGAAAGTTTGAGGAAATAAACAGAAATAATTAGCTCTGCCTCCGCCCAAGCAAACAGGGCTCACGCTGCCAGCAGAACAAGCCACGTTCCCTCTGGAGAAGTGACAAGGAGAGAAAGGAGGATGCCAGAACATTTTGTTAAGGAAAGCTGAAGGGGTTTCATGCTAACGAGGGATGCCACATGCCAGGTACAGAGCATGTGGCACCAGGGCACCTGCCCCTCTTCTGGCCTTTGGACCCCTCCTCACACACTGAAAACAAACACCTTATTTTTACCCAAAATCAGAATTAATGGGGAAAACACCACATTGGCTCATGTAATTTGGTTTCTGCTGTTTGAATGCCAGTCCTGCCCCTGTTGGTGGGAACCCAAAGCTTGGGCTGTGCTGGAAAGAGGCATGGCCAGAGCCAGGACCATGGAGCCAGCCAGCAGCCCTGCTGTGAGCCTGGATTTTCGTAATAACATAGAACTTGTGTGCGTGTGTGTGTGTCACAAAATGGCCTGGGTTGGGAAAAAACTTGAAATGCATCTTGTTTCAAGTTCCCTGACGTGGGCAGGGACACCTTCCACCCGACCAGGCTGTTCCAAGCCCCATCCAAGCTGGCCTTGGACACTTCCAGGGCTGAGGCGGCCACAGCTGCTCTGGACAACCTGTGCCAGGGCCTCACAGGGCAGAATTTTTTCCTAATATCTCACCTAAACCTACTCTGTCAGTGCTAAGCCACTTCCCTTTGTCCTGTCACTCAGGACCTCATAAATAGCTCCTCTCCATTTTTCTTGTAGGCTCCCTTCAGTTTTCAGTGCCTCTGAGCCCTCCAGCTGCAGATCAGCCCTTTCCTGGGGATAAACCCAGGCTGCCACACAGCTCCCTGCTAACAACCTGGCAGAAGATGACTTCACACCTCCACTAATGACAATTAGGGGTTGAAAATAGCAAAGAAAAACTGCATATCCACCTATATTGACACCCCTGGAGTCCTACACATGGTTTCCCAGCCCCTGCCACAGGAACAGGGATGTCACTGCCCAGAAATGGGACACTGGTCTGTATTTGATACAGGAGACCCAAGGAGCTGCTGCACTGTGACACAAAGCAGGCTTTCAATACATTAAAGTGAAGCCTCTAGAAGCTCTCACCTCCCAGTTTTCATTCTAAAAGCAATAAAAGTCAGGGAAATCACTGTTTTCTCCTGCTGCAGAGAAATCACCTGGATAAAACCATGGCTACTGAGAGCAGCCAAAATGAATTAGAGAAGGGGATATTCGGCTACGAAAACATTGGAACTTGTGTTTTCCCTTCTTCTTTCCTTCCTTTTCCTTTCCCTTCACTTCCCACGCGGAATTTACACAGCCAAACACTGAGCAGTGTTGTACATCAGCATGGGACACAAAAGCAGCATGCCCACCCCACAAACCACTGAGAAAAGGCTTCTCAAGCACAGGAGCACAAGTGATGGAAGAAGAAGCACACACGGATCCTCTCTACAGCATCCTCAAGGGACTCAACCCTGTTATCTCCAGCCCAGCCAGTGCCACAGCCCCAGCAGGCAGGAGAGCCAGAGATCTCACACCATGCTTCATTTTTCCCCCTTCTGGCAGCTGATTAACTAAAAAAGAGCTGCAGGGAGGAGCAGGTTCCCAGCAGCAGCGCTGCCCTCCGAGGAGGAAATTCCTTTTAGGGGTTTTCTGAGCGTGTGTTTGTGTTACAATGGCAGCAATCAAGCCTTTAGCCAAGTAACGATGTATTACCATAATAACTACACTCAGCACTTAAAGCCCTGGGTGAGCTCTTTGCTTCCATTATCTGAACGACTTTTACCAAAACCCCCGGAGTTAAAGCAAAGGGTTTAAAAGCTGTGCCAGTCCACAGGGCTCAGCTTCCCAATGCTGAGCTCCAGCTGCCCCCGGAGAGCCGGGAAGCGGAGATCCCTTCCCGGGGAGGGCAGGATGGACAAAGCCTGGCTGTGGTGTATTCCACAGGTAACCAAGCTGCTGGAGCCCTCCAAACGTGCCTCAGCATCCTTCCCTGGAGATTTGGAGGATGAATTTGACAGCAGCATCAGAGTGTGGAAAACGCCAATCACTTGGTTTATAAAATTTTAAAAGTTTAGTAATAATAAAATGGTTATAAAAATAATAATACAATTAGAGTAATAAAGTTTAGAGTTAGGACAATTACAAGACAATAAAAAGCAAAGAATTACGATGTCAGGATGCTCTCGGACACTAAGTCAAAGCATGACTTGTGAACAAAGGAATCACCCTTAAAACAATACACTTGTTGCATATTCATACATCCTTTATGGTTATGCATACATTCTATTCTAAACAAGAAACTCTGTCTGTTGTATGTCAACTGTTTCCTTTAATTCCCTGGTGTCTTCGAGTCTGAGCAAGGCCTGAAGAAATTAGCTTCTTCTGGTAAGAAGCCATAAATTCCTCTCCTTTGGAAGATTTAGGTGTTCCTCGAAGCAAATATCTCATTCCTAAAAAAAATCCCCCACATACATAGTCTCTATTTTAACATTATGTTGGAACCTAAAACTACACTTAACACAATACGTAAGAGAATTAATACAGCATAACTTTCTAACGTGACACATATAATATTCATTGTAATATTTGCGAAAAGCCAATCATAAAATATGCATTTTTCACAAGAGAAGAAGCTGTTAAACATCTGTATGTATGAAAAAGGTGTATGATATTATCTATATATACACATAATATAAGAAAGCATCTAGGATGCTGCTCCCAAGCACCTTGGGGACATCCCAAGTCAGGCACAAATTCTCCATTTCACCAGCCCAAAGGAGATGATGTCTCCTCCCCCAGTTTGGCTGTGTCCCTGGGCACTCCCATGCTGGGATACCATGTTCCACCCTTCCCGAGGCACGGGATGCTGACCTGCTTCTTCCCAGGTCAGGGGGCCACTTGCTTTCCAGGAGAATCAAGAGCCATACTTGATTAGCAGTCCCCGTTAATTACCAGTCCCCGCTCCAAGGGGGAAGGGGAGCTCAGGAAAAGCAGAGCAGCGAACCTCAGAAGAATTTCAGCGTGGGGCCCTTCCAAACAGAGACAGATGGGCTGCGAGAGAGGCTGATTCATCCTCGTGGCCTTTTCCTCTCCTGCCACGTGCACTTCCCCTGGCAGTGCCATGGGTGCTGGGCTGGGTAAGCCCTGCCTGGGTCAGCCCTGGGCCCCCCTGGGTGCTCCAGCCCATCTGGGGCACAGCACCCATGGGAGCCAGCTGGTGTGGGGGTTATTTTTGGGAGAGTCATTTGATAGCGGGCGAAAGTTTGTGGGATTCAATCCCTCCTCCCCAAGCCTCCCAGCGTTGGCAGGTTTGCAGTGGCTCTGCTGGGAAGATGCTCCCACAGCATCCCTGGGACCCAGGGAGAGATGGGGCTGCATTCCAGGCTTGGGAGCTTTGTACACCAGGAACAGGGGGATTTAAAGGGAAGGAAGGGAAGGAGGAAGGGAAAGGAGGAAGGGAAATTAAAAAGGGAAAAGGGAAAAGGGAAAAGGGAAAAGGGAAAAGGGAAAAGGGAAAAGGGAAAAGGGAAAAGGGAAAAGGGAAGGGGGAAAGGGAAAAGGGAAAAGGGAAAAGGGAAAAAGGGAAAAGGGAAAGGGGAAAGGGGAAAGGGGAAAGGGGAAAGGGAAAAAGGGAAAAGGGGAAAGGGGAAAGGGGAAAGGGAAAAGGGAAGGGGAAAAGGGAAAAGGGAAAAGGGAAGAGGGAAGAGGGAAGAGGGAAGAGGGAAGTGGGAAGAGGGGAGAGGGAAGAGGGAAGAGGGAAGAGGGAAATTGAAAAGGGAAAAGGGAAAAGGGAAAAGGGAAAAGGGAAAAGGGAAAAGGGAAAAGGGAAAAGGGAAAAGGGAAAAGGGAAAAGGGAAAAGGGAATTTCTTGCACAAATTTAGTCCTACACACAGCAAAAGGCGTGGATGAAAGGGTCAGGTCAATTGTCAAAAGTTGGGAGAGTCAGGAAAGGCAGCATCACATGTGCCAGCATGTTGAGGGCAGAGGGATATGGTGGAATCAAAGAAAGGCCACTTGGTTCAAAAAACATCATTTTCTCATCACTCACTCGTATATTACACACTATTTTTGGGGCCATAGTGATACCAAAACAACACAACAAAGCCCCCTGGAACATCTGCAAAGATCAGATGGAGGAAAGAGCAGAGCTCAGAACACCCAGGAGCTGCTCCAGGCCAGGATAAGTTTCAGCAGCAGACATCAGACAGCCTTTTGTCTGGGAAAACAGCTTTTGTTCTGCCACGCCAGGGTTGTCACATCTGGAGTGATGCTCCAGCAGCAGAGACCACTCCTCAGGGCTCAGCACCTCTTCTGCTTCCCAGGAAAAGCTGAGCTGAGCCTGAATAGAGCCAGGCTGCTGCTCAGGCCCCATCCCAGGCAGGAGGCATCTCCAAGGCCAGCCAGCCCCCAGCAGGTATGAGGGCTCACCTCAGATAGCACAGCCCCAAGCACAGGAGCCCTCCTACAGAGCAGCACTCCCAGGGGATCAGCTTTAGGAGTACCAAAACGTGAAATTATCTCACCTCTCCTTTAAGAGCAACTGTTAAACAACACCGCTAACTATTTATATAAATGCACGTCAAAAAACTCAGCACTTCTCCAGCACAGAGAGCCAGGAGAGACAGAGATTGCTGGGGAGCAGGACCCTGTCCCCAGGAGACAGCAAAGCCCAGCCCCAAGGATGCTTTCAGAGCATGGGCAGGCACGTCCCTGCTGCAGTGGCAGTGAGAGATGGGGCTGTCTGGGCTGGCACAGGGGCAGAAGCAGGCACAGAGATTGGGAACACCCATCCTAACAACCCAAACCTCTTCCAGCATCACCTTTGAGACAGTCTCACCTCAACCCCTCTCCCCACAGGGCAGGCAGGTCTCTGCAGCTCAAGGCAAGTCACCCCTCATCACACATCCACCACACCTACAAGCTGCCACCCCCAATTCCAGCTCCACACCAGCATCCCAAACCCCCAGGAGAGCAGAGCAAAGGCACACAGACAGACAGACAGACCTGAGGGGGTGTGTGCCATCCACGAAGACAGGATAACGCCTGGCACAGCTTAGTGTTCCCCTTCCAGGTATGAGCTCTTCCACCCAGCAGGGGAGAGGGATTGCTCTGGTGGGAGCAGCTCTGCAAACAGCAGGGACCAAGCTTGGCAATGGGAATAATCCAGGATGGGAAAGCCAGAGGGATGTGTGCACCAGCAGTGTCCAGAGCCCAGCAGCATAGCTGAGCACAGAGGAGCCCTTAGGAGCTCACTTTCCAAAGAAGGGCACAGCCAGGACTCCTCCAGAGAATTTCCAGGCCACCCTCCAGGAATTAGCTCTGCTCCTGCAGAAGAGTTCAGGCTGTCACCCCCATGGAGCCATGCTGCTCTTCTCCCTCTGCTCCCACCGTGAGGAGATTCTCCTTGGAAAGGCAGAACTGCCCTCCTGGGCTCCCTGTCGTGCCCGTAAAGCACAGGGTGGGGACAGCCCCGAGTCATGGGCCTCAAACTGTCCCCTCACCCAGGCACAGGAGGGTGGCACCTGCACAGCCCAGCCCAGCATTCCCTGGATATTTGCTGATCCAAGAGCCAGTGCATGCAGGTGACCATGGACAGAGCCCCACCACCACAAGGACAGCATAAATCTACATTTATTTTTTTTTAGTGCACAGCAGCAGCACTGATCTGCACATCACACCTCAGCTGCTCCCACACCCAAGGAATGGGAATATGGGAAGCAGTGCTGCCAAGCCTGGTAATTCAGCTTGAGCTGGCACATTTCAAAGGGGACAAGAAAACCCACACGACATCAGAGCTCAGCATCAGTCACCATCTCCCTGAGCCCCAAAGCAGCTGAAGTATGGAGAGGAGCAGGAGCTGCCTGCACGAGCCAGGGTGTGTTAGAAGTTGCTGTGCAACAGAGAAAGAAAATGCTTTTAAAAATAAATAGAGCAGCCTCTGGGAAGCACTGCTGGCTGTGAAGGCTGCCAGCCCTGGCTCCTTCCACCTGGCACGAGGTAGCCTGCAGGAAGGAGCTGAGAGCAGGACATTGCTCCTGCTGGGGGACATCAGCTCAGCTTGAAACCACAGACATAAAGAGGATTTGATGCAGATAGAGAAGGCAAAACTGGAAGCCATGCTTGAAGCATTCCATTCTCCTGTGCACTGCCCTGGGAAAGGTTTGCTTGCCCATGTCAAGGACGAACACACGTGGTCCGAGGATCCCAGAATGATTTGGCTTGGAAGGGACCTTAAAGCCCATCTAGTTCTGTGGGAATCCAGGGCTTCCCTCTGGCTGCCCTGGCAGGTCTGGGACCCTGGCAGGGGTCAGGAACCCCCCTGGACAGAGCCCCCAGAGACACTGTCTGTGATCTCTGCCCATGGAAAAGAGTTTTCAATCTTACAGGATGAATTACCAGCTCTGAGTGTTTGAGATAAGGAATAATTAAGTGTGGCACGGGTGCAAAAGTAAAATTTTAGGATTCTAGATGAGGGGTTCAGAGGGGACAAGATGGAGGAAATTGGGTGTGTCTTGTCCTGTTTCTCCTTCTTCATGCCCTCCATGTTTCACTGTGGTGTTGGCATTTTTCTGTTGGTTCAGGCTGGGGACACACTGTCCAACGTAGGTGACAGATATTGGCACGTTATTGTAAATCCAGCACAGGTAGTTTCTGGTATTTAATGTTTGTACCATCCCACTGAGGGCAGAGCCCCACACGCTGCCCTGCAGGACAGAGCTGCGGCAGGGCAGCAGAACATGTTAGAGATAAACAGAATAAACAACCTTGAAACCAGCACAGATGAATTATGGCTTCTGCTTTGGCAACGGGGCAGAAAGACAGAGACTTTCTACAATCTCAGAATCATCAATAGCACAGATTCCGACAAGTTCAAACTACCCTGCCATGGGAAGAATAATTTTTTCCAAATATCCCACCTAACCCCGGCCTCTGTCAATGTGACACCATTCCCACATCTCCTGTCCCTCTGTGCTCTTCTTGAAAGTCCCTCTCCAGATCTCCTGTGGCCTCTTTGAGCACTGGAAGGGGCTCTAAGGTCTCCCCAGAGCCCTCCCTTCTCCAGGCTGAAGCAGCCTAGCACTCTCAGGCAGTTCTCCCAGCAGAGGTGACTGTGAGGCTCCCCAGAGGGCTGTCCCTGGCCTGAGTGGCTCCTGCTGCATCCCTGGCATCACCAGCACTCATCCCAGCCCTGGCTTCATGTTCCTGCTTATGGCTTCTCCAAAAACACCTGCCTGAGCCAGGAGCTGGGGTAGGGCAGGAAGGACACCCAGCTTGGATGGGGGGATGGCATCCCATGGCCACAAAATCAATGTTTAACCTGCCAAAGGCACGGAAAACAAGCTCTGATTTCCAACAGTGCCTTGGCTGAGGTGACTCACGAGCCACAATGTGTGTCAGTGCTTAATAGACCTGCACAGGTAATTACTCCATCCTGGAAACAGCAGATTCCTGGCAAAAGGAGTCACAGCACCCCTGAGAGGGGAAAACAAAGGGATGCCACGAAGGTGAGTGACAGCAGGCTTTATTCTTCTTTGACTACTGCTCCCATTACGCACAAAGACTTGCTGAAAAGGTCTCATTGTTTGTGTAAAAATTAAGACAATCTCTTGCACAAATTGCATGGTGAAGAAGGGAAGGGGATAAAGGATAAGTCTGGCCTGCCATGCTGGGGGGAGAAGAAACTCCTCCTGGTAAGGGTGGTGAGACACAGGCTGCCCAGAGAAGTTGTGAATGCCCCATCTCTGGAAGTGTTCAAAGCCACTTTGAGCAACCTGGTCTCATGGAAGGTGTCCCCCCATAGCAGATGGGGCTGGACTGAGATGATCTTTAAGGTCCCTTTCCAACCCAAACCATTGCAGAATTCCATGGAGAGCACATGCTGTGCATCCCCTACTGCAGGGTCTTCACCAGCAGCTGCAGCCATAAGCATTAGCACAGAGCAGGGCTCTAAATCCCTGGTAAATGGAGCAAAACCTTCCTGATTCCACCTTCAAGGAGGAAAAGCAGCCTTTCCTTGTGCTTTTGCTCTTTACCACAGAGAACAGAGTGGATTTGCCTTATCCTGGCTTGAGCAGGGTTGGGACAAATGGACAACAAAAAGTAATTTCTTACCCTGCCAGCATCACACATGCTGGAATCAGGTCCTGAGGACCCTTCAGCAAGCAACCAGCTTCCTTACTGGCTAGGAAAGCATGTCCCAGGACACTCTGCTGCTTAGGGCAAATAGCCTGGACCAGCCCCTCTCCTTCCTCATCCTTCCCCATTCCTGCCATCCTCAGCCACTCCAAGCTGCTACACACCCCCAGAGCTCATCCTCTGGGCCCAGTTTCTCCCACACTTTGGGAGATGGGAACAAAACAAATAAATGTTATTGTGGAGCTAAAAAGAACATTTCAGCAATCCCGCTTCTTCCACCAGGACTAATAACCTGGCTCAGCAAGCACACAGTTCTCACCTCCTACTCAATGCACACACTCCCAGGAAGTCCCAGAGGCCCCTCTCCTGCTCAGGGGACACCACCAAATCCCTCAGGAAAGTCTGGCTGCTTCCTCTTGGCTGCCAGAGGCTGGACCCTGCAGAGGGTCTAAGCCAGCCTGGCCGTGAGCCCAGATGCTTTGCTAAGTTGCCAAGTGAAGGGTCTGTGCTTCTGGAAACCATCTGGGCAAGAAGACAGGCATGAAGCACAGCATTTGGAGGCATTGCTCGTTTAGAGACACCCAGCTGGACCCCAGCCACCATCAGTGGCCTCTTGGCCCTCCAGCAACACAGCTCTGCCCCCAGCTCCAATGCCAGTCCTGCTCCAGTGCCAGTCCTGCTCATCACCCTCCTCTGCCTTGCTTCCTCACAGCAGCTCCAGCACCTCCCTTTGGACCAAAGCCACTCTCTTATCCTTGGGCTCCCTCTCCTCTAAATGCTTTTTCTTCCAAGAGCTCATCCAGCTTCTTTCCCTGCTTTTATCCGCTCGCTCCAATCGCTGGCGCCGAGCTGTGCCTGCCTTCCCTCCTTCTCCTCTTTGTGGCATTATTTCCTCTCCGCTGTTCCATCCCTCTGAAGCATGTTTCTCAGGATCATTTGTGCCACAGCAACCTTCCTGCCAGACAGCTGCTTTGTGGGACACTTAAGCACGGTGCAAATGAGCTCAAATTTAGGATGAGACTAATTCATGGAGGAGAGGAGGGCAGGCACAGCCAGGAACAACAGCCTAGCCCAAACCTCCAAGCTCGGCACTGCTGACAGCTGGAGCCTGGGAAGATCCAGTGGGAAAAGAGCAATGCACATCCCATTTCTTCTTTATATAAGACATGCATTAGTCCAACCCAACATTCTCCACAGCCCTGGCTGAGCAGCCAGTCCAGGCATGACCCAAGCTGTCTGCTCCCCTCATCAGCTCCATCTCTCTGCTGAAATGAGGCCCCACAGCTCAATCAGTTCCTAAACCCATCACAGAATTGGCCCTTTTGCAGCAGCACGTGCCCGTGGAGCTTGGACTTGCACCACATTTGTGATCAGCCCTCACACTGCTGTGGCTGCTGGGCTGGTGGTCCCCTGTCGGAATCTGTGGTATTGATGATTCTGAGATTGTAGAAAGTCTCTGTCTGTCAGCCCCACTGCCAAAGCAGAAGCCATAATTGGTCTGTGCTGTTTCAAGGTTGTTTATTCTGTTTATCTCTAACATGTTCTGCTGCCCTGCCGCAGCTCTGTCCTGCAGGGCAGCGTGTGGGGCTCTGCCCTCAGTGGGATGGTACAAACATTAAATACCACAAACTACCTGTGCTGGATTTACAATAACGTGCCAATATCTGTCACCTACGTTGGACAGTGTGTCCCCAGCCTGAACCAACAGAAAAATGCCAACACCACAGTGAAACATGGAGGGCATGAAGAAGGAGAAAAAGGACAAGACACACCCAATTTCCTCCATCTTGTCCCCTTTGAACCCCTAATCTAGAACCTTAAAATTTCACTTTTGCACCCGTGCCACACTTAATTATTCCTTATATCAAACACTCAGAGCTGGTAATTCATCCTGTAAGATTGAAAACTCTTTTGCATGGATAGAGATCACAGCCAGTGTCTCTGGGGGCTCTGTCCAGGGGGGTTCCTGACCCCTGCCAGGGTCCCAGACCTTCCAGGGCAGCCAGAGGGAAGCCCTGGGTTCCCACACTGCCACACAGCTCTGTCACCCTCCACAGGCAATGCTCAGGTCTTCACCCCCCCTACAAGTGACACCCAGCTCATCATTGTACTGGGGCTCATGGAATGGTCAGACCCAGTGAATGGTTTGGGCAGGGAGGGACCTTAAAGGTGTTCTTGTTCCAGCCCCTGTGCCACGGGCAGGGACACCAGGCTGCTCCAAGCCCCATCCAGCCTGGCCTTGAACACTTCCAGGGATGGGGCAGCCATGGGTCCAGGAAAACAGGTGAAGGCAAAGGGTCTGTCCTGGTCCTTTTTCCTGTGAGGGAACAATTCCAACATGCCACCAGGGAGGAATCAGGCCTTGTGTCCACAACCTTGCTCATCCCTCCTCCTCTGCTTGTGAATGCCCTGGAATTCCTGGAAGTGTTCAAAGCCACTTTGAGCAAGCTGGTCTCGTGGAAGGTGTCCCCCCATGGCAGGGAGTGCCAGATCAAGCTCATCTTCAAGGTCTCTTCCAACCCAAACCACTCCAGAATTTATTGAGGAAGCACCAGTTGGACACGAAGACATAAATCTGCCAAACCTCCTCCCAAAACACCCTTGAGCCAAAGCACTGACCCCTTCAAGCTAAAACTGCTCCTACACAAGCCAGCTCGCTCCAGACCAGAGCAGATCCCTGGGAGGTTTTGCCCCTCAGGTTTTGCACACACAGGCTGCATCTTGGCTCCTTTCTACCACACTCAGGTTTATTTTGCAGAGAAAACCTGGCCCCAGAAGCTCAGCAGGGAAGATTTTTCAGCACCAGTGAGCGCTCAAGGAAGGTGTCAGGCCACCTGCAAAGAGCTTCCCAAGCTGTCAGCATTCCTGCAGTGCTGGGAGGCACAAAACTTAAAGTCTTGGCACCTAAGGGACCATTCTGGAGAAGCTTTTGGGAAGCAAGAATAATCCACAGTGGTTTAAGGCTCTTTGCAGCCACCTTGGAGCTCCAGCCAAAGTGTGCAATCACCCAGAGCCTGGAGGGGATCCAAGACAAGCCCAGGTACTCACCTCACTTCCAAGGGTGTTCCAGCAAACTGCCAGGAGCTGAGCCAACACCTCTGGGCCAAGATCCCTTCACTTCCAGGCTTTCCCACCCCACCTGGAAACCAAAGCAGCACAGCACAGACCCCACCACACAGCCTAAACCCCAAACAAGCCTTGGCTGAGGATGCTACACACCAAGCAATGCATCTCTAGAAGAGGTTTGAGTGCTTTCCACATCCCACAGGTGCTGTAACACGAGGCCAGTACTGAGTGTTTCTAAAAATCTCCGTGTGCTGAGAGACGTGGAGCCCCGTGTATGTAGAGCCTGCTTGAAACGGCTAACGGATTGCATTTTTCCCAAGCTTGCTATTTCCATATGCCAGGAGGAAAGAAATAATAATAGAAAAAAAAAAAAAAAAAAAAAGCCCTAAATCAGAGCAGAGCAGCGATAAATTTCTAAAGCTACTGTAGCAAAGGAAGAAAAAAAAATAAAAATAACCTGTAGTAGAAGCAGCCTCCCAGAAATTCCCCTGTGCTGCAAATGGCAAATTAAGTCAAAAGGAAGAGGAGGGGGAAAACCCACTTCTATAACAACATATTGTGGACCAAAGGACAACAGTATTCATGGTCTGTCACTGCTGCCATCGAATTCAGCATCCACTGCAGCAGCTCATTGTTTAAGAAGTAAAACCTGCACTTTCACCCCCAGGTCCCAAGCAGGGCATGGATGCACAGGCTGGTCCCACACTTCCTTGGGAGAGAGTAGGAAGCGTGCAGCCACCAGGCTGGCACTTGAGGAGGAGTGGCAGGGCTGAGAGCTCACCCTAAACCCAGCAGACCTGGCCTGATTTCACCCCTGTTGCTGGGCTTCCCACCGAGTCCCACCAGGCTGGTGCAGAGCGCTCGGACATCTCCTGTGCCAAGCTCCTGCTCTCACGGTGCACGGCAGGGAACAAGGGGCTCAACCCCCCAGCCAAACCTGCACAGAGCTCCCCAGCATCCCCAGCATCAGCTCTGACCCAGCTGGAGGTGTTTTCCATGCAGGAAAGTCTGGGGCAGTGAGCTCTGCACTCCCAGCACGACCATGTCCCACTACAGAGCTAAAAACACGGTGCCACCCCAACCCACCACAGCGTGCCCTAAGGATGCTTTGGTTGTTTATGGCATCTGCAGGCAGGAAATCAGGGAAAATTCAGCTCACTCGAGGGGAAAGGCTGCCCAGCCCAAGGTGCCGTGGCATGGAGATGCAATCCTGGCTCAGAACTAGAGGAGCAGCAGTGCCTGGCTATTGCCAAAGCAGCCCCAGCCACTGAGGCTCCAGGAAAACACACACCAAGCAAGCTGCTGGTTTACTGAAGGGTCCAGAAAAGAAGCACGATGTGGAAAAACATGAGTTTGGAGAAGAGATGAGAAATGCAGTTATTTGGAATTCACAAGATGAGCTAGAGGCAGCAGCACCCTCAACTCCATCAAGCATCGCTGAGAGGCCACCAGAGTAAAATGCTCCACAACCAAAATAGGGCTGGACCAGAAATCCCTCCCAGCCCTCCCTCCTTGTGCTGAGTTTCAGAAAACAGACAGGCCTGGAAAAGTTAATGCAAGAAGCCAAAAATTAATGCAAGAAGCCAAGAGTTAATGCAAGAAGCCAAGAGTTAATACAAGAGGTAGTGTTTTTCAGCAATTTTTTTTTAGGTGACAAACTAAAAGCCTCACACGTTTCTATATCCCAGTGCAATATTTACATTCCTTGGCTGAAGGAAACAGCAGGAGCAGCCCAGAGCCTGCAGCACTGCAACCTTTGAATCCACCAAACTACAGATCCACCCCAAAACAAGGGGAGAAAAGGGATTAAAAACCCAAAGACATTTAATGCAACCAACACACAAGGAGATCTTTTCAAGTCACCCACAGCCTCCAGCCCTTTGGACACACACTAAGCACTCCAAGACAGATTTTCTACATTGTGCTGGGAACCATGCATGGCCTGAGGGGGGTGATTTGTCTTCTCCTCACAGTGATGCACAGCCATAGCCACCCCTGGCAGCCAGGGTGATTTGAGGGGTGTAGAACGTGCACCAAGGCACAAGAATCACACAGGGAACGCCTCTTTCTGTGGCCACATCCACCCAGGATGTGTCGAGGAAGTCGAGGCAGGGGATGGAGAGGTTATTCCCACCCCAACATGCCAGTGTGAGTAATAATATTAATAATAATGTGCTGCAAGACAAGGTGATCAATTCCTGGTGTAGGGTACTTGTGTTTTCTAGGAGCAGGAATCCAATATCACCCAGAAAGAACTGTCAAGGTTCAGTACTTATTCTGTAGCTCCAGGAGCCACATTCCACTTATTTGCCAAGTCTGGTCTGTTCAATATAGAAAAAAACCCCACCTGAATTATTAAGGGAACTGAGAAATAACAGAGGGAGATGAAAACACCATCAGTTGCTCCCTCTCCGATCTGATTTTTTTCCAAGCATTTAAATTCTTGCTTTGTGTCTGCTCCTGCTGCTGGGCACTTCATTCACAGAGGAAGCCTTTATTAGTAAAATACATATTTGAGCCATCAGAGCAGCTTCAGCTTTTCTTTTCATCACCTCAGCCCAGCTCATCCTGGGAAGAGCTGCACGGTGAGGGAAGCAGGGGAAAATGCATGCCAAGAGCTTAACAAATTCAAAACAAAGAGAACAGCCCTTGGGGAAGAGAGCAGCATAATTAAAACATTAATTCAGGTTACAGCTTTGGGCGAGCTCCAGGCACCCAAAAATCCCAGCGAGGGACAGCGCCAGGTCAGAGTCCAGCTCTGAGGCTCAGCCACAGCCCCAGGCACACCAAAGCCCTCTCCATCACCCCCTCTCTGAGGCAGAAGCTGAAAAACCACCTCCCTTCAGAGAGAAACATAGGGAAAACAAGCTCCAGCTCTCAAGAAGCAAATTAAATACCTGGAATAACAAGTAGGAAATAGGTGACGGCTTCAAGGCTAATAAACGCTCTGAGCAACACTAACTGCTCCCTGCATGAGCAACACAGACAAAGTGACTAAAACAAAGTCATGACAGTCACAAGTGAGTCGAGTGAGATGAGGCAGGCACAGAGGGAGTTTTGGCAGGTGAGTTTTGGCTGGAAGCAGGCACTGGAACAGGAGGCAGGCAGGACACACTTGGCAGCATCCCTGGCCACGCAGTGCTGGGAGATGGAAAATACCACCCCAAAGGTCCAGCTGGAGAGCCTGGACCATAACTCAGTGGGAGAAGGGAAAATCCTGCAGCAGAGTGAGAAATTCTCCCTGCAAGATCTTTAATAGCACACACAGGTGCTGCCTGCCCGTGGTGTGGGGTGGTAGCCAGGCACAGGACAGCAGAGATCTGCTGGGGGCAGAAGTGCCAAGATGGGCAGAGAAGAAAGAAAAAAAGTCATTTTATCTGGTGAAAACTGTCTACTCCAACACAGCAGACACACTTCATTTCAGTTTTGCTTTTTCTATCACATCCACCACATGAAAAACAGCACCAGATTTAAAAGATGGCTTTCAAACCTAAAGCCTCCAAACCTTCAGCTTCCTATTGCCCTTCCTATTGCATACAGCATCAAATTTGGATGCTTTTAAAACTTCTACCCTCTTCTCACCCTTTTTACTGCTTCTCATGATTTTGCCTAGTGCAAACCAGCTTCAAGCCACAGAAGCATTTCAATTCCAACCAAACTGTTGCTTCCAAGGCTGGGGGACATCCTCATCCATGGTGTGCTGGTTTTGCACCCTGGTCCAACACACAGGACATCCGTGGATTCCCTGGATCACCCTGAGGAGCTGATTTCCTCCCCTCCTTGCCCAGCATCACCTCAACCCACAAAAAGGCATTTAAGGGCATCCCTTACCCCCTGTGACACTGCAAAGACCCAGCAGCACTTCTGCTGCCCCAGGATCTATAGAGGGGATGGCCCTGGAACAGCTCCAGGGGTGACAGCTCCAGGACAAGTCGGGCTGGAAGGGGAAGGAGCCTCTCCCAGGGCTCAGGAGGCAGAGAGAGGGAGCAGGAGAGGGTTTACAGGACAGCAGACTGATGGACAGGGTGCAAGACTGGTGGCTTTCCAGCCTGGAGCAGAAGCAGGCTGGAAGGAGGGAGGAGCTCCACAGACAGCAGTGAAGGTGGACCTGGAATAAAGTAAAGCTCTCCTGGACAGCTTCCCACAGCTCCAGAGCAGCTGACATCCAGCCCATTCCTGCTGTCTATCCATCCCAACCAACCTTGGACACAGTGCAGCTGCTCCCAGGCAAGGAAAAGGGCTGGAAGGGCGTTCCAGCAAGGAAAAGGGCTGGAAGGACAGGCACTGGCAGAGAGATCAGCAACCCAGAGCAGCCTCCAGGGCAGCACCAGCCTCCAAAGATGGAGCAGGGAGGCAGGAACAGCACTGAACACAGAGCAAGGAGCACTGTTGTAAAAGCAGGTGAATCCAGTGGGAAGAAATTATGATATCTGACTCCAGTTCAGAAGGCTGAATGATTTCTTTATAAGAACTATACTATATAATAATATATTAATATACTAGTTAAAGGAGATACTAAAACTACAAACCTCCTTTTTCTAGCTGCCAAATCTAACTCACCCACAACTTGTGACCCTCTCGTTGGATTTGCCATCAGGCTCAAACAATCCTCACCAGAATCCAACCAAGCACTCACCCCAGGTAAACAATTCTCCAAACACATTCTACATGGGAAAACAAGGAGCAGCAATAGAAATTGTTTTCTCTTTCTTCTCTCTGTGCTCCTCTATGAAAAAATCCTGAGAGAGAGAAGAATGTGCCTGCTACAGAGGACCAAAAGGAAGGACAAATAGAGAGGCACCTAAAGGATCCACAAATCCCCACGTAGATGTGGAAAAGCCACGTGAGCACCATCTCACCAAAGGACACTGGTGAAACAGCAGCCACCACGCAGTGGCACAGAGCAAGAGATCAACGCAGACCCCTCTTCTTCCTCCTCCTCCTCCTCCTCCCAGGAATCTGGCACCCTGGAAAAACCTGCCCAGCCTTTGCATTCTGCAAACCTCAGCTCTAAAAATAACGCTCCCTGCAAGTGACACATTTCTCAGGGAGCCGAGCGCAGCCCACGGAACCAGACATCAGGGACAGGTTTTGTAAACAGGGCTTTTTTAAGGTTTAGCAATCCATAATCAAACATCCAAAGCCATCGCTGGGTGGGGCAGAACTGAAGGAGGGACCCCGTCACAGGGAAAAAAATCCCACAAAGGAAAACCCAAGGGCTGGCCCCTTGTTTTCCAACACGTCCCAAATGTCTCAACTCACACTTGTAAGATTTTGGGATGGAGTTTCTCACCCTGTATCACACCACAAGAAGGGTCCCAGCTCCAGCCATGCCCACAACAACAATACTCCCCTCACCAGCTGCTTCCAGAGAGAAAAACTCCTATTTTTAGGGAAAGCAGAGGCTCAGAGATGGCCAGACACACAACCCCACTGCAGGGGGGGCTGTGCCCCACCTCTCAATCCCCCAAATAAGTAGGATGTGATCCTTCCCTGGCTGCTGCTCTCTCCCCAGGGGCCAGGATGAGAGGCAGAGCAGGAGGAAGAGTAGCCCAAAGTGTTGCTAGGTTAATCACAGTAATTAGCCACCATCTTGAGTGACTCCCATTAGTTACAGCCTGATTTTCTCAGGCACAGTCTGCACAGGAGGTTTCAATTAAAACCCATCTCAAAAGCGAGATGGAAGTACCACCCTGACCCACCATGGGGCTCATCCAGGACACGGGGGCATGCACAAGAGGTGCTCTTTTCATTGAAAGACAAGCTTTAATTAATTTTAAGCCGGGTATGATTTCCCAGCCCTGCTTGGGAAGCCTCAGCACCTTCTGCCTGCAGCTTGGAGAAACGAGGCAAAGGGAATGCGAATGTTGGCTGCACCAGAACACTTCACAAAAATATTAGCCACAGCTTAATGAGCTCTCTCCAGGGATGTGCTGTCAGGGGTAAGGCTCAGGCCTGCCCACACCTCTGTGATTTGAGGTACCTTTCCAGCTGGTTTGTGCTTATTTATAGGCAGCAGTCCTTGCAGAATCATGGGAGCAGATGAAGCTGAGTCTCTTCCCCTTGATAATGTTGAGTTTTCTGCTGCCCTTCCTGCAGAGATCAGGCTCAGACATCTCCAACACCTCACCAATGCCAGGGGCAGGCGCTGCACACCAGGAGCTTGGGGTGTATTTAATGGGATCCCCCATTCCCTGCTCCTTAAGTGACAGGAAATTGAGTGTTTTGGCACTAAAGAAATAGGACAATAACCCAGAACCAGGCTGGGAAGCACAGATGCCTGTGGATGGCGAACTGCCAGAGGGAGTGTTTTGGTGCCTGTGCTGGTTCCTTTAAACAACTGCCTGGAAAACCCAATATTGGATTTAAATCCACAACAGGCAGCGTCTGAAGCAGGGAGCACAGATCCCAGCACATCTCTGCCTAAGAGGAGAAAAACAACCCTTCTGAGCCAATAAATAGTACAATTGGAGGGTTGCCTTGACATGGGATTTTTGGGGGAGAATCCCACTCCCCTCACTTTGCAGATGCCACATCCCAGCACCGCTGGGGAATCGTGGAACAATTGGTGCCAGGGGACACCTGAGCCAACCTGCTGGCTCAGAGCAAAGCCAGGATGATGCCAGAGGTATCAGAAAGGGAGAAAGCCCAAAGCCTTCGCCCCCAAGCCCCCGGGCTCCTGCCTGCCCTGATCATTTCTCAGCCTGACAGAGAGCTCAGCAGCCTCTCCCCAGGCACGAGGCCTCACGCCCGTGACTAATGGTATGTTTTGACATCCCTGAAATACTCCAGCACTTCATTTCAGCCGCAGGGAGCAGGAAGGAAGGAGGGGGACATGCTGGTGGGGAGCCGGCACCGGGGAGGGGAGGGTGGAAAGAGCTTTTGCACGAGCAACAGGCAGGGATAAAGCAAAGCAGCATGGAAAAGACTCGGGAGACGGATGGGAGGCAGGTTGAGAGCTGGAAGGCACCTGGGGGCCCTTTCTGGTCCCCTCTGCTCCTTGGCTGTGCCTTCCCTGCAGCTCTGTGGAGATGCAAGGCACTGGATTTATCCATCTCCTCCTAAACACAGCACTGGAGTGGGGACACAGGGATGCTCCACTGACCCCCAGCACGTGTGTACGTGGCTGGGGAGGGATGCAGGGTGCTGGAATCCCTGTCCGGGGTTGAGGAGGGATGCAGGGTGCTGGAATCCCTTCTCGGGGTTAAGGAGGGATGCAGGGTGCTGGAATCCCTGCCTGTGGTTAAGGAGGGATGCAGGGTGCTCATGGTTAAGGAGGGATGCAGGGTGCTGGAATCCCTTCTCGGGGTTAAGGAGGGATGCAGGGTGCTGGAATCCTTGCCCGTGGCTGGGGAGGGATGCAGGGTGCTGGAATCCCTGCCCGTGGTTAAAGAGGGATGCAGGGTGCTGGAATCCTTGCCCATCGTTGAAGAAGGATGCAGGGTGCTGGAATCCCTGCCAGTGGTTAAGGAGGGATGCAGGGTGCTGGAATCCCTGTCCGGGATTAAGGAGGGATGCAGGGTGCTGGAATCCCTGTCCGTGGTTAAGGAGGGATGCAGGGTGCTGGAATCCCTGCCCGGGGTTAAGGAGGGATGCAGGGTGCAGGAATCCCTGTCTGGGATTAAGGAGGGATGCAGGGTGGTTGGAATCCTTGCCCACCGTTGAAGAAGGATGCAGGGAGCTGGAATCCCTGCCCGGAGAGGCAGGAGAAGGCAGTGTGTCCCCAGGCTGCTCCTTTGGACTGTCTCCAGCAGAGGCAGGAAGGTGACAGACAGCGGTCCCCGGGGAGGTTAATTAACGAGCATCTTCTGCGTTCCAACAGGCACCTCCGGCCCCGGGGGAGCCAGGGCAGCAAAGAGCATCGCAGCCACCAGCCGAGCTGCTGGCCACCACCATCTGCCAGCCACGGAGAGGAATCTGGAGCTTTTCCTGGCAGCTCTCGCTCATCACCAGCTGCTCACGCTGGGGCTCGGGGCTGGGGAGAGCCGAGGGCAGGGGTCTGCGTGGGCTCCACACCACCACGGGCACTGCCCCGAGAGGCAGAGGGGGGGAAAGGGAGCGGCGCTGGGATAACTGGCCCAAAATGCATCCCTGCCCTGAGGGAAGAGGCTCAGAACACCGCCAGACTCACCCCAATCTAGCAAGCAGAGCAGAAGAGTCACCCCCTGAACTGCATCAGCCCAGGGTCCACCCCTAAATTCCAGCCACGAGCATCCTCAGAGGCAGCCACGGCTCCAGGAATGAGCAGGAACTCCGGCTGCCATCACCAGAGTGCCACTCGCAGAGCTTTCCTTGGGTCACTGGGAGCAAGGAGCCCGTCTGGCAGCAGCAGAGGTGCTGGGGGTGTGCTGGGGGGACTGGTTTCTCTTCTCAGCTGTCGCCAAAGTCATCGTTGTGGCTGTGAGTGATTCACAGGAGTGCATGAAAAGCCGTGAGTCAGACGCTGGATGCAGTGGGTGGGTGCATTGACTCAGCCACAGCGGGGATGGGGCACGGGGGGCTGCAGCCTCACACGGCCCGGGGCACAGGGCTGCTTGCATGGGCTCACAGGCAGTGCTGCCAGAGGTCTCACACACATGCTGAGCTCCCCATTAGTGCCCTCAGCAGTGTGGGGGAGCCAGGGGGAGGCTCTGCCTCAGCATCACCCTGTCACCTGCCCCAAAAGGGTGCCAAGGGGCCGGGCAGTGCTCTCGCTCAGCCTGGCACTGGCAAAAGGTTTGCACTGCCCTGCGTGGCAGCAGAGGAGGAGGAACCCCCCCAGGTACTCAAGGGGTGCAAATGCTTCCTAAACTACAGCGAACAAACTTTCCAGGTATTCCAGGAGCGCTGAGGAGCGAAGCAACTCTGCCATGCAGCAGCAGAGAGCAGAGGGGAGTTCAGTGCCAGGGCCTGATGCCACCACCAACACCACCTTCACCTCCCAGCCCTGTAGTGCCCCATCCAGGGGGGCTCAGCCCACCTGCAGCGCTGCTTTGGGCAGAGGGGGGCTGCAGGAAACCCTCCAAAAGCTCATGTTTGGATGGCACTCGGTCTCTCCAGTCACTCAGCGGGTGATGGCTGAGCCCCAGCCTCGCCAGAGCTGCCGGCAGCAGCTGGCTCATCCCGCTGACAGCGCCTTCAGTCATGCTCTGCCTCCTGTGCCAAAGCAGCCCGGCAGCCTGGGGACCAGCCCAGAGTGTCACCGCGTCCCACGGCACCCGGAGCCCGCTCTGCAGCACGGAGCGAGGCCGGAGAGCCGCCTGAGGGGGATGTGAGCCCCGGGGGACACAGCGTGGGGCAGGCTCAGGTAGCACTGCTCAGTCCGGGATGCTGGGGAAGTGTTATCCCTGGAGCCACGAGCTCCAAAAGGAGCCGCCAGCACCCAAAAACACGCTCTGCAACGCAAGAGGAGCTGGGAGAGCTGGAACGACGAGGCAAACAAACCCTGATTTAGGACCCCACTCGTTCATCGCTGTCACCGGCGACACCCAGGAGCGGCACCTGCACCCACAGAAAGGGGGATGGGTGCGGGGAGACAACACGAGGGCAGGAAAGGAGAGGAGCCAAGAGCTCCAACACGCGTGGGAAGCCCTGGGCTGGCAGGGGAGGTGGGCTGGAGCCGGAGCAGCCCAGCGCTGCCCAGGGCAGGGGGACAGAGGGGGGTGACACCTCAATCCGGCTGCACCCAGTGCGCCATGAGGGCGGGCACCCCCTCACACCATCCTCCCCGAGGGTGGCGGCTCCCCCGGGACCCCCAGTCCCCCCTCCAAACCACCCTAAGCACAGAGCCGAGCCTCTCTTAGTACAAACTTTGCGAGAGCCCATCCCCGCACCTCAGAAACCTGGGGAATGGGGAAAAACCATGGGAGCCGGGCTTCAAACTTGGGGTGTCATCCCAAAGCGCTGCTGGAGCCCCCCAGCTCGGCGGTCAGAACCCACCTGTGGCCGCTCGCCGCCGGCTCCTTCCCCCGCGCTCCAGCCCCGGAGCCCCGCGCATCCCGGAGAGCGGCGGAGACAGAAGGGAGGGGAGGAGGTGTCCACAGGGAATCGCTCAGAGAGAGGAGGAGGAGGATGGAGACAGCCCCAGCTGGCGTCTCCCGACCGTCCCCAACAGGTAGCAGCGAGCGGGGCGGGGATGGGATGGGGTGGAATGGGATGGGATGGGGGGGACACGATGTCCCCGCGGACTTTGGGAGAGCCCAGGGCCACCATCCCGCTAGGCATGGCTTACCTGGGGACAGAGGCATGGATCCGGCCGGGGGTTATTCCAGAGGCATGGTTTGTTATGGAAAAAGGAGGAAAAGAGCCGTGGGGAAGGGAGGGGAAAAAAGGGAGGGAGGGGAGAGGAAGAGGGGAGGGAGAGACGAGAGGAGTAGGGAAGGAAGGAAAGGGGGAGGGGGGATAAAACGAAATTTAAAAAAAAAAAAAAAAAAAAAAGGAAGAAAATAGAGACAGTTAAAATCTGTCTCCTGCCCACACAGTGAAAAAAGAAATTTCTGACAATCGGAGGAAGGGAACTCGCACATAAACCAGAGGGGGCAGACGGGGGATAACAAAGGAGAGAAGGAGCCAAGACAAAACACGGCGGTAACTGTCCGGGCATACAGCCCCTGGCACAGCCCCGGGGCAAGGATGGGGCACACAGCCTCCCCTCTGCCCAGCCAGGCCAGCTGGGGTCAGGAGGGCCCAGCAGCAGCACCCACGAACCTGGCAGAGTGGCAGAGCACCCCCCATTGCCCCCCAGCCCGTGTCAGGGCTCCCCCATCCCTCCTTCTCCTCCTCTCTGCGCACACCAGGGCACGGTGACCACGACAACCAGCCAAAGTGAGGCCACCGTGGGGACAAGGGACACGGATGCATATCCCCCCCCACCCCACCCTGATCAGATTTCTTATATCCCCCTGGCACGGCACAGCTGCTGGGCACATGAGCCCCCAAAATCTCATCACTCCTCTGGGAGACCACACCCTGCAGGCTCCTCCGGGTGGCCCACACCATGATGTCCCTTTGCCTGGGCTTTTTCCTTTCAGCACACTGCAGAGTATCCCAGGGAACCCGAGTGGCTTGGCAACATCCAGCAGCATCCTGGGCTGGCCACAAAGGCTGCCCCAAAGCTGACCCTGAGCCCGGGCAGGTGCTGCTCCGTGGCACACAGCCCTGCTCCATGGCACACAGGCAGCATTTCTGCTCCTTGTGCTTTGCCAGGACACCGTGTGGCTCTGCAGTGCCCTGCTGGCATCTCTGTCACCCCCCCTGACAGGGACACTGTGCCACCCAGCCTGGCCGCTGTCTCTTTAAAACCTTCATCCCTAAATCTGAATGAGGGGAATCTTGGAGATGAGTGCTTCATTTAAACATCTCATCCAGCACTCCCTTCATTCATTCATGCTCCTGCCCCAGCACGCTCCTGCCAGCACCTCGGGGAGGAAAACCTACATGTTCCCATTCTCCTTGGGATGGATAGAAATCCCTCAAACAACTCCCAGGACCCTGCACACCAAAATCCAGCCCAAGCAAGGCTGTTCTGGCATCTACAGAAAGGTGCAAATGCTGCCACAGGGTCCACTCCTGTCAGTAATTCTCCCACTTGTCCTCTCGTGTTCCCAGAAGCTGGCACTGATAGGGATGAGAACATTCCCTGTTAGAGGGCATCCCTCCAGCTGCCCAGAACAGGGGCTTTGCCACCATCTCACACCCAGCCCTGCATGCGTGCTGCTCCCAAATCCTGCTTTCCATGGCCTCTCTGCAGCTGGGACTTACCCAGGTGGGAGCCAGCTCGAAGGCCCCGAGAGCACTTCCCCAGTGCCAAGGCCAGGGTGTGTTTATTTAAACACACACGTGCTGTTCCTTGGGGACCAGGGATGCCTTGGATTCAGATATCTCCATGGTTACCTGCTCACGGTGGGAGCTGGGGGTGGTTGAACTCTGAAGAGTTCACCATCCACCACCCATCTCCCTGTCCCCCTTCCCCAGAGCTCCTCTCTGCCTCCCCAGCAAGGCTGCTCCAGCTCCAGCGCAGCAGCAGGAGGAGGAGAAGCGAGGTTCTCCCCAAGAACTCGTTCCGTGAATAATTTTACCGGCTCCCGTGGATGACTGGGCACGAATGCAGATCAGCTTCCTCATCCCGAAAGAAAAGACATTCCTGATCGGCACCGAGACAAAGCTGAGCATCTCCTCCCACCACCCAGAGCCAGACAGGAGTGAAATACGGAGCGACAGCATCAGGAGCAGCACTGACATCCCGGCGCTGAGCTGCTGGCATCCCTGGGGAGCAGCGGCACTGCCGGCATTCCCAAGGAGATGCAGGAGCTTCCCCCGGCCCTGCGGGGTGAGAGTCCAAGGGAAAGAGCCAAAAAATGCGGGGCTGCAAAGCCCAGCTAGGCAGGAATGAGCATTTCTACATGTAGGGGCGTCTGACTTTGAGCAAAGCCTCAAAGGTTCGTGGAAGCACCTGCAGATGCCTGAGCCTGTTGTCCAAAGCACTTGGAGCTGATCCCTGGGCTCTGCTGACCCCTTATCCCACCCAGCAGCACTGTGCAGAGTAACCTCAAGGACCTCCAAGGTTCTAACCCACAGCACAGCACAAAATCCTATCTGGTTTTCCTCCTCCTCCTCCTCCTCCTCCCCACACATCCAGCCACAAACATTCCAGGTGCAGACTCTCAGGGGGCAGCTCAGAGGGCAACCAGAGACCAGCAAAGCACAACTTGATGGGGAGAAATTTGCCTGGAAGAATTGGATTTGTCTAGTCTGGAAATCAGAAGAGATTGGGTAGCAGTCTTCAATTATGTAAAGGGTTGCTGCAAAGGGTGTGAGAATAAATTGTTCTGCATCCCCACAGGGATTCTTTTCCTCCACAGGGAATAGGACGAGGCTGTAAATTGTAGATTAGACTAGAAAACAACCACCTCAATGGCAAAGATTATTTAGGCTGTGGGACATACAACAGGGAAGCTGCTGGGATTTGAGAGCAGGCGAGACAAACACCAGTGAGGAGGGCTGGAGGAAGCAGCTTGAGACTGGGAATGGACCCCCACACAAGGTCTGCTCTTCCCCAGGCATTTTAGCACTCAGTGCCTACCTCGAGCTGACTTTTCACTGCTTTCTGCCAAGCAGGAGTGGACCAACAGCTTTTTTGAGGGTGATGCCTCCACCTTCTGCAGTGCCCGTGCTCTTTGTCCTGTGCTTAGGACCCACAGCACATCAGGGAACACCACTCAGGGACCACCTTCCCTCCCAGGGAAGCTGCAGCAGGATGTCATCACCCACCCTCTACGTCCCAGCAGGAATTAGTGGTGGGGTGCAGCTCCCCACCCTCTCTGGAGCCATCAGTACCTGTAAAGTTGACCAGTCTGGATCAGAAACTCCAGTTCCTTATGCCCCTTTTGAGTACCACACTCGTGCCTTTTGAGCTGATCTGTGTGGTTTTTCTACCAAATCAGCCTGTGGGGATTTTAAACAGAGCTAAAGAGACAAGAGATGAAGCCCAGGGCCAGCTGAAAGCATCTTTAAAAACAAAGAAGCCCAGTGTACTCAGCAAAACCTCCAGCCCAGCCGCCAAATTGTCTGCTGGACCCATAGGTGGTGATAGCAGGAGAGATCCAGATATTCACAGATTTCCATCAGGAACAAGTCCTGCTGCCCTGGGGAGAGGAAGCTGCAATTGCCACAGGGAAGAGAAATTGGGCAAGGGGTGCTGTGTGCCTTCCACAGCTGGTAAATACTCAGAATTCTACCCTGGGGCAAAAAAAGCACTTTCCACATGCTCACACTAAGGTTTGTCCCCAAGGAGCTGCCTGTGCCAAACTACAGATTTCTGTTTAACAACAGGAGAGCACATGGAACTTGAAACATCTTTAATAATATTTACTCTCTCGTAATAATATCAACGCTAACAAGGTCAGAGAAGAAAAAAAATCATCCTACATCTCAGGATGTTTATGTAAAGTGAGACTAAACTTTCCTGAAGTAGGAATTTTTCAAAAACCAGACAATCCTCCCTGGAAAATAAAAAAAAAAGAAATTAAAAATTTCAGTAATAAATTTATGAGATGAGGTTGCAAAAGAAAAATACCAGAGTGCTGTGGGAGACAGACAAAAACATGGAACTTTCTCTTTCGGGACTGTACTTTTGGCCAGCTGAATCACAGGGAAGCTGCATGCTGAATGGGATGATCAAGAAGCACTAAATTTTTCTGAAAAAAAAACTCCTAAAAAATCTCATTCACCCATCAGCTAGTGCAGACTGCAAGAAAAATATCAGCAAATAAAAATATCAGTGAATAAAAATTTCAGCAAATAAAAATTTCAGCAAATAAAAATTTCAGGAAATTTCCCTCTGAATGCTCTGGCCGAATTTTGTCACCTGGGTTATGACCAAACAGGCAGCAGCTCCAGCGTGTCACTGAAACCTGAGCACAAAGGATAACTTTGCTCTGCCTGCTGCTCCACCTCAGACCCTCAGTTTATATTCCATTTATGAAACAAGTGCTGTTCTCCACTTCCCAAATCCTACCTTTCAGCTGGAGCACAGATTTTCCTGGCACTCGTTCTGCCTCACTACCCAGCCTCCTGTGTTTAGAATGCCTCTGCCATGTGGGAAGCACGCAGGGACCTCTGCTCTTCCCCTGTCCCTCTGTGGCTGCAGGTGCCTATATTTCAGCCCAGATATTTTTATCCACTTCCCCACCCTCCCCATCCCTGCCTGGGCTGTCTGACTCAAATCTGAGCCATTCCACAGGGTCTGTCTCACAGCCCAGTCAACACAAAGGCAACTGGTGCCAAAAACCCATTTCTTTCTGATCTGATTGTTTGTTTTCCTGCCTTTCCAGTTTGGGATTTTTGACAGGGAGCCATGTGAAACCAACTGCTCATTGTTTACTGGGAAGCCTGCGGCAGCATTTTAGTCATTTCGCTCACCAGAGGACCCGAGGAGATGATGGAAAGTCAATTAGCTCCCTGCAAAAACCTCTTTGCCAAAGCTCTTTGGTGTCCACACATGCAGAAAAGCCAACCCAAACAAGAGGCCAGGCAGGACCAGGGCAAAGCTGCTCCTTGCTGTGCTGCCCAGTTTCCTCCTCCCCTACTCCCCAAAAACCACCCTGCTCCTTATCCACAGCTGATCCAGAGGGTTTGGAGAGAAGCCCAACAGGGCAGAGTCCCTGAGAGGGCAGCTCCATCATCCAGCATCTTCCCAGCTCCTCCAAAAAGCTCCTCGTGCTCGGGCAGGATGGGCAGATCCTCACCCTGGTGAAGCTCTGGTGGCAATCCAAGAGCCAGATGGAGTCAGCTCCTCCCTGAGACAGCCCAAACACACCACCAGGTACAGTGGCTGCATGGCACTTCTCCCAGCAAACCTTCAGGCACGTGTGGTTTTTTAAAATCTCCTCCAAGACAACTTCTCAGCATCCCCAGAACACAAAGCAGAACCGAGTGTTATCCCAAAATAATTAATAGATGTGTGGGTTTTCAATGCCAATGTCCCTTGGCACCTGCTGGCAGCTCCTTCCCAACCCCAGGGCTCATCCAGGTGGTTTTAAGCCAGGCTTTGATGGATTTTTCAAAGCCCCTACTCTTCTCCACCCATGTAGTGCAACAGAGTGCTCCAGATTCCCAAACACCCAACAGCAGCATTTTGTCCTCTTCAGCTCCTCCACCCAGCTGCAGACCTCACCAGCAGCTTTGTTGTTTTTCACATTATTAAAATATTAGTGAATTATTAAAAATATTTTTAACAAGCACAGCTTAGGGCTGGGTCCCAAATGGTTCCAGAAACAAACATAATGTTCCTGCACTTACAGTAATACTGAAATGGACCAGAAAACATTTTACTATGAGTTCTCCTGATTTTATTCCTATTCAAGTCAAGCATAGCTCCTAAATCATTGCTTTGTGTATTATATTTGTGATGTTATCAGTTGTATGCCCTTCCCTCATAAAACATTTACCTTCACCAGATGAAGGGAGGGTTCAGCACCTCCAGCTGCAGTAGGCAGCCAGTTTGTCACAAACTGTTCTAAAGATTTTTTTTAAAAGTCAACATTTAATAGTTTTGCCTTTTCAATGCTAAGTTTATAGGATGCCAGAGGATGAACAGAGCCTTTTGAGAGCAGCACAGAAATTCTGCAGGTGGCCTGTGGGAAAAATAGTAACAGTAAGAAGACTTTTAGAAAGTTAGGAAAGTAAGTTTTAGAAACAGAAGGAGTAGAGAAACAGAATTAGTTGTAATTGTAAAGTTTGAAGGTAGATAAAAGTTTTAATAGTACAGTAAGCAAAGACATTAAACAACAGTTTGAGTTTTTAGCTTGGCTAAGATAGACCTTAAGCCTGCAGAAAAATATGCTTAGCAAGACAGTGGAAAGTTTTAAACTTACTAATGGTGTATTGTGTATTGTTAATAGAGAGCAGACAA
The DNA here is from genome assembly GCF_048771995.1 of Taeniopygia guttata. Taxonomy (NCBI): domain Eukaryota; kingdom Metazoa; phylum Chordata; class Aves; order Passeriformes; family Estrildidae; genus Taeniopygia; species Taeniopygia guttata. Next base: position 30,456,822 of record NC_133033.1, read on the forward strand.
GCCAGCATTGTGTGAAGCAGGTGTATGTGTGCTTTTAATGACTGGCTAAAACAACTATCTGTAAGCTTAGCAATATGCTATTGGCCAGAAAGTTTTTAAAATGCTCTGTGACAAAGAAATCTTTAGCTGCTACTAACAATTCATGAGCTGTTGCCATCTTTCAGTTGTCTCAACCATGTAATGAGGCTGATGCTGCAATAAAGTCCAAGAAACATATCCCAACAGTCCTGTCCCATTTGTGCAACCTCCAACACAGTTGCCCAACCTGCCTTCAGCTCCCCAGTCTTTTCCAGCCCTGGCCCAGGCAGAAGCAGGAGTCAGGCACAATTTTATCCTCACCCCAACTCCCAGACCAGGGAACCCCAGGAAGCTCAAAATCCATCTGATATTCCTGCTCCAAACACACTCACCCCAACACCTGAAGCTCAGCAGCCCCAGGAATTCTCACAGGCTGTGCCTAATCCACTCCTTTGGAATGTCCAGGGGCTTGGCAGCTCCAGCCTCATTCACCTGCTTGGATCAAGAGGAATTTAGCACAAAACATCATGGAATAGGATCACTTAGTGTCTTGGTTTGAACAGACAGGTGTCTGCTAAGGAAGGCAGGAGCCTCCCCTGAAATGAAAAATTTAAACCCTCTCCTTATGAATTATTATGATTTTGAAATTAAGGACCTCTCAGCAAAGGTATGGGAGCAGGAATAACAGTTCTTTACTAGGAAAATTAAAATACAAATGCAATAGTACAAAAAAAAAAAAAAAAAACTAACAAAAAAACTCACTGAGAGAGCCAGAAGAGGCCCTGTCCCCCTGTGGGTCAGGGAGGTGGCAGCAGTCCCATCCCAGGGTGGCTCAGCCCTCCTGCAGTGCCAGCTGTGCTTCTGCTGGAGCAGGATCCTGCACAAGGGGGGAGTTTTCCTCTGGAGCTCCAGGGCTGGGGGAGATGGGCCTGGGCTCCTCTGGGAATGCAGTGGGAAGAAAGCTGCTCCTCTGGGAATGCAGTGGGAAGAAAGCTGCTCCTCTGGGAATGCAGTGGGAAGAAAGCTGCTCCTCTGGGAATGCAGTGGGAAGAAAGCTGCTCCTCTGGGAATGCAGTGGGAAGAAAGCTGCTCCTCTGGGAATGCAGTGGGCAAAGGCTGCTGTGCTGTTCCCAGGTCAGATTGTATCCAGGTAGGAATGTTGGCTCCTCCCCTGGGCACAGCATCTCCCCATGGGATGATGGAATTTTCTCAGCCATGCAGGGACACTCACTGGCCATGAACAGCAGAGATCTCCTGCAGGGAGGATGGGCTGTGGGAGATATAAAGAAAAAACTGCCCAATGAACAGAGGATAATGCCCCAGCTCTGACAGATGGGAATTGAATACACACCCCTGAGACACTTAGGTTGGAAAATACCCACAAGATCATCAAGTCCAAAGGAATCTGTCCTTTCTGTCCACTTTGCTCTCCAAAAACGAACTGGATTTTATTCCCCAAGCCTTTAACTGATGAATTTAAGAGACAGTGGCTCCCCCAGTGGGATCTGACCCACGGATTCGATGCCAGAGGGCTGCAAAAAGACCTTAACACTGCAGAGGGGGTCACTGCACAGCCACCATGCCTGGTCCAGCCATGCTGCCAGCCTGCCCCAGATTTATCTGAACACACCAAAGAGCTCAAGATCCCCTGAGCAAAGCTGAGAGCTGGTGATGGGCCTCACCAAGGAGCCCCAGTGCAGTTTCCATGGGGGGTGATCCTGCCCAGGGAACAGGGAGGCACACAGCAAGGCAGCCAGAATCCCCAGGGCTGCTCAGGCTTGCAGGCACAGTTCCAACACATGATAAACAACAATATTAGTGAAATAATGTCTAAACAGAGCCAAATAGTATCCTCTTGCCAGCAGGCAGAGAGGGAGCCTCACTGCAGGAGGCACCCAGAGATATATATATATGAGAGAAACTTAGAATGCTGACGAGCTTCTTTTTGGCACCTCTTTCCTGCTGGTGCAGTTTTTCCTCTCAATCACAGTTTCTCCTCTCAATCCCAGTTTCTCCTCTACACCAAACAGAGTTTTTCCTCGCCCCATGGCTCTCCTGGTGGGACAGTCAGGATTTGTATGGATGCAGAGTCACATCCTTGGAGTGATGTCTGCATCCCCTCCAGAAAGGTTGCTTGCAAAGTCCCATTCTATGGAATGCTTTATCCCATCCCTGGAAGGCTTCCAGGCCACGTTGGAGAGGGTTTGGAGCAAGCTGGTCTAGTGGAAGGTGTTGGCAATGGGGTGGAACTAGATGGTCTTTAAGGTCCCTCACAACCCAAACTGTTCTGTGATTCCCACCCCTGGACAGAGGGAAATCCCTCTTTCAGCCCCAAGGACTCCAGCTTTAGGCAAACTAGGCACAGACCCCACAAAGACAAATCCTGAATGCCTCCCCTGGGCATGATGCCTTGTGAAGGCTGACCTAGAGCAGAGACTAGGCTGAGTTAAAGAATAAAGTAGGGATCTTTTTAAGAGGCCTCAATGGATCCACCTTGGGCAGCACAACTCAAAATGGCCAAAAAAAATGGACAACTGATCACAGGGTCTTATACTTTTATAAGTTTTGGTCTGTTGGCATATTGGAATTAATGGTCAAATTACAGCTTTAGCCTATGAAGTCCCATTTTTCTTTTCTCTCTTCAGCCCACGTTGTTTGTGCTCTTGGGCTGAGATTTGGATCATTTGTCCTTGGGTCACCCAGCTAGAGAAGGAATTGTTTTGTCTCCCTGCTCTGTGCAGAGAGTTCACCATGCCCTGATGTGAAGCCCAGACCCACACACTAAAGCAGCACAGAGTCTGAAAAATATAAAAGCTAAACCCTGAGGCATCAGGCACGCAGCACAGCTCAGGGAGAGGCAGCTGGAGCAGGGTGAGGAGGGGCAGCAGCTGCTCCTGCAGAGCCATAGCTGTGCTCCAATGCTCCCATCTAATCCCCAAGCTGCTCACCTGAAACCAGCACATATCCTAAGCCATCCTGCCCTGCTCTGATCCCTCTGCTTGCTGCAGCCACTGACAATGGGTGTTAAAGCCTTACAGGAGCAGCTGCCAGCAGCTGGATTTGTGAAAGCTGGGAGCTCTGAGCCAGCTCTTATCAGCTTTAATACAGCTCTCCCCATGTGTCTGCCAGGAAAAAATGAGGTTTCAAGGGGTCTCTGTGGAAATTTGGATCCAGATAATTCAGCTAAATCCAGGGGAAGCTGGTAGCCCCAGAGGAAAAACATCACCTGCAGCACACAGAAAGGCAGCACAGCTCTCCTCAGCTGAAGGCTGGTGTGCCAGTCCAGGTCCCTGTCGGAACTCAGAATGTCCCTCAGACATTTTTGGATGCTCCAGGCCCAGGTCAGAAGCATTTGAGACCCTGGCAGGCAGCTGGAAACAGCTGTGATTTTGGGTTTGAACTATGGAATGATTTACCAACCTTGCAGGAAGAACAAGAAGTCACAAATGTTTAGCTATTATAATAGAAGTAGTCACAAAGTAGAGGGAAGAATTTTTGAGTGCTGTACAGGGGGGTTTTAGTTTTGTACATGGGGGTCAGAGGGTTTAAGATGGAGGGATTTGGGCCTGCCCTGTCCTCCCTCTTTCTCCTTCCTCACCTCCATGTTCTTGGTGATGTTGGTACTCACAAATTGGTTTAGAGTAGAAAAGCACCATTTAATATAGGTAGTAGGTATTGGGGAAAAACTATAAACATTTAACATGTAATGTACCATATAAAAGACAGCAGCAGCCCTGGGCAGGGAGAGAAGAAGCAGTCGGGAGTCAGAGAGGGTGTCAGGGTGTGTGTGTGCCTCTGCCTGAGCTGTGAGCAAACCACAGCAGCCCGAGAAGAAAATCTTTTAGATAACTTGCAATAAACTGCCTTGAGACTGGACAACAAGAGACTGCTGAGCCTTTCTTGGGAAGCACGGGTTGGAGGAGAAGTTTTTCCACCACACGGAGCCACCCTGCGACCTAGGGTGGTCTTTGGCAGGTCCCAGGCATTTCCCAGAGGCCAGCAGGATGCTGAAATGTCTTACTGAGGCAGCCCAGCTGTGAATTCCTCTAGGACAAACCTGGAGTGATGACATTGACTGTGCCAAGGAGAACCTGCAGTCCCAAAAGCATGTGAAAAATGAAGATTATAAGAAGGCAGGGGAAACACAGAAACGAGGCCTACATGTACCAGCTCTGAGCACAGCCTGTTACCCAGCTGATGTGGAACAGAAGCTACTGCACTATTTTTAAAATCTGGAAAAGCAGACCTGGATTGAGCAATGGAATAAGGGAGGAAGGAAATTGTTCTCATGAGCTGAAGCTGAGTCTCTCTGTTCTCACCTCCCTCCCTTCTGCAGGACCTGCTGGGCTCACCCTGACCCACCTCACCTGGGCAGGGCTTCAGAAAGCTTCTCCCTGTTTCCCTCAGGATTTCACCTCAGGGATGCCTGGTGGAAATGATGCTCCAAAACAAGAGCTGCTGCTTCGCTCTGAGGAGAGCAAGGAGAAGATTCAGCTCCAGTCTCCCCCCTCGCCTTCCCTAGGAGCTCACATTTGGGCAGTTCCAGCTGAAGGCAGCCAGGAGCTGAGGGAATTGTTGCTGGGAAACTGTTCAGGAGCCCTGGCTGGAGGAACACCTCCAGTACAGGGCACAAGCAGCACAGGCTGGCACCAGGGGCTGGCCCCTGGATTTGGGCACTTAATCCCAGCCCAGGAAATTGCCAGTCAGACCCTTATTTAGGATGCTGATCGAGTCAGAAAATCACATCGGCTAAGCAAGCAGGATGGGGTGTCCTGGCCTTCTGGGTCCCCTTAAAGGTTTTGTGGGGTTTGTTTTTTCCCCTCAAACCACTCCAGGGCCAGGGCAAACTTGCTCCCCCCCACCCCACACCTTGGTCTCCAGGTTCCTGGACCAGCTTCTCCTCTCAGGCTCTTTTCCAGGGTGGATCCATGAGCACTACATCCCTCTGCCTGGGGACAGCTCACTGCCACCAGGGACAGCATCCTTTGTCATTCCACAGGCTGGAGATGAAACCACCACCCTGGAATGCCCACCTTTGTCCTGCCTGCCCCCAGGAACATGTCAGAGCCTGCAATGAGCTTTGCTCCTCTGCCACTGCAGGCCTTGGGGATTTGGCTGGCTGGATCCAACCTCCCAGAGGGACCACAGCGACCCAGGGGATGCAGGAGGAAGTTTCCTACACTAAAAAATACTGTTTCCTACATTAAAAAATACTGTTTCTTCCACACAAAAAAAGCCCACAGCAACCCAGGAGATGCAGGAGGAAGTTTCCTACACTAAAAAATACTGTTTCCTACATTAAAAAGTACCGTTTCCTACACAAAGAAACCCTTTCCTTGCACTGCCTTGCTGAGTAAACTGTACTATATAACAGTGCCAGGCACATGGTGTGAATTTTGGGACTGTGCAGGGCCAGCAGTTGGGCTCGATGATCCTTGTGGGTCCCTTCCAACTCAGGCTATTTTGTGACTGTAAAATCTGTATTTTGCACAAGCTAGATCTCTTCCATTTCATGATAAGCACATGCACCCCTGCTGTAAATCTGCCTGCTGAGCCCCACCAGCTCCACAGCATTAAAGCTGCCCCATGGAGGTTTCACCCTCACTTCAGGATGGGTTTCTGCCTGCCCTGAGCCCAACAGAACCCACCTCCAGCCTGCTGCCACACGAGACAAATTTCTTCCCCTTCTGGCCAGCTCTGCTCACTGCCAAACTCATCCAGCACAGACAGCAGATGGTTAAATAAATGTTTGCTGCACAAGGCACTGCCTTGAGGTGCTTTTTTGAATTTCAGCCCTTTCCCCAGTGCCCAGTGTGGGGATTATGGAGAGCAGATCGCTCATTCCTCTTGCTCTGAAGCCTCCCACTGCACAGCTGGGGTGCAGCTGCCCTCCTGCTGCCAGCCCAGAGGGACCTTGGCTGCAACTGCAGCAGCTCCCAAATCCAAACCTGGGAGCTTTAGGGCAGCAGATGAGCCAGGTCCTTGTCACAGGCCCAGCAGATGTGATGGAAAGAGCCAAAAGCACGGCCCCAGATGCAGCAGGAACACGCAGGGATGGAGAGTGGTTTATAGAAAGCTGTTTGTGCATCCCCCAGGGAATCGCCTCCCTCCTCACTGCCCATTGCTGGGGAGGAATCAGGAGGAAAGTGCAGCAGAGCTGCTCCCCCAGCCCAGGATCTGTTTTTCCTGCAGGTGAAGGATGCTCCTGGCCCTCCTCCCTGCACCTCCCAGCCCAGGCTAAGCACGTGTGGGACACAGATCTCAGCTGGGGCCACCGAGTGCTGCCGTGCAGCTCTAATAAAACGGGATAATAGCAACTGGAGGGTGAATTAAACATATGAATCACTTCCTCTGCTGGCTTTTCCTGCTCCTGTTGTTCCCCTTGGTTGGAGCTCAGTGAGAACATCCATTTCCTGTCCCCCCCCCTCTCTGCAGTGAACACCAAGGGGGGTGATTATTGTCTCATCGTTTCCAGCTGGCAACCAGGAAGCTGTGCCAACACTCCTAAGGCCAATTCTCCATCACAGGGCAAAGCAGAACCCTCAGGCTGCCCCTGGCCCTCAGGGGGCAGCTCCAGCTGCCATCCAAACCTCACCTGCCTGTCCTGATGCAGCCTGGGGTTCTCTCCATCTCCTGTGCACAGCCCATGCTCTTTGTGCAGCCTCCACGTTCCTGAAGGATGGGTGCACAAGCACCCTCAGACCTCTCAGCACCTTACAGCCCTCCCTGGATGAGGCTGGGCACAGCTGCCACCAGCCTTCAAGGGTACCAGACAGCACACTCCTTTTGGGAAAAAAAACCCAAAAGAGCATTTTCCCCCCCCCAAAAAAAGGCCATTTCCCCCCACCAGCTCAGCCCCAGCCTGGCACCAGGGCATCAGTGGCACAGGAAAGGGCAGCTCAGAGCCCTGAGGTGGCTCATTTGCAGAGGACACTGTGGCTCTCCTGCCATCTCCCCTACCCTGGGAGCAATCCTGCCAGCCCAGCCTGTAATTAGGAGCAGCAGAAAGCTCAGGCAGCCCTGGGGAGGGGTCTGGTCCCCACATGTCAGAACCCAGGACATCCCTCTGGCTGCCCTGGCTGGCTCCAGACCCTGGCAGAGGGCTCAGAGACCTTGGCACAAGTCAAAAACATCTGTGGCTTTGATTTTAGCCTGTGGAAAAAGCTGCCAACTCTGGATGAGGAATTACAAGCCACAAGGGTTTGAGTAGTGTGGTAGTTGATTTAACACAGGGTGGAAAAGCAGAATTTTGGGACTTTTTAGAATGGGGTTCAAGGGAACAAGATGGAGGGATTTGGGCATGTCCTGACCTTCTTCTCCTTCTCCTTTCCCTCCATGTCTTGCTGTGATGGTGACACTTTTCTACTGGTTGAAGGTAGAGACACACTGTCCAACAGAAATGATAGATATTTGCACATTATTGTAAACATTGTACAGGTAGTTTTTAGTGTGAAATGTAAACACTGCCCTAGAGGGCAGACAGAATGCCATGGCCGAGCTGCTGGGCAGAGCTCAGCAGGTCAGAGAAAGAATGTTCTAGATAAGGGAAAATAAACAACCTTGAGAAGCCAACCCTACACATTCCAGACTCCTCTTTTGGCTGCACGAGCTGGGAGAAAAAGACTTTTACATTCTCGGGGTCACCTCGACACCCACCCTGGTGGGACATGGCAGCACCAAGGTCCCTCCCCAGCTCCCTTCCCTTTATCTCAGCTGCAACATGGAGTGCTCCAGCTCCCAGCTAATGACAGCCTGCAAGGAGCTGCTGCCAGAGGAACGAGCCAAGAGGGACCCCCCGAACCAGCAGGAAGCCTGGCAGGCACAGACGCTGACAGGACATCTTGCTACAGCTGAAAGGCAGATGGATGCAGCCATCACCACCCAGAGTCCCCATTAAAAGCTCTGCCCACAGCCTGGGGAAGCAGCTCAGCAGGGGAAGGCTTTGGCACCAGCTCTTCCTCCCACTTGGGGACTCCTGGGCTGTCCCTCCTCGCTCTGCTGCCAAGGGAAAGGATGCACAGCAAAGCAGAGCTTGCAGAAGCCCCGAGCCAGGCTCTGGTGGGACCATGAGGCACCATGGCTGCAAAGTCCTTTTGGGTTATCAGGGAGCCACGGCCTCTGCAAAGGTGCGGGAGGCCGGGAGAGACAGAGCCCTCCTCATCTCAGCATCAGGAGCTGCCTCAGGGACATTTGTTTCATGCCTGGAGGTCTTCAGTGCACACCTAGGAGGGCACTGAGGGTTTGGGATGGCAAATGAAGCTGCAGGTCCCTGTGCCAGCAGCACTCAGGCACAGAGCAGGGACAAGGCTCCAGATCAACCTCCCTCGCACTGATGGTGCTGAAGGGAGAGCTGCAGCTCTGGGCAGGGCTTGCTGAGGTCAAACACCTCGGTGCACCAAGGTTCTCAACCCTGGGAGCACTCCAGAGCACAACTCTGAATTGCCATGCTGAATAATCACCTTTTCTTTGCTGTCTGAGACAGCTGAGCGTTGAAGCGCTGCAATTTCCTGGTGGGGAAAACTGTTTTGTCAGCTGAAGGAAGAATAAATTGGTGCAGTCAGAATTTTCATCCACCTCCCCTCAACGTGAGCTCCTCCCGTCCCCCACACAAGGCTTCCAGCACCTCAGGTGCCAAACACAACAGTTCCTGCCATGATCCATAAATAGCTATGGAAAAGATTCCCAAATTCTCAGAGGGAGAATTTGGTGTGACCACGGTCACACCATGGTGCCAGAAGATCCTGTCAGAGTAGACACCATCTGCACCTCTAAGAAAGGTTAAAGTAACAGCAGAATAGTTCCATTGCAGCAATAAAAGCAGATTTAATCATAAAAGGAAGATTTTATGAGTCCCTGGGATATGCCACAAAACATACATCAATGCCTCTGTGCTGCAAACACTTCCCAAGCTGCAGGGAGTTTACAACAAGAATTCCAAGAAAGAATTCCAGCTCCATGGGAGACAGGGAGGAACAGACCAGAACATCAGGCCAAGGGGTGTCTGCAGAGATCCCAACCACAGTGAGACTGAAAAGAGCAGGGATTCAGGAGCAAGCAGCACCGGGTGAGAGGTGGGAGCTCAGAGTGGTCCATTGCAACAAAAACCCAACAGAAACAACCCTAAATTCATCCCAAAGCACAATGAATTTAGAACAACAGACAGATCATCTCCTTGGTGTTTGGTTGGGTTTTTTTTTTCCTTATACACAAACACAATTAACCTGCAGGATTCATCAGCACACAGCTAATTGAGAGCGAGGGCTCAAGGGAGCTGCACACAGAGCAAGCAAAGAGCACACACAGCAAAGAGCACTGCCTGGGGATGGGATAAAATGTCCCTCAGGGTGGTGTTCTGCCCTGGTTTGGAAAGACCAGGAAGGTCTGCTAAGGAAGGCAGGAGCCTCCCTAGAAATGGAAAATTTAAACCTCCTCTTCTCTGAATTACTGTTGTTTTGAAATTAAGGGGCTCTCAGGCAAAGATATGGGAACAGGAATAACAGTTCTGTACTAGGAAAATTTAAAATAAAAATTCAGTAATACAAAAAAACACTGCCAGAGCCAGAACATGCCCTGGCAGGCTGTGGGTCAGGGTGGTGGCAGCAGTCCCATCCCATGGTGGCTCAGCCCTCCTGCAGTGCCAGCTGTGCTTCTGCTGGAGCAGGATCCTGCACAAGGGGGGAGTTTTCCTCTGGAGCTCCAGGGCTGGGGGAGATGGGCCTGGACTCCTCTGGGAATGCAGGGGGAAGAAAGCTGCTCCTCTGGGAATGCAGTGGGAAGAAAGCTGCTCCTCTGGGAATGCAGTGGGAAGAAAGCTGCTCCTCTGGGAATGCAGTGGGAAGAAAGCTGCTCCTCTGGGAATGCAGTGGGAAGAAAGCTGCTCCTCTGGGAATGCAGTGGGAAGAAAGCTGCTCCTCTGGGAATGCAGGGGGCAAAGGCTGCTGTGCTGTTCTCAGGTCAGATTGTATCCAGGTAGGAATGTTTGGCTCCTCCCCTGGGCACAGCATCTCCCCATGGATGATGGAATTTTCTCAGCCATGCAGGGACACTCACTGGACATGAACAGCAGAGATCTCCTGCAGGGAGGATTGGCTGTGGGAGAGATAAAGAAAAAACTGCCCAATGAACAGAAGATAACTGCCCCAGCTCTGACAGATGGGAATTGAATACACACCCCCAGGCACATCTTGCAGCCCAGGACAAGTTCCCTGGTGGTTTCCCACAGGGGTGTGCCACCAGCAAGCTGCTGCCCAGGGGCTCAGGTATCCTTACCAAGGGCTTGGCTCTTTCATGTTTTAGGTTGAAAGGTGTAGCTGGGTGTGTATTCTGTCATTACCCGTTAGAGCTGCGGTAGTTATCTTTTGTTAATTGGGAAGTTTTCTTCATTTGATCTACAACTTATCTTCTTTCTGAAGAGATATCTTCTGTTGATGGGTTATTGAGTCTCACTGTATGATTGATAAAATTACATCATCTCATTGTGAGATGCTCTGTTCAGAGAGAGGAGCTAAGCATTTTTACTTGGATATAATTTAAGATTTGGAACGCTACAATTAGCCTTTTTTTTTTTTACTGGATTCTTAGAAGAGTAGCTTTTTTTCTTTACTGCATTCTCAGAAGAAGACCAGACCTATCCATAGCAGCCCTGGAGCTCCAGAGGAAAACTCCCCCCTTGTGCAGGATCCTGCTCCAGCAGAAGCACAGCTGGCACTGCAGGAGGGCTGAGCCACCATGGGATGGGACTGCTGCCACCTCCCTGACCCACAGGCTGCCAGGACATGTTCTGACTCTGGCAGTGTTTGTTTTCTTTTTTTTTTGTACTATTGCATTTGTATTTTAATTTTCCTAGTACAGAACTGTTATTCCTGTTCCCATACCTTTGCCTGACAGCCCCTTAATTCCAAAATTACAGTAATTCAGGGGGAGGGGGTTTACCTCTTCCATTTCAAGGGAGGCTCCTGCCTTCCTTAGCAGACACCTTGCTTTCAAACCAAGACATTTAGTCAGATCAGAGAGAAATGAAGGAGATGTGAGTCCCTCTCAGCCAGGGAAGGTTATGCTGGCATTGGAGAGGGCTGGCATAAGGAAGGGGTTTGCCTTTCCTGGATAAAGCACTGGCCATCTCCAGGGCCATACAGGAGGACAGGGAGCTGGATTCCCTCAAAGACAAACATTTGGGACTCAGGGATACATCCAGCTCTTCTCAGGCCCTCTTTATACACAGGGGGATCATCAGGCAATCCCCAAACTTCCCCACATTCCTGAGGAGCTCATGAGCTGCCTGTCCCACCCCAGACCCTGAGAACTGCCAGGGATGAGGAAAGCAAACCTTCCCAGAGATTTCTGGAGGGAAGTTCACTCTGCCCAGCAGCCAAGAAAAATGACTGCTCAAACCCACTGCAACTGCTGGGGGGAGAGAGGAGAATTGTTCAGAGGGGAATTGTTCAGAGGGGAAAAGGGATGGGGTAGTGACCCACTGCCTTCCACCCCCTTCCCTGTGCTCCAGAAAGGCACAAACCTCCCCAGTTTGGCTAATTACATCCTGTCCTCACCAGAGGCCTTAAACCTCCTAATGAGAACAAGTTGCTTCTACTTGCAGCATCACTGAGACAATCCCCAGCCCCATGTGGGGCAGTGCCACCACCTCTCATGACCCTCCCAGCTCTCAGAGCCAGCAAATATACCTGCAGAGCACAGACAAGCTCAGTTTTATTTCACAGCCCTCTGTAGTCTTCTCTTTCCAGATTTTACACCACCTGAGCTCAGAATTAGTTTGGTTTTTAAGCACCCACAGCTCTCTGCAGCAAGCATCACACAGCTCCATCAATCTGGATCCTGCTGCTTCCAGCTGAAGCCCCTTAGACTCCACAAAGAATCCAAAATCAATTCATTCCCACACCCTCTCTCTGAGCCACTGGTGATTTCACAGAGAAACAGCTTCAGGTAGTGCCCAGCCCAGCAGGGAGGCTGATGGCAGCAGGAATCTCCAGCATCACGGCTCAGGGAGGAATGGATCTGGCAAGGAGACCTGTCCCAAACCTCCTCTGCCTGCCAGAAGAGAGGCAGGATGGGGCTTGGGGCACTCCTGATCCCCTTCCAAGAGCACAGCAGCAATTTCCAGGCAGCAATGCTGACAGGCATCTCCCAGCTGGGCCAAGTGCTCCAGGCCATTCCTCAAGTCCCTTGGAGCAGAGCTGTCCCCAGGGAGATGTAAAGCAGGATGAGAAGGAGTGACAAGGCCTGGAAGAGGATGTTTTACAGCTCGAGCCAGGCAATGAGAAAATCATTCATCTCCAGCAACTGATTCGGCACCCAGGAGGTTTTTATTTTATTACTTTGGAGATGGCTGAGGGTGATTTATTGATCAGAGATGCTGCTGAACAATTAAAGTGAACGCTGCATCTGGATGCTCACAGGACATCTGGGCAGAGTTCAAGGGTGCCAGTGATGCCTTGTGAAGGCTGACTGAGAACAGAGGCTAAACACAGCTGAAGAATAAAGCAGGGATTTATAAGGAAGCCTCAATGGATCCACCTTGGGCAGCACAAGAGCCCAGCCAGGGCTACAACCAGGATGGACCAAAATGGCCACAAAATGGACAGCCAGTCACAGGGGCTCTCACTTTGATCAGTTCTGCTCCATTTGCATATTGGAGTTAATTATCCAGTTCCAGCTCCAGCCCAGGCAGTCCCACCCTGCCTGTTTTTCTCTCTTCAGCCCACGTTGTTTGTGCTCTTGGGCCTGAGATTTGGATCATTTGTCCTTGGTCCCCAGCTGGAGAAGGAATTGTTTTGTCTCCCTGCTCTGTGCAGAGAGCTCAGCATCCCCTGATATGAAGCCCAGACCCACACACTAAAGCAGCCCAGAATGTGAAAAACATAAAAGCTGAACCCTGAGGCATCAAGAGGAGCACCCTGGAGTGCAGTGCCAGGAGATGCCTTTGGAGGCACTGAGAGCAGGGAAGAAGGCAGGGAGCTGCTGCAGGGGGGATGTGCCACATGGCTGTGGGGTGCTCAGGCACAGCAGGAGCAGAGGGGACAGCACAGGACACGAGCATTCATCCACAGGGTCCTCCTGACCCAAACCTCCCTCTGGTCCATCACAACTGCAGACCACTTCGGTTTCAAAAAAGAAGAAGAAGAAGGTTCCAAACAGACAGCACATCCATGCTCTGGTGCCAGCAGAGCAGATTCTCTTCTGCAGCATGGTCCTGACCTGAGCTCAGCCCCCAGCCCAGGAAAAAGGAACAACACCAAGACTCGACAACTCGCTGCATAAACCCTTCACTTTTTGGTACAACTCCACCATAAGGATCCCTCCAAGGGGAAAGGGTCCCCCAGTGCATGGCCAGGAGCAGCTCAGAGGTGGTTTGGGGCCAGGTGGGGGATTCCTTCCCCCCAGGTGTGACCAGGTGTGTGACCAGAATCAGCACAGCAAGGAAAGCCTTGAGGAAATGTTGAGTTCAGCTGCTGCGAGACAACGAGGAGGCAGAACCAAAAAGCCTGTGCAACGGAGCAAAAACTCTCTAGGAGGGACTGGGGTCAGGAAGCATCCCTGGGGCACCCCAGCGATGCCTGCCCAGCTCTCCAACCTCCTCTGGAGCAGCTCGCCGTGGGCAGGAGCCCCATCTGCCGGCTTGGCCACGGAGGATGCACATTCCAGCTCCGCAGGGCGAGGGGAAATCTCCAAGGCACGCAGCTTCCAGCTGAACAGCCAGCGGGGATGCTCCAAGGCAAACACATCCACATCCAGCCCAGCTTCCCCTCTTCATTCCACCACAAAACCAGCTTCACCAGGCCACTAAAACCTTTACCAGGCAACGCAAAAAAAAAAAAAAAGAAAAATAAAAAAAAAAATCTGCAAAAGGAACCCAAAAAAATCGGCGAAAATCACCTGCTGCCAAGCAGCCACAGCAAAGCTGTGCACTGCTTTGCTCCTCACACACACCAGCACAGAGATGCACCCACTCTCCACCTGATGCAGCACTAATATTGTACCCATCACCTCCAGCAGGGTGGAAGTCAGCCCCCAGAGCCCGAGGAACAAGCACCAGCAGAGAAGGTGGGCTGGGAAAACCAAGAGGCTGCTGCCAGGGGAGCAGAAACACTAAATATTTACACAGCCTGCCATCAGCCCTCAGGCAAGGGGGTGGCAACTCTACAATTTGAGAATTTAAAAGTGCAGCCAGCATAACAATTTTTGCATCACTAAAAGTGCAAGAAAATTACTTAAACATACCCAACAGGGGGAATTAAACTGAGCCAGGACAAAAGGAACCAAGTGCTTAAGGAGTGCAAAGAAAAATCCCAGCTCCTGGGGGTTTGATGGGGTTTAGTGGTCAGGAGGTATCAGTGCCTGCAAAACACAAAGGCACTGCTCACCCACCACCAGAACAGAGCCAGGATTGGGGTGGGAAAACACCCAGACTACAGCCAGCAGCACCAAAGGGGTTCCCAAGGAGGAAATATCCCCTTCCCTGGGCGCTGCAGGGGAGATGATGCTGCAGTCTGATCACACCCCTGCCTTCATGAACCAGGCAGGGCCAAGGGGGAGCCTCAGAGGAACAGAACAGCCCAACCTCCCCCAGAGAGCCAAACTAGGAGCTAAGAGCCCTGGGCTGAGTTTAATGCAGCCTTTGGTGCAGGGTGTGGGTGGGATGCCCAGGTCAGAGCAGCTGGGACCCAGCTTTGGAGGTGAAGAGAGGTGAGAGCAATGTCCCATCACCCAGGTGCCACTGATGCTGCTCCCAGGTGAGCCAAGACACACTGCAGGAAATAAAGTGTCACCTTGGGGGAGCAGTGGGGGACAGGACAAGGACCCTGCCAGGAGTGACACAAAGCCACTCACCATGCTGTCCATGTCCACCCTCTTAGCAAGCCTTGCACCTCCACCTCCTGAAGGAATTCTGGGCCCCTCAGTTTGGGGCTGGGAACACAAACCCTGTGAGGAACCCCTGAGGGAGCTGGGGGTGCTCAGCCTGGAGAAAAGGAGGCTCAGGGGTGACCTTGTCACTCTCTGCAGCCCCTGGAAGGTGGCTGTGGGCAGGTGGGGCTGGGCTCTGTCTCCAGGCAGCACTGACAGACCAGAGCACACAAGCTGCACCAAGGGAAATACAGGTTGGATATTTTGGATATTAGGAAATTTTTTTCACAGTAAGACTGATAAAGTTGTGGAATGCCCTGTCCAGGGAAGTGGTAGAGTCCCCATCCCTGGGTGTGTTTAAAAACAGACTGGATGTGGCACTGGGTGCCAGGGTTTAGTTGAGGTGTTGGGGCTGGGTTGGACTCAATGATCTTGAAAGTCTATTCCAACCTAGTTAAATAAAAAAAATTATTTTTTTTTAATTGCCATTGCCTCCTGTAGGAAGGCAGGGAAGCCATTGCAAAGCAGAGACCCATCCCAGTGTCCTTCTCTCTCCCAGCCAGCACATCTGCCCCAGCAAGTTTGGGGGTTGCTGGTGTTTATGCTGTACCTTGGCTTGGCTTCATCTCTGAGCTTCTTTCAAGTCAGGCCACCCCACAAGAAGCTGACACCCTCCACTGCTGGCCCCAGGGAATTATCCCTGCCAAGGCTCTGGGGACGTGCATGGGGTCTGGAGCAGATCCAGCAGCACCAGCTCTGGAACCGCCACACACTGTGCCACCCCAGCATCCTGTGCCAAGTGCCACAGGCTGGAGGTGTCTTGTGGTGTCTTTACAAGTGTGTAAAGAAAGCCAAAGTCACAACCATTTTCCCCACCTTTTTTTTTTTTTTTTAGTTTTTTCTTCTTTTTTTTTCTTTTTTTTTTTTTTCTTTGAGGGTTCCAGGTGCCAAGCATCTCCTAACACAGCCAAGAGAGCAGGTTCAGCAGCTCCCTGAAAAAACCTGGGAATCCCCATGGGATGGAACGCAGTCACACAGCATTGACGTGCAGATGGGCACTTCAGGGGTGTGATGGCAGCACTGGGTCTGTCCCACCTCCTCTGAGGCTGGAAGCTCAGGGGACAGAGTGCCAGAGAGCAGACTGCATCCCCCGGGGAAGAGGCAGCACATGGCAGCAGCCAGATTTTCCCTGGCAAGCTACTGCCAACTTCCACGAGAGGGCTTTGCTGCACAAGGAAAGGAAATGAGAGGAGCTCCTGCTTCCAGTTCGGTCCTGCTTTTCTGCACATCTCAGCCACGGCTTAGCAGGCACCAGCAGGGCACAGTCACCCAGGATTACACCCAAAGGTGACATTTGTATGTTAGTGACAGTATTGACACTATTTTGTCACTGCAGCCTCTCTTTCCATGGTGAGCTGCATCCCATGGTGGCCACAGCTGAGCTGTGGGAGTCCAGGGCTTCCCTCTGGCTGCCCTGGCAGGCCTGGGACCCTGGCAGGGGTCAGAAACCCCCCTGGACAGAGCCCCCAGAGACACTGTCTGTGATCTCTGTCCTGGGAAAAGAGTTTTCAATCTTACAGGATGAATTACAACCTCTGAGTGTTTGATATAAGTAATAATTAAGTGTGGCACGGGTGCAAAAGTAAAATTTTAGGATTCTAGATTAGGGGTGCAAAGGGGACAAGACGGAGGAAATTGGGTGTGTCTTGTCCTTTTTCTCCTTCTTCATGCCCTCCATGTTTCACTGTGGTGTTGGCATTTTTCTGTTGGTTCAGGCTGGGGACACACTGTCCAACGTAGGTGACAGATATTGGCACGTTATTGTAAATCCAGCACAGGTAGTTTCTGGTATTTAATGTTTGTACCATCCCACTGAGGGCAGAGCCCCACACGCTGCCCTGCAGGACAGAGCTGCGGCAGGGCAGCAGAACATGTTAGAGAGAAACAGAATAAACAACCTTGAAACCAGCACAGACCAATTATGGCTTCTTCTTTGGCAACGGGGCAGAAAGACACAGACTTTCTACAATCTCAGAATCATCAATACCCACAGATTCCGACACTGAGCCAAACTTTCCCAAGGGACTCTGGCACTAAAGCTGTCCCCAAAGCAGGGACACAGCCTTCAGCACCCCAGTGCACGAGAAGCTGCTCACTGCACCAGCAGAGGCACCGGGCTGGCACAGTCCCAGAGCAGAGCCGGGCGCTTTGGGGCACATCTGCGGATGGATGGGCAGTGCCCCTGTTCCCAGGAGATCAGCACCATTGGCTGCCACCGTGGGAACTTGCAGGGCAGAGGAGGAGACAGGAGAGAGGATGATGAGTCTCCTGCCCCCGGCACGACCAAAAGAATTCACACTGATTTCCGTGCACACTCACTGGTCCCGAGCAGGTACGTGTAGGGACACGTTGGGAAATGACAGCATTGCACCTGGCCTGGCCAGCCCTGGGCGTGTCCCCACAGGCACCAACCCCTTATCTCAACAGATGCAGCTGGGTTTGGACAGCGCTGCCTTAGATGAAGATCTGCCAGATCCCTGAATCTCAAGCAAATCCCCAAAACGGTGAGGTCTGGGTTAGGACAGCCGCTTAATCTCACGGGGGTTGAGTTCCACGAGGGCAAAGCCTGGCTCATCCCTTGCCAGGCTCTCTGCAGGCTGGCTGGAGGGTGGGAAGCACACAGCATCTCTGAAGGTCACTCCAGCCTGCTCCACTCGTGATCTGACACGGGCTGCTGCTGCAGGGATGCTGCTGCAGGGATGTTGCTGCAGGGCTGCTGCTGCAGGGATGCTGCTGCAGGGATGCTGCTGCAGGGATGCTGCTGCCGAGCTGCTGCTTCCCCCCAGGCTGTGCTGGGCAAAGAGCACCGGAGCAGGCAGGGCTGAGTACCCAGCCAAGCTCCCACTGCCCCCGGAGCTCCGGAGCTTCCCCACAGCCGGAGAAGCTCCGCAGCGGGAGCTGTGCAGAGGCCGCCACAGGGATTGCCGGGTGGCACCGGAGCTGGGAGGGAAGGAGCGGGATGTGGCCGGGACAGCCAGGCGCTGGGGTGACCTGGGAGGGGACTGACCTTGCCAGCATGGCAGGGCTGGGATCAGAGCCCGGCTCTGCTCGGCTTCCCCGGCTCCGTCCTCCTGCCACTTGTCACCCTGTTTATTTTTAATGTTTATTTTTAACAGCTTTCCCTCCTGCCTGCATGTGAGTCCCGCTGAGAAGTGTCTCCTGGTGCTGTGGCAGCCACGGCCAGCCCTGTGGCACTCCCCACCTGGCCACCGACCAGGGACATGGCGTCACACTCTCCTGAGCTGGAGGCAAAGCTCGCTGCTCTGCTGTTTCCAGGAAGGGAATTTCAGTGAGCCCAGCGCAGGGAGCGCTGCCAGCACCAAAGGGAGACAAGGTCAAGCACGAGGCATGTGTCACCCTGGCCACCACCCTGCACATTGGCCCTTTAACACAAAACCATTCCTCCTGGAAAACCACAACAAGAACAAGGCTGGGGAAATATCAACTGCAACCGTCTCACCAGTGCTGTCCTCTAAGGACAGAGCCACGCTCCAAGAAGGGATGGGAGAACAACACCACGAATATCCAGGGGGGTTTATAGCCAGCTCTCTCCATCCAGGGTTTACATCCTGCTGACATCTGCTTTCCATTAGCAGCAAAGCCACAGGGCAGGGACACAGCAGTGAAGGAAGTGGCACAGGCTGGGTGCTGCCATGGTCCTTGCTGGGTGCCAGAGCTGGGAAGGCGAGTGTGGCATGGGGTAAATCCCTGCTTGAAAACACCAGACAGGGTTTTACAACTCTACCTGGCCACCCATGCCACACCACAGAGGGAATCATGGAATAGTTTGGTCTGGAAGGGACACTAAAAGATCGAATCCTCCTGCCCTGTGCAGGGACACTTTCTTCTATCTCAGGTTGCTCCAAGCCCCATCCAGCCTGGCCTTGGACACTTCCAGGGATAGGGCATCCATTTATCTAGGAAACCTGTTCCAAAGCACAGGAAGAAAAGTTCCCTCCCCTGTCCGTCCTTCCGTCCTTCCTGCCTTCCCATGGGAGTTGTGCCTTCCTCCGGATGTGGCTCCTCCCAGCCTCCCCACCAAGTCAAGGGCTCACGGGGTCAAACATTCCCACCCCAGCACACAAGGCTGCAAGGGACAGTGGCCAGCTCTGCCCTCCCCACACCCTTGTCCTGAGAGTTTTCCATCCACTCAGCCCTGGGCTGGGAGCAAGTCTGGGCTCCAGGGGTTTCTCTCTCACCCAGAGAGGTGAGGGTATCCCATTGCCCCTCACAAGCTGCCCATTCCCACAGGACTGTAGATGCTTGTTGACATTTCAATATGACTTCTGTAAAACTGCCCTGGGCCAGTTTTGGGAAAAAAAAAAAAAAACCCACATCAATTCCTCCTGCCTTAAAAAACAGCAGTCCCATTGCCATGGAGATAGAGCACTGCGCTGCTCCCACAGCCTCCTTTGTGGAGGCAAGGCAGGGACACTTGGTGCCCTCAGCACCATGCTTTGGGGGCAAACTGCCCCAAGTCCTGCCCTGGCTCCTGGCTTGGCACTTCCACCAACACACACTGCCACCACCCTGCTGGATGGGAGCAGCTGGGATGGAGAACCACGTCTGCTGGCAAAGCCCACCTGCCTGCACTGCTCGATGCCCAAGGTAGCAGGAATAAATCTGAGAAACTGAGTGGGACACGGCTGAAAGAGCCATTTCCTCCCTTTTTTCCCGAGGGATGTTCCAGCCACGCTCCAGCTGGGACCCCACCTCCATGAGGGACAGTGCCAGGGGGATCCACTGCTGCTGTGCCACCCTGCCAGCATCCTCTGCTGCTTCCAGGAGGTGAGCAAGGCACCCTTGAGTAGACACCCACAGGACTCCCACAGAGCAAGCACTGGGGCTCCCACCTCTGCATCCCACTCCGGCCATGCTCCCTGCTTCCTGCTCTCTCTCCCCATTCCTGCCTCTCCCAGCCCACCCTCCAGATTTCCGAGCGAGCCATGTCCTTCCTGCCCTTCATGGCAGGGCCGGCATGTCCCATCCGCCCAGGCAGCCGTCTGCTCCTCCATTCCCTTCCTTATTCCCCATCCCCTCCCTGTCCCCCATTCCCTCCCTGTCCCCCATTCCCTCCTTATTCTCCATCCCCTCCCTGTACCCCATTCCCTCCTTATTCTCCATCCCCTCCCTGTACCCCATTCCCTCCTTATTCCCCATCCCCTCCCCGTTCCCCATCCCCTCCCTGTCCCCATTCCCTCCCCTTCCCCATCCCCTCCTTATTCCCCATCCCCTCCTTATTCCCCATCCCCTCCTTATTCCCCATTCCCTCCCTGTTCCCCATTCTCTCCCTGTCCCCCATTCTCTCCCTGTCCCCCATCCCCTCCCTGTCCCCTATTCCCTCCCCGTTCCCCATTCCCTCCTTATTCCCCATCCCCTCCTTATTCTCCATTCCCTCCCTGTCCCCCATTCCCTCCTTATTCCCCATTCCCTCCCTGTCCCCCATTCCCTCCTTATTCCCCATCCCCTCCCTGTCCCCCATTCCCTCCCCGTTCCCCATCCCCTCCCTGTCCCCCATTCCCTCCTTATTCCCCATTCCCTCCCTGTCCCCTATTCCCTCCCTGTCCCCCATTCCCTCCTTATTCCCCATTCCCTCCCTGTCCCCTATTCCCTCCCTGTCCCCCATTCCCTCCCTGTCCCCCATTCCCTCCTTATTCCCCATCCTCTCCCTGTCCCCCATTCCCTCCTTATTCCCCATCCCCTCCCTGTTCCCCATTCCCTCCCTGTCCCCATTCCCTGCCTGTCCCCCATCCCCTCCCTGTCCCCTATTCCCTCCCTGTCCCCCATCCCCTCCCTGTCCCCATTCCCTGCCTCCCTCCGCTCCCCCGCCCGGCAGCGCAGGGCTCCGCTGGCAGGGTGGAGGCTGGGGCTTGCCAAAGCAAACAGCACACGAGGAGGAGGAGGAGGAGGAGGAGGAGGAGGAGGAGGAGGAGGAGGAGGAGGAGGGCGGCCGAGGCCGGAGCGGGCGAAGGGCAGAGTCCACCCGCGGCCCTGCTCTGCGCTGGGGAGTTCCTTCCCCTCGCTTGCCAAACGCTCCGGAGCTTGGCAGGCAGCGGGACTCAGAGGCAATCCTCGGGATGCTGAGCAGCGCCCCGAGGGGCTGAGCACCTGTGGGAAATTAATTTGTATTATCTATTTACCTTTTTTTTTTTTAATTACCTTCATTAAGCTTTACAAAATTTTTTTTAAAATTACAAAATACATTATTACATGATTCAAGTGGCTGTTCTTCATCCGACAAGCGCCCTTTGTGCCATCCCTCCTGCGGGTCTGGGGTGGGTGGGGGCTGAGCTTCACGAGGTGCGGGAGGGCCAAGGGAAAGCCGATCCCCGGCTGGAGTTCTCCTGCAAGCAATTTAAAGCAAGGTCTTTTCCTCCCGCTCTGCTCGCTGCCAGGAAAAGCAGCAGGAAAATATTTCCCTGGGAATTGTTTTTGTTCTTTCCCCTGTGTCTGTACGCATGAAGCTCTCCTCCGCCTTGGACAGGCCTCAACCTGTCCCGAGGCTCAGATTAATCCCCTGCACGGCCAGGGACGACAGCTGAGGTCAGACACTGTCAGCAGAGGCAAAGAGGAGGAGGAGGAGGAGGAGGAGACCTTCCCCCTAGGAAACCACATTCATTCCCAACCAGAGAAAAAGAAAAAAGACAGACCTGACTGCTTCTCCTGAGCAGGAGGTCACCCTGCCGCAGGACAGGGACACCTCAGTGCTGGCAGTGCTGCAGAGCCCAAAGCCTGGCTTAAGTACAAGGCCGGGGTGAGCCAGGGTAGCTGCAGGCAGCAAATGCATCTGCAGCCAGGCAGGTCACAGCATGTCACTTTTGGGGCATGCAGCTGCCCGAAAACAGGTCAGGGACAATCGGTTCCTCTGCTTTTCTGCCAGCCTGCGAAAGGTCTGGCTGGCCTCTTTGGCTGTGACTGCAGGAAAGGGAAAAAGGATGAGGTGTCCCCCGTGGCTGCACCTGAGAAGGGAGTGCAGGGCCACGAGAGCCAGCCCAGAGGCCTGCAGGCGGCTTTCAGCACCCCGCTGCCTCGAAGGGAGGGAGAGTGGGAAAATTGGGATAGAGGGAGAGGGCATCCACCTCAAAGCTGGTCCTCTGGTGTGCAAAGCGCCCAAATACCACCTCAGAGCAACTGGGAGAAACTGGGAGAGCTCAGCTCCAGTAAATGATGCTCCTCAGCCCTGCCCAGGCAGTTTACCTCCCTCTTGTCCCCTTTTTCCCTCTGCCTCTCGTGAGTGCTTGGGAAATAAACGATGACTATTTGCCTGCAGCTCTAAGCCCTTCCCTCCCCCTCTCCCCAGGCTCCATCACCAATAAATCACCCCGCTGGGAGAGAGGGCCAGAGGAAACCAGAGGCACAAAACCTCGAACAGAGCCTTTTTTTTATCCCCCTTGCTCTCCCAAGCAGCTCTGCATTTCATTAGGCAGCCAGGCCAGCCCTCGCCCAGCTGGGGAGAAGGAGGGAGGGGAGGGAGGGGAGGGAGGGGGGCCCCCTCAGGGTTTGCATGTCGGGAGCAGAAATCACCACCAGAAGACCCAGAGAAGGGAGTTGTTTGTGTTTGTCGCTCAACCCGCTGCTCGCCTGGCCCTGACCCTGCCTCCAGGAACCCGTGCTGGCCTGCAATAACTCTCTTCTGCTGGGATTCCTCCTTGCCAAGGCAACTCTGGGCACCTTCCAGCCAGCTTCTCCCCACTCCAGCCATCCCCTCACGGTGCCAACCCCTCCCTCCGCCCCACTCCAGCCTCTCAAAGGATCCTCCTTGGAAGAAACCCTGGAGTTTTCCATGAGCCTCAGTCCTGCCAGCAAGCTCCACCGCCTTCCCCCTCCCCCCGGGCTGGACCACCCTGCCCAGGAAAACACAGAGCCTCTCCCTGCTCCCCTGCCAGAGCCCCCCAACCCGCTGGGGACCCCCACCCACCCTAAATATACATTGGCAGAGCATCACCGGCAAGCACAGTACATTGGAGACAGATGCAAGCCCTGCAGCAGTACGGGAGATCCAGGCACGCCTCTCCTCAGCCTTTGGAACTATCATCTAAGCACGCAGCGCTGTGCCACAGTGCATCCTCACCCCTCCTTCCCCGCACAAAAACCTGTCCTGGGGTTTAGTCTTCAGCAAAGCTTCCTGCCAGAGCTGCTCTGATGTCTGCGGGCTGCCCAGGCAGGGAGACACCCCAGGAGGTGCAGCCCCCAGGGAGGATCCAGTACCCCCAGGCAGGGAGAGACCCCAGGAGGTGCAGCCCCCAAGCATGCTCCAGTCCCCCCAGGCAGAGAGAGACCCCAGGAGGTGCAGCCCCCAGGGGTGATCCAGTCCCTCTGGGGAGGGAGAGACCCCAGGAGATGCAGCCCCAGGGATGCTCCAGTCCCCCCAGGCAGGGAGAGACCCCAGGAGGTGCAGCCCCAGGGATGCTCCAGTCCCTCTGGGCAGGGAGACACCCCAGGAGGTGCAGCCCCCAAGGATCTGGGCAGGGAGACACCCCAGGAGGTGCAGCCCCCAGGGATGATCCAGTCCCTCTGGGCAGGGAGAGACCCCAGGAGGTGCAGCCCCCAAGGAAGCTCCAGTCCCCCCAGGCAGGGAGAGACACCAGGAGGTGCAGCCCCCAAGGATGATCCAGTCCCCCCAGGCAGGGAGAGACCCCAGGAGGTGCAGCCCCCGGGGATGCTCCAGTCCCTCTGGGCAGGGAGAGACCTCAGGAGGTGCAGCCCCAGGGATGCTCTAATCCCCAGGCAGGGAGAGACTCCAGGAGGTGCAGCCCCAGGGATGATCCAGTCTCTCTGGGCAGGGAGAGACCCCAGGAGGTGCAGCCCCCAGGGATGCTCCCAGTACCCCCAGGCAGGGAGATACCCCAGGAGGTGCAGCCCCAGGGATGCTCCAGTCCCTCTGGGGAGGGAGAGATCCCAGGAGGTGCAGCCCCCAGGGATGATCCAGTCCCTCTGGGCAGGGAGACACCCCAGGAGGTGCATCCCCCAAGGATCTGGGCAGGGAGAGACCCCAGGAGGTGCAGCCCCAGGGATGCCCCGGTACCCCCGGGCTCCCCAAGGAGGGAGAGGCCCCAGCAGGCACAGCCCTGCCTCCCGCCCCCGTCCCTGCAGCCTGCCAGATTCCTGAGCGCTGACACAGGATGCTGCAGCAGTGAGTGTGCAGGTCCTTCCTCCTCTCCCCATGCCCCAGGAGAGGAGGGATGGCCGGGTTGCATCAGGTTAGGAAGGAGGGAGAGCAGCCGGAGTGAAACGCAGATCCCCGGCTGCCCATCGGCTCCCAGCCGGCCCTGCTGGCACCTGGCCCGGGCCGGACACCTTTGACACTCCTTATTAAGCCGTTCCCTCTCCCCAGAATGACCCCTGAGGAGAGGTGCAGCTCACCCAGCCGGGGATTGCTGCTGGATGATTCCAGCAGGAGAAAAGCCAAGGCTGCTGCCCGCCCTCCTTCCCCAGCATCACCCCGCAGCCCAGCTGCCGTGCTCCCTCTGCCAGCATCATCCCACCCTCCGGCTGTGCTGAAGGATTTTCCCAGCATTTCTCCTCTCCCACGGGACCTGACCCCAACTGGGGGAAGGGCAGCAGCCCAGGCGAGCGCTTCCAGCGGCTCGTTGCTATTCTAGGAAAGGCAGGATCCTGCCATCTTCCCATTAAGTCATCTCCTCCTCGACCCGGTGAGGCAGTTTCCATAGGAGTCACCCTCTGTCCCAAGTGATGGAAGTTTTTATTTTTATCTGGCTTATTTATGCACTTCTCTTCCCTCCCTCATCATTGGCCTGAGCAGTGAGTTTGGGTCATTAGCCTCAGCTTGAGCTCATTCCCTGTCCCCTCCATCAGCCTCATCTCTGTAGTTCTGTGAGCAGAAGGAAAAGTCCAGGGGTACACAAGCAGCACAACAGAACAGATTAATTAAGATAAACAAACCCAGCTTAGGTAAAAAGTTATTATAGGAATTGGGGAAAAAAAAGGCACTTGGTGAGTAAAAAATAGAATGAAACAGAGCAGAAAAATTTATTCCAAAATTAACACAGTGCCATTATTTGGGATCTCCTCAATTTGAGGCTGTTTGGTCCAGACCCCTCAGCAGAGCTCACCAGCAGCTATCACATCTCTGTTATTTTTTAATTTTTTCTGTGCCTCAGCCACAGCAGCCAGAGACTCCCTGGGGACATGCAGGTCCCAGGGAGCAAACCCCACACGTAAAAACCCAGCCAGGGGATCAAACGAGGCGTGTGTCAGCACAGCAGATGGAGCTGGGCTGGGTCTTTTGGGGACACGGCTCCATGGCCATGAGCTGGGGAGAACTCACTCACCTCAGGTAGCTTCACGGGAGGTCACACGAGCCCGAGGGAGCTGCGTGGGCATCTGTGGGCAATCTCTGCCCTGTTGGCAGAGGCCAGCAGCAATTAAGGTGTTGCACAACTCTCCTCTGGAAGACAGGGTAGATAAGAGCGCTGCTGGGTGCTCTGTGCCAGAGGGAGGTTGGGTCTTGTCTGTGTAGGGACACCAGGGCCACACAAACCAGCAGGACCAGGTGATCTTCCAGGGGTTGGATGCCCTGAAAATGTTTGGAAATGCCAAAATCGGGAATGCCCCCATTCCGTTTTGGAATTTGGATACTGGGCAAAATCATTCACCTCCATGGAGATGCTGCTGGTGGACAAGGAGCAGGACTAAAAGCTGCTCTCCTCAGCCTTGGGAAGGAAACTGTGCTGGTGTAGGAGAGGAGCTCTTTCCATCCTCCAGCCCAGCTTCTGAGCCTAAGGGCAGGAGAGCTGGGGAGGATAGGACTGTGTAGCCATCCTCCTTCTCCTCTCACTGGAGAGATCCTTCTCATCTCCCTTGAGACAGGAGTGAGAGTGTGGGGTTCTCCTGGAAAGCACCTTCCCATCACTCCCCAAAGGTCAGAGAGTGAAATGTCTCATCACACCCCATTTCCCTGTGTCATCTCCCAGACTGAAATTGTGTCACCATTAGGTGCAATTACCTAGAAAATTAAGATGGTGGGACTTTTGCTTTTACTGAAGAATAAGGAGCTATTAAATTGTACACTAAGTAGTAGAGCTGCCTCAAAGCCACCCCAGACCAGGCACTTTCTCCTAATCTCTCCCATCCCCCTGCTTTGGGATGACCCAGCCCAACATCTCCAGTTTCTCACAGGTCCAAGGTGTTAAAAACCCTTCGCTGGTCACTTTTTATGCCCATCCCCAAAACAGGTTCCCAAGGCTCAGACAGATATCCCAGGCTGCATTTCACAGCACACAAACATCTTCGACTTGCCAGAAATGCAATCCCCAGCTGAAAAATTCATTAATTAGGAGCAGAGAAGCCTCTAGTGAATCTTCCAGCAAGAAGCAGGAAAAAAAAAAAAAAATTCCCCCACAATTCAGTGTAATTACAACGCCTTGGGGCACTCCATTCACTGTGAAGCCGAGGCCAAACTTTTTCTCCCCACCCCTAACAGCAGGAACTTTAACCCAGTTATACTGATAATGAAAGAAGGGAAAAAAAACCCTCCTGATATTTATCGTTTGAACTATTCGGCAAGTAACAGCAAAGAAGAGGCACAGAAACACTTCTTGCAGAGCAGTAGCTGTGTTCTACAGGGTAAAATCCACTCACACAGCCCCAAATCCAGATCTCTGAGCAGGCAATGCTGGAAAGCCGGTGCTCAGCCCAGCTTTTGCCACAGGCCTGGTCAGACTGCACCCAACTGCTCCTCAGGGATTTAGCAACCGCTTTCCACCCACAGACAGCGACTCTGCGCATTAGGTACTTTCAGAGCAAGACCTCAAATGTCACAGCAGCACCGGCCCCGAGAAGAGGCTGTAGCCGTAAGAGCAGCGGGAGCACCTGGAAGATCCTGGGAAGGACTCCAGGCACCCTGACATAAGTTCCCTTCCTTCCCCAGCTCCCAGAAGAGCTGGACTCCAACCCACCCCAAGCCTCTGGCGAGGCTGGGTGGATCCAGCCACAGACATGCAGAACCACACCCCGGCTGCTGCCTGTCCTCCTCCCCCTCGAGCCAGCGGGGTACAAACAGGAACTAGGCTCATACACTTGAAAATATTTAATACGTGTTGTACACGTAGAAATTACATTTTATACAAAACATGATACATCACTGAGGGAGAACACTGTACAAAATTCCCTACGGGAGCCCCAAGCCTTTATACAACAAAGACCGGGAGTTACCAAGCCTAACAAACAGGCTCAAGGACTTTCCGTCAGAGCGTCTGTAAACTTCGGTCCTCTCAATAAACACTTTTAAAAAGCACCATGTAATAGTTCTGACCTAAACCTTTCCAAAATAGAGACTTTATTTAATAAACTTAATACTTTCCAAGCTTAAAATATCACCCGCCGGGGGCGCCCCCGGGGTGGGCTGCAGTCGAGGAGCCTCCCCCGGGCGCCGGGGAGGGCGGCGGCTCTGCCGGGAAGGGGAATTCCGGGAGGGCAGGGCCGGGGGCGCTCCCAGGGCGGGTGCCGGCAGCCGGGCCCCGGCGGGGAACGGGGAAGCGCTGCCGCCGCTGCCCCGCGGTCCGTCCCGTGCGGCGGCGCAGGGAGCCGGGTCCGGCCGGCGCCGGAGCCCCGCGGCGCTCGGTGGGTGTCACCTCCGGGCCCCCCGGCCCGCGGCGGGGAGCCAGTCTCTGCGGCCGGGCCATCAGAAGGCCACGATGGCCGTGCTCCAGGGGTTGAGGGTCCGCAGCACCGGCTCGTCGCAGCAGATCTGTCCCGGCTCGGCCGCTGCCTCGGCGGGCGCCGTGCCCGCCGCCGCTTCGCCGCCGTCCAGAGGCGGTCGCCGCCGGCCTTTGGGCTCCTTGCTGAGCAGTCCCGAGAAGCTGGAGCCGAAGATGCTGATGAGGCTGGCCACGTTGCCCGTCTCCATGTCCTCCTGCTCGCAGGGCGGCGAGGGCGGCGGCGGCAGCGGCGGCGGCTCCTCCTCCTCGCGGCGGGGCTTCTTCAGCGGGGAGCCCGCCTGGCCGCGCTCGCCGGCGCTCCGCTTGCGGGGGCAGTGCGGCGGCGGGGGGGCCCCGGCGCAGCCCCCGCGGTTCTCGCCGCAGCAACAGCGCCGCGGCCGGGGGCCCGGGCAGTCCCTGCCCGCCTCGTCCTGCGGGGGCGGCGGCAGCGGCGGCTCCTCGGCCGCCCAGGCGGCGGTGCGCGGCGGCGGCTCCTCCTCGGGGTGGCCGGCGGGCGCGGGGGGCGGCTCGGGCGGGCAGCCCGGCTCGCTCAGGTAGACCTGCCGGGCGCTGCGCAGCACCAGCGACACCAGGAGGTTCTTGTGCAGCTTCAGGCCGCCGCGCTGGCCCCGCGCGCTGTAGATCTTGCCTAGAGAGATGCTGACGATGCGATGCGCCTCCAGCTTGAACTCCATGGGGAAAGCAGATAGGCGAAGGGGGGGGGGGGGGATAATTTAAAAAATAAAATTTAAAAAAAACAGTTAAAACTCCGAGCCGAGCGGCGACTCGTCCCTCACCCCAGCTCCGCACGCCGCCCCTTCGCGCCGCAGACTGAGCGAGCCCACGCGCCCGCCCGGCTTTTATACCGCCCCCGCCTCGGCCAATCAGGGAGCGCCGCCGGCCGCTCCAACCGCCGGCTGGCCCCCGCGCGCGCGCTCCAGCCAATGGCGGCGCGGGGCAGCGCGTTCGAAAGCTCGCCCCGCGGAGAGGGCTCTTAAAGCGGCAACGGCAGCGCGCCGCGCGGGGTGGGGCCCACCGCGGCACCCCACGCGGGCAGCGCGGGGAATTTCGGCCAAAGAGATGGAAACGTTCCCTGGGGAGGGAAAAACAACAAACAACAAACCCAACAAAACAAATCCAACCCAGCGCAGCCCCCGTTTTGTCAGGTTGGGGATGTTTCCCGCAATTTCAGCCCCTTGTCTGGGATCTTACTGCGTTAGAGAAGGAGCTGGTGGTGCTGATGGCTGGAGGGTGAAATGTGTCTGTGAGGATTTCAGGGAAAATGTGCCCTGATGTGGAGCAGAAAGCCGTGCTTGCCCAGCTGCCAGGCGGAATTCTGCTCCAGGGGCCTGGCACTGAAGCTCCCAGAAAGCCCAGGGCAGAGAGAAGATCCACAGCAGGGTTGGGAAGGGCCATAGGGTGGGACAAATAGGGCACCTCCAAGTGTGATGGGGACCACGGCAAACTGGAGCATCTTGTTCGGGAGCTGGAATCTTACTGTGAAAGCTGGTGGCAGGATCAGCCAGGTGGCTGAGGGACACAGGAGACGACACAGGCACCCCCAGACACAGCTCCAGGCACCAGGGAGGCCTCCAAGAAAGTTCAGAGGGTGTTTCAGAGCTTGGAGTGCACACCTTCCTCCTTCCACCGAGGATTAACCACCATTTGCAAACAGAAAAGAAGTGAAAGGGCCTAAAATTAAGGAAGTTCAACATGCTGCCCCAGAGTATCAGTTTCCATTCCCAGCTCACATACAACAACTTGCTTCCATCCCTTTTTTCCCAGGGGATGAATCCACAAACTCCCCCAAGAGAAAGCCACAGGCTGTCATGACGTTTTGTTGGCACGACCTGTCGCCATGTCCTTGCCTTCTAGAAGGACAAAAGGGTGGCTGGCCACAGAGGTGACAAAAAAAAAAAAGTGAAGATGAGGCCACACCAATGCAGAGTTGACACAGCAAGAGCCTTCTCAAAAAAAAAAAAAATTCATGCTCAGGACAAATGTGTATTTTCCTCCTGGTAAAAC
This sequence comes from Taeniopygia guttata, assembly GCF_048771995.1. Lineage (NCBI taxonomy): Eukaryota > Metazoa > Chordata > Aves > Passeriformes > Estrildidae > Taeniopygia > Taeniopygia guttata. The sequence goes on from NC_133033.1 coordinate 30,486,443, forward strand.
ACAGATGGAAAACCTCAAAATGCCACTCTCTGGGTGTCAGTCACAACAGCATTTCAGCCTGCATGTTGACATCTCAAAATGCCCAGCCCTTCTCCACCAAACCTGCCGTGCTCCATCTGAAGTGACCGGAGCCCGCTCAGCCACACGGCCAAAACAGCCAAGCCTGGCTTCCCCCACAGACAAAAATCCCACAGACACAAGGTCCCAGCTTAGCCCACAGCAGGGAGAGCCTGTCCTGGCCGCAGGGAGCGGGGCTGTCCCCTCCACACCCGGCGTGGGAGGCCAGAGGGACGCGAGCTCCAGCGGTGGGAACCGAGGCTTTCCCGACCGGCCAAACCTGCTCCCCGCACCTCGGAGGGCCAGCAACACCCTGTCCTGAGCCTCAGGTCAGTCTAACCAGCCAGGGCAGGTCTGGGCTTGCATGCCTGGGAGTGCAGTCACGGCTCTTCACCCGCCACCAGTGTCCCCTTGGTGGCACAGGGCTGGCGAGATGCAAGGCCACCTCTGGGACTGCTGTTTGCCAGATCTGGGCACTTGCATCTTCAGCAGAGGGTCAGAAAGTCAGATTTGATACATCTCTCAGCTAGGCATATCCCAACTCGGGGACTAAAAGCAGCAGTGCAAAGTCATCACACCAGCTGGGAAAAGCCCAAGGCGGGTGGAGGAGGCAGAGCGTGGGAGCTCTGTGGGGTGAAGATGCCTGGATCTGAGCAGACTGACCTGTTCTGCCGCTCACCACCTCACCCCCATGGCATGAGGCACCACTTCTCTGCAGGCACTGCCTTTTGGCCGCTGTCCTGCCTGGGAGCAGGCGGGCCAGCAGCCCCTCCCGGCTCCGGCCAGGGATTAGCAGGATGGGGATGGGGACTGAGGGACCCCTCATCCCTCTTAGTGCTCAGACAGAGCACCAGCAGGGAGGGGCAGGGGTGCAGAACGTCGGGCAGCAGAGCTGGCACCCAGCAGCATGAGTTTCACCCACCAACACCGTATCTGGTATTCCTAGGGCACCAAAGCCCTGCCTCGACATCTGCCGGCTCTCCGTGCCCTTTGCAGAGGTGGGCTGATGGTTTTTCCTTTTCCACACCAACATCTCATCTCAGACTCATGGTCCAGGACATTTGCCAAAGCAAAAGTGCGTGCACACTATATTAATACGTATATCATTATCTAAAGCAGGTTGCTTCAGACACATTTCTTATCCCTGGGAATGACCCAAAGACTAGGCTGGCTTTTTGCGCGTCAAAGTGATCTTTTCCATTTGTTTTCCAGCAGGAACTACCATGAATGGCAATTATCCTCGGGGTGGGGGGATCCACGGGAGAGGAGAGCAGCAGCCGGTTGAAGGCAGGCGGTATTTTGGTGGCAGCCCTGCCGCTCCCTCCCAGCCTGATGTCATGCTTTAGTAACTTTGAGGCCGAGTCACATGGCGGCTTCTGAGGTCAGCGCCTGGGGTGGCTTTGTCTGCCTTCCTTGTGCCTGCCCTGAGGCTCCTGCTGCTGCCAGCCACGGCTCGGCATGGCCGTGCTTCCCACAGCTGGCCACAGCTGGATGCACCCCCGGAGGGGACATCGCCCCGCGGCTCAGGGGGGATACGGGAGAAGGAGGCGGAGGGAAAGGGTGTGACCGCCCGCTCTAATCTCCTCATGTGATCGGCGGGCTTGGAAGGGGTTTGACCAACAATTAACAATCCTCCGGCTCAGCTGCTGTTTCCCGAAATAGCTCTGGCACGGGAGCAGCAGGAGGAGGAGGAGGAAGGGGGAGGAAGGGCCGGGCTGGCAGACAAAGGTGGCCTCTCCTCCAGCAGAGCTGCGGCCGGCGCGGTGGCGAGCAGGCAGCCCCGGTGGGCCACCTGGAAAGGAAAACAATGCGACATAAAAGCAGCTGGAGGGAGGGAGGAAGCAGCTTGTGGTACGGCTAATAATCGCAGAGGGCTGCGCGCACACCACCGGCTTTTTTGGAGGCGTTTCAATTGCGAGCAGAGGAGCTCGGCGCCGGGATGCTCGCTGGGGGTTCGTGCGGTCGCATCTGGGATGCTGGGGAGCCCCAGCTCCGGCAGCATCGCGGCTCTGCCGGTCCCTGAAATGCACAGGGTCTATGCCTTTATTAATAGTCAGCTGTTTATTAAAAAGTCAGCTCGGCAGGGGGCTCAACGAGGAGCTCGTCCCCGCTGTTGTAGCTTCTCCCGTAGCCGAAGGGTGAGCAGGCTGCAGAGTCTGTCCCTGGAGTCTCCGTGGCACACTGGTAGCTGGAGGTGAAGAGGTGTGCAGTCCGTATCTGAATTCCCAGCAGACCGTCCTCTCTCCTTTCCTCCTGGCAGCACCAGGAATTGTCTCTGCTTTGCCCCTGCTTCCCACAGCCCAGTCCAGTCTGGTCCTCTGTAGGTTATGGTGACAGGTCAAACACGGACTAGGGATGGGGTTCCCTTTTCCCCAACCAGCACACCCATCCAGCCCCCTCCACTGTGCCCATCTTTTCCATTTAGGGGTGTTTTTCATCCCCAAAACCCCCTCCCATGATTCCACTGGATTATTTTGCATCCCAGTCCTAGAATGATAGTGAGGGTGGGGGAGGTAGGTGATTCCCAGGAACAATTAGCTAATTAATATTTCAATGTCAGTACTTAGCCCAAGCCAAGTGTCCCAGCCAGGCTGTTTTGTTCATAACAGTCCCCGAGCCTGGCTGAGCTCCGTCCCATCCCATCCCATCCCGTCCTGTCCCGGCCATCTGGCTCCCAGCACAGCCCCCCGCGGAATGAGGATGTGGTTAGTGAGATCCTGTTCCGCCAGCGGCGCCTGACCCCTTCCTCAGCCCCCCGCCAGCTCCTCGCTGTCACCAAATGTGCGGCCCAGGCCCCAGGGGGAAGCCAGATGCAGGAAAGAGCTGGAAAACCCTCCAGCTAGGATGGACAGTGAAATTAGAGTCTCCTGGAAGTCACCCATCAGTGCTGTCGCAGTGCCACTGCTGTGCATCGATGCCTCTCTCTTCTCTTCAGACCAGGATTCATGAATTAGACCCTTCCTGAGAGGAGGATGTGAACAAATCCATCAAAAGCCCCTCACCACCAGCGGTGCTGAGGCAAAAGCCTTTGCAGCAACAGCTGCCTGGAGCAAAACCAGAACTTCGGGACAGCCAAAGCCCCAGGGAGATCCAGGCACGTCCCCCAGTGATTGCTGATGTAAACAAAACAGGACCGGGAAGAACATTTCCAAATAGGAATCTATCCACAGCTTGAGTTCATTTCTGGATGGGAATAAACATCTAATTGCAAGGCACCCATGTGGGGCTCGAGAGGAAGGTTGTCTAGGGTTGGGTTTTTTCCCCAGAAAAATCAATGATTCACGTGGATGCAGTCCGGACGGGCCACAATCGGATATTGGTAACTAATCCCCCAGGGTTCCCAACTGCTCTGCTTTATCCTTGCTTGGAGATAAGGTCAGAAGAGCTGGGAAACATCCCAAAACACAGCCCAGAGAGCCAAACACTAATCGCTGATGAATGAAAGCCAAACACAAATGAAACAAATACAAACGAATCAATACAAACCTAAACCCAGAGGAGAGGAAGCAGCTCCCCCGGCTTCTGAGAGCGCTGAGACACCCGCCCCAAAACCACAGTGAGGTGTGAGCCTGCAGCACAGCCATGTACTAGAAAGCAAAGGGGTTTTCCAGGGTTAAAACCTCCTTCCCATGGCAGAGATCATAGTGCTACTATCTCAGGCAGGCAGGACTCTCTCCTACACATTTTTTTTTCTTTTGAATTTTCACCAGTGATCTGGGATTCCCCCTGCACAAATTATTTAAAATTTCCCTTCACTCCTTCTGAGCCGCTGGCTTGGGATTTCCCTCTGCTGCCCTGGAGAACAGTGACCTGTCCCTCTGCCCATCAGATATCCTGCTGCTCCTCCAGCAGCCTCTCCAAACACAATGAGGGGGGAAAAAAAAATCCCACTCCCAGCTATCAGCTTCTTTAGGCAGCTGTTTCCCTTGGAAAAAATGTGACCCCTTCATCTTTCAGTGGGTTATGGTACTGGTTTGGGTTTCCTGGGGAAAAAATGCATTTATTTGTCTGGGGTTTCCTATCAGACAACCCTTCTATTGTAGTCCACCTTCCTGAATGTTTTTTGCCCTCTCTGATGTGCCTGCAATGGGTCCTGTGCCACTTCCAAAGGCTGCCTTGTGTCCAGGGCATAAAGAAACAGGCCAGCCCTGGGATGCAAAGCCCATGTTTTTCACTGGAGTGATTTTCTCCCCAGCAAACTCTGAGCTAAAGCAGGCATCAGCCTCGGTGACAGGGGCTAAACATCTCCAATTAATCACGGGAACCCCGCAGCAGCCGCAGCCCGGCAATCCACAGGGTGCTTTGTCTGCCCAAAGGAGGCTCTGCCTAATTATTTTTCCCCCCTCTCCCTGTATCTCAATGTCACCTTCCTCGTAGCCACGTAGCCATGGCACAGGGATGCTCCCGAGCCATGGAGATGCTGCTCTGCTTCCCGCTCCCTTCCAGCTGCCCCAGGGCCTTGGGACCTGCCAGAAAATCCCACCACAGAGTAGCAGCCACCGCTGAGAGCAGCAAGGGCAGAGCAGATCCTCTGCAAGGGCAGAGCAGATCCTCTCTGTGTCAAATCCCTCCTCCCACCAAGGGAGACTGAGAAATGAAACATCTGTGCCTGGCAGCAGGCGCTGACTGCCTCAGCTCCTGCTGATCTCTGCCCCTTCCCTCTTCCTTCAGCCACCTTGTCCTTCTCACGGTTTGTGGGGAGCCCAGAGCCCACAGAGATACATCATCCATGGACACAGGGATTATGAGGAAGTTGTCAGGGTTTAAATCCTTCTAATTTCGCCCATAACAAGGACCCTGGCAGTCCAGCACCTCGCTGCTTCTGCAATTGAACGATCCCTTTGCAAGATCTCAGCATCCCTGGCATCCCACGGCAGGCAATCCCAGAGATTCATCCTGCAGAAAGCGGTGCTGCCTTTCCTCAATTTCATTTCCCCGTTTCATTCACCAGAACACTGAATATTCAACTCCAGACCGGTGTTTTGTATCGTCATTCCTGCCTTAATGCTCTGAAAACCATCACTGGCAATTTTCAACTATCACTAAAAACGAAAATGAGAAGGAAAGCCACCAAAGCATCCAAAAGCCTTTATGGCATTTTCCTTTAGCTGTAAAACCTTTTCAGGGGTGGGGAAGGAAAAGTCCCCTCTACTTTTATAAATCCAAATTCAAACCAATCCAGTTTTTCCCTGAGAAGAAAAGGCACTTCTTCCACACCAAATGCACATTCTTTGCACCAAGCTAGGATGGGATCACACACCCCCCGTGCATGTACACACATGCCATGAAGATTTTCCTGATAAAAGTTCCAGGGAGCCCAGCTCTTCCCTGCAGACAGCTGGGATTCTGATGAGTTGGCACTTTTCAGGCTGCAGAAACGTTTCATCAGATCTTTCCTGACCAGTTCTGCAGCTGTGTGCTCTGCACCCAGCTCTCCTCTCCCAGCAGGAATTGCTTAGCTGAGCATGCTGAAAAACTCCCAAAAAACTAATCGCTGCCTCCAAGCCCCAGATCAGAGCTTCCCATATGGGACAGCAAAAACCAGCCTTGTTCTAAAAGATACAAACCACAGCGTGGCTGGAGTGGCTTTCAGGTGAACATCTAAATTATTTACTACATCATGTAAATTATTTTACAGCAAAAAAGACCAGGCTGCCTCTTTTATCCCTTGAAAGTTTACAACTTCCCTAGATTTTGGTAAAAATCCTTATTTTCTGCCCTCAACAGCTCTGTAAAGCTTTACACTTTTTTGCAAATGGACTCAACGATCTTAGGTATTTTCCAACCTAGTTCTGTGATTCTGTAAAATAAGAAAAAAATATATTTTCAAATAAGTGAATAAAGCATTGACATAATTTATTGAAGGATTTCTGCAAGTCCTGGCTAGTAATTCTAGGAGGCTCCAGGACATTTTCCCTTTTCCATTCCCAGTGCAGCGAAGGTTTTGGGCACAGCTGGAAGTCACAGGAGGATCATGAGGTTTTGGGCAAGCACAAGGTCTCTGTGGGACAAGGACAGACAAACTGGAGCAGCGACTCCTTGGAACTCTTGTTTGTTCCTGGAGGGAACCTCCCATGCTAAGCACACCTTTGGCAGGGACGCCCCAAATCCTGCCAGCGTGGGAAAGTCATCCCAAATTCAGCAAGGAAGGGCCAGCAAATGCCAGCCCTAAAGCTGCCACCTGTTGCACCACTCCTGGTGTGGAGCTGGCCGGAGCAGGAGGTGGATTTCTGAGCCCAAGAACTGCAGGAACCTGTTCAACGTGTGCCACAGCCTTCCCACCCCAGGGTGAGCTGTGAGGAAAGCTGCTGGGATTGCATAAGCTGGCTCCCCTGTTCCCAGTGCTGAGGAGACACCACTGCAAATGGGGTTTGTGCCCATTCCCTGCCTGTGTTGGGGATGCTGGGTCACTGCCACCTTTGGGAAGCACAGGCCAGGATGTGCTCTTTGCTTAAAATTTGGGGGATTCCTCCTGGCCAAGCCTCTGCAAAATCAACTCACGTGGGAGTAAGGCTGTGTGTATATGGATGGGGACATCTCCCAGAGCTCTGCAGGCATCATCCCCCTTCTGCCAGCTGCTGGAAGCCCAGGGCTACCTGTGCTCAGCTCCTAAAGAGCCCAGAGATTTGAGAGAGGTGGGAATGAGGGATCCCCACCCGGGGATGGACAGCATCCAAGCGACACAGGGCTGTTCTCACCCCACACAGGCGGGAGGAAGGAAGCAGTGCCTGTGCCTCTGCAGGGCAGGAAGGGCAGCAGGAGCCGAGCAGACTGCCTGGCACTCCCTCCTGCTTCCTCCCTCACTGCCTGGGAACACAGACTGCCTGAGCCACTCCTGCCGGGCACCCCGTGCCAGGGACAGGACCCCACAGTGCCAAGGTTTGCTCCGTGAAACCGGGTGAAGGAGGCCAGCTGGCTGGTTTATATGAGGTTTTAAAGACTGCAAATCTTGTGAGAGGGAAGGAGTTTAGTCTTTGGCATAAAGCACAAAATTCCTTCCTACAGAAGAGCCTGACATGAACAACACTGCTGCTAACTGCGGGTGTGTGAGAAGATGGTGCTCAAACACCTTACCTCACTTCCTCTCTGCACTGAGCAGGCTGCTTTTAGTTCTCCAAAATAAAAAATTATTATCTTTAATCCACATAACCCAAAGAATGGGACACACACCACCTTCTGCATGGTCTCGCTGGTGGCACAGTGGTGCTGTGGACCATGGTGGCAAGGCACTACACGGGAACATGTAACCACCTCTGTCGTTATAGGGCTGCTGAGAGCAGTTCTGGGCTCAGCGATCCTGCATCCCTATTCAGCCCTGATGAGAGCATTTTTGGGGTGCTGTGTGCACCTCTGGGCTCTAAGGAAGGGCTGCCAAGAAGATGGAGCCAGACTCTGCTCGGTGGTGCCAACCATCAGGACACAGGAGGAAAGGGGCAGGAACCGATGTTCAGCAAGTTCCACCTGAACAGAAGGAAGCTCTGTCACTGTAGGAGTGACCAGGCTGTGAAAAATGCCAATCACTTGGTTTTTAAAAATTTTAAAAGTTTAATAATAATAAAATGGTTATACAAAATAGTAATACAATTAGAATAATAAAGTTTAGAGTTAGGACAATTACAAGACAATAAAAGGCAAAGAATTACGATGTCAGGATGCTCTGACACTAAGTCAAAGCATGTCTTGTGAACAAAGGAATCACCCTTAAAACAATACACTTGTTGCATATTCATATATCTTTCATGGTTATGCATACATTCTGTTCTAAACAAGAAACTCTGTCTGTTGTATGTCAACTGTTTCCTTTAATCCTCTGGTGTCTTCGAGTCTGAGCAAGGCCTGAAGAAATTAGTTTCATCTGATAAGAAGCCATAAATTCCTCTCCTTTGGAAGATTTAGGTGTTCCTCAAAGTGAATATCTCATTCTGAAAAAAAACAGAAAAAAAAACTTCCCCCCCACATACAGAGTCTTTTTTTTTTTTTTAACTACTAAAGTCTTCATTTTAACTACAAAAGCACAACTAATCAATATAACATAATACATACAGTAACTATCTGCATAGAGCCATAGAATATGCATTTTTCACAGGGTTGATTTATTAAAAAAATATGGATATTGATCTAGTACCAATATCCAACTGTGATGGCCGAAACCTCTCTAACAGTTTAAAGTTAGAAAGTGTATGTTTATTGTGTGTGGGACAGCTCCCAAATCCACACTGCAGCTTCCAAGTGATTACAGAGTCTTTTTATCCATACAAGTATTGAATACACAAAATACAAATCCATATTCATCATTTTGGTACATCCCATTCCCCGCTTCATATGCTAATCACTCCAAAATCTATTAAGCATGTGTAGTTTGTCCCTTGAAATGGGTCGGTGTCCCTTTCACGGGGAGGGGTCCCAAAATGAGGAAGTCAATGAAATCTTCCTTGTTCTGACCTTTCTACCTTTTCAATGCGGGTATGACAAATGAACTCTTGGTAGAACTCCCATTCCTTGTCTTCAATTGGTTTCAGAACAGAGGAGGCCACAATTGTCTTATGTTCCTAAAAGCTATTTATCAGTTTCTGTATTCTTCATTATAAACCCAGCTAACTAAACATTGTGCTGACAAGCAATCAATTATTAGTTAACTGCTAACTCTTAACTTCATCAAGGCCGACTCATTTATTTTAATTAACTCTAGTAGGGCTTATCTCTAACTAAAATCTTAGCTCCTCTAAAATCTCTAAACCCCTTAAAATTTACATTTCAGGGTGAGGGAACAGATTGCCCAGAGAGGTCTGTGGGGACACAACCCTGTGCCACGTGCTCGGGGGTGAGAAGGGAGGCGGCACCGCCGTGCTGCCTTCCGCCCTGACCCGTGCTGGGCGCCATGCGGTGGGTGGATGTTGGAACTCAAAATGTCCCTCAGATATTTTTGGAGGTTCCAGGCCCTGGTCAGAAGCATTTGAGACCCTGGCAGGCAGCTGGAAACAGCTGTGATTTCGGGTTTGAACCATGGAACGATGTACCAACCTTGCAGGAAGAAAAAGAAGTCACAAAAGTTTAGATATTATAGTAGAAGTAGGTACAAAGTAGAGGAGAGAATTTTTTAATATTGTACAAGGGGGTTTTAACACCTGTACAGGGTTTTTTTTTGTTCTGTACATGGCGGTCAGAGGTTTTAAGATGGAGGGGTGTAGGCCGGTCCTGTTCCTCCTCTTTCTTCTTCCTTGCCTCCATGTTCTTGGTGATGTTGGCACTCACAGATTGGTTTAGAGTAGAAAGGCAGCATTTAATATAGGTAGTAGGTATTGGGTGTGAGAACCCCGGGATTGATTCAGGGGTCTCGTGTGGTGGTAAAGTCTCTCCTCCAACCCGTGCTTCCAAAGAAAGACTCCGCAGCTTCTTGTGGTTCGGTCTCAAGGCAGTTTATTGCTAGCTATCTAAAAGATTGTCTTCACCCGCTGCGGCTGCCTAGGTCAGCGGCCCAGGCAGAGACACACACACTCCTGACACCCTCACTGTCCGGTGTCTCCGTCGTCTTTCTCCCCGCCCAGGGCTGCTGCTATCTTTTATATGATATATTACGTATTATATGTTTACAGATTTCCCCCAATACCTACTATCTATGTTACAATGTGCTCTTCTACTCTAAACCAATCTGTGAGTGCCAACATCACCAAGAACATGGAGGTAAGGAAGAAGAAGGAGGAAGAACAGGATCAGGCCCACTTTCCTCCATCTTAGAACTCCTGACCCCCATGTACAAAGTAAAACCCCCCTGTACAGGTGTTAAACCCCCCCTGTACAATACTAAAAAATTTTCCCCTCTAATTTGTAACTACTTTTACTATACCATCTAACTCTCTGTGACTGCTTGTTCCACCTTCAAAGTTGGTAACTCATTTCATGGTTCAAACTCAAGATCACAGCTGTTTTCAGCTGCTTGCCAGGGTCTAAAATGCTTCTGACCAAGGCCTGGAACCTCTGAAAATGTCTGAGGGACATTTTGAGTTCCGACAATTGGGGAAGAACTATAAGCATTTAACATGTAATGTACCATATAAAAGACAGCAGCAGCCCTGGGCGGGGGAGAGAAGAAGCAGTCGGGAGTCAGAGAGGATGTCAGGGTGTGTGTGTGCCTCTGCCTGAGCTCTGAGCAAACCACAGCAGCCCGAGAAGAAAATCTTTTAGATAACTTGCAATAAACTGCCTTGAGACCGAACAACAAGAGACTGCTGAGCCTTTATTGGGAAGCACGGCTTGGAGGAGAGACTTTTCCACCACACGGGGTTCAGTCAGGTGGGAGGGACACGGGGCGCTGCGGGACTCCCCGGGCAGCACCGGGACGAAGCCGCGGCCCCTCAGCGCTCCCGGTCCCGCCGCCATGCCGGTGTGACGTCACTTGGCCACGCCCCCCGCGCGGCGGGGCGGGGCTGGCGGAGGGCGGGGCCCGGGACGGGGGCGGGGCCTGGCGGCGGCCGAGGCGCGGCGACGGCAGCGCCATGTCGATGGAGGACCCCTTCTTCGTGGTGAAGGGGTGAGCACCGCGCCCCCCGCCCGCCGGGACACGGCCGCGGGGATGCGCGACCCGCCCGGGGGCGCGGCGAGGCTCGGGAGGCCGGCGGAGCGGGGGCGAGCGGCGGGCGGGGGGTCTGTGTGGGGGGGGGGGAAGATGGCGGCGGGCCCCCCGTGCTGTGAGGGCTCCGCGCCGGTCCGGGGCCTGTCCGCCGGTGTCCGCCGGTGTCCGCCGGTGTCCGGGCCTCCCCAGGCCCTGGCTGCAGGTGCGGCCTGGGGACAGTGGGAAAGGTGGAGGGAGCAGGGAGCGAGCTGTGGGATAAACAATGGCCATGAGAGGAAGCCTGCAGAGAAGAGCCTGAACGCAGGGAAATACCAGCTTAAGGTGGCCAAAGGAAAATTGTCATTAATAGGGTGAAAGGAGCTCTGTTGGAGCTACTGCAGAGGGTCCAGTGGAGGGCACCAAGATGATTTGGGGTCTGGAGCATCTCTCTGGTGAGGAGACACTAGACGAGCTGGGCCTGTTTAGCCCAGAGAATACAGAGGGGATCTCATCACTCCATATAAATATCTCTATGGCGTGTCATGAGGATGGTGCCAGACCCTTTGCAGCAACAGGCCATAAACTAAAACTCAAGAAGTTCCACCTCAAGGTGAGGAAGAACAGCTTTCTAGTGAGGGTGGCAGAGCACTGGAAAAGAGTTTGCTGCAGACATTCCGAACCCAACTGGAGGTATCCCTGTGTCCCCTGCTCTAGGTGACAGTGAATGACCCACAGAGGTCCCTTCCAGCCCCAGCAATTCTGTAATTCTGTGAAAGCAGCTCCATCGCTGAGCACTGCCCTCGGGCCACCTTCAGCTTGTGCTGGGTGCTGCTCTTCTGCCCCTTGTCACAGCGAAACAACCCCAAGGAGCAGCAGAGGGGCTCCTGGTGGGGTGTTTGGGAGAGCCATGTGAGAAGAAGAAGTGTGGGAATGGATATTGGTACAGCCAGGGAAAATGAATCCCTTCACCAGGATAAACTGGTGCTTAGAGGAAAGTGTAGGAGTCGCCATGGGTGGGGAACAAACGTCCTGTCAAACTTTCCAGAGATGTTCCTGCAGCGGTGGGGAAGGGAAGGGAGGGGAAAGGGGATGTGCTGCCGCTCCCACAGTTAATTATTACCTGGCAGGTCGGAGGGGCTGCTGGTGGTGTAGCCACCAGAATTGCTACTAGTTTGCTTTCCTGGTGTCCGTAACTCCTCCCATCAGAGGACACACAGCTCTGCTTTACATTCTTGCTGCTGGGGACTTCCACAAGTGTGGGGGGAAAAAAAGAAAAAAACAAACAGCCAAATGAAACCAAAACTTGTGCTGGCAAGTAGAGGAGGGAATGAAGTTTTCCAGATCCTCAGTGCAGGCTGCTGGCTTTAGGGCACTCAGAGTGGCAGACTCGGAGCTGTAGGCGTGTGAGAAGAGGAGGGACATGCATCAGAGTGCTGAGAAACTGCAGCTTAGACAGCAACTGGAGGGCCAGCTGGATCAGGCCCTGGTGGAACTTACAGAGGTGCAGTCCTGGCGCGTCAGTTCATCTGCCCTGGGCCTCCCCTGCTTTCCTTCACTGGGGTGAAACACCTGACTGCTGTGTGCAAGCTCATGGTGGCCTCCTTGGACACCAGCACATCGTCTGATCTCCCCTGTGAACCTGGGGGAGCAGTTCACAGCTTGGGACCGCAGAGTTTGTAAATGCAGATAACCACACTGAGAGTCTGTGACCCAAATTTACAAACCTGCTTGCCCCAAACCAGATGTGTCAGCAGTGCCTTCAACTGCTGTGAATGCACTCGTCTCCAAAAGAGCTTAGAGCAGCAGAAAAAACTTGTGTTTCCTAAGCCAGCATAGTAGGCCTGTGTATTTTTTTTAAATGCTGAATTAAAATAAACAGTTCTGCATTCAACAGTCTGCCTGGCTGTGCTGTGGGGACAGTTCCTGTAATTCTGTGTGCCCTTGGGGTATCTCACATGGGTACTTAAGGGTCTTGAGAGGAAAACTGTTGAGAGAGGAATGCAAAGTGTGGATTGCCAAAGAGCTGCCTTGTTCAGACCCTCTGCCCTGGCTTGCCTGGGTGAGGCTCAGCAGCTTCCTCTGAAGAAATAGGTCCCTTCGGGAATAACTTCATGCTGCAGTGAGATACAGGGCAAATCCTTATTTTACAAAATAAACACGATGTTGTTGGAAGGAGAGGTGATTGGGAGGAAGCTGTGGCATCCCTGCTCAGCTGGACACCGGGCTGTCCCAGTGTCACTGCTGCAGGGCAGCTAGTGATAAATCTTGGCTTCTCTTCACGCTCTTACCTGCAGGGAGGTGCAGAAAGCTGTGAACACTGCCCAGGGGCTCTTCCAGAGGTGGACAGAGCTCTTGCAAGATCCCTCCATTGCCACAAGAGAAGAAATCGACTGGACCACTAATGAGCTCAGGAACAACCTGCGGAGCATCGAGTGGGACCTGGAAGACCTGGATGAAACCATTAGTATCCTTTTTTTGGCCCTTTGGAGGGAGTTGCAGTTCTCAGGTTGTACTAAATAGCCAAGTCCCAGTGCTTGTCACTCTTTGCAAAAATCAGAACTGCTTGGGATTGAATTTTGCATTCACATTGGCTTTTCTCAAATTGCAAATGAGACATTAGGTAAAGGATTTTCCTTTTGCCTTTTTGTCTCCCTTTTTGCAAGGTATATTCTAAGAGGCTTTGTTCTAGAAAGCCTGTTGTGTTGTGTGAATCTGCATTTCTGCGGAGTCAGTTCATTCTCTAGGCTGCCTTCCAGAAATACTCCTTTCCCCTTGTGCTCCTCTGAGTGCTTCTGAAAACACTGCCCAGCATCACAGAACCAAAAAACCACATGGAAAAGAGAAACCTTGTGTGTGTGCTTCACAGCACATTCCTGCCATGTCTCCTTTTCCATCCAGCCTGCTGTTGTTTGCTAATCAGATTTTGGGAACGGGCAGAACACAGAGGCCCCTTGGCAGGCTCGGGGTTTGTGTATCCGTGTGTGCACCCAGCCCTGCTTCGGGCACTCCTTGACTTGGTGCCCAGGCATCGTGGAGGCAAACCCACGGAAATTCAACCTCGATGCCACGGAGCTGGGAATCCGCAAAGCCTTCATCACCAGCACGCGGCAGGTGGTCAGGGTAAGGAACCTGCCTTGGGCTCAGGGTCTGCAGGGAATTGGTGGTTAAAAAAGGAAATCTTGGAGAGCAGAGAATAAACCTGCCACCTGCTGAGTCTCAGGCTTCCTCCTCTTCCCCGTGTGTTCCCTCCTGGAGCTGCCTGGAAGGGCTTGGGGGTGCTGGTGCCCCATGGAATTCCCTCCTTTTATGCTGCTGACCCTTGAAGTCTTCACACTGCTCTGGCAGCAGTGAGTGGGAACCTGTGGCAACGGGAGGAGGAGTGAAGAGCCAGCTGCAATGTGGAGCTTCCCTTCAGAGCTGAGGGAAATCTCGACTGTAGCACTGGTTTTCAGCCAACAGGGCGACCACTTGGGGCACTGACAGATGGTTAAAGCCTGGTGTTACTGACACGGTGACTTCAACTTCCTACCCCTGCAAAATAGTCCAAACAACCACTGGATTTATTTTTAACTTGAGGAAGATTTTTTTCTAGTTTAAGCTTACGCTTCAGAAGCAAAAAGGGGATTTTAAGAACTTGGTGGTAACAAATAGAGAAGAAACATCTTTCCAAAAGCTTCACTGCCTGGTAGCAAGCCGCTAGTTAGGAAGTTTTCTGTCTATTAATAGCTAGACTGAGTTTCTGCTGCCCCTCATGACTCTGATATTGCTGCTCCACAAAATGTACTGGTGTGGCTGGCAGCAAGCCTGTTACCCTACCTGCAGTCCTGTGGTCTGGATGCAGTTCCTAAGGCTTGCTGCCTGGAAACTGATCCCAAAACCACAGTGGCCCCAGGTAGCAGGCATATGCTTGCTGCCTTGTTCTCAATCTAGTCTGCTCCCTAATGGGCAGGATCAGGCAAGCCTGCTCTCTGGTCCTCTCCTCCTGGCTGAAAAATGCTGGCTAATGGCTTTTGGAGCAGGGTCTTCCACTGGGAAATGAAATTTGTAAGTGGCCCTGTGCAGCTGACTTCCAGTTTCCTTGGGGGAATTTGTGATGCACTGCAGCTAGTGAGAATTAACCAGGTGGGGTGTGGTGGTGCTCTTCAGTGATGTGCTGCACATCTCTGAACAGTAAAACACATCAGAACTCTGCTGGTGGATCAGCCTCTGCCAGATGACATTGACTAGTTGCTAATTTATGAAAACTGGGTTATGTTATATTGTGATGGAGAGCCTTCTGTGGTTAGTGACCTTCTGCAGGAGTTCCACAGCAAAAATTAATTGGTAGGAGAGAACATTGACACAGTCAGAGAGGATGGCCACAGGACAGGAAATCTACCTTATACTACGGAATATAAAACCAGATGCAGTTAGAAATAAAGCAGAGGAGGTTATAGTCTTCAAGGCCTTGACAAACACATTCTGTCAACAGGAACATTAGTTTATTATACAAATCAATGTGGTTCTGGTTGTAGTAGAGAAAAACGAGTAGTAAATGAGAAATATTTTCAAAATATCCCAATGCTGTTGATTCCAGTATTAGTATAATAATGAAACTTTCTATAGTATGTTTCCAAACTCTTCAAAAAGTGTGGGTTTTCAAAGAAAGTATCTCTTCCCTCTTTCCCCCTTGTAGAACCCTTGCTGGGTATAGACAGCTCTGTAGCACCCTGAATTTGCCTGTCCAGTGTTCACATGCTTCTTCTTTTGTTGAATGAACAGGACATGAAGGATCAGATGTCAAACTCTTCCGTGCAAGCGCTGGCTGAAAGAAAAAACAGGCAGGTGAGAACCAGAAAGGGGCAATGGATTTCTGCTACAATGTATGTGCTGTCTGGTGTCCCTCCCCTTACAAACCTTGGGTGTGGGAAGGGGCTCCCATGCTGCAGCCAAGCTGTGTTTGAGCCGTGTCCATTTGGTTGCCCTGGGAGAGCTGCTTCTCACAGCCACGTTGCTGCCAGCCTCTCCCAAGCCTCTTTCAGAGCAGCAGTAAGTCAGCACTCACCATCTGTCTCTGTCTTCAGAGCTGGTTGTTTACAACTGTCAGCATTGCACCATCCCATGGAAAGGGAAATCTCCCTCCTCCTCCTCCTCGGGGGGAAGCAGCTCAGAATCCATGTCAATGAACGTAATCCTGCGCTGTGCTGGATTTAGGAGCCAAGATGGTGCAATATCCTTTCATGCAGCTGCTGCTTGTAATAGCTGTGTAAGAAGATGGAAGGAGCTCCAGGAGTCTCATGTTGTCTGCACTTGTAATCTAAGGAATAGAAACAGATGCAGCTTGTGCTCCTTCCTGGCTGATGGAGAGGCTGTAAGGAGATACTGGGGCTGACTTCCAGACCCGCTCCAGTAAAAGCTGATGTGTGCTTCATACAGTTAATTGTCTGTGCTGCATCAGCCTTGCCACACGTGGCAAAACCAACAAACTGAGAAGCACAGAACTCATTCCTGAGTTTGTCACAGGGTTAATTGATGTGCTTGGCAAACACTCCCAGCAACAAAGTCCCTGACACCCTTGCTCAAACAAGTCTGCAGCTTTCCTGCAATTTGCTGCTTTCCTTTGCATGAGGTTCCTGATAGCTGCAGGAGACCATATGGCCCAGCTCATGTACTGACATCTGGTCAGGAAAACTGACTTCCCCTTGCTGCCTTCCTCTCCTTTCCCAGCCCCTCACCTTCATTCCAGACTGCAAGGCTTGTGCTGGGCTTTGTGTCTGAGGGGCTGGCTGGCAGTGACCTGACCCTCACAGCCCAGGCTGGCAAACAGGCCCTTTCTAATTGAAGCTGCAGGCAAAGCTAGTGCACTGCATTAAATAAAAACTAGCTGCCCTTGCCACAAACTGGAGGGACCAGGAGCTTGCTCAGTGATCGGGCAGGAACAGCCAGATGTCCTGCTGGCTTCCTGCATGGTCAGTCTGTCAGCTTTCCTCACCCCTCCTTGAACCTTGTAAGTCAGATGAACCATAGACTCCGTCTGGTTTTCAGCCTGACAGAGTAGCCTGGTCATTGTCTTGCTGTTCTTCACAAATAGTCATTCCATCCTGCCCACAACCAGGAGCTGCAGGGTGGTCTGGTTAACAAGTCAGCCTGCCTTCCACACTGGAGGGCACAGTCCCTAACCCTTCCCTAGTGCTGCAGGGTGCAGTTCCTCACTTGCAGGTCATGTTCATTCTCCAACATCTGTAGCTTGGGTTATTCCTCTTGCTGGGCCCAGACATATTTGGCTGGAAAGCCACATCTTTGCAGGAGCTTATCTGTCCAGGCTTTAGGCAAGTAGCAAGAATAACTTTCTTTGCTGGCAGCTGAAGAGCTTGCTGGAGGGATAGGCAGCCTGGATCATAGACCATAAGCATACAGCGCTGCTCTGGTTATATACTGCATTATTTTACTGTCAGCTCACCTGGTTAAGTACTTTATCCAGACCCTCTTAAGCCCCTGTCATTAGCAGCAGAGTGCTCAGATGGAGCTGTACATCTGTTAACACGATATACCCAGACACTTCCCAGCTCACATGTCCTAGCACACAGTGCTGCCTCTTGAGCAGGCCTCTGCCAGTCCTTTGTGCTGTGCAGGCCTCCTGCACACACTGTCAGTCAGCCACACTCCAGCTCTCCTGCTGCTGGAGAGACATCTCTGCAATTCCAGGCTGCAGAGACTTCCCAGGCTGGCATTTTGTCTGTGTTGGTTTAGTTCATGACAGCACTTTGGCTGAGTAGCAGCAGAGCAGGAGGAAGGGGATGCTGTGCACGTGTGTGCACAAGTGTTGCCTTGTCAGCCTTCCCACCTCACCCTGTAGACTGGCTGGGAGCAGGCACAAGGGTGTTGCTAAGAGCTCTCTGCATCTGTTCAGGCACTCCTGGGAGAGAGCGGGAGTCAGAGTTGGAGCTCTGGACCTGACAAATACAGCCGTCTGGACCGGGAGCTGCAATTAGCAAATTCACATTTCATCGAGGAGCAGCAAGCTCAACAACAGGTAAGGCAGCTGGCATCACAGACTAAATAGCTTTGCTTGCCAAATGGGTGCCAGGGGGACTGGTCTGGCTCCAGGAGCCTGACAGTCCTCTCTTTGCTCGTGCCGTGTGTCTGTGCATGCATTTCCTGTGCAGCACAGCTTTGGGTGATCTCGGCACAAGGCTTTTAACCCTGGAGCTGTGGGGCTTCTGCTGTGTTTAGGAGGTAGTAGGCACAATCTGGAAGATGTAGCACACTAGGATTTAATAGTGCAAGATTGTTGAAATCCTTGGGAGAGTAGAAACACTGCAAAAAGAAAAGGGCCCATTTGTCTTATGCAACTTCCCCTAGTTAAAATTGTTTGGTGTTGTTTTGTGTGCATCTCCCATCAGAACAGGCTGGGAGCAGGAGCACGCGCCTGCTTCCTTTTCCTGCTTTTGTCACCGTGAGATTAGTGAGAAAGGCTGTGTGAGGGCTTGGGAGAACCCCTGGTGAGGCACTTCCCAGCTGACAGGGGAGTTTGCCTGGAGAAGTGCCCAGGCCAGGCACAGACTGGAGAACTGCAGGGCCTTGACACAGGCAGTGACTCGGAGGTGGCAAACTCTTCTAAAGCTCCTGACCAGTGCTGCCACCTCGGCTTCCAGACATGTTTTACCTACTGACTCCAGGGGGATAAATAGCTTCAGAAATAGGTAACTAGGGTAAAGCTAATCCTTAGCGTGACTGTGCCCTGAAAATGACTTAAAACAGCAGCAGACTTATTCCTTTGGCACATTCAGAGCCAGGCTGGTTATTTTTAGCTGTAGAAGCTGCAACAGCCTTCTGCTTGCATTAACTCCCTGTTAGCTGCAGCACATTCCAGGTGGTTCCCAGGCATAGCATCAGTGTGCCTCCCTGGCCAAGGTTTTGATGACTAGCCCTTGGATCTTTCCAAAGTCACTTTAGCTGTGCATGCAGCATGGATGAGCTGAGGCTGGATTTGCAGGGATGTCTGGAGCCTGCTGTGCCATGGGGATGCCATGCCATGGAAACTTTCCCCTGGTTGTTTCCTCTCCAGCATTTCTTAGGAATGCAGACCTCATTCCTGGTGGCTTAGGTCTGAGCCCGGGTCTCACAGCTGATGTTGGCCGAGCAGCAAGTACTTGTCCACTGGATGGGCTGGCTCCAACCCAGCTGCAGGCAGCACATCTGTAATTGCACATTTCTCTTCTCTTTGGCCCCAGTTGATTGTGGAGCAGCAGGATGAGCAGTTGGAGCTGGTCTCTGGCAGCATCGGGGTGCTGAAGAACATGTCCCAGCGCATTGGTGGGGAGCTGGAAGAGCAAGCAGTGTAAGTGTGAGACACGGTGGCAAAAACCTGGCATGGGGCTGGCTGCAACATGGCTGGATGTCCTCACACACCTATCTCTGCCTCTGGTAGAGCCTGGAATTCACTGGTCCCTCAGGCAGCCTCTCCCTGCCAGCCCATGGAAAGCATTTTGTACTGCAAGGATCCAGCTGCAGCCTCCTTCCTTTAGAAGCCTGCATCTAGGGCAGGCTTAACTGCCACCTTACTTTTCCTCCTCTCCTTTTCAAATGCTCCCCCTCAGGCAGCCAGCAGATAAGGGAGAGAGGTACTGTGCAATGCAGATGCTGGCCACTTCTCCACTCTGCAGGGTTTTGTGCTGCCCCTGGACAACTGCTGGGGCCAGAAGCTCTCAGCTGTGCCCTGAAACACACAGCACAGTGCTGCTCTTCATCACTGAAGCTAAAAATAACCCTCACCCACGCAAAGGGTTAAAGGGCAGCTCACAAAGTCATTCTTCATCCATCCATTTACATAAAAATTACATTTCTTTCCCAGTTCTTGTCCTTTGCAAACAAGTTCTCAGTTGTGCAGGCTAACAGCTATGCTTCCAGAAAGGCTTGAAGGGTTCATGCCTAAAACCCCTCCTTGTTTGGCTGGTAGGAGTCTGGAGGGCCATGTCTCTTGTGAAGTGATTTCATATTGGATGGAGAGGAGGAACTTTCAACTTCCCTCCTGTGTCAAGCTGTGCAGCATGAGAATCCTCTGCTCTCAGAGAGGAGATTGGTGTGGTGTGTCTGTTTCTGGATCATCACATAAGCCATCAGTGCTTGCAAGATAAGCTCGTAACTACCACAGTGAGGTTTTCCCCGCTGAATGAAGGTTTAACAAGTGCCCTGGCACTCCAGATGAAGGAGTCTATCCTTTTAAATGTATTTAGCTTTAAAGTCCCACTGGCTGGAGACAATTGGATTAGTACCTTGACTCTGGATGCGCACTGGCATTGACAAAGCATGGATTCAGGAAGGCTTTCAGATTTATTACAGTCACTGTGTGGAGGAAATAAAAGGGTAACTTCCACACAAAGCTTGAAAAGCACCTTAAAAGCAACTGCAGAGGTTGTTCCCACTTGATACATGGCTGAAACAAGATTTTAGTTTAAACTGCAAGCCCCGAACAAGAAGAGAGATTTAAAATCCAAGCTGACACGTAGATGCTAATCACAGATTATAAGTGAGACTCCTTTTGTAAGGAGGAATCCCCTCCCCCACCTCTCACCTTTCAGATGTGTGTAGAGTTCAGCCACAATCACCCAGGGAGGATCTGGCAGGAATCCCACCAAAGCAGAGCTGCTGTTTCAGCAGGTTTTTTTCCCCGCCCTCAGGCGCTTCCAGGAGGGGAGGCCCCATTCATTTTGCCTGCCAAGGTGTGATACTCTGCTCACATCAGTGTTTTGATCCACGTGTGTGAGTGTGCTGCAGAATGCCCAAGGGATGTGCCACGTGCTGACCAGTGTCCTGCTTCTGTGTCCTTAGGATGCTGGATGACTTCTCCCACGAGTTAGACAGCACTCAGTCGCGCCTTGATAACGTCATGAAGAAGCTGGCCAAAGTGTCTCACATGACGAGTGGTAGGTCCTGGGAAGTGGGATCCAGTCCCTGGAAAGGGACAGACAAGCCCTTGGATCCTCAGGCTGGGACACTGTGCTCCCACCCACCCAGCCAAGGGGAGGGAGCAGCTCTCAGTTCTTGAAAGAAGGGGAAGGTTTCCAAGCCCGGCAGCTGCTCCTGCCCAGACACTGCTCTGCTGCCTGTCCCCTCCCTTTGTTTTATTTACAGATGCCTTTCTATTTATGCTGCTGCTGCTGGGAAAATCCCCCCTCTATCTGGTGGGAGGGGAAGCTCTGCAGCCTCCTGCTCTGCTGCAGTTTCCCGGGCTGCCTGTGGAACAAAAGCTGTCAAGGTGCCATTAAACATCGGCCACCCTGTGTGGTTTGCCAGGCACCAGAATGCCCGCAGCAATCCCCTTCCCACATCCCACCTGCCCTGGGGCTGCTGGTGCCTGCAGGCTGTTTGTGGGTCACATCTGTCTCAGCTGGTAGAGGAAAGAGCTGAATTCTGTGCTGAAGCCACAGAAAAGTCCTTATAAGGCTGTGCCTGAAGCCGGGGGCAGAGCAAACAGGAAGCCCGGCCTGGCTGCTGGGAAGTGCCGCTGCCGGCTGCCTCTGAGCCTGGCACCGTGCCCAGCCAGCGCCTCCTCCAGCACCCCTCTCCCCTGGGTGCTCAGGACCTCGGGAAGGCAGCAGCCTGTCAGGAGGAAAAGCATTCCTGCTCTGCAGCATTAGGCTATCTGGGATTTATGAGGTAGTGGGGATACAGCCCTAGAGAGACCACTTGGAGTGCTGGCAGTGCGCTTTGGGTCAACAGTAGCTCAGCAGCAGCACTACCACGGGTGAACACTATGTCTCTGTCCTTTCCTGTGGGAAAACCCGTGGATCTCTGCAGAGTGTTTCTGAGTGTTGTGAAAGAGCATTTCTGCTGGAGACGCCTATTCCAGGGAGAGCAGGAGGGCTCTTTCTGGGGTAGCTGCTGTGCCTAGGAGTTGAGGGGGTGCCAGCAGCTGTGTCCCCACTGCTGCACCATCATCCACGGAGAAGACAGCGGCTCTCAGAGGTGATGTGAGCCAGTCTCAGAGGTGTGTTGAGCCAATGAGGTGTAAAGATGTCCAGGGAAATCTGATTCCTGGCCCTGTCCTAAGGGAAGCTGCCACAATCTCTTCCTGGCAGAGCTCCTCAGGGCAGCTTTCACCGGATCACTTCTTGTTCCTCTGGCAAACAGATTACTCCATGAATGAACAGCAAACACAGCAGCTCTCTGCTTGCTCCTTCCAATTGCTTTTGAGCCAGCTTTTCAAAGCTGTTTGAACCTGGTTGGGAAGAAGCCTCAGAATTCCTACAGCTGTTCCCAAACCCCAGTGTATCCTGGAGGAGAACGCCTCACTGCAATATTCAGTGCCACAGTCTTTCTCCCACAGGAACTGGCTTTTTGTGGCTTAAGCTTGAATTTGGTTCCTAGCAGTACACAAAGAAAAATGCTCCTCCAATTTACCTTCTCCACTAAAGCAGGAAGACTGATGCTTCCTTTTCTTTCCAGATCGACGGCAGTGGTGTGCAATTGTTGTCCTCTTCGTCATCTTGCTAGTGGTGCTCATCCTGTTTTTTGTCCTGTGATGACAAAAACTGAACTTCCTGGGACGCCCCCTCCCCGCCCCCTTGCCCCGGCAGCGCGGGGAAATGAAACTCTCCCCATTTCCGTCCGCCCTCAGAGATCCCCGGCAGGAACAGCACCCGTCTCTCTCCATCCTCCTCCAAGGACTGCGGCTCAGCTGCGCTGGCATCTCCCCTGGCCCGGGAGACAGGGCGGAGCGCTGGGGCTGCCTCCTCCCCTGCTGCGGTGCAGTCTGAGCCCAGCTCCGGATCCGTGGAGCTGCCTGACCCCCGCGCTTCCACCCGTGCAGGTAGGAGCCGGTGAGAGCTGGACACAGAGCAGCGAGCCCTGAGGAGGATGTGACGGGGGGAGCAGTTACTGAATTCACTGAGCATTACAAACTGCGCTGCCAGTGCCAGCCTCAAGCATTACTAGGAACGGTGAAACCCCCCCCAAGCCACAGCAAGGGAGGGGAGCCCTGGTCCTGCTCCCCGTGCCCCTCCCTGCCTTCTGTGGGCGGGCTCTGTAGCACCAATTCTCTGCCGAGAGAGCACAGTGAGTCCTAACAGAGCTTTCCTGCCCTCTACCTGGGCAGAGGGCAGAGCTGTAGGGTCTTGTGCCCTGCCATCAGCCACCCAGGCCCCGTCAGACACCGCAGAGCTTTAAACCTGGGGTGCTGCACACCGAGCGCTGGCAATCAGCCGTGAGCCAGAGAGGGAGAGTCTGGAAGCTTTTAAACTTGCCTCCCTCATTATACAGGCCTCTAAAGCTCATTGACTGATGCTTTCTTTGCCCTTCTGTAACTGCATCACTGCTTCTGTTTAACAGCTGCTTCCCTTTGGCAAGTGATTTGCCAAGTCTAAAATAACTTATTTTTTTTAAGAAAAAAAAAAAAACTTTAAAGATTTTTTTGATGACCATTAGAGCCACGTTCTCTCTGCGGGTGCACAACACACATGATCAGAGGAACAGTGCTCAGTGATGTATTTTAAGTGTATACGAACTTGTAAATAGATGTCTTAATTTTTCCCAACCGCTATTTTTTGGACACCTCCATTGTAAGCAACCAAAAGGCAGGAGATTCAAAGCTAGATCATGTTTCCATATTCCTTCCCAGTCCTTTTGTTACCTCCCAGTTGTTTGTCACTCAAGTTGTCTCAGCAGTGTTGGATTCCCTCCAGGGAATGTGAAGTAGCCAGGTGGGCAATACCAAAAATGTGTTGAAAAGAGCTCCCCTGGGCAGTGTCACTGCAGGGAACAGGCAGAGGGACCGTGCTGCAAGCACCAATTGTGGGATAGGGGGTGATTCTTGAGGAAAGCAAAACCAGTTTCTTACTCCAGTCTGCTCCCATATTTTAAGTTGCAAACATGAAAAGACTCAGCACTGGCTGGCTTATGGCTCCCAGATGGGGCTGTGGGAGGAAGTTAATTGGCACTGACGCAAAGACTTCTGCTGAAATTGCAAATCGCCCCCAAAATCATCCCCCTCGCCTTAGAATCTTGCCACCGGACGGCTTTACCTCCGGAACTGAACACTCCTCCCCCACCCCGGCTTCGTGGCTCCCTGCGAGGTCTGCGTGCCCCAGTCCCTCCCGCAGGCGCTGGATGCACAGCCGGCGGCTCGGTGCCTTCCGCAGCCGGGCGGGGCCGGCCGGAGCCTCCAGCCCGCCCGGAGCCTCCAGCCCGCCCGGCTGCTCCTCAGTCACGCACACGGGATGCCTCGGCGCCCACCTGCACTCGGGATTCCAGTGGCTCCTTATCCTTGCAGAGCATCCCTGCAGGGAATAGGTGGTGTCTGCGTACGGACTCCGTGGGTCTGTACCTCTCCAGGAGCACGGGTTCCCAGGTTCCTGGGAGCAGGGCTGGCTGCTGTTTGCACACCTCTGATCCCCATGTTACTTCCAGCGTGTTTGTGCATCCTTCGGGAATGACTCCCATGTAGGACTGCTCCTTTGGTAGTCCAGGGTGTGGCCCAGCTGCTGACATCACCACAAGCCACCGAGTGTCTCTGGTCCCTTTCCCTGTGTACATTTGCTTTTCTGTCGCTGGTGGTGCCCTTCCCTTTAACACTAAATAAAGGTGCAGCAGCGTAGATCTCCGCTCCTCCTTGCCTCACTCTTGGTCCTGGGACAAACTCGGGGTCCCCTGGCACCAGGGAATGGGAAAAGCTCTCCCACCAGCATTTGCCAGGCATCACCGTCCTGGTTTTTGAGGCATAAGCAGCACCTGCAGTTTCTGGGGTCACTTCAGCATTGCGGGCAGCTGTGCCCAGCTGTGGGGTTCCTGCAGACGGCTGTACCCAAATGTGGGGCACTGCCGTGCAGAGGGCAGCCATTGCTGATGGAGACATTCCAAAGATGTGTTTTGCCTTCCATGGCTGGAAAAAAGAACCCCTCAAAATCCCCGAGGAGCCCTGCAGGTGGCTGAGTGTCCCCACCTACCTGCCCAGGGCCCCCCAGCACCACAGCATGGTCAGGAGGTGGCTGGTGGAGCAGCAGGGCCATGGGAAAAAACAACTAGCAAAGGCCCTGTGGGCACAAGCACCACCCACCCCCTCCATGCCACAAGCCAAAGGCGCTGTTCTGTTGTAGCAGAGATGTATTTTTGGGTTTCAGTTTGAAATCATTTAAAAGAGCCTCACCAGCCCTCCAGCACGAGGTGGCAGTGCTGGCAGGAAGCCCTCTGTCCCCTGGGGTCACGGAGATGGGGTGTCCTCATGCTGGTCACCCCGGTGCCCAGCAGGACACACCCACCCAGCTCTGTCGGGGCCAGGCTCTCCCCTGTCCCCCACACCTGGGCAGCTCCTGGAGACTCTGGGGGGGTCCTTGGTCCCACACTCGCTGCAGGGGGACACGCAAAGCCACCTGCCCCCACTGCGGTGCGGCCAGGCGGGTCCTGGCACCGCGAGGCAGCTTGGTCCATGTCTCCATGCCGTGCCACTCTGCAGCATCCTGGGACATCAGTGGGCCGCGGTCCTTCTCCCAGCACTGGGACATCTCCTCGGAGCCGTGCCAGGGCTAGCGCGGGGCCGGGCGGTGCCGCAGCACGCGCAGGGCCAGGCTGTCGGCCCGCAGCAGCAGCTCGCGGATCTGCGCCAGCCCCAGCCCCGAGACGGCCGCGCCGTTCACCTGCAGGATCTCGTCCCCCACGCCCAGGAGCCCCGCGTAGAGCTTGGCCGTGCCAGCATCCGCCATCTCCTGCACGTAGACACCTGTGGAGGGAACAGGGATGGGTGAGAGCCCTTCCTGCCCATGGAGCACCCAGGAGCTGCACAGAAACAAGCCTGTGATAAACAGCCTTTGCCGTGGGCTGCGTGTCCAGAGCCAGGCGCTGATGGACACACAGGATTGTGCGTGGCCAAAGCCACACATGACAGCGGCCCCGCACTTGCATCACCTCCCTGTGGCTGAGCAGTAATGGAGCAACCCCTGTCGCTGTCGAGGCAGGACGGGAATGAGAAGACTCACTCAGAAGGCCGCTGAGAGTAAAACTCCAATTTATTCAAAATACACCGCTCTTTTATACAGAGCTTCGTGAGGACCAACTCCATTGGTCCTGAAGTGAAAACACTTCACACCTTTGGTGCAGAGTGCTTGATGCACAGTGATAGAACTTAACTATAAACAATGTGCCTAACAAGAGAGATAGAGAATTATTTACATTCTCTCCAGCTCTTTCCCAGGCATCTGCCTGGCTAGAAACTCTCGGTTTCTTTTCTTTGACTGAATCTGAGTCCCACAAACCCCCTGCACCCGTGCCCGAGCTCGCCCCTGGGGTGGGACAAGAGCCACCATGGAGAGACCACAGAGTGCCACGGCTTTGGGATGATCCCACCATACCTGTGTCGGGCCGGCCATGGCCGGAGGTGACGGAGAACCCGAAGGCGCCGTGGGGGGGTCGCTGCAGCTCCAGCTGGCTGGTGCCATCAGGGAAGACCTCCACCACGCGCCCCACGGCGCGCAGCTGGCCGGGCGCCCCGATGTCCTCCACGCTCAGCGAGCGCTGCGGCCCTGAGCCCCCCTTCCTGTGGGGAGAGGGAAGATGGGTGAGTGGGGACGAGGGAAGCTGCTGGAGACCAGGTGATGCAGCTCCTGGCAGCACTGAGCCACCACGGCAGCCCAGAACAGCGTCCTGGGCACCGCAGGGATGTGCCAGGCCCCATCCTACCTGTCAGCCGTGGTCTGGGGCAGGAGGTAGGCACTGGCACGGCGTGCCTTTCCCAGTCGGGGATGCAGGCTCTGGATGGAGGCAGCTTTCTGGGGCTGGCAGAAGGGTGACACCTGTGGAGAAACGCCTGGCTGAGATGGGGACAAACACTGTGCAGCACCGCAGTGCTTCACCCACTGATGTGCCGAGGGAGTGGAGGAAATCGGGACATCGGGACATCCCACCCCGCTGGAGCACGCCCCAGCTCACTGCTGAGGAGGCACAAGCATACCTGCTCTTCCACCAGCACCCCTCTCCCTCCTCCCCCCTTCCACTTCCCAGTGGGCTTCGGGCTTTTCCAACGCAGCAGGTTTGGAGCGGTGCATCCCCCTACACCCCCTCCAGGACCGCCTGAGCCACAAATCCACGCTCAGGAGCACTTAATCCCATCCCAGCATCCTTCCCCTTGTGCCACCGCAGTCTCCCCACGCATGGGGCGATGTCCAAGCTCACCAGCTGCAGGGACTGCAGGGACTGCAGGGACGGTGACTTCTTGACCCCAGGGCCTGGCGGGGAGCCGCCGGGGGCCGGGAGCTGCTCCATGCTGTAGCAGCGGAAGCGGCCCAGGCGCTGCTTGGTGCTTTGGCTCAGGCTGCACAGCAGCTTCTTCAGCCCCGACGCCGAGGCGCTGCTGCCCTTGCGGCTCACGGGCTGCCCCGGCTCCCTGCGTGGAGAGGCGGGGTGCTCACACACCGAGTGTCCGGGGTGGCAGCTGCCTCTGGGCTGGGGGTGCATCTTTCACCCTCCTTAGCAGCCTTGAGAGCTGCAGCACGGTGACATCGGGGGCAGCCTCCTCCCCGCAGCACTGACCCAGCACACACAAGTTTGTCGCTACCCAAAGTGACCTGAAGGGCCCCCTCCCTGTTTTCTCCGTTATTTCAGGGGTTTAACACATCTCAGAAGTCCCCTGCTCTGCCCCAAGGGATCACATCCTGCCAATGGGCTCAGAGGAGCCAGCAACACCTTGGAATTCTCCTGCCAGGCTGAGACATGCAGCTCCAGGCACAGGGCTAGCAGGATCGCACTTGGAAAGCCCCAAGGCAGCTGATTTTCCTCAAAAATGAAGAACCCGACACCAGCGAAACACCTCTGTCACATCTGCTCTAACATCCCTGGCAGAACCAGGTGTGGGGAAACGCAGCTCCCCCAAACCCACAGCAACACACGGGCACACTGTAACCCCCACGTGTGGTTTCTGGGAGGTTTCTGGAGCCAGGGAGCTCAGCCCAGCAGCATCCTGCAGTGCCCAGGAGGGATGCTCAGGGCTGCCCGTGCTCACTCACCCGTGTGCCGCGCTGTGCCCCTGTGGCTGTGCTCCCGACGTCCTGGCACCTTCCCCGGCAGGATGAGCAGCCTCCGGGGGCACGGCGGTGACAGGGCTGGCAGCAGGGTGTGACAGCGTCCCTGCGACCACAGAGAGACTGTCACATACCTGTTTCACTGGGGACCCCCCCAACACTCCATGTGTGGGTTCCTTACCTCTGCCCGTCCCCGGGGCGTCCTGCCCGCGGGTGTTGTTGCAGTTGTTGGTGGACAAGGCACGGAGGGGGCTCCCCGGGAGCCACCTGGGGCTGCAGGGGCTCCGCCGCTCGGCCGGTGCCGCCGTGCCCCCGGGCTGCGCTGGGGCTGCGCTGCCAGCACCCGCCTCCGGGCCCCGGAGTCCTTGGCTCGGTGCCTGGCGGCTGCTGCTGGCAAACAGCGCTTTCCTGCAAGGCATCTGGGCACAGGCCTTCTTGGTAGGAGGGGGAGCAGGGACGTGGGTGCCTGGGATGGGGGTGCTGGTCCTCAGCTGCGAGGAAGGCTCCAGGGGCTCGCTGGGCTGCTGCGGGGGGTGAGCCGTGTTCCCCACTCCCTTGCTGCCCCCCAAATGTTGATGGGGTTCCCCATCTTCCCGGCTGCTGGCTCTTCCCGGCGGTGGGGGGCAAACAGGCCCCGGAGCTGAGCCCTCGGGGCCAGCGCTGGCCACGCAGGTCCCGTTCTTGGCCCTGGCCTCTGGCTGCGGGGCAGCGCGGGGAGCTCTGTGCCCGCCAGCGCGGGGGTCCCGGTGCCCCCGCGGGTGGGGGCTGCGGGGTCCTGCCTCCTCGCTGTCCGTCCGGCAGCCGTCCGAGGTGTCGGTGCTCTCCAGGGCCGAGTCCACCTCGTCGATGTAGGTGACATCCCCGATGTAGGTCTCCTTGATCTTCTCGGTGTGGATGCGCTGCCGGGAGGGCAGGATCCACAGCGGGGACCCTCCGGGGCCCAGAGGCCTGATTTTAGGCTCTGTCTGGGCAGCGCTCGGCCCTCTGCTATCCCCTGCGACGCTTCTTTGTGCCGCGGGGCTACTTTTGGCCAGGTCGGGGGCAGCTTGCGCGTCCGTGCCCCGGCCGGCGGCAGCACCAAGGAAGGAGCCGCAGGCGCTGCACTTGCCCCCGGCTATGAGGTCGCCGCTGCGGGCTCTGGGCTGGCCAGCGCCGTCCCCCGGCTGCCTGCTGCCGGCCGGCTCCGCTGCGCTGAGCGCCGAGCCCAGCGCCCGCCGGTGCCGCAGCTGCAGCCGCTCCAGGTACCGCACCTCGGCGTCCCGGACCGACTCGTCCTCGAAGCGGACGCGGGACGGGGACGGTCCCCGCGGCCGCCGCGGCCGCCCGCAGCTCGACTCCCCGCTGGACGAGTCGCTCAGGCTGCCGCCGTCCCGCGGGGCGACGCTCGGCCTCCCGCTGGGCTCCCTGCCGTGGGGACAGACAGACAGACGGACGGACGCCCTGCAGGGGCTGCTCGGCCACCCTGGGAAAGCAGGGCGGGAGGGGGAAAGCCCAGTGCAAAAGACGGAGCAAGGGGGAAAGCCCGCCCTGCGCTCCCTGGCTGTGCTCAGCCCTGCTTCCCTCCAGCCTGAAGCCGAAATCCGAAGAGGCTGCAGCACCCCCCTGCTGCCACGGCTCGGCCTCCATCGCCCCTTCCCTGCCCGAGGTGTGTGGTTAATCATTCCAGGAACACCACATGGCGCATGACCTGGCGAGACGCCGCTGTGGTCCAGCCTCCAGCAGCGAGTCTCGCCCGGGAAAACATTCCCCATCAGCTGGGAAACGCCATCCTCCCACCACTGATATTTCCGTGCGATCATAAACCACAATTAACTGAACACCCCCAAACACTGGGGAAGTGGTCGGGCACGTCCAGGTTACGAGGCCGCACTGCGTGTGCAGCAGGCCGGATCGCAGCTCCGCACGCACACGTGTGCCCGCTCCAAACACGGTGTGGACGTGCCTGGGAACACCGTGGGGACAGGGGGTGGCACTGACCTGGGCTGTGGGACGGCGGCGGGGACGAGGAGGATGTCGTGGCTGGCGCGCAGCGGGTTCGTCCGAGCCTTCATGCGGGCGCGCTGCAGCAGCTGCTTGGCCTGCTCGTGCCGCGGGCTCAGCTCCAGCTCCTGCCCGGCGGCAAAGGCCCTGCAGCGGGCAGGGGGATTAGGAAAAAATAACAGGGATTAGGCGTGCTTTAACAGCGATGACGAGGCTGCTCTGCCCAGGGGATGGCCGGGCAGGCACCCTTCAGTCCCTGGCGCCAGGTGAGACTTTGGGGGCAGTTTCAGCGCTCACACAGCTCGGGCAAAGGCTCAGCCGAGCCAGTGCTTTGTGCCACGGGCATCCCCGAGGTGGAAGGGAAATGGGGGTAGGCACCACCTCCCGTCCCCGTCAGCGTCAATCCTGCGGCGATGGGGAGGCAGGAGGTTTGATTGTCTCGCTGCCTTCCCTTCCTTGCAGGGGGTCTTCCCCCACACCCCCAGCCCGCTCTGACTGCAGGGTGAGGGACCCGACAGCTCTCCCTGCTGCACCACTGCCTTCCTGGCTGGCCATGGCCCTAATCCTCCTGATTAAAATAATCAGCTCAGGCATTCTCCTTGGGAAGCCCGGCCTTAACCTCTTCAGTGCAGCACGGTGGGCACCCGCTGCCCCCCCAGCAGCACCATGGGCAGCACAGGCCTCCCCCAGGCTTTGGCTGCCCTGCTCACAGGAGGTGCTGCATCCCCAGCTCTGCCTTGCACCCCCATCACTGACCCAGCTGCCAGAGCAGAGCAGAGGCAGTGACCACAAGACTGGGGGGGGGGTCTTTCCCCACTCACGGTTCTGCCCTTTGCAGCCCCCAGCTTCTCACCTGCCTTTGCCACCTCCTTATTTTTAGTCCATACCTCTAAGGTTTTTCATTAGTCCAACAAGATTACACACTCCTGCTGCCTCGATCCTCTTAAGCACCTGGAGCAAATTTCTGTCCCATCCTCTTCCCCAGTTCCCTTCCTGCTCTGGTGTCCTGGCAGGGATGTCCTGAGCTCAGACACCAGGGAGACACCCAGTTCCTGTCCCTTGTCCCACGGAAGCACCGCTGGAGCCCAGCCACACTCCCTCACCAGTTGCCCCACAGCCCTCCCCTGGAGCTGCTTCAAAATGTGCATTTAAAATACAAGACTGGGGAGTGGGAAAGAGGGAAATGTCCATTTCTGCCACACTGGAACTGACCTACCTGCAGCCCTCAGCATCCTGCAGCGAAACCCCTGAGTCCCAGTCCCCATCGCTTGCTGGCACCTCTGAAATGCAGGACAGGACAAGGCATTAGCCTGGTTGGATGGCACCCCCATCCTGTTGATAGCAGCCCCCATACATCCCATCCCAACGCCCTCTGCGGGCTCCCCCAGATTTGGCTCTGGGAGATCCCGAAGGAGTGGAACGCGGGGCAACAGCACCTGGCTGTAGGTGTGGGACCGTGGGGATGGGGACATGGGGTCATCGGGGCAGATGCTGTCAAAGGAGAAATGTATTCTCTTTTCTGGTGGCAGTTTGCAGAGGGACAGTGATGCCCACAGACCTGGCGTGTCCCCGAAATTTCCTTGCTCTTGCTTCAGCAGTGAAATTCCCCACCAGGACACCAGAGGGGACTGACGGGTATCACCCAGAGCATCTCGTGAGCACCTCCTACATCCCGGTGAAGGGGATGGGGCGGCCCTGGGGTGTGAGGCAGCAGGGAGCCGCACCTGCAGCGTGGGAGGCTGGAGGCTGCTCCTGAGGACTCCCACCATCCCAAAGGTTTTCCTTCCCGCTTCCCCCAGCTGTACTGAGCGAGCCACCACCTTCCCAAAACACGCACCGGGAGCGGCAAGGCCCAGCACCTCCTGCAGCAGCCGCCGGTTCCTCTCCACCCGCTCGGCCAGCGAGAGCCTCTCCCAGCTCTGCGCCGCGGGGTCGGGCACGGAGGGGCGGCCCCGGTCCCGCAGCGGCGTTCGAGCATCTTCATCCACGGAGGGTCTCTCACGGAGGGAGCCACGCTGCCAGGACCTGCTGCCCTCGTCCGGGGGGAGCTCGGCGCCTCGGGGCACATCTCCCCTGGGGGCCGGGACCCTCCAGAGCCCCGCGGTGCTGCCGCCGCCGTCCCGCGGCCGCTCCGCCAGGTGGGTGCGGAGCTGCGGCCGCGGCTCCTCCGGCCCCGCCTTCCCCCGCCGGGGCCGCGGCTTCTTGGGCGAGGGGCGCTCGGGGGCAGCCGCGGGGGTGCCCGGCCGCCCGCCCCGCTTCTCCTTCAGCGCCTTCACTTTGCCCTCCAGGACGGCGTGAGGGCTGCGGCCGCCCTGGGGCTGCTGCGCCTCAGCGGGAGGGCTCCTCTCCATCATTCCTGCAGGGATAAAACCCAGGGCGTGACCCCTGCGCTGCCCTCGCCCTCCCACCCACAAAGGGCATCACCCCACCTGACCTGGGGGGGTTAAAGCACACGATGCCACCGGCGTGTGCCTGGAGAGGAAGGGCACGGGGAGGTGACACAGAGGCCACCCGTCCGCCCTGAGCACCGACACTCTGCCGGCATCACTGGGGAGCAGGAGGAATGGGGCATCAATGGGGCAGCAATGAGGGATCGGCGGTTCCCCAAAACGGGTGGCCAGGGACTGGGCTGCAGTGCGAGTGCCCGCCCACACTGCTCCAGGTGCCCTGCGGTACCCAGCAAGAACACCCGGAGGGAACTGACACTTCCTGAGCTAAACCAGGGCCCCAAACCTCCGCAGAACACAAATCCCTGGCGGCGACAACTCGCCGAAGGTGCCACCAGACCGCCGCCAGCCCCTGCTCCGCCCCTGGCCCTGGGGCCACACGTGGCACTCGTCCTGCGCCCGCCTCGCCGTCCCGGTGGCACCGAGGGGCCGCTGCCCTCCTGCACCCCGCCGGGAGCATCCCGTCCCATCCTGTCCCCGCTGGCAGCCCTGGAGGAGCCTCCCCCGCGGCCGGGGCTCCGCAGCATCCCCGGGACATCCCCGGGACACCCCCGGAGCACCCAGCTCCCCGCAGCCCCTCACTGCCCCAGCCTGAGCGGGACGGGGCCACGGGCGGGATGCCAGGGCAGTCCTTACCCCCGGAGCAGCATCGGGAGAGGGCTGGGAAGAAGGAGAAGAAAGCGGAAGAAGGGAAGGAAGGAGGGGAGGGAAAAAAAGAAATTAAAAAAAAAAAAAAAAAAAAAAAAAAAAAAGCAACGGCCAAACCAGCAAATCCCAGCCCCTCCAGACGAGCCCGAGCTCAGCCGCTTGGCTGGGCTGTGGGGCCGTGGCTGGCCCTGCCTCCCGCCCCGGCCTCCTCCTCCTCCTCCTCCTCCTCTCCGCGCACCCGGCCCAAGCCAGCCCGGGGCCGGCCGGTTCCCGCAGGGCCGGGCCACGCTGGGGACAGGGAGCTGCACAGGAGGGGAGCCCGCAGCACGGAGGGATAAAGCTGCCCTGGCCCTCCCCCAGGAATCCCTTTGGGCTGCGGAGCCGGGCCCTGCCCGTGCCGGGGGGGCTGTCCCTCACCCCGGCATGGGGACGCTGCTCCCGGCGCTGCGGGGGCATTTCTCCGGCAGCAAAACCCGCCGGCTCTCGGCACCTTCCTGCGAGCATCACGCCTTTGCAGCCGTGCTAAATTCTCCCGCTTGGACCCACGGCGAGCCAGGCCCGTGGCGTTTGCAGGGAGCCGAGCTGGGCACATCCATGCACATCCCTACCCCAAACCCCGCATGCCACCCGTGCCTGCCCGCCACACACCGACACCCCCGTTCTGCCCCCACCCCGAGGCCCAGATGAGGGTCCCGGGTGGGCAGCGCTTACCTGGAGGTGCCAGAGCTGCCGTCCCTGGGGGTCTGAGGGGGCCCAGGGTGTCCCAGCCCCGCTCTGGCTGCCGCTCTAAGCTGTGGCTTTTGATATTCGTGATTGGTTTCATAATCCCGATCAAAAGGAAATCACCAGGATTATGAAATTGTTTTAATCCTCCTGGCTCTGGCCACACCGGCCCCTGCCAGCACGAGCAGCAAGAAATCACTTTTATCTTCTTAAAATGTCCCCGGCCACCCTGGTGGCCCTGGGGCCCTTAGCACAGCCAAACCTGAGCAAGGGGTGACAACAGGGGTGACTCCACGGGGGACAGAAGGAGCATCTTCACTTGGCTGCTTCCAGGCAGCAAGGGCCAGCTGAGAGCTCTGTGTGGAACAGCCCAGCACAGAGGAACCACCCTCATCCTTTCCCCCTGGGGTCCAGCCTCCCCTGTGATGCCAGGACCCATCCTTACCTCCAGGCCATTCCAGAAAGGGATCCTGGCTCCTTTGCCTGAGCTGTAGAGGTGACATGCCTGGGAGATGTCCCCATGGAGCCGGGGTGAGGTGCCAAAGCCGGGGCAGCAGGAGGGCTCCTGCCACCAGCCAGGAATGCCAGCAGGGAGCTGTGGCTGGGATTAAACCTCTGGGAAGCGGCTGCTGTGAGCAGCAACAGGCTTAGAGTGATTTCAAGGCTCTGGGCTCTCTTCTGGAGGGAGATTGATTGCAAGAGGCAATGAAGAGATTTAAAGAGCAAAATAAAAGCACAGACCCCAGACAACCCAGGGCTGGGCTGCTCAGCCTCTGGTCACACATTGTGCTGGCAGGACACCACCTTGGACTGGAGATCAGCTGGAGAGGGGCAACCAAAGGCTCCCAAAAGGACCACGAGCCTTTGGCCAGCACAGCACAGTCTGGGCAGGAGGTTTCCTCCAGTGCCAGACCCTGGCATGTTGGGTGTGAGCTGGGCTGGTGCTGGAGGAAACCTGGGCTGCTTCCCGTGAGCCCCTCCAACCTCTCCTCAGACATCTCCCTCCTCCAAGCACCTCCTCCTC
Organism: Taeniopygia guttata; assembly: GCF_048771995.1. Classification (NCBI taxonomy): domain Eukaryota; kingdom Metazoa; phylum Chordata; class Aves; order Passeriformes; family Estrildidae; genus Taeniopygia; species Taeniopygia guttata. The sequence continues at coordinate 30,520,856 of NC_133033.1, forward strand.
CTCCTCCCAGGACATGGATGTCCTCCACCTCCAACCGCCAGCGACATCCCACAGCTCCCAAGGGAGCCAGAACAGCAGGAGCCAATGCTCCATGGGTGGATGCAGCACAGGGGTGAGACTTGGCAAGACACACACACAGACCAGGGACAAAAGAGCCATCAGATCATTGGAAAACAAAGAGCTTGTAATAATGAAAAAAGGACAGATTTCGTAACCAATCACTTTTTCCTTTGAAAAAACACAATCACAGTAACTTCGCTGTATACAACCACCTAGAAACTATGAAACAGTATCACATTGTGCAGTATTTTTTTTTTTTTAAACCTACTTATCAAGAAGGGAATTCCACACTTCAAAAATGATATCCATTTGGGGAGGAAGGAGGAGACAGCTAATAGCGCAGTCACAGATACATCATGAGTCCAAGCAAGCTGCAATTCTTTGTCCTCACCTTTTCCACTGAGCCAAAACAGAAGAGTGGAGAAGGGGATAGCAAAAGAGAAAGGAAGGGGGAAGAAAGAAAGCACCCACAGAGGACTAATCACACTCCATAATTACTTTTGACATCTACAGGGCTTCATAGAAAGATCATTTAGACCAACACAGCGGGGAGGGGGAGAGGAAGGCGGCAGCGGGGCCTGGGGGGAACTTTGGCATTTCCACTCCAGGCCCCTTCCGAGCGCCGATCCTTCGCCACGAGGACCTACGGGATGGAGAGGTCATGGCAAGTTCTACCAGGATGCCCAATTTCTCCTCTGGAGTGAAGAGTTTGCAATTTGGTTTACAGAGCTTGAGGGACTGTCAGGCCGCAGGGCACCTTGCCAGGCAGGGGCTGTGCCCGGGCCAGGGCAGCCCCGGCTCCCACCGGGAACAGGGCTGGGGTGTCACTTCCCGTGTTGTGCCCCTTCCCTCTCCTTTTCCAAGGTGCTGCAGCAGGGATCAAGGCCCCCAGGGATGGTGACACACCAGTTTAGCCCCATGTGGCAGCAGGGGACACTCGCCCCAAGGGGCAGAGTTTGGGATTGGGGTCATGTAAAGGAGGCAAGGTTTGATGAGGTGACAGCCACTGAGCCCAGCTGTGACTGCTGCAGAGGTACCGTAGGGATTTCCCACTCTTCCCCCAAGAGCCTCAGCCCCTCTTTTCCAAGGAGACAAAACAATCAGATTGCCTTCTGGAATAAAAATGTCAATTTAAAAAATAAAACATTAAGGCAGAAGATCACCTTCCCTCTGCGAGTGCAAAGCAGAAGGGCGGAGGAGAGGACGGAGGACATGGATGCAGCATGTGAGCAAAGTGGAGTTTGTGTCCCCAGCTTGCCAAGCCACGTCCCGGCCCCAGGACACTTCCCAGCACGTGTCCTGGCGCTGGGGACACAGCCCCTGAAGCCCAGCGAGCAGAGCAGAGCAGAGCAGAGCAGAGCAGAGCAGAGCAGAGCAGAGCAGAGCAGAGCAGCATCCCTGCAGGACAAGGCCAAACCCACTCGGCCGTTCAAACACAGCAAAGGCTTCACGCTGTCCCCACTGCTGGCTGGAAATAAAATCCCCAGGGATTGTTTTCTCCTGAACCAGGAACGGCCTTTCCCTCCCTGTCTGCCACACTGGCGCTGCAGCTGAGCACCAGCAGAGAGGCAGAACGAGCAGCACAAGAGTTTTTAGGGAAGTGGGAGCAGCAGGATCCAACTCTGCTGAGATTTCCACCAGAGATCTCTGCCATTCCAAGGTGCTCATGCTGAAGGCTGCTGCCAGTTTCTTTCATTGGGATCAAACAGCAAAGACACCGAGAGAATGAGGAGGGGCAGGAGCAGGGTTGGGAAAGGTGTAGGATGAACACCAGCTGACTTTGGGAATGCACCTGGATGAGAGAGGTAGGAGCTTACTGGATACCTACAGGCTGCAGCCAGGACTGCTGCAAATGCATTTCTTTTAAAATGTGATGGGACAGCATCGATTCTCATTGGAGAGCCCCCACTCCTGCTTGCAGAGTCCAAAGATCCCAATCCTGCCCTGCTGTCCTGTCATGAACACACCCATGGCACGTGGCACTGCCCTGCCCAAGCACAGGGACCTGGAGCTTCTGGTGACACCATCCCAAAGCCACACGGGGAACCCCAGCCAGCAAATAAACTCTGCATGCTGCAACACCTCACCCCTGCAACCACGAAACGCCCAGAGGAGAGGCAGGATGGAAAGCAGGAGGGAATCAGCACGGAGAAGCAAGTTCAAAGGGAATCTCCAAAAGTCACAAATGCCACAGGGTGGCATCTCCTCTCCTTAGACTGCACCTGATGGGTTTCACCAGACCAAAGCAGCTCCACACCACCCTCAGAGCTGTACAATCCAACCTCCACTGAATCACGAGGCACAGCCCAACACCTGAAATCCACAGCTTGAAGACCTTCCCCAGCTTCCACCTCCCATCCAGCTGCATCCCAACAATTAAAGCAGTGGATAAACCCCTCACCCCCGGGTCCTTTTAATGCTGCTCTGTTCTGGTCTGCCACCCTGCTGCTGTCCCTCCAGGAGTGTTCTCAAGCACCCATGAGCAAAGCCCAGCTCAGGAACTGCAGCCACCCTGGCAATGTCCCCACTGCCCTGGCTCCTGCTGCTCCCAAGGAGGGACAGGGCTATTTTCTCTCACCATCTGTTCTGCTTCATTAGGTCTCCCTTAATTGGCCAGATGTTCTCGTAGACGTGGAGCCATCCCAGCTTTAGTGCTCGCTCTCAGGAGGAATCTGCACGCCTGATTTCTCAGAAATCTCGGGGAGGGAGGGAACAGGCAGATGCAGGGCTGGGAGCCTTTAAAAGCCACACTTCTGGGAATTCAGGCTGCTTTCCCCCGAGACAGCATCTCCACTGCCAAAAGGGACCACGCTTTATTTTAGGAGATAGTGTTTGCTGGTCATAGCACGCCACCTCCCTTTTCTTTGTTTTCCTTACTCCTCCTGCCAGCAAAGACAGAAAAAGGGAAGAGAAAGAGCAGAGCAAGGAGCAGAGCAGATGGACACACTGAATTCTTGCTTCCCATAAGGATTTGGGTAAACTACAGAATAAGAATTTAATCACTTGCAACCCGACCCACCCGTCACGTTGGGAAGCAGAGGGTGGGACGGTGCAGCAGTGGGATGGACAGATGGACACAGGCCACCCAGCCGTGCCCTGCCCTCCCCAGCCCAGCTGAGGAAGGCAGAGTGCTCCCAGGGCACTTCCAAATCACAGAACCATGGGATGGTTTGGGTTGGAAGTGACCTTAAGGACCATATATTTCCAACCCCCTGCCAAGGGCAGGGGCACCCTCCACTAGACCAAATTGCTCATAATGTCTCTCTGTATTTTTAATTTTCTTCTGAAAGCTCAGATTCTTTCTATAAAAAACCCCACTTGCTTAAAGTAACACCCAGTGGTGCTACATGATTTAAATGAATCCAAATAATTTTGGATTGCCTCCCTCCCCTAAGCTCCCCAGGCAGGGATGGCTCCATTCCCCACTGCTGGAAGTATCTATACATGGCTTGGACATGGCACCAATGCAAATTAGGAACCTGAAATACTTTAAGGGGCTGAAATATTGTAAGGGGCTTTATCCCAGACTGCACTTCCATGGGAATGGGAATGCTCTGTTTTAAGTATGAGCTGGCCTACAGGAGGTAAAGACAGGAGTCCAGGGGAGATGGACAGCACAGCCCCGGCTCATCCAACTCTGCTCCCACCAGAGCAGCCCCACACGGAGGGAGATGAGAGGAGCAGCACCACAACAGGGTTTTAATCTATTTTAAGGGTTTTCATCTATTTCCAACTAAATGAAGTGAACAAAGTTTTCCTTCTTCAGTTCCTCTGGGCAAGAGGAAGCAAACTGAGGAAATGCAACGTACTAGCTGTGGGGGACACGGTGCTAAGGGAGACAACCACCAAACAGCCACTGAGGAGAGATTCCTGCCATTCCACTGCCCAAACTGCCACCAGGCAGGTGAGGATCCTCCTTCCCCTGCAGACCCAGGGAGAACAAGGCACGCCAAGGGAAGGACAGCAGGACTCTGAGGCCTCCATGGCTCCCTCCCAGGAGGAGGGGAGACCAACGAGACCATTGAATTTACATTTCTCTTCCAACATGATTTGCTCAGCTGTCCATTAAGCCAGGTCTGCTCAAGTATCCCACTTCCCAAAGTGGGAGAATGAGATGAGTCAAGGGGCAGATGACCAGGATGGTGCCCAACAGAGGCTTTTTGCTACACCAGAAACCACAGAAGAGCTGTTTTCCATCTCACCTGCCCCATCAGGTGGGCACACACCACTTCTTTCCATGCTCCCTGAAACATAGCACCACTGCTAAGCCCCAGCCTGATGAACCCCCTCTGTCCCATGAGAACTGTCACCTCCTTGCCTTGTCCCTCTTGGCTGGGCTGCTGGAGAACTCCTGAAAAGCTCCCTGCTCAGACTGAGATGCCCTCATGACACACCAAGGCTTGGAAAAGTACTTTTTGATCTGGAGAATGAAGTTCCAAAGCCTTTGTTCACCCAGTGTTTTGTGCTGTTGGTGGGAACCAACTCTCCTTTCCTTAGGATCATCTGCACTACTTTCACACATGGAGAAGTTGGCTTTGAACTGGCACGAGAGACATGCCCAGAAGCAGTAGCAGCAACTAAAAAAATATCACAAAGAGAAACTTTGGTTTAAAATAAAATTGAAAAGAAATAAAAGAGAGAGAAGGTACACACAGGTGCAAGTTGTCTCACTAAAGGGGCATTTGCAGGGACATCACCCCACAACCCTGGAGATGGAGATCTACATTCCCCACTTTGTTTTACCGTTACAACCTTCATTGCACAGGACTCAAAATCACTCTCATATGGTCGTTAAGTTTCATAAATAATGTGAAAACTATATGCAACCGATACATCATATTTCCAAAAAATTATAAGAAAAGTTACATCAAATTAAAAAGTAGCTTCATGAATGAAGATACTGCTCTAAGTGCACTTTCCCTGCAAGTGCAGCCAGTGCCTCAGCGCTGGATATGAAGGATAAAACCAAACAACTGGAAAAAAAAACCAAAAACCAACAACAACAAAAATCAGATTTAAAAAGTCCGGTTTCAACCAGTCAAAACCGGGCCAAGCAGAAACTGAGTGTGCTCTTGGCACTGTCCCATGAGGGAGTCCCTATGATGCTTCGTTATCCAGATAAGGTTTGTATGTCCTTGTTGAGACTGTAAACAATCCTTCTTTCCTGAACTGTCCTCTTTATTGGCAAAACAAAGTAAAATATTTTATTTTTGTTTGTTTGTTTGTTTAAAATAGAACATTAAAATTAACCCAGAAGAAAAGAAATGAAACACAGTGAGCTTGTTGGAGTCCATAGGATCTGGTCTGGAAGAGCTCAGAAAACGTGTTCAGTGTTTTCTCCTGTTTTCAGCTGGATCTGTACCAGAGCTCGGGTTACTTGGGGAGGAGGGAAACAGAATGAGAAAACAAAGGATGTGGAATAAGAGAATGTGGCCATCTCATGTGTTCACTTCGTTCGCTAGGTCCTCTATCAATACCTTTGTGTCAGAAGCCTTGGACCTGGAAAAAAAACAAAACACAAAACACTCACTGGGGAGAAGGAATTCCTGGAATGACGTGCAGACAGCAAACCCACAGTGCACTTGGGGGAATAAAAAAAGGGAAAAATGCGTCTTTCTTACACAGAGGGGAAATAAACAATCTACTGTTGCATTGTTTCACACCCTCCCACTCGCCCTGGGAATAGCAGATCCTTGTAAAGATGCCCCAGCTGTCCCTCAGCATCCTCCTCCTGTGGCACTGCCCGCTCCACACCATGCTGGGCACACTCTGCCCATGGCCAGTGTCACCTGCCAGGCCGTGCCATGGCTGGGGACACAGCACTGCTGGATGTGGGCACCTGCCCAGCCCTCCCCACAGAACTCCACCAAACCCTTGCAGGATCCAGAGGAGTGTTCCTGCTCCATCTCCCAGGCATCTCCAGGGCTATGCCTGGCACATCTCCACTCGCTGCACGTCTGAGGGATCAATGGGCATGGCTGGAGGGAATTCCACCAGGCTTTGGCTCACATTCCCTTTGCATAACATTTTTCAGTCTCTAGCAGCCACCCCAAGGCTGTTGGTATTGGTCCCATCCCTGCAGGGATGAGAGCCAAGCACAGCCCTGAGGCCAGAGCACACCCTTCTCCTTCTCCTCCTCCTCCCAGGCAGTGCTGCAGGGATTGCACAACACTCCTGACCCGCTGTGCCTCAGCATCCCTGAGGAGCCCGGGCTTGTCCCCTGGCCAAAGGGCAGGGCTGCACAGCTGGGCAGGAGGAACACTGGAGCAACACTGCAGGGAAAACACACAGTGGACACGTTCAGGAGCTGAGGTGCAGGGTGGGGAAACGTTTGGGGTGCAAAAATGATGGGTGGGAAGAAAAAAATGTATGGGTTTGGATTTGAGAGGGGAAGGAGTCTGAGATCTTGCATATGAACTTTAACCAAAGAATAATTAGAATCATACAGAGTCATGGAATGGTTTGGATTGGAAGGGACCTTTAAGATCATCTGGTTCCAGCCTTCCTGCCAGAGGCAGGGACGTGAGTGACATCCATAGACCATATTGCTCAGGGCCAAATCCAGCCTGGCCTTGAACACGTCCAGGGATGGGGCATCCACAGCTTCTCTGGGCAACCTGTGCCAGGGCCTTACCACTCTCACAGAGAAGAATTTCTTCTTAATATCTAATCTACCCCTGCCCTCTGTCAGTTTAAAACCATTGCCCCTTCTGTCACTATGAGGTATACAGAGTCCCTCTCCCTCTTTTTCAGAAATGTCTGGTTGGGGAGAACTTCTCCTCCAGTTTGCATTTATAACCTCTGGCAGACTATTTCTGCAAGGGAGGGGCCTTGTAAAAAATGGAACTCCCTTTCCTGATGGTTTACCAGAACCCCAAATGCATAAAGGATGGATTAATTCCCTGGCAGAGAGAGGCACGCTCGTTTAACTAATTGGAGCTGCCCTCCCTTTGACGACTTTGAAAAGTTTTGTGCCATTTTGAAACCTTTGCACGATTCCCACTCCAGGACTCCCAGTCACAGAATCACAGAATAATGAGGTTGGAAGAGACCTCTAAGATTATCAAGTCCAACCTATGCCCTAACACCTCAACTAGACTATAGCACCAAGTGCCAAGTCCAGTCTTTTTTTAAACACCTCCAGAGATGGTGATTCTACCACCTCCCTGGGAAGGCAATTCCAGTACTTTATTATTCTTTTGGTGAAAATTTTTTTCCTAATATCCAACCTATACCTTCCCTGATGTAGCTTGAGACTGTGTCCACTTGTTCTGTCAGTGCTGCCCAGTGGAAGAGACCGACCCCACCTGTCTGCACCCTCCCTTCAGGAAGTTGTAAAGAGCAATAAGGTCACCTCTAAGCCTCCTCTTCTCCAGGCTAAACAACCCCAACTCCTTCACATACTCCTCACAGGGCTTGTGTTCCAAACAAGTCCATGACTCCTGCCTATAAACGCCCAGCAGGTGTTAACACCAGCTGCAGGGCAGGATTTTGTGTCAGTGCAGAGGCCCAACGTACTGTGAGGCGAGGCGAGGCCTGCGCAGGGACACGCTCAGGCTGCGCTTCCACTGCTTGTTCTTGCGGCGGTTCCGGACGCCGTCCTCCTGGTCCATCATCTGGTCCAGGAGCGTCAGGTCGTCGGCGTTGAGCGGCGCCACCGAGATGTCCCTCACGGCACGGAACTCGCCGCAGTTGTTCAGGTGCTCGTTCTCCAGACGGAAGAAGTTCCACACGAACCGCCTGCACAGATGGATGGATGGATGATGGATGGAATCCATGGATGGATGGGTGATGGATGGATGGATGACGGATGGATGGAATCCATGGATGGATGGAATCCATGGATGGATGGATGATGGATGGATGATGGATGGATGGATGGATGATGGATGGATGATGGATGGAATCCATGGATGGATGGATGGATGATGGATGGATCATGGATGGACGGATGGAATCCATGGATGGATGGATGATGGATGGATGGATGATGGATGGATGGATGATGGATGGATGGACAGATGGAGAGAAAAAGGAGAATTACCAACTGAGTTCCCCTTTTACAGGTATTTACTGCGTTTGGCAAAGCACTGGAGAAACATCCAGTGGCCAACAGCAACATCTTTCCTCTGGAGAACAACAGAACCTGCCAGGCTAATTCCCTATCCTAATATGGACAGCATGGAGGTAACCAAGCATTACAAGCCAAAGGCCACCTCCAGCATCTACATGAGTGAGGGCCAGCTTCAAGTTCTTCCCAAGAAGCTGTAGGGGTGGGTTTCCAGCTACAGTAAAAAGTGTTTAAAAGTCCTGGAAGCTTGCAGGATCCAAATCGATGACAGAGAATACAAAGAGGTTTGAAAATTGGAAACTTGAGAATCAAGCAAAGTTTCAACTGGAAATTTCAAGGAGAAATTTGGTAAAAATTAACCCCTCAAAATTATGTCATGGTTTAGGAGGAACTGCAAACAGCGTGAAGGATTCAGCTCTACACTGTGGCAGAGCCCTCTACCCTTTTATTCACTCAGCACCCTGTTTGGATTAAATATTCCTGTTAATCCTGGTCTCCTTGAAATAAAAACCAGTATACTCCACGTTCAAGGATCCAGGTGCTTCCCCCCCATGCTGACGTTACAGAACAAAAAAGTGAAAATAAAAACAAGAGAAATGAGCTACTCAGCCCAGCAGCCTTACCGGAACACCTCAAGTGGGGCAAATACAGTAGAAATGATGTCTGCAGCATAGGGAAAGATTTGCATGGAAGTGAGGGAGATCTGGATGGTCCACGCAAAACGCAGGATGACGTCTTCTACAATGGCACAATAGTAGTATGCCTGAGGAGCAACAAGAACAAAACAGCTCAACAAACACCTTCTGCATCCAAAAGACCTCATCAAGTCTTCAGGAAGCTACAGAATCTGCTGCTCAAACTCAAGCACAACAAAAAGAAATGATCTCTTGGAAACAAATCAGCTCTGCTGCTGGAAAATCCCAGCCTGTAGCACTGAAATGCTTCAGTGGGCATCTGCAACATGCTCTAAACTCAGCAAGGTTGGTTAAAATGTTACAAGCCTGTCCTAAGGTAAGAGCAGGCAGCATACGCACTTTCTGTGGGTAGACAATTCCTTCTCGGAGAAAAGTATTTTCACCAGCATTTTTGTCAAAGAGACCCCAGTCCATCTTCAGGTCCCAAATGAGGGTATAGCAAGAGCTGATGAAACAGAAGATAATCCACAGGTAGAAGAACACTTGGGTGTCACTGTGGTTTTTAGCTGGAAAAGAGAAGAACAACACACTTCTGTAGAACTGAGAGCACATTCCTTAAAACAGCTACAAACTGCCTCATTTCAGCAGTGGAAATCATCTCTTCTATCCAAGTTTTGGGACAATACACCAAATTCTAATCTGAGCCAAACCAACAGCCTTAGCAGGACCTGCTTTATATTGTTATTCAAATTCCACTTTCATCTCATTAAACTTTCAGCATTGGGATTGAAATTTACATTAATATTTGGAACAGGCTCCCAGGGAAATGGTCACAGCCCCGAGCCTGCCAGAATTCAGGAAGCATTTGGGGAACACCCCGAGGCACATGGTGGGATTCTTGGGGATGGTGCTATGCAGGGCCAGGAGCTGGACTCGAGGATCCTTGTGGGTTCCAGCTCAGGATATTCCATGATTTTTATTTTCCTGGATTCATGGCAGAGCTGCCGTTCTGGCTTTGAACAGCAGGTGGAAGCTGAGGGCCACATTTTGCAAAGGACGTGGGCTCGTACAAAGGATACAGCACTGACGCAGAGCTCAGTTAGGAGGGTTTGGTGAGAAAATATTTGAGTTTGTATTAACATCAACAACTGTGAATTAGTGCAGTAAAAGCCTGAAGAGCATTGGCAGTACAGGAATTACCTCCAGCCATTTCAGAGCTTGTGGTGGCAAGGGAAAAAGCAGCAGTGCATTAAAACGTACAAATCCTAAAGCAGGCTCTATATGGAGTTTTAAATACACATATAGAGCTCCTCTTCAGAAACAGCAGACTGTGGGCTCACCATCTGCTCAGCTGGGGATAGATTTTTCCAATGTTGTTTCCCATTCCCCCCTGAAAAGGTTACATTGCTCTCAATTTGGCTACAATTGCCTACATCAGCTGGCTGGGGAAAACCAAACAGAGCTGGTATTTGTGTTTGCTTTTGGAAAGCTGGCTCAAAAAAATCATGCAAATAAACCCCATTATGATGCTTCAGAAGGCAGAGACATTTTGCACCTGGCTGCTAGCAGGAATCTCTCCTTTCTGTGCAGCCTCAGCAATTGCTCATTCACCGATTCCCTCTAACAAAGCAAATTACATTTCCAGTACAAAAAAGATGTTTTCAGCCCAAGTCCAATGCCACACTACACAACAGCACCTTTTTCTATTTATGTGGCTTTAAAACAACAGAATCCCTGCAGCTGATCAGCCAGGGAGCAACAGGACAGTTTTTCCTCTCCTCCCCTCTGTATTTCCAGCAATTACGATTTGATGTAACGCGGCGATCCGATAAAATTAATGGAGGTGAAAATAAGAGCACGTTCCTCCCATTCCGCCTTTCAGGCTTCCTGGACATGATGTGCAGGATACAGGTCAAACCCACACGCTCCTTCCCCTCTCAAAACACCCCCCTAAGGCAAACCTCTGAATGGCATTTATGCAGCAAAGCCCGTTTTTGCACAGGAAAAGGGCATGGGACCGCTGCAGCTCCCAGCTCTGAGCAGCTCCCCTGCTCTGGGGTGAGGCTGGGAGCCTTTGAGCACTCCCCACATCCTCAGCTTGGCCAAGGCACGGCTCCAGCATCGCATTCCTGGTCCCTGCAGAGCGCTGACGTCAGCCGGGAGCAGCGCTCACGGATGCCCAGGTACCTCAAACGCTGCTGCTGCTGCCTGGAAACAGCCTCTCCCAGGCTATTTTTAACGTGCAGCTGCCCACAGAAAGGGACACAGGTGAGGATTTTGGAGCTTTGCACTGCCAGGTTTCATTCCTCCCTTTCTCAGCTCCTCCAAAGCCTCCACAACATTATTTCAGGAAGAAAAGGCAGATGCTGACATTCGGTGACTCATGAGACACTAAGACTGTTCTTTCCAGAATTATTTTTAGCTCATTAGATCTCCATGTTTAGTTCCCATTACCAGACCCTAAAGGATAATTCAGAGGCAGTTCATGGGTTGTATGTGCTTTCAAAGCACCTAAAATGCCCCAAAACACCCTGTGAAGCTCCAGTGCTTTCTCTCACCTGAGGCTGTTACATCATGCTGCTTTGGGTTGGGTTCTTTTTTGGTTTGTTTTTTTTTTTTTTTTTCTTCCCCTTAAGGACAGAATTCAAATAAACTGAGTCTTATTCCACTCCTTGATGCAGCAGCCCTGGAGAAGGCAGTGCAGCCAGAACCATCCTGAGCCCTCCCCTGCAGGAGCAGGCAGAAGAGCAGGGAAGCATTGCTGGGCAGCTCTTTTGAAGCTCTGTGGTCATGGAGGGGTCACTCTGCCCCCTGATTCTCATCTCCAAGTACACAAGGGGCAAACAAAACCCTATCCTAAGTTGGCAATTACAGTGGAAGGGGATTTCAAAGGTTCTTGCTGCTTAAACCTAAATCCCAGAACGGCTCAGGTTGGAAGGGACAATGGGTCACCTGCTCCAACCTGTCTGCTCAAGCAGGGTCATCCCAGAGCATGTGGCACAGGCTCTTGTGAGCAATTACAGAGAGGGGAACTGGGAAGGAAAAGGCCCAATTGAGAAATCTAATCTCACCAATCTCAAAAGGATGTGCTTGCTTTCAATGAAGTTATCCTGGGCTCAGTTCCCCTCTCCCTGCCTCTGTCTTTGCAGCAGCCTTTTCAGTGGCACCTGGGGTCACACTGCTTGGCCCCTTCTTCCCTCTTCTCACCAACCAGCTCTGCAATGCATTCAGCTCCTGAAAAAATTCATTAAAAACCCAAATCACTCCCTGGTAAAATGCCCTAATCAGAACTAGCCTATTGTCTTCATTATTGGCCTCCAAGTCCTTCCTTTAATCACTTATCCTCCTTTTCCTCCTGCTTGCAGTTCTGTTTGATACCTTCCTTCCTTCTGTCCTCATTGGTATTCAGCTGGTGTGCAGAAATATGTTACTGCTCCAGGCAAGCAATTATAGCTGGGTCTCTGCTGGCTGGTCCTAGCAGCCCTCTTCAGTGCTGCTCAGGGGGAGAGAAAATCAAGGCATTCATATTCTGCCCAGAGGCTCCATCAACTCCTGGCCTGCCGGTTTTCCAGGAGCAATACAGAGCCCTGCATATTTATGATGATGTCAGGGTCTATTTAAGCAGGAACTGTTTCATCCTGTGTGTTTTTTCTTTGTTTAATGAGGTGCTAGAAAACACCAAAAACCATGAGAGAGAGGCTCTGGACGAGAGAAGCACTCTGGCAGATCTCAGCCTCTCCAGGAAGGCAAAAAGGGGAAGTTTTCAATACCCCATGGCACCAGTGACATCCCCCCAAGGGAGGCATGAAGGACCTTCCTACTCCATGCTCCAAAGGGCACCACCATGGAGCAACTTCCTGAGCAGCTATTATTCAAAGCAGCACGTGCAGGACAAAACAGCAGCAGCACAAAACCTCAGAAGCTGCAGGTACAGCTCTAAGCCTGAGGATGGGCTGATTTCAGTGCTCACATTGCCATGTCTGCAGCCTGGAGGTGTGCAGTTATGTCAGAGGCTATCTGAGTCCACAATGCTCCTCCACTTGCCACAAAGCCTGTGGGAAGCAGTGTGCCATGGGGGCTGTTTGCAGCCTTCACCACAGAATTTCCATTAGCATCCTCAGTTTACCCTACAACATGCAATTCCAGCAGATCCTCTGCACAAATACACCTCAAATTGCTCCAGAAGGTCAACTAGATAAATAATGGATGGCTTCCACCTTTGAACTGAAGCTGTGAATGGCCACAGTCCCAGAAAACAGCCAAAGGCACTTGAAGCAGCAGAATTTACTGCCTGCAAAAACTGCTGATAGGCAATATCCTGGATCCCCAGACCAGCCCCAGGGGCCACAGTATCTGACTGGCATTCTGAGGTAGCACTGCTCTGCAGAAACTACAGCCCCTTCGAAGCACAGGCAAGAGAAAAGGTTGCTTTCCATCAAAGAGAGACAGCGAGCGCTCTCCCGAACGCTGTTAATATTGACTTTACCTCCAAAGAATTCAGCTGTTTACCCTGCTGAATTATTCTGGGGAATGTAAACACTATATAGTATTCAACACAGCAAAAATCAATGCCATGTATTATTGAAGGGCTGGATAAGAGCACAATGGCCCTTGATAAGCATTCCTGGCATGTCACCCACCGTGGGTTGTGCTGATGGGGAGCGCTCTGATAAAAGCTGGAGGTTATCAGGGAACACAGCCAGGTAAGCCCTGCTACACAGAACACACCACAGCAACTCTGCCAACTAAACAACTCTCAGTCCAGGCTTGCCAGAGCCAGCCTCAAGCACAGATTTAAGCAGAAGCAAAGCACAAATGTATTCAGAGTGCAAGGCAAGCGCAGCTCTGAGCAGGCTTAGGGATGGTGTGTGCCCATTAACTCCATCCCAGCACACCACAGAGCAGGGTGACAGCCAGAAGTGACTTATCTACATAAGAACTGCCATCGCAGTGACATCCCCGAGCATTTGTCTAACATCTCAGTGCTCAAAGCACAGCATTACCTCTCCCCTCAGTAATTAGATATCTTAATGAGCGGGTAGCGCTGCCTTTCTGCCCAGCCAGCACGTCCTGCTGTTTAGCACTGATCAATGGCAGAACCAGGACATGACAGGAGAACTGATGCGGTTAAAAGGCAAAAATAACCCACAGGAGCACACGCAGGACTGTGCAGCGCTGATGGGCCCTGCCAAGCACTGACTCTTCTGTCAGAACCTTCCCTTGGATTGTGCAAACCTCTGCAGTCGCCTCTGGGCACGATTTAAGCAAAGCAGCAGTGAGGAACTGTCAAGAGGCAACATCTCATATCTTCTTTTAGCCAAGAGTCTACATTTGCAGAGCAGGGAAATCCCAAAATCATGTTTGGATTAAAAACACTCTGCAGGTTTGCGTTGGTTTGTGCCTAATTTCAAGACATGGCAGCAAACTCCTGGCTTGTAGCTCACAAAGTGACAAGTGTGATTTAACTGCAAACAGGAGGAAGGATATCAGTCGTGGCTGAGATTTGAGCTGGTTCTTTTCTGATGCCTTCTGTAGCTTTTGAGAAGTGCTCTTAGGGAAAGTTTAATCTCCACCTTGAGAAGGATGGGGTTTCCAATTTGCCAGAAGTCTCACTAATAAGAATATCTGGATTCATGATCAGAAATTAATAGCATGGGGATGGGGACACAATGTCATCTGCTACCTCTATAGTGCTTTGACATCCAACAGCAAATTTCAAAATTTACTTCTTTTGTGAGATGACTGCATCTCCTACATTTCTGCACCACCACAGACTCCAGACCTGCATGTATCTGACAGGAAGATTGCTTGTAATGCAGACACTTGCTTTTCTTAAAATGTTCCATTAAAAAAAGGGTCAGGCTTCCCACCTTAAGTGCCTGTGAAATTAAATATCAGTAGGTCACCCTTTTTACTTACACCTCATTCGTTAGCATTCCCATTTCCTTTACACCTTTAACACAAAGGCATAATAAGTGACATTTGTGTTATTCTAAAAAAACAAAAGCTATCAGAGAGCTATAAAAATTTTAGTAACAACCAGTCGTAAACAGCAAAAAAGTAATAAATAATTTAAATTATTAACAACAAAAGTTTCAAATAATTTACGAAACCAAACAAAAATAACTAAAACTGAGTGTACTCAACCTATTTTTATACTCCAAGACTTAAATTAAAGCAAAATGCTAAAATAAAGTAAAAAAATAAAGACTAAGAAAACAAATTTTTAGTAGACATGGTAGCAACATACTCAATATTAAATAAAACCTTAATACCTGTAACAAATAATTATGGTAAAGTAAGATGGCAACTAAGCAATCTAAAAAAGCATATTTTTCCAAACCATCAAACAAGTGAAGATTCCTAAGTTTTTGTATATACCCAACTCTCCAAAGGCACTGTTGGGTAAGAATTCACTAAAACAACAACAAAAAGCAAAGATCACATGTAAAAATCAAGAAATTATTTGAAAATTTAAAAAAACCAACAATATGTAAGACATACTAAACTTAATATTAACCATTAGTAAAACCAAAATTAAAAATATAAATGTGGCTGCTTCTGCTGCAGCATTCCAGGGATGCTCCTGGCTCCTCCCAGCTCCACCCCAAGCACCATCACTGGGATGGGTGTCAGCAATCAGCTGAGCTAACAGGAAACCAGGAGAAACCAGGGTGCCACAGAGCCCTGAGGAGGTCAGAGGCCAGGATAAGAAATGTTTGCCCATGGCAATGCCTCCCAATTCCTCACTAATGACACTGCTGCTGCTCTGATGGAAAGGATCAGAAAGACTGCCTAATGAACACAACTCATTACTGGAGGCCTCCTGGGCACGGGATGACAGAGTTTCAGACAAAAATTCATCCTAGCTCACAGCAATGTGACAGACGGTGCATGTTTTGGCTCCAAATAATCATCCTGCTGGAGCTGCCAGTGTGCTGAGCTAAGGGAAGGCGTGTGAAAATGGCAAGTATTAAGAAAGCAGCCAGTTAATCCCATTACAAAGTTTGTTTTACTTCAAGAGGTCAATCCAAGCACTCTACGAGGCTCTTGTGACACCTAAATCAAATGCTGACAGCTCTGAGGAAGAGATGGGAGAACTTGTACCAACACAAGTGGGGGAACAGGATCTCACAAAGGCTATTTGCTTCATTCTTTTGTGATTTTTTTTTTTAAAGTTTTGTGCTTAAAAAAAAATCTACATTTAAACTTATTTTGCCCTGCCCCACCCCCTAAAAATGAACTTATCTATCTCAGTTGGGGGACTATACACTGTTGCACTGATGTCACTTCAGGCCCAGTATCTCACATCCCCTCACTGTCTCCTGCTGTAAGCAGGCAGGATCACAGTGCTTTATTGTCTCACCTACCAGCAGCCTCACTCCACGGGGGCTGCAACCTGCAGCTTCTAACACAGCAATGACAAGGGCTAAGTGACACAACCAACCACCCACAGAGCTCAGGTGCAGCCAGGTACCTCCTGCAGCCCCAGTGGCACAGCTGGATGTCACCCCAGCCTGCTGTGCACCACCATCAGATGACGGTGATCAGAAACCTCTGCAGCCGCCTCCGGGCACAATTTAAGCAAAGCAGCAGTGAAGAACTGTCAAGAGGCAGCATCTCATATCTTCTTTTAGCCAAGAGTTCTCTGTAGAGAAGTCAGAGCCCTCCTCAGGGCCCTGCATGGGGACAGAGCGTGGCAGAAGCAGTGACCTGTCCCAGCACCGCTGGGAATGGCCAAAGCCGTCGTGATTAATGAGGAGTGGGCAGCAGGGAGAGACCTGGGAATCTCCCACTGCATTTTCCAAAAGCTGCACATTTCCCATTCATCCTCCCCTGGTCAGACCTGCTTGAAGCTCTCTATTAACAAGGGACGGTCCAACACCTTCCATTAATCGCAGGATGGCTTTTGCCCTGACACTCCACATCTCTATTCCTTGGCCCTTTTCTCTTAGGGCTGCCTTTAAAAATCATAAATTAGACATTACTGCAGAGAAGCCTCTTTCTGAAATGATGGGGAGGGCACAGACAGAAGTGCTGCCCTTCAGAGACAGCCCTATTTAGTTAACTTCCATATTTTTAATTACTGCCCATTTCCTGGGCTGTTTAATGAGAAAGTGCATGGCAGTTCCATTATCTAAGACTGACCTAGGGCTCTCCAGGGCACCCCAAGCCAATGGCAACTGGTGCTCAGCAGGCTCATTTGGAAAAACCATGGGAGCAGGATGGAAGAAGAGATGCTTACTCAAGTTTCCAGGCCATGAGGAGTAACTTTGCAATAATTCAGAGGTTAATAAATAGCAGGATTCCACTTAGAACACAAGGATTTCATTGAATAAGGTGTGTAAATCAAACTGACAATGTCCATAAACCACCCTGCCTTTCAGTTAAAGGATAAAAACCCACACAGCCAATAGCAAGGTAAACAAAAAATGGTCACACTGAACCAGCAAATCCCACAAAACAAGAAAATTATGAAAGAGAGTCATTCAAGAAGCTCAGTTCTTCAAGCACAGAAGCCAAACCTATATTTTGGTATTTCCAATGACACCATGTGAGCAAGCTGCAGCAAGGTGAGAAAACTGTCAGCAGCAAAACCATGATGTCTCATTTTAAAAGGAATAAAGTTGCAGCAAAAATCATGACTGAAGCTTCATAAGTGACCAGCACTCCTTGAGTAGTACAACACAACTGTTTCTTAGAAGAGCTCAACACCTAAATATAACAACCCTATCCTACACAGCCTGAATCAGGTCTGAGTGAGGAGTGAAACAAAAGCTGACTATTCCAAATACGTCAGTGTGACTCCTTTAATGCAAGCACAATTTATACAAGAAGGGATGCCCCTGGATTTCCCTCTCTGGGATCCCTTCGGTGTAAAGACGATCTGCTGGACTGAGTAGACAGGAGGCCATGAAGATGCTCAGAGGGATGAAGCACCTCTGCTCTGGGGACATGCTGAGAGAGATGGGAGTGTTCAGCCTGGACAGGTGACCAGATGGCTCTGGTGAAACCTTAGAACGCCTTGCAGTGCCTAAAGTGGCTCAAAGAGAGCTGGAGAGGGACTTTGGACAAGGGTCTGGAGTGACAGGACAGAGAGGAACAGCTACAAACTGTCAGAGGGCAGGGTCAGATTAGATGTTATGAAGAAATTCTTCCCTGTGACGGTAGTGAGGCCCTGGAACAGGCTGTCCACAGAAGCTGTGGAACACATCCCTGGAAGTGTTCAAGGCCAGGCTGAACGGGGCTTGGAGCAACCTCAGAGAGAGTAAAGTATGGGGGCTGGAACTCCATGATCTTTAAGGGCCCTTCCAAGCCAAACTTCTCTATGATTCTACAAATGCTGTGATAATGTGGACTGAAGTGGGAGCCTCTTTAGTGGTGCACTTGTCAAGCAGGGCACATCTGCTTTTGGCAGAGTGAAAACACAGCAGAAAGCAGTTGCGTGTCAAAACAACGCCGCGCTCAGGGTGAATGTTCTGCCGCAGGCTTGGGCTTAATCATCTGCTTCCCCAGCAGCACGCAGGTTTCCGTAGCGATTAAATAAGGCAATGTAATACCCTGTTGGCTGGCTCTGGGGAAAGCTACTCAGCACTGGCAGGGAACTTAATGCCAACCCTGAGCTCCTTAGTGCAAAGCAAGGGTGGGAAAGAAGGGGACAGAGCTAGCAGGGACCAGCGGCTCCCCGGGTGCCAGGTAGCTTCGAGTTACAGCCATGCCTCATTTGCCTGAGCAAACACACCCTGCAGCACTATATTTACAGAACACGGCCTTTGCTTCCAGTTCCTTTGGGAATGTTAAAAATACTGAGAATTCCTCCTCTGGGAACTCAGCAACAGTTGTCCTCGTGTTGTTGCTGTCGTCCCTGAAACGTGGTTGTGCTTGTGAGCCGTGCTGGAGTCTGCACTCATCTACACCACCACTGCTTGCTCCAGTATTATGTTCTGGGGTAGCTTCACCAAACCCAGTGATACCTGAATATCAAGATGACGGCTTGGAGTTACCCCTGTAAAGCTGGTCTGGTCCCAGACCAACAGCATTGCAAGTTTCGGAGCAACAACCTAACAGAATTCACTTTGCCCTCTTAGTGCTCTGACATCCAAACTGCAATTAGCAGAGAAAATTGCATCTGAATCCAAGGGAAGGAAAGGAAAGAAATGGCTTCTCCCAGGGAAGAAAGAATTGGAATTATGCACTGCCTGAGCAATATGAATTATTAAACAGGGATATTCTGGAGAAACAGATACTTGCCAAGAGCCCACAGTACATGGTGCTAGTGGGGGGGGATCCTTCACTAGAGGAGGTTTGGAGTGGGGAATACAATGCAGGACTAGAACAGAAGCATCACTTAATAAGGTGACATTAGTACATTTGTTTAGTTTGAGTTGTTTTCCAGCAGCAAGCCCAGGAAAACACAGAACACTGTCAGTGCACTGTGTATGAATTAGCTGCTCTCCACACCAGCAAACCCTCCCAAACACACAGTCCATTTTTCACATGGCTGGCAGGCACTGACCCAAACCCACAGAGCAGCTACAGACTATCCAGTGTTCAAATGAAGGGAGGAAGATGAGACTTCTCAGAGGGCTGTGATGTCCCCAGGCCTCCCAAGTGGAGAACAGGCACTGGTGTCCATTACCTGACCTCCCAAGGAAAGGGCAGGGATTACCCTCTTCTCCTGGCAGCCAAAAGCTCTCATTCCACAAGTGTAAGCCATAGGCTTGCAAGCACAGGCACGGAAGAATGTTTAAATAAAACCCTTGATACCACAGCAATTAATAGGTGTGTTACTGAAATTTAGAGCAGGTCTGAGGAGCAAGGATCTTCACCAATCTGACACCTGTCTTGGGGTGAGCAGCACTTTCTTCAGGACACACAGATGTTTGGGAGGTAAGAGAGGGGTGTTTGCTATCCTTGGGCAGACACAGGGAAGGTGTGGGTGAGCAGCACATCTATTTTCAACAGTAGCATCATAACAACTTGATAACAGACCATCTGATTCCAAGTTCCAAACAAAATGGCAATCTATGTAAAGCACTTTGATAAAACTGGCTTTTTAACAGTTACAGCACACGAGAAAGTGTGTTTATGGCGGGATCTGAACAGGACTACAGGCCTGAGGGGACATGCCCAGGGCTTTAGGCAGCCCTCTGAAAAGCTCAGCACAGTGACATTTACAAATCTCAGCTAACATGTAATTTCCAAAGGCCACAAAGCTTCGTATTTTTTTTTTGTATGACACCAACAACTACGTGCCACTGACAAAAACGGACAGACAAAAGCTGGGAGTCAGGAACATCTCACAGCAACTGGAACAAGGCTCATAAACACCTCATTACAGCCCACTCCCTGATAGACTGGGAAAGGGGACACCAGTCATGTGTGGCAGCAACCAGAACCGGAGTAGCAGCACGGCCATGGATGAACAACTTCAAGGGCAGCAGAAAGAGGTCAAACTCTTCAACAGGACCTTTAGACAGAGGCTGTTTTTTCTCTTGGTTCTAACCTGTCCTGGGTTGTAGAATATGTGTGTATTCTATTTGCCATCTCTTAGAGGTGGGGCAGTTCTGTTCACTGGCCAGTTTTTTCTTTATTTCTTCCACAACCCATCCTCCCTGCAGGAGATCTCTGCTGTTCATGGCCAGTGAGTGTCCCTGCACGGCTGAGAAAATTCCATCATCCCATGGGGAGATGCTCTGCCCAGGGGAGGAGCCAAACATTCCTACCTGGATACAATCTGACCTGGGAACAGCACAGCAGCCTTTGCCCACTGCATTCCCAGAGGAGCAGCTTCCTTCCCCCTGCATTCCCAGAGGAGCAGCTTTCTTCCCCCCTGCATTCCCAGAGGAGCAGCTTTCTTCCCCCTGCATTCCCAGAGGAGCAGCTTTCTTCCCACTGCATTCCCAGAGGAGCAGCTTTCTTCCCACTGCATTCCCAGAGGAGCAGCTTTCTTCCCCACTGCATTCCCAGAGGAGCAGCTTTCTTCCCACTGCATTCCCAGAGGAGCCCAGGCCCATCTCCCCCAGCCCTGGAGCTCCAGAGGAAAACTCCCCCCTTGTGCAGGATCCTGCTCCAGCAGAAGCACAGCTGGCACTGCAGGAGGGCTGAGCCACCCTGGGATGGGACTGCTGCCACCTCCCTGACCCACAGGCTGCCAGGGCATGTTCTGACTCTCAGTGAGGTTTTGTTTGCATTATTGCATTTGTATTTTAATTTTCCTAATAAAGAACTGTTATTCCTATTCCCATATCTGTGCCTGAGAGCCCCTTAATTTCAAAATCTTAATAATTCGGAGGGAGGGGTTTGCATTTTCCATTTCTAGGGAGGCTCCTGCCTTCCTTAGCAGACACCTGTCTGTTCAAACCAAGACACAACCCTACCCCAGCTGAAAGCTCTGGCAATGCGTACCCCCTGAGGGAGGCAGAAGCATTAGTCAGCCTCCCCAGAGCAGCTCTGGCTACAGAAGATGTAAGCAGTGATTCTGGAGCCAGGGAATCTGCCCGTGCCTCATCCCAGGCTCTGGCAGTGGTGACTAACTGGACTGCAGGGCTGCAGAATGTCACTAAGCAAACAAGTTAAAACAGGAACGAGCTTCAGGGACATGGCAGCAGGGAGGAGATGCACAGGGGATGCTCCCAGAGGATGCTCCCACACCAGCTCTCCTGGATACAGTGCCCAACTCCCAGCCTTCAGCTAGCTTGGGCCAATGCCCCTCCCTGCCATCAAAACACACTGACAAACATCATCAGAGTGACTCTGGGCCCAGCTATGTCAAAACAGACTTTTCTTGGCCACAGGAAGGTTTCTAACAACCCCACTACCCCTCCAAAAAACTCAGCATGTTAACTAGAATCATGCCTTCAACACTTCTCCCTGCCTTACCACAGGAATATTCCAGGCTAAGTAATTGCTCACAACTGTGTGTGGTTGCTAATTTCTGGGTATATAAAAGGGAGATATTCTCAAATGAAAGAATACAGCTTTTAGGGCTTCAGAACAATGAAAGGCAGGGCAGGGCGACTGCCTGAAGTGCAGAAACTAAAAGCTTTTTCCTTCAGAACAAGAGTAGAATCGAGTAATTGTCGTTTCCAGGGAGATGAGGAACTTCAGGGATCAGAGCTCAATCTGCAGTTAAATGGATTGGAAACAACTCCTTACCAGCTGCTGAAAAAACATGGATAGAATCACACAGGAAAATCAGAGGGAGCATTTTTTCCTGGCACTGTGCACATGCCTTTACATTTAAGAGTGATGGACCGACTATTTAGATGATCCAGGTTAAATATTCATGAATGTTAAGAGAGAAGTATTTGCTGTGCTATCCCTTTCCTCATATATCTCCCTCCCATTCACCTGCCTTCAAGCAAAACCTGACAGGTATTTCAGCTTTCAAAAGACAAACCTCAAAATTCCCTCCCCCGCTCCCTAAGTGCAATTCTAAGCAGACCAGGGATGTGGAAAACACCTAAAGTAAGATCCTAAAACACTCTTTACAAGCTGGGCAGGCCCCTGCCTTTCTCCAAAGATGTCTCACAGGTGCCAAAACACAAAAAGCTCACGTTTCAATGGGATGCCAGATTCTGAGCTTCTCTCATGTAAAAAAGCAAACCCCAAGGGCTGAACAGGATTCTCCAAAATCACCAATACCTTTGTGAGTGCTGTAGAGGGCTGCAAATGTCACCACGAAGAAGGTGGTGGAATATTTTCCAGCGTTAACCAGATGAAAGGCCCGTTTGTTATCGCGGTAACGGCGCAGGCACTGGATGAATCGCAACCAAGCAGGGATGCACTGGACAACTGCTCTCACTCCGTAGGAGTAGCTGTTACAAATCTGATTATCTGCAAGAAAAACAGGAGTTGAAGCTGTTAAAGCAAAGAGTTTGTAAGTTTAAGAACTGCTATTGTCTTCCTGTCTGAAATATAATTTTATGGCAACGATTCCCCAGCAACAGCTGGTACCGAGGCACACAAACAGCAAGAAGCCCAAAGTAGCTCAGTATTCCATCTTGGAGTTTTTCAGGTGACATGGTATCAATAACACATCCAGACAGATCACCATATAATTCCCTCAGTCCTGCCAGCATAACCAACATTCTAGATCAGAAATTAGCTATTTTTAAATGTGCTCAGCGCTGTTGGTGGGACTGTGAATAATCAAATTAAGGATGGAATTACAAAAGGCCTTCGACACTGGATTTTTGTGCATAAATGGGAGAGCACTTAGAAACTCTGCAGGACAGCTCTAAAAGGCTACTTTGCCTAAGATGTCCTTGACCCAAATTCCTTGGGCATTGTAATAGGAGAAAACATATTTCAGTATGGGACTGGGTTTGGTGTTCTTCACTTTGTGTTTTAAAAAGCAATGCCAAGGCATAGTCTAGGTTCAAAAACTGAGATGAGAAGCAACCACACCACAACGCCATTGTGTCCCCTCCTCCATGTTTGAAACCCTTCTTTTTATTAAGGCAATGACCAGGAAACCCTCAGCTTTTCCTGGAACTCCCTGAGAACTCCATATTCTTTTGCTGTCTGAGCACATCTAAACCAAACACACTGCTGTCTAACATTCGTTTCTTATTCACACTAAGGGAGGCACACTATTAGCTGATATTCATCCCAAAACACCGTGCTCAGAAAATATTCCACTGCTCAGACTAGAAGAGGACAAATCGTTATGCACACTGTTGCTTTATGTATTTAAATTATATTTTTAATAAGTAAATATTTAGCTGCTCGCAATGTTTTTAAAATGAAAGCAAAGATCAGACAGATTGGAAGAACAAAGCGAACACTGATGCTTATTGAAGCATACAGCAAATTCTCTCAGCAAGTCAAAACCATCAGACAATACAATTTGCCACCAGTCACTGCTTAGAATGGAAAGTCAACAGTGAGGAGACAGGTACTGTTTTGCCACTGGGAAGGCCAAAGACAAAATTCACATTCCAGCTCTGTGTTCCTTCTGGCTAGAAAATAAGGGAAGACAGAGCATGGATAACCCTGGCAGAGCAGCATCAACTCAAATCAAGTAAGAGGTGGCACTAAGGAGCTTCTCCAGCCTCTCTTGCTTTGGAATGGAGCCTGTAAGAACCAGGCTACAGCACAGAAAGCTGTGCTCAACAAGCTCAGGATTCTCATGATGAGCAACAGGAAGAGGCTAAAGGCAAATGCATGGTTAAACTACTATGAAATAAAGCAACAATGCCAGGAAAATGGATTTCTCTTTCCAATCAGGAGCGCTGTGTCTAAATTCTTTGATGGATATAGACATCGGGCCAAATGACTGGATTAGAAAATGAACACTGATGTGAAATTCCATTTCTCTGGATGGAAGTAGGAAAGGGGAGAATGCCACATTTACAAGAAATTCCAATTATTTTGGTTTCCTGTACTATTAATAATCCTCTTTAAAACAGACAATGAGGAAGTTGCCTGGCTCCGTGTTTCTCAGGTAATTTTGACCCCATTCCCAGGGCTCATCAGCATTACTCTACCTGTATCTGCCAGAAGTCCAGCATTGTCCTCCCACTGAACCTCAAAGCTGTAGAAGCAGATCATGTATTCCAAATCCATAAGTATCACGACCAGGCTGTTGAGCTGATCAGCCAGCCAGAAATCTGCGAAGCCTACCTTATGGAAGGGAGCAGTGAATACTCGAAACTGTCAGGAAAAACAAAGCAGGAATAACTCATGGCTGTGTCAAAGGCATCCAAATGCAGTGGCAGGACATCACAGTACTGAACAAATATGGAAATAACAGAAGCACTTGAAGACTTATTGCTGACCTTCTGCTCCTGCTGACAAAAAAGGATAACTGTCTCCTCACTCTCAGTACAAAGAACATTCCTGCTTTCCTCCTCCCGTGCCCCCCCCCAGCCTTTTGTTTCTTACTGGCAGAACAGCCCAGTCTCCTCTAACCAAGCTCTTTCCCAGAAACTCCCAGTCTCCATTTAAGAGCTCTACACAGCTCCATTTCTCTCATTGCCCCTCACTTTGATCAGCACTTTCTTTCAGGCACTTACATCGTGTCCATTGACATCTTCCACACTTACCTTCCCCCTCACACTTAATGTCAGATGGATCTAGACCCTCAGCACAGCCATTAGTCTGGTAATGCCTTGGTTTACTTAACTCATGAGCTGTTCTTTGGTGTTAGAAGTTGTGACAGTGAGGATTGTTACTGGGTCTGCCAATGCCTCCAGCAGGGAAAGGGTTAAAGAAAAGGCAGAGGAAATCCTATTGCCTGTCAGTTGGACTCCCCCTCAATCCCAGTCCACTTTCCCTCTAAGCCTGAAGAGCAGTTTTGCTCCTTCCCAAGCAGACAGTTTTCTGCTCCATTACCTCTGATTACCCCTCTCCCTCCCCAGTTAGTTGTAGTTACTAATGGCCAATTTCTCACAGAGATGGCACCAGCACCATCCGGTCATTCTGGGATTTATGAACCTTTAAATTAATGAAAGCACAGGCTAACACTGATCTTTTATACTGCTCTCCTTATTAACCTGAAGGGTGCACAGCTGCAAAAAGTCAGGAAAGGACTGGCACATCCCCATCAGCCTGTAATGCAGATTTAAGGCTCTGCTCCTAAAATTTTAAAGCCAAATAGGGCATTAAGAGTTAGTGGCATAAAGCAGATATGGATCTTGACCCAGAAAGCTCTGTGCTCATATTGGATGGCACCTATTCCCAAGGGTCAAACAAGGCCAGCCTTTAGGGAGGACTGCCTTCAAAGGTGCCCAGCTGCAGAACAGAGGTCAAAAACCACACCAGCCGTCCCTTACAAAAACTCTTTCCTCCTTTTTCCCAACACTCCCTGATATTATCTTTATCTGTTTCATCATAGACCATTGTTTTGTCCATGAATAAAGACTAGCTAAGCAAATGAAATGTGAAAATAGCTTTACAGACAGATGTCCCTAAAAAAAAAAAATAAACAAAACACCAAGAAAAAAGAAATAATAATATTCTTGTTATTTAATTTAGGGAGAAGTACTTCAGCAGTGCCAGGTGACAGCATAAAACTTTAAAGAGAGTAGAAGTTTTCCACCTACAGGTTACAGCTGAGGAGGAGTCAACAGATGGATCCACAACATATCTGGCACTAGCATCTGAGTGAACCCGCCTCCAGAACCTGAGCTGCCACCTGAACCCTCCCAATGCCATGTGAGCCCCAATTCCAGTGGAGGTACCACAGCCAGCTCCTCGCTTCCCAGCTGAGAAGTGTCTGCAACATCCTCCAGATAAGGATAAAGTCATAAAACACAAGAGCTACACCTCAGTTTCAATAACCATTTGCAATTCTCTATCAACAATCCCACAGCCTAAGCACAGACTTCCTGCTGCTGATCCTTGCACTTTTGATTCATGCTGAGATGCCAGATATCTGAGCTGAGCTGAAGTCCTGCTAGCTTTTCACCTCTCACAGACAGGCTCCCTGCACTGCTGTGGCCACTGAGCTCCTGCAGAGAGTGTGTGCCGGAGCTCACCTCTAGTCAGGGGCGGCTCAGTGTGGTGGAAAAATTTCTCCTCCAACCCGTGCTTTCAAAAAAAAACCTCAGTATTCTTCTGTTGTTCGGTCTCAGGGCAGTTTATTGCAAGTTATCTAAAAGATTTTCTTCTCTGGCTGCTGTGGTTTGCTCACAGCTCAGGCAGAGGCACACACACACCCTGACATCCTCTCTGACTCCCGACTGCTTCTTCTCTCCCTGCCCAGGGCTGCTGCTGTCTTTTATATGGTACATTACATGTTAAATGTTTACAGTTTTTCCTCAATGCCTATTACCTATATTAAATGGTGCCTTTCTACTCTAAACCAATCTATGAGTGCCAACAGCACCAAGAACATGGAGGTAAGAAAGGAGAAAGAGGGAGGACAGGACAGGCCCATATCTCTCCATCTTAAACCCTCTGACCCCCATGTACAAAACCAACACCCCCCTGTACAGGACTTAAAACCCCCCTATACAGCACTCAAAAATTCTTCCCTTTACTTTGTGACTATTTTTCGTGTGGGTATGGGGACATTCCCTGCCCTCGGATCCGATTCCTCCCTGTGAGCTGCTCTCTCCACCCCACACAAGGGCACTCAGGGGCTTCTCATCTGGCAGCAAAGGCACAAAGAATGCTCACCTAAGCACTCAAGCAAGAAAGAGGAGCCTGGCAGGGGAATTAGACTTTACTACAGGGTAAATAATTTTTTTTCACTCAGAGGAAGATCAATTCTGATGTTTTGCCATCCCTCAGGGATTAGCACAAGAGATCCCACCCTCAACCAGCAGTTGATGTTGGTCACAGGTGGAGACAGGAAGATTCCTAGATTAATGAGGAAATGCTACAACACACTCAATTATAGCCCTGATTTGGTTACAGAAAAATTGAAAGTGCCAGTGATGCTCTGCTACACCTGATATGTCAGATTTTGTTTTGGCTGGAAATGAAACATATGAAGCATGTGAAAAAAAATGCTCACCAAACATAATTTTGTGTCAGTAGCACAGTTCTAAGACTTTGTACTATTTAAACCTCCTTTCACCCAGAGAGCTGTTGGCAGCTGCATGGAGAAATAAAATACACCCAGCTGGTCAAGTACACACAATAAAAGCTGCTCTTTATGTGGTCTGGCCTCTTCTTTCCCCTTCCTCCTTCTACATAATGCACACAAGTACCATGTCATTTCCCACTATTAAGGTCATCTTGCATTTTGATGAAGCCTTTTTCCCCTAGGAGACCTTGGGATGAACTGGCCTCTGCACACTCGAGGTACTCAACAAACCTTATGGATCCCTTCCAACTCGAGATACTCCATGGTTCAGGTTTGCTGGAGAGAGACTGTTTACAAGGGTATTTAGTGATGGGACAAGGGGGAATGGCTTAAAACTCATAGAGGGTAGGTTTAAATTAGATACAAGGAAGAAATTATTCCCTGTGAGGGTGGTGAGGCCTTGGCACAGGCTGCCCAGAGAAGCTGTGACTGCACCATCCCTGGAAGTGTCCAAGGCCAGGTTGGACAGGGCTCAGAGATTGTGGAAAATGTCCCTGCCTGTGGCAGAGGGGTTGGAACTCCATGATATTTAAGGTCCCTTCCAACTCAGGCTATTCCATGATCCTATCCCAGACTGCAGCACAGTCTGGAGATTGCTAGGACAGGGCAGGAGCTGCAAACAGCCTAACAGCTCTGTGGACACTGAGAATCTCACCAGGACAAGATATTAAGGTAAATTAACACGGATATTGCTCATGTGGTTAAAGCACATCCAGTGCTTCCCCTCACACTAGGGGACAGCAGCCAGACTAATGAGGCTTGGGACTAAAGGTACCTCTGTGAGGGATGGCTGAGTGCTGGAAGGCACAAAGGAAGAAGCTGGGATAGCAGCAAGCCAGCAAATCAAATAACAGAGGTGAGCACAGAGAGGTTAATTCACCATGTGTATACCTGCATGCACGTCCTCAAAGCATGATGCTGTGTCTCATCTTTGCCACGTTCCAGATAAAGTTAATTGTTTTAATTGGTATTGAAATTATTCTATGAAGAAAACCAGCCAGCCAAACCCTCTTCTGCCCAAAGCTCTCAGAGCAGTGCCAGCAAGAAGAAGGTGTCAGGGGAATCAGCTTGATTAAAGCAAATTTAAAAGGAGTGCACAGGGTGGGGAAGAGCATATGAAACAGCCATTTGGGAAGAAACTCATGAGTCACCCAGCAAGTCTGAAAACTGTTCTTCCAGAGCTCCCACCTATAACTGGAACACTGAAGCAGCACACATATTTACATTGAATTTACCAGACTTATCTTACAGGAAAATAAAGAGCTCGGTCTCAAACAGTTTGTTTAAGAGCACAAACAGAAAAAACTCCACTAATGAACATAATTTTATAGGCAGTAACTTTTCCAAAGGTTCTCTCTCCATCAGTGAACCCTCTCAACATTGGCACTACCCCAGTTTGGGCTGAGGAGCATCCATGCAGCCTTGCCTTACAGCAATGGACCTCTAATCAATCTGTTTCACTAGGTTAAGGAACAAACAAGCAAAGACATCCAAGGGTTCCCATACATGGAAAAGTTTGTAAGCAGCTGTCTATAGGAAGGCTAACAAGTCAATTGGTACAGGAAGCAGAATATGCTTCTGCAAACTCATCCTCAAAAACTATCTGCAGTCAACACCTGATCAGGTCTGCTCTATAAATCACAGTGGTATAAGCATCCCCCAGCATCCCTCCTTCCTTGTATACACTTCACAGCTACTGCTCAGTCACAGCATTTAAACAAAAAAATTACTTATTTCAACCACCTTTGACACTTACCAATAGTTTGAGCAGCCAAAAACGGGACTTGTAATATAAGGTTTTGGTAGGGTTGATGAGAAAAAGCAACATGAAGCCGTACAAGATGAGTGGGTTCACCTGCATGGGGATGTAGGTGAATTTACCATATATACATGCCAGCAGGCTCAGGCACCACAAAACGCCCAGGAAACCAGCAATCTGCAGGGAAAAAAAAAAAAACCAAACAGACACCTAATGAAAACACAGCCCTGAAACCTGCAATGTGTTCTCATTAGAAGAAAAGGGAGAGCAGTGCTCAATCCTGTAATCTAATCAGACTTCAGCAACTTCCTCTTCTAATTGTATTAGGAGTCCTTGCCAGGAAACAGCACAGGATTTATCCTGCTGATCCTCAGCATGGCTCAGCCACTCTAAAATCCCTCCTGCTCACCTCAAAGAGATGTTGATGGGACAAGTTGCTGCGGGGGTTGAGTTCGAAGATGAGGACGTGGTTGACTCCAGCCTGTCTCCAGCCATATGTGTTGATACCCAGGAGAAAGAGGAATTCTATCAGGAGAAAGCCACCTCGATAGATTCTCACCAGTGGCCACACATTTGGTCCATCTATGAAAGCCACACCTGGCAAAGCAAAAAAAAAAAAAAAAAAAAAAAAAAAAAAAAAAGGTAAAGATTCTGTGTCACAAAGCAAGGTTTTATCCTAGATATCAGATGTTTGGCTGTACCCTGAGAAAACGGGGTACACGTGTACACAACTGCTTGTTCCAGCAAGTGGAGGACTTTTTGCCTAGCCTGTCAGAAGATTTAGGGGTATTCTGGGGAAAATTCCCTTTCCAGCTGCTGTAATCGAGTCATTAGCAGCAGCCCTGCCTCACACTACAGGCACAAGGGACTGCACCAGCATAAATCTGACTAGAGACACTTAAATATTCTGGTTTAATAGAGATGAAATCCCAACAGACATACACAAACACTTCAGCTCCCCACAAAACCAAGAGGAACCATTTACAGCATTGAAAACAATGCTAAACCCGCCCCATCACCGGACTCAGTACAATGGTAATGCAATACATATTCATGGCCAGCATTACAACAGCCAGCCCCACCCAGACAGAAATCCCAGCACAAGGGATTTCTAGCAGTGCTGGAAAGCCTGTTGCTTCCTTTGTTCAGTTTTCAGGGGTTTGGAAACAAAATGTGCTTCATTTCAAACAATGAACAGTCTTATACAGCAGCAGCTTTCTCCAGCATAAACCTCTTTGCAAAGGATTGGTCATTAGGCACAGGTTTGATGAGAAAAGCATAAATAAAATACAGTTATTCAAAATCCTCAGTTTTAGTTTCACTGAGAGTTTCACATCCATGTGCTTTCTAAGAGGGGCAAAAGAAAGAACCTGCACTTTACAGAACTGAGGCTGAGAATTTATTCCCACAGACCTGCCTAAATTACAGCCCCAAGTTTTTCACACTTTTGCTCAGAGAAAGTAAAATCCATAGGTAATTTCATGTGTTCAGCATCTACACTTAATAACTTACTTCATAACTTACAGAGAAAAAGCCGTGCAAGAACTTCTGCTTTAAGTTTAAAACTTTAGATTCTTGGATTCAGGCAAAACAAAGTCAACTTTTGGACAGAAATGACACACCCCAAAAAAAGCTAGAAGAAATTAGTCATAAATGTGGAATTGTAAAGAAAGAGGTTCAAATTTTTAGCAGAAAACCAAGGGAAATTACAATGGGTAAGATTGGAAGGAACCACAATAGGTCATCTGGTCAAAACTCCAAACAGGGCAGAGTAGCCCCAAAAATACTGACTAAGAAGTGAAAATATCCCTGGTGAAAAGTCTAATGGCAGCCCAATTCTCAAACAAGAGCAGGACCACAGTAAGGGTGTGAGACTTTGCATGAAACCTTGCAAAGAAAGAAAACTAATGCACATTTCTGGGAAATTCCAACCTCACACACTAGCTTGGCACCTAGGGAAGCCCAAAGACAAACAGTGAAGGCTCAAAATTTGTCCTTTTTAGGGTGACACCCTCCTGGGATCCACTTGTAGCTGCAGCCTTTATCAGACCCCAAGTGATGATGAACTCATCTCTGTAAAATGCTGCTGCTGTAGTTTTCAAATCAGGCAGTACAGCACTGGGTTACTGACAAAAGCCATGTTCTGATGCTGTTTCACAAATTCTCCACATAGAACACTAAAATTCTATCTTTGCTGATCAAATCGCAGAAACAATTTGGCAAAAGCAGCTGAGAGGTTAGCAAAGTATGAGCCACTTAAAAACACCCACTCTGCACTTGGAATCCAGGTTTTTGCCCAATATCTGCAGTAATGTTCAGCTATCAGATCATGCCAGCTGATACAACACACCTATTACCCACACTGGGTTAGTAACACCTGCTCTAGAGATATAATCATTTTTATGAATTCCTTCTCACAACTGCCTCACTTTTTCATTCTCAGCACCGAGCGGGAAAGCAAACACAACCTGCTTCAATCATTTTGCATGTCACACAGAGATCAAACATTTAAGTAACAGAAATTATGAATAAAGAACAGTTTCTACACATTAAACAGTGCCTTCATGTAGATGGGTCAACTTCATGCCTCTGCCACGGGAAGACCAAACGAGAAGCACTGCAAACAGCTCCTCAAACAGAGGCATTTTATCCCAAGAGATGGCTGGATCCACTCACAGAAACATCTGATTAAAAATTCTTTTAAGTCATAAAAACACAGACATGGGCTTTCCCTAATGCAAGAGCTCGTAAGTTGATTTGTTAAGCCTTTCCTTTGTACTGCTTAAGCAAGTTACAACACTCCAGAAATCACACACACAATTAATAAAGCCGCTTGTGATTAAGCTCTGTGTCTGGATCTGCAGCACTAACGTGGATCTTACTCTAATCAGGGGCCAAACTCAGAAGGCACAAAGCAGAATAAAGCCAGAGATGCACCCATGAATTGTATCTTTTAAACAATCTTGACAACAACTGCCAATAAGAAAAAGTCAATTAATTCTATTAGCAGACTCCAGGCATTGAAATCCTCGGAATTTCCACATTAATTCTTGATTTCCATCCCAAGTGGCATGTGGTCACATGGCTCTGTGTCTGGTGGTCTCTTCTTTAGTGAGTCAATACCATGCAAAGCTCAAGTTCTACAAGCACCTGTCTCAAGGTTGGCACAGGCTGTGTGCTCCCAGAATGATAACAAAAATCCAGTTTTACACATAGATGTTTCACCCTCAGTATCCCTCCAAAAATAAGGAGGAAACCATAAGAAAAGGATTTTTGTCTTCAACGTTGATATTGATATTCTAATGCTTGATACAGCATGAGAAAAACCATAACCTACTGCTGAGCAGAACTAGTGGCTCTCACCAATGTGATAGGCTCTGATTTAACCCAGAACATCCAGGTCCAGGCGCTCCCTAAGTGAGGAGAATACACCCAAACCCAGGCAGGGCAGGACACCTACCTGAAAGTATGACAGTGACGTTCAGTGCGATGAACAACCCGCAGAACAATCCAACCCTGAATGTAGTCCAGGCTGGTACAGGCTATGAATAAAACCACAGCAGAATCAAGGTGAGGTAAACTGGTTATCAGCACAGTCAGATTAGTTTGCAGAGCAAACTTAAAATCACAAACACAAGCTCCTGATCCCTGATTGCACTCTTGCTCTTGAAGTGAGGTTTTTTTAACTGAAAATGCTGTGTAATATTCTTGCCATGTTGAAACAGCTTGAGAGTCTCAGTGGCCCCTGAAAAATATTCCAGACCACACAAACACTAAGCACATGCTTTTATTAGCACAAATTTCCTTTTACCATTTATCTCCTCCCTTCATTACCTTGTCTGCACGCATCAGGAGCAGTAACCTATTTCCAAACCTTCCGGAACTAAAGCAGATTATCTGGCCCTGCCCCATGCACGCTTACATCAATTATTTCCCGTTTCTTTCAGATGTTGAATCTGATTTGGCACTTTGACAAGTTGGAGGAGCAGCTTCGCTCCACAACCCCCATCTCTCACCTGAGCTGCTCCTAAGGGTGGAACACGCAGACGTTTCATTGCCTTCTGTCTGTCTCCATCTTCCAATTCGTTGGTCACCACTTCCTAAGGAGACAAAGATACACACCACTGAAGGTCATCTGGATGATGAGCACGTGGTCAAACCAAAACTAAAGGTTGGTTTCCATGTTAGAGATGAGCCCTGGCCCAGTATGCTTTTAATACAAAAGAACAGCTCAGCATGCTGCACCAAGCTCCTTCACAGCAGAAGTTAAGGCTGCACTAGGCTTTGCCAAGGGAAAAGTTCCCAGCCAAAGAGAACATACCCATACTTATGTAAGCAGTGCCAGCAGTCAGTGGCATTTCAAAATCAATTATTAGCCATCTTGGTGGTAAATACAAGCTATAGAGAGGACCAAACACTATGGCAATTACAGTGTCATAGAACAGTTTGGGTTGGAAGGGGCCTAAAGATCTTGGTCCAGCCCTCTGCCACAAGCAGGGGAGCTTTCCACTAGAACAAGTTTGCTCAGAGCTGCATCCAACCCATGCTTGAACACTTCCAGAAAACAGCAGTGACCAAAACCCCATTTTTGTGGGATGTTTGGCAGTGCCCAGGCCAGCCTCTTCACCTCTGTTTCGGAGATAAGCTGGTTGATCTTCTTGCAGGTGTAGAAGGGGGCCACCTCCACCTCGGCCACCCTCCACTCCGCCCCCCGCGCTGTCTCCAGGTTCTTGTCATGCTTCTTCAGGATCTTGCGGAAGCCAGTGAAGTTCAGGTTCTGCAGGAAGGGAAAGAACATGCTGGCTTTTAAACTCCAGCCATCTCTTAAACCCCAGCCATCTCCCAAGAAAAAGAAATGTTTCTCTCCCCAGTGCTAGTGAGAAAGGAGTCCTTAATAAGAATCAAAATGATTGCATTCCTTGTCAGGAAGCTTCCAAGTTCTTACTTTATTATAAAGAATATACAATCCTGGCAATTAAATTTAAAAATGTGGCATAAAAAAAGAAGCTACCTAAAGCTTTTTATTTCCTGAAAAGCCAGATAACTTCCACCTTCTTCCTTTATGCAAGAAGTGACCTGATGCTACCTTGAAAACAAATAACCCTTAAGGGGTTTCCCCTCCTGAAAAATCCGAGCTACTGACTTCTTTAACTTGACACTGGTTTCAAATCAAGTTCTCCAGTTAAATTCATTATAGAAGGGAAATCTTGGTATGTAAGTTGCCAGTGCTGCAGATTAAATCCAGACAAGTGCATCCCCACAGCAGCATGCTTTTTCACAGAGTACGTTGCACAACGACAGCAAAGCCAGCTTAGGCTTGCAGATGTGGGAGATGTAACCCTCCAGTCTGTAGAGACAAGCACACAATGCTTAAAACAAGAAGCAACTGTTGATTTCCAAGTTATAGATGATCCCTGATTCAACACCCATGCACAGTACCTAAGACAGGCAGAGCTCATCACACAGCAGCAATTGCTGTGGGCACAATGTATTTGCAATCCTGGATTTCATTGTGCACAAAGTGCTGCCTAAAACACTCAATATTTCATTCAAACAACAGCAGAAACACAGAGACCGTGGCAAGACTCACTTCTGAAAAAGCTTAGAAAGAAAACCAGAGAAAACAGCAAAATGTAATGCCCTGGGGAGAGGCACCAACTACTCAGTGAAATTATTTTCAATGTAATTATGCTTAAAGGGATTTAATGCCAGACCCTCTTATCTAGGTGGGAAATGAGACTGGGAGACAGGAGCAGGAAGCCAAAGCATTAATGACCTGCCTTATTGCAGACAAGAGACTTTAATTACTTTCTATTGGAAAAACCAGCGCTCCGCCCCAAGGAGAACAGAAATTTCACATGAAAAACTGCAACAAAAGGATGGTTTTGGTCAGGGACCTCTCAGTGGCCTGAAATAACATCCCTTCATCTGCCATGGGTACAAGCCCAGCTTAAATCTGGGTGCCCTGGCTGGCTGGGATATGTTTATACCAGACACCCTAAAACTTCTGCAGTGGCATTTCATCCTCTGGCTGTAAAAATTCTGCAACCTCAAGGTGCAGGATAAAAGCACTGTTGGTCACAGTGATGTTTCTGACAAGAAACACACAGTGATGGGACTGCGGAACAGAGCAAACATCATTTATGCACTCTGATATTTTTCTATTCTTGCTGCTTTTATTTGGCAAGAGGCCTTCTCCAAGCCAGACTTCCATTTCTGCTGCATTTTGTGAAAATAAAATCAAAAAAACCCCAACAAAAAAGAAAAAAAAAATCTCCTCCCCCCTCCCCCCAAGAAAAACCCAAAACAACCAAAAATCCTCCAAAAACAACAAACAGTGCAACTTAGGCAATAATATAATGAAACATCAAGTAGAATCAAACAGAGGACTCAAAGATCTTTGCTCATATATATTAGGAAATGCACCAGCAAGTTAATTTAATAAAACTGGTTCAGCCTCTATTATTCACCCAATAAATGCACTATATTATATACAGAATAAGTAACTAAATCTTATATGGTTAATTTCTCAGCATTTGTTTGTCCTAAAACACAGCATTTCAAATAGATTTTTTTAATGTATGTACATACTCCAGAATAATACATTGCTGGTAACTGTAATTTTATCAGAAGTTTAATGATTTAAACATGCAAGAGCTGCCCTGGAGACTGCTTATAATTTCATTTGGCGTTTGGTTTGTGTACCTCAGGAATGAATGCATTTGTTCACCCCTAAGAGACTGAGGAATTTCCTTCAGGTGGATTTTCCTTCCTCAGTAACCTAACTCAAGGCATCAGCATTTCATCAAAGCCAGTTTGATATCTATAATGCTGCTTCTGATTTCATTTTTTATCTCCCACATGAAGCGCTCAGGTACATTATCCTCCCACCAGGTTATTGTTTTTTCTTCTCTGCAGAACTGCAAGAGCTTGAATATTCCTCGTTGTTGTATTCTAAGCTCAAGAGTGATTAACAATAGTAGTATTCTGGGATTTAGTTTTATTTCTGTTTTCGTGTTTGTATTCCTTGTCCTCAACTTCAATATCAATTTGAAGGAATTCTTCTTGTTCTCTCTCTGGAGTTCTGTTGTAGAAAGCAGCTCTGCTGCCTCTGCAAAGTGTGAAAGCTATCAAAGCCAGAGGGGTTTAGATCAATATTTTGTACACTTACAGTGGGTCTGGACTCATTGTAGCAAAAAGCAAACGTATCAGGGTGCAACCTCCCTTTCTTCACTGAGGGATAGGAGGAAAAAATTTCCCGAAGGAATGACCCACATCAGCCCCTATTTAAACTCCTCATCAAGCTTCAGAATGGATTTTTTTGTAATTAAAAGTATAGCTGTCTTCTCTTAAAAGAGAAAATAAATGTAAGGGAAGAAATCACAGCAGGTGATGCTGCTTCACTCCATTCCTAAAAAGCTACAGATACTCCACCTTTCCCAGGAATTTGCACTAGGAACTACCACTAATAGTTAAAGCGATTTATTAAGAAACCCAGAGTTTCCAGACAGATGCTCAAAGATAACATGACTCTAGTAGAGGTACAAATACTCAGAATTTTGGGAGACTAAGTTCTGTCCATACAGCAGAGTGGTATTCAATTCATTCTGACTGAATTTTGTTTAGTAAAATTCTGCAGTGAAGATCTGTCAAAGATCTAAATACAGATGTAGTCAATTTAAGCTCCAACATTCTTATTTAACAAGCTAAAACCCCTCGCAGTAAAACACTTAGAAGCATTTCAAAGCATTTAACTCCAGAAGAGGTAGCTCAGCCAAAAATATATTAACAGTTTCAGATTTTTATTTCCAGATTTTTGGAACAAGATCAGCATCTACAACCAAGCCAAAAATCCAAGTACAACTAAAGATACATTTGTTTTCATACCTCAAGGCAAATGAGCCTGTATCCTGCAGAAATCAAAATATATATTTTTTTTTAATTGATGTTTTAGCAAGAAATTCTGATACAGCAAGGTCACAGCCACTACCATGGTAACGCCAAGAGGAAACAGTACATTGGGACTTCAAGTTCCAGGACAAATACAAGATAAAAGAGCTTCTTCTACAACCTGCCCTGCATAGAACAACACACTACAGAAGGAAGAGGTCCTGCCTGGAAAAAGGTGCTGGGGTCATCCAGCCCAGAAAAGAAAGAAGGAAAAGTCCTTCAGAAGGTCAGCTTAGCAATTCTAGCTCACGTAAAAGCAACCAGGTGTACACTGCTACCTGCCTTTCCTTTAGAAGTGTTTAGGGCCCCCCTGAAAAAGGAAGAAATAAATGAAAAACTGAGTGAGGCAACTCAAGGTGATGCCTTGTGAAGGCTGACTGAGAACAGAGGCTAGGCAAAGTTAAATAAAGTAGGGATTTATTAAAGGGCCTCAGTGGATCCACCTTGGGCAGCACAAGAGCCCAGCCAGGGCTGCACCCAAGATGGACCCAAAATGGCCACAAAATGGACAACTGGTCACGGGGTGTGACACTTTTATAAGTTCTGGTTCCTTTGCATATTGGAGTTAATTACAGCTTTAGATTATGACATCCCATCTTTCTTGTTTTTCTCTCTTCAGCCCACGTTGTTTCTCTTGGGCTGAGATTTGGATCATTTGTCCTTGGTGCCCAGCTAGAGAAGGAATTATTTTGTCTCCCTGCTCTGTGCAGAGAGCTCACCATCCCCTCGTATGAAGCCCAGACCCACACACTAAAGCAGCCCAGAATGTGAAAAACATAAAAGCTGAACCCTGAGGCATCAAAGGACACACAAAGCACAGAGAGGCTCCCGGGCAGGGCTCAGCGGGAGCGCCGCTCCCGGCGGGTACCTGATAGTTCTGCAGCAGGATGAGGCTGAGGTAGAGCTCGCTGAAGGCCAGTTTCAGGTCCCGGATGTTCCTGTGCTGGACACGCTCCTCGTGGGACAGGTGGAAGACGGGCTTTCGGCGCCGCTGCAGCGTGGGGGCCCCGCTGGCCTCCTTCTGCGCGTCCAAGGTGGACTGCAGCTCGGTGCGCAGCGTGGTGAACCTGCGCTGCGCTTCTGCAAGCTTCTCTGTGGGCAGCAGAGGGAAACGTCACCTGCGAGGTCACACACGGCCCAGCCAGCCCCAAAAACACCCCAGAAATCAAGGAACGTGCCTGGGGGTGAAATGCACCCTACTGCACGGCCTCCCCCCATGGCGCGTTAAACTCAAGCGCCCTGCGTGTTTCTCTTTTCACAGGATGCAATCACAGACTGCCTGGGGTTAAAGACCATCTCATTTCAACTCGCTGCCATCGGCAGGGACACTTCCCGCTCATTCCTTGTCCAACCTGGCCTTGAACACCTCCAGGGATTGGGCAGCCATGGCTTCTCTGGGCAGACCTGTGCAAGGGTTTCAGCACCCTTACAGGGAAGAATTTCTTCTTCATGTCTAATTCAAACCTGCCCTCTGTCACTGTGAAGCCATTTTCCCTTGTCCTGGCACTCCAAGCCCTTGCCCAAAGTCCCTCTCCAGATCTCTTGAACCCTTTAGGCACAGGAAGGGGCTGTAGGGGATTCCTGGAGCCTTCTCCAGCTGAACACCCCCAGCTCTCCCCACCTGTCTCTGAGCAGAGGTGCTCCAGTCCTCTGACCCACTCTAATGGGTCTTTGTCCCTCTTGGGTCTGTGTCCTTCTTGTGCTGTGAGCCCTGGACCTGGATGCAGAACTCCAGATGTGGTCTCACAGGGACAGAGAAGAGAAAGCTTTCCTCATTAAACCTACATAAAACACGCTAGTTCTTAAGAAAAAAAAAAATATATATAGTCAAAATCATGGGGCTGTCCCTTCAGCACAGACTAAAGCAGGCAGGAACTGAGACCTCTCAGCTTTTCCATCCCAGCTTTGCTTTCTAGAGGATGTTCAGTCCAGCATGACACAAATACCTGTTAGGGATGGAAGAGGCCCAGCCTGTACCTGAAGACTGCAAACCAGGACAAGGACAGTGGGGCAGGCATCCCCACACTTTCTGGACCCTAAATTAATTCTGCTTAATTTAGTATCTCGTCCAAATACCAAAGCACTGACCACACATCTACTCCAAGTGCAACAGAAAAGCTATTCTTCTTTCCCACATAAATCAAGTGCACCAGAAGCATTAGAGAAAAATCCTGTTAGACAATATTATAAAACATGACAGTGAGTAAGCAAAGCGTTTTTCAGATCTGTGCACCCATTACCGACTATGTGTTTACTATCTTTTCAAGTGACAGTAGGGAAATCAAAGAAGACAAACCCCACACTTCAAATGTGACACTGAATTTTGTTGCTCAGAGAGCAGCACGGCCCCTCTGCCAAGCTCCCAGCGACAGACAAACACAGCTCTGCTTTGATCAGGAGTTACAACACTGCTGGCTGCTGTACATGATCCACTGGAATCATTTATCCCTCTTTTCCTCACTTTAGAAGCATTGCCTCATTATTTACTGGTTAAAGAGGCCATCAGCCTGCACTTAAATGCCATTTTGATGTGTTTTCAGAACGAGCCTCTCTGTCTTCCTCACACCTCAAGTATGCAGAAGGTGATCCTTTAAACATATTGCTTTATGTACTCTCAGAAAACAATATTTTTGGCTAAATAACAACCTTTTAAGGCTAAAACCAGCATAGTTAAGACCGCTATGGCTCTCTTTGTTCTGTACAACTGGTTTCTTCCAGGCTTTTTTTTCCCCTGCTAAGCTTCAGTCACAGCTTCGGTGTCTCTGTTGATAAGCAGGATCACAGACCATGGGCAGGAAGATGCTGACCAGGTTCAAGGTGTTGGAGCCACCTCCACCCAGCAGGACACCCAGCACTGCACAAGAAACCACAAGGTCCCCCTGCTACACAAACTCCTGGATGTCAATATAATTATCTTCATTAGTATCTTACACAACTCAGTGATAATTCCCAATTGATCCCCACTCATATTTACTCTGATTTACTCTTCCTTTTCCTAACTCAATTCTGTTTAATTTTAAGAGCAAAACTACTCTATAAATAATTTTACAGTGCATAAGGAATTTGCCAGAAGGAGAATGCCTTTCCAAACAGAAAATGGGGATCAATATAAGAAATCAAGTACAGAGGAGCCTGAAACTCTAAACTTCTTGCTTATAAACTTTATTAAAGGAAGAATATTTAAAATGCAGGAAAGGGCAGCTCCTCTCTGACAACTTCCAGAGCTCAAGGACTCCAGCAAACAGAGGCAATGCAGCCCACAGTAAGAATTGTCTGCCCACAGCCTACAACCACATAACATTTACCACAAGATCAGACTGCCAAAACAATAATCCCTCCCCACTTTGGGAACTCCCTTGGGAAGAAGGAATAGATATCTGTTCAAATCAAAAGCCTTCATATAAATAAAGCTCACAAATTCACTCTCTTATATTGAAAACATTTATTAAACCATCTGTGATACACTGAAATTTCCTGTAAATCAAATCAGTAGATATGGAAGAGTTTAAATTAATATTTTCAATTGAAAGCACTGTTCCATTGTCCCTATGTCCAGAAAAATCCTAACATCCATCAGCCTAGTAACACAATATTTAAAAACAATACGATGCCTTGAAATATTTATGACCGCAGCTATCCATAAAAAATGCCTCTCCTGAGAAACAACCATCCCGTCACCACCTTCTCTCTCCTGCACTGACTTTAGTTATCCCATCCACAAATCATTTAATCTTATTAACGTATGATTTTTTTTTTTTACCATCCAGACTCAATTCAGAAGCAAAACAAAACAAAACAAAGTATGCTGCTGTTCTGAAAACCTTCTAGGGAATTGCCCAAGAAAACAGCAAAGCAGAATAGAAATTAATTTCTCAGTTTGCAGTGTACTTTAAAATCATTGAAGTGTCATATACCACTATCACTAATTTAGCACTGTCTATCACTAATTTAACATTCTGAAAAGAGACTTTAAAAAATATGTCGCTCAAGAGAGCTAAAAAAAAGCTTAGAAACTGGAACCACTCTTGTGTTGCAGCATTTTGCATGACCTGATGCCCACAAGCCCTCAGCTCAAGCATAATTTCATGGCAAAGACTAACAAGAAATCCAAAACCCATAGTGGCAGACTTCAACAAAATGCTTGCCACAAAGCAGCAGCTTGGCCTAAAAAATGCTGCTAGATACTGCTAAAAGTGTTATCACCTCAACTATGCAGTTCCAAGTTGGCTTTTGACTTCATTTTCCAAGTTTAATTTAAAGTTCACACATCAAGATGATGGAAAAAATACTCTTGCACCAAAGAACCAGGAAAATGTCCCCCCAAATTTCAATTTACATGGGCATGGGTGTGATCAAAGCCTGTTCCATCAGACAGGAGGTGATCAACAGCCTGAACCTCCTGCCAGCTACACATTTTAGTTTTAGCATTCCTTCCGTTTCCTACTTGTATATGACATGTTCAATATTTTTCTTCCCAATTTAAAGCCAGGGTTTCCTACAAATAATGATTTCCTAAATTAACCATGGAAATGATGCTGGCTACTGTTTAGCCAAGACCTGATGATGGTGATTTAAAATATAACAAACCTGTCATCTAGAAAATCCCAAAAACAAACGAAAACTGGCCACAGATAAAACTTACAGCACTT
This sequence comes from Taeniopygia guttata, assembly GCF_048771995.1. NCBI lineage: Eukaryota > Metazoa > Chordata > Aves > Passeriformes > Estrildidae > Taeniopygia > Taeniopygia guttata. Next base: position 30,562,521 of record NC_133033.1, read on the forward strand.
GAAGAGTGTTTTATTTTAGGGTAAATTTGGGAGAGAACTTTTGAAGGTGTTTTTTAAAAAAGTAGATTTCATCACTTTTTTCTTTATTGGTTCATAAAAATACTTCTTTGGAGAAAAGTGGAAAAAAACTGTTTATTTTATAGGTAAAGTACTTACTAGTCTGAAAAAAAAAAATATTAAACAATAAAACCTTTTGTTGTTCTAAAAGAGACGATAAACTTGGAAAGTCTTTTTTTGTAGGTTGTAGCTTGGCTTATTTAGTCTCTTATCAGTCTCTTCAGTGCTGGAAATGTTGTGGCCCAGGCCAGCTTTTAACTTTTGTAATCTGTTGTGTAGGGTTTTATATGGTTGTTTTCTACTTTTGTTTTATTTCTATAACACGGTAAGAACTATTAGTAAAAAGAATGTAGGCATTTACTAGGCATCCCTCTGCTGGAACCACCCGAAAATTTTTACTGCAATTCTTCTGTCTTTCAGCTGGGGATGGTTCTTCTTGAGCACAGTCCAAAAAATGGCAAATTGTTTACCAAATCTGATTTAGCTAATGGCAGTTTTCCTTTCCACTGAGCTGGGGAATTAAGGGAATGTTTGAGGGAAGCACACAAGGAAAGGCAAAGAAAAGGTTTTTGCAGCAGTCACTCCAGCTCTGAGTGCCCCATGGAGGAATTGGGGTTCAGGACCAGGCCACCCCAAGAGGATGAGGTTGTTTGTGCTGTGAGTGATGCTCACTAAGGAGCCTTCAGCCTAGGGAAAGAGGATGAGGAAATAAAGCAGAGATCAACAGAAAATTTGATTTTCTTGAAAAATGTCCAATATTTACTGTAGTAAAGACAGGAGTGTAATAAGTTGTGTAACAAACCTATAATAAATAGGATGTTCCAGGTCATAATCCAAGCCAACACATGCCTGGAGTTACAATAGGGTCCAAAATGACAAATTTCTGATGGGATCAAGGGTAGGAACCACTGATGGAACATTTCTTGCTTCAGCTCAATGCTAATAACCCTAATAACAGGTTCCCATTCTATGAAAGTCACGTAGCTCTCCTGCAAATAAAAGACTTATTTTAATCTTATCACAGGAGATTTTCAAATTACATGTATTCTCTCCTGGAACTTTTTGAAATGACAGCTAGCTGGGAAAAAAAAAATAACCCTACCCTATGCTATTAATGCCATTTTAAACAATGCTGGAATGGGTGTGTATATGTGGGTGCACGTGTGGCAGCAGGTCCTCATTAGAGGAAATTATAATCTGTATTGTGCATCTAAATTGACAGAACTTCCTGCACAGAGTCTAGCTCCCAGTGTACAGGATCTGATATGGCTCAGAAAGGAAGTTTCTGAGCATAAAAAGCTCAGATCTGGGATAGAAGCACAAGATGTCCCAGGGAAACAACACAGAGCAGTGCTCTGAGTTAGGTACATATGAACTACGTGCAGAAAAATGACTATAAAGTGTAAAACCAACTGACCCAATAAAAAATATCAGTTTTACCTAAAAAACTGCCTCTTGTCCTCATACCCACACTGCTCCAGGGAGCAGGGAGAGCAGGCACAGCCAGCCCCAAGGAGATTCACTTCCCTAGATGGAAGCTGAGCAGAGGGAAGCTACAGTGCTCAGCCACTGCATCCATCATGCTTTCAGCTATCTTCAAGTTCACAACCCAATCCTGGCGGGCAGTAAAAGAGCCAGCAATAAAGTCATCACCCAATGGTTATGAAAATATTTTTGCACAATTCAGCTGTGCCTTTGTTATCAGATTAAAATCAGAACTAGAAAAGGCTACCATATTGTGGTGCAAATCCTTTTTATAGCACTAAGTTAATAAATCAACATGTTAAGAGGAAGGCAGTACACTGCTGTTTCCACATTTAAATGCTTTTCTGGTTGAAACCCCATTTTAAACCTCACCAAAAGAGGCTGAAAATCATCTGAAGTGTGATGGCAGGAGGAGCCAGAGCACACCAAGCCTTTTGTAGCAATTTTACAGGATGAATTTCAAATTAACCCTTTCTAAAGTTGTTTTCAAAACACAGGGTGGGAAGGCAACTTTTTCAGAGGAAACAACAAAAAACAGCACTTGGTATATGACTCCCCACTCTTACCATCACAATGTTTTTACTAAAAAAACACACAGTCCATGGCAATTGCTGCTGGATTTTGTACTCCAGACAGCTGCAGGGGTTTCAGTGAGAGCTCAGTGTTTAAAAATTTGTTCTGCTGCTGCAGAAGCTCAGGAAACACCAGCTAGGAGGCTCAGCACACCTAAAACGTGGCCAGGAGATTGTCAGCATGGATAAACTGAAAGACTGTGCCCTTTAGTTTGAAGAGCATCTCCATAAAGCTCAGCAGGATACCTTGAAAGTTCAAAGAAATGAAATCACCTGCCACTCATTCTCCCTCCAGCCAGGGTTAGCCAGGTTAATGCCAGGGTTTAGCTTCAGATCTGTGATTAAACCAAAGCAGTTTCCCAGACAAACCCTCCCTCTAATTACCTGATGGTAGACCTGCATCACCACTGTGGTTATCCTGAAAGTTTGGGACCTTCAGGCCCTTTTTCTGTTGTTGAATTTTCCACAAATACACACAAAATAAGCACTTTACCTGAATAGAAAATGTTGATTTTGGCAAGTTCTTTCTCACAGGTTTGGAAGAATTTCTCTTCAAACGTGGCAAAACATCTTTTCACCGTGTCCTCATCTGTGTCTACAAAACAAAATAGAAAAACAAAGAAGTTGTAACAGAAGGACATAGGGACAATTTTACAAGTGGCTGCCATGGAAATAGTTCTTCACATCCAACATCTCTGTCATGCAGAGGAATAAGAACCAAGTCCAAAGGGCTGCAGGGAAAACATATTTGCTTGTAAAAGGAATTGCACCAAAACAGAGAGGGACACACTCATACAGCACCCTGACCAAAGTTCTCATCATCTTTTTTGATCCTCCAAGTGCTATTTCAGACCTCAAACTCCATTTTTGCTTCAAAGACTGAATCTGACCCTAAGCGTTCATTCCAGCTTAGCACACATTTGTGTTCAGAAGGAAAATACTCAGTTTTTAACTGAAGCCTTCTCCTGACCTTCCAGGAAGACTCACTGCCTTCAGCCACCATTCCCACCTTCTCATCAGGGTAATCCTTCAAATACAAACAGCACCACAGCATCCTAAAATCAATACAGAAAACTGTGTGGAAGCTTCACTCCTGGAAAATAAAAGCTTTTCTCATAAGCAAAGCTGAAAGGAAAAGGCCTAAATTATGGTGATTGTGATCAGATCCACAACTCTCCTTCACCCCACTGCTCTGGAACAGCTTTAATTCTTTTGCAAGAACTACAGACAATTCCATAATTAAAGTCAAAACTTGAAATGAAGGAAGCAATAGTCACCTTTTTATAAAAAATATAGTGCAGAATCTCAAAGACAGAATGAATTTTCTGGTAATTAAGAAATTAGTTTAATGAGTAAAAAAGAAAATCAAGACAGGCTATAATTACCAATTTCAGTACTGTCAAAAACCAAATGTTCCTAATGCTGATGCAAAGCAGACTCTTCATACCCTCCCATAGTTACAACCTCCGAATCTTCATGCACTCTCACAGATTGCAAGGGTTAGTGTAAACACAAACAGGAAAATTAAGATTTTATTATGGTCTCAACAACACTGAGAAGTAGATCATAGAACCACAGAATTGCTTCAGGTTGGATTAAGATGAGTGAATTCATTGTCAAGCCCACCACTAAACCATGTCTCCAAGTGACACATCCACACGTTTTTGGAACACTTCCAGGAATGCTGATTCTACCAGATTTAAACAGATGTTTTTACTTTAATTTAACGTTATTAAATTTAGAAGACAAATGACTACACAGAAGTTTCATTCACTATCACAAACACACTGTCGCAACCAAGAAACCTTTTTCTTTTAGCATTAATTCTAGGTAAAACCAACCTCAAGAGAATATTTAAATACAAAATTTCAACATTTAGATTTTTCTGCTTTGGCTCTGATATTAAGCACCACAAACCTACACACGTGTCAGTACCATTTTTAAGGGATGGTATGGAAAGAGCCAAGAACACAACACAAAACTGCAGTGCAGGGGCAACTTTGGAAGAAGTCTGTCTTCTTTTGGAGTCTGATGATGCTTTGAAGAGTAAACAGAGAGAAAATAACCAGTTCTGCCTGGTGTTTACAACTCCACTGCCCAAGGGCTTGTAGAGACGAATTCTCAAGGGCCCTGAAGCATGTTCCAAACTCCAAGCTTTGGCTCCCAGGGTTCCTTTCTTATCCAATCTTTATACTTGCAGCTCTGTGGCTGCTCCTGAGGATGAGGACTCCCTCCCTGGAGCAAACCAACCATGGGGATGACAGGGTTCCTCCTGGGCTCCTCTTTGCTGAAGGAGAACTGCTGGAGTGTCACTCCAGTCCTGCTCGAGGGCTCTGGACCAAGGATGAGCAATCCCATCCCACATGGATCCCTCCTCATGGGCAGCCTGAGCACCACAGGGACAGAAAATAAGAAAATAAGAAAATAATTCTGCTTCAGGGCTGCTGACTCCTAACAGCAGAGTCACAGCAGTTGCAACATCCCAGCCTGGGGCCCTCCCAGTAAGGCTGATCTGAACTTGCCTCCAAAACTTCCAAATCTTTGACCTGACAGCAAAGTACAAACAAGGGAAGGGGGGTGTGAAGCAGCAGAAATGACTATGCAATACTAAAAATACAGAGATTTTATTCACTAGATACCTGAAACTTTGCAAATAATAATAATCAGGAGGTACCAAACCAGAGCTGACTCTGAGGGATGGACCTGAAAGGCAAATTCTCCAGCACAAAGAGTTTATCCATGCCTAGCAGAAAAAGTTGTCTAGACATGCTTTCTGACATGGGGGAACCATCATTTCCTGCACTTAAAAATAAGTCATAAAGAAATAAAAGCACGCAGGCTTACTGCTTTCCTCCTGTGGAAACCCCAAATCTCTTCTGCCATTGCTTGTTTTTATGTTTCAGTACATTCACAAAATAATAGTAAGATCAAGCAAGTTTTTAAAATTCTTTGCACTGGAACTAGCAAAGGATAAAAAAAAAAAGAAAATGTCTTTAAGCATGGAATAAACTTTTTGTCCATACAGTCAAGCATTAATATTTCTGTGCAAACAAAACAGCACCTTCTAAGAGACCAAAAAGTTCAGTAAAGCAGGATAGATGTAAACTAGCATAATCAATGCCAAATAACACAATTAATATCTTGTTTTGTAAATTATTGACCAGTTCAAGAAATTACAAATAAGAGTGTTGAACAGTTTGACCATAATCTAAAGTTTGGAACAGGAAAATGGGCTTTGAACACAAATCAACTCCTATTGGAAGCCCTTCCAAAACCCTTGGGATTAGGAATTCAGGTCTCTATCTCAACCCCAAAACACTGCTGACTCAGAGAAAAGCAAGTTCTACGTAAACTATTCAAAATCCTTTTCCAAGTGTCAAATGCTGCCTTATAAAAGATATTTTGCAGACCAGGGTAGATGTCAGACTTAAAAAAAAAAAAAAAATTAAAAAATCAGGAATCTTTGTGAAGAAAAGGTTTCCCTTTGGTCCTGGTCGCAGTGCAGTTCAGTCATTGAGCTGCAATAATAGACAAGTGCTGCCAAGGCTACTGCCTTTATTTATTTATATATTTATTTATTTCCCCCCCCAAGGCTAGGACAGGACAAGGCTGTTTTGCCATGAGAAAATCACAGTGCCAGACCCCGGCCTTGGCTTCAGCAGCTCCATGACAACAGGGGCTGTTTCTAAAAGGCATCCAGCCTTAGCTGCCAAAGAGGGCTGGTCTAATCTTCCTTTTGTTCTTTTTCTATAGAATTTATACTCCATTTACCCTCAGCTCCACTGAGCAGCCAAGCAGACTGTCTGATCAATACTGCACCTTCCAGACCTCATCCTCCTATGGATTCCCTGTCCTGAATTTAAAAAAAACACCCACAGGAAGGCTGCAAATCTCTTGCTTTTACTTGCAAAGCCCAAAGCAGCAGCAATCTAGATGTACTCCCCCCTGCCACATTTTCAGGATTGCAGGGTGCTCAGATGTTGGCACACCTAAAATAGAACCTGAAGTTGAAAAATTAACATCCAGATTACATCCCTAAGTTGTCCCAAGCACTCATTTCTCAGTGCTCCTCTCAACGTTTCATTTAATTTCTCATTTTCTGCAGCTGTAGTATATAAAGAAATGATCAGTATCCCAGGAAGCTCTGCTCACTCACTCCCTTGCAAGAAAACACCAGTAAATGTTTTCTTTGTTAGAGCAGTGCCCTTTAAAAGTAATCATTTTTAATAAGTCCTCTACTCTTTATCATGCTGGATTTTAAAGAGCATTTAATTTAAAAAGATTAATTAGCTTTGTTATGAGATCAGCACAGGTGTACTCTCTGAATCACCTTCTGTTTGCCACAAAACAGCTCCATGTGAGTAATATTATTTCAACACTTTAGCTACAGAGGAGAGAATTTGATTTATGAGGAGGGATCTGAAATCTAGTCAGTGAAATAAAAATAAAAATCAAGCTCAGCATTGGCATTAAACACAAAAAATAATACTGAACAGGTGGTCAAAAGTTGAACATCAGCACCACTTTGAATACACTAATTTTTTAAATTTTTCCATACCCCATACACAGCTAGGAGTACAGCAACAGATCTGTGTTATGAAAAATTAACAAGAGTTAAAAGATAGTTTTCTTGTTTCCATAAAGACAGTAACTGCTTATACTTCTAGGCCCAGTGATACACCAGGGTAAAAAAAAAGAAGAAAAAGCCATTTTTATTGCTACTCAAAACGCTAAAAAGTGGGTCACTATAATGAAAACATGTATTTCTCCAAAATCCCATCAGCTTTGTCTACTCAACCATCACAATTCTCTCATGCCCTTGGACAGATCTGCAGCACCAACATTCTCATTTCCCCAATCTTTTTACACAGCACGGAAATTTTGTAGGTAAAAAAGTCACTGTGAAGTCCCTTAATGCAAGGACAGAGATTATTATCTTTAGACTCCTGGTGTTTATTGGGGTATTTTTCCAAAGGAAAAGTTTTTCCACAAGGCAACTCCCTTTCTCACTTGGGTCAGCTGCAAATTGGATTATTTACTGAAACTTTTAGTAAATTAATTACTCACCATGAACTTTTTTGTCCCATCTTGGGGCAAATAAAAATTTGCTTGTACAGATTTTTACATGCCTTAAGTATAGGTATAAAATTTTTTCCTAGGACTTATTCTTGCTGTAGCCAACTCTGCTCGCAAATAAAGAAACATTTATCTTCATGTTATTCCACCCTAACATCTGAGCTGCAAACTGCAAATGTAATGGTGTGCATCTCTTCTGGAATTTATCCCATCCACCAAAAGTGCACCTCGAATTAAAATACTGTCAAATCATCAGGAAAGAAGTTTCATGGGCTAGTTGATATTCAAAATAATGTCAAGAAAATTCAAAGCAGGCTTTACCTGCTTTTCTGAGCCAGCACAGATGAGCTGGTCATCTCTCCACTTAATGAATCCTTTAGCCCAAATTAGATCTGGTTATTGAATTATTGTCTTAAATCTAGCAATAAAAAATGACCACTCAGGTAGCAAATGAGGCTGGCATTGCCTGAACACGCAGGGTTTATGTGTGGCATGGGGAAGGAGGGGACAAGAACTGCTGCCAGTCACCAACACAACTTCTCTCAGGTTTTGTTTCACCATTTTGTTGTTTTTACCAATTAACCCAGAGTGAACAAGACCTACTCCAAAATACCTTTAGAAACTACAATTTTCAGATTGATAAAAATCCTACTGCTTTAGTTTTTAGATTCTATCACTGAAATCTTACAAGGAAACCAGCCAGATTCTGGTTTGTTTAGTTGGAAAGAAAAAGCAACCTCCACAACATGCCTGAAAGCTAGACATCCAACCAAGTGTCTACTATAAATTATTTATAGAAGTGGCTCTGTAAACACAGATTCCAAAGCAATGACAGCATCCTGGTATGAACTTCAGGTACAGAAAAACCAGGCCACAAAGTAGCCATATGTGAGAAGACAGCTCCAAGTGCCAGGTTTTGCAAGCTTACAGGTGCTCTTCTTTAAACAAGCTTCCAGCACTCATCATCACTCCTTCTGCAAGCAAGGGAGGCAGTGCTGGTCTTTGTCAGCTATTCCAGGAGAGTCCTTAATGCTTCACTTCTGTGCCATTAAGAGATTCACTCTCCCCAGGAGAATTGTAAAACTGAGGCTATGGGGTAGAGCTCAGATTTGAAGGGCAACTAGGCAGAAGCTTGTGATAGAAAAAAAAAAAATAATAAAGAAAAGCAGCACAAATGCCCAGCAGTATTTCAAAACCTACCATAAAAATACTGATAATAAAGGATGACAGACCTGGATGCCAGGAGACATCCTACAGGGAAAGCACTCAATACCCACTTTCCCTGGCTAACAACCACCCTGAAATTTCTCTCTTTTCAAGAAAGAAAGTGAAGATTTCCATGTGCTTATGCAGCAGCCTCACAATAAGCTGGACCAGAAATACTGCAACACACCCGAGGGTGAAGGAGAGACAGTCAACAGGAACTGAGAGTCAAATTTCACACTGACCTTTACTCCAGGACAAAGAGTGGAGAACACCAGGCTTGAGTTACTCAGCTGGGACATACTAGAACCTGCCCAGGCCACGTCTGCTGGGTTGTGCCAAGCAGGCAGCGATGCCAACAGAGATCCTACAGCTCTGTGGGATTACTGGGATCACACCGGGACATTCCCAGCTTACATAACACACCTGGCACCTTCCTGCAGCTGCTCACCTGCTGCCTCCAGCTCTGGTTTTCATTAAAGCCAGACAAGAGAGCTGCAATGATGGTTGCACAAAAACCCCACAGCACATTTTGGATAAATGGGGTGAAGGAAAGTAGAGATATTCCAGCTTCTTATGGATGAAATCTTAACTGGCCCCTGCCCCTCTGGCTGATGCTACACGAGACAAGAGCTCAGCACTGCCATCCATTCCTGCTGGAACCCTGCTTAGTGAGAATTTTACACTTTCTGGGCACTGACCCCCAGGAGAACACTGCATTTGACCTGAGGCCGTGGAGAAGGCTTCCAAAATTGAAGGATAAAACTAAGATTATAGATGTGTAGTTTAAATAGAAGTGTGTAATATCACACTTAAAGTTTAAGGTTTTAGAATACAGTAATATACACAGGAAGATAGAAGTTTTAGGGCAAAAACTAGTCTTTCTTCTTTACCTTCTTCACTTTCTTCTTCATGAGTTCAAGTAGTATTGTATAATTAAATAATAAAGTCCACATTACAAACCACAAGTAGTTAGTTATTAAGTTAAAAATAAAAATCATGTTGGTATAATTTCTTAATTAGACAGTTTATCCTTAAAAAAAACTTGTAGAAAGAGAAATTCGTCTCCATTTTTAGCTTATTAAAATGAAATACTATAAAACTCACAACTTGTGAGACTGTAATATAGATAAGAATTAATAAACAGCTACGACCAAACTAAAAATACCATCTCACATATTTAATCCCAACCTTTAAAAAAAAAAAAAAAGATAAAAACATTTAGTGGTACCCCATGTGAGGAGGACACCTATCAGGGTTGGGAGATAATGAAAGAAACTAGAAGCCAGGAAAAATCCCCAGGGAAGAAAAGTGAGGGAAAAAAAAATCAATTACATTCCCTCTTAATCAGCCTTTATTCTGAGCAATGTTGCATTCAAGGTGATATTTTTTTCCCTTTTCATGAATGAGAGGGCCACCAAATAAAAAACTTAGCAGTACTTGTTCATGCTTTTAAAGATCCACTGAATGCACCTCAAGTAAATAAGCACAGCTGTGCTTTAGGAAGCTACAAACCTGTCTGGAAAAACTTCCTTCTGCTAAAACACATGGATGGAAATAAGGACACTTCCCTAAGTTGCCCAGTTTGTTCCTTAAACCAGAAAGATAAATATAAAAGGAAAGCACACAGCAGCATGGAAAACCAAGAATAGAATTGTTGGTATCAAAACAGGTGCTCAGAGTTCAAACTTAAGCTTTTCTACACAGTCACCTTCTCCACCTCTCCCTTCAGCCTGGCAAAACTCAGTGCATTCAGCAAACCCTCTGCTGATTATCAGGACAAGTCACCCAACCTTTCCACCAAGCAACAAATAAACAAAAATAAATGCAGACTCCAGGAAAGTCCAGGCAAAATCACCCCAAGTTGTGGAAGTCTGGGCCAGCCCTCAAAGCAGTGATGGAACACACTGGGGACTTGCATGAGGAGAAAACCTTGGAACCCATGGAAACAATGGGGACTGGAAATGCAGCAGAGCAAGAGGAAATGAAAGTAAATTCAAACAGTGCTGAATGCAGCAGAGATCCATCACCCTAAAATCCACAAATATTCTTTCTCTGCCCCATCTCCTGAATGAAGATGGAAGGTGGCATGGAAAGAAACAGAAAAGGAAACTTTCTAATTTTCTTTAATGTGCATTCTTATTTATCAAGAAAAATTAGTTTGATATAGTGAATATTTTAATCAAGCCAAAAATGTTTCTGTCAGGAAATAAAGCTTCATAATAAAATGACTGTTTATGCTCCTTTTATTTAGCCTCTATATTTCATAGTTTTACTTCCAGAATTTTACTGAGTAGCAACAATTACCTTCTCATTAAAACTGCACCAAAAGCTGTCAGAACATCTGACATAACCAAAAGAAGAAAAGAACTAAAATAAAACTGAGATTACAGTCAGTTAAAGGAACGTTGGTACAGTGTATTTTTTATGTATATATGTATTAAGTTTTTCCTAGGAAAACCACATGGAGGATGAGTTATGGGGAATTTCAGCAGTAGTTATAGCTGTCCTTTATGCCCTCTCTCCCACACACACACATGATGCCTTTTCCTTGCTCTGGTGCTGCTGCTTATCCAAGACCACACTGAACCAGTTCAGGAAGTTAATCTGGTATTTAAAGAACTAGCCAGCATTAAAACTGAAAGGCATTAAAAACCAAACTGATCAATAAAGTTGTTTCCTGTGGTTTAGCCCTCTGAAAGAACTCCTTGCATGCAGGGAGGAGGTGGTGAGAGTGAGATTCCTCCCCTGGCAGCAGCAACCTGCTAGACTGATTTAAATGGAATATCACATCACCTGCTTGGACTTCTGAGATGGGAGATGACTCAAGGCACTCACCCCACAGCTCATCTGACAAGGAGATGTTGGAGAAGCCAATAAAACTCACTGGAGTTAGATTCACATGCCTATACCCTTGATAGAAGCATAGGAAATTCTGGGTTATTGAATTAAAACAGATTGAACTCATCCAAGCTTTGATGTCTCTCTCTCAGCAGCATCTCCCCTCCTGCCAACACCCCATGTGCCTCCAGCCCTGCCTTCTCCAACTCTTTCATGACACCTTCATGGGGAAAAGCCATCCCTAATCTTGGATGTAAACTGGCTGGTTCTGTGTCCTCCAGCACAACTGATGTTCAGACATTTTTGAGATATTTCAGTCTGCTTTAAGCTATTTTGCATAGAAATAAAAATCAGAGTCACAGAATGATTTGGGTTCGAGAGGACTTTTAAAGGCCACCTAGGCCAACCCCCTGCAATGAACAGGGACACCTTCAACCAGACCAGGTTGCTCAGAGCCCCATCAAATACTTGTGGTGTAAAAGTATAAAATGTTCAAAAGAAGAAATAAGCTGGAAAGCAAAGTAAACTGAGAATTTGCTGTGACGTGGTTTTGCACAAGTGATTGCAGCAACATTTTATTATGCAAGCTGGACGTTTGAAATGGGCAATGCCTTGATCAAAGTATGCTTGGACAGGATGGCCATTGTCCCCTCCACAGGTATCCTTCAGGTATGTCTTCTGCTGGGTCTAATAACAGACTTGAACTGTCACCCACACATCTGATGAAAAAGGTAAATGCAGGGCAGAATCATCTTGAAATAAGAGTTTTAGTCCTGTTCTTTCAGTGCTTTCTCCCCCACTTTCTCTCTCTCTCCTTCCACCAAACATACTCTGCAGAGTACATGTACATTTGATTTTTCTTTTTAAATTGCTGGCAAAAATCAGGTTGTGCATGAGCAAATGCAACAAGAAAAGTGCTAATTTATGCTGAAACAAAAGGCCCAAATCCCATCAGCACTTTTCCAGTGATAAAGCCATCCCTGCAAATGCAGCCTGACAAGCAGATCACCTGTGCTGCACCACCAGCCACTGCGCCCTGGCCACGCTCATCCAAACTGAGACTGGGAATTCCAAGAGCTCTGCTCTTCATCAAGACTTGCAGGTGGCCACCAGCAGGATACACACTCTGAGAGCTTTAAGAAATGCCATATTTCAGCATTAAAGCCATGCCTGTCCAAGCCCTGTGTGGTGCTGTAGCATCAAGCCCAGCTCATTTTCCTTGGGGAGGACTTCAACAGCTGCAGAAACTGAACCCACCCTTCTTCTTTGATGAGTAACACTGAAGTAGAGGCATCAAATTAGGCTTTACAAAACCCTGGACTCCAGCAGTTCTTTGAGTCCCTGCACCCAGCAAACCCACAACAATGTGCTGGAAAAGGTGAGCCCTGACCTCAGTTCCCTGCTGGATTCTGTCAGGCAGGGAGTAATGAGGGCCAAGATAAGGCCTAAAACAAGCAGTGAGGTCACTTTGAGGCAGAATAGGAAGAAAAGTATACTCCAACTACAGAAGAAGTGTTTAGAGGGCTTCAAAATATTTCTTTTGAGAGGTGAAGCTATTTAAACACTGTTACTTCATCCTGTTGCAGACAATTCAGTGATTCACTGGCGAGCCAGAGTTAGCTCTGTTTTGAACACAGGAATCTTTTCCATACTAGGCAGAAGGCATGGACTTCTCTGCATTACCCAAACACCATCCACATCCACAGTTCTTTTTCTATAAAGCCTCCATACAGCAACTCTTTCTGTCAGGACACGCCTCTGCTTTCTCCTTGCTGTCCTCTGCCACTGTACATGATCATCATGGAATGGTTAGGGCTGGAAAGGACCTTAAAGACCATCTCGTTCCAAGCCCTTTGCCATGGGCAGGGACATCTTCCAGCAGACATGGAGGTGGTGACCTCACAGCCAGAACCACCTCAAGGCTTACAGGAACTTTTTGGTCAGTTCTCAGCAACTCATCTGTGCAAAGGCACCACAGAAACTGCCCTTCCCCATTTAGCCATCAGTCCATCTACCAAAGCATCCCCCTTTGGTGAGCACCAGAACTGTAAAAAGCACTTTACTGCCTGCTATGGCTCTGCACAGCAAAGGATAAGCTCAAGGAAAAGTTTCACAGTTCAGGGTGTTTCCATTGCTGATAGCAAAATTGTAGGATTATAACAATGGAGTGACTATCTCCTCCTTTAAAATACCAGACACTTTCAGGGAAATTGTGTGGTTAAGAGTATTTTAACTTCTGTAAAACAGAAGGAGTAGCACAGTGTGCTTCCTGATCCTAAGGCTGCCAGAACAAGATGGGATGTGGAAGGGGAAAGGCTGCTCCAGAAAAGCACACCAATGTCCCTGGAGAGACCCTGCTCAGCTCCCTGTGTTTGAGGGGAGGCAGGGAAGGGAATTACAGCTAATTGAAAACATTTTGCATAATTGGAGCTGATAAGAGACATATACCCATCACTCCAGGAAGCTGTTTGCATCCTTATAACAATTACAGCACATATAAAATTCAGATGCTAAGCAAACAATTAGAAACATTAACACTGGTGGGGAAAAAAAAAAAAAAACAACAAAAAAACAAACAGGTGAATAAATAGACCATCAGCACTAAAAAAGCAACAACAATGCTACTATTAGAGCTCTTTTCAGACACAGGAGAACATGCTCATTGGAGATATTGAGGGCAGGAGTAGGAGGGAAATGACAAAAGAAAGATTAACAGAACTGTCTTGGGAAAGACTTCAATTAATATTAAGAACAACCAGAAAGACAAAACAAATGATGCAGAAACAACAACAGCGAGCACATGGTACAAAGACAAACCTACTTCAAACGTGCTCTCAGTGGTTTCATTTCCCCCCAGGGAGCCAACACTACTCAAATTCATTTTTCCTTTTTTATTTTACTAGCTAGTAAAGGCTAACAGTTGGCAAGAAGATAATAAGCAAGCAGTTATCAGATGAAGAAAAAAATATTTTTGAGGTATCTCAGAGCAATGAATGACACAGGGCTCGAGAGTGGCTCAGTGTAAGATTTTACCAGAGGGCTTACAGTCAGACCATGCTCAGGAACAGAACAGATTGTTAGTTCTCATAAATGTTTACAACATCACCCTCCTAACCATTTTGCACAATTTAAACCAATATTTTTCTTTTTAATTTATATAACTTTAGCTAAAACACCAGCAAATTAACATTAAGGCAGCTGCTTCTCCACTCCCGGCAGTAATAGTTCTGTTTTAATTCTTACATTATTACAGCAACAGATGTTGTAGGATCCTCTCCACAACTCTACAAAGCCTACTCAAGGTTATATTCCTCCTTGTTCGTGCAGTGCACAGCCACCCAGCTGAGCTCTACCCTGCTGTATTAATTAAAACACATGGATTGAAGCACGCCTGGAGACACTGTGGTAAATTCAAGATAAGCAGAAGCTCTCCAGTGCAGGTCCCCACAAGTTTGGAGTTGTTTTTTTCCCTATGCCCAGGCAGCATCCCTTGCCTTCCCCTTCTTCTCAACACTGCACTTAAAAGGTTTGTTTAAATCCAATTCTAGCAAAAGCAGCATTCCTCAGATGCCACTTTGCTATGATTTAAGTACATGGAAGGAATAAGCTCCAGTTCAAATGTCCTTCCTTCAAGGGAAGAAAAGATAGTCTTTCAGAGGGATTGATTTGAAATGCCCACTTCAACTCCTCAACAGAGCCACTGTGTTCCAGGGGTAATTTTAGTTTAAGATTAAAATGCAGCAGAGATCAGGACTGCACTTGTTTGTTTTCTGTTTTCCAAGTTAATCTCTTTTATTTTGCCCAGCACAAGTCCCTAGCCAGAAACCACACAGGCTGGATATCTCATCTTGGAGCATCCCTGCCAGACTGGAACTGGAATGAATCCTTCTGAAAAGGATTTTTACACCCCAAATGAGAAGAAAGATTGAGAGGCATGTGATTTCCCCCCCAACATTTCCCCCAGGCTCAATGCACAGCACTGCTGGCACTTGCTAAATAAAAAGGCAAAATGAACCATTCAGTAATTTCTATTACTTCCCAAACAAAACCTGGTTGGAAGGGAATACACAAACTGCAGAAGTAACTGCCAGCAGAAAGGTTTTGCATTCAAACACAAACTCCAAGTATGCTGAGGGTAAAAAACTCAATGGCCCAACTTCCTAAGTCACTTCTTATTTACATTTCAAAGGACGTGTTACAGAGCCACCACATTTAATTCTATTTTACCCCTATTTCTGACAGTGGTGAAAAACCTAAATTTAAGACCCAGTTGCAGCACCAGCTGTGCAAACGGACAGAACAACAGGACTTCCAATAAACTTGAGCAAAAAACTATCTGTGGATACCTTCCCAAAGAAACCTGTGTGCTGTACACAGCAACTTCGCCATGTAGCAGTTAACGAGACAATGCCCACCTTGAAGCTCTGGTTGTGACTTGAAACCTTCTTCCTTGCAAAACCTGTAAAATTAAAGGCTGATCCTTATTTGAAGCATGGGGATACAACTAGAATGGGAAAGACAAGCATCCCAAAGTGCAGCTGCAAGAAGTAGGGAGGAGCTCCGAGTTTTGTCCACCAAAACTTTTGCTGTGCTCCTGGAAACCTGGAGCCAGCCATGCACATTCCAGCCAAACTCCCCAGAGCAGCCAGCCCCAAAATGGATATCCTCACTGCCCTAACCATGCTTTGAGCTTTGTGGTTGTGTCCTCACAGAAGAATTTTATCACAACAGATGACCGCAGCATCCAGAAGCACTGCTCATGTAGCCGGCATGCTGCTAATCAACAGCCAGAGCAGATGGAATGCAAATCTCCCAGGGAGGGGGGACCAGGAGGCTGTCACCAGCCTGCTCCCACCCTGTAAATGAGCTATTATCAGTCAGAAGATAAATTCAGACAGGATTTTGGTGAAAGGCAACACTTCAAGGTGTTTATGGGGGAAATCCATCTGCACCGACTAAAAAAATTCCACTGTGCGCTGCAAGGTTGTTCTGGGCTGGTTTGTTCGGGCACCAGCACAAGTGGTTGTTGTCCTGATTTCAAGTCCTGCAAGGATTTTAATTTAAGCTTTAGGCAAATTAATCCATCAAGAACAGTGAGGATGGCCTTAAAGGTAATGTTATTTTCTTCTTACCAGAATAAATTATTTTTATTTTTGGCAAGTATTTCAGAGGTGGGAATCAGCTCCTTTTCCACAACGGAGTGGAAAAAAGTATCTTGTGAAAGTCACACAGAAATGAAATTTTGATACATCCATACTGGTCTGCACCAGCAAGGCACAAAGAACCAAACTCAATAGATTTGGGGCTTAAGCATGTAAGGTTTGGGGGTTGGTTCTTCAGCAAATTCAACACAAGAAGAACTGAAGCTGCCCCAGTTCATTCACTCAATTGATTCACTAGCTGTTCTGAAACATGAATAAATATGTAAGTGACTACTCTGCTCTAATTAGTGACATTCAGTGAATCTAACCAGAGAGCCCAGACCTCCAGCCCTTGCATTTAGCTCTCAGTGCCTCTCCCCTGGGAACTGAATAGCAATCAGGTATATAATGCAGTGAAGTTGCTTTTCCCCCTTTGCATTTAGGGTGGAAAATAAGGGGTGGGGCACAGGGGTGGAAAAATAGAATTAAATCCTTAGGCAAAAGGTCTAAACATGCTTAAAGAACTGTTTTGAGAAGAAAAATAATTAGAAAATAAGATAAAGCAATAAAGGAAAAATCAAACCGAGTGCAATTGCAGAAAACATGAAGCAGATGATGCATTTCCTATGTGATAGCTTAAACAAGTCCCAAGGCACACCTCCTCAGTCCATCAAACACCACATTTACATAAAATCATTAATTCATTACAGTCATGAAAGAACACAGGGATGGGTTAGGAGGGACAGGATGGAATGAATGAAGTGGAAATACAAGCCAGAGACACAAGCGAAATGTTCACAGAGCCTCCTGAAGGACAGGGCTCACAACTAAGCTCAAAGAAACGTCTCAAACTGAAAATCCTTCATGTTTGCCAACACTAAACCACCCTGGTTTCCAATATACAGACAAATGTATATTTATTTATACTCCTGATAGTAATGCTACTTGTGTGCCTGCCCTCTGTGGCTCTCTGGAGGGAAGCTGCTGATGCTGCCAACAAGAGTTACTCGCTTCTGGTTTGGTCTCCTTTACCCTGGGTTAGAAACACAGCCTCTGTTCCTGCTAAACAAGGTCTCAGACACCTCTTTTGACCCACTGGAGTCAACTCAGCTTCTCATGAAGCTTCTTGCCCTTCCTCTGAAATAATGGTAATTTTTAACCAAAAAAGTAGTCCAAAAGATTAAAGCCCCCCCACTCAGCAAACTTACACAGAACATATGAATTAATTTTCAGGTTTCCTGGCTGTTTTATCACTTGATTCACACACACAGAGCCCGAAACTGCAATTCTGTAGCTATCAATCTGCCTCCAGAGACAGTGTTAGCACGGCAATCCCCCCACACAACACAAGTGGTCTTACAGACGGCAACGCTATTTTTAAAGCAGAACATGGATGTATTTTCCTCTCATTTGCCAAACAAGTACATGAAATGTGCCACATGGCAGGTAGCATGCAGATGACAAAACAGTCAGAATTCAGCAGAAATACAAGATGGGGTTGCCAGAAGGATTTCAACAACTCTTTGTCAAAAAAAAAAAAAAAACCAAACCATACTGATAGGTGCTCCACCAAAAGCTTTGTCACATCTTTGCTGCCCAGAGGTGAGAACTTCCACTACTGTCATCTCAAATTCAGCTGGATGAAGGAAAATTGCATTTAACACCAAAGGAGAATCCTGGGACTAGGATGTAAACTTAACCAAGTATCTGTTCTTGTGTCTGCATTAAACCCTGAGACACAGAAAGAAGTCATCTTGAATTTAGAGACCATTCCAAGAGGAACTGCTGGCAGAAAAAAAATAACCCGCACCAGAGGCCAAGACAGTGTTTTCTGTAAGGGACAGATTCAGGCAGAATGAACACACAGTTTGTTCTGGGGAAAAGGTTTTCAACTTCAGAGCTCACCTGACAAGCACTTGCAGGCTGTCACACAAACCAGGTAACACTGGGGACAGCAAAAGCAAGTCTGGAAAAAAACTCTCATTCTTCATACAGACAGGGAGTCTAAATAACATTAGAGACTTGTAACCAGGACTGAGCTGAGCATTTGTTATAATCACCCTGACATCTGAAAGGTCCATTTGGTGTTAATATACCCAACCTATGAGATTTGTACAGCACAAACACATCAACACAAGGTACCAAAGGCAGCAAGGAAAAGTGATACAGAGTAAAATGCAAATACATTTGAAGGAACTGTAATCATTTATTGGGAAAAAAGCAGGTTTCCCTTCCTCAGGGATGTATGGATACCCTCGACAGAGAACACTGGGCTCAGCTATCAGTTGAAGGGGACTTTTTGAGGGACAGGAGGACCCCCACAAGGCAGAGAACACTATGGCACACAGGCAGCCTCCATACAAAGTCACTGAACATTAAATCTTGCTTCTTAAGAACAAGCTTGAAAAGACCAAGCTGAGCGAGTGGCTGCTGCTGAGCTAAACGGGTATCATCTGTGCTTATTGTAAAAGAGCAAATTTAGGGAATTTATAGCAAGTGACATTTTATGCGAAAGCACTTTTGCAGCTAACAGCAAAGAATTTAATTATTTTGGGTTTGCTTCTGCTGTTTGCAATTAAAGACCCACCAGCACAACCACCTAGCATGCCTTATTGGCATGTTGTTTAATACGACTTAAGAAATGACCTGGTGAATTGTTCTTTGGATACCCACAAACTATGTATCTCTCCTCAGCAGCAGCTTCATTAGCACTGAAAGATGAAAAATAAACTCTTTCCCTGCAAATGTAGTATAAATACATGCCACCTCTACAACTAGCAGCAAAGGCTCAACAGCAACAGCCTATGTTTAAAATATTCACAACAAAGTTTCGAGTGGGCAAATTTGACAAGACTTAAACTGTGTTCCATAGAGGTGATGGTGTGCTCAGACACATTCAGGAATGCTGCCAATACTTAAAATAAGGTTTGCAACACTGTGCAAAAGAGATTTTATAATTTAAAATAATCACTTTTTATTTTGAGTGGTAAAATGTTTGCCAAAGCAAGTGTTTTTATGAACCATAGCCTACTGCCCTAGATTCCTCTCTGAAAATTGTAATTATTTTATTATAGTAAAATAGTTACATCATTTTCAGAGCCTGAAATGGTAACGCTGTCAAAAGACATATGCTGATAGATATTGCAGTGCCATTAGCAATGAAACCTGATTTCCTTTAACAAGTCTTTAACAAAGTCTGTGAACCAACTTGTGCCTCGCTGCAGTGTTCATTAATGAGCTGGGGTGAGCTGCCTCCAACACCACTGAAACACAAAAAGCTCTGAGCAGCTGAGGTGGGAGTGTTTGCATCTTTTTGTGCTGCTACCCACAAACCTATGGGTAACCACAACTCCCACTCCTTATTTCAGCAGAGGTCAGGAAAACAGCCAGAAGAGCAGAGCAGGCACTGAAATGATGTAGGAGCTGGAAAAAGGAACCCTGGCTTCACCTGACAGACAGCTGCCAGATGCCAGCAGCAGATGGGTTCAGATGCACTTGGATCTCTCTGCTAGCTGGGAAGTCCTCACTGCTGCTATCCACGGACATAAAATCTGTGTGAGAATTAAACCACAGAAAACCATAAATGAGAACCAAGAAACTTGTTCTGCATCAGACTAAGCATTACAGCCTTACAATGTTGTGTCCTAGTCTGAGAGGAACACCGAACAGGAGACACACAAACACGTCCCCAAATGTTTATTGTGACAATAAATATTGTAACAATATTGCCGACAATACATAAATAAAACTGCTTTGCAGAGGGATGAGGCAAATCCCATCCACTTCTGTGCTAAGTGGAGGATGGAGACACCTTGGGAGACCTTTCTCAAGCAGTGGGAAGGAGAAATTGTGGAGGTGGATCTTTTATTTACAGGAGTTAAAAGTAAGCTTCTCAGAGAAATGAGCCTTTAAATAACCAGAAAGAGCCTCACTTTCCAACAGCCAGAAAAAAGGTTCTTGCAAACTCTCCTGATTTTTTTTTTTTCTTCCTTTCCATATGCAGCTCATTAATGGATTCTCCATCTGCACTCACAACTGCTCTTAACATTTGCACAGCCCAAGACAAAGATGTTCTGGGCAAGCCACAGCCTCTTTTGACAACTGTCACAAATGAAACGCCAAATCAGTCTGGTGACATCTTTGACCCATGACAACACTGCGGCTTCTTGGAAAGAAATTCCTGGAAGAAATCAATACAGTGCTATAAAACCCTGTCAGTTCTGCTATTGCTCAACAGAAGGACTGCATCAGCAAGACAAAGGTGACAGAAAATGCAGTCCCAGGATATGGGGTAGGATGGAAACGGCTGGGCTGGTACGGCTGCATGAGCAGTGGTGGTTTCATGAATACAACCCCAGCGGCACTGGCCGGGAATTTATGGCAAGAGGAGACTGCAAGGCAAGTTCTGCTCCTGGATCTCCTGAATTCCTATTGCTGGGAAACTGGAAAAGCCTTCCTTGGGAAAAGAAACACCATGCTGTAATGTATAAACAAACAAACATATCATGTCAAGAGCCACTTTCTTATTTTATCTGCTCGCTGCCCAGCTCCCACATATCCTGCCACTGCTGATGAATAATTCACGTTCAGAATCAGGACACAGAAACAGGGGTCATGAATGCAGAAGACTTTCTAACAAAGAACACTCTCCCATCCACGTGGGATGGGGATACTTTACTATCATCTCCATCACAACAATACACTCAGTGCTGCAGCACGTCCCCGTGGGCTGTACTGAGCTCACGCGAAGATGCTTGGCACGCATGGCAGCCGTGCAAGGAGCAGCACGCAGCCCAAAAGCCCTGGCAGAGCACTTTCCCCTCTTTTCCCTTTCCATCTTAATCCACAGTGGCACATCCTGACTTCTGTCAGTTTGGGCAGACTGCTCATAGGTTTTAGGAGATGTTGTTAGGAGGGCTACAGGCACCCTCCCCACGCCACCAGCAGCACGAGTTCACAATCCTCCAATGCTCGCTATTGTCTCTGCTCCCACTTGTTTAAAATTCCTATGGGATACTGACATATCTCAATAGGGCTTTAATAATAGCCTAATAATTGCTCCAGACAATAACTTACATTGTATTGAGTGCTTGCCTGTCGGGGGGTGGGTAGAAGGGTTGCCTTGGTAACAACGAAAAAATCATATGGCAAATAGAGACATGAAAGGACACACGCTGATCCGTTTGCTCCCTGCTCAAAAATCCGTGGGAAACGGTGACACGGGCATGAAAGTAAGGCTCTTCTGGTCAGAATGTGTAAATAGCACTAAAACCCAACTTATCTGGAGGTTTAATTAAGGCTTAGGTAAAGAAGACATTATGAATTATGCAGCATGGGCCAGAGGTAGCAGACACTACAATTTCAGTGTGCTGTCAAAGCCGATTCTCAGTTGCAGGAAGATAGAATTTTGTCATCTAAACAGCTTAATTTAAAGTGGTGGAGACAAGGTAATGAGGTCAGTAAACTCGAATGCTCTGTGTGTGTGTTTTGTCTTTGGTCTGCTTTGATAATTTCTCTTTGGCAGCTTTCTTTGAAAGACATCAATATTGTAATACATAGCAACTCAAGAGTCAGTTTTTAAAACATGGCAAGAATTGCTGCTGTGTGCCTGAAAATAAACATGCCCAGACTACATATTCCCAAACTTGTCCTACAGAGCAGGGAAAAACACCTACTGCAAGCCTGATACACCTGGCTCACCCATCCCTTCCATCCTCCAAGCCTGCAGAAACAGTAGCTGCACACCAGGAAAAAGCACTCAAAGAGGCCTTTTTGGTTATTAGTGGCATAATGGCTCACAGGTTCATGCTCCACATCAGGAATTGACAGCAGCAGACAGAGCAGCCAGCAGCTCACCCCATCCAAGAGGAATCATGTTAATGGATATATTAAAAGCAACCTGCCCAGCAAATGGCAGAGGCACAGTTGCAGCAAAGCCGCCGTGGGAAAGGCTCCCCTACGACTTTTTCATTAGTTATCTCAAATTAAATTAATTTTCCAAAGCACAAGAACAATGATAACTAATAAAATTCTAGTCCCATGATGCCATTTTATACTCATCTGTTTCTGAGGAACTAGACATGGCTGGACATGCTCACGTGCACCATCAGCATCTACTGAGGGAAGCTGAGAATTCACATGCCTCTTTCTCATGGAATCACAGAATTTTTTAGGTTGGAAAAGCCCTGCAAAATCATTGAGCCCAGCTGTTAACCCAGCAGTGCCAAGGCCACTACTAAACCATGTCCCCAAGTGCCACATCTGTGTATCTTTTAAATCCCTCCAGGGCTGGTGAATTTTCACTTCTCTGGGCAGTCTCTTCCAATACTTGACAACCCTTCCAGTGTTTTTTTTCCTAAAATCCACATAAAGCATCATCTTGAGGTAGATTCCTCCCATCCTGTCACTTACTACCTGGGAGAACAGGCCTTCCTTCATCTGTCTACAACCTCCAGGTGGTTGTACAGAGCAAAAATATCTCCCCCCAGCCTCATTTTCTCAAGGCTGTGCTCCTCCAGCTGCTTCTCATCAGCCTTGTGCTCCAGACCCTTCCCCAGCTCCATTCCCTTCTCTGGACACTCTCCAGCCCCTCAATGTCCTTGTCACAAGGATCCCAACCTGGTGATCACACATAAGATCCCTGGTGAGAGTCGGGGCTGACAAAAGAAATTCAGGGACATGGTTTTTATGCCAGTGATGATGGCAAAGATGCTCCATCCCTGTGGATGAGGAGGCTCAGACACGAACAGCCGGAGCAGGGAATGCTGTCCTGTGCTAGGAAGGAGCTCTGTCCCACCCCTTGGAGAGGCCACCTCAGCCCAGCACTAATGAGGCAGCTCAGGGAGGGACACAATAGCCAAGGAACCTCGCTCTGCTCGTAGGAGGCTCTCAGAAAGGCAAAGGACAAAGAGCTCCTCTTCAAAGGAAAAGGGCACAAGCTGATAAGATGGATTCCTTCCAGCACGGCATTTTCTCCCCAGCAGCCAAGTAAAGGGGTTGGGCTTTCTTACTATTGCCTTTGGAAACGGGATCAGAATACAGATATTTAAAAGCATGTTCTGGCACAGGCCCAGTTTCCTTGCCAGCAAGATTTTCAACCTTTAACACCAAGCAAAATCCTACTAATTGCAGAATTGTTCTTTCTTCAAAGAGTCGTTCCAACAAAGCTTTGCAAAACCAACGACAGCAGATGAGGCCAGTACTGCTTGTTTATTCTGCAAAACACTTCATGGCAGAAATTTAAAGCTATGGGGATGAGAAAAGAAGCAACATTCTGTACCAACTCCAGAGACCCCTTTTCACTTTGAATTTCAAATTTCAAGCTGCCTGCAGAAAGCTGGAAGAGAAGCTGTTCGCTTCCACCACGAGCTGGAAACAAAGCAGCAACAGGAGGGAAAATGGGGATTGGAAAAGGGCTGGAAAGGTGAAATCCCCTGTGACATCCTGATCATGTTCTGCTGCATATCACAGGATACCAGAGCACCTAGAAAATGGAAGTGACAGCCTCCTCTGCTATAAGAAGCCTTTATCCCATGTGTCCTCAAACCTGGGAAGAAAGCAGACTGAGGAAACTGAAATTTAGTTCAGCCATCCAAATTGACAAACCAAGTCTACAGCTATGACTAAAAAGCCTGGCTTATCTACAACAAGTACGTGCAGATTTTTTTCCTGCCAGAAAACATAAGGAAAACTCTGCAACAGTCTTGTTATCCATGTTCCTAGATAAGTACTTAAGCCAGTTGACTCTATCTTTGACACTTGTACTCCCAAATTACAGATGAAAGAGCAAGGGTCCCAGAGGAAACAGGCATTTCTTCAGTTAAATGGTTTTCTTTCAAAATAAGCCAAATAATCTTCAATACCCCTCAAAATCCTTTCGGTATCCCAAACAAGACAACTGACAAGGAGTAAATGACCACTTTGCATAAGTCCCTAAAGACAGACACACACAGAGAAATAAAACATATTTTTTTTTAAATTAAAAACTCTGAAAACCCTTTAGACCAATCTCAAAGGGAGAGAAAAGATGAGAGATAACAGGGCTGTGAAACAACATTGTGGATACCGAGCATATACTGACATCACAGTGAGGGGAGAAAAGGTTAAAAACAAAGCAACACAATCTTTTAATAGGTTCAAGGCTAAGTTGACATTACTAAGCACATTAAACAGTAAAAAAACCAAGACATTAGACTACAGGAGTGTAAGGGCAGGATTAACCAATTATGATGCTTTTGCAACAAGAACAAAGCATGCTGCAAGGCAGTCTGAAGCAAAACCAGGACCCCCTAGGAAGCAACAGCAGTTTCTTGAATATTAAGCAATGCAGAAAAATGGACACAGGGACAGAAAAGCTTGTTTAGGAAGGGATTTATGCTAGAGCAGGTCTTTCCCATGGCAGTGCTATAAATGGAAAAAATTATGAAGAACGAGCATCCAATTGTCATGAAATTTAATGAGATTTGCCCTGGGGGGTTGTTTTTGTTTTCTTAAAACAATATTATTTAAGGTGAGGTGCTCAAAGAAATTAAGATCTAGCTTAAGAATGAAAAAGAAAAAAAAATATTAAGTGTTCTCAGATAGTAAACATACCAAGAACAAATATTAGAATTCCCACACCTTGTTTGCAAATAAACTTGTGTCATAAAAAGTCTAGGCAAATATAATTAATAACAGAACTGGCAAGGAGCTCTGGGTTAGTTCTGAGAGTGCAACCATTACAAAGAACCTGTTAAAACCACCTTTGTGACCTTCCTGCCTCTGTGCCCCGGGTCTTTGACCCAGTCCTACTCCTTCCAGTCCAGAATCTGCCTGTGATATTTCAGCCCAACTACTTGCAAGGCTGAGCTCTGAATGGGAGAAGTTTTGCCCTGTTCCATAAGAAATAACTAACTAAATAAGTCAGCGAGCATGCTGCATCTGCCAGGAGAAACCAGAGAAGATGTTTTGGGAGTTCAACACCTTTCCTTACTGTGACTCTACTTCTGAAAGACACATTAATATACATTCAAAACCTACAAGTTCAAAACATTCAAAACATACAAGTCTAAAAGAAAAAGTGTAAGTCTTTAAAAATCTGTCTGAACATACAAAGAACATCTTGCTTTTAAAGCAGAGCTTTATTTCTAACTGCACAGACTGAATGCTGTGGCAATACTCAACTATTGTGGATACAAATCACCTGTCTGGGAGGTCACAGAGTTCCTCTTGAGTTGGGCTTATTCAGAAATGAAACAAGACAAGGTAACTAATGTCTGCAAGGGAAAACTGTTGAGATTTGTAATGTGGAATAAGAAAGGGAAATCCCAGCTGTCTTTCACAAATTGGTACTTTTCCAGTGATTCATCTCAAAAAGTAAGGAAGCAGCTGAAAAGCCCAAAGATCATCTGCACCTCTTACAAAAACATCCACTATAGCCAAGCTGAGACAACCTAAGAAGATCAGGTTTATTCAGCATTGAGATGATCAATGACCAAACAATACTGCAGCTTTGTAATCAGAGGGCACAGAGAAGATGGAGCCAGACTCTTCCTGGAGGTGCACAGCAGAAGGATATGAGGCAATGGACAATGCAACCTAGGAAACCCAGCTAGGGAAGATGTTTTCACCATGATGATGGTGGAAAACTGAGTGACAGTCCAGAGAGGTGGTGGCATCTCCATCCTTGGAGATAATCAAGGCTCTGTTACATGAAACCCTCATCTAGCTTGATTTGCTTGGAGCATGATCTTGGACCAAAGACCTCCAGAGCAACAAGAAAAGGTATCATTGGAGAGGTCTCAAAGATACTTAAAGCAAAAAGGAAAACCATATACTTCTCTTTTCCCCCAATCTCCCCTCCATGGTAGATGCTCTACATCCTGTAGAACCTGCAGGAAGAAAAGCAGGAAACCACCTCCAAATGCCCTTCTGCTTATCCAGAAAAGGATCTGGAGTACTGCTGTAGTCATAAACAATATCTTGTTCTTTTCAAAGTTAAACTCCCTTTCCTTGACTTCAAAAGTGCTTTATGGGAATACTGCAGGGGATGAAAAATCCATTCATTTCTGATCAAAACTTGTAGCTCAGAAATCTAAACTGAAGGTTTAAAATGATAATCAGAATGATGAAGATGTTTATCTACAGATGTTTATCTACATAATAAAGAAAAAAGCCAGTGATAGCCAGATCTGAGGGCAGAGAACGTGCCCCTGCTCTTGGCAAAGCTGAATTCCCACTGCCCATGGATCTCCAGGACAGAAAAGCTTTGTCATGACACTGAAATAACACACGTGGTGTTGAGATGAGTGTGCATGGAACTGGACAGGCTTCACCAACCTCCCTGCAAGGCTGTGCAGAGAGTCACAGTCTAATTGCTTTAATTCGCAGAAATAAACTCCCCCTGCATATTTTAAAATAATTACCTAGAGAAATGCTCATGAAATACATTGTTATCCTCAAGGCAGCATTTATAGTGCCTCTTAAGACAGTACATGTGGCAGTCCTGGCTAAGTCCATCTCTCAAACCCCAAAATTAGAGCCCTGTCTCTGCCCAGGGCTGCAGCACACAATTCAGAGTGAATGCCTGGATAAATGTGAGCCCACTGCTGCAGAGAGAGCTCTGATCCATCTCAGCACATCACACCCATCCCCATCCAAAACTTTCTTCTCCAAGTTATTTCTCCATTAGAAAATGAGGGTGATAGGAATAATCTGATTTATGAATTGAAATTCTGGATCAAGTCCCATGGAGAGAGGAGAGTATGAGGAGCATCTCCCTCTCCCTTTAGCTTGGGGCTGCCCAAAGGTGAGGGGTATCTCCAAAAAAACCCTCCACTTCCATCTACAATTGAAAGCAGCAGGTGACTCCACATTTTGGAAGCAGGCAAAGCCACCTACCTGGCAGGATTCCAAAGCTGTGCTTTGGAGCTGGGTGTCAGCACTGTTCCAGCTGTATGGGTGGCACAAGCAATAGCCCTGGAGCTGCTGCCAACTCCACACTGCCATTGAGGGCAATGAAGACTCTTTTTTCCAAGCTACAGAGTCATTGCTAAAAGCCAGGAAAAGCAGGAAATCTAGTCTCTGACCTCGCTTTTACTTTTGGAAAAAACAAGTCTGAGTAGCAACACGTTTGATTAAAAACCTATAAATCAACTTCACTTTTATTGGTCCCAAACCTGATTAGTCTTCTGCAAGTTCCCTGACATTTCCCATTCCCAAAGCAATCCATATGTTGGGCATTTCAATGCATTTGTTACCCCCTCATGATGAATTGCTCTGCTGGTGGCATTTCCACACCGCAGATAGCAACAAGACACCAATCCTGGGGGCTGGAGGATTTTGTGGGCAGAAGGAAGAGCACCCAAATCATCCAGTACCTACAAAATCACAACCAAAGAGCCAACTGACAATTAAATATATAAAACAAGAAAGGCACTTTAATCTCCTGGCCACCATGTGACCTCCATCTGCACCCTACCACAGAAAAAAACGCTCTACATTTCTACTCAGAAAACCGAGGCATTTCTGGAGTTTAGTTTTACATCTTCAACCCATGAGGTCTTTACTTTTTAGGGGAAAAAAATTGCATCCCCTTTACAGAAAGGTGAGGTAGAATGAAAGAAGCAGGGTTGAGTTGAGGGCCTCCCTCATGGTGAAGACATCTCCAGAGAACACTGAAGGAGGAAAAAAAACATGACCAGGCAAAGTAGAAATGCAAGAACTGCATTTCTTGTGAATACCTAAAGCAAGAACTATTTATCCCTTGTGGTTAACAAGGCACAACAAGGCTACAAAAATGGAATATAACCACCCCAACATTTTAATGTGTGAGAAGAGCAGCAGTCAAGGTCTGGACTGCAAGCAGAGGAAACTGTGCCAAAGAATTCATGTGCCATAAGAAGGCTGTAACATCAATAGCCTCTAAAAACCACAAAGGAAGATGGGAAGGAGAGAGCTTAGCCAAAGCAGCACATTTTAAAGCTGTCATCTTATCATCACTATGTCATGAGTTGGAACAATATATGTGTTTGAGGCATATTGGAAACTATGGGTTTAATTAAATATATTTATGGAGGATGCTTCTGAGGCTTCCAGAGTACTTTTTATAGTCCTAATGCTGTTGACAAGACAGGAAGTGATATTCATATCACAAAAACACCAAATTCAGTGTGTGAGTTGGAACCAGAGGATGACCCTGGTTAGGAGTCAAAATAGAAGAAATAATCAGAATTCACATGGAGGGAAGAGGAAGGGCAAAAAGCGAGGAAAAAAATCCCCACTTAGACACAAAAAGCAAGAGAAGGGCTAGAGTCCTCTAGGGATGTGAAGGTCACCACCACCTCCTCACCTGCCACTGGTTTGGCCTTTGACTCAAACCTGCAATAGTTTTACTAAGCATTGCTGCTCTTTTAATTATAGAATCATGGAGTGGTTTGGGTTGGGAGGAACCTTAAAGATCATCTCTTTCCAAGCCCCTGCCATGGGCAGGGACACCTTCCACTATCCCAGGATGCTCCAAGCCCCATCCAACCTGGCCTTGGACACTTGCAGGGATGGGGCAGCTACAGCCTCTCTGTGCAACCTGTTAATCTCCAGATTAGTGCAGGCACCCAAGAATTCTCCCTAATACTGAGAAGAGAGTACAAGACTGGGAGAGCCTTGAAAATTTAAGTTATACAAGGCATCTACCTAAGCCATCACCAAAGTGTTAAGAGACAAGTTCACCAGTTAAAATATCTGCTTTCACATCAAAAAGATGCAACCCAAAAAAAAGAGCATCAAATGGCTGGGTACAGAGATTATTCCAGAATTAATTCTATACTGAGAGTGAGCAGAAACACTTCACACCTTGTTATAAAAGAATAGAATGTAAAACTGAGTCTGGTTATCAAGGTAGAAATGATTAAACCCTCAATGTCCACAAACTCACATTACAAACACATATAATAATTGAGCAAACTAACAGAGCACCATAATGGTGTGAACTAGGAAATATACCAAGCTAGTCGAGCATTTTTCTAAAACAAACAAAAATAGTTTAAGAAAGGTATTGATACAAGATGTTCCCACAACCTTCAATATGCAGCATGTGGGGACTTCTACCAGCCCCAGAAATGGATAAGAGTTTTAATAACTAATACTCTTTAAGGAAAAATTCAGATTAGCCTAAAAGAAGATGGGCTTACTTGTGATACTAAGGAGAGGCAACTGAATACATAACAACTTTGCTGTTTAAGTGTTTACAATTACATCCTGAAGACTAAAATACTAAAGCTTTGATTTCTTTAATCCTATTTTCCAAGGCAAGCATCCAGTTCCCAGGGTGAGCTGTGCTTATTTTGATTAGAACTGCCACATGAAGTCAATACTACAAAACCACCACCTCAGTTGAGATTCTCAATTGGCAAGCCACAACTTTCTGTTGAGTTTCCACTTCTTCAGAACCAAAGCTAATGCTGAACTTGGGCCAAAAAAAGGAGGAAATCAGTTAGAAAAGGACACTGAATGCTGCTTCTGTAGGAAAAAGACAAATATTTTCCAAGAAAAGGCAAACTACATGCTTGCTAGGGCACACGTAACAGTCATAGCTTTAGGGTTCAGACAGTAGCTCCCCATCACCTCTTAACCAAATATTTACACATTTTTCTTTATTACTGGATTTGTTTCAAGGTAAGAAAGTTACAACGAAGAAACAGCTCCAAACAACCTAGCTCCTCTAAAAGCCTATAGCAGCTTGGATCTAGGGTTATTTCTGAGTATACAAAGTCTTTTACTTGTGCCACTCATCTTTTAGATGAATTAAATGTCACTTGCTCCGCATCTTTTGTATAAGAGCACACAATTCAGGAGGAAAAACACAAGCAGAATTTTAACAGCTGCTGGAAATATCACCAGTTTAATACTGACTTGGAAATCTATGGCTAAACAAACATCTTGAGGGCACCATGTTACCTAAATACCATTCTACTGAGAACTCTAAAAGGGAAGAAGAGCAAATGCATCAAAGTAAGAAAGCACAAATCATTGGCAGTAGCAAAGAGCTATCTAAGAGCAAGGAAAAAACCATACACATTAACATTTCAAAATGTCCCCTGGGCTTAGCTAATTGCTATGATCAATTCTAGTTTGCTCACAAAAGCCTGGACAGCTAGCCAGAGGGGGCAAGGAGGGAACTAGGAATGGGAAATGCAACTTTAATGAGCTTTTAAACAGTAAGACAACATGGCAATCCCCATGGACAGGCAGGTGCACTGCAGCCCTGGGGACCATCCTCACTGAGCACAGCTTCCCACCTGACAAACAGCTGCCAGGGGCAGGGAACGTGAGCATGCATCCATCTCCCTGTGCCAGCCCTGCTGGATTAGAAATACCTCATTTCTCTGGGTCAGCATCAGAACAGGCTCTCTCCAAAGGCACAGCACTCCTCTGATTGCTGCCAGCCTCTGAACAAGGGGCTGATTAGACAAGCCAGCAGCACCCAGGTTTACAGCATTAAAACAATCATCAGGCTGTTCAGGGCAAAGTTGAATATTTAAAGCCAGGCATCCCAGCTCACCTACATTATGCCCAGCACATTAAGAGAGAGCTTTTGTATCATCAGATGTCTGTAATCAGAGCAGACAAAGACTATCAGCAGCCCTTGGATGTTCAGCATCTCACCAAGAGGAGCCAGTGAGACAAGTTCCCCCTGCTCAGGGGATGGGAAGGAGCTGGAGAGCCCTGGGGATAACTGTTCTACATCAAGTGATGGACAATGTCTCATTACCAGATGTTGTATTATATGATAATTCACCGTTCTCCAGAAAGAAATAATTTCCAACAGCACTTATTAAACAAGTCCTAAAATACTGGGATTTATTTATTTGAGGAAATAGCTCACAATGACTGCCAAATTTCCTGTGTCCATCGGTAGAAAAGCTTGCCATGTCAAGTGACAGAGTTTTTACAGTGTTTAACACACCTTTTAAAAGATGTCATTTCTTGTTTCCGATTGCAGAAGACACACTAAATGCAAGCCACAGACCAGCCCACAGTAAACCTCACCATGCCTGCAGATAAATCTCATGCCTTTATAGCACTTGGCTGCTTTGCCAAAAGACAGAGTAAAATTAATGTACCATTCCCAGACACAGGGACTGACATCTGCCCCACCATATCCCTCTTTAATTTAAAGCAAGCAGAGGGGGTGTAACAGTCCCACCCTTTTCATTAATAACTTCCAGGAGCTCTAACAGACATCTGCCTACACAATTATTTTTCCTGTTTTGTACAAATAGATGCAGTTAAACCCCTTTTTGAGATGTGAAAGGAAGACTGCACATAAATTAAAATGTGCAAAAAGGGACACTCTCAGAGGTCTGCATTGCCAGGACGCTCTAGTAACAAATAAATTTTACAGTTCCTACATGCTGCAACAGGAGCACTAATGAAGTAAACAAAACACCAGACTAAATGCTCAAAGATTGCTGCAAGTCATCTCACAATAATTAATAAAGACTTCTTACAACCTTTGTGCTTTGACTTGAGAAAGATGCAATGACAAAGAAACTGTGTAAATGAAGCTTCCTGTAAATAACCTCTCCAGAAGTAGCTATTTATGGTCAAGAGCCTTCCACAGCTTAAATATATTTGTGTCCAATAGAATTTGCTGAATCCCTTTTTGATCTCACAGACTCCTCCTAACATCCTCTACACCTGCAACAGAATTATTTACTCCTTTTGCTCTGCATCTGGCAGCTGCTGCTTCCCTTTGATGTCCCCTAGTTCTTGTTTCAGAAGAAAGAACAAACCTCTCATGTTTTTAATCACACAGACCTCTCAGTTCTCTTACTCAAGGCTGAATAGTGCTAATGAACACAATCACACCAAAGCCATTATTCATTCATCCTTTCTGTCCTCCTTTGCACCTTTCCCTGCTTTGTCCAAACCTCTTGAAGCAGGATACACAGGAGGGGAAGAAGAGCAACACCAGATCTACACAAAACCAGTCTGCTAAAAAAATACCACCTTTTCCCAGCAGCCTTGCTGTCACATTTTCACTTTTCCAACCCCTCAACCAGCTGTGTCTCTCCCAGGTACAAAGTAAAGGATTGTGCATCATGGTCAGCTCCTACTCAGAGTTCAGGTGCTTTCACACACACATTCACCCACCACGGTGCATTTACACCCTTCACTGCAACCCAGCATGCCAAGAAGAAACACACAGACATTCAACATCAAATGCTGACAAAGAAAAAAATAAGATCAACTACAGATAAAACCAGGAAGGACTTATTTGGTACCCATTCTTGTCATGCTAGGAGTCTCTAGGGATCTCAATCAGTCATTTAAGTGTGCTGTTCTTGATAAAACAAAATCCAAAACTGTGAAAATAATATGCAAGAAAGTTGTTGTAGTTTCTTGATCTTAATTTCCACAGTTGGTTAACTATTATAGCAACATTTCGTTCCTTCATGGGGATGCGAGAGACAACTTGCATAAAATTCAGCTCAGTAAGATTAATAATCAAAGTGATATATCAACACAGAGCAAGAAGATGGAATGCTGAACTCACTTTGGGTCCTGCTGTTCAGTCAATCAAAAGAAAATGAAGCACACAGATTTTGTTAATTATTCACAGACTCCCCATACACACACCTTTAACATTCAGCACAAAGCACTTAGGCATCAATACAAAGCACCTGGGCATTACAAAGCTGCAGCATCCTCCCAAATCTACCATTAAACTTCCAAGTGGAATTCTTGTCTTTTCTGAAACAGTTTAAGGCATATAAAATGAACAAACAACATCCAGAAGTATTAAAGAAAATATGTATTCAAGTAACTGGCACAGTACAATATTAAGTGACTCCACTGAACACATCTCCACGTCTCAAGTGCAAAAAGCCTGGATCTTTCCATGAAGTGGTGCTGGTGCATTCAGAAAGCAAGGAGAGTTCAAGGACAGAGGCAGGCTCAGGGGTGGGAGGCAATGCAGAAGTCTGCAGTAAGCTCATTATAAAGCTCAAGGAATACGAAAAAATAATATATATATAAAAACACAATCATCTCAAAGACAAAAAACACAGCAACAACTGCTATATTGAATGCATGGTTAGTATAAGGAAAGTATATTCCTTTTCAGGTGTTTACTAGACAGGTAATCTCCCAGTTCCTAATAAGCTTTTCCTTTTCCTAAAACCTGCTCCTCTGTTACTTCTGTGACTGCTGTTCCAATTCCTCAGTTTCCAGGGAGATGAGAACTGATCTATAACAAAAGACACATCAAAAAGAAAAATAAACTCCAATTTCAGCCCACACAAATGTCATCCTCACCATCTACCTGTGCCTGGAATCCAGCTGCCATGACAAGATTCCCTACCTCCTCTTTCTTAAGGATTGATAACAAGAGGAGTGCAGTGAATACTTTCACATTTTGCTTGCAAGAACAGAACTGAATGGAGAAAGCCAAGACACTAAGTCAATTCTTTGCTGCAAAACAGGAAATCCAAACACTTAGCACACTTCTTAATGGCAAAGAGACTTTTGCTCCTATGTCGATTCTTACAAGACTGCTGTCCTTGCAGATCATTTTCCTGCAAGTATTCATGTGGAAAGATTCTCTGAAAGGCATTTGTGGCTCAAAGGACAAGACTACTCACACCTCTGCCTAATTCCTTTAATAAAATTATCTCCAGTATCACGAGCAGTTCTTGGAATAACGAGAATCACAGAACCAAAGTACCAGCGATAGGAGAGACAGGGAAGACTTTGAGAAGGTCAAATAATCTGATTTTACTGTGGGCTACATATGCTTATATACCATTTTAGGAAGACTAGTAATATTTTACTATAATGATTGGGTTAATCATCACATAAACAAACTTAAACATTTTAAACATCTCTTGCTTGCAGAAGTCTAGATGTATATTTTTTTCTTGTGAACCCGTCTGATTTAATCTTCTTGCAATCTTGATTTAATCCTCAAAGTTTGGTTTGCTCTTGCCAAGGCATTTTGTCTATCAAACCTCTTATGCTAGCCAGGTCCATCATCTGTCTTGTGTGTCCCAATACCAAGGAATCCTAGAATGGTTTGGGTTGGAGGAGACCCTAAAGACCATTGGGTTTCAACCTCCTACCATGGGCAGGAACACCTCTGCCAGGGCCTCAGCACCCTCACTGGGAAGAATTTCTTCCCAATATCCCATCTAACCCTGGCATGTGTCAGTTTGAAACCATTCCCCCTTGTCCTAGCATTCCAGGTCCTTTTCCACCTTTTCCAAAGTCCCTCTCCAGCTTTCCTGGAGCCCCTTTAGGCACTGGAAAAGGCTCTGAGGTCTCCCTGGAGCCTTCTCCTCTCCAGCTGAAGATCCTCAGCTCTCCCAGCCTGTCCCCAGAGCAGAGGTGCTCCTGCCCTCTGACGTCCTTCCCCTGTCAATGACACAGGGCTCACATGCCAGTCTGTAACACAATAGATTTATTTATTTCCCTCTTTCCCTCTCTTGGGTTATCAGCTGCAAAATTTTACAACATCTGAAGTCAGAGTGGAAGTCTCTTCATTTTACAGCATTAACTGCTTTTGATTGCTGGAGCAGTTAGATGCAGTAACTCTCTTCTACAACCAGTAATAAAACAAATAGGAATCTCTGTGGCCCTGAGCAGTCATCAAACGTGATCTGGCTTCCCACCTCCCAGCTGGGAGAAAGATTCAAAATAAGGCACTCAGAGTTCCTAGCTTCCAAACCAAAAAGCATTAAAACTACAAAGTGACAGGAAAGCAATAACAATATTAGATCCATTTTATTTCTTTTAAACACCTCCTTCTCCAGCTATTCTGAACCTTTCATCCAGCTCCCAGTGAGCACACCCAAAAGGCATGGAGGAATGAAACATTATTATTATTATTATTAACTAAGGGTCTCAAATTCCCATGCCAGGTATCTTACAGTTTTACTGAAAAGGACTGTTTTCTGACACATCCAAATTTTCCTATTATTTGGGTTCATCCTTGGCTACCCTTCTGCCCTCTGACAGTCTCAGAGGGTTTATACACCAATGACAAAGATCACATCCATACAGACATGAATACACTTTCTTCCACAGAATGCAATGGGTTAAATCTTTAAACATATATAAACCCACTGCTAAGGTCATCCCAGCTATGTCTTCACCAACAAAGCCTGCATTTTCTAGGAACACAGCCAAACAGAAGGATATGTTCTTTCACTGATTTCCAGTAGTTCTTAGAAAGGTGTTTCCCTGTTCCTGAAAGTGGCTTCCACAAATCTCTCACATGTTTTTCTGACAAATATTTGGAAAACACGATCATCCTAAAATAATAATTAATGGTGATGCTTGCTAGCATTGGGCAGACTGGTTTCTTAAGGTATTTCCTCTGTTTCTTTTCCCAGTGAAAGTTAGTCACTCCATTGGGAATTCCCCATTCCCAGCCCCTTCCGGTATTCTGGAGCTAAAAGAATGTGATCCAGAAATAAACTTTGTTTGCACATGACTTGGAGGCATCATGGAGGTATACATTTCACATCTGCTCCTACTTGAGGTTTGGGTAACAGCTGTATGGGATATCCTGGCCATGGACATATTTACAATTACATGTAACACATTTTTCTGAGAACTTCACTTTTCCAGGTCGAGAGGAGAGCTGACAGTTTAAATTAAAGATTCCTTGTGTCAAGTTCAGGCTGCCTGAAAAGAAGTTGTTCCAAAGGCCATCAGCCACCAGTAGGATGTTCCAGGAACTCTCCACAAGAGACACAGAACCATGCCATGTTTCCCAGAGCATTCTCCCTTCCACCCCAGAAAACCTGTCCAAGTAGAGTGAAGATTAATTTGTCCAGGAGTTGCAGCCAAACATGTAGGACGCTTCCCACAAATGCTGAACTCACCACTTGTTTTACTGCCCACGTGCACTGATGATACACAGAAGATCTGATGCATCTTGAACAAGCAAAGCCTGAAGTTCTGGACATAAGTGTGGATACTCATTTCTGGCTTGAATTACATCAGCCAGAGCAGAGGTAGGAGAAGCTGGAAGAAGCTCTAATCTAAATGAAGTCCTAAAGCAAATGGGAAAACACACACTTCTTCTCTATCAGACAGTATCTCTGATAGATCCCATCTCTAACATCACTCCATCCTGGGTTTCTGGGGACATTTTTAAATTATGGAAGCCCGTCATGATACTCAAAGGTGATTTCAAAGGAAATAATACTAGGAAATTTTGAGGATCCTCTTCTATGCCCTGTGGAAGCCCTCAGGAGCTTGGTACCATGACCTACATCTAAGCCACCTTACACTTAACTAAAATATATTTATGAAGAAATGCCTGGTGAAGGTCTGCCTCCAAAGGTCACAGTCTGACATTGTTTCCGGACATCCCCTTAACCTTTCCTCCCCAATTTTGAGAGCAAGAAGTCTTTTTATATCAAGATATTGGTATCTCAGCCTTGAAAAAAATCACTTAAAGATCCTGCAAGTCACCTCCTCACTGCCCACTCATCAAACCTGGGTGTCAGGCACAATCCGCAAAGGGAACTGGGCCTGATGTTATTCTGGAAGGATAAACACCAAGTTTTGAAACACTGCACACTCTGAAGGGTCTGCCTACACCTTCCAGTCCTCACACCACCACATGGCTTCATGTATCCCACAGACACTGAGATGATGCCAGTAACAGCTCTGCTGGCCTCAGTAAATTCCACCATGAATAACACCCAGTGACTCAGGGCTGAGCAGCACTCGATTCAACAGTCACGGGGAAATAGAACAAGAAGTGAGACATGGTTTTTCCATCCATACCTAAAAGCCATGCCCCTCATCTGTCCACGAAGGACAGCTGAAGGACAGCAAAATCTGCTGCCAGGGCCTCATTACAGACAAATCCCTTGGACATTCCATCTCCATCCCTCCAGTCTCACAGATATAATAAACTCAAACTCTGGGAGTTCCTTTTAGCAACTATATTCTCTTGTTGCTAAAGTAAAGATTTAAAAGCTTTTAGGGAAATCTTTTTTCCACAGCCATAAAGAGTCAAGATGTGCTTCAAGGACACAGCTATTCCTAACTCACCACAGAGGACAAAAATTATAAAATTATTTTAAAACTGCTGTCTCCCCAAGGAGCTGTACACATGACCACTGTAACAATGTGCAAAAGAACCAGCATTCCCCCTACAGCCACAACCCATCACCACTCCAGTAGTTAATCACAGATTCCAATAGTTTGGGAATGGAAGGGACCTTAAAGATCACCTTGTTCCATGGGCAGGGACATCTTCCACTATCCCAGGCTGCTCCAAGCCCTGTCCAGCCTGGCCTTGCACACTTCCAGGGATCCAGGGGCAGCCACAGCTTCTCTGGGCACCCTGTGCCAGGCCCTCACCACTCTCACAGGGAAGCATTTCTTCCTAAGACCCAATGACAAAATATCTTTATTTTTCAAAGCCTCCCAACTCTCTTTTCTTCTAGCACACTACCAAAGACTGACTCAGATATGCCTGAATCCCAAGATCACAGGATAGGCACCAACAAGCTAGAACAATAAGACACACCATTACCAGGACATCTCAAATATCAATTTCCAACTGCATTATAAACACAAGCATTGTTAACTTGTGATCCATTTCTGTGCTGAATGCTGTAATTTACCTTCATTTTGGTCATGGAGGTGAGCCAGGCAGCCACAACAGCATTACAGAATTACACAACTAGCCAAAGCCAGTCTCAGTAATAGCTGTGTCAAAGCTGAGGGCTACAAGACAAACAGCCTGCCTGGGGCTCTTCACATTTAGTGGATCATAAAAGGCATGCTTATACCTGCTACACACTCCTATATTGTGTGTGGAACTTGGGAATATTATCCCTCCAGTTACTACATGAAAGAGTAACTCAGGGTAATATTATTCTGGAGAAGTAGTGCCTCCCTGGCTGGCTGTGCCAGCACTTCTGAAGACCAAAGGCACAAGGATGATTAAAAACACTCCAAAACAAAGCTGCAAATGGCATTCATTACTGAATCTACCATGAAAAGTACAAGTAGAGCAACTAACTCATTGTAGCGGTAAGCAAAGAAACCTTAAAAAACAGAAAGAAAGGCAGCAACTCCCATCCTCTACCAATGAATTTTTTACATCTCCACAAATGTTTTTGTAACCATGACCACAGTGCCTCTACAACACCTGATAGTTAAGGATGCCCTAGAAAATTCCTGTGCCATAAACACCAAGGGCTCAAGACACAAAGAAGATAAACACAGGGCAGGTAAACTCAGTGCAGCACTGTTTGGTTAAAGTACACAGATCTGGGCTCCAGGTGATTGTGGTTCATAACCAAATCTCACCAACAGCTTTCACACTTGCAGTATGCAGGTTTTTGTGGGTGAAAAACACGTTGTGCTGCCAAGTCTCAAGGCAACACCTTGGTTCCTGGTTCCAGCATTAACACAGGTGCAGTTTCCATTTAGCTTCAAAGCTGGTGGGGAGAACAACTTCCATCCATGGGACAAAACAAAGCTCCTTGAGATGAGCTTTGTAATATATAAAGCACAGTGATATTTTATTTCTGACAAAATTTACTATAATTAAAGTAAATAGGAGTCAAATATAGAGAACTTTTACTCTGTTCCATCAATTAAGAGAAGCCAAATTACTAGGTGGGAGGCTTAGGTGGACAAACTGGGCAGTTACAGTTTTGAAGCTGGCACCAGAGACAAAACTACAACATTACAGGGCCAGAGATGTTCAGAAGTTAAAGACCACATCAGTCCAGGGAAACAACTTTGCAATAAATACACCAGCAGTGATCTCTGCTCTCTATTCACTCACTCAGCCTGGAATTTTACCAGCTGCTTCTCAGAAAGATGCACACAGATTTCCTAAAGTAGCTCAGCTCACACTATATCATTGTTAGCAAAAGGAAAATTACTTTTTTTTCCACTTTTATTTCACAACTATTTAAGAAAAATCCTCTAACATTTATAAGGAGAATATCAAGACAAGACAGTTAAACACTGACCAACAAACAGTTCTTGGTTGGAATATTGCATTTATTTTTATTCATGGTAACCTGGTTCCTAGAGGATCTTAAGAAAAAAAGAGAAGTGTGTGTGTGGATCTTGACATGAGTCTAGAAGGTCACCAGCCTCTAACAACTATTACAAAATACCATATAAAGTTTTGCAGCGCCAGCCAGATGTCCTCAAGCAGTAAAAAAAAAAAAAAATTGCACTAAACCAGGAGAGGCTGCTCCACATCACCAACTTTGTGACAGCATGTGGTCTCACGGTATCAGTTCAGAAATGCTGTGCCAGAAACCTCAGCAAAACTGGGGGAAAAAAAAGCTTTAAGTTTTCTTAATATGCTGCACTGTCACACTAATAATTCTACATTGTGCTGTACTATACACAAAACCACAATTTAATAAAAAAATTCTGAGTTTTCATCATGGATGCCCATCATGTGAACCTCCCTTTGCTGCTTTAGTGCATGTTGCATTCACTGACCTTTCATTGTATGGGTCAGGGCCATTACCTTGAAAATCCACATCTGATTAAGTGGGAATGTTTTCTCACCATCATCTGAGGCAGATTCACAACTTACATCAGATACAGGTCTGGCTTGGGGAGTTACTGCATAAAGGAGTCATGGCAGAATTAACAGCCAGTGCTTGAAAAGGGGGGAAATGTCTACAAAATGTTTGGCTAATCTGCTTAAGCAAAGTCTCTGCAAGTTATTTGTTCTTTACTCTTCTCCTGAGTGAATTGTTTTGAAATCCTGACTGCTAGCACTATTTTATGCCTAGATGTGGTTTTTAAAGTAAGCCACAACCTGGTACCCAAATCCTATTTCATCCTCCAAGTCACACCAGTTTCCTGGAGAATGTTCTGCTGTCTCAGATTCCTCTGTTTAGTGTTTTTAAAAGCACATGTGCCCAACATAAGTGAGGTCAGGCTCCAGTGACCCATCAGAAAAGCACATGAAAGCAGGAGACAAATCTGGGAGAGGCTCACTCATCTGTGTCAGCTCTTTAAAAAGAAAGAATTCCCCTTGTAAAACACAGGTACATTTATTCCGGGAGAGCATTTGTACAGTGGAGACAAGAAAAATAAAGAATAAAGAAAAACCCTTAAGAGGAAATAAATGAGGGAGATGGAAAACTTCAGATGACCCTAATGAGCCTCCCACAAAATGTCTTGATTCTCTACTTCAGAGACCTCCTCTTAACTACTACAGGAAATCAACTTTTCAGAATTATCCATGCTCCACTTCATTAAGCTTAAAGTTGTTTATTATGTTACTTGTGCTAGATCTGAAAAAGAAATGCTTGCAAAAATATGTTACAGAATATCTGCTGTATAAAAAACTAAAATGGAATCTTCCTGAAAAAATCCTTACTGGGTG
Source organism: Taeniopygia guttata (assembly GCF_048771995.1). Lineage (NCBI taxonomy): Eukaryota > Metazoa > Chordata > Aves > Passeriformes > Estrildidae > Taeniopygia > Taeniopygia guttata. The sequence continues at coordinate 30,603,272 of NC_133033.1, forward strand.
GATTTCTCCAAATGAGGTCTCTTTTGACAAAGCCAAACCTAATAGAGCGATTGTCACTAAGTTACAACACAGCAGTGACATCTCCTTAGGGAAATGTAGGAATCTACAGGTGGTGACCATGTACCAGTGCTTAACCCTTCAGCAAGTCTCAATTTCAACAACCCATTTCCTTGCTAATGAAGCTGCTCCAGCTATCTGTGCTGCTGGAAATCAATCAGTGCAGCAATTAGCAAGTCAGGTGTAGGTAACAGGAAGGCAGACACATCTGAAGATAAGGCTGTATGTGGATACTGAACAAATCAGCTGTTCAGGAGTCTAAATGAGACAGGGTTTGGTGTGGGAATGCAGCTAGAGAGCAGAGCTGGGAGCACCACTCAGCTCATGACAGAAGTGGATGTGCTAGCTTTAGGAGGCTGTAAGCCCTGGTAAAGAGAGCAGAACCCTGAGGAAGATAACGGGGTACCTGGGTGTGTTTGGTATGCAGAAACTCTGCAAGACTGTACCTGCCTGTGCAGGTCTGTGTGAAGCTTTGATTAAGAAATGTTACTTAGTTTGATGCCTCAGTTTTTAGCTTTTATATTTTTCAGACTCTGTGCTGCTTTAGTGTGTGGGTCTGGGCTTCATATCAGGGGATGGTGAGCTCTCTGCACAGAGCAGGGAGACAAAACAATTCCTTCTCCAGCTGGGGACCAAGGACAAATGATCCACATCTCAGGCCCAAGAGCATAAACAACATGGACTGAAGAGAGAAAAACAAGAAGGATGGGACTTCATAACCCTAAAGCTGTAACTGGACAATTAACTCCAATATGCAAACGAAGCAGAACTTATAAAAGTGAGAGACCCCATGACTGGCAGTCCATTTTGTGACCATTTTGGGTGTAGCCCTTGCTGGGCTCTTGTGCTGCCCAAGGTGGATCCATTGAGGCCCTTTAATAAATCCCTGCCTTATTCTTTAACTGTGTCTAGACACTTTTCTAGCTCAGCCTCCTCAAGGCATCAAGTTATATAAATGTTATGGTTGTGCTATTTTGAGCTATAGCTGAAAAGGTGTATAAACTCAGCTGTGTGTATCAATAAATGTGTATCAATAAACAGCTTCATGTATGTAAATCATGGAGACCCCATCTCTTTGTCCATCTCCATCAGTTTAGGTCCAGAATGTGTGACCATTTCAGCCCAGTTCCTGCACATCTGCCTTCCAGTGATACCTCCCTCACCCCATGCCTCAAAGTTTTATCAGCACCTTCCTCAAATAAGACAAGGAAGTAGGTAGAGAGGAGAGAATGATACTTCCTGGAGGCCTGTTCAGACATGCTTATGACTAGTAAAGAAAAAACTTGGGTGTGAGCTTGTACTGGTGTCAGACACTCAAAACACCATTTAAGAAAAATGTGAGGGGGAAAAAAAAAAAAATCTCAGTTCCAGAGCTCAGGAACAAAACCGGGAAATTTTCTTTCCCAAAACAGGGATTTTTTTTTAATTATTTCTTTAAGAGTTATATAGTAATCCATCAATATTCAGAATAATGGGTACATGGGCCAGATTCTACCACACACATTCCATTGTGTGACAGCTGCACATGAAGGCCACCCAAACCCTACTGAGACAGCAACAGCTGAATCTCAAGTACATTAACAATTCAGCATCATCAGCCTAGGCAGTTACTAGGTTTCGCTAATGAGACACCCAGAGTGACTCAAGCTCAGGAAAGGCAGCATAAGGCACCACGTCCAAAGGCACAGGCAAGTGGAAATAATCATTCATGACAAGACAGCAGAGCTGAAAGCCATGAGCCAGAAAGGTTTCCATGATGGATTAAGGCTATCAGATAGCAGGGGTGGTGACCAAGCCAGTACACTAAAATCAGACACCAGGGCTCCAAAACAGATTTCAGCTCCTTACCTCTTGGCACCTGAGAAATATGAAGTGCTAAACCTCCAGCAAAACTACCCAAAGCTTTTTACAATATCTGAACAAAGGAGTGCCAAGAGAGAAATTCTTGTCTATTTCTTTTCCGATACGTGGGGTCTTAGTGCTACCAAATAATCTCAAAAAAAGGCAACAGAGATGAAACTTAGGGTAGATCTTCATGCCACAGCACAGGTTTTCCTCTCTTCTCTTTCCTTCACTCCAGTTAACATCAGTATTTCCTACCTAGAATAGCAATTTTCTCTCCAAGCAGGACAGCTAAGGCAAAGACACTTTAACAGGTTTTGGCACAATTGCTTCTTCATTCTCTAGAAGTTACTGAAGAATGTGCTTTGCTGATTGCCAGAGAAGACACCTCAAGCACCAGAATTATTTGGACACTGTAGGCTAGAAAACATCGATTTTCAAATAATCCTTTCTGACAGAATTACATTTCAAGCTATCTTGCATTACCCACCCTATCCAAATGATCAACCAAGTAGACAGGTTTTGTTTAAAAAGAGTTATGAGATTTCACTACCTTGTGCAATGTTGTATGGATACTAAAAACCCACCACTTCAAATGCTGTAACAGAGAGTATATGTTCTCATTATTTCAGCAGCTCTTAAGCCTCAGATGAGCACAGAGATTAACTGGAGAACATGTCAGCAGCTTTCCTTAACTTGACTACAGATAGATAAAACGGCTGATTGCTCACTGCCGTGGATCTTAAATAAATCACCAGCTATAAATGCAAAATAAATACTGGCTCGATTCCTTCTATTTTTCAATGAACAGCAATCTGTTTTTCTCTCACCATTCTAATTTAAGCTATTCCAGTTTCTGATGTCTCAAAAAACCCCATCAAATAATACATGTTAAAGTTAGAAAAAGCATCCCATTTAATTATGATGTTGTGGCAGTGTGAGCTTCAAAACAGAAAGAGGAGTGACCTCAGGAGATGCTCATCTAAAATAAGATGAAAGTTGTTGTGAGAATACATTCCAGCTTCTAAAGATGTCTAATTTCTATGTAGGAATCAAATTTAGATTTAAAGTTCCTTGTGTCTGAAACTGCACTAAATAATAAGTCCCAAACTCCCTTGTGATGAAAATCCTGTGGATCTGCCTGCACCAGACCTATTACCAAACATTCGTCTCTGAGCAAGGTTTTTGGTTATTTTAAACTCATTTTTCAGTGAAAGATGACCCAATTGCTAGTAGAAAATTAACAGTTTTACTGTTTTATCACAGAGAATTCTCACATGATCCAAACTTTCAGAAAGTTAGATTCCTGGGCTCTGCTGCAGATACAAGTCATGTTTTTGAAGCAAGAACCGAGTCCCTTCAGTAATTGTGCAGAGTACAGAAAAAAATCCCACATTTTCTGGGCTGGGAAAAGTCTATGCATTCCTCAAATAACATTTTTATGGAAGCCAAACAAATTTTTTTAATGCACACAAAACCTTTCAGGCTCCCATCTACTCCACCTTCCTCCTGCCTCATGCTTCATGACAAGCAAGAACTTCAATTGTCTGCAAATGTAGAACAGAAGTACCTTGGAGGGCTTTTGCCAAAAAACTGCCCACAACTCTAACAGAAACCTCAATTGTTTCATGCCAGTCTGAAAGCATCTTAAAAGACCTGACATCCTCTTCTCAATGGTAACATGAGCTCCAAAAAACTCACTTTGCCTGCAAGACTGGTTGTAAGCCTCACCATTTGCTGGCCCACCTCACCCACATGAAGCTGGTGGAACCCTGGTAGATCAGCTTCCTTTCCACCAGCCCCAGTTTATAATCAGCTTGCCTAAAAGCCATGGGAAACCAGTGATGTGAGGAAAGGAAACTCTGGAATTAATGATATTTATATTATTCAATATATATAATGAACATGCAGTTCCCTCCTACAACTGAGCAGAGTGTTCTGGGGGTATAAATAGGATTTTTTTTCTCCTAGGAGTACTCTCTTCTGTGTGCACACATTCTAGGGGTGGAGAAATACCAGCACAGGGTGAAACTGGGACCAAATGAGCCGAGCTACAGTTGCAGAGGTCCAAATAACTCAACCATAAGACTTGCTCATAGCCTGTGTCACAAAACTACAGCCCCACTCTTCAGCCCGATTCAAGTGGCACAGGAATGCCAGCATTTGTGACAGCACAGAACTCAATTTCTCACAATTTAGTCAGTTAAAATGCACAGTTTTAAGCAGTTCTGTAGTAGTAACAAAGATTAACAGAAGAAATGCAAAAGTAACCAACAATTGAGATAACAGTACTTCTAACCCTCAAACCTATCCCCTCCACATCCCAAAACACCAGGTCTGCAAGAGAATCCTCAAGCCTGGATTGCAGAGATAAGAAACTTGGGCAAATGGATGAACATCACAAAATTAACTTGTTTGAAGACAGTAAAGCAAAAAACCACAGGACTGAGGGAAGCATTTTTCTTTCTTTGAATGCTGCTATCTGAAGGCTGCTGAAACAGATAACGGATGGCTTGCATTGGACAAATTATATTTAATATCCATTGAAGTTGGAGCTCTATAAGGAAGTTTCAAAAAGTTTCCTGGAAGTTGAGAGACCAAAAGCACCCCAGAAAAAACATCAGAGAGTTTCAAACAGGACTGTAAAGCAGCATCAGGCTTGCTGCCATGGCTAGAGCAGACCTCTGTCCTCATGGATGTCCAAGCATTTACAGTACTGACAGCACCAGCAGCACTTTGAGGAGAAGTAAATCAAACTCAAACTCTTGAGTCTTGAAGTAAATCAGAGCTTTGCCATTACTTTAACGAGAATTCACTACTATTGCACACGCTACATAGCAGCTCCTATAAAACTAAGTTTTCCTGCAGTAAAGGATTTTAAAAACTTAATCTACAAATATTTTTGTCTAAACCTGACATGTTATAACAGTGAGGGTGTGTGTTTGGTGGAGTCTTCTTTGTTTGGTCTGTTGGTTGTTTTGGTTTGTTTGTGTTTTTTTGGTTTTTGTTTAGCCGAATCTTGAGTTCACCTGAATTTTTTATAAGAGAAGGTCAATGTCTTGCTCTCAATTGACTCAAATGAAAACATACTGAGACTGAGAGTAAATGCTGCCAGAAGTCTTTCTCCCCTGATTAGTTTCCACAATCAACTGAACAGCATCAAGAAACACCCTGTAAACTCAAACCTGAAACATCAATTTACAAGATGTAAACAACCACTTTTGATACAATTAGGAACATGAAGATAATCACATACTTCTCTAACCAAAATGCATGGGATCTTATCCATCATTTTGGAGATCAGCATTGCCTTACATCAATATTTTGGTCACACTGCAGTCATCTTAACCTTCAATATTATTCTCTATTAAGTTCAAGCACTGCCTATCCCTTTAAGTCTGTTATATTTTTACTTTAAGTAGGTATTCACATAATTCCTGTAAAAGAGTGGTGGAAAAGAGGTCCTGCAAAGTTTGTCTGTAGCTCTCACTGACATTTTGCCTAGGTTTTGAAAGACTGCCTTCAGTTAGCAAGTCCATTTGGGCACTTATTTCCACTGTACTGGAGTCACTCGAATCACAGTCACATGAAACCCATGGTTCATCTGAAACATTGACTGTGCTTATTTTTCCCTCATCTTTATTTTCCAAACCCAGTGAACTGTATGTCAAATAGTTTAAACAAACAAGTTTTAAATGAGTTCTCATATGCATCAGCCTGACATGAGGCCAAGGTTAAACCAGGTGATGATGCCCCAATTTTCCCCTTTCCATATCATGTCTTCCTCCCTCCTACTTAATAACTTTAATAGCATTAATGACACATTCTGCTTAAATCAGTCAACAACCAAAGAGCAAGAGAGCCAGCATTATTACAAGTTTTATCAATAATTCAGTATTTCCATAGGTGAGGGAGCCATTCTTACCCCATTGCCATCCACGTGCCTCTACCTCAGCTCTGAGCTGTTCACAGAGCAAGAGTTTAACAATTAGCACAGGGTCACGGCATGTTAATGGATTTTACTGCGGGCTAACCATATTGGTCTTTGGAATGATTAATGGCTGAAAACTCTGCTAATTAATCATCTTAACAAGCCTGATTGTTTCTCTAAAGGAAATGCAAGAAAACCAGTGTGTGCTGTCTTCCAGATACCTCTCTGTATTGTTCAAGTATCCCGTGGTTACTGAGGCACCACAACTCATGGCTGGCTCCAGAATCCTACAGCCCCCAACAGCGGCGTTTTTCCTAGGAACACTCTGCCTTTGTGAGAAATGTCACTGGGGACTTCCCATCCCAGCGTGGCAAGAGGAAAGAAAGCAACAGAAATACAGGCCATGAGTGGAGGTGATGGTTCAGGGTTTGGTTCTCAGATCTGATCTGCTTGTACAGCTCTAATTTCCTACTAATTCCAATGGGACCAGTTCTGTTATCCCCTGTGGAGCATTGCAGGCTCCAAATGATCACTTCCAGACGCAGAAACAGAAAATTACTTTTAAGTTCAATTTTAGGCTTATTTTCAGTTTACAGCTGTATCAACAAGATAACTTTCCCCCCCTCACTCCAGCACAAAAGGCAACCTTCCAACAAGCACTTTCAAGAGACATGCTTGGTACCACAATTAATTTATATTGGACACTAAAACTCCATTTGGGCAAATCTAAACAAACTCTGTGGTGCCAGCGTGCCTTTCTTTCAGCACTCGGTGACAAAGCACAGGTGAAGCCAATTACCAGCCAAGTCTAAGGGAATTTACTCCATTGCTCAGTGAAAATCCACAAGCAGCCAAACTCCTGCAGGATTACAAGACAAACCAGCAGATACAACTTCTCTCAAGAAGCTGGTTTACCTCTGCTCCTGACATTTTATGGTTTTTGTTATATGAACTGCTTCTCTTCTACCACGAAAAACTTAAAACTTTTGTTATTCTTGTTTCCAGCTACTGATGTTTTACCCCTCCTGAATGCAAAGACTCGGGTTGATGCTCTTTAAAAAACACTTTAACAAATTATCATCTCCTTTTATCATTGCTGAAACTTACCTCTCTTAATAAAATTAACTCATTTTAGTTCACCTTTCTGACTTTAAATGTTGGAAGAGGCCTACACAGCAATCTTATCTACACATCCACCTCAGAGAAGCCACCTGCAACAGAGATGTCAGAAGCTGCCTGCGGTTTGAATTTCAAATGCCACCTATATCAGCCTACATCACTCACAGGAAAATATAGATCTGTTAGCTGGTCTAGGAAAAGATTTTTGCCTTTGCAGGTGTAAAAGAAAATTTCTTTAAAACTGTCTCTATTGATTTTAAAAACAGAACACCAACAAACCAAATCCCCCATTAACACTTGGGAGAAAACCCTGTGTCAAGTCTTTCAGCCCTTCAGATAAATATCTGACAAATAAAAATATCCATGTACACTGCCCATGTATTACCATCTGATCTACCTCTATATTTTGTTCCTTTTTTGTCTTTCCCTAACATTTTTAATAGTCATATCATCTGTCCAGATGCATTTAAGGAGAAGCCTTCATTTCTCTTCTCAGTCAGCCTCTTCTCCCAGGACAGAGGAAAAAGGCTCAGCTAGAGGAAGTTTAGATTGGATATTACAAAATACTTCTTCACTGAAAGGCTGGTCAGGCTTTGGAAGAGGTTGCCCAAGGAAGTATTGGAATCACAATCACTGGAAGTATTCAAAAAATATATAAATGTGGCACCTGGGGACATGGTTTAGTGGTGAACATGATTCACAGTTGGACTCAGGGATCTCAGAGGTCTTTTCCAACCTTAATGATTCTGTGTTTCTGCAATTTAGGCCAGGTGTCACATATTTGTCATTATATCTGCTTGCCCTGAAGCACACAGGCATGCCTTAGAAGTCACATAATTAGAACAGTTAATGAATGATTTTAACATTGCAAGTCCTTAAGGGTCCTGGAAACTCCACCAGGTTTCATGAATTTCCAACTAGGTGTGAGGAAGTAATGCAAAAAAAAAAAAAAAAAAAAAAAAAAAAAAAAAAAATCTAGATTATTAAAGTTCCTTCCACAGGATAAATTTACTCATTATAAGAAACCACACTTCCAAGTTATTCAAATGAAGCACCAGCATCACCAGGGAACGTTTCAACACACTTCCATACACAAACAGCAAGAAAAGAAAGAAGTCAGCGACTTTTTTTAAGCCCTCAGGCTTCTACTCTGATAAAGTTCTTAATGCCATACTGTTGATTAAAGCTAAACACTGATTCCAAATCAAACAAATACCACTTCTCCCCCAACAGGAAATGCTTGAAAGATGTAAAGTGGAATGTTAAACAGGTTAAAAATAAAAAGTTAAAATGCTAATGCACAGCACAAGAAATTCCATCAGACCCAAGGCAGAGCAGGAGATGCAAAACCTGCAGGTCTCACACCTCTGGTGAGGGGCATAAAGCAGCAGAGAACAAATTCCCTCCTGCTCTCTCAAATCAGAACATCAGATACTTGCTCTCTGCCAGCACCAGCTGCTAGGGGAAATTAAAATAAGTTCATTGTAAGTAAATTTTGACACCAGAACCAGCCACAGCAGTGGATCATGTGATGAGGTGCAACCCAGCTGTTATGGAAGAGGTCCTGCTCACAGCCAGAACAGGAATGACTGGCATAAGATGCCCACAAAACTAAATTAGTCCAATCACTACACTGAAAGGATCATTTCCAGGGAAAAGACACAAAGGGGAAAGCTCAGGAGAGTGCAGCTCATGGAAAACAGAAAACACCCAGTGGACTAACTGAACAAATGCCACAGAAGGTGATTTTGAAGCAAAAATAATTTGGGAACAAGCTATAAGTTGCTCAGGACCTATCACCAAATCTCTTTCTGCTTCCCAATCGTGACAAACATGACAAGCCATTTTCTGCAGCCTTGGTCTGCACTGTTCATGGTTTCCAGGAGAATGTTGCTGTATTCTTGCAGTGGCCTCCATTTACAGGCAATAAGGACGATGATGTCTAACAAGGCTCACATCAAAACCTGACTTGATAATCCTACAGACTCATACCCACACTTTCAACAACACTTCCATAAAATTCCACAGAAAATGTTACAAGAAACAGCCCATACACCAAACCAGCCTAATTTAACTTTAGAGGTAAGGCAGGGCAGACCTTATCCCCAGAACTTTGAGTTTTCCATAGGAGATAAGTGAGATACATTTAAGGTAGTCTGGCAGGCCTGTTTTAACAATAACAAGGAAAAAATGTCCTGTATCAACAATGTAAGGGAGTAAAGGCTCTGAACTTATGTTATTTTACTCTCCTCTGTAAGAAAGTGAGTCACAGTTCCAACAATTTTACAAGTTAGCCAACACAAGGAGTGAAACAGCTCAGGACTATCAGTCCTGGTTCTTCCCTTTGCCCAGTGCCATGCCTTCTGCAGGAATTCACTCCTTGCCCAGAAAGCAAACCACACTTTTCTGCCTCTTCCTCCTCCTCCTCCACTCCCCAACAGCAGCAAATAATCCAAGTTCAAACGCTCACACTGAAATTTTACAGAATACCTAAGTGTCTTCACTTACCAGCTACTAAATTAGGTACCCAAAAAATATAAAAGAAATACTGTAATTGATAAAAATAAGACACAGCCAGACTAAAAATGAGCTTGTCAAAGAATCAGACACCGAATCCTATTCCAGATGTAAAATTCCTCACTATGCAGTAAGAAGAAATCTGTAATAAAAATAAAATGACAAGGAAAAGCTATTATACAAAAGCTGCCTTTAAAAATGATCCTGTACCACAAATGCTACTTGTACTTTGGGAATGTAACCAATTTGACAGGAGCAGTAAGTGGAAACAGATTGTAGTAGACACACTGACGTATTTCTACTCCTGATTTAACAGGGAACTCAGACTTTTTACTGGTTTCTGACCTGAAATAAAACAACAATAAAAGAGAAGAGACAAGAACCTCACTGTGCACCAAAGAGGAGTCCACAGCTGACAGCAGCTGGTTAATTCTTCCACTAGCTCTTTCTAGACAGGGACAGTGGCATTTCCACAGACAATTCCAAAAACAACAGATCAAAGTTCGTGCTGTTCATTAATTTATTTTATTACTTAATGGGTGACCAAAACTGTAAGACTTGCATAAGCTTCAATTCAACCTAAGAAAACTAGGTTTTTGGAAATAATTTTAAATGCTTAAGTGCAGAACGTGAAAAAATGTATTTGTTCTAAAAGCTATTTATTTTTACATTAAGATGATTATATGGGATCATATCAAGTACTTACTATGCATAGAGGTGCACTTTGGATGAATAAAAAGCAGTATTAAAGAGAAAACAAAAGGGCTGCCTTTGAATAGGGCTGCCTAAATAAGTGCCATTTAGGTGAGAATATCAGATATTCAGAATATCTGAATTTAAAAAGCAGAAATGTGGTGGGGGCATTACAACCTCACTTGTCATCTAGAACCCAAAAGGCAAGTGTAATCCATGACATACTGCTAGTTTCCTGTTCTTCTCCATGTCTGAGATAAATATGCTGCTTTATAAGACAGACATAAGAGTATCGATGCAGGTTTTAATTCAGACTATTAATACATGTGTGTGAACCAAAAACCCCCTTTATAAGAAAAATGTTTGGAAAATCCACACCCATAAAGGATGCCCTGCATTTCTTACAGCTTGGTGAAGATAAACTTTTCCCTGCATATGGAACTGTGTGCAGTGCAGCTCTGAATCAGGAGTAACCCAGTTGTTTGGGCTTTGAAGAGCAAATATTCCACTAGAAAGAAACAGCACCTCTGTTAAAAACTAAACAAAACAAAACACCAAGTGATTCCCATTATCCTGTTGACAACAAAACCTGTCAGTTCAGGTAGGTCTGCTTCAGAACTGCTATTTATCCCCTCCTCTCCAGTTTAATTCCACAGGAGCAGCCTAATCCTGCAGCTTTGATCAGCTGCAGAGCTGCTTGTTTGGAACAGACGGATGCGCGGAGCCGTCACCGCCTGCAGTCACTCATCCCGTGCAGCTCCCAGCCTGCAAGTGAGCACCAGGCAGCACGAAAAAGAGCTGCCTTCCTTAATTACAGACCAGGAATATTTGTAAATAAATAGATCTACAGAATGCTTATTAAATAGGCCATTTCTTGGTAGGATCTGAGCAGATAGTTTTTCTCCCACGCACTGAAGGGAAGCCCAGGAGATGAATTTAAGGTTGTTGGGCAGAGGTGGATGGATTCTGCCTCCTCTTTTCCTCTCCTCAGAAAACAGCTACAGGCTTTGCAACCCAACTGGGAACTTTCCTCCCCACCAACAAATAATTCCCCCCAGTGTGGTATGCAAGAGCAGCACTGGATAAAGCAGAGAGAACTGGCTCTCAGATGCACACTCCCTGCTGTTTAGATTTCAAATAGCTATTTGAGCCTTTGTTTTCAGTTCAAATAACCTCGTGTCACCCTCCAAAGGGGGAAACTAAAGATCTAGATAAATCAACTTTCCAAGGAAGTTGTGCAGAGCAGAAAGAATCAGTGCTGCACAACCCAAGTGCGAAGCAGCTGTGATCACTTCCAACACAGCAGAACTAGAGTCAAAATAAAACTTCAGAAATAGGAGTCAGTATTAAAAAATATCAATAATGCCAGTGTTGAAAGATTAAAAACTGAATGATGACCCAACACAAATCTGTACCCAGCCCCTTAAAAAGAGAAGTTGACCATACATAACTAAGCATTGCACATGAAGCACTTCCTTATTTTTGCTGATTTATGTAAATAAACTTAAAATTGAAAAACAGAGAATGACAAAACACCAGTTCCCAAGCAGTCCAAGACGTATTGCATTAGCCTAGCCTATAGACTGGAAAATTTAAAGATAAGAACGGGAAGAGAACTCATAGTGGCAGTTTTCTCCATTCTGTTACAACTGTTTTCATCTGACAAAAAATAATTAATTAAAATAATACCACCTCTTTGAGTTACAGTTACAAGAAACTCCTAAAAGACAAAACCCTGCACTGACCTCAGATATTATTCTAAGAGGTTTGGTTTTACTTCCTCTATTTAAAAATCTCCCAACAGCAGGATCACGTGAGGACTGCAAGGTCTGACAGGCATTTGCAAAAGAACTTAGGGAAGTTGTGAATTTAGCATTATGTCTAAACTTCTTCCCCCTCCTTTTTTCAAAAGTTAGATTATTTCAAGTGGACCTCCTGTAATTAGTATAAAGTGATGATACAGGCAACATTACAGCAACAGAAACTGAACACTTCATTCTCAAGACTCTGCTCTCACAAGAAGACCATTTTCAAACTCCGATATGATCTTGGCTAAAGTAACTGCAAAATATTCAGAGCAAAGAGTGCAAGTAAAAAGTTTCACAGAAATCTCATCTGCAGCGCACGGAATAAATCCCCCTGCAATATTTTTATTTTCTACTTCCAACACAGTTCAGTATAGGACTTAACAAAAATAAAGCACTTTGGTTACCAGAAATTTAAGGCAAACTTGAAGCTGAAGTTTGGAAGGTTCCATTCACTATTAAAAAAAAAAAAAAAAAAAAGCCCACAATAACAACCATTATCTTGAAGTTCTTGTGCCACTTCCCCTTGCTACAGCTGAGAATCACTCATTTATCTGCTACTGCATGTGGTGCTTGTCCAGCAAAGGTAACAGAAAAATTGAGAGTTTGGCCAAGAGCCATAAGGGCAACTCCCCAAAGGATCAGCATAGCTGGGAGTTATGCTGGGGAAATTCAGAAGGCAGGACAAGAATATTTACAGAAGCCTTTTTAATCACTCTAAAGACAGAAACGGTGCATGTAAGTGAAAATCTCAACAAGACGTTGAGCTAATTATGTACAGAACAACACACAATTACAGCTGTAATTCCCCTTCCTCACTTGATAAAGCTTCCAAACATCTCAGAAAATAATTATCACAGATGACAACAGCCACCATGAGCCACATGCTACTGCTGAATGCAAAACAAGAGAGGAAAATTAAACCAAAACAAGAATCGCTGCCAAGGTAGTACAAGGGTGACAGAGCAGAAACATCTCATCCCAAACTCACCCCATTGTGACCCATATACCTCAGTAACCATGAAATCACTCCCAAAACAGATGGAGATGGCAAAACCCTCTGGCACACCCTGCTGACCACACAAAAAGAATCCAATAAAATTGCCTCCCATGTAGAAGACAGCAGAGTTCTACAATTGAGGTTTGCAGTTAACTATCTCTGTAGGTTAGCTAAAGAGACCATAGACTCGCCATGAAGGCCTCGTGTTACTACTGAAATGCCAAACTAAAGGATTTTGCAACTGAGACTTAATATATTATATTACCAACAGGAGGGGGAACCTTCTCAGCTGGTGAAGAGTTCATGCATCAGCAATTCCTGACTGACAGCTGGGCTGTACCAGCCTCCCTCTCCATGTCCCCAGGGAAGTGAATTCTCTGCCTGATGACTAATTCATTACATTATTTGTGCTTAGGTAAGACCAAGCCCAGATCAGGCTCCTTCCAGTGGTGGATTCCTCCTGAGCTGGACGAACATCTGCTCCATCTTGAGTGCTACCACCACATCAACTCTGAGAACAACACCTGGAACTGAACCTGGAGGAGCTGCTTGAAAGCAGAAGAAACTGAAAGTGAAACTGGTACAGATCAATTCTAGCCGAGCTGCATTTGGATCTCTAAAACAGTAAGGGAAGATTTGAAAGCTCTTTTGTCAGGACTTTTGGAGTCCTTGAGCTTGAGTTTGAAGTCCTATTTAACATCACTGGTAGCAAACTGATATTCCCCTCCAAGAAGACATGGGTGCAGATAACACAGAGGCAAAATGATGCACCAAAGTTGGATGATCTACTCGATAAATTGAACCTTGCAGTGTGGTGGGAAGATTTTAAGATTGATAGCTGTGCCTTGCCTGCTCCAATGCACATGAAAGATGATTGACAAAGACATCAAAGGAGTGTTTGTGGTGCAAAAAGAAGAGGGAGATGTCGCAATCTGAAATGCAGGGAACTCTCAGAACTTTGGGCCTGTAAGCCAAAGCTTAGAATTAAACACAGGACTTGATTTGAGACCTTGAATCCACCAAAGACAGAGAGCAGTGCCCTCACCCCCATGGAAATGTGAGCCAGGCAGCAGGACTGGAGGCCTGAGCAGCTCCTGGCGTGTTGGCTGCACACAGCTGAACCCTCCCCTTCCCAAGGCTCACCACAAAAAGGACATCTGCTGAAGGGAACAGCAATAAAGCCGTGTCAGGCTCCCTGCTGCTGATGCATTGCTAAAACTCACACCTGATGCATGGGGTATTTTTGCAGGATCTGAAGTGTTGACCAGAACCAGCAGTCACTTTTCAGCAGGATCAGAAGAGCATATGGGGCTGATCAGGTGTGGTGAGCCCCTCAAGCTCAGATTCCTGTCTCTGTCCTCTCTGCCTCCAATTGCTCAAAATTCCATTTACAATCTATATTTTACTGGCTTATCCTTTGAAACATGAAGCTTTAATCAACTAGTCTTATTGATGTTGTATTAATTAAATCCACACCATAAATGACTGTCAAAACCATCACCTCCAGCATCCAAAATGCAATCTCTATATTCACAAATACCACTTGTGAGCACGATTTAATCTAGCTTGATCACAGACAAGCACAAGGTATTTTGATTTTTCCTTTCCTTCATCCTCCCTGGGAAGTTTTCTTGTCTCTGGATGATAGTGAACTGCAATCTCCCAAAGGCTTCAGAAGCACATGAAACTACCAAAAGTTGTTTTCCTGCACCTTTGTTCACCAAGGTGCAGCCCCAGCCAAGGCTTCCAAGTGTTTTCCTGTGGCTGGGCAGGGAGAAAGTGAACCTTTGCCTAGGACTGCTGCAGAGCTCAGGGACCATGAAATAACATGGAATGCCATATCAGGCTCTCAGATTATTTCTCTCCTCGCTTCCTGATTGCTGCTTCTGATTAAGGAAGACAAAGCCACACCAGAACACTGAAGGACAAGCCAAATTCCATTAAGCTCTTTATAGAATTCACTTTATAGGTCCATCAGCCAATTCTGCTCATTATTATCCCATTTTACTGCCTCACCTGTGACTCACTCCTGCAGCTGAGCCCATAAAGGACTTGGGTTCACTCTCAGCAACCACACCAATGCCCTGACACACAGCATTTAAACCAAAGAAATTCATGACAAACTCATACAAATGATCATTCAGCTGGAACAGGCAAGAATGAAAATTAAAAATGGGGGTTTAGACCAGCAGTGCCCATTTTTCCCCTACGGCTGACCCATGAGAGGACTGACAAGCAGAGAGGCTGGCACTGAACTCTGACTCTCAGAGCTGTGCAGGGATGGGATCCCAGCAAGGAGGTTCCAGAATAGCAGCCTTGGCCACACGTCACAACAAGTCTGCAACTGTGGGACAAGACAGATCCCAAATTATCAGCTCACCCACACTGATCTTTGCAGCTCCTCTGCACTTTGCCCCACGAAGACATTAGGAGCATTTATAAAAGCATGCAAAAGCAATTACAGTAAAAATAAAACTAAGGTTATAAACACAGTCTGGATGTCAAATTTGCCTCTTTTTCTATTTAGAGCTGGCATTTCAGCATGCAAAAAATTCTCACTCCCCCTCTAAAACGTGTGCTTGGGGCTATATAGCACATGCAAAATAAATTGCATTTATATTGGTATTTATATTCCCCTCTTCTCGGCCACACTGCCTTGCCTCTCTTGTTTAGTCAAATAGCCTGCCAGCTTCTCATCAAGAAGCAGAAATTGGTTTTCCATCTCCTAGGAGATAAACAAGGTTTCCCCTCCTTGCAGAGGGGAAGCCAAGCTGCTGAGTGCACAGTTCGAGAAGAGTCAGTGCCCAGAAAGGCTTTGCACCATTCCAGTGATGTCTCTGCCCTCTGTGATCCCAGTCACCACCCTGGACAGAGAAAAACCACTTTAAAAAGTAAGTTGATGCATTTGCAGGCAGTCTTCTTTCTGATTTTTAGTTAAACATAGACAAGTCTGACTCATGGTGCTGCTGCCTTTCAACTAAGGAATTTTATGTACTCTTGTCATAGCAGAGGTTAGTAAAATATGCTTTATACCTCTCCATGGTTTCCCCTTCTCAGTTCCCAAAAGAACTGAACTATAGGATCAGGCTTTCACACTGAGGCTGTACTAATTCAGGGAAAAAAGTTTACCACACTCAAAGGCAGCATAAAACAATCTAAAATATCTTAACTACATGGCTGTGTAATAAATAGAATAATATAGAAATTTTTGAAGTATTTTTTTTAACAGTGGCTTTGTAAAACCAAGATGCTGTAGTTTTGCAGTTTGAAGCTGTGACTGAAATTAAAGACTATGTATATTAATTCTTTATCTGCTTGATGTCAAACTGTAAGGTTACAGATACAATGTTAAAAAAAAAAACCCAATGCAGGTGAAATATGCTACTAGATTTGAATTTTAGGTCAGAAATCAGACGTCACCAGGACTGGATTGACTTTTCGCCACGTTGTTGCTAGTTGTAAAATTACCTACTCCAAGAGAGACCTTCTCATGTTGAGAGACCAATTGTGCAATACTTCCTGTGTGGTGTGGCCTTAAAGCAGATTAAGAGAACACAAAGGACCACTCTAGGAAGAGGGACAGCCTTTGGTCACACAGATGTCACCACTCCATGGCCACTGGCATGTTGGCCATTTTTCTGAAGTATCTTGCAAGCAGCTGTGATGTAGAAGAATGAGATCTCCTTCCAGGGACACTCTGCTCATTCCCTTGCCCACAGCATGCATTTTTAAAGAGAGAAACCAATCAACCTTAATTCATGTTGCATTATTCACTGAGTAGCTACAGTCTCATCCAAAAATCCTAATTGTCTAATAATTCAAGTCACCTATATCAAACAGCGCCAAAGGAATGACTAGAAAGACAGAGGCTGCCTCACACACACACTAAATCTTGCTCTTAAGATGTCTAGAGAAGCCTTTTTTTGAAACAAAGCAATAAATATTGTCTTCTTGCATAAACATGTGCAGTGCTCTCATGTGTACAGCCTGATATCTCACTGCTGACTGATATCTCACTGCTGTCCCAGGAGCGCTGGCTGTCAATCTTCCAACATTGCAAATCTACTTTCCAACCCTTGAGTTCTGACCATTAACGTGAAACTTGGCACATTCCAGCTAAATTACAAGCACTGTTAATTCCTCTAAGTGCAGACTGGCATCTTAGTGCACGGGAAAGCAAATGCAGGAAGGAAAAAGGAAAAAAAAAAATGGAGAGAGAGAAAAAGGCACAGCTGAGCATTTCTGATGTTGCTGTTATCCTACACACATCATTAAGGAATCTTGTACACCCCTTCTGCAGCAGGTTTGCAGACCTGGCTCTAGGTCCACTCCTTTCCTGGTGGGCAGGCCCTGGCACGGGTTGCCCAGAGAAGCTATGGATGTCCCATCCCTGAAAGTGTTCAAGGCCAGGATGGACATGCTTGGAGCAGCCTGGTCTAGTGGAAAGTGTCCTGGCCCATGGCAGGAGGGCAGGATGACCTTCATAGGTCCCTTTCAACCCAAACCACTCTCTGATTCCATTCTGTGGCTCCAGCTCTGTGCCTCACCTGACCTTTATTCCACATCCATGTTACACTCATGACTGGCTAAGCACAATTCAGCCTCTTGGTGCTCGTCACCTCAGAGGAAGTCACTGTACCAGCAGTGTGGTACAGTGCTCTGAAGGCACAGAAAGTGGCAGGGCTGGGTACAAAGCAGTCTCTGTGCTGACTTGCTGTGAGCACTGAACCGCTCCCGACAGCAAAATGACTTTTACATGAACACACGGTACTCCACGTTTTCACACAGGCATCTGTGCTCCAAATATTTTAGTGAGCATCCAGCTGTTCTCTCTGGACCCTACTCCAACCATATGCACTGTTTACCTTTCAAATTTTATTGCTCCAGGGGAAGAGAAACCAGACATCATCTCCTTCTCTAAATGCTGGTGTGCTGCCAAGTTCTCCTCCTGTCCACCGTTGGCACACTCTGGGAGCTAACGTTTTCCACAAGCCCAATAACCTATTTTTTACAGCTAATCCAATACCTGGCATCGGGTCTCCAACTCAGAAGAGGATTGTCATGGGATTATATTTTTTTTTTGTTAGTTTACATACTAATTATAAATACAGAGGCTGAATTACAGTCTAAGCAGAACCAAGGACCTGCCTCTGGGGTGTAGGACACCAACCCCCATGTCCTCATGGGTGTGTGACAAATGCTGAAATAAAGACAAAGCATTAATCTCTTTGTGACTGCTTCTGATGTGCAGCACTTCTGTTTAAGACTCTTTTAAGCCTTAAGCATTCCCATGTAAACAAAACCTCAAGCCGCTACAAAGCGATCTTGTGCAATTGGAAATAAATGTTTATTTTGAAATAAAAAGAAGGCATCTGCATATATACAGACAAATCATAAGCCTTTGATCAACCTTACAAAGCATGCCTGCATATAACAAAAACTGTCAGGCTCGTAACTTCCTCTGGAAAGAAAACTAATGTGATGTCCTACACCCTACTTATTCACCAAGATTATTTATGCCCCTGAAGAATACTCTTTTGTTTATTCAGCAACAGAAATAAATCCAAACTAAAGATCTGTAGCTGTCAGTTAACAGGGCAAGTGCTTTACAAATGAAAGCAGAAACAAGGGTGGGATAACATGGGACACGCTGCCAGTGCTGGCACTCTCAGAATGTCCCAAACTTGCATCTCTTGCTTTCCTAATCCATCATGAGTAAACAGGCAACCACAAAGCTTACAGGCACTAGCAGAGCATATCTGTCACTACTGAAGCTTCTCCCCTACCAATTAATGCTGCTTTAGCACCACCTCTTACCTTTGGGTTTGAATTTTACCCTAGAGCACCTGTACTCCCCACTCCTACCCTGATACACCATTCCATCCCCACAGAGCCATTGTGATCCTTGTTTGAAAGGTGCCACTGGAATTCAGGATTGGAGTTAAGTCATTTCCATAATAGGAGGATACAACAGGACACTCTTGTATCATCTGATACTACAACAATGATATTTGTTTACACAAGTATTAAAGGGAGGATAAATTTAAATATCTGAAAGGCACATATTTTAAGAAATAACATTTAGAGTGGCCCCTGTCCATTGGAGCAGATAACAAGGATGAATAATTTACAGCTGCACTTTCCTGTCCGCTGCAGCCGAGCAGAGCAGCACCGTAAGGAGCTTGGGGAGATGCCGACACATCTGCACATCTGCTCACCAACTGGAATAATCAGGAGCATTCCGAGCAAGAGTGGTCCACTAACCTGCTTTACTAGGTGACAAATGGAACAGAAAGCAGTGGGAGGACAAGGAGTCAAACAAAAAAATAAAAAAACCCAGCATGCTCCCAGTGAGGTCAGAATTTCATGCTTTTGCAGTACTGCACATTCTGCCTCAGAGGAAAGCAGAGCTATGCTCGAGTTTAACCTCTAAATCATGACAGATTCTTGCTAAAGGTATCTTAGGGTCAAAAAAGGGTGCATGGTCTGGCACACGTGCATTCAGGCCTTCCTGCTGTGCCTCAGGGAGCTGGGAATAGTATCCTGGGAGCAGCATCCACTCATTCCTCAGTTGTTGTTCTGGTAACAGTGAGCAGAATGCAACAGCTAACGAAGCAAACACACTCCAAAGAACTCTCCAGAAAGCCAAGCAAATCTCATCGTACAGCTGGGAATCCAGCATCATTTGATACCTCTCCCAGTGATGTGCACGGGATTGAATTAACAGACTGAACACTAATTTAGTACAGATGTTGCTCAGGTGGAAGGATGGTGCAGGTTTCATCAGGGGATTGCCTTGTAAAAATATGAGGAGCATCTGGAGGAATAACACTGGCATATAAAAACTGTCATTACAAAGGAGACAGATGGATGAAAAAAATGTATCTTTGAACAGATTAGAGAAATCTATGTGTACAGCTAGGAACTGCCAGAAAAGACATGCTACAGTCTGGAATAACTCTCATGAAACACAGGGATTCACAGCACCTTGCAATTGTGTCAGGGGACAGCTATAAACAACCACCTCCTACCATACAGCTGTGAGAGGTTTTGCTTATCCACCTCTACAATGTTTTTTATTAAAATCACAGTCTATTTGTTACCCAAAAATAGGAAAAAGCAGGTAGACATTGGGTGATTCAATGTAGCACAGGGAGAATGGTCACCATATATCCACAGAATAACCTGCACAATTTAGAGCCAAGACCCTCTTCTCAGCAGCACTTTGTCCACTAAAGTAGCATAAGCAACTGTCCTTTGCAAAACTTCAGGAGTCATTCTGAAGTTAGGTTTGTTTACCTATCCGCAAACAGAAAATGACCAAATACAAACCCAAAGAAAGCTGCTCATGATGGATGGCTCACCTATTACCTGCCTTGCCTATTATTTACAACATGCCTTAGTTAAGAGAGTAGCACTTGTTTTGTTGTTTTAAAGAGTTTCCAAAGTGCTTTCAGCATTCTACTAAGCAATAGGAAGCATTTCTGTCTATACACAAATTTTACTGACTGACATAGTAACCAGCCTGCAGCAGAAATCTAAGAAATTCATTCACAAATGCCAGATCACACATTCAGCCAAGCAGAATAAGAACCAGGAACAGCCTCAGCTCTGCTGTACAAAACTCCCTTGTCTTCACAATCCAATATATGATCCAAAGATTAGCTTACAATTCATGCAAGGTAAATCAAAGCCAGCTCTGGAGCTCTGCAGCGTGTCTGTGATCAACGAGATCAATTAGCAAATGGATTTTAGTTAGACCAGTCTAAAATGAGATTACATTAGGCTCATACTGGGAGGCTGGGTTTCAGTAGCACAGCCCTGTAGTTTCTGTGCTAAGCTCAAAACAACACAGAAGTATCCATTGCAAAATCCATATTCAACTGGAAACACACACGCCAACAGCCAGCCCCTGACAACAGCTACTCCATTCCCTCCCAAAATGCAAGGAACTTGCTCCATGTCCTGTGACAGGGACTAGAGCAGTGTTCTGGGCAAGGTTTGTGTGCAGTCATGCACTAAACCTGGCCTAAAGTTCCTATAAACAAAGGCTGAAGGGCCTCAAAAAGAGAAGGATGTAAGCAACAGGGATGGAAAAAAGCTGCTGATTAATTTCCAGCACGAAAGGTGAAGGAATTAGTGTAACTGCTCTCCGCTTAAAGGTAGGTCAGGCAGTCAGATTTATATAGGAGTGGTTCAAAACAGTTTGGATTATATTCTCTACAGTACAGAGTAAAAGACCCTCCAAAAATGAACAAAACACTGTTCTTCAGATAGAAACTGTCTTAAGTCATTGCTTTCCTTTTGTTGAGGCACCAGAGGAAGCAGAAGCACAGGTTAAAATTCTAACAGTGTTTAAAAGAGCACAAATATATAATTTTATTCTTCACCTCCTCTTGCTTTGCCAAATATGTTTACACACAAACATCACAGCACACTACAGAAAGAAATCAAAATGCTGAATTATAACACTTTACAATGAGCAACTCAAGCCCACCTTGAAATCCTAGATAACCCTAGTCAAGCCCAGGAAGTCACATTCCAACATTAGACTGCAAAGTTCTATTAGCACAGACACCATCTGCTCCCACTGTCAATAAATCAATGGACAGAAAAGAGGGGGAAAAAAGGTCTTATAATTGCTCCAGTCTCCCATAAAAATATTGCTGGATTTTCAATAACATCAGTAAGTTGTCTTTAAAAGTTACTATAGTCAGTTTGGCCTACACAGAAAACTTCAGCTCCTCTTAGTCTTGTGCTCTTGGAGAGAAAGGTTTGTGGGAAAGTTTTATGGAATTTTGCTACTTTAAAATAATAAAGCAAGACTTTGTCTTCGCCATTGTATGTTGAGTTTTCCAAAGATAACCCACAGATTCTGGATTCTAGGACCATAATCTTTAGAAACTTAGTTCCAGGACCTGTACTTTAGAGAAAAGTATGATTCTTTTAACAAAATCAGCATGATGAGTTGAGTGAGCTGCTAAGTGTCAGATTAAATCTAAAAATTACACCTGCCTGAGCATTGCTTCCACAAAGTTTTCAGCTTGGAATGCATCTCTGAAGAGTTTAAGGACAGACTGCCCCATCCCACATACACTCTCTTAAACTACAAATTATTGCAGCTCTGGTTTTAAAATTCCAATCGAAGAACAACAGGTGGAGTTGAGTTAAATTTAAAAAACAAATCACATTATATTAACTACATCACACCTCATTTCCCAGTTCTAATCAACAAAAGGAAAGTAATTAATGGCCTAACATTTAGAGTGACCAGTATTACTGGTGTTAGACAACTGACTACACCAACACTTGTTCTCCTGCTCTATAAATATACAAGAAGCTCAGAGCCACGTTCAGAAATTAGTAAAATTAACTCTGCAATAAAAATGAAAATAATAAAGGTAAGTAGGTTATAAAGCAGTTGGAAATCCACATGAAGGGCAAGAAAATAAGGAGTGAAGCAACACAGAGGCTTCAGTACTTAAAAGACAACAAAAGGAAGAAGGATACAGAAAGTAAAAGGCTCTATTAAGAAATTTTGCACAGATCATCACTTAATTAAACAAACCATTTAACGTTCAGTGAGGTTAAAACCAAACACCTTACTAGAATAATCTAGAGTAGTCAGAGGCAATAACACATGCAAACAAGAAGATATACTCATGCCCACATGGGAGAGGCAGCACAGCATTCAGGGAGGACACAGAACAAAAGGATGAGACTCTTCCAGCTCAAAGCACCAGTAATAAACCAGGAACCAGTGTCTCTCCAGCCCAGCTATCTCCCAGAGTGGCAGGCTCTCACAGGAAAACAAAGCTTTATTCTCAAGCAATGAAGAAAATACTTCCACCACTGAATGACCTTATAAGCAAGAGGAATCCAGCTGTTGCTGTCTCAAACTATACAAAGACACTTATTGTCCCAAGGAATGAGGACAAAGAGTCCTAACAATCAAATATAGCATGCAGGCTGTGAAAGGCCAGGCATTTGCCCATCAGGATATTAAGTTTACCAATTTAGGAGGACTGAGGACAGAAAAGTAGCAGGACTACGTGTCCAGCACCCAGTGCCAAGAAAAACACAACTATGGGTTACAATTTGCTTACCTTCTATAGAAGGGGCCTGGTCCACAGCTGCATATAGCATCTCTTTCAAAGCCTGCACGGGAGAGGCAGAGAACAAGAAACACAGTTAGTATTAAAAGAGGAAAAAAAATTACACTGTTTTGATATGCCTGTTTAAAAACAAAGGCAATTAAAGCCCTTTTATCCTGCAAACTGGCACAGAAAACTATAGTACATAATGTCAAGGCTATCACACGTATTTCTGTTCACAAGTGAAACGGGTTCATGTTTACTGACTGCTTTGTCTAAAGCCTGGTATCTTACTAATCTATAAAATTTATTCCAAGTGTACATTTCAACATCTTCCTCTGGAAAAATGTTTGCCAGTTGGTAGGATGCTAAGGGCTTTACATTAAAAAAAATGGAAGAAATAACAACCAAACCTGAAGTGTTGCGTGACACAGAGGAGTTTGTCAAGGCAAATGGAGGAAAAGCAGCCTCAGGGACTTCTCATCACTGTTATACAGGATCACAAAAATACACATTGATTCTAAAAGCTGAAGACAACATGATGAAGGAGATTAGGGAACCAAGGGTGATGGCCTTCTCTAGAGATGGGAACTGAAGGGCAACATTAACACCAGCCAGAATTAATTAATTAATCAGGTTTCAGGTCCTGGAGGCACCATGAGCTGCCTTGCAGCTCCTTTCTGGAAGGCCTCTTCCCAGGCAGTTGTGAAAGTGCTGGTATTACTCCAGACACAGGTTAAGGATTTGCTCACTCACATCCACATAAAATGAATTCAGACCAAAGACTGAAGGAATGAGGCGAGCTCAGGGGAGGGTCACAATGGTGCTCAGAGTGTGGGAGCACCTCTGCTGTGGAGACAAGGTGAGAGAGCTGGGGGTGTTCAGCTGGAGAAGAGAAGGCTCCAGGGAGCCCTTAGAGCCCCTTCCAGTGCCTAAAGAGGTTCCAAGAGGACTGAGGAACATTTGGACAATGGCCAGGAATGACAGGACAAGAGGAAATGGATTCAAACTGACAGAGGCAGTTTCGAGTAAAATATTAGGGAAAAAAACTTTACTGTGAGAGTGGTAAGGCCCTGGCACAGGTTGTCCAGAGAAGCTGTGGCTGCCCCATCCCTGGAAGTGTTCAAGGCCAGGTTGGACAGGGCTTGGAACAGCCTGGTCTAGTGGAAAGTTTCCCTGCCCATGGCAGGGAGCTGGAACAAGACATCTTAAATGTCCCTTCCAACCCAAAACATTCTAGGACTTCATGAATAACCTTACCCATAACTTTGGAACTAAAAGCCACAGCGAAGTATCCATTCCTACTGCAAAGTTATTTGCTTATACACACCACACATCTTAATTCCCATACTGAACACGAGTACCCTCCTCCACCACCACAAAAAACTGACCTTATTCCCTCATTTTTGAGCCCACAGAAATCTAACACAAAAAAAGTAATTCAGGTCTTCTTAGTTCCTATCTATTCTTCCTGATTTTTAACATATCCCATACTTCCATAATCCTGGAAGATAGCAGAAGCAGGTGTGTGTCACAGTGCCCCAGGATAAAACCTCCCAGGTTAAATGACAAATCCCCCTACACCCTGGAGGTAAAAACCATCAGCTCAGCAGCAGGGAACTGAATGCTGTTGTAACACATTGGGTAAACACAAGGTCTAAAGGACAAGTCTGTTTATCACAAGATACCCAAGGTGGCTGCTTACACCGGCAGCTCTGGCATCTCTCAAAGGTCTGGCTCCTGAGTCCACAGAGGTCTCAGCAAAGGTCACTTGCATAATTGTTTTCCCAACTGAGCCACTGCTGGGTGATCCTCATGCCAGCAGCACAGCTCTCCTCTGCTCTTGGTGCTTGTCTAAAATCGCTCAGGAGCACTGGCCACTTCAGTCCCTTCCCCCCAGGACTCACTGGTCAGCAGCACATGATCTGTCTCTGCACACCAAACAGCCAAAAAATCTTCCTCCTTTTCCATCCCAGTCATCATCTCAGCTACCTGTAACTTTTTCCATGAACCATGACATGACACAAGATAAACAAACCAGAAGAGACAGCACACTGAAAGTCACTGTAGTAACAACTCATCTCTTAACCCACCCAGAGGTAAACCCAGTGTAATGCCTATCTCTGGTTTTATCATTTTTTAAAAAAACAAATTGCAAAGGACAACATTGACAGTCCTGCACTAAACAATCTTGAAAGCTGAAGGTGTCAGTCGTCCCACAGACCTCTCCCCATGCAGACTGACATAGTACAATCTGGCAGCTGCAGGGCAGCAGATTTTGTTACCGCTTTCCTGACCTATATAAGTAAACCAATAACCTGAAAGTGAAAGACTCAGTGCTCCTTTACACCTAAACTATTTAGTCCTCTAGATTACAGAATTTTAGAGCCCATCGTTTACAAAAGTTATCCATCACTGTCAATGTGAAACACTTAAGAATTACTCTTTGTGCCCTCAAACTAAACAAAATGGGTTATTTCCCTGCTCTAGACTGTGCCACTACTACACCTTACACCATCAGTCAACTTGTGTAAATACATATAAGGGAACAAAAAAAAAAAGCGCAAAAAGAAAACACTTGAAAATACAACCATTAGACCTTATCAGTGAACAAAATCAAGAACAAAAACCTTAAAACGTTCAAAAAAACCCCCACTGTTTTAAAGGAGTCTTTCAAACCTCTTAGCTCGTCTGCTAACAGCCCGAAGGACAAATAGTGAAATAGCACAACAGATTTGTGTCAGGAGGTGGCAAGCCTGGGTGTGAACTGCCTATCATGAAGCTGGGTTTGACAGCAGAATTGGCCAGCTCCCAAAAAATGAAAGCGTTTCTGCAAGAGACACTCCGAAGGCAAGCAGGCAACCTCAGCTATCCTCTGCCCCCACCCACTTCCTGCTGCAGGTGGTGTCTGGGAGAAATGATGCCTAAAACTTAGCAACCTGTTTCTCTTCTGCAACAGCAAAATGACTTAAAACCTGGGCTTTTAACGACTTAAAACCATAAAAAAAGGGAAGGGAGGTTCACCTGCTCACACCTTTACCCAACTCTCCCATGAACTTTGCACCTGTAATAATTGTTCTGCTCCTCCCTCCACAGTTGTTGTGATTTCAAAGGTATTATGTACTTTTCCTATAAAAATGCCATCAGACTTCTGCTGAGAAACAATTTCAGGCCAGATTTACTGCAACCAAACAGCCATCTGGCAACTGGACAAGTGAGTTGTGCAGTTCCATCAGCTGGATGTGCAGATACACATTTACATTTAGAAGTCTGAGCAATGCTCTCCTCCTGAAAGCAATCCAGAGAGGGACACGTGAGCAAAGGAACCCAGGAGGATTTGTGGATAGAGGACTAGCAACCCCAATATTTCCCTGCATCAAAAATGAGCATTATATGCAGCAGAGCACACTCTTAACCAAAAAAAAAAAAAAAAAAAAAAAAAAATAGCATCAGCTGAAATTCATGCAAGAGTTACCTGAATTTGTTCAGTACTATGTGGAAATGAGAATTCAGTCATCTGACACAAAAAGTTCTCATGTTTTTCCTGTTTTCCATTTTTTCCATTTTCCTATTTTTCCAAAGGAACTGAGGGGTAAATGAGTGGCCTAAAACTTTCAAGGCAAAAATGTACACTGAAGCAGTGCATATCACAGCTGTAGTTTAACAGGCTAGGAAAATGTGACTCAACAGAAGAAAATGCACTGCCAGACCCCCAAAAACAAGGTGAGCAAAGCCCTTCACTGCTGCTGCCAGGGTGAGGCATATCCACATCATTTCATGCAATCTTTAGAATGGAAATTTGGAATGGAAAGCCAAATCGAGTCCATCATGGTTTAAAGCTCCACGTTATTGTTGGCTCAGTCCTGGTAAATGTCTTTGGGAAAAGCTGAATGAAACAGAATAGCATTCACTGCCATTTCCCCTCTTTTCTGTAAGCCAAGTGCTCCTTCTCAAAGAGCTTAGACGTACAGTAATGGTCACTGCAGAGCTTTTGCTGAAAGAAAATAAGACTCTAAGTCACACCTACCAAAATATATCTTACTTTTGCCTGTTTAAAGAAAATGAATGTTTTTTTTCTCTCCCTAAAGTTCTCACCCTGACTGCCAGCCCTAAGCCCGGGAAACTGCCATATTTCCTACAAGCACGCTTAGAATATTTAAACTGATTATTTTTGGAGGGAAAGAGCATGTGGATGCTCAGAAGTTTTGAGGGCTGTCAATTGGTTAAGACTACCTGAAGCAACAGTTTTAGGTACTGAAAACACAACAATCCCATTCCTCTTTCTGAGGTTATCACCAACATATTACAACTGGTCTGACAGGCAAAGCTTGCTCCAAATCCCATCGAAGGCTCTCACAGGTTACCTGGGTCCTGCCAGACTCCAGGAATCACCTGCTCTCCAGTGGAAATAACTACAAATACCAGAGCAGAAAATAAAGATGAGGGCGTGTAAGCTTTATGATACAGAACAACTTAGAGAAAGCAATTTCTGCATCATCTTTTAGTCCTCTCATGGGGAACAGCTTCAAACTGAAAGACAGCAGGCTTAGATCAGATATTAGGCAAAAAAATCTTCCCTGAGGGTAGGGAGGCCCTGGCAAAGGTTGCCCAGAGAAGCTGTGGCTGCCCCATCCCTGGGAGTGTCCAAGGGCAGGCTGGATGGAGCTTGGAACAAGCTGGAATAGTGGAAGCTGCCCCTTCGCATGGCAGGGGATGGGACCAGATGATCTTAAAAGGTCCCTTCCAACCCAAACCATTCCAGAATTCTGCAATCTTGAAGGTGAAATCCTGGAAACAGGAAGAATCTTTTCAGAGTTAAAAACCTACCCAAGAAGATCTCTGAACTCGGGTGGCTCCCGTGTTAATTAAGAAGGATAATATATAAACTGTGAGGAGAAGAAACATTATAACACTATTAAATATACAAATAACATTTGAAAATGTTACTGTGACACCTTCTGTAAGCAGCACTGCACACAAGTAACACAGGCAAAGTTTAACCTCACAGTTGCCAATCAACACCTGGGAATTTTTCTGGACAAAGGAAGGCTGGGTGCTTTTTCCTTCAGGTATAATCAACAAGTAAATGGAGGTGGTGCTGGGCTTTTATGCACTGCACCCACTCGACCACCAGTTACTGAATAATAAATGCCAGGCTATTCCATCACTGTAATATGCACAAGCAGGAGGCTGACTCACATCCAGCCAGCTGCAACAAGGCAAACAAAGAGTTTGAAAGTTATAACTGAAAGGGAAGGTGAGGTTTGTATTTTCCTTCACATTAAGCTGTCTATCCAAGGAGGGGATTACTTGTGATTAGAAAGAGTAACAACTTGAAGGAAGTTTTTACTGAAATCTACATCTTCAACTGGGCTGGAGGAAGGGAGAATGACATAATCATAGTGCCCTAGTTAAAACGGCTGGAAATTAACCTCCCATAATGAAAACAGTGGCGGACGAGCAGCAGAGCTCTTCACACATTAATCAAGGTGTCGTAGTTCACTGGGTCTCCTTCCCTCTCTGCACAGCTGTTTGCTCAGCATGCAGCCAGATCTTTCACCCTTTTATTTCCCCTTTGCCTTCCTCTCCAACACACCTCCAAAGCTGCTCTTAGGAAGATATCCAAGTTTTCTGTTTTCAGGAACGGAAGACAACTCTCACAGGGATAACCCATTAGAGACATGATGCAGAACTAAGCTGGCCCTTTATTTTATCAAGACAATGGTTTTCTTCCACCTCAAAGACTGATGGCATTATCTGGCCATCTAGCTCTCCACATAATTCAAGGAGACCACAATATTGTTGTAAAGCCAAATCCAACTGCAGTTTTTATTTAAACATCCGTTCCCCTGCAGTCAGGTAAAGGAAAACAAAGGAAGAGTGAAAAGGATAGATATAAACTTCTCAAGCTCGACATTATAACAAAGCAAGCTAAGATAAATGTGGCTTGCCTTGCAAATGCAGACAGATTAATATGGATAGCATAAATAAATTGCTATTATAGTCCTAGGGATAAAATACAGGCCCTCAAACAATAACAAATGTTGCGTGGTTTTCACTGAGTCAATCAGTCAAGAAGTTTTGCTGATCGTGGCTGTCCTATAATCAGCTTTCCGTTGTCTAGATTTAATTATTACTTGTGGAAAAGACATCGCTGGCACCTGCCACTTTTACTGCCGACACTGAAATAGGAAATGGTTTTACTACAAATAACCACCTCCAGCTCCGTCCAGTTCCAACCAAGCCCAGAATCGGTGTGATAAATCCGAAACGAAGCAATCAGCATGACCTTTAGCAGGCTGGCGTGGTAAAGCCCGAAAAAGCTGTATTCTGCAGATAATTCACGATTAATGCAGCAGAACTCGGTGCAAACAGTGCTCATAAACGCCCCGACTGGAGTGAGAAACAGCGAGCTGCAGAGCCTTACTTAAAAACCATCATAAAACCGGAGTTGATGCGGGTTTGCTGCCTTCCTCGTTTTGGGGGGGTCGGGGAGTTGAAGGGGGTTTGGAGCCAGTTTTGGGGGGCTCGGGGAGTTGATGGGGGTTTGAAGCCAGTTTTGGGGGGCTCGGGGAGTTGATGGGGGTTTGGAGCCAGTTTTGGGGGGCTCGGGCAGTTGATGGGGGTTTGGAGCCAGTTTTGGGGGGCTCGGGCAGTTGATGGGGGTTTGGAGCCAGTTTTGGGGGGCTCGGGGGAGCCCAGAGCGGTGCCGGTGGCCCCGGGCAGGGCAGGGAGGGAGCCGGGAGCTGCCCAGCCCAGCGGGATCGCCCTTGGGAGGCCGGGAGCGCTCAAAGTCACCGCTCCTCCGGGAACCGGCGCTGGTGCTGCACCCCCGCCGGGGCCGGGGGGTGCCCGGTGCCGAGCGTGTGCCCGGACCTCTGTCCATCGCAAGAGGTAATTAATTCCGTAATTAACGAACCGGACAGCCGGGGGGTGCCCAGCGCCGCAGCGGACACACACACACACACACACACACACACACACACACACAGACACACGCCGCCTCTCCATCAGCACCGCCCCGCGGCACGGCGGGCGGCGCGGGGGCCGGTGCCCGGTGCCCGGGGCCGTACCTCATACTGGATGTACTGCTTCCGCCACTCGGGGGTGATGTGCGCCGCGAGGTGCTCGGCGAACTTCATCCTGCCGGCGGGCCGGGGCCGCGCTCGCTCCGCGCCCGCAGAGCCGCCTCGGCGGCGCCTGGCTGCGACCGGGCGTCGGTAGTGGGGGGCGGGGGGGGTCCGCCGCCACCGCACATGGGCCCCCGCCCGCCCGCCCCGCCACTCCTCAGCCCGCCTCGGGCCTCCTCAGCGCCGCCCCGCCGCTGCCGCCGCCTCCTCGGCCGCCGCCGCCGCCATGTTCGCCACCGCCTCCCGCCGTCACCGCCCGCAGCCAACCGGCACCGGCACCGCGCGTCCCCGGCACCGCCGCCCGCCCACCGCCGCGGGGCGGGGCCTGCGCCCGGCTCCGCCCGGTACCGCCCGCCCACCGCCGCGGGGCGGGGCCTGCGCCCGGCTCCGCCCCGGTACCGCCCGTCCTCGGTACCGCCGCCCGCCCACCGCCGCGGGGCGGGGCCTGCGCCCGGCTCCGCCCCGGTACCGCCCGTCCCCGGCACCGCCGCACCGCCGCCCCGGGGCGGGGCCTGCGCCCGGCTCCGCCCCGCGGGGAGGCGCCGTTCCCGCGCTCGCCGCCGGGGGGCGCCGCGGTTCGCGCGCGGTCGGGGGTGGGAACGGCGATGGGAATGGAAATGGGAATGGGAACGGGGATGGGAACGGGGATTGGAACGGGGATTGGAACGGGCATGGGAATGGGAAGGGTAATGGGAATGGCGATGGGAACGAGAATGGGAACAGGAACGGGAACGGGAATGGGAATGGGAATGGGAACAGGAACGGGGATTGGGAATGGGAACAGGAACGGGGATTGGAACAGGCATGGGAATGGGAAGGGTAATGGGAATGGGGATGGGAATGAGAATGGGAACAGGAACGGGAATGGGAATGGGAACGGGAATGGGAATGGGGACGGGAATATGGAATAGGAACGAGAAGGTGAACGAGGATGGGAATGGGAACAGGAAGGGGAATGGGGATGGGAATGGGTATGGGAACAGGAATGGGAACAGGAATGGGAACGGGGATGGGAACAGGAATGGGAATGGGAACAGGAAGGGGAACGGAATGAGAATGGGAATGGGAATGGGAATGGGAATGGGAATGGGAATGGGAATGGGAATGGGAATGGGAATGGGAATGGGAATGGGAATGAGATGGGGATGAGATGGAAAGGAGATGAGAATGGGATGGGATAGGATGAGAGTGGGGATGGGGATAGGGATGAGATGGGAAGGGAATGGGAATGGGATGGGATAGGATGAGAGTGGGGATGGGGATAGGGATGAGATGGGAAGGGAATGGGAATGGGAATGGGAATGGGAATGGGAATGGGAATGGGAATGGGAATGGGAATGGGAATGAGATGGGGATGAGATGGAAAGGAGATGAGAATGGGATGGGATAGGATGAGAGTGGGGATGGGGATAGGGATGAGATGGGAAGGGAATGGGAATGGGATGGAATGGGAATGGGAATGGTATTGGAAAAGGAGTAGGATGGGATGAGATTGGCATACGATGGGATATGGATGGGATGTGATGGAAAGGGAATGGGGTGAAGATGAAGTGAAATGGGAAGGCGGTGGGAAAGGGAGAAGTGTAGCAGGGAGAGTGGTGCACACGGGAGAAAAGAAGTGGCGGGGTGGGGAGGGATCAAGGAGAGGAAAGACAGAGAACAGGGGTGAAGATGGGAGAAAGAGTAGGAGAAACTGCAGGAGAGAGTAAGTAAGGATTGAGGGAGAAGGGAAGCTGGTCTGACAGGCCACACAGACCAGCAGAAAAGGGAAAGAAAGATAAGAGGGGAAAATAAAGGGTGTGGAGAAGAAAGGGAAAATTTTCCAAAAGCTGCATGATCTCCACCACCTTTGGCCTTGTACTGCCCATCAGTGCCAGGCTGGAACGAGGGGAGTAGGGACTCCAGGGCAGCTCTTGGAGCAAACCCACCTGCACGGGGCCATGTCTGCCATGGAACAGACACCCCTGGGGCTGAGGATTTGGTACCCACTGGCTCATGGCCTGAGGGACCAAACTGGAACCACTCAGGGGGCTGCAACCCTTGGTTATCCCAAAGATTCTCAGTGGCCCTAACCCTGCCCCTCCCCAGCTGCTTGTTTTTGGGGATTTACCTCATTTGGGATTAATTTTGGTTTCTTTCAAGCCTCCCAACCTTTGGTGTGACAGTTCTCATCTTTTCCCACCCTCGTGGGGCCCTCGGCACCACAAGGTCCCTCCCTGGCAGCAGCTGCCGGAGCATCCCTCCCCCTGACCCCGCAGAGCTCGTTTGCTGCTCAGATTTATGGGTGTCCTGTCACAGGCTCGGGGATCAGTGATTTGCGAGGGCTGAGATTCGCCCGGCTCTCGCTGATACCATCTCTTAATTATGTTTGCAGCAAACCCTTTCACGAGCAGAGCTTTGGTGCCCTTGGTGCGACACTTGGCGCTCAGCGAGCCTGCCCGGCGCTGGCACGAGTGGCACAGCTTGACTTACATTTCCCAGGTCAGTGGCTTTTCAATGCCTCACCTTGGCACGCATCTGCTGTGCCTGATAACATCGATAACATCGCCCCGGGGCCGAGCCTGCTCCACCCCGGGGAGCTGGCATGTCACAGCTGGCATGTCACAGCCCCGACCCTTTGAATCCTGTCGGGCTCCCGGAGATAACTTGCAGCAGGGGGGGCAGAAAAGAGGATTAAGAAATAAATATTCTCTTTGTTATTTGCGGGAGGCATTGCCTGAGATACGTACTGGGGTGTATAATAAATTAATGTCTTCTGATATGACAGCTGGTGATTTTCATGATGGAAAATAACCAGTGGTCCCCCCCACCCTTTATTTATTTTATATCAATAAATGCTTTTTTTTTATCATTAAATGAAGACAGATGGTAACGGGGGAGGCAGAGCAGAGGCTAGGTTCTTTGCTCACCATTGCCCAGTAGAAACAGCTCCACTCAAATATCTGATTGGCAAATCCCTGCCTCCCGTTATCAGATACCCCTTGGGACCACACTTAGCATCCTCGTGTTTCACTGCTCTGCTGGGACTTGGGGCTTTCCAACTCCTCTAAAGGTTTCAAAACTCGCAGGTCTGCACATCCAGGCTTGGGGGAGGAATGCAGGAAGGGAGAGAGGGCAAGGAGAAGCTTTAAATGAAAGAGAAAAGGCCACCACTATTCCATGCCTCTACTGCCTTCTGCCCACGGCTGGGTGGAGGGCAGGCAGGGGGAATCCAGGCAACACTGAGGAGGGATGCTGGTCCCAAAAATCTTAGTCTTGGGTCTGGATCTCTGTCCCCACAGCCCAAGTTTGGATCCCAGTCTCTGTACCTCAGGTCTGGATCTCACTCCCCATACCTCCCTTGCACAAGGCTGCCACGTTTTCCTCATCTCTCTCTCTCCTTTTTCCAGGAAAGAGTTTGCATTGTGATTTCCCCCATGCTGTTGTAGTTAGGAAAAAAAAAAATCATAGAAGCAACGTTATTTGCATTTTAAAACCAAGCAAGGAGTGGGCTTTCCGCCAGTGCAGTCTGGCACTTGCTTTGTTAGGAGCATATAGAATAATTTATAAATAGCATGGTGGGATTTTTTAAAAATATATAATTATACTTTTAAAGCTTCTGCATCGCTGGGGAAAAGAAGTCTTCAAAAAAAAGGCTTTAGAAAAAAGAGTCTTGCCGAGGGAAAATTTGCTTTACTGACATTCATAAAATCACAAAGAGGAGGGTTTTCCATCACAGGAGACAATGCAGGAAACCCATGGACCTCCTCCCACCTTCTCCCCAGGCAAAAGGATTTTAAGATGCCTGGATATTTAGGGGCTCAGTTTGGCATGGGAGGAAGTGCATGACCATCCCTGGCCCCATGAGCAGAGCAGAATTGGCTGAGCCTGGACTGTAGGGTCAGGGGGATTGGTGTGATTTACAAAATTCCCTAAATACCCTTGTCATTCAACATCAATGGGATCTGGGAAGATAATGTCAACTCTCCACTAAAAACAGAAGAAATTATGCCCAATCCCAGGGGTTTGGGAGCAGAAACACATCCCAGCTTTGGGAGGGGAGGCATCAGGAGGGTCAAAGGCCGCTCTTTGCATCCTTCATTGCCCTGCCCTGCCCTGCCCTGACCATGTGGGGATTCCTGCTCCAGAGGGATGACCCAGAGGCTTCACTGCCGCTGCTTGGCAAGGAAGACAGGCAATAAATAAATACAGAAGTAAAAGCAAGTTGGGAGCAAGCTTGATGTGGAACAAGGGAATTGAGTAAATCACACCAAGAGAGGCTGCCCTGACTGCCAGGATCAATAGAGCATCAGCCCTGGCCTTGGAACCCCCAGCCCTGAGCCCTCCCATTACCAGCTCCATCGATGGCTGTCTTGAGGAACGGGGTCGATATATCAGATTTCCCAGTGCAAAAATGCACAAATCCCCCAGCAGCCCAAGCTGGAGCTATTGATTTTTCTCATATTTCTTCTCCCTGGAGCATGAATGAGGGTGTGATGATGCGCACGAGGAGCTGGGGGGTCCCAGACCCCAGGGAAGAGGCAGTGCACAAAGTCAGACTGGGAGCAGCCCAATCTGCTGGGAGATGTCAGGGTGTTCACACAGCCAGCTTAGCTGCCTGCAGGAAGTTCTGTAAAGCCAGGAGAAACAGTGGCTTCCAGGACATAAGAATGCAGTTGATTGATCTGATTCCAGTGGCAGGGATGCTGGTATCCATCCATCTTCTTCCACACACTGCCTTGGCAGCTCCTGCAGATTTTCCAAGGTGGGGAAGATGATGCTTTTCTCCCTGTTTCAGGAGGAGACCTGCCAGGAGGGGCTGTGCCTTCCTCCACCTTGGATGCAGCAGGGTCAATTTACCCACTGGCTGAATTTGATCCTTTGGGACTTGAGTCCATCTCAGATGTGGATTTAGAACTCGAAATTCCCAACATGGATGGAGCAGCTCATGCAGACATGGGTCTGTGGGCTGTAACCATGCCCTGCTGAGCTTGCACATCATCAAGAGAGGATTTTTCCCATGCATGGCTCATCCAATGTCTACACACCTGAGGTTAAAAGTCCCAACTGGAAGCCCATCTGTAGGTTTGGCTGCTGCTGAACCACTCAGGGATGCAGATACAGGGGGAAAGAAGCAGCTCCCTTTTCCCAGGAGCGTGCCCTGTGCTGGGAGCAGAGCTGCCTCTGCACCGGGTGACCTTTCCTGGGCTGACTCACAGCCACGAGCAGGCGGCAGCTCCTGGTGGCTCACACGTGTCCCCTGGGCAGCATCCTGCCTGGAAATTCCGAAATCAGCCGTCCTCCCCGGCGGTTCCCTGCCCTGGGGCTGCCAGGGGCGCAGCGTGCCCCGGTGGGATGAGCCCTGGGAGCTGTGCCAGGGCTGGGGACTCGCTGTGCTGCCTCAATCCGGGAGCAGATGGGGGGTTTCACGCCCTTCCCTGCTGTGTAAGTGATTGCTCCTGGATGCTTTCCAACCCACATATATGTGCCTGCTTTAATTTATGCACGCTTGCTTTGTGTGAGAAGACAGCAGCTGACCAGTGGTTAAGAAAACTGAACGCACTGAAAAGGTCTAAAATTAGAGAAGAAATAAGAGCTGCTCCCTCCAAGCCCCAGGGCTGCCTGGGTTGCTTCCAGGAGAGCCTGGGAAGCGCCTCCAACCTCCCTGATACATCCCCAGGACTGCTGCACTACTAAATCCCCCTGCTGAAGCTGAAGGGAGCCTGTCCCTGCTGCACCTCACTGTGTCCATAGATTGCCCCACCGTGCTCTGGGGCAGCACAAACCCTTATCCCTTTGGGATGTTTTCATAGGGACAGGGGCTGGTATAGAGCCAGGTGGCCTTGGGACTGTTCCTGTCCTGTTTACACCAATCTCACCTGCCTTGTTAAACACACTCCTGCCTCCCTGATGGCTGGCCCTTTCCCAGGGGGATACACCACATGAGGGGAGTGAAGGAAACCCACCAAACAGCAGGAAGAGAGGTGATCTGGGATGAGAAACAGCATCCATGGAGCTGCTGCTGCTGGGTCACAGAGCCAGTGCCACTGTCACACCAGAGTCACAGCAGGCTGTGCTGGAAACACAAGATATTGGCACTTCTTGGTGCATCAATGCTGCAGGCACCAAGCTGCCACCAGCACAGTTAAAAAGCTGGGGGAACTCCTCTTTCCTGGGGTCATGCCATGTGAGAGGCCCTGCTGGGAAGAGCAGCCCATGCCCCTGTGTGACACCAGAACTGGTACATGCTGGAGGATGTCACTGCAATTCTCTGCACTGAACTTGTGTCCCTTATCCAGCATGTCAATAATGGCAATGAAAGCTGAGTGCCAGAGAGCTTGAGGTGTGTGGTAATAGCTGTGGCAGAGACTTCTAAAGCTGGCTGGACTTCCTAAGAGTTTTTGGAAATCCTGACATAGCTTTGTGGGTTTTTTAACGACCTCTGGACCTTATCAAAGTGCACAAAAGGCCACAGGCTTCCTATTTGCAAGGGCTTTGGTCAGAGGTTATAGCCAGGTGGGAGTAAATCTCTTCTCCTCTGCAACAGGACTGGAGGAAACACCTCAGGTTGCTCCAGAGGAGGTTTAGATTGGATATTAGGAAAAATTTCTCCACTGAAATGGTGCTCAAGCACTGGAACAGGCAAACCAGGGCAGTGGTAGAACCAAGGTCCCTAGAAGTGTTCAAAAAAAGTGTGGATGTGATGCTTAGGAGCATGTTTTGTGGTGAACAAGGCTGTCCTGAGTTAATGGTTGGACTCAGTGGTCTTAGAGGTTTATCCAACCTGAATGATCCTGTGGTTTTAGGGAAAGAACAGCTGCTCCTGCCAAACCTGGCTTGACCCTGCCTAGCTTGAGCCCTGAGTCAAGAGAATCCTTAGGGTTTCATCTCCTGCTGATGTCCCCAGTGGGCTGCAGGTGCCAGACATTGTGCTCCAGTCAGCTGGGACATTTCCTGAGACAGGATTAAGCTGGCTGTTCCTCCCTGGAGGGTCTCATTTGGCCTGGAGAAGGAATCACATACCTCAGGATCATTTTCTTATGCTCCAGGGCTGAGTCTGAACCATCCACAGGTACCATAACATGCATGTCTAGGTCCTGCAGCTTCAGGGCAGATGTTAGATCAGAAACAATCATTTAAAGCAAGTGGAGATGTGTCCCAGAGGTCCTTGTGCCATCAGGACAGAGAGAGAGAGCAGCACATCAGGTGGGTTCTCATCCCAGCTCTGGATGAGCCCACGCTGGGAGCTCCATGCTCTGCTGGGATCTCTGATTTCTGATGGCAGCTGTGGGCTAGACACAGCCTGGCTTTGTCCTCACCAGAGAAATTAGCCCTGGAACAAACCACACCTAGGTGGGACTCCCTGGAATTTCCTAGGGCTTCCAAGCAATGCCAGCAGATTTGGCAAGGGTCACCCTCACAGCCTGAGACCCCCCCATGCCCTGCAGATCCTCTCTCTCTCCAGACATCATCACAACTTTTACAAATCTGGCAGGAATTAACCTAAAACCCTTCCCTGGCTAACAGGGGCCACTGAATGGACAGGGGCTCTCACACCTGGGCTCAGCCCCTGCAGGGTGACATGGAGGGGACACTGGGTGTCCCCTTCCTCTGAGCCACCCCAGCCCCACCAGGACACACTGACCAGCAGCCTGAGCTGTGCTGTGCTGTGGGAAATAGTAAAGGTAAGAGGATTTTTAGAAAGCTGGGAAAAGTAGTCTTTAGAAAGAGAAATAATAGAAAGCTCTGAACTCATGTATTGTGTATTGTTGGTAGAGAGCAGACAAGCAAGCATTGTGTGAAGCAGGTGTACGTGTGCTTTTAGCAGTTAGCTAGAACAACTATCTATAAGCTTTAGCAATATGCTATTGGCCAGAAAGTTTTTTAAATGCTCTGCAGCAAAGAAATCTTTAGCTAGTTGTACATGAGCTTTTGCCATCTTTCCATTGTCTCAACCATGTAATGAGGCTGATGCTGCAAATAAAACTCAAAGAACATATCCCAGCAGTCCCATCCTGTTCATGAAAACTCCCCAACACACCATGCCTGCTCTATTTTACAGCCAAAACAAGGCACAAATCCCCCTCCACAGAGCCAGAAGGTGCAATTGCTTTTCTGTGGCGGAGGTTTTATCTTGTGTGACTCGTGGCATCATGTGAGGGAAATCTGTAAGTAAAAGTCAGGCTGGAGCCATTTATAACATCAGCACTGTGATTGTTACTCCTGACAGCTGCAATTACAGGCACTCCCTTCCATCTCTGCACGCTGCAGGAGAGCTGAGCTGAGCTTTTCCATAGCTGCATCTCTGCCCCTGTGCTCACCCACGGGCAGTGCTCACTCAGGGCGGGTTCCAGGGAAGAATGTAGGGGCAAGGAGGGTCTGGGGAGGGATGCAGGATGTAAGGAGAGCTCATCTGGTGGCGTTCATCTCCGTGGAGAGGACAGAGGATTATCCAGGGGCTCTGCAGGGATGAACAGCAGGTCCAAGCACTCACTGGGGAGAAACTCTCCTGCTGCCCCCGGATAAACCCAGGGTGGGGGGCAGGTGGGGACAGCATCCCGGCAGAATCACTGCTGGGCACTTCTTTCCAACAGCACAGACCAGATCTCCTGCCTGGGGGGTGTTTGGTGTGCTCCAGGCAGCTCAGCAGTGGCCAGGAAGCTGCCAGGGAATCTGGGAGCTGGGTACCCGAGGGATGCAGAGAGCCCTGCCTGGGGAGATGGAGAGGGAAATGAGGGACATCCACAGTCTTGCAGTGACAGGGCAGTGACAAATAAAAGCATTATTCACTCAATGTGAGCTGAGGGGGTGCTGGCAAGAGGCAGGGCAGTGTGCAAGTGGCAGCCCAAACTCAGCTGGGCTTTTCTGCTGAACACCTCAGCTCTGTCTTCACACAATTTCTGGGCAACTGAAACATCCAAACTGAGCTAAATTTCATCATTATCCTGGTGAAAAACCCCACACACAAGAAGTGACTTTTTCTTTCATTCTTTTCAGTAAACAACAATGTGGGATTTGTTTCACAGCTAAGGGCTCTGCTTGGGTTGTTGTGTGGTGACCTCACTACATCCCTGACCAGCCTATTCCAGCATTTGACAACCATTTTCCTGAAAAAAGTTTTCCTGACCTGCACTCTCCTAGTGCAGCTTGAGGCCATTTCCTCTCATCCTGTCTCTTGCAACCAGACTGATCTCCACCTGGCCACAACCTCCTTTTAGGGAGTTATAGAGAGCAATAAGGTCTCCCCTGACCCTCCTTTTCTCCAGGTCCAACAGCCAGATTTTCCTGCTGGAGGAAAAAAAAAAAATAGGGAAATAGGATAGATGAAGCATAGCTGAATAAAATGAAACAAAAAGAAATGTTTTGGTGTTTTCTTCACACCAAACAAAACACTCTAGGTCAACCAAATCAAAATTTCTCCTTTTAATTTCCATTTAGAAAACAGAATACACACAACATTTCATCTGGCTGCCCCAAACCAAAAAACTTAGAGCTGAGATATTTCTCTCCACAGAAAGAGTCACTATTTGCACAGCTCCAGCTACAACCTTTGCACCTCTGGCCAGTTTCTGTGTTGCAACCACACTGGTGCTGATGTCAGCCCAGCAGGGCTCGGGGCATGCTTGGGGATCGGTGCTCAGCACCTGCCAGAGGAGTTTTTCCATCAGTGTTTCAGAGGTTTAATGTTATGCCAGGAGAAGGCAGATTTATACACGTCTGAGGGGGGTTATGCATTGCTACTGATTTGTATTCAGCACGGTGCAGGGATTTATGGAAGGAGGGGATCGATGTTTTATTGATATATAAAAAAACCCATATGATGGATGTGCTAATTGCACATTTTTTCTCCCAGACTCCCTTTATTATACACAAAAAATGGCCCTGCTGCTTTAACAAATGCAGGGAAAATGTGCAACGGAGCCAGACTCCTTGGAGGTGATGCATGAGAGGGGAGCCTGGCTAATGCCAGGGCAGAGACCTCAGTTCTTTGTTTAACCTCTTCCCTAGCCAGTATTGAATCTTGCTTTCCTGTTGCCTGTGACTCCATTTCCATTTCATGGAAATCAGGGCCACACTGTGGGGTCCTGGCTGCTACAGCAGGTATTGTTTCCCAAAACCACTGATTGGGGTGTGCATTTGCTGTGCCTTGCTGAGAGGGGACACACAGGGGGAAGAAGAAGCAGGGTTATTTATCTCTCTGCTAAAACAGTGAGGGTGCAGAGAGCAGGGGAAGTGAGCAGTGGTTGTCTCCCCTCCTCCCTCTCCCACTGCAGGGGTGAAGGTGAGCCAGGTGCTGTGATAGGTGTAGCAATACATTTGAAAAATCAATATTCCTAAAGGAAATCACAGGCACACAGTGCCCTGTGAGCCTGAGCCCCATGCCAGTGCCCCTGTGCTCCATCGGGGAAGGAGGGTGGCTCTGCTCCATGCAGGGCTCTGTGCTCTGGGTCTGCTTTCTGCATGAGGCATTTGGGATCTGGGGAGCCACCAGAGCAGGGCAAGGACCTTCTGGGTGCAGGACACAGAGCAGAGGTGCTGTTCCACGCTGCTGCAAGAGGTGGTAGCAGCATGGAAGAGAAGCTATGGTAAAGCACGAAGCCCCAAGCATCCCACCCGAGTGCTGCTGCCCGAAACTGGCAGCACAGCTTGGGTTTTCACAGGGAGGACTTTGTCAGCTTGAGGGCCAGGGAAAATGTTCTCAGGCATTAACCTCA
This sequence comes from Taeniopygia guttata, assembly GCF_048771995.1. NCBI lineage: Eukaryota > Metazoa > Chordata > Aves > Passeriformes > Estrildidae > Taeniopygia > Taeniopygia guttata. The sequence goes on from NC_133033.1 coordinate 30,644,154, forward strand.
TGTTCTGCCAAGAAATGGCTTTGGCAGGCAGCTGCCACCCACGCAGCTCCAGGCTCCACAAGCAGTCAAGGCATGGGGTTGCTTGGCTTTGACCGGCCTTGGTGGTGCCCTACAGGGATGTTTGGCAAAGGCTCAGCCAGGAGTGAGTGCCTCTTGGTCCCTGCTATGCCCTGGCAGGAGGATGGTGGGAGGCACGATGGAGAGGAGGGTTCTCCCCCTGGGACATTGCTGCAGGTATCAAATCACCCAAAAAATGATGAGGGGGACAAAGAAAAGAAGAGTGGCAGGAGGAGAACATATGTAATGGGTAACCTGGAGAAGCTCAGGGGACAGGAGGGGATATTTATTAACCACAGGAGCAGCTATGCCAGGTTGATGTGATGCCTCAGGTTTTAGCTTTTGTATTTTTCAGATTCCGTGCTGCTTTAGTGTGCACTTCTGAGCTTCATATCAGGGGATGCTGAGCTCTCTTCACAGAGCAGGGAGACAAAACAATTCCTTCTCCAGCTGGGGACCAAGGACAAATGATCCAAATCTCAGGCCCAGCAGCATAAACAACATGGACTGAAGAGAGAAAAACAAGCAGGATGGGACTTCATGGGCTAAAGCTGGAACTGGACAATAAACTCCAATACGGACCAGAACTTATAAAAGTGAGAGCCCCCGTGACCAGCTGTCCATTTTGTGACCATTTTGGTTCATCTTGGGTGCAGCCCTGGCTGTGCTCTTTTGCTGCCCAAGGTGGATCCATTGAGGCCCTTTAATAAATCCCTGCTTTATTCTTCAGCTCTGTCTAAAGCTAAAGAGAAGGAAATGTCTCTGTTCCAGGTCAGCCTTGACAAAGCATCAGACGTGTGCTGGGGGCTGTGCCAGAGGAGGGGAGTGCCACTGGTCCCCCGTGCCACTCACCCTCGGGAGCCACACACATCCCCAGCCTGCTCCTCCTCCTCAGGCCGGTGTCTCCCCCTGTAAAAGGCACGTCCACAAATGAACCAGCTCCTAATTGCCTCATTCTCCTTTTGTTGTGGGGGAAAAAAAAAAAGTAATCATAGCTCGCAGGGATCCTTTCAGATGCAGCTTTCAGGCTTGCTGTGTGTGCTGGCCTCTGCCCTCTGCACAGGGACAATGACAGGTCTCCAGGCTGACCAGCAGGATGGAGATGATAATTATGCCGGGATATTTTTTTCCCTGCTTGGCACTGCTGGTCACGGCCTGTTATTGTGTCTTTGCTATCCCAGACCCACACACACAGCCCGTGCAAGGCCCCTGCATCATTGGTATTTTTTACTCCTTGGGGCTTGTAATGCTTCGGGTTTTGTGTTGTCTGCAGCGCAGGGCTGGGGGAATGGGTTGAATTTCACCTGGCTCATACTGGGGTGACTGGGAGCTGTCCCAGCCCTGCCCCACCTCGTGTTTGCAGGAGGTTTGGTGCATCCAGCAGAAGGGCTGGGCTCCCATCCTCCTCTGTCCCAGCAACAACATCGACATTATCCAGCAGAGCAGGAGCAGCAGTCTGAGCCAGCATCCCCAAACTCAGCATTTCCACACTAGGCTCCCAAAACCTCAATTTTTTAGATTTTTTTATAAAATATTATAAAACATGTAAAAAATATTTAAAATATTCTAAAATATAAAAATATTATAAATTCTTGTACTCTCATTATAGAAATTTAAATTTATTTTTAGAATTCTAATTGATTTTTATTTTTTTATTACTCATGCTCCCATGCCTGCCAGAGCGAGGGAGTGGGAGGAAGCATCAGACCCTCCGTGCAGTCCCTCTTTTGAAAAAAAATTAAAGACTAAAAAGGCAGGGAAAAAGTGAAAGAGAGCTGGCACAGCTGGTGAAGCCGAACGGGGCTGCTGGGGAGTGGTGGGAGCAGGAGTAATAAAAAAAATAAAAATCAATTAGAATTTAAAAAATAAATTAAAATTTCTATAATAATAGTAGAATAATTTAGAATATTTTTATATTTTAGAATATGTTAAATGTCTTTTACATGTTTTATAATAAATTTTGTAATAATAAAAATTATTTTTATTATAAATAAATATTTAATTATAGATATTTATTTATAGTATGCATTATAATATATATTAATATATATTATGCCATATATAAAAGATCTATTATACATTATATATAATGTATATGTATATAATATATTAATATATCATATAGTAATGTGATATATTAATATATGGATATGATATATTAATATATTATATTAATATAATAATTATGATATATATTTATTTGAAATTAATATTGCAGTTTGTTTACCAGGCTGGGTGTTAGTCAGTCATACATATACTTTTTTTTTTTTTTTTTTTTAAGTGACAGAGCCAAGTTGGTTCAGCCTTTCCCCCCCTCCCAGTTCAAACCAGTGCTTCATAGCCCCTGCACAGGCTGTGGGGGTCACAGACTAGCAGGGTACCCTTTGTCCCCACAGAAAGCAGCTGGGGGAAGAGTGGGTGCACTCCTGGCTCTGGCACAGCTGAACCTGCCCCCAGTCTGATGCTGAGCAGAGGGTGGGACCCCAGTGCCCCACTCGGGCGAGCTGGGGTGCAGGGATCCCCTCCTGTTCCATGGAGGGCTGTGGTGTACCTGCACTCATCCCACTTCAGGGTCAGGGACACGCTTTGGTGGCCCTGCATGGCTGTGTCCAGGTGCTTCAGTGGTCATGGAAACATCAAATATTCGAATATTCTGCGTGGGAAGGGGCACACAAGGATCATCAAGTCCAACTCCTGGCCCCGCACAGGATAGCCCCAAATATCCCATCATGTGCCTGAGAGAGTTGTGCCAATGTTTCTGGAATTCTGCGAGGCTTGGTGCTGTGACCACTTCCCTGGGGACCCTGTTCCAGTGCCCAACACCCTCGGGTGAGGAGTTTTGATCCTAACCCTCCCCAACACAGCTCCATGCCATTCCCTCAGGGGCTGTCACTGTGATGCTTCAGCTTACTGCTTTGACTATTTTGGGGGTTTTGTCCCCCTAAGAGAAGCCTCCAGCACCCAGCAAGGCTGTTAAGACAGCAGGAGCATAAAAGACAGACTATTCCTGCCTCTCATACAATGTCTTTTTTTTTTTTTCTACAGCTCCTGCATTTTCCTCTGGAAAATGGATGGAAAAGCGGGTGCATGCATTGCTCACAGGCTGCTGAATGGAAAAGGTTGGCTTTTCTCCTCTTACTCTCTTCACAGCCTCACTGGGTGCCAGAGGCTTTTCTTAGAGGTGGAAAAAACCCCAACACAGGCCCTGAGGGAATGGCATGGAGCTGTGTCAGGGGAGAGTTAAGCTGGATATTAGAGAAAGGTTCCTCACCCCGAGGGTGGCTGGGCACCAAACAGGCTCCCCAGGGAGGCGAGCACAGCATCAAGGCTGACAGAGCTCAGGAAACATTTGAACAACACATGGCGTGACTCTTGGGGCTGTTCTGTGCAGGGCCAAGAGGGGGACTCGATGATCTTTGTGATCCCTTTCAGCTCAGGATATTTTCTGTTCTGTAGGTGAGTCGGATGTGGCTGGGAGATGCCACACGGAGGCACCACGGCATGTGCGGGCAGCACCTTCATCCTCATCCATCAGCCACTGCCTCGGGGTGACACAGGCACCCCAAAACCGAGACCCCCAGCTCTCAGCCCCACGGCACGGAGCGGGCCGGGGGCTGCGGGCAGGCCAAGGGCTCCCCGGGGGAACCGGGACTGCCACTCGCCGGGACTGGAGGGAGGAGGGAGATGGGACTCGACAGCTGTGCCCGGGAGAGGGAAACTTTCCGCCCGAAGCAGATACCGGGATAAATATAAACCGCCTTTGGGATGGCTCTTGGCTGGGACCCCCGGGCAGGGCAGGGCAGGGTCACCCCTGGGAACGCGGCACCGCATCCCGGGGATCCCGGCTAACACCGGGGGCTGTGTCCCGGGAGCATCCCGGCTAACACCGGGGCTGTATCCCGGGGGATCCCGGCTGACACCGGGGGCTGTGTCCCGGGGGATGTATCACGGGGGATCCCGGCTAACACCGGGGGATGTATCCCGGGGGATGTACCCCGGGGGATCCCGGCTAACACCGGGGCTGTATCCCGGGAGCATCCCGGCCGACACCGGGCTCTGTGTCCCGGGGGATCCCGGCCGGTATTGAGCGCTGTGTCCCGGGGGATCCCGGCTAACACCAGGGGCTGTATCCCGGGGGATCCCGGCTGGCACCGGGGGCTGTATCCCGGGGGATCCCGGCTGGCACCGGGGGCTGTATCCCGGGGATCCCGGCTGGCACCGGGGGCTGTATCCCGGGGGATCCCGGCTGTATCCCGGGGGATCCCGGCCGGTACCGAGCGCTGTATCCCGGGGGATCCCGGCTAACACCGGGCGCTGTATCCCGGGGATCCCGGCTGACACAGGGGGCTATATCCCGGGGGATCCCGGCTGGCACCGGGGCTGTATCCCGGGGATCCCGGCTGGCACCGGGGCTGTATCCCGGGGGATCCCGGCTAACACCGGGGCTGTATCCCGGGGGATCCCGGCTAACACCGGGGGCTGTATCCCGGGGATCCCGGCTAACACCGGGGCTGTATCCCGGGAGGATCCCGGCTGACACCGGGCTCTGTGTCCCGGGCGATCCCGGTCCCGGTGTCCCCGGCACTCGCCCGGATCGGCCCGGAGCGGCCCACGAGCGCCCTCCTGTGCTCTCGGGAGGAAGAAGAGGAGGAGGAAGATGAGGAGGAGGAGGAGCAGCCGCCGGCGGGAGCCTCGGGACGGAACCGCGGGTGGCAGGCGGGCGCAGAGCGGGTTTTGGGGTGCGGGAAGGGTTGGCCTGAGAAGCTGTGGCTGCCCCTGGATCCCTGGAAGTGCTCGAGGCACGGCTGGATGGGGCTTGGAGCACCCCGGTGCGGCGGGAGGTGTCCCTGGCTGCTGTAAAGGAAAGAAATGACGATGTTTGACTCAGTTTAGAAGGCTGAATGATTTCTTTATTATAAGTATGGCTAAAATACATTAATACACTATATAAAATGAAGCTACTAAAACTACATACTACTTTTTCTAACTCTAACACAACGCGTGACCCTCTCCCGAGAGTCTAAACACATGTGAATTAGCTTAACCATCAGGCTCAAACAATCGTCACCAGAATCTAATCACTCACTCCAAGTAAACAATTCTCTATACACATTCCACATAAGAAAAACAAAGAACATAAATAGAAATTGTTTTCTCTTTCATTTCTCTCTGTACACCACTATGGAAAACCCTAAGAGGGAGAGAAATGTGCTTACCACACCTGGCCATGGTGGGGAGTGGGACTGGGCGGGCTCTGAGATCCACCCCCTTAACCTGTGCTGGGCACTGGGGAGGTCACACCTTGAATCCTGCGTCCAATTCTGGGCCGCTGAACTCGGGAAGGACATTGAGGGGCTGGAGCAAGTCCGGAGAAGGGAACAGAGCTGGGGAAGGGTCTGGAGCAAAATTCTGGTGAGGAGCGGCTCAGGGAACAACCAACCCCCTGACAGGAGGGTGGAATGAGCTCAGTGTCAGCCTCTTCTCCCAGGTAACAAGAGACAGGATGAGAGGATACAGCCTCAGGCTGCGGCAGGGGAGGTTTAGATTTGATAATAGGAAGGTTTTTATGCGGAGAGGGTTTTTGGTGAGTCTTTGGGACAGGCTGCCCAGGGCAGGCACCATCCCTGTAAGCCCTCCACAAACGGTTGGCTGTGGCACCTGGGGACACGGTTTAGTGGCCGACCCCTTGGTGCTGCTGGGGGAGGGTTTGGACTCGATGACCTCGGAGGTGTTCCCCAACCTGACGGATCCCGACACTCTCCGTCGTGTCACCCTGGACACGTATCCCGTGTGTATTCCGCCCGGAACCCTGGTGCGCGGCTCGCGTTTCCCGCGGGCGGCGCGGGCGCGTACCGAGGCGCGGTGGGGGAGCGCTTGGCGGGCGGACCGGCCGCCATGGCGTCGCCCCCGCTGTCGGCGGCGGGCGGCAGCGGCGGCGAGCTCAGCTCGGGCTCCGAGCCGGCGGCAGCGCTGCCCGCCCGCGACCTGCCCGCCCTCTTCGAGCAGGCGGCCGAGAGGCTCCCCTCGCTGCTGCCCGCTGCCAGCAAGGAGCAGCTGCTCTATCTGTACGCCCGCTACAAGCAGGTGAGGCGGGACCGGCCCACGGGCTGAGCGCGGCCCCGGGGCTGAGGGGCGAGAGCGGAGCGGTGCCGCGGCACAAAACGTGGCAGCAGTGCCGAGGAGGGAAGTTGAGTCCCGGCTGCGCCTGCGGTGGGGGTGGATGGAGCCCACTGGGACAGACCCGCCGAAATTTGCGGGGAAAGTGGTTGGGAAGTGTCCCAGCGGGAAAGGAGCTGGCGGTGCTGATCGACAGCTGCTAAACATGAGCCCGAAAAGGCCAAGGGCTGTGTCGGTGATAAATAAAACACAAAACAAGTTTTCGGTTCCAGCAGGACCAGCGCAGTGAGCGACGCCCTGCAGTGGGCAGGGGTGAAGCTGCATCTCAAATTTTGGGTTTGGTTTTGGACTCCTCGGTTCAGGGAAGACACTGAGGTTGTGGAACGTGTCCCCAGAGAAGGGAACAGAGCTGGGGAAGGGTCTGGAGCACAAGTCTGGTGAAGAGGTTTGGTCTGTAGTAAAGGAGGCTCAGGGGGAACATTATTGCTTTCTACAACCACCTGAGAGGAGATAGTGGCCAGGTGGAGGTCGGGTTCTGCTCCCGGGTAACATGTGAGAGGACAAAATGAAAGAGCCTTAAGCTGGGCCAGGTGCAGTCCAGGTTGGACATCAGGGAAGGTTCCTCACTGGAAGGGTGGTCAGGCATTGGAAGGGGCTGCCCAGGGAAGGAGATGGAGTCACTGATCTTGGAGATGTCCAAGAAATCACTGGACGTGACCCTTGGCACCGTGGTGTGGTTGTCAGGGTGGGGGTCAGTCTAAGGTTGGACTCTGTGATCTCAGAGGTCTTTTCCAAACCAAATGATTCTGCAAAGCCATCACCCTGGTGGTTGTTCCTCACCTCTCACCCTCGCTCAGCGTGGGTGGCCCTGACGCTGCATCCTTTGAACAACAGCAACCAGACTCAAGTTCTGCCAGGAGAGATCCAGGTTGGATGTTAGGAAAGACTTCTTGCCTGAAAGAGTGGGCAAAGAATGGGCCATGGAAATGTTCAAAAACCAAGCAGAAGCAGGGCTTTGCCATATGGTTTAGTGGGAATGCTGGTGTTTGGCCAAAGGTCCGACTGAATGATCGTCTTTTCCTCCATTAATGATCCTGTGGCGTTGGTTTGGCTTTGGCAGAGTCCACAGTGGTTGAAATTGGTGTGGAGGAACAGCACCACAACAGAGCTGGTTGGTTCTGGTGGTAACCTTGAACACAGCCCCCATTTCCCCTTCAGTCTGTGTGAACTGAGCAAGCTCTGGGCTGCATCCTCTTGGAATACACAGTGTAGCTTCTTCCTGCTCCGGTGGGAGCAGTTACATAAAACAAACCAAACAAAGCACCAGTTGCAAAGGACTGTAACAATCACTTTAGTTGGAGAAACACAGAACTGTAAGTGTTGTTGCACCCAGAATATGAAAGAATAAAACTATAAATTTAGGCTGGATGGAGCTCTGAGCAACCAGTTGTGGTGGAAGGTGTCCCAGTCCATGCCAGGGGGTTGGAACTAGGTGATCTTTCTGTGATTCTGTGGCTCAAGTGTGTGGCAGGAGGTGCTGCCTCAGCTTGAGAACTGAATCCCACTCATTTGGATCAACAGACAAATTTGGGTGTGCAGATCTTCCATATATGGATTACCCGTGTCCTACTACTGCCATGTGTAATTGCTCTCAATTTTTTAGTGCGATATTTAATTATCCTCTAAGCTGGCAGCTCCCAGGCTGTGGTTTGTGAACCAGTAATTATGTTAAAAGCAGGCTGGTCACGTGAGATTTTGTTTTCAGACCGTGCTTAGTGCTTAAACAGGACTGCAGGTTTCTCTTTCCCTTGAGAGAAAAAGGAGGGTAGGAAAAAAAAAATAAAAGGAGAATTTTACAATTCCCAAGATGAGAGGAAAAAGGTGTCTTTTTTATAATTTTTAATAATTCTGTATTCTCAGGATGCTTGTTGCAAATAAAATCTTTATTTTTTGCTCTGCTTTGTGACTGTCCTGGGTGGTAATGGGAAGGGATTGCTTGCTTGTCAGCTTGATTGTCCACAGACTACAGAGGGTTTCCTGGTATTAGCTCTGTAAAACCAATAAGGAGTTTAAGGTTTAAAATGGCAAAATTAGAAGCTATTTCACAAGAGTTTTGATACAAGTCAGGAAAAGCTGACAATTAACACTTTGTCAGCACAGATTTACACTTGCTTTCCACTGAGAAGAACAGGGCACTCCTGTGTCCCTGACCAACTGGGATGTGACAGCAAGTGCCTTTGTGCTCCTTGGTTTCAGGCTGTGCTTGGCTCCTGGATTTCTGTGCCCTCCCAGTTCAGAAAGGTGCCCTCCTGTCACTGAGTGCCTGGCAGTGCAGTGCTGGCACTGGAGATGGGAGAGGTTTGCCAGCACAGCCACTGCAGGATTATGCCCCACTAACTTTTAAGTTTTGCAGCATTTTGTGCTTTAAATCAAAACGAGGGCGTTGAATGCAAGTTTTCTGTGTTTAATTACAGCAGCCATATCAGGATGCATAATGAGCTGCTAATATATTACCCCGGTGGATGGTGGAATTGCTGGCACACAAAAGGTGCTGACTCAGATCTGTCCACTGTCCTTGATTTGGCATCCTTGTCTTTTCCCAGTTTAGTGTTTTGTGTCACTAAAGGCTTTGATTTAAGGTACAGCACCGTCATAAAAGAGGTGACAGTAACAGCTGAGCTCTCTGTTAAAATACTGTATGTAATTTATTTCAAACTGTTTGGGTATATAGGCATTTTCCTGGAATTTTATTACCTTTTATTGGAGGCCATTTCAGGATTTTATTACTTTTCTCTCTGATTTTGTTTATGTGTCAGAGATCTGAAAATAAGGGAATTGCTTAGTTGTCATATCCAGTGAGGTTTTTAGAAGATGTTGCTGAGTTTATGACTCTGGCCCACAACAGGAGGAACAGACTAGTCCATAAGGCTCTGGACTGGGACTGGTTTTTCTTCCCTTCCACTATTTTCTGTGTGGCTTTGGGCAAATCACTAGTCTGGGCCTTGTGTCTGTAGTGGTGAAGGGAGTGCTTGCCCATCATGTGGAGGATGAAAAATCTGAGGTTCAGAAGGTGCAGTAATGGAGATCAGTGTAGCAGTGGTGATTTAGATAGGGAAGGGGATCCAGAACTCGCTGGAAATTACTGGACTGGGAAAACTGCCCTGCCAGAAGGAGGATGTGTCAATGTAAGTGTTGAGAGGTGCTGGCAAGCTGGAAATCCCCTGCTGATGGCAAAACGGGGCCTGTACTGTCTCTGAGTGTGGGCTCAAGGATATAACACCAATTTTTCATGATGTCTTTCAAGTATTGTGATGCCACAAACCTGCCCTGAACACAGGAATTTCCTCCTGCAGCTCCCTGTTGCATGGAGCCATGCCATGGCACTGACTTGGTTGCTACCAGTGTCACTCTCTGTCCCTCTGGGACATGCAGTCCCTTGGTCGTCATGACCCCCCCCCTTTCTGTGTTTGGTGTTTGCTTGTCCTTCCTTACACCCCATTTTCAGTCAGGGCTTCCCCACGGGTTGGGACAGAGCTGTGGACAGGAACAGGCAGGAATTGCTGTCTTGCAAAAGCAATTTAGCTTACTTGGCTTGTGTACAGTGCTGCTGTCCATGGAGGTTCTGTTCCTGTTATTGCTCCGTAGGGAGGCTGCAAATACAATTCACCTTACAAGATTTACAATCAGGTCGGTATATTTGGCTGGAACACCTTGCTGTATAAATATATTGGCAGAAAAATTAGCAAAGAGCCATTTAACCACCACCAGGGAGGGAGAACCTGTTGTGGAGTAAGGTGTGAGGAGAATCTCAAGGTTTCTCACAGTGTAGAGCAACAGCTGAAGGTGTATGGGGATGGTGAACAGCATTAACACATCTCTGAGCATCTCTCTCTCTTCTAAATGTCATTGACCTTCAGCTCTCAGGTGAAGGCCTCATCCAAACTTTCCAAATTTATTTTGGCCACAGATGGAGCTGGCTGCAGACGCTGCCTGTTTGGGGCTGCCTGGGTCATGTTTGTGCCACTCAGGAGAATAGTGCCTGCAGGCAACTCTGCACGCAGAAAGGCAATACCAGAAAGTTTTTAATGCATTCTGCCTGTCATGTTCTTTTAATGCCGCTGATGAACTGTAAGTGAGGAGAGCTGAGCATCAAGTGACCAGTCAGCACCCTAGAGACCTTCAATAATTATTTTCTGGACACAGAATGAGAAAGTCTTAATTTAAAATACTAATACAGGCTCTTGGCTTCATGCTGGCTGTGGAGTAAAACAGCTTTTGAGGTCTTCTAGAGAAGCAGCAGAAGGACAGAGTCCTGCACAAAATTTTTGTCAGTATTGGCATGTTTCACTCTCCTTCCTCAGCTGTCAGGCTCAGGTCCCCTTTTATGTTAAATTCCTCGTGGGTTTCTCCTGCATTGTGAGTGTTGTGGCAAAAAGACAGGAGCCAAAATCTTGTGTTTTATTCTTTCCAACAAAACCACTGCAGGCCTTTTTAATGTACCTTAAAATAGCAAGCAGGGCACAAGTGCGCTTTTTTCCCCTCTTGATGGATGAAATTTAACTACTGTTCCTTGATTTGTATTACTATCAATGTTACTATCAGTCTTCCCCAATGCTAGAACAGCCTTTGAGTGCCAAATCTCCAGAGAGGAAACTGCTGTCGTGTTTTGATGATGGCAGTGGAAAATTAATATTAAAACAGATTTATTTTTTTTATCTATCTTGGCCAATTTCTGCAGGTTGGCTGTTGAACTAAAGAATTGCTAAGCAGGCGTTTTCCATACAGATAATGAATTTACATTTTATTCCCTAGTTTGTTTTGCCTTTTAAAACAAGTGGTCTAATCCACCTCAGAGCATAGAAAAAAACCATTTAGACTACATGAATTGTGACTGACTTATACAACTTAACTGTTGCTAGCCTATTCTCCTATTTCTCCCTGAAATGCAATATGTTGTTTTAAAGGCCAGCTAAGGTGTTCTAATTTGGATTAATTGATCACTGGGAGACAGTCAGATGTGCAGAAAATTAATTTCAGTTACAGTCACTCATATCCTCTAACACTTTAAATGAAAACATAGTATAACTAATAAATATCTCTCAGCATGGGCATGCTCTCTTTAAAGCCTGATTAATGCTTCCATCCTCAGCATAAAATCCCCACCCTGTTAAGGTGAAGAATTGTTTGTTGATTTAAGCACTTCACCTGCCTGAGCACTTGAGCATATTTCACAAAACATTTGGTGGATGCAGTTTGGTTTTGCTTGGCTAACAAAACATTTCCCCAGCAGCTTTTGTCCATGTCCAGGATGTACCTGTGTCCCCTCCCTGGGGTCCCCATCTGTGCTGTGCCCTGTCTTAGGGGGACTTGCTGTGGTAACTGCTTCCCAGGAGCTGCTGCTCTAGCTCAGCTGTGACTTCCAGCCTTTCACCCATCATCCTGTGTTTAAAACTTTTACACATAGAAAACTGCCTTAATCCCACTAGCACCAAGTTTGTTTTACACTGGCTATGACACTTTTTTCCATAGATCTGTCCCTGGGTTCTGGCTCGTTCCTTTTCTTTCTTGTGTTTTTTAATTTCACCCCCACACACACATTTTCATTTCTGCATTGCTTCTGACAGATTTTGTCTCTGGCACTCAGGCCTTGACTTGCCTCTCATGCAGTGCTTCCTGCAGCCAGGTGCCTCGGAGCAAATTCAGGAGCTGCCTGGCATTCCTTTGCTCCAACTTTGTCCCCTTGCCTTCCAGAGAACCTTGAAAATAATTAAGCAAATCTGTTTACTCGAGCCTTGTGCGGAAGCAGGTAAATTTCAGCCGTAATGAGTAATCATCTCTTGTAGAAACCCTAATCAACAGAATTTTTCTTTATCCTGGTGGAGGATGAGGCGTTTGGCTGGGTAATAAACATAACATTAGTGAGAAATCACTCGCTGGTTATCCCTGTGGGTAATGCATGCAAAAGAAATGAGCTGCACAACAAAATTGCTTCCTGTGCATCATGCAAAGAAAACCCAGGGAAGCAGGGGTGAGATGGGGTTGATGAAGTTTTTTCCCAAAAAACCCTTTTTTCTGGCCTTACGACACGGTTACCCTGAAACCATCAGAACACAGAATTTTCCTTGCACAAGTCCCCTTTGTTTTGTTCTGACAAAAGGAAATTTCTTTTCTTTAGGTGAAACTTGGAACCTGTAACACTCCCAAGCCAAGCTTCTTTGATTTTCAAGGAAAGCAGAAATGGTAAGAGGAAATCCTTGTCATTCCCAGCAATTCTGGCTCTACTTTTTGTTCCATCTTGTCTCATCTGTTGACAAATTATGGACCTAGGGGATGTCAGCTCGGAGAGTTGCCACTGAAATGGCTTTTTTAAAGCCTTTTTTTAAGCAAGGAAATGTTTGCTTTGCCTGATACAGGTGTGAAATACCAGAATCCTTTATTTACTGCCTTCATCCAGAACTGGCATGCAATACAGCAAAAATGTGAAAATAGCTGCAGCTCTGTGAATACAAACTGTGTTCCAGCCTGGATCAGGATCCCCTCTGAAAGATCCTTTCACAACAGAGCTGCACTGACAGTGGCCATTCATGGCCTCAGAGAAAAGTTGACCGTTTCAAGCTGAATGAAAGATGGCTTTGCATGCCCTGAAAGGGTTTTGATGAATCTGTTTGCTGTGTTCCACGGATGTCACTATAAAAACACCTTGTGCTGTCTCTGAGGGGCTCACTGATGGTTTGCTGTTGCTCCTAGGGAGGCTTGGAAAGCCCTGGGAGATACCAGCCCTCACCAAGCTATGCAGGAGTACATTGCTGCAGTGAAAAAACTCGACCCCAGTTGGAATCCACAGGTAGGAAGCGTGGAAATAGCATTTGGAAAACCAACCAGCACTTGTCTTTGTGAAGTTGACAATGGTTCAGCTTCTTACAGGTTTTAATTGCTGCATGGCAAACTTCATTTTGAGCAGATTAAAGTCTAAAATTATTTGTAAAACTCTCCTTTTGTTGTGACTGAAGCATGAAGAACCATCTCTTTCATTCATAATGATCTTCATTACAGCCAGTGCATGCACAGGGTTGGTTTGGCTGTAGTGATCTAATTTATTTTGCTCTTATTGGTTCATGCTGTATTTAGTATGTAGAGATACTTTTTATCCTTTTCTCATCCTTCTCTTTTCAACTACTCTTTAAATGTTGATCAATAGAAAGCAATCTCCATGAAAGTGACATGAACTGAATGATCAATTCTAAAAATGTTTCCTTTTTGTTTCCATGCAGCAAATTACCAAATCTGATTATGATTAGGTACTCCAACATAACAAGTCTGTATCCGTGTGTTATAGGGAGACTGTACTGTCATTTTAATTAATTTGTCTTTCATCTACCAGGTTTATTACTTGACTGAATCCTTAAGGATATCTCCTGTTTATAGACTCACTTTTATATGATTTTTAAAGAGGATTGCTCTTTAGAAAAAATACAGCCTTTGGAAACAGAGTGGAAATATTTCACTAACAGTAAAACGCTGAAGGCATGGTAATTTCTTCTCATGGTAGGAAATTTGTTCTTCTATGCTCCTGTGCTTTGGAAGAAAGATCTTGTGTGGGCACAGTCCTGTGAATTAAGAATTTGATTTTGAGTTATCTTCTGATGCTGTTCCTGAGATTTAAGATTAATTTTTTTTCCTTCACTAGTTCACATTCCATGCCATTCATCGTGTTTTTGCAGCAAAGAAAGGTTGTCATTTGTAAAAATCCTTTTTAATGCCCTTGGAGAAAATAGTTTTATGTGCTGTGCAGTTTGCCAAAGTTGGCTGCTTGCTGGGTAAATTCTTGTCTGGGCTAAAATTCTCATACAGAAATAAAGTAATTTGTAAAAATCTATGTATAACCCTGAATGAAGTGTCAAGTGAAACATGTGAATATTAATTTTAAAATGAAAAAAAAAAAAAATTAAACAAAATACTCAGTGCTTTCATGAAAAAATTGTTCAGTGTGGTGCCAGGTTTAGCTTTTTGGGTATTCCCTTCACTTCACTTGCTGTCAGAGCTGTCAGCTTCAGGTTACAACACTGTCAGCCACGTAAGAGGTGTAATATGTTTTTACAAAACAAATATTTTTAAGAACCCATACAGCAAACACAGAAAGGTTGGCAGCACTGTTCCTGTTCCTCTCCTCTTCCCCTAAGGTATGAGGTTACCTTTAGCAGAAAATGTAATGTAAAAGTCAGCATTGAAATAAAGGTGGCTTTGCTTTCTTCACAAGAATTCACCTGTCTTTCTTATTATATTATCCTTTTAATTCCACTTTTATAGGACCAAAATGCTCTCAGGAATCCTCCCTGATGCATCTCATGCTGCTCTCCTGTTTTTCCTTCTCCCCACCAAATCCATGTTCTGGAGCCACGAGAGGGAGCTCTGTTCTTTAAAATGATGGAGATGGATGTGTCAGGGGATGGAGATAAAATAGCTACTTTAGTCTTCAAGTTTCAAATTGGATTTATAGAAAAGAGCTGTGGGTACATTACAAGGTGCTTCATCACTGTCATTGTGTCTCCTTTATATGCTCATCTGCTGGGTTCCTTCAGATTTTTCTTACTTTCCATAGATTCTGAATGAAATACTCCAAATGCTTGGTTTAAAAGGAGTATAAAGTGCACATTACAAATTTGAAAAGTTTGGCTTTCATATCATTATGGATCATAAATTGTAATTACAGTACAAAAGTGTTCAATTTCTTGTTGTGCATCCTTGTGAATTTTGCTATTTAAAACTTTATCAATGCTCCCAACATACTTTTTCTTCAACCATTCATCTCATCCATTAAAGCTGTTCTTTTGTGTTATTTTAAATCCTCCTCAGTCTGCTGTTTCATATATTTGCAAAAAGGCTTTATTATCTTCATCCTTCAGTAAAATTTTAAGCTTAAAACTGCTTATTTTTTTCATAGGTTCATTTGTTCCTCAGCAAATTTGCTGCCGTTCTGCAGCCTTCAAGCTGTCAGTGTCCTTGTTAATAAACAGAATGAAACTAAATGCAGTATTTCTTCTGCAGTCCAAATAGATCCACTTCTTCATTCCTTTTTCTTGTTTCTCCATTGATTCGTTCTTTCATATTGAAGTTTCTTCATTAGTACACTTCCAGCATCAGATTTACCTGCTTTAATTTATTATCTTTGTTTTGGATCAAAAAAAACCAAAGTAAAAGGGTTCTGATGCAGGAGGTCTGCCCTGAATTTGTGTCCAGATGCAATGAGAACTCTAACAGCAGCCCAGATTTCACCTGCTGCTTCCTACTCCTGCACTGACTTTGGAGTGCCCACACTTCATTAGGAGACAGCTGAATGTAGACAGGCAGCAGCATAGCTGTTCTCTGCTCTCTGAAGTTTGTGTGCCATTTTTGACTGTATCTGCTTGGCTATTTCCAATGTAGTTTAGTTTCTTTTACACCCTTGCTGCCTGCAGGCTGTCTCATAATCCTGCCTAATAGTCTCTTTCAAAGCTTTGTCTAAAACCTGGGAAAAAATTATCATACTGCACTTTTTTTCAGCAATTTTATTTGCTTTAAAATCTTTAAAATTAACAGGTAACCTCGAGGATATTTGAGGTGAGGTCCATTGTCTTTATATCCATGAAGCCACGGGAATCTCAAGGCTGTGTTGGTCTAGAACCAGTAATAACAATTGCTTTTCAGGATGTTCTGGAATTCAGCCCTTCTGTGTGGCATGGTCTTACTATGTGTTGTGGGTTGTTTTTTTCTTTTCCCAAGAACAGCTGTTAGTAGGAGGTCAGGAATATTCTTTTCCGTGCTGTCTCCATTCTCCTCTTCATGCAGTCTTCCTTCTCATCTTCTACCTTTTAGCACATCTTTTGTTTCTTGTGAGTCATTCCTTTCAGTCTGAAGTTCCAGGCAGTGGAAAGGTAATTGCTTGGACCAGCTGAGCTTTATTTGCATATTTCAGAGACATCACCTGTCCTTCAAGTCTATTCATTCTTCCTCCAGAACAGAGAATAATTTATGAAGCCGTTCTTTTGCATTCCCCAGCCTGAAACAGAAACATTTCCTGCCGTCAACACCTCCCACTGCTTTGGGTCCTTTACAAAGGAAGATGTGTCCCTGCTGCTTCTCTTCTATGTTCACCTGTCCTCTTCCTGCTTTACTGGCAGCAAATGACAATTGCTTTTGGTGGCTTTGGCTGGTGTGGGCATGGTGGTGACGCTCACCTGCCCTCTCTGCCAGCCACCACGTACGTGTCCCTCTGGCTCTGCCTTCCCACTGCCCTGATGCTGTCCTGCAGCCTCAGCAGTGGGCTCAGGGATTTGGGGAATGTCACCTTCAGAAGATGGCTGTCACCTTCATGCAGTCACTTGTTGTGCATCGCTGTGTAATTGGGCACTCCAGTACTTGCAGCTTTTCAGAGTCGTAGTGGCTGTTTGCAGTCCCCCACGCATTCCCAAATTCTCATCTCTCCTGTGTATTGGATGTCACAAATCCCCACTGGCTTCAAGTTTTTCAAACCCAAAGGAGCAGAAGCAGGCCAGCACTTCCTTCCTTAGCAGCCTTGAACACGTCCCTTGCACCGAAATCCTGTCGCAGGGGCTGTGGGTGGAGGTGTGACACGGCACTGCAGTGGGGTGGCCGGGAGCTGTTATTGATCCATTCTTGTAACGAGATGGTTATATGGCACAGCTCAAACAATAAAAATAAATAATAAAAAAAGCATCCAGATTTGCTCAGCACATTTAGCCTTCCATTTGCTGATTGCAATTTTGGCATCGCTCAGTTCGAAATATTTCCTTTTCCTATTTCGTATATTGCGTATTTACCAGTTCAAATCTGAACAGCTTGTCACTACTAACTTCAGTGGCATCCTTTCCCAAATACTTACACGCCTCTTCCTATTTGCTTTGACTGCTGAAACTCACAGGAGGACTTAAAGATTTTCTATTTATATATCAAAGTTTAAAAAGTTGGCATTTTAACTTGTTCGACTCGGCTTCACCAATAATGCAGTTAGTAAAATTTCTGCTGTGTAATGAGGAAAGTTGGAGATCAAGAATCTGAAGAGCAGAGACTTCTCTCTGAGGGAAGGAGAGCTCCACTTCAAAGAAAATAGATATTCACCAAACATCTTTTTAGGCTCTTAAAGGTGTGAAGTCCCACTTCTGATGTTTACAGGGGAGAAGGTTGTTTGTGGGTTTTTTAAAGTACTATTCTGTGCCTTGTTTGAATAGGAGAGGATTTAATTCTCTGTAGTCTGGCCCAAATAGTGAATGGGAGTAAAATCTCTGCTGGGTTGGTGTGGGAGCAGCAGGTCATGCCAGGAGAGGACCCTTGGGAGACAAAAGGGCTCATAAAACAGACAACAAACTTCAGAGTGAATAAACCAGCAAATGCACAATTGCTGCAGGCTTGGAGCAGTCCAGTAAGCAGGAAAGCCTTTGGGAATAAAACAAATGGATTTGTCCATTGGGTGTTTTTGCAAGAAGTACTGCAGGGGGCAATATTTGATAAGGTGGGTGGCCAGGTACCCTGTGCCCAGGGCTGGGCTCCATCCCTTCTGATGAAATAACCTTTCTCTGTCACATTTATATGCAATAAGCAAGTTGAAACTTAGATGTGGGAAAGAGAATTTGCAGTTCAGGGGTACAGTGAAAAGCAGGAGAAACAATTCCCAGATTTGCAGACGAGCTGAGGTCTATGTGTGCTTTTGGCAGGCTGCACCAGGTGTTAACTGAATTATTTTAATAATTGATTTAAATTAATGAGCCCCTTTGTATTTAAGTAAGCTCTCCAAGGCAGCTTAGAATCTCTGTAGTCTAGGATCTCCAAGAGAACTGAAAAATTTCTATAATGACTCAAACACAAACTCTGTTTCCAATGACATTAAAAAAAACTTGGAAATCAAAACTTGATTTTTTCTTAAATTTGGATTCATTGCTCAAGTCTGCCCTGTTGATATCTGGAACAAGAAGCTTTGATCTTTTGCAGTTTACAGGTTTTATGTCTGGTCAACTTCTAAGGATTAGATTAGTAGCTGGTAAATGCAGTTTCAGGCTGAAATCTGTGGATTTCTTGGTTAGTTCTGCAGGCCAACAGAATTTCTTCTGGTAATTAAGAGATGCATTAGAAAAACAGTTGTCTGTAAACAAAATGAGTGCACCCATCGTGTTTTCCTGTTTTACCTATCAGTCAAACAGATGTCTCCCTTGATAATCTGGCCCAGCAGCCACTGTTTGTGCTTGGGAAAGAGCAGCAGAGTGGTGTGGGCAGGATTACAAGGGGGATGGGAAGAGCAGGAAGGGAAGGGACCTGTTTGGGTCTCTCTTTGCCTGTCACCAGCAGCAGTGAGCTCAGAGACCTGCTTTGTTTGGGGAAATATCTCGATTTATGGCTTGCTGTGCTGCGAGGTCAAAAACTTTGAAAAATAACGACTTTATTTCTTTTGTAGTATAAAAGCCATTTAATTGCATCGTGTAAAGTGGGCACTAATCAAATTATGGCTGTGCTCCCTAAAGCTTGCTGCCCTGTGCTAATGCAGCACACTGGGAAGAGGAGCTGTGGAGCAGTGCTGCAGGGGCTTTGCTCTGCACATTTCTTTGTATGGATCCTGCTGTGGCACTTGATCCGTAAGGGATTTCATATCTGACTTTTTGTTTGTGGGGTTTTTTTAATCCAAATGTTGTTGATAACAAGAATTTCTAACAAAATATGGAAAACAAAGATCACTGTTTGCTCTAAGTTTTTTTTTTTTGAAAGCTCTTATTTTAGTGGTGAACACAGTGGAAGAAGCATATCACTGAAAGAAGTTGTAAACTCTGATCAAGCTCTTCCCCTTTGAAAACAAAACAGAACAAAGCCAAATCATCAGGCCTGTATTTTTTTTTTTAATTATTATTCTTTTAGCAGAAAACTAAGCACTAGAAATTAGGATTAAAACCAGAAAATTGATCCACCCCAGGCTTCTGGCTTTGGGGCGTGTAGGACTACAGTGTCCTCTGGTTTTAGACAAACTGCTGAGTTGTTCTTTTTGAATTGGGGTATGTAATAGTTTTTGAGGGGTTTATATCCTGAGAAGGTTTAGATGTTAACACACAGAGGGATCCTTCTGCCATGCTGCCTTTTGCCAGATGTATGAGGGACAATCTCTAGCATGCAAGTGGGGTTAGTGGAGGAAGCAGTTATTTACGTGCATGGCTCACAAAACCTTGCAGTTTGTGTACACTTTCCTCCTACTTGTGAGACTAGAGGTCTCACACCTTATTTTATCCAAGTTGGGAAAAAAGCACTTTGTTATCTGCGCGATTAGACTTTAAGTGCTTTGCTTTTGGAGTGTGCTTTCAGAACCAATTTTTCTTATTAGCAATGGGATGTTTTGTAGCTCCTGTTGTGTCAGAAACTAAAATGCCACACTACAAACAGGAACTGAATTTCCCCATTCTTCCACAATAAAGGTAGGTAGTGCTGTTTTGCTGCATCTTCTCACGAGGAGTGTGTGCTGATGCTTAAGTCCCTGATACAGATCCTACTCACAAACAAAGCTGACCACAGGTAATTTGCTGCATTTCTGTCCCTTCTTTGCAAGTGACTCACCTGCCAGGCATTGGGGTGCTGTGCTGGTGGAGCTGAGATTTTGCTTGTGGACAAGTTTGATCAATCACAGGGGTTTTTATCTCCTGCAGTCTTTTATAGTAAAGCACAAAACAAAATGCCAGACCCAGACTGTTGTTTGGAATTGTGGCTCTGGCAAGCTGTGCAGAAGTGAAGAAGTTAAAATGAACAAGCATCTCATACTAGAAATATAAACAGCTGGAATATGTGTCAGCCTCCTCCCCCCTGGGAGTGTGTTGGATTGTTCTCTTTGATTTTACATCTCCGCAGAAATTTATGGTCTCGGCTCCTTTTATTTATGACATTCTGATCCTCGACCAAGCGATTGATTGAAATACAACAGTGCCAAGCTGCAAGTCTGTATTTCAGAGAGGCTGAAGTTCAGGAGGCAAAGCAGCAATGCAGTCATGGATTGAAGGCTGCACTGGAATCCTGTAACAGAGGTTGCCCACATTTCTATGCCCCTAAGCTTCTTCAAAGGAGAGAATTATCATGACAAGGGTTATGCCTCTTCTCTGTCCCTCTTTTTAGGCTGCCTGTTCTTGCTGAAAGCATACTGCATGTTAAATATGCAATCTTACCAGCCCTCTAAGGGCTAACTTTGGCTTGAAGAGATGCTAGTCCTCATTTTTCCAGCTCAGATCTAGCAGTGTTGATGCACTCTTTTGTTAGTGGCTGTGAGTAGCATAACATATTCTCTTGCAGCTACTTGGATGTAACAGTAGTGGGTTTTGAGAATTCCAACCAAGAAATTGGGGGGGGGGGGGGGTGTCACCATTAGTGATTTTGGTTGAATATTAATATTAAATTTTTTTGTTTTGAATGTTTTGAATAAATCACAGAATTAATTTTCACCATCTTGCACTGATTACAGAAATATTATAGAATATACTATTTGGGATGTATTCAGAAAAAAAAGGAATAATCAGAGGCATAGCTCTGCCTTGCTGAGTGTGCTGCTGCAGCAAAGTGATGCGTGTGGCATCCCAGCATCATGATTCCTGGCTTGCAGGTGGATGAAGGCACTGCATGCTAGCCAGATACACCAGAGGCAATTGGAAAAAAAGAGCAAGCAAATTTATATATATATTCTCAAACTAGTGGCATTCAGTGATAACAAGATGTAACAGAGTGAGACAAAACACTTTACTGTGTAACTTTCTGTGCAGCAAGGGATTTGTTGCTGTTTTGTTATCCCTGTAATAATTGTTACTTGTCCAGAAGTAACAGGTTCTGCTGTCTGCCTGCAGTCCCACAGCACCTGGTTCTTCTGTGATCCCATGGCTGTGGGATTGGAAGCACGGGATGCAGATGGGCTCTGGGACCTTAAAACTTCACTTGAGCAATCGCTGTCCTAGCTGAGAAAGCATCTCAGTGTCAGGGACCTGATTACCAGATCAGGTGTCAGTTGCTGCAGATCCTCTGCTGAAGGTTGTTGCTTCTGTGGCTGAGTTGACAAAAAGTGGTTAAATACTGGTATTTCCACAGATCGTGGCTTAAACTGAGATGGCAGGGTTGAATTTGTTAAAATTTCAGACTAGAAGCTGAAATTACCGAGATGCAACCAGAGGTGCCCTCTGTCATTTCTGCCTTGAGGTGGCAGTTTCTGGCAAGGCAAGGAAAGTGTGTGAATGCCAAATGCAGTTTTTATTTGTTGCAGATTTTAGCAGCAATGCTGCTGCTCCTCAGCCACAAAAATGTGAGTGACAAAAGCATTGAAAATTTGATTTTTTGAAGTAGCTGTGCGAGGCTGGAAGCAGGAAAGAGCAGTGTTGTGACACGAGAAGTGACTCCACCAGCCATCAAAACTTTCCTGTGAGGTTCATTTCTGTACTGAAAACTCCTCTGGCGAAAACAAATCCGTGCATGATGCTTTTGGTAGTGCTGACATGACAAAACTGGGGGCTGGGAAAGCTGCAGGATGGGCTGGCAGAGGAGAGGTGTTGAACCAAGCAGGAGGCTGCCATGGGCAGTTCAGGAGCTTGGGCAGAGAGCAGAGCCTCTGGTGGAACAGGAGGTTTGGAAGGGGAGGAAAAACAAATAGGAAATTGCAAGGTAAGATGAGGAGGACCAGGAGGGCAAGATCTGCTTTCTCTGCCTAGTTTTAGCTGGGGTTGGAACTAGGTGACCTTTAAGGTGCTTTCCTACTCAAACCATTCTGTGGTTCTGCGATGATTCCAACTTCCCAGGTCACTTCCTGAGCAGGAGGGAGCCTTCCTGACACCCATGGATCCCAAAGTTTCCCCAGAGTGCCCAGAAACATGGAAAATCCTGGGTCTTGGGACAGCCAAGTGAGGTGGTGAGTGAGGGTGGGGGGAGCAGGGACTGACTCCTCTGCTTGTGGCACTTGATGGCCATTCTAGAGGGGGACTTTGACTTGCTCTGCTGCTCTCTTGCTTGCTCTGCTCCTGGAACTCCTGCTCCTGTTTTGGCCAGCAAACCACCAGGCTGGGCAGGCAGCTTTACTGTTTTAAACTGGGAAGGACTCAACCTCTAATTACAAAAAAAAAATTGATTTTTCCAAGTAATTGAAGCTGTTGCAAGACTCTCAGCTTGGTGTATCAGAGGCTTTTAAAAAATTCAGGAATCTGGGTAGAAATTGCAGGTTTATCTTACCATGGAATATGTAATATATTGATGTTTAGGTGTGGAGCTGTAGACGTTTACTTGAAAGTTTTCAAACACAGGAGAGGTCTGTGTCCCTGCTGCTTTACATGGCAGGGCAAAGGCTGGTTTACAAGAAAGAGTATGTTAATTAAGAATAGCATATGCTTTTGGGTAGAACAAACCAGCTGTAATTTTTTTGTGTCCAACGTAAGCTATAGCATAAGTAAGCTGTTTCTTTTGTGAAAAGACTGTTTTTTGAATTAGAAAAAGGTTAAGTGGTTATGTTTAGCTTGCTCTTTACAGGAGATATCAAGGAAGTATTTACTGAGTGTAATTACTGGAGATTAAGATTTTGTTTGGATGTTAACTAACAGATTGGTTAATGTCATGTAAACGCTATTTGTCTCTTAGATTGGAAAAAGTTTTCCTTTAAAAGGGCAGCTATTGTCTCCTACTTTGATGCTTGGACACTATTGTTCCAAATTACTCCTCTTTTAAGGAAAGGTGGCACTCCTCAAACATCTCTGGAGCATCCTGTAGGTATTTTGAGCTGAGCTAACCTACACAAGGCAGGGAAAGGCTCAGGCACAGCCTCAGTGCTCAGCACTAAGGGCTGCTCCACAGGCAGCTGCTTCCAGATCCTGCATCCCTCTGGCTGAGCCTGCCAAGGGTTGCACTGGACATTTGGAAATCTCCTTGTTCCTGCTTGGGCCCAGTGAAGATCTCTTCATTCTGCCATTTCTGTGCCTGCAGACCTCATAAATCCACCCTCTGCCTTCACAACCGAGATGTGCTGTGGGAAATGTCCATGGCACGGGTCTAGCAGCCTCAGAGCTGTTCCTTTTGCTAGTGGGGATGTTGGCCTCTGCAGTGATGTCTGGCCCAGTGTCACTCCAGAAAGCAGAGGATGGCTGCTGATGTCCTTTATTTACCAAAAGTTAGGGTTGCCTTCAGTTTTCAGGCTTCAGAGTACCTGTTTCATCCCAAGCCATGGAGTTATTCAGTATTTCCAGCTTGGCTCAGAATATATTTCTTGCTCCTACAAATGTCTGTGTAAATCTCCATAAATATCTTGTATTAGATTGACAAAACCCCCCAACAATTGCAGTACAGGCTTGTGTTTGTGTTTGGTCCCCTCTGCTTGGACATTCATGGATTTTCATACAGGTGATGGGACAGAAGGAATTGATTGCTCCAGGACTGACCTGGTTTCCTTAATGCTGGCAGGGTCAACACCCCTCACTTCACCCTTTGGGCTGCAGGCACTGGGAATATGCAAGTTTCAGCATAGTCCATGAAAAGAATGTCAGGAAAGGAGCCTGCTGGTGGTCTTGTGCTTGCCACCTCCATGTCTGCTTTTCCTTTTAAAAAAATGCTCCACAGACCAAAAACTGTGGGAAGCCACTGCTTTAGGGCTTTTTTTGAGCGTAGTATTTCCTTCCACGCATACACTAAAATGTGTACAGTGAGTCATGAAATCACAGCTCCTGGTAAGCATAAGACCTGCTCAAAATTATGTTACACATTTTACATTTATTTCCCTTCTCCTGACTGTCTTTACTACTAATTTCCAACAGTGATTATGGTGCAGTTACTAATTAAGTCGTTATAGTTAAATGAGTAATCTGCAAAGCTTTGCTTTAGATCAGAGCACTGTTTAATTATGACATTACTTATAGTATGTCGGTTTTTATTTTTTTGACTGTAATCTGGAAAATATTTTCCCTGTCTTAAATTGTGTTTCTTAAAGGGAAATTCTGTGATGAGACTTAAAAGAACTGGAAAGATTTACGTCGACATTATGAGAATATTAACTAAATATTTAAATATTATTAACGAAATATTTAATGTCTTGGAATATTAACTTCAATATTTAAAACAAACAAAAAAAAAACCCACCTGGACCCCACGTTATCCTGCAGAGTGCTGGCATTTTTCACGGGCAGTTTGCTCAGATTGTTCAGATCCTCAGTGGGCTCTTGAAAAGGCTCCAGGTGCTGAGTCATGTGCTGCTGGGAGCCAAGAAGGACTGTTGAGCGAGGAATATTAAAATAGTCTGTTTATGACAGTCATTAATAGGGCTGGTGTGGAGGGTACGGCAGCCTCCTGTGAAAGGTGGCTTTGCAGAGGCTCAGCCAGGAGGGATTTGTATCTTATTTGGGTGTTACTGCCTTACAGTGGTCAGTAAAGAGAGTGAGAAACGCTGAGCTCATGTCTTAGTCAGGAAGGAAGCATTTGATGAATTTAAACAATGTCAACGCCCAATTTTATAAGTGGTTAAAGATATATTTCCTGTGATCTTTCCTGTTAAAGATCTATTTCATCACCTCCAAAGGGTTAATATTTCCCTTCGCTCCCGCTGCAGGTAGCGCGAAGTTCAGCCGAGCTGTAAAGTCAGAAGGATACAGGTGGAAAATACCTTTGGAAGAGAACATTGTTTGTCCTCATTTCACGCCTCATTAGCCGCGCTGCCGGAGGAGCTCCCGCTTTGTTCCGGGGTCAGGAGCCTCCCGCATTGCTACGGGGACAAGGGACATCTCCTCCCCATCCAGGGCTCTCATCTTCGGACCACCTGCGTTTGGGGTGGAGAGCACCCTCCTCCCCTCGGCTCTCCTGGCACTGGCCTTAACTAGCAAAGGAAAAGACGGCGGCAATTATGGCACACACAATTAACGAGCTTCTAATCTCCAGCCTTGTGTGTAATTGCTGCTGTCAAATACAATTAGTCTCTGCCCAAGTTCCCTTCCCAGGGGGATGGCCAGGCCGTGGCACACAGGGAGAGGAGGGGGTGAGTGTCTGAAACTTTAGGAGAGTTTGCATTTTCTTGTTGTCTCCCCAATAATCTTCACTCCTCAAATAGAGAAATGTTAATCCAAATCATTAGGGGAACAGCAGAGCAGATCCGCTCTTGAGTCTGAAGTGTCTTCTGTAAAATTTCTCACCTGAGACTATACCAGTTTAATTACAAATCAATATCAGCACATATCAGGGATTTACTTGTAGTTTCCTGTGAGCCTGACAGGGCTCTAGCACATCACCTGTCCTGCCATAACAGACTGGATTTGTTACACCTCCCAGGTGTAGTTTGGGCAGCTGGGACATGGGCCAGGGTTTCTCCTACACCTGCCAAGCAGACCTCTATGAACATCCAGCAATTGCAGCTCCTCCAGGCTTGGTGGCTCAGGACCCCTTGGTTGCACTTCCGAGCCTTGCAGCACTTTGAAAGGCCATGACAGATTTTGTGGCTTCTTTGGTGGCTGCTGAAGGCTACCACATTCCTGCCAAGGAGAGTGCTGCAGTGTGTGCACCTTGCAGACAGGTACAGAGCAAGGTGAGGTGTGCCTGTCCCCAGGGCTGGGTTCTGTGCCTGACCTTGCAGGAAGGCCAGGGAATGTGCCAGACTGACACCTGCACTGGAGGAGCAGGTGAGCTGGAGAAAGGTGAGTTGTGCAGCACAAATGGAGATTGGAATCTGCACTATGCATTTGCTGCTGCAGAAATGCTTGAGAAGCTTTGACTGGAGTAATTTTGTTAGGAGTATTCCTGGTCTGCATCCCACAAAGCTGGATACAGCTGCTGCTCTGGCTCAAGCTGCATCAGGCTCGAAGGAAGAGGAAAATAATACAACAAGTAGTGCAAACTTCTTCCATGTGGTGTGGTGGCTCAGGTATGAGATCCTGATGCATCACTCTCATTTAAGTTGTCTCACTTTTCTGTTCCCATGGTGCAGAAAAACCTCAGTCTTGACCATTTTAAGGCATTAGCCAGGGTAACTGAAGATAAGTATTTTGAAGAGATGAACCTTTTTTGCTGATGTCTTTCTCTTCTTCTTAAATATGTATTTATGAGAAGTTATTTAAAGATTTTGGATGTGGAGAAAAGGCATAGCGAGATGTGTGGGGATTGGGGGGATGATAGATGAGCAGTGCAACACGGCCACCTGCCTTGTCAAATAGCTATTGCTGTTTTTGCTGGGTGTCTGGGCATGCAAAACCAGCCAGGCAGAGTTCCCATGTTGTTCTGGATAAAACTGGGATGCCCTACGTTTAACCCATGCCTGGGATCTAGCTCTTCTGTTAACTCGAAATTATGGTCTTTCATTAGGCTTTACTGAAACTTGTGCTGTTCCTGCCGTTTTGTAGTATTTCTGTAGGACTTCTCTTTACCTTCTGTCAGAATTAGGAGTCCCTTGCCCTGCATGTAAATAGCTGTGTCCCATTCCGTCCCAACTAATCACTGAGAGTGAGTTAATTTGCATCTCTATAGCTACTTCTGGCTCTCGAGCTTGAAGTGGGTCATTGGGAGGACCCATGAATTTGTCTTGTTAAATCTGTTGTAGCCCTTTTTGTGTAGATTGGAACAAAACTTGGTTGTGGAAATGAAAAACAATCCATCCCGGTCCTGTCTTCAGGGATAGGGCAAGAGAGTGATCCACCAAACCAACCCTCATCAGGAAACTACTGCTCCTCCTCCTAAATGATAATTTTCTTCCCACTCCCCAAAAATGCCAAAGGAAAAATGGATCATTATTGCAATCATGGGAGAGTTTTGTGACAAAACCCTTGCAAAGAAAATGTTTGTCTCTAATTGTTTTGCATTTCCATAATGCTTAGTATGATACAACCATCTTCTTTTTCTCCTTTATTTTTCAATCATGATTAGGCTTTAATGTTGTTAAAGCTTATAAGTGATTTTGAGCCACTGTCTTGTTGAAGAGAAGATGGAGCTGAAATTTTCAGTGAGGCATTGGACAGGGTTTTTAATGTGTCTGTCATTATATGTTAACCTCTGAACTGGGACACGACGTCTGTTTTATGGCTGACAACAATTTAAAAGTATACATCTTGACATGGTGGATAAAGGAAGAAGGGGGGGGTGGAGAAGAAAAAAAGAATTAATGATGTTAGCAAATATTAGTCCCTGTATTTCCATTTTGCTCTGAAAGTGGTTGTCAGGCTTTGAGGCTGCCTGGAGCAGCATTGCCAGTGACAGCCAGCCGGGATGCCATTGTCCCTTGGATCGAGCTGGGCTGTTACTGACAAAGCCAGTGCACTGAGGCAGGGACAGGGATGCTCCACTGTCTGTTCTGGAGGAGTGTGGCTTTTCTCCTGGCATTCCTGGTGACATTTGAGAAGAGTAGTTCTGGGCTTAGTGGAGCTCTCTGTGCCAGTCCCTGAGCCCATCTGGAGTCAGGGGGGTTGAAGGTGTCTCTTCAGGAGTACGTTTGCTGCATACTGAAGCCCAGATTTGCCTGTGATTTATGCTGGTTTTGGCCAGCCAGACCCACCCACCACAGCTAACTGTCACAGGAGCAGTGACTTTGACATCAGCCTTAATTGTGCACCAGCCACAAAGAATCAGTGGGCAAGGGGAAAACATGAGAAATTTCACTGTTTAAGGCATGTCTTACACTTCTCTATCATCTTTTCCCCTGAGCTTTGGCACACAAGTGCAATTCTCCAAGGTGTCTTCACATGCTGTCACAAATTCCTCGTTATTCCCACAGTTTTAAACTGGCATGGAGCAATGTCCTCATGGAGTCCACAGCAATTTTGCCATTCCTAGAGCACCTCTCCTGCATGGTCCACCTGTGGATGCTACTGCTGTCATCTCCCTTGGTTCAGGTTCCAGATTATGGAAGCCCTGGATCCTGCTATTCCTTAACTATTATTAGTTACATGTGCCTCTGCAGTGCTTCTGGACAGTGCTGCCAGCAGTGAAAGAAATTGAGCTGGCTTAATTGAGAGCCACATAGTTAATTATTAGTGCCGTTTTAACGGAGGAGACAGGAAATTTGCAGTGTCAGTTTTTAATTTCATTGTGGTTTGTGGGAAAACGTGACTTTAAACTCATGAGTCATTACCTGCATATAAGTAGCCCTAAAAGCTCTCTTTTGCTGTAAAAATTTCAAAATATTTAAGAAAGAAAAGGGCATCTGTGTGCTATTGATCCCTTCAGGATGAGCAAGAAATAAAAACACCAGTTGTCAGTGCTATCAGTAGCTGTGACGTGATTTGGAGGGAACTGCTGCTCCTTGCTCCACTTTTTGTGTCACCGAGTTTGGAACATCGTGCTCAGATATTGTATGGAAGTTCTGGCAGGCTGGGCTGCAAGGATTTTGGAAGTGGGAAATGGATAGGCAGGTTGTCAAAGTCAGCTGGAAAGAAACCAGTTTGTGTCTGCATCAAAAGAAACCAGTTTGTGCTGCAGCAGAGTTAACTTTTTTGGGAAGCTTGGGCACATTCCCCTTTGAAAGCCCAGTGAGGATGAATGGTGGAGCCTTGTCTTTGTTTTCATGTCTAAATACTGAGAAAACAGAATATTTTCCTGCGCCTGCTTCATAAACTTGTTCTACATATCAAGGACTGTGATGGAATAAGCTTGCTTCAACATTCATAAATTGAATCTTGAATTACCTATTTCTGTGTGAAAGATATGAGATAAAAGCTATTTGGACAAAGTAACTTGTATATGGATTAAAAACTAGAAAATTTTTGCCTGAGTGTTTCTTTCCCAAGAAAGCCTTTATCACTAAGTTTCCTGATGACCTTATGTACTTAATCAATGTGATTAATCTTTGGTAGAAATGCATTCATTGTGCAAAGAAGGTGAGCTTAATCTTAGAAATCTTTTTTTTTTTGTTTTCTTTGGGGTTTTTTTTAAGAATTTCTGCGTCTAGAAAGATTAAATTTATTTTTTCAAATGTTTTTTCTGACTTGGAAAAAAAGCAACAACCAAGAACTAGAGTGGCCAGAAATAAAATAATATAGATTTAAAATTTTGTGCAATTTCTGACACTGATTGAATGCCCATCATCCCTCTGTGTCAAACAGGATAGACTAGTAGTGAGTATAGCTTCATTGTATAGGAATAACTCTTCTGTGCACTTTCAGGTGATCCGAAATTAATTTTATTTTATTAATGGAATCTAAGTAATTGATGGACAGTAAGGTTCTCTGCTAAATAATTTTTTAAGAGGGGCACTGCACTGTAAAGACTTTGAAGCCCTTTCCCTTGAAAAAGGAGAACTTCATGTCACTTTCTGCTCTAAATTAGAGAGAGCCTACTTGCCATGGAATGGTCTTCAAAGCCAATTTCCTTTCCATGTGTTCTTATCAAGTTTATCTGTGATATCTGCAAACCTAATGTTATGGCTTTGGGCTGGTACAGGAGAACTGAAAGGTGGAACTGGTTGGCTCAGGCTGGGCAGAATGTGAAAGTGAATGTATTATAGGGAGCTAATATATTGATTTAAAACAAAAGCAACCTGAGGAGCAGGAAGAAAGACAAATGTAAGTATGTTTTATTAAAAAGAAACCCCACAACATCTTTCTAGGTAGAATTCTGATGGGACAGCAATGCTTTTGGGTGGAATTAAGCTGATGAGAGGGATGGAGCACCTCTGCTATGAGGAAAGGCTGCGAGAACTGGGATTGTTCAGTGGACAAGACAAGGCTTTGGGGTGATCTAATTGTGCCCTTCCAGCACCTGAAGGGAACCCACAAGAAAGATGCAGAAAGACTATTTACAATAGCTGGAGTGACAGGACAAGGGGAATTACTTCAAATTGAAAGAGAGTCGGCTGAGATTAGATATCATTAAAAAATTCTCCCCTCTGAGGGTGGGGAGGGCCTGACACAGGTTGCCCAGAGAAGCTGTGGCTGTCCCTGGATCCCTGGGAGTGTTCCAGGCCAGGCTGCATGGGGCTTGGAGCAGCCTGGTCCAGTAAAAGGTGTCCCTGTCATGGCAGGAGAGTGAAACTAGATGATTTTCAAGGTCTCTTCTAACCAAAATCATTCTAGGTTTCTGTGGTTCTGTGTATTGCAGCTACAGAGAAGCTGCAAGAGGCTGGGAGTTTGCTGCTGATCTTTTTCACCCTAGGTGTGACACTCTGCCATCCCAGAAAGCCTCAGACCTGTTCACTGGCAGCAGCAAGTTGCAATGGATGGGCTGGTTTTGTAAGGAATTGCTGCTGCAAATTCCAAACCAGTTCTGGCTGCTTATCTGAAAACCAAAATACTTAATGCTATGGAAGAGTTGGGGTTTCTGGTTCCCTGCACCCCCTAATTGGGTCAGGCTTTCAGACAGCAGGCACTTACCCCTGCTGAAAGTCTGGCATCAATGTAAAGTCAGGCAATTGAAGAGGCCAGGCTGCAGGATGGTTTTTTGAAAAGGTAGGCCTGGGGCTCCATATCGATCAATCATTATTCTAATTGTTCATTTCTATTATGGTGGGAATCATTCAGAATCCTAGAGTTCCTGGGAGTAAATCATTTGGAAATGCTGCCCATTATAAAATTTAATTTTAAATCTATATTAAATAGATTTATAAAGGCAAGCTTTGCAATCTAGTAACAGAATATTATGCTGCCTCACAGCGGCTCAGCTTTTGGGTCCTGAGGGGCCAGGGCTGGGAATGAGAGTTGGGAATATGGTGGGAGCCAGGATGCTGGACCAATCTTTCTTTTTCTTTCAGACACCAGAGAAGAGGGGGAAGGAAAGCAAAACTGTGTTTGGAGGCCCAGTCATCAGCTCATTATATCAAGAAGAAGAAATAATCAGGTGATTATCTGTGCTGGAATTCAGATAAAAACTGTGTTTTTCTAATGTCATTTTTTTAAGGTTTTTTTTTTAATATTGCACAAGTGTGGGGGCAACTACAACAGGATAATAAATGACAGGAAAGAACTTTTCAGGTCCATAATCATTTAAATCAATATCTGCCTGTATCATTGCCAGGTAGTAACCTTTCCCTAGCACAAGATGTGGGGGAAGGGTAAGGCTTCCCATTTTTCAGTTATATGGCTTAAAAAAAAAAGGTAATATTGGATATTTTTAATAGAAAGCTATTCAGGCACTACCTTTTTCAAACAGTTATTTCTTTACCAATACATTCATTAGGGACTGTTCAGTGAAGGCTTTAGTGTTGGACAATGTTTGCCTTCAGGGACAGTTTGTGCCTTATATCAAATTAATTTTTTTCCAGGCTCTGCAGTTAGAAAAGCCAGCTCTGCATTTACTGAACTAGAGTGGCTGCTACTTAAAAGTGTCAAGGTACAAGTAACAAGTGACATTAGCTACTGAATAAGGACACCTGGATGATTTTCATTTGGTTTATTTTATTTTGCTGTTCCAGTCTACTAATTATGAGTATAATAAATATACCAATACCTAAATGATTTTGTGGAGGAAATTTTAGTATCATATTTTTAGTTAAAATAAACAGCCAGAGAAGACTAAAATTTTGACAGTGTTTCCCATCATGTAGTCACTCATTTACGTGTGTATGATCCCGTTTTTTAATGAATGTCTTGCATCTTTTTACATCCAGGAAATGTAAACACTGATTTCTCAACATGCAGTCTCCAGCTGAGAACTTACCTAAAGAGTTAAAACTCTAGCACAGCATTTCTTTGACTTGTTGTCACAAACCAACCAACAGAAATGTTGATCAGGTGGCTCCAAACCCTTTGCAAAGGGCTCAGGTAGGAATGGAGACAGCTGCTGTGAGCAGGCAGGGTGGCAGCTGTGTGCCTTGGCAGTAATGCAGGCATTTCCCTGGGGATTGCAATCCACTGTGGAGTGGAGTGGAGGGGAATATTTGGCCAGGAATAGCTTCCTTCCCTTGCACGGAGAGCCAGCACATCTTTGACTTGCCCTGGCCCTTGAGTAGAGGTGGTCAGGTGTGACCTTGGTTGAATACACTGAGGAATGGCACTGCTGCTGGCCACCAGCTCTTTTTTTGTCCCTGCTCCATCAGTGCAGGTCTCAGCCAATATCCTTGATCTCACAGTTTGTGGTTTAAATCCTGTTCAGGCTCTCCTTTTAGGGGTAGAGCAAATCCCTACGGTGCTGAAAGAGTCTTGGTTATCCCAAGTGCTGCCTATGCCCTTTCTTGGGTTTGAAATACAGAATAATGTACAGAAAAACAGAGTTTGCACTGGTTGACTTGACCAGCCTAAATCTTTTCATGTGTTTGTTCTTATTTCCAAGAGTACAGCTGCAAATACATTTTTCCAAACATACCATGAGGAACATAGGTGCTGTTTGTTTAGCACAGCACAGCTGTCCTTGCAAATGAGGCTTTAGGCGGGTGCAGACTCCCACACATCTGGAGTAGGGTGGTTCTGCTGAAATTTGTTGAAGTGTCCTGACTGTGCTGGCAGAGTGGAAACTCATGTAGTCTGTCAGCTCAATTTGACTGCCAGGCATCAGTGTCTTCCTTGCACCACAGGAATGGGCAAGTGTCACCATCATCTATCCACAGAGCTGGACAGCTTCACATTTCCTGGTTCTTTTGTTTACTGTTCATTCTCTTCCTGGAACAGGGAATAAACATGCAAGTATAGGCACAACTCTAGTGTGATAATTCCACTCATAAAAGCATAGCCTTAAACAGCAAAATTGCTCTGGTACCAAACCTGCAAGCAGATAAACCAAAGAGGTTTGGTGTCCAGGTTTGTCTAGAGCAGGTATTGGTTCCATAGCTGTACCTGAGGAGGGTGACTTTTGTGAGGCTGTGAGTGGTTACTTAGAAAAACATAAGCTTAGCATTTAGTAATACTTCATAAAACAGAATGTTATCATTAAAAAAATAAGGCATTTTCTGTAGAGGAAGAAGATGAAACATTTTAAGGGGAAAGAAAACTGATTAGTTTGATCCAAGATAAACTTTAACACGTTGATAGCTCTGTTAACACATTGATAGCTCTGGGTAAATCCAGTATTGTCAGTTCAGTGGGTATATGTGTGCTCCCTCAAAACCTCCTGTCTGAGAAAAGAAACTTTGGTGCAGACTCTTTTATTGACAAATTTGAATAGAAATTAAACCACTTCAGTTTTATTCCCAGAGCTGTTAATAGCATTAACTATTTTCTTGTTAGAGGATCACTAAAGAAGCCCAGAATAACTAAGAAAACCCCCTTGTTTTGTGTACTAAAAGCTAAAACTCGACTGCTGATCAGCCCTGAGTCCTGACAGACTGCTAGAAGCAATTTCTCAGCAGGTATTACTCTGCCAAACACAGCCTACCGTGTGCCCTTTAGGATTCTGCTGATCCAAAGGCAGGAAAAGGCTGTTGATTTATCTGGAGCCACGACCTCTGCATGCACCAGGAGAGAGACAAGAATGCAGGTGCAGAGAGTTTTGAAGGGTCACCTAAGCAGGTTCACTTGTTTTATTCTTTACCAGAACATTCTGAACAGTTTATCAAACAATTAAAGCCCTCCAAGCTGTTGCTGTGTAATATGAAGTGGAAAGAAATAGAATAGAATGTTTTAAATAGAATATATTTTAAATAGAATAAACCCCTAGTTTGCCATCAGCAGTACTTAGCCACAAAGCAGCAGTGCCATTGATTTCAAATGAGTGTCTAAAATGATTCCTAAATAACACTTACATTCCTTTTATGGAATGAAATGCTTGGGGTTTAGGATGCAGATCTAAATGATGGACAGAGTGAAGTTTACCATACCCTGTCCTAAAGTGGATCAGCAGTAGGAGGAACTCCAGTGGTGCCAGGGCCACTTTTTCCTTATCACTAATTATCTCAAATGTTTCTAATTGAGAACAAGATAGAAAAATAGTCAGTCTGGCTCACAGTACATTGCACTGATTCCAAATAAATTCAAGACCATCCACAGAAACAGGTTATACCGATCTAATTGAATCAATTTAGAGAGAGATTCGGGTAAATCAGTGCAATTTGTGTGTTCATAGATCAGCCCTCAAATCAGGAGAAGGTCTCTTGAGCTAATGAGGCTTAGCAGTTATTTACTTTGGGGTACTGGGCACTGGTCATCAATTAGGAGTCATTAATAAACCCTGGCAATAAAGAGCTCAAGTACCCCCAGTGAGTAATGGGGAGCAGTTGCAGGATGTATTAGCATAGTGCTCTGCCTCTGGGTTTCTCTGCAAATCACTTATCTCCCCTCAGGCATTGCATAAAACTCCTGGATGCTGGTGACTGATGATGGGACTTGGAGGTTCCCTTGGAAGGAAAAATTTAGAAATTATCAGTGATTTCAGGCTGGGTATAGTGGTGGTTTGGGTTTTTTTACTGCTATGTAAAGCTTTATGTCCCTTTTCTGGTTTTATTACCAGAACAAAGCAGTAGTAGTGGAGCTCTTTCATGGTCAAAGCACTCTAATTGGAATTTCACAAACCTGGGAAATGACCAGTGATCTGAGGTTGACTCATGTGTTACCAGTATAAATCTCATCCAAGACACAATCTGAGAGATACGCCAAAAATACCACAGCCTTGGAAATCCAGCTTTATTTTTCAGTATTTTTTTTTAGCCGGGGCAAGGAGTAGACAGTTTGTAAGTGTTTTCAGGAAACAAACACATTGATTTGGCAGGTGGAGAATGAGGAATAACATTGCCAAATGTCCGTGTCCCTTTCCACTTCCACTGGAGGAGCCCTCCTGCACTCTGCCATGAGCTGCTTCCTGAGGGCTTTGGCATGCCAGGATGGGAATGACATCTGCCAGTCAGCACAGAGGCCTCCTTGAGCTGTGTTTTATTTCTTCCATCCAGAGGGATGCTGAAGAAGCTCTTTTTGGTCAAAATACCGCTCTTCCCCAGACATTTGGGAGCAACCCCAATCACGAGTGGGGCAACCATTTAGGACGTGGGTGCGGAGCGGGCACCCCTGGTGTGCAGGACCTGCCTGATGCTGTGCAATCCATCAGAATTGTATTAATCCCACTAACGCAGCCACCATCTGGTCCCGCTGCCGGGCCGGCTCGTGTGAGCCCCCGTGATGGATGGCCTTGGGAATTGATTAGTTGTTGTGCGAGACAAATGAACTATTTTGGCAGAAAATACCAGAGGTCGCTGCATGTGGTCAGGCACAAAGGCTGCTGAATTTTAAAGAGCTGCTTCCAGCATCCGTTGCAAGGATGCTGCTTCAGAGCAGCGATGGCTTTTGGGATGAGCCCAGTGCTCCAGTGCACGGTTGGGGTTTTGTTCTCTCCCTCCAGTCCTACTTTTGGGAGCACCAGCGCTGGAAATGAATGTAAAGCTGCAGAGATATGTGGCATCTGTGTTGGGAGTTATGGGCTGGTGGTGTGTGTGGGTGGCTGTGCCACAGATGTGTCACTGATAGCTGTGCAATCCCTGTGGAAGAGCTTTCCTGGTTCTGTGGATCCCATGATGTGCTCAAGCAAAACACCTGTGGGTCCTGGCAGATGGGACTTGGGGTTTTTCAGGTCAGTGTTGCTTAGAAAGGGTTGCTGTCATGGTGATGTTCAGCTGACCAATCTTTTGACTTCAAGATGATTGCCAAGTTTATTGCTTCCCCCCTTTTTACTGTCCCCGGAGCAATGACCTTTGGGGCTTTGCTTTGTTGTGCAAAGGGCTCAGGCCTGCCTTCCCCTTGGAGAGCACATCCTTCTGTGGTGGCTCCCACTCGGCGTTTTCCCGGCTGCCTCCTCTGCGGTTCCACACCGAAGCGTGTGCGGTGCGTGGGGAATTGGATGACACATGTCCCGCCATGTCCCAGCGGCTCTCGGAGGGATGGCACATGAGTGTGCCAGCAAGTGGGCAACACTTCCCTCGGGATGGCCTGCCGGCTCAAAATAAACTTGAGTTATGGATTTATTCAACTTGTAAAACCTCAGCTGGCATAAATAATTGAGAAAGCAAAGGTTTGTCTGTGGAGCGTACCTCAGGGACCTGCTCCTGCCTCCCTCCCTCCCATCACCCTTTCTTATGAAAATGATCCCAGTTGCACTGATAGATAATAACAACACCAAGCAATTAAAAGCTATGGGTGGCTGGAGAGAGGAGAAAAGGTTCAGTTAATGAGCTTTTCCTCTTCCTGTGCCCAGGAGAGCCTCCGAAGTGACGAGGCGATTAAAGCGAAGAGATAATTATAGATTATGTGAAAATGGGTCCCTTGGGGGGCCGAGGGCCTTGACATAAACAGCGAGTGTTGAGTGCCTCTCGCTCCCCGCGCACGTCCCGTTCCGCTCCGCCGCCGTGCCGCTCCTTCGGCAGCGCCGTGCCAAGCACACGGGTGAAGCCACCTGTTAGCGGCACCCGGGGCCACTCCACAGCAAATCCACTGGGATGTGCCTTGGACCAGCCCCAGGAAAACAGGAGAGGATGCCCAGAGTAGAACCTGGTCTCAGTCCTCTGCCCTGAGCCTTGCGCTGGAGGTAACCTGTGAAGGGGGAGGAAGGGGACTGGGCAAACCTGGAGGGTGTTCTCTGCACAAGGGTAAAATAATGGGAATTTCAAATCTCTTCTATGCCCTTTTCAGTGGCAGCCTTGGTGCTTTTTGGAAAGCAAGGAGTTTTACAGCACTCCAGATAAGAAGGAAGTGATCAACTGGCAGCAGATCTTTTCCATGAGCTGTTTCAAACCTGTTGGCTCAACACATGTGTTTTGGACAGCCTATGGAGAAAGCTTGCAAAGCCTTCTAAGCCTGGGGAGAGATAACTTGGTTTAAGTTCGTCCAAATCCTTTTATTCAAGTATGGAAAATGTGTTATTTGCAGGCAACAGGTATGCTTCAACTCATCTTTAAATCAGAATTACTGTCTCTTACTGGGATCGGGAAGAGCACAAGGAAATAGCTTTGGGGGCCATCAGCAAGGGAGAAGAAAAACCCTCTGGCCATCCTCAGGAAACAGATATAAAAGCTCTACCTGCCTTTACTGACAGTCAGGTGCTTGCTGACTTCAAGGCTTCTTTTAATCTCAGCAATTTGACATGAAAAAGATTGCATGCAAATCTTCCTTTTAGCTACAGGTTTTGCATCATTGTACACATCTCCATTAGGCTGAGTTTCATGGTGTTTCTCATCTGAAGAAGTCCTGAATACTGTATTTTTTATGTAAATTGAGATTTTTCTAAAAATACTGATGGAAATGCTATGGGTTCTCTCCCCCATAACATGATCTAAGCATATTTTTGCATTGGCACTTCTGTATTTCTCACATGTTTGTTTGATTTTTGCCTGTTTCTGCCACTTTCTGGGCCTTGCTGCTGACTCCTACCAGTTTTATGAAGAGTACAACTTCCTGCTAGGAGCAGGCTGATAAAATCATTGCATCATTTTTCTTTTCCTCTTCCTGCTACAGTGGAGGTATTATTATATACACATACACATAAAGAAAGGGGAAAAAACGAGTTGCCAAGTTTTCAAGCTCTGTTTCTTATTTGTACTGTGTGGTTTTCAATGCAAAGTCAGCACATAACAGTAACTTATTGTTATTCCATTCACACCATTCAAGAAGAATGTCTTCCCTAGTATTGGTCCCTCAAAAAATCTGGGTTTAACTCCTCTAAGCTCTTTCCTCAGTTTCCCTTCTTGGTTTTAGCTGGATCAGATTGTTTTAAATGTCTGGAGTGCAGCTTCATATTATTACTTCATTTGTAGGTAAAATGTTCTCATTGTGACCAGAAAGGGCTTGTTTCTCTTAATTAATATTTATAGAAAAATTGGATATAATATATGCTTAATTTTTTTTCAGGAGGGCATCAGGAGCAATGGAATGGTTTAAAGATTGAGAAATAAATGCAGAATAGAAGAACAAAATTTCCCGAAACCTTATCTTCAGGTGGGGAAATTAGTATTCTGGATTAATTCCATTGTGGAGATTTCTGAAAGAAAAGTGGTTTTTTGGAATGGCAATATATAGAGTTGGTTATTCCAGAAAACTAAATCATATCCAAATAGCTGTGTCAGGTCATTTTCCCCTTACAGACAATAATATCCTCAGGAAAGACTTTCAAAGTCCTGTCTGGAGGCTGTGGTGGGAAAATGGGCTGATTGTGGTAGGTCAGGGTTGCTGTTCCCTCTCTGCTGGCACAGACCCTACACGTACTCCCTGTGGAGCACAGTCAGGTGCTTTATGGCTGCCACATCCCTGCTGGCACCTCTGGTGCTGCCCTGTGAGCTCTGCCAGGGCTCTCCAGCATGTGGAATGACCAGGTGGCATCACTGCCAGGGAGGGAAGGGCACAGCCCGAGCTCATGGTTGTGTCATGGAAAATCACCCAGGAGTAGCTGGGGATGGTTGTGGGCCTCTCTAGTGAGAAGGAACTGGGGTTTGCTGTAGTGTTATGGAAGAAAGAGTGATCTGTAATGAATGAGGGAGGTGTGGCTGTGCAGTGGGGAGCCAAACTCCTGTACAGCGTTGTTTGAAAAGCAGCTTCTCCCAAAAGGCTGCTGTCAGCAGCCAGGGCTGCGCTGGAGAGGTTGGACTAACAAGGTGGGACTGGAGGGACTTCCCAGCATATCACATCAGCCCTTGTTAGCAAGGGCAGGCATGTCTTGTGACCTCCATCATGAGTCTGTCAAGCTCCATCTCGAGCAGTATAAGCTTTTGCCTTTTCTAATCCTGCTGTGAGGTTCTTTTTTTCCCTGGAATTCAAGGTAGTTGCATTTAAAGAATTCAGTGATCTGTTTCCCAGGAGCTTATGTGTAACGAGTGGGCAAGACCTCCAACAAATGAGTTCATGACAAACTGGTCAAGAAACTGGGAGCCTCCTGTAATGTCCTTAGGCCTAAACACAGAGTGTGGAATCCTCTGTGGCTCCCAGCTCTTCACTAGAAAGGTGCAGCCCAGGTGTCTCTGCAGGGACTGCCTGTGTACAAAGAGTACTGGTGATGTGCTGGAGAGCAGTGCTACTGAGGGAGCAAGGTGAGAGGGAGAGCAGAGGAAGTAAATTCTTTGGAGAAAGCAGTGATCTGCCACTGGAGCAAGTATCAGTGCTTTTCCCCACCTTTTTCTGGCACCATAGCAGGACACAGATGCTTGAGGCCTGAAGAATCAGGTTGTAACTCAGCAAGCCAGATGCGTAACAATAAAAAACAAAGTCAAAGTTGGGTCATGGTGCTCTGCAGAGGACATGGCCTTGCTGGCATTTCGTTTTTGGGGGACTGCAGGTTGAAGATGGTCACTTTGTGTCTGTAACCCATTGCTCAGAAATGCAAATGTTACCTAGATTTTACTTTTCCTTCCTGGCGTTCTTCAGCCTGCAAGTTAAAGAGCAATGCAGATGAACAGAAATGCTGTTGATTTTTAGCAGCAGGGGATCAGTCCTCAAATTTCCCTGTTGAATTTCTCCTGCCCACAGCAGACTGACCCCTTACTGGGTCTGACCAAGTCCAGCAAGCTTCCTTTTCTCTGAGTAACTGAGGCTGTCAGTCTGAGTTCTGCTGAACATCCATAAGCTCTTTAGTTAAGGTGATTGAAAGCTGGGGATGTCATGTGAGGCAACAGCTCTGTGTTTAACTCTTGTGAAGCTGCCAAGTCCCATAGCAATGCTGATGGGCTAATTTGAACCATGGTTTTCATCTAGAAACTAGAAAGAGAGAGGATTATATGGGCTTTTTGGCTTGCTTCTGGAAAACCAATGGCCTTTTTTCTTTATTCCCTGCTAGCAGCACAGTGGTATCACTGTAGTTAGGCCTAAAGGTATTCTTGTAAGAATCTGCGAAGGGTCTTAAATTCATTAGAGGTGCTGTTTGCTTGGCAGGTAAGGATGGAAGTCTTACTGTGTCTGAAGCCAGAGTACAGCTGTAAGAGGAGCTGTAGGTGTGAGTCAAGCACCTGTGACACCATCATTTGATCTTTCTTCCTGCAAGCAGTTCTAAGCAAGCCCTTACTGGTGTTGTATCCAGGATCCAACGTGTGTTTAGGGACAGATTGTTTTGAAGGTCTCCTGTTGGTCCTCCTGTTTTCTCCAAGCCACGTTAGTGGCCTCTGTCCAGGGTGGATGGCATTGGATGGGACTTTGTTGTGTCCTAGAGTGGCTCTTAGAAGAACAGCAGCTTCAGCCTTTTATCTTCTTTGGGATTGCAGTCATTTATACCAAAACTTGAACATGGATTTTTCTGGCTAACTTCATACATTTCTTGTGCCATCTCACAGGAATAAACTGACACTTGTCTGGGCATAATACTATTAAAAACAACCTTTGTTTTTCTAGGAAGCAGGATCTTCTGTTTCTTAAATTGAGGGAGGTGGGGAAAAAGTACATTATTCTGCACGTGCAATACTAGATGCCTGTTTTGATCCAATGACAGCACTGAAATGTCTGTAACAAGGTTAGAGCATATAATGTGCGTGTGGCCTTTGTGTTGTGTAGTAATATGGTGCCTCTTTTGCTTTTGTTTCCTGAATAGGGAAGAGGACAAGAACATTTTTGATTACTGCAGAGAAAACAACATTGACTATGTAACCAAAGCCATTCAATCAAAAAAAGTGGATGTGAATGTCACAGATGAGGAGGTATGGAGAAAAGATAAGGACCATCAATCTTTTATCTGTTTTGTGTATTAATTCACTGCTACTCCTTTTTAAAATTCCATGGATGGAATTGTAACAAGGTACTGCAACAGTTGGACAAATACTTGCTCGTTGAGACAGGGTAATCTGTTTGGAAACAACTTTCCACTGGATTTCTGTTAGTGTGGATGTCTAACTGTGGGGCTGTAGCATGTCAGATCACAAACTTAGTTTCCATGTTATTTTCAGCAGTACCAGCAGCCACTGGTATTGAGTGTAAGAGTAAGATCATCTGAATACCTGATCTTAAGAGTAAGATCTTCTGAATACCTCCCTTTCCCCACTTTATACACTAAGTGTGGTTGAACAGAAGTAGGAAGTGAGTGAAACAGCTTTTTTGACCTATGAACCTTCAGGTTGAAGGAAAATTTCTCACATGCCACAAGTTTTCATCGTTCTCAGACAGAGGGGAAATGAGTGACATTGTCTTTCCAGCTTCCCGAAAACAGTGACATTGTCCAGTTTTTCTCTACTTATCAAACTCAAAACACCAATCCACCACAGGGAGGTAATACAAGTATTGCTAGAAACCCCAAGAAAAAAACAGTCTAAAAAAGGATGAATTGGCTTCATCCTTTTTTTTTTGTAAGAGTACGCACCTGGTGGGGGCAGTTTCCTGTTGAAGCTTCAGGAGTTGTGGCCGTACCAGGTTTGTCACCTTGGTTTCCCTGCTTGCACACTGCCACCTAGCCCTGTCCCTGGTCCAGCCTGAGCACAGCTCCTTCCAGCACGTTGTGTTTTGGTGAACAGATGAAGTGCTTAGACATTCATAGACTGAGACGCCACAAATTCAGTTGGGTTCTCCTGTAGCTCTAAGCAGATTTCTGCCCTCTGAGCCATGACAGCCCCGGCTGGGGCTCTGAATGCTGATGGCAGGGCCTTTTATTATTAATCAGGAGTTCATGTGAATTAATTTTCAGAGGAGAGGAGGGAGGATGTTCACAATCAGGATTGGAATTTCACATCATAAATTCAATGAACTGAAACTGTCATGTGCCATACAGTCACTGCAACAGCACTGTTCCTGAGCTCCATCCTCCTCCTGCTGATCACAGGTTACAGGAGATGTCCAGGGCAGTCCCACAGAAAATGCAGCTGGAGTCTGTTAATTAATAAAAGCTCATTTTTAGGATCACATGCTTGCAATAAGTGCATGTTAGCATTGCTTTGTTTCCACTGGCAAGATACTCTTTGTAATTAGCAGCATTTAGAAGCTTGGTTTTTCCTTTCTGTTCAAGTAATGTGTTTGCTCTGTTCAAATATGCTTGTTTTCAGCCAAAGAAATACTGTTTCAAAAAATATTTTGTGGAAGCTGAAGTATGTAAACTATTTTAAAAACTACCAGATTACATCCTCTTTGAGAGTGATCCATGAGTCCCTGATGTAAAAAAAAAAAAGTCCTGTTTCTAACTGATGGATATTAGTAGATTGCTGTTGCAGAGTATGGGATTGATTCAGCACAGGCAGGAGCCAAAAAATCTGCCTACCTGTGAAGGACTTGTGAGAGGATTCAACAATTTTGGTTTACCCCAACAAATGCTCAGAAACCCCCCCCAAAAAAAAAGCATATCAAAAGGAAGAATCTGAAAGAAATAGTTGTTTCATTATATATTATGGAACTGAAAACATTGCGATCTTGTTTGTTATCCAAACATGTTCTTCCCAGTCTGGGAAGTAACTTCTTTTCCAATGTCATGCAGGTTGATTGAAGTTTTAAAACCCATTTTAGACTCGAGATGACCCAGACTGAGCCTTTTGTGAAATGTACACAAGCACAATCTTGTCATTTTTCTTAACTATTTAAGTGTTACTGTGTAAATACATCCTGCCAAATCCAAAAGGTGCCTCACCTGGCTTCTGGAGATAATTCACACTATCAATCCTTTGATTCAAATACCCATAAATTGAAAATGCCAGCAGGGTACATACAAAGAGTTAATTTCTTATGAAACAAAATCTACTGAAGCAACAAATAGGCTCATGCTAAGCTGCAAAGACACTCAGCTCAGCCTTTTCATAGACAATAAAGACTTGGCTGGGGTTGTAGGGTGTTTAGATTGTATTTTTCTGTGATATGATAGTACTCCATCTAATTGTATCCCCCATGTTGTGCAAACCTGGAAGAAGTCTGTGAAAGGAGAAAGGAAATCAAGAATAAAAACATAAAGTGTGGATAAGCCAACTTAGTCAAAATAAAAGCATTTCAGAAAGGGCAGGAGAAGATCCTGGGGTTTAGATAGATGCACTGGGAAACTTCCACAGCTTCCTTCTCCCCAGAAGAAGTAAAGCTCTTCATGTGCAGCATTCAAGCCAGCATACTGCTAACAGTTTGGATATGATAAACTTCAATTTAGAATTAAACAAAGAACCTAATGACAGTAATCATGTACAAGCCTCCATTTACTGTACCTAGGGTTCAACAGAGTTGAACAGAATCACTTGCACTCACTTATAAGAAGTAGCACAGACTAAAACAACCTGTTTTCCTTGTGTATGTCAGCAGGACTA
Organism: Taeniopygia guttata; assembly: GCF_048771995.1. Lineage (NCBI taxonomy): Eukaryota > Metazoa > Chordata > Aves > Passeriformes > Estrildidae > Taeniopygia > Taeniopygia guttata. The sequence goes on from NC_133033.1 coordinate 30,687,349, forward strand.
ATGGAATAAGAAATGGACTGTGGCTGTGAAGTCACCCTAGGCACATCCTGGGAGTGTGGCTCACTTGCTGCCTTTTTGAAAATAGTATTTCTTCACCTTCTAACAAACCAGCAGCTGCTCAAAGGCAGAGATGAGTTGCTTTTGTAATTTGTGCCGAGGTCTGTGGAGGTTGTAGCTAGATAATTTTTTGTAATTGTTGGATAAATCACAGTAAACAAACATGTTACCTGTGTGCAGTGTTTAAGCCCTTGCCAAAGACTTTAATGAAAGGCATCTGACAGGATGCTCACTTAGTCTCTGATCCTTGTGCTTTTGAGGCAGCAAGTGCCAAACTGGTGCCAGCTTGCCAAGGAAAGGACAGGGGGGAAATATATTTGAAGAAGGGTCACATACTTCTGGATTTATAGGCTTTCTCCCAACTGTTTGGCTTCACCAAACATTTCAGAACTCTGAAAGTGATTGACTTCCAAGTCAAGTTTACCTGTGTAATTGTAACAGCGACCCTTCCATTCACTGTTTCTGCTGTCACAGGGGGATGCAGCCATTCTGTAGATATCTGTCTTTTCTTAATTACTGCTCATAGAGCACTTGCCACAAGGTAGAGTGGCTCATTGCTACCCAGCCATTATAGCTGCAAACAACGTGCCTGGAAGTGTAGTTTTATACTGTAGCACATCCATTCGGTTTGGCTTTGTTCTCCCCTTTCTCTGCTCAGGCTAATTGATGTGAAAATCATTCCCATCCATTTGTCTGCCGACTCAGTGTATGGGAGACAAATCCCTGTCCTGTGCTTTGTTTGTGAACACCCTGTGACTTGGAGCTGAGCAGAATTGATGTGCTGTTGGCTTGAGAAACTGCTGCAGGAGCTGGCCAAGCTGGCAGCGGTTAGCCAAGCAAAGCACAGAAGATTTAAGAGGCAGGGTTAGTGCACTGGGGCTATTTTTATGCTTTTTTTTTTTTTTTTTAATACTTCAAGGGAGAGGGTGGGGGGGAATGCATCCTCCTGTTGTGTTTGAATTGCAGGGAGGGAGTACCTTGATGTTTGACTGCATCTAGCCAAGACCTCACTGCTGCAGCACTTTCCTACGTGGAATTATTCGTGTTGCTTTGAGTCTCTCACTGCTTAATGAAATAGTCATGTGGGAATTGTTTTGGGAAAGCTCAATCTGTAGCCCTTAAGATTTCTGCCACATTATTTAAATACACAAACACATGCTGTTTGCTGATACAAAGCAACAGCTGGGCAGACTGAAGAGTTTTTCAGTGTGCAGAGGTGATATCCCTGCTAAACAAAGACTGGGACTGTATGTTCCATTTAAGCTTGACTTATCACTAAAGTTTATTTTAAGAAAGACATGGGAAACAAGTGGATTTTGTAGCTGTATAGCTGCCTAAGTATGTTAGCTAAAGCTGTTGACTGTTATTCTCATGTTCTACAAATAGTTTTGAATATTATCTAGTTTCCATAGAGCCATTAAGGTTGAAAAAGACCTCTAAGATCATCAAGTCCAACCATTTTAAATACCAAATTTGTAGTAATGCTTTTTGTTATGCAATAAGTGGCTTGAGATTCTTCTGGAGGTGTTTTTCCTTCTACATCTCCTGTTGTGCTCTTGCACAGGTGGTCTCCAAAGCCCCTTGCACCCCATGTCGAGGGTGTAGCATGCTGCAGACATTTCTTGGGTGGAATGTGTCAGCTGTTTAATAGTGCACAATTACAATGCAGAGCCATTTAAGGCACTAATTAGAAAATATTGTATCCATTTAGAGTTGTGGAGAAAATATATAGGTAAGCAGAGTGTAATTACCCAAAGTGGAATTGGCCCAAGACTCAAAATCCATACTCCTGCAAATAGCACAAGGAGATCTTTAATGACTGTGGATGATCAGGCTCAGGGTTTTGTCTTGTTCAGTAGGCACCATGTGTAGCAGAACCAGCCTGCCAGTGTCATGGGCAGGACCAGTTGCACAGTGCTCTGGTACCCCTGAGCTCTCACAACTAACTGTTGGTTTTCCTTTATTGATCTCAGACAAGTACAGCACCAATAAAATAAGATTCTCCTTGTCCAGAGATCAATGCAAGCCCCTAATCTGTAGCATGGATTTTGATATAAAGGATAAAATGCTTATATTTTATCATATAATTGTACAATAAATACATTTGAATAACTGTGATATTATTCCTCTACACATATATCAAGACACTGAAATAGTCTGTTGAAGTATTTCTTGCTGTTGTGCATATTTCAGATGTGCCTCTTCATTTTGAGACAAACCTGTATGGCTTGAACAAAGTTGTTATTTGTCCAACTGAAATCCTAAGTCTTAAGTAATTACTAGTCCAAAGATGAGTTAAGGATACTAAACATGAATTAAAGATCTCTCCATATTTACTAATTGTTTTAAGTTGTACTTTTTCCCCGTTGTAGACTTTGATAGGGGTGTTGAGTGCAAGAATATGAATCATTAAATGGCCTGTGGATGTCATCAGTGCTTCCTTAGAAAGTCTCTGTCAGAAAATTCATTCCAATTCAATGTTAATCAGTGTAACATTAAAATTACATGTTACAAATTAATTAGTCACAGGGTCAAAAGTGGGAATTTCCTGATTTAAAATCGTGCTCTACCTCTGCTGGCCTGCCCAGAAATATCCAGCAGAAGCAGTGTGAGCTTTGGTCACAGGTGTCTTCTGCCCCTCCTGCTTTCTGGCACTGTGGCCAGGAAATTTGGCTCACAGTTCCCATTAGCAGATAAATGAGTGGCTCACCTTGTTCTCCACTGCTTTGTCAAGAGATTTATAGCTAGGCATGGGCTAATTTAAATGATTTCTTTTGTGAGGGTCTGTGACTGTTTTCCTTGGCATATTGAAAAACACAGGTCAGTCTGATGGTGTCACAGCTTGAGGAAGGTGATTCCTGGTCATCTGCAGGGTGATTTCCAAGAAATCCCTTACAAGTGTGCTGTGTGCTGTCCTAAACCAGGAGAAGCTGGTAGAACATTAAGGCTAATTTGCAAAGTGTACATAGAAGGTTTTCTTCTTTGTTTGCCATCTCAAACTACTTTGAGTTACCTTTCTCAGGGATCCTAAGCTACCTCCCATGCCCTTGGGCGTGCAGGAAGATCTGAACTTCCATTACATCCATCCCATGGTGGCAGACACCTGTAGAAAGGGGATGGGAAGCAAACTCTGAAGGTTTGGGAGGTGCTGGAGGTATGGATGCAGCAGCCTGCCCAAAACAGTACAGTCAGGGGTGCCTGCCCAGACATCCAGTTTTAATCTTCTCTTCCAGCAGAGGCAGTACCCATGGCTTGAGTGCTTCAGACCTGCCAGAGGAATGAGCTTTTGGGGACTTGGCATCCAGGTGACTTAGGCAGCACTGAATATCCTACCCTTGCTGTGTAAGTCATTGCTCCCAGAAAAGTCAGAGGTGCCAAACTCCTAAATCTATACAGGAAAACAAAAAATGTGCTGGCTCCTGCGTTTCATGCTTCACTGCTTTTCCCCTCTAAATTTTTAGCTGGATGTGGGTGTGGTGCTAAATTAATGAAAAATTGAACAATGTGTCACTTTTGACATTCCAGCGTTATTGTGGAAGTCCAAATCACCAGTAATAGTAAGTGACATACTAGTATTATTTTGTAATTTTTTTTTAAGTCTGTGTTAATTTTGGTATTGGTGCTTATTACTTAATGGTACTTACTGATTTCCCATGGGATTTTTTTTTTTTTTTTTTTTGCTTGGCTTTGTTAATTTTTTCCTGGCTGTTTCAGGGCCGGGCTCTGCTCCACTGGGCGTGTGACAGAGGACACAAGGAGCTGGTTTCAGTTCTGTTACAGAACGCTGCTGACGTGAACATCCAGGTAAGAGGGAGCACAGAGGTAAATTGGATTGATGTGTTACACAGCCTCCTGACCAAATGTTTCCATGAAAGGGAATTCTTCCCAAACCCCACAGCAAGTTCTCTCAGGGTATTTATCACAGAAAAGCTGCTCCATTCTGGTGAGACCCCACCTGCAGTGCTGTATCCAGCTCTGGGGCCCCAGCACAGGAAGGACATGAACCTGTTGGAGCAAGTCCAGAGGAGGCCACAAAGTTGATTAGAAGGATGGAGCACCTCTCCTATGAGGCTGAGAGAATTGGGATTGTCCAGCTTGGAAAAGGGAAGGCTTCGGGGTGATCTAATTGCAGCCTTCCAGTACCTACAAGAAAGACAGAGAGAGACTGTTTACAAGATCATGGAGTGACAGAACAAGGGGAAATGACTTAAACTGAAAGAGATTAGGTTTAGATTAGATATTAGGAAAAAAAAATCTTCCCTGTGAGGGTGGGGAGGCCCTAGCACAGGTTGCCCAGAGAAGCTGTGGCTTCCCCCTTCCTGGAAGTGTTCAAAGCCAATTTGGACAGAGTTTGGAGGAGCCTGATCTAGTGGAAGGTGTTGCTGCCCATAGCAGAGGCTTGGAACTAGATATCTAATGTCCTTTTCAACCCAAACCATTCTGGGATTCTCTTATAAGAACATACAAAAAAGGTCACCTGAGAAAAATGACAGGATTTTGAGCCACTGAGGTTTGCAGCCCACATGGCTTAGCTAGCACCAGTTTTAGGCTACCTGAATAGACCAGGTTTTGACCTAAACTGGTTCAGCAACCACTTTGCTAATAGTTTCTTCCAGCCAACCAGTCTGCCTGTGCTTCTGAGTCAACACTCCCAGTTCTGCCAGCTTGTTGTAATTAAGGGCTGGCCTGTGTAAGTGTGATTGTATTCAGATATAATTGTCCAAAATATTTCTGTCAGATTATGATTGACTATCATGGTACTTTTTGGCTCCTCTCCCCTTCCCAGTTTGGATATCGATACACCTTTGCTGATGAATCTTTGAGCTCAGATCTTGGTGAGATCTAAGCAGCCTCCAGTAAACTCCTGGGTAATTTGTAAGCGGTGGATGTGAAGCAGAGCTGCAGTCTGAAGGCTTGTGGGCAGAGCTGTAGTGTTCACAAGCTACAGATAGCTGTGTTGGTATTTACACACACATCCAATTGTGGTAAAAAAGTCTGGCTTCCTCTTCCTGGGCAGAATTTCTGGTGGGATGGGTATGAGGAAGCACAACTCTGCAATGCCTGGTGTATGTTTGTGCTTAGGTGTCCAGGGTTTCAGTTGTAATGGATTTAATTGGAGTTTTTTCTTACACAGAAGAGGGGTAGAGTGAAGCCAGTGCAAATGGGCATAAAAATGCATATCCTGTCTATCTCCTTTCAGTCAGAGCTAGTGATTGCTGTGCTGGATACAGACAGGAACAGATTTTCATGGAAATTGGGAAGGAGTGGAATGAGGCTCCTGCCCATTCCCTTCACCCTGACAGCCTGGGAGATGGTTCTGGGCTTTCTCTGAATCATCTCTTCTCTTTGACACTTGTCTCATTCCATTGGAGGTGAAGTCTGACTCTTAGAAGAAAAAGCAAAAGAGAGAATCATCGCATTTTTTCCCCTGAGTATTAATTTTCTGTTAAATTCTTCTCTTTTCTTTTTGATGCATTGCACATTTTCTAACCAGATTATTTTTGGCCAGTAACAAAAGGTTAATAATAGTCATAAAAAGAAAAATCAATCTTTGATATGTTTTCCCCACCAAGGTAATAAAGGAGAATTTTTTATAAAGGTCTCTACTTGCACATAGGTGTGTTCCCAGAGAAAGCAGACATATTTTTATTCTCAGCCATATATAAATTGCAATAACATTTCAAGACTGTGACCTAATGTTTATTTCTCTCCTTTTTTTTTTTTTTCTTTTTTTTTTTTTTCAATTCTGACCTTTACCCTGGAAGAATTCACATCCAAAGCAAAAGCAGGAGAAATTTTTAGAACAACCAGAAGAAAAAGGGAGAGGGAGAAACACTGGCTTCCTAAGAGGCCATAAACACCAGTACCTGCTATAACACATTACCAAAGGCACTATCAGTTAATGTGTAGGCTGTAAAGAACAGTGGGTTCAGTCTGAGGGGATATCTGGTGAATGGGTGATGCTGTTTTTCCAGAGTGATGTGCTCCCAGCAGAGGTTTCCTTCACACCTCTGTCCAAGCAGCCCCCATAATCCCACCAGCCTCTCCAGGTCTTCAGGAATTCTTCTGTCTAGTTCAGTTTTGCAGCAGCACTGTCATTCAGACAGCAGGAGAGAGAAAGAATGAATTCGGGATTATGAGGGAGAGGAATGCTACAGACCAATTTTTTTTTAATTGCCTGTGTTTTAGTATGCTTCTAAAAAGTTAGTCAGACAGCATGAGAGATTTATGCTCTCTTCCATTACCTTTTTAATAAATGTTCTTCCATTTTGCAGTGTGCTAAAGGATTTAGCTGCTCTAAGCAGGCAGTGACAGTGGTGCTCTGCTGAGTGACCTGGAGCAAGTTTTACTGTTCACTGTGCCTGCAGATGTGCCTAAATACATTTTTGCTGCCTTATTTTAGTTATCTTCATACTGTCTGTTGTCAAAGTACTGTAGTGTCTGGATCAAAAGGGTCTGCAAGACTCAACCTATTGCTCTTTGCTGATAAACAGCTTTGGGAGCAGGAAGAGTGTTCTCCTGGCTATGCTCATTCTTGTAGCATGCTCAAACCCACTTTAAATCTGGGAATAACCCCATGCCCCTGCACTGCAGTGATCCAGTGCCTGTGCTTTTTTGTTTCAGCAGTGGTGCTGCAGTTTCCGAGGGGTGGTCACTGAAAAGCTGTAGCCACTGAATTCTCTGCTCGTTCATAATTAGCTCTAATAGCACATTTGAAAAGAGGTGCTAAAGCAATTGCCATGGGCTAGGGGATACAGAAAGGCAACAGGCTGCTCTGCTTTGTTGAGAAGGGGCATTTGTGTAATTGAATTACCTAAATCTCCAGTGCCAGGGGCCATGTCAAAGTGGGTGGTGGGATGGTGTTTTGGAGCTCTGCTGGAAATACCCAGAGCTTGGGGCTCAGTCTGAGACCAGCCTCCTTCACTGGAGCTGTTTGCCTAAACCAGCAACATAACAGTTGGTAAGATCATGTTAAGGTAAAAGATTCTAAGCATAAGACAGTGGTAACTCATAAGAGTTATGAAGGGGCTCAGCAACACAATAATATCCACTTCTAGCTTTGAAACATAAGAAGACAGACATTTTCCTTGCAGAGGATGAGCAACAAAAGAAAACCCCTTTCCTCTATGGGGAGAGCACCTTCTGGACATGAGGTGCTGCTCAAGCAGCTTTCAGAGGAGCTCCTTTAGTGTATCTGGGGGACATAAACCATAGACTGTCCCCCTGGACTTCCTGTGACTGCATATTGTTTCATTTGTGGGTACTCTGTACTCCAAAATAATAATCCAGGAGACTGTTCATGGCATCACCTTGGGAGTATATGGGGAACTATCTGGGAGTGGTGCTCAGCAGCTCAGCTTACTCTGGTAAACTTTTCAAGCCTGTCTGGCCATGTGATGAAGTCTTAATATAAATATATTGTGAGTTGTAAAGGGAACTGTATCACTTGACACACAGGATAATTAAGGGCTGTGTACATATCTATGAGTTAGAGTAGCTGAATTTAAACCATATTTAAATATTTTATTATGTTAAACTGCATTATTGTACAATTATCAATGTTATGGTGCTGAATTTTTTCTGTAATTCTGACTAAAAGGATGAAAAAAGCTGTAACTGATCTTCAGTTTTTATTTCCTGACTTTTTACTTCCCTGGTAAAGTGCGGATCAGTGCACTAAGACTTTAAACCACTGGTCAGCAAGCTCTCAGTAGTCACTCATGGACCCTTCAGGTGTTTGAGGAGGAAACTTGAGACCAAAGCTGAAAATCATCAGGTTAAGAAATCTGTTGCTAGTATATGTGGGGTTCATTTTATTCATTTCTTTATAGTAGTCATTTCAGTGAAAAGCATCTGGTGTCTGTGCTGTCTGCAGAGAGCATTGGTTGATTTTTGGTACCAATGTTGGATTTGTATCTTTGTACTAATTCATGTAAGGCTGCTCAGTCATATTTATGCACTGAGGTGGTGCTTGTCAGCATATTTTGAGTTAGATTGGGTTTTTTTTTTACTTTTTTTTTTTTTTTTTAAGGGACTTAGAGTAACATGGTTGCCTCCCAGGTTGTCTTTCTCCCAGTTCCCAACTTCCCTCCTCTATTTGCATCCTAACAGTGGTGATCAGAGTGTTCCTGGAGACATGGAACATGGAGCAGCCATCCCCTTGTAATACCTTCACTAACTGGGGATAAAAAAAAAGAAAAAGCCTTTTCAAATGAAGACAATACAAACATAATAAATGGCAGGGAGGGTTCATCTCCCTCATGACTCAATCCTTTTCAAACAACATTATTATTGACTGACCTATTGGTTGCCAAAAAGGAAAATCAATTGTACTAGAAGTAGTTGCTGGGCCACAGATCATGCTACTAACCCAGCAGAGACAGGTTGATTTTTATCAACTATCCAAAGACTAATTTCCACCATTAGCTAAAAATTAAGTAAAAATTATGGATATGTCGAAGATTGCTAAGATTGGTGGTCTGCTGGTTTTGTGTGTTTGTGTGAGTTTTCTATTTTCCTGCCTGACTCTTAAGAGGCTTGTGTCTGTAGAGGGTAAAAAGAAGCAAGGAATAGTCAGGCCTGCTTGCATGCCTGCTTTTTTTTTCTTTTCATCCTTCTTCATTTGGATTTCACAGCAAGGGTCTTGTGTTGGAGGCATATAGATAGATATTTTAAAATTAAGCTGGTTTCAGCAAATATGCATCCCTTCCCTGCCTCCTGCACCAAGCATTAGTCATGCCCTCATGATCCTGTGCCTGTAGGGAGATGGAGAAGTTGATGTGGATGTTTTGACTGTTGTGACCAAGGACCAGGCTCCACCTACACCTCTTTCCCCCTCCCCAGTGAGATGGGGGATGCAAACACACTGGTGTGCCAGCTGCCAAAGTCCTCTGCTGTTATGACCATTCTCTAAACCTGGCTGAGATTAAACAGGAACACAACAGCCTCGTGCCCTTGCAGTTAATGTCCCTAGGATCAGTTTCTCTCTAAACATACTAAAAGCCTGGCTCGTAAAGGCAGGAGAGGTCCTGTCCTGGACCTGATACTGCAGCAGAGGCTTCGGCACAGATATTCTCGCAGCAAGCAAAGGATGTCACAGGTACTGCTGTGGGAGGGAACTACAGTGGTAAATGCATGGGGACACTAAACAGAGATGAAAAGCAAAGCAATGAGAGCAGATTTGTTAAACACAGTAGTGTCCTTCTTACCTTAACCACCCCCCATCCCTGTCTCAATATTTCCATGGTCAGGTTTGTTAAGCAGATCTCTGAAGACTCTGCAGCCACGTACCCCTTCAGTTTTGACACTGCTGCCAGTGGGTGTGAAAGCCATTAGGTAAAAGAAAAGAGAGATCTGCTTAGTGACAGAGGGTAGCTTTCTACATTAAAGCATTGACATGGTGCCAGTCACGCAGTTATTACAGGTGGCACAGCTCCATGTCTCTCCTGCGGGTCTCTCTGTGGAATGTAGATTGGCAGCAGGTTGAATGTTAAATGGTCACCACTCAGCAGATGCTGTTTTTACCTACTGGGAGGAAAGTCCTTTTCAGCAAAAACATTTGCAAAATATTTGCACTCTAAATATATGCTGGGAAAGGCAAAAATTTATCCCTGGTTTGCTCCTTAGCTTCTGGACCCACCTCAGGCCTCATCAACACTAACCATCAGTTATAGAGCTGATGAGATGTTTCCTTCTGCTAGCCCAGGCTGGGCTTTTTAGCATTGTTTCTTCCTATCTTCCAGCTTGACACGTCCAGTCTTTGTATCTTCTGCTCCCTGTAGACAGATGAATCATTGTTTCATGGCTGGTGCAGCAGAGCAGTTGGCACCCTTGCACTGGCAGCCCATGTGCAGCACTGCCTGCAAAGCAGCTCACCAGCCAGGAACTGCTGCAAGCTCGTGTGTCCTGCAAAACCAGCGTTTGAAAAGTGAAATCCAAGAGCTGGCCCTGAAAAAACTTGCAGCGGTCTCTGCTGCTTTGCCCTTAAAGTCTGCTTTTGGGGTAATCAAAAGGCAGGGTTTAAAAAGCCAGGACCGAGGACAGTGGCACATTTTAGTGGCTTGAGGGCCTTGTACTGAGGGCTGTGCTGTGCAGAGGGAGGCATTTCCGTGGCCAGGAATGCAGTCTGGCAGAAGGCACACAGTTTTAGCTCAGGGAGCCTTGTGCTTGATTCCATGCCTGACACCACAGCTCTGTTGTGGAGCACTCCCTGTCATGCTCACAGTAACAGAAGCCAGCAGCAGTACTGAGCTTTGAGGTCAGTACAGGTGGCACCGTGGAGGAGAAACAGACATCTTATTCCCCACTGTGTTCATGTGTCCCTGCAGAGGCAGGAAAGAACCTTACCTTGAATGCCTCCCTTCGAGGACATGGGATGGCCCCATGGCCCTTGGTCCCAGGGTCATCTTTGAAATCAGCATGTGTTAAAACACCTGTAATTCCTGAGGTCATTGTTGGAAATGCTTTAGCCCCTCATTAAGGTGTTTGGTTAACAGCGCAAACAGGATACCACTGGCAGCCAAGCTGGTTCTTCAGGTGAACGAATCACCCCAGGAATGGTCTCTAATCACCTCAGGAATGGTCTCCAGCCTTGCTTCATTTCCTATGGCTTTGGTGCCACTCCTCCCTGCCAGAGGAACCACCAAGCCATCAGCTACCCTTTGCTCAGGAGATGGTTCCTAGAACATCTTTTACCATCAGCCTCTTGGAAAAGCTTTCCCTGTTTTGAAGAAGTTCTGCCACTCAACTTCTCCCTACAGACAGGACGTCTCAATTTGAAAAAAGCCTCAAGGCTTTACTTTCAAATGGAATTTTGTATTCATCTGTTGTCAGCAGTTGTTTCTTCTGGTTTGCTCTAAAAATCAAAACCAACAAACCCATACAGAACAAAAAACAACAACAACAAAAAAAAAAACAATTCTAGGTAAATCACTGGGGCATCTCAAATTTGCAGTATTCAGCACAAAGTACTTTTAAGTTTTGCTAAATAAGATTGTTCTAATGCTTTAGATATTGGGTCAGTAACTCTTTAACCTTATTTTGGCTAGATTTTAAGTAAGATTTTTTATTATTATAGCTCCATGGTTTGTAAGTGGCAGAGCAGCACTGAAAATGGGAAAGCTAATTTAGTAGGTTCCTGTTTCTCAACTTTTACACGATACTTTTGCATCCATGTGAGTGTTTGCATCCAGTGTCAGTGCAGGAGACTTTTCTAGCTCAGAGTTGTGTCTCTGGTGGCAGGGAAGAATGAATGTTTAGGAGACAGAGTAGGGTAAGCAAACTGTAGTAATTTCATATATTTTCTCAGAATCCAGGGCTTGGAGGCTTCCTGACCTACTGTTACTATTTTTGCACTTCTGGATTTTTCTTTTGATAAATTTCTTTCATCCCTCTTTGAATTCCCAAATTTTATGCTAGTGGGAGTCCTATAGTTTAACTGTGCATTTTCTTTGCTCTTGCCATGATCATTTCATATGAGAGCCTATTTTTCTTGTGTAATGAAAAAGACTAATTGTTCCCCCCGTTACCTTCTCCGTCCTGCTTTTGACTTTATTGGTCTCCTTGGTTCCCCTTGATCACTTCTTTTTCAGACTGAGGAGTTTTATCTGTTTAATCCTACCCCATTTGGAAGCTGCTCAGTAACTTTGCCACTTGTCATTCTTTGGGTCATTTCTAGTTCTTCCTTACTGCTCTCAGATGAAGGGAGCAGCATTTCTCCCAGTGCCCAAGCTGTAAGTGCAATATGAAATGTAATGAAGCAATATAGTGATGTTTTCTTATTTCCTTTTTTCCCCCAACGCCTCCTTGTTGTTTGTTTTTTATTAACTACTGTTGAATGCTGAGCTGGTGTTATAGAGCTGTCTGTAATAACTCATTATCTGTCTCTACACTGGTAGTAATAGCTAGTTCAGAGCCCATTGCTCTGGATTTAGACTGAAGGTTGTTATTCCACATGTGCATTACTTGGTGTTTTTTTAGAGTTGAATTTCACCTGCAGGTTTTTCACCCTGTCACCTTTAGATCCTTTTGTAGCATTTTACAGACAGCTTTTGGTTTAAGGACTTGGATAATTTACTCCCAGCCTGCTTTCCCTGTTCCCTTCTGTGGGCTGAATAACCCAGGCCCTTGCACAGATCCCTCAGAGGCTCCAGCTCTCACCAACAATTGTGCAAGCTGGTTGTTTACTCCTATTCAATCTCTATTTTTTTAATCACTTCTCAAACAAAGAACTTCCCTGTTGTTCTACGATAGCATCATTTAAAAGTCTTTGGTGAGAGGATGTGTCCAGAGGCTTTTGGAAATCCATGTGAACAGGCATCCTCACTTGTGTGGGACAGCAGAAGTCTTGGTGAGTAGCAAGGGCTGGTGCCATCTTCTCTCTACCTGTCACAGAAAATCTATTCAGTTGCACCCTTTTGTAACAAAACAAGTAAATTTTACCTTGGAGTAATCTTCTAGTTTATCTAACACACCAATGAACTGTCCCACCTTAGACATTCTATATTGCAATGAATCTTCCCTCCTCTTTTAACAATGCTCAGCTTGGCTGGAATAGAAGTTTGTTACAAAGCAAAGGCCTGAACTTCCACGAAGGTGTGTTGAGGCTGTGTGTGGTGTTCATTCTCAGGCTAGGAGGTGCCTGTCTGCAGGCTGGGTACCAGCACTGGAAGAACTGTTGAACTTCCATCATCTAAATCCGTTTCTGCTGTTCCAGCCAATTAAACATTAAAATGAGCATGACAAATAAGTGTTTGTTTATGGGTCAGTGACTCTGGAGTGTGGCCGTGACATGGCTGCCCGAGACAATCCATTTCAGGGCAGGCCTGGGCCGCCTGACATCCCTGGGTGTGTAATTGCTTTTATAGGGAAAGGGAAGTAATAAGGATAATGCAGCTATCAGGCCCCGACTCACTACTTCAGAAACTTTCCCTTGCCAATCAAATTCCTTTGGTATTCAACCAGTTGTAGGCCTGTTCCAAAGGCATTATTGTGCTGTCAGAAAATATCCTGATGGATATATGCATTCTCTCCATTGTTGGATGTTACCTTCTTGGGTTTGTCCACCAGCCAGCCCTCAGTGCACACTTTATGGCAACAGACAGGCCTGTCTTGTCCCTCTCCCTCACTTCCCCCTCCCCAGTTATACTTTTTTTTTTGAGCACTATTAGATTATTAAATGCTTAATGACTATTCCGTTCCTGCTAACTGTACTTTTGATGAGCTGCAGTAATAAAACTTTGTAACAGCAAAGCGTGTATCTGGTTCCTTTATAGGAAGGGCACATTTGGGGAGCTGAAGTAATGGGGGATAAAACTCAATTAATGAATAGAAATAAAAAGAAGTAAATGAGGTAATCAAACTCAGAGAAATTAGTATTGGCAGGTCTTGAATGATGCTCTTGGATGAACAATTTTTCAAAATCCTTCCTTGTATGCCACTGCTGTCTCTTTATTTATTATTAAAATAACATGATCCATGAGGAGCTCGGGGTAACTCCCAGCCTAGCTAATTCTAATTAATCCAGTCAGGGAGAGCAGCAGGGTAAGTGGAGCAGTCTATCGGATTGAAATTCATAACTTAATTGAGGTCAAAGTCCTGGGTTGGAAGAACAAAAGTCTTTCTCTGGGACCAGGCAGATCAATAGCAATAAATATCTGGCTTGGATGCAAGTAGCTTATAGTGACGGATTATCTGACACTGGCCAGAGGTCTTGGTCTTGTTCAGGGCAAAGTCCTATGGCATGTACAGTGGAGGGTGACTTTTGCCAGTGTTCCCTCCAAAACCCCAAACAACTCTTGAAGGACTCATGGGACCCTCAGGAGAAGGATGTCCATGCAGAAGTCCACATGAGTCATGCTGAAATTTGATTTCTCAAGGTACAGGTGGCTCATCAGTAGCACAAGGGCAAGTGTCCCATTAGTGCTGATGGAGGCTGAAAGAAGTTGCTCAGGCTTACAAGAACTTGGAGCTAAATCACATCTTGTTCAGAAAAAGACCTTTAGGATCAGGGGAAGCTGAACCATGGATGGATGGGCTTTATGCCAAGTCTGTATTTATAGCGCGTTTACATAGGAGGACAGAGGAAGATTGGAAGAGGAAAGTGTAAATAATCATTAAGTTGGGCTTGTAGCGTGTGAGAAAACAGCAGAGGCAGATGTAGTGTTGCCTGTTCTTCAGAAGAGCATCCAGTGTCTGCTGTGACCTCCAAAATGTTCTGTTCCAAGGGGTTTGCATGTGCTAAGGATGTCTGGTTTCCCAAGCCCTTGCCCAAGCATGAATTTGGGTGTTACCTGAGCTCCTAAATCAGAGAGGAAGCCTGAGGTCCTGCCTGGGACCTGTGGCCTTGCACTGGGCACACAGCTTTCCCTGGGAGTGGGCACTGAAATGCTCATCAATACCAGCAGCTGAAGCAGCTTCTCTGAACTTTGAATCGAGCAGGTCCTTCGGCTGGAGTTCAGAATTAAAATGCAATCTTCACCTAGGCATTATTAATGTGATGTTTATGCAGATTGGAGTGTTCTGCTCGTATCCTCTTTGCAGAGGACAAATCCTGCTGTGGTCAGCACTCCATACATCCCAGATGGATGTTGTTCTGCCAATGCACTTCAACACAGCTTGGAAGAGAGATGGAAACCACAGCTTGGACCCAGCCAGGGACTTGGTTTGACACACCTGCTCCTCCCATTAACACTGCATGAGGCTAAAGCATCTCTTCTTGTCCAGCTTGCCAGAAATGTTCAGAAGATCTCTTTGTCTCCACAGGTCAGGTTTCAAGGTGTAGGGCAAAAGCCTTGGCTGGTGAGGTGTCAGGTTTTAATGTGATGAGCAACTGTTGGATTTTCTGGGTGTATAAATGGTACTTCTGTACCTTCACACCCTTTTGAAACTGTCTCTGGGAAGCACCCCTTGTTTTCTACTGCAGGACATTTGCTTTGTGTGGACAGAATACAGTGAACAAGGCAGCTGTTACATATTTTTATATATATATATATATATATATATATATATATATATACACATATATATACTTGCTTTTACTATATACTACTGTTATTATCTACTACTTGCTATTCTGCTATATACTACTTAGCTCATTCATGTCCCATCCATGGCACAACCTCCTCCTTCCAAGCTGGTGGTTTGACTCTCCAGATTCTTGGATTGTTTGTGTGCTCCTGCTTCATTCCTGCCCAGCCTGTACAAGAGCAAAAAGTTCCTGAGACTGTTAAACACTGCAAGCAAAACTGTGCTGGCAACTGTTATCAAGGGGAGAAAGGGTTAAGTGATATATTTTACTGTATATAAAAGCTAACAGAAAAATCCAAGTACTGAACAATTCATGACTAACAGCAAGATCTCGTGAGCCATGCATCTTGAATATACAGAACTTTAAAATTGCGCATTAGTTTGAGTCATGGTTCTGCTAAGGTTTAGGAGGAAAATAATTTAGAATATGAACAATACCATTTTTTCCTCTTTATAGAGCCACACCTGTGATGCAGGTGAGAGAATTTGCTTTGGTTTTTTTCGTTTGAGAGAAATGACAAGATCTGTATATTCAGAGCTGGGTTTCCACAGTTATATAGGTTATTAAAAAACATAGCAGTAGATGTCCAGATCTGTAAAATATCTGTGGATTCAGTGAAGAAATTCTGTGTATGTCTCATTTCAGAGTCAACTTTAGGTTTCTAATTCTCCAGTTTTGCTACAGAATCCCAGCGTGACCTTGAACAAGTCACTTGATTCCTTTCTGCCATGGTTTCCCATTTGGGAAATGGTGGGGCAAATAATCGTTTTTTATCTCATGGATATAACAAGATTATAAAAATATGGTACTTTTAAGAACCTTAGAAAACTGATGAAATGAAATTAAACAGATCCTGCAGTCCGGATAAAATGAGATGAAACAAGCATGAAACTATTAGTGAAAGAAATGTTTCTTTATCTTCTGCAAATAAAAATGCAAAGTGATTAAGTGGGTCTTTTCTAGCTATTAGCAATAGCAGCTCTAGCCAGCTGACTTCTGCCACACTTGTAAATTAATTTGTGGGGTACAGTCCTGAATTTAGTATCCTCACAATAAATACCCTTAAAATTTTTGTCACTTTCTGTGATGCACAATGTTACTGCCACGATAGTACTGCAATTAACTTGCCCTGCAGATAAAAAGTGGCTGCTTTAAACGAGATGCTCTAACACAATGGTTTGCAAATTTATTTTAATTGCTTTTTTTTCCCCTCCCTGTTATATTTCCTGCCTTTACTGTATCCAGCAGTATTTTTATGAGGTAGGGGAAAAGACTGGGAATAAAGTTGCAGGTTTTTCTTGTCCAGGATTGGGTTGGAGGTCTGGTGGAGCAAACCCCACATGTCCCTGCTGCTGGCAGCAAGGCTGAGCACGGTTGCTGATGAGCTTTGTGTGGGTGTGAGGTGCTGGAAGAGGAGGAAAGCCCCAGCTCAGACTGTGGGCATTTTCCTTCCTTGGCTTGGTGACTGGTGAAAAAGTCTCTCTTTCAGCACAGCTCTCAAATCCAGGTAGGGATTAATGAGCAAAACAGGAAGGGAGGAGTTTGGGCTGGTTGACTTTATCTAACACAGAAGGAAGACAAGCAGAGTACTTCAGAAAGCAATAGGCTGGAACATGCTCCAAAGAAACTTTGACATGTGTGCTGGGACTCAGCCAGAGGCCAGGTTACCTGTGTACAGGAAATCTCAATTTGCTCTTATTTTCTTTTAGTTTGCTTGTTTTGGGTTTCTTTTAAACTCAAATTTTAATCACGTTTGGACTGTGCAGATGAAATCTGAATCAGAAGCCAGATCTGCCAAAGCTGCCTGGTTCCCTTCTCTGTGATGTCCTGTTCCTGCTGCTATTGTAGGGATATTTTGTAGCAGTGCTCACAGATTACATGGTAATTTGGCTTCTGAAGTGGTATGAAATTGGGCATTACACTTTGAATTCCAGTGGTCAGACTCAGAAGAGATTTGTAAAGTTACGGCTCAGCAATCGCAAATGATCCATTTTTCACAGCTTAATGACCAAGGGCTTGTTTTTGGAGTGATGGGAAGTGATCACATACACCCTTACCTCCAGCACTAATTGCAGAGTAAAAGAGGTTAATTTAAACCTTGGAGGCAGTTTTGATCTGAATCTTTCACAGCAGCAGGAAAACTCAGAGCTGTGGTGACTTTAAATTATTCATTGTCCCTCTCAGAAGGAAAAGTTGTGTGGATGTGGTCGGTTTGCTCTCATCAGCTGGAAAGAAACAGCTTGCTAAGCCTAGTCAGCTGTGTAAAGTTTATAAAGGTTATAAATGTGTATTGAGACAAAAATGGAAGATTATATAAACTAGTCATTTAGATGTGGATTTTAAATTATCCTTTTTTTGCCTGTCAGTCCAAGTGTTCCTCTTGTTCCCATTTAAATTTTAAGTCAAAGCATTAAGCAAGAGCAAAGACCATCCCTATCCCAAAGAGATGATCTTGGCATCAGATACAGTGCCACAGGTAGTGCAAATGGAAAGGCTGAGTGAATGGAAGGAAGAGAACAAAACAGAGATCAGCAGAAAAATGGTATTCTTGGCTCGTGGCTTCTCCAAGCGATGCCAGACAGCGGTGACACCGAGGGTCATGGCAGAAGGAGTCTTACTCAGGATTTAAAGGATGGGAAGGTGTCATTACTGAGGACTTCTGGCAAAGGATAGACACGTGAATTCTTCCCTTAAATCAATGGGACTTTTACTGGCATGTGTCCTAGGGCTGAATGTGTCCCTTGCTAGGATCAGTTAAAAAAAAAAAAAACCCTGCAAGTGCTGCAGGTCCACTGGGAGGAAGAATTAGTGATGGAGAAGAAATGGGACACTTTTCATAGAGAAAAAGAGAAAATTGCTTCATTTGCATAGGAATGTATCACAGCTGTACCCCATGCAGAAAATATTTCCTTCTGGGATAGGGTGGTTTAAAAACAGCCACCCAGCTGCAAAATTGGTTCTGGCTCAAGCAGACAATGGCACTCATTTCTGGATGGATGACGCTTTCAATCTTGTGCCCAGCTACTGAAAACACCTGGTAGAGTTCTGGTCTCCAGGACATCATCTTCCAGTTAAACACAGGAGTTTGGCTGTTTCTAAACAAAGAATTTCTGAGCACTATTCCCAAACTGGGGGAATTGTCCTTCTAGATTTGCCGACCACAACCCATCTTGTTTGACGTGGCTGCTTGATAGCTTCACTGGTAGCATCTCCTGCCTCGTCAGGTAGCATAGAAACATATTTTTTATCATCATTTGGTCTTTAAAACACTTGGTTTGTAGCTGGTGCTACACTCCAGAGGCTCAGGTGTGTGTCCTAGGAATCTGGAGTTGCAGCAAATCACAGGTGATGCAGAAAATCAGAAATACAATTATGGGGGTGCTTTTAGCAAAAAATCTGGGCAGATCAGTAGTTCTTTCATCTTGTTGGCTTTCAGGAAATGCTGCTGTGGAGAAGTAATAAGGCACAAAAAAGAAGGGTTTCACCCTGTTCTGTTGGCTTAAGAAATTCTCTTGAAAATGTGAGTTCTAGTTATTTTTACTGCCACTAATTCATATCCTACCCTAATTTAATCCAGTATCTAAATTGTGGTGTCCTGGCCAGGTGTGGTTTTTCTTGTTCCAGCAAGAGCCTTTTTGCTTCTTCTCTTTTCAAAACACTCAACCAGTTTTCACTTCCATTTCTCTCACATGTTCTTCGTAGCTATAGGTCTACAAAATGTTAGGTGTTGTCTCTTCAATACCATTTAGGAAAAAGAGAGGAATGCAGGAAATATCTGATCTTTAGCATAAGATTCAGAAGGTTTCAAAGAGACATCAGTTAAACCTGCCTGCTCAGTGAGAGCCAACAAGTGGATCTTTCAGATGTCTGAGTGTTCCCTGGGGGTTCACATTATTAATATCTGCCTTATGACAAGGTGGCTGTGCTGATGCCAGGCTTTTTTTCCCAGCCGGCATGATTAATTTTTCCTTCCTTTCTTAATATCTCCGAGCCAGATGCCTCTAAATGTCCTCACAGGGTGGATTGCTGTTCTTAGCTTCTCCTCCTTCCCCCCCTACCCCTTTCCAACTAATTCATATAATGGCTCTGGAGATGCATTTTGTAGCATCACAAAAAGCAAAACTTTGAAAGCCTCCTAAGGTGATGGACTTGACACGTGCAGCTCTGGCCTCCCGACATTCCTGGTGGGCTTGAAAGCTTTGTGCCAGGTAGTCTGTCAAGAACATTTCCCAATTCAGAGTGTGCTTATTTGCCTAGCACTTTACAAATTATATCCATGCAGAAGTGCTGAAGTGCAAGTATTCCTGGTGGGGAGGTTGACAGCAGGGTGTTGCACTGACGTTTTGGAGGCAGGAAATTTTGGCCGAGGCAGAGGAGGAACGCTTGCATTATTTATGGAAAGTGCAGTGGATCTTCAAGCACTGATTTATTTTAAGGGCTTCATAACATTGTGGTACTCAAAAAGGTCTTTATTCTGGAAATGGAAATTAGTTCTCATTCACAGGTCTGGTTCCATAGTGCAGCTGCATGGGCCTGAGTGGTACCAACTGAGAGGGAAGAACCTTAGCAAGCTCTACAGCTTGTTCCTAAGGTGCTCCTGCTTAGCAACATGTCCACCACTTTCCTCCATAGAATAGATATGTGGGTCTTCTGTATTTATCCTCAGTGGTTTTCAGTCATTAGTGCATTCACCTGCATCTCAGGGGATTTTTCCTGGAGGAAGCAAAACCCATAAAGAGAATAGTTAGTGATCAATAAATTAGGATTTAGTTGTTTCTTTTTTGTAAGTGTTAATACTCTCTGTGCTAGGTGGATCAGGAGATTAAATGATAGAAGTCTTAATTTAGGAAGTGTAGAAAATAGCATTTCTTATTTCTTGTAGGACAAGCTAAAATCTCACATCTATTATGTTCTACTGTTTGGGGCGTTTTTGCAATATAACAGTGACAGAAGATATAATATAAAGCAATTAATTTGCTAGTGCAAATAGAGCTGTAATTAGGGGAATCATGTCTTCAGTTTCAGTCTGAAGTTCAGGTTTTTTGTGGGAAGATGAGGATACTAAGAATATTCTGAGAGTAAGGATGCTCTTAAGAGCAAGTCTGTTCCATAGCAGCCAGCTGTCCATTTAGCCATATGTAAGGCAGCCTCAGACAGCCCTTTGGCCCACAGCAGTGTGGGAATTAAGTTAAAATTAACCTGAGTTTGGAAAACAACTAGCACCACTTTATTTGTCCATTTAATTGAATTATATGACGCTGTGTAAGTATGCTGACCCACAGACGTAAATTGCTCCACCCTACCCATTTCCCTCCTTAATTCTCTCATGCTAATGGAGCTGATGGGATGTTGACTGCAGAGAGAGAGAGAGAGAGAGAGAGAGGGGGAAAGAGGCTGGAAATAAAAGAGGTTGGAAATAAAAAGGGACTGTTCCAGCCTGGTGCAAACCTTCCCCTTTGGTGAAATGCTCTGAGGGTCACAGCTGCACTAACTGCACTGTGATCTTTGTTGCCATTAAGCTGATTATATCCACAGAAGGATTCATCCAACTAATCCTACAATGCTGCAACCAGTTGCTTTACATTTAAACACCTTTTTTTTTTTTTTCCTAAGAAATAAAAAGTCAATCAGGCTTCACTAGATTCTCAAAATAGTTCAGGCTCTTACAGGGACCTACTTTATTTTTTTTCTGTTCCTTTAATAGGACAAATTAATGGGCTCCATGCATTAGTGGATATGGACAGTGGGAGCCTGAGGTGTCATTTGGGGTGAATGTGCTGGGAAGGGGCTGTGTATGATTGTACCTTTGGCACTGCATCATTTTGTGTTTGTCTGTGTGGCCATACCATAGAGCAGCAGCTCTACATCCAACAGTGACTCTAATGAGGGAGATTCTGGCAGGTTAAGATTGACTTAATTGATTTAATAATCAATTTATATCTAGTTCTTGCTTATTTTTCTAAGGGAAGGTTGATTTTCATTGGTTAGTAGTCATTAAAATGTGTTCATTTGCAGCTAAACATAACCTTTATAGTAAATGTAATTCTTCATTTGCTAATCAGGTACACAGTGTCTGCCCGTGTTTGCTTAATTATGTAGTTTAACCTAGTCTATTAACATTCTTAATTTTTACACTTTAATCAGGATAGAAAACAGCAAATAAGACATTTCTTCTCTGTTAGACTATTAGGTTTTTTGTTTTGTCTTATGCCCAAGTACATCTGAATAGAATTAGAATTTAATTTTAAAAAACCTTTACAAGGAAAATTTAAAATGCTTCTTAAAAATAAATTAAAATCACATCTTAGGTATGGTGTCTTTTTGAAAGGAAGAACTAAATAGAATTTTCTTTGTATTTATTAATTACATACTACTTAAAGGAGACTATGTCTGGCACATTCAGGTAGTCAGCTTTCCTCAGGTTTTGTTAACAAAAATCAAGGATTTCAGGAGGAAAAGCAAGGAGCAACTGGAGAAAGGCCTTGATTCTATCATTAAACATTCAGTGTTGGATAAAGTTGTATCCTCTTTTTTCATGCTGTCTGTTGTCTACCCTGAGACTTTGGGCTGGACTTTGGCTGGCTGAGCAGCAACGCCTCCCGTGTTCCAGGCCAGCTGAGAGTGGACAGAACATCCCGTGCCTTCAGCAGCATAAATCACAGAGAATTGTGCCTAGAGCCTTACCATGACTTTCCTGCAGGGTTCTGCAGGGTTCTCCTAATTCCTTGTCTTTTAAAGGCCATTCCTTCAGATTTAGTCTGTATTTATCACTCAAATGCTTTAACTTTTAACAGTTCTCCCACACTGCAGGAAAGGCTCTTGTATACAAAAGCATATGGTCATTCTTTCCAATTCCTCAGCATTTTAAAGCCAGTAGATCTGTTGTTGTCTCATAATTAATTTTTATCATTAGGAGTCCAAAACTAGTCTAATACCTCAAAAGAATGCTTAGGGTGCCTTACTTGGTCAGTAGTTTGACTTGCTTTAGAAAGTAGCTGTCAAATATGTGCTGCTTGAAAGCACACATCCTTTTCCACTGAATGTATGGATTTTATGGAATTGGGTTGGGTCATCATTTGGGGTACCCTAACTTTGAATCTATTAGGGAAGTATTTTTTATTCTAGGGAGACAAAAAAAGCATTGGATTTCACCCATCCTAGGCACTGATTGCCACCAGCATTCTTTGCCCTCATGGAAGCCTCTAAAAAAGAATTGTTTCATGATTCCACATACAAACTTTAAGTCTGTACAAATTCCAAGTACAAACACCATTAAAAACTGGTGAAACAAATTACATTAATTCCTTTGGGATTTCTGTCTTTAACACTTGTTTCATTGACCAAGCGTGGTTAAGCTGCCTGCAAGCAGAGGAGGAAGAAAACCGAAGACAGCTGTGCAAAAGCAGGTGCCAGCCCAGCCATGGTGGTTCTCCATAGCAGCTGGGAGTCTGAGTTCTCAGCTTTTGCTTTTCAACTTCAGTGTTTCCTTCCCAAAGTGAGAGTGTCCTTCAATGTAGACTTAGGTGAAGCCACATCGTAGAAGAGGGAAGACTTTGTGTGGAAAAGGACAGTGTGTCCTGACAGTCACAGCACAGCACTGGGAGCTCAGCATCCCAAAACTAATCCTGGCCGTGGGTGCTTTTCCTCGTTTGACCTTGAGCAAGTCAGACAGTGGGCGTTTTTTGTGTGTCTCAGTTTCTGTAACCAACATGGGAATATTATGTGTGTATATTCCTGGGTCTTGCCTAGATTAATAAATCAATATTTGTAAAGTAAGGCTTGATAAATGCTAACTGTATTACCACGTGTACTTGAACCTTGTGCAGAACTTTGGGAGTATGCCTGAATTTCTGCTCTGTGAGTAGATGGGGCCCAGGCCAGGGTGGTCAGCAGCCACAGAGACAGGTTTGGGTCATTTTCTTCCTCCCAAGGGACTGCCTGTAGCACATATCTGCAAGAAGGTCTTGAATACAACTTTTCCACTTAACATGCTCCCCCATCACCCACTGTCAGCAATGAGATTAAATTCTGTGCGACTGCAGAGGACGTTGCATGATTAAAATCCTCTTTTAGAAATTAATATGTACCATCTCTCCCCAGTACTGTGCCTCCTCTCAGAGAAGGGTATTGTCTCCTGAGCACTCAAGGTGTGAAAAGCCACCCAGGGAAGCTGTCTATCTTTGAATTTTATGCTGTTGCACAGTTGCTCTGATGAGAGCTACAACTGCATAAAAATCACAGGGACTTGGGGACTTCTCCCTTCGCAGGGTCACGAGATGTGAGGGAAGTTTTGCAGAACAATTAATAGAATAGCAAAAGGAGTGTGGGAACTACAAGTCCTGGTTACAAGACTTGAAGTTCTGTAGAAAATGTTTCATGAGGGAGGGAAGTCAAAGTCAATAATCTCCCATTTTCCTTAGGAAACCTTGCGTGATGTGGGAAGAAAATGAAGCAACACTCTGTTTCCAGATATTGCCCAGCTTTTCCCAACCTTGCTGCCTGTATCAACCAAGGGAAATAAAGTGATCAGGACATTTGTAGATCCAAGTTACGTGTTCATCATGCATCAGACATTGGTGCAGTCCAGTAAAGCCAGAAGGGCTTTACTTGCATAAACTCTTGGTAGATGGAATTGGGTGTCCAGGGCTGCTGCATTCAGTACAAACTGGAGCTCTTGAGCCATCATTTCCAGTCTGCTTTAGGTGCTGGCAGGCTTTGTGGCATGACCAGGATGTGCTCAGGGTGAGTTTTCCTGGATTGATTGATGGCTTTCTGATGGAGCTTTTCTAGAATCAGCTGATAGTTGAATATCCATATTTAACGTGGCTGGGAGCCTTCTTGTTGATTTGAGGAAAGCTGCAGTAGAAGTGACTGCTAAAAATCTCTCCCCTTCCACTCACACCTTTGGTGGCTGCAGCACAAACCAGTAAATATTTATCAGTCCCACAGGTGTTCTCTGGTCACAGATACCTGAATGTGATTCCTGCCAATTTTAAGCCTGCAATGCTTTGCAGGTCCTCTGGATCCCTGTTAAACGTTTCAGGTCTCCTCAGTGAGGAAGATGTTTGTCATTTGTTCCTGGCACATAAAGAAAGAAAACTTTGAGGCTATTTGTTTACTTAAAAGGTAAGGGGGAGAATTCATCTTCTTTAAAGACAGAAGTTGTTTTTATCTGTTAATTTTTTTTTTCTAGCATATATTCAGGAGTTCATAAAAATAGGTATTTCAGTGGGAAGAAATCTCATTTAGTGGGATGATTTTTCACTTGAGGGTGTGTAAAAGTGGCTTCACCTGCTCTTACTGTTTGCCTGGCGTTTGAGTTTAAAATGCTGCTGTTAGAGGGCTCTTCCATCTGCCTTCAGACACCACTTCCACTTGTATTGCCACGGCTTTCAAAGAAAATTTCCTTTGAAATTAGGTTTTACCAGGTTAGATTTTCATGGTATTGTGGTTTTGTGGCTTTTTCTAACATAAAAAAAACCAGGTAGGACCTTCTGAAAAAAGTCTTTAGAAAATATTAAACTTCCACATGTTTTTCTTCCCTTCATCAGAAATAGTGAGCTTTTTAAAAATTGAGCTTTTTCTGGACCGTTTTCCCTGCCACCTTCCCATTGTGTTGGATTCTTCTTTACACTGTGCTGTACAGAGGACCCAGAAGGACCCCGAGCACTTCAAATCCATTGGTGTGGCATATTTTTGTGCTTCAAACATCCTGATCATGTCTCTCACTTTCCTAATTTTCTACAAGACTGGGAAATGAGGAAGACCCTGAGTTCTTTATCCAACTCTGGCTCTGAAATGCCTGCTGGAAGGAAGCATTGATGTACTTTTATTTATTCCCTCTTTCTGTCTCATAGGACCTTTGGATTCAAATGCAATTTCGGTGTTGTGAATAGTGGCTTTAAGGCATCTGTGTGTTTGTAGACTGTACTTTTTCAGGCACAGACAATGACGTTATTCTCAGGAGCTTTACCTGGTGCATGGGAGCTGCTCTCAGCTCATCATTTAGTCCCTCTGGCCTCAATTCCTGCTGTCCTGACCTCCCTGAGAATGAGCTGCTGAGCCTCACTCAAACACACAGCCCTGATCCAGCAGAAATTGCCCTCCAGGAGTTCGAGGCACAGCGACAAGTGCCCCAGATGGAAGGCACATGACATTTTACAGGTGGGGAAACTGAGGCACAGTTTGTCCCATTCTTTACAGCAGAGCTCCTTCTCCCCATGCTGGGCATTCCCTGTCTCCCCAGGGAAGACAGGCTGGAGCCAAGACTCTGAACGCAGAAACGTTTACAACAGGGACTGGATTTTGTGGCAGACTGGATTTGTGCTTGATGCTTCATGTTCTGAGTGTGTGTTTCTGCTAAAGCCTTTCCCTGGCTGCTGGCAGGCTCCTGGCTTCCAAGAGCTCAGCCCTCTTTTTCCTTCAGAAAACAGAGGATCTGGAGGAGTTTATAAGAAAGCTAACTCAGAGCAGACCTGTGGTTTCCAAAATTTAATCTGGCTTTCCACAGCTTTTAGCAGAAGGGTTGATTTGGGTCAAAATTAATGCAAACACTTGTGTAGACCATTTAATGTTTAGGTTATGGACCTGTTAAGGCAGCAGGATAATCCCTTTAGATTACCCGTGTAATTCCTAGTGAATATTTATTTTAAAGAGACTTCAGTGCCCTTAGTCATTAGCAAAGGTTAGTAATGCCTCTCACAGCTGCCAGGCTCAATGCAACAGCATTTGTCAATAGGAGGGCTTTTCCTTTTGTTCCCTGCTTTTTGGTTTGTTTGTTTTTTAACATTTCTCCAACTCTTGCCGGCTTAATCCCATGGGCTCACCTCTAATCACAGGGCAGCATCCAAGCTGCCTGTGCAGTGCTGATTTCCACTTGAGCAAGGCTGAGGAGGGAGCCTAATCCTGGGCTTTTCTGCTGCTGCCTGCCCAGGGTGTGGGTGCGTGGGCTGGGGAGGACGGGCAGCGCGCGGGTTCAAGGACGCGCTCCCGCTTTAGTGTGCGCAGACATGCTCCCGCTCGCTCCCTGATTGGCAAGGTTAACTCGGAGAGCCTGCAGCTTTTTCAACTGATTTGATTAGACCCACTACTTTATCCCATTCCCCCTCCCCACTGCTTGGCCCACCACCTCCTGATCCTTTTAACACAGCCCTTGGTCCAATAACCAGCCAGTCTGGCTTTTTTTTTTTTTTTTCTTTTACTCCTTACCCCCTTTTTTTTTTTTCAATTTTCATGCTGGATTTTGACATTTTGTAAAATAGATTATGAAGCCCTACAGGGAAGATCAGTAGGCAGTGTCTTGGTCTCAGGGCTGGATTTTGTTGGGACTGTTTGAGAGGCTGGGATGTGCCTCCTCTTGCTTGATCTCCTGGGCTCTTCACCTTTCCCAGCTCTCAGTGCACCTGTGTGAATTCTGGAACAAGAGACTGGAGGCTCACATAACCCCAGCTTGGATGCTCATTGTCCTCCAATTCCTCTTTTCTCTGCAAAACCAGGCTTGGCGAGAATTACACACTCAACCCAAAATGATTTGGCATCCCAGGTTCTCTTTCACTGTGGTGTGATGTGTTCACTGTCTGCAAAAAGAAGTATGGATAGAGAACTCCCATATCCCACAGGAGCAAAATAATGTTGTGTTTTAGTAGCAGATGTTACTAGTTAGGATTACTTTGAGAGGTCAGGTCACCCATAGCTCCCAGGCTGGCTGACAGTGGGATGAGCACCAAGGGGCTCTGAGAAGCTGTTTTGGCATTAGTGCCCTCAGCCCTTGGGACAGCAAGGGTTGGAGCAGGCACCACCCCAGCCTTCAAAGGTGTTGTGGTCCTGTTGCCATCTTTAACCAATGTGCTTTAGTGTGTTGTGCACTGCTAGTTTACAATCCTGGGCTCTGCTTGTGATATTGCCCTGTTTGTCTTCATAAATATCCCAGGGGAATGTGGAGCCTTATGTACAAAAGCACCTCTTGACAATTCTCCCTGGCTCTCCTATAAAGAAGTGAATAAAACCTAAAAATGGCAGGCTTTTCTAAAACCTGAGAGTCCCAGCTCACAGAACAAAATCACTGGAGAGTGAGCAGCGCTGCTGAATTTTTGGTAGTCTCAGACTGGTCCAAGGAAAGCTTCATTTCATCTTATTTTCACTTGCCTTTTTGTTCAGCAGACCTGATCTGAAGTGGTGTGGGCTGTTGGAGTAGCTCAGTGCTGACAGGGACCAAATCCAGTGACCAGGACCAACCCTATGGAGTCACCCTGGTGAAACAGCACAATATACAGACAATCCCCTGCACACAAGGTATTAAATCTTGACATACTGCATTACTTAAGAGGTCTCAGGAAAAATTAAAACCCTTTTGACTGGGTTTTGCAATGCAGGGAAAATTTTAGTGACATTTAAAAGGTTTCTCTTGTGTTCCTCTAATGGGATAAATAAAAAAAGCCTTGTTTTAGGCCAGCAAATGGGGGGACAATCCAATTTCCCTGATTCCATCAAGACACTCTTAAAGCATTAGCTTGTGCAGTTTTAAAAAAACCCACGACAGACTGACCCCTCTGCCTGATGGCTTTGAAAAGTGTCCTGATGTGGAGGTATTTATCCTACACCACATGCTTCATCGAGGCACTCCAGCAGTGCTTGGAAATACACTCCTGTTTTACTAAACTATTTAGGAGGACAGCATACACAGCAGGAAACACAAACACCAGTTTATTATTTACTGCACCCATCCACAGTGGGGCTGTGCTCAGACTAATGCATGATGACGTGCTCTTTAAATTTGGTATGTGGAAGGGAAAAAGGGTGGCATTAACTAGGAAGGTTTCTGATGGAAGGCTGGAACCTAAGCCTGCCCTTAACTTCATGTTTTTAAGCGTGATTTGGGCTCAATATAAATAAAGATCCCCCTGTGGAATGTTTGCTTCCATCAGTCAGAAAGATTAATGTATCAACACTTACTCTGGAGGTGGCTCTGGGGATTGATAATGGGAGATATGGAGCCTTTCACCTCCAGGTCACTGGTTCAGCACTGCCCCACTTGGGCTGCCACCACCAGCACCTGCCATCTGCTCTGATGGGCTGGGCCCAGTTCTAGGCCCAGCTGGTCCCAGTGGGCTCCCTGGGCTGCTTTAGTGGGAAATGGGATGGAGCTGCTCAGCCCAGCCCCAGATGTGACAGCAGCCCCAGCCCTCAGCACAGAGCCAGCACCACCAGGGAACTTGACCTTCTGCCACGCTTGTGCAAGCCATGAATGGAGAACCTGTTATCCCTGCCCTGTGCAGAATAACTCATTCGAAGAGCAGGACACCCCTGAACATAAATCTGTCTGTTATAAAGTTGGCTGTGGTTTCCCCTGGTTGCCTCCAGTTCCTGCTGAATTTCATTAGGAACTCCTCTATTATACAGCACAGAAAGAGAGCAAGTGTTGCCTCTAGACTTTGAAAGAGCTCTTTAAAGTGAAGATCAATTTTGCATCTCACTAAATACCTGATGACAGACCAAACTGCAAGTACTTAGTTCAGCTGTATTTTAATGGCACTGTGGCTGCATCAGGAAATCCCAGTTACTGATAGAGTTTAATGTCCTGAGGCAGTTTTCTCCAGGCATTTTTTCTTTCTTTCTTTAGTAGTAGCACTTCATTAATAGCTGTTTGGAAACCTGACTGTCTGTGAATAAGCAGTACCAATAAACCTTTTCCCTCACTATTTATTGCTCCCTTCTTCCATCAGGGATCACAGACTGAGTTTTCAGTCTGACGTGTAGTTGTACTTGGTGGTGCATGAGCAAATGAAAGAGCAGCTTCATGCCTTATAAAATAACAAATGGTAAATCAGCTACTAATACAATTCACAGAGGCTGCTAAAAGGCTGCTGGAGGTCACAAAAACAGCAACCCTTTGAGGTGATGAGATGGGAGCTTCTTAAGTCAACACATGCAGTTGGCTTCTCCCTGGCAGTGGTCCACTGCGAGGCAGGATCCAGGCTGTGATGCCTTCCCCCTCTGGCAGACGGCTGTGAGTGTGCAAACGTCCTCTCTAATTCCAGATTAGCCACAAAGAGGAGTCATCATCCTTAAGGAACAGGCGTGCTTGGAAAGGAAAGGCTGTCTGCAGGCTGCAGGGCACAGCACTATCCTCAGGTGCTTTGAGATGTCTGAGCAAGGTTCCTGGCACTAAAGGAGAAGAGATAAAAATATGCTTTTCATGCTGAGGGCTGTGTGCCACTGGAACTCAGCTTCCCTGCTAGCCCAGGCTTTCTCAAACTTGGCTTAATAAAATCCAAATCTCATCTAATGAGTTCAGAGGATGCTTCAGAATGTCTCAGCATGGAAAGTGCTGATTTTGCACACCAAGTCAAGGAAGGTTGATGGCACCAAAAGAGTCTCCAAAGTCTTTATCCTCACTGACTTGAAGGAGAAAAGGCTCCCTGGGCTGTTAGCAACACCTCTGCTCCTCCTACAGCATGTTGTGACTTGGCTTTTATTGCAACCATGCCTGTCCTCACAACACAACCTCCAGCTCTGCCATGGCATTCCTGGGCATTTCAGCTGAGCCTGCCTTTGCCCAAGTCAAGGGAATCAAACCCATGGGTTTGGGGCAGGCACTGCTTTAGCCCACGTAGGAGTGGTTTCTCTGCTTTCTTCTGGATCTTCTTCTCTCTCATGGCCACTCAGTTGTTGGCTTTAAATGCCAGTTTCTGCAAAGAGGACATCTGGAAAGGCAGAGTGGCAGCTCTGAGCCATTATAGTTGACAATTAAAAGTGCGACATCTCGTCCATCATGCAGGGCTTTAGGTTCAAGCCTGCAGAGGAAAAGGAGTTACTTCCAAAGCCCTGAATCCCTTTAAATAAATATCAGCCAGCATTTACCTTGCAGTCAGCACGGGCTGAGGTGAACCAAGCAGTGGCAGCAATGCTCTCCCTAATCAAGCATCCTTCTCTCTCTTTAATCAGGTGGAGCAAGTGGCAGTTGACTTGCAGGTTGGTGCTGGATCCAGCCCTGCTCCTGCAGGTTTGCAGTGCCTGGGGCAGCCATCTGAGGGGCAGCAGCACTGATGGGCCACCTCTGCCTCCTAATCTCCCTGCTCCCATCCACACGTGCTGTCCTGATACCCGACAGCCGGTCCCCTGTGGGCATCGTGCCAGCAGTGACTTTACAGGCTTTGTGGCAGAGATTATTTAAAGGAGATTAACCCTTCTAAACCCCTTAGATTTTAATTATTTCTGTATGTATTTATAAAACCTGCAGTCTGCTAGTTCCAGGGCACAACTGCCCCAGTCCCTATCCTTAACCTGGATTCATGAATCCAGTGCACCCATATTGCAGGACAGGGGCTGGGCTGGACAGAGCTCGTTGGATTGATTGATTTATTTATTGCCATTCTGGAACAATTCACATCTAGGATGAAAATTAAACATTATGGTTTCAAATTCTAAAAAAAGAGCTGATAATTTAAACCACTTTAAAATATTAATAATTGGGCATTAATTGAATTGTTTGAGTTGATGAAGCGTCTCTGGCTAATTATTTTGGTTAGGGCAGCTCTGTCATTAATGCCACCCCACTGCCCATGTTGTGAGCACACTCTCTGAAGAGAGGACTGTCTGTAAGGTTGATGTACTGGAAGCCAGGAGAGGGAAGGACTGTTTATTTCATTCAGTCTCTTAGAAAGTTTATTATATGAATAACAATGTTATGAGACCCTGTAGTCTAGAAAATGGTCATGACTAGCAGCTACTGGTTATAGAAGGGGGGGAAAAAAGGGTGTGCACTTCCATCCTTTCATGCTGTCTCTCCTATTGGTCATGTTAGTGCTGGGCTAATTAGTTTGTTACAGTTAAGGAGTGATGGAGGGAGTGTTTCCACTCTGCACATGAGCTGTAAATCCAAATAAAATTGGAAATACCTTATTTCTGCTTCAGCAGCACGACCTGGCCTATCACCCTGGGTGATGCACACCTTGCAATCTTCAAAAAATATATAGAATCTTAGAGTGGTTTGGGTTGGAAAGGACCTTAAAGACTATACAGCTCCAGCTCCTAGCTATAGGCATGGACACTTCCCACTAGACCAGGTTGCTCAGAGCCCCATCCAGCCCAGCCTGGAGCACTTCCAGGGATGGGGCAGCCACAGCTTCTCTGGGAAAACTGTGCCAGGGCCTCCCCACCCTCACAGTAACACCCTCACATACCTGCCTGTTTTGTAAATGCAAGCTTAAAAGGTGAGTGTTGGAAGGCAAAAATAAAAAAAACCCACACAGCGTTATGGACCCCAGTGATCTGAGAAAAAAATAGGGTCATTTTGAATTAATTCCTTAAAATCAGATGATTTCTATTTCTTCTTGTCTCCTGAAAAAGGAAATAAATGCAGACAGTACCACGGACTCCATAAATGAATTTTTTTCTTGGGGAATCTCTTTAATATGCACACAGTCCTGCTTCTGTGGTAGTGAACATTTGACCAGTAGCGATTAATTTCTTATCACAGTCTTTCTATGAGGTAAGAAAACATTAGTGTCTCCATTAGGAGGTGGAGAACAGGAGCTCTCCAAGAACAAATTATGTGCCCAGCTTCATTCCCCTGCCCCACGGCTTGCCAAGAGCTGTTGGAGGGAGAGGGCATTGCAGGGATGCCTCTCCTGCAGCACAGCTGGATGTTCCTTTCCAGGCAGAGCCATCCTGCTGATCAAATGATAGACTCAGAAAACGTTCAATATCTGTATGTTTCAGGATAAGTAGCACGGAGCTGATGAATTTTCAGCAGGTTACTGTGAAGCATACAGCATTCCCTGTATTGGCAGGTGGAAAAGAGAGGAGAAAAAATAATAAAGGTCCCTGGTATGAATTTCTTCTGTGTGGAAAGAGTGAAAAAGAGGGTTTCTTACAGGAAATACCATGTGATCTCATGGCATGTCGATGATTAGGCAAAGTGTCCCAAAGGTTAATAAATCTTTTCTCATTTAAATAGGTAGGATCTCCAGCTGAAAGTGCTGGACCCTGCATCCAGCCCCGGGGAGGGGGGAGCAGGGAAGCAAAGGGTTAAATTTCGGGGCTGTAGAAGCAGATTGTGTTTTCCTTCTATGATGTGGGCTGACAAGACATCAGTATTCTATTCATCTGTTGGGAATTAGGCTGTTAATCCAATCAATGACTCTTGAGCTAGCTGCAGCCTGCCTCCCCACTGGGGAACAATCGGATCAGACGGGAGATTGTTTAAGAGCACAGAGCGGTCCCGTGTCAGGTGGAATTTCCAAGCGTTCCCTAGTGAATTGGGGATGGGAAAGCTGTCTCAGCCCATTTATCCTGCCCCTTAAATAAGCAGGTATCTGCCTCAGCCATGCTAAAGTGATAAAGCAGTATAGGAGCACTAACTTTTATGCAGGGAGGGGGCAGGGAAGCACCCTGAGAAGAGGATTTTAGCATCCTGCCCTTTGGAATATCATCCTGTCCATAGCTTGGGATGGCATTTGCCATCATGGTTTGCCGTGACACTTGTTACACCTTTAGGCATTGACTTCTCCAAACACATTTTTGAGCTTCCTGGCAGTTTTTCTATTGCACCAACACACTTGTTGGATGAGCAGCAAGATGTCTGGTGCTGAAAGTAACAGGCAGTAGCAAATATTATTTGGATAACCTATAAATATGTCCAAATACACAGCTGGGCACAGAGTGCTGGCTGCAAAATGGGTTGAAAATGCTCAACAGCAAAACATCCCTGAGAGTTTCAGTGTTGCTGCATGAGCTGCTGCATAGGTTCAGAAATCAGTTTGTTCTGCAATTAATGACAGCCATGTCTGCAGTGGGATATTGAGAGCCTGTATCTGTGCCAGCAGCACTACATGCTGATCATAGTAGATGTGATAAATCCCACTGAAATTGCACTTGGAAATTTAGGTACAGCACCAGTTAGAAACTAGGGCGATGAGGGATTAGCATAACCCTGGCACACTGAACTCCTCGGGCTGGGGGTGTTTGGGAGCATTAGCAGATGCAGGCTTCAGGAGGGAGCCAGTGGTGGTTCCTGGGCATCCTCTTCTCTCTGAGCTTTCTTAGATCTGCTTTGAACTGCAGCTTCGTAAGCAGAGGCTTCTCCAAATTAGTCCTCGTAAATGAACCACGAGTATGAGCTCCAGCAGTGAATATGAGCAGGGAGGTCCCCAGACAGAAAAATCCCCAGCTCAGAGGCTTGGCTTTAAAGGGCTTCAACATACCTCTTCCCTTGATCATAATTTTGAGTCAAACAAAAGCTAATGCAATTTTCTTTGCCTTTCAGTAGCAGATTGTGCTGTAAGGGTTCATGCCATTAGAAATGTAATAATTGCTTCTCTATGCAGATCTAATTTATCTGTGAGGCACTTAGAAGATAGGCCAAATGATAGCCTGGCAGTAGGCTCTGGAGAAGGGCCCAAGAGGTGATGATAAAAACCAGTCTAGCACCTTCCATCCTGGGGGATATCTGCCTGGCACAGTGCAGGAAATGGTCAGAATGGGAGGAATGAGCAGAGGAGAGAGAGCTGAGACCTCTTGGAGAGGCACAGCTCAGTGAGAAAAGGATCCCTGCCAAACCTGCACACACACAGGGGAGGTGAGAGAGTTAATTGAGGAACCAAATTTAAGAGGATGCCCTGCACTTGTCAGCCTGGGTTATTTGCAATCCCCAAAAAACAGCTGTTCACGACCAGAGCATGCTTTTTGGTTTTGCTTCTAGCAGAGGTTGCTCTGTATCCTTTGTCCCATGATGTTGGTCCTTGAGGAGTGCCTGAGCTGCCTTGGAGTTGGGATCAAGGATGCACATGGGGATGTCTCCTGTTGAATTATCTGGTGGAGTTCAGACTGGTTATATTTTCCCTATTGCCTGGTTTTAGTATTGGTGGGTATTAGCATGTAAATATAATGGTATGTTAAGTTGTAGCCTTACCCTCAGTCTTCTTGGAGAGAAAATTTCAGAGAATGATGATGAGGTTAAAGTAAATTGTTGGGAAGTTGAAGTCTAAAGTAGAAACAAATGAGAAATAAAACCCTTTTTAAAAGTGGAGGGAAGTATTTTCTTGCTATTTTTCATCTCCCTGGCTTGAGTGAGTGTGTGTCGTGAGGCTGCAGAGATTTATATTACAGCTCCTAAGCATAGCTGCTTGTTCAGAGTCTGTATTATTCTGGCCCTTTTTATTCACTCACCTTCTCAAGATGTAGTGTAAATATTTCTCTTCCCTCTGGCCCATCGTGCTGCCCAGGACCCTGTTAAACACTCTTATCACCTCATCGTTCTTATCTCCTGCGATCCCTGCCAGCATTCCAAGTCTGTCAATGGGAAGGAGCAGTGCACCTTCAAAGGTGCCACAAATGAGCAGAAAGGAGATACAGGGGAAAAAATACCTTAAAATAAAGAGCACGCCCCAGCTTCATCCCCAGTATGGAGTCAGGCTGGACCAAAACTTACCCAGGTAATCAGAATGGATTTGTTTTTCCTCTTTCTCCACTGGTGCTGCACAAAACATGTGAGATGGTGGAAGAGGTGGTGTCTCCCTCCAGCCCACCCTGCCACTGCACACAGCCTGGAGGGTGAATGAAGCAGCTCTGAGCTATCAGTGTTTATACAGCACTGGTTTTCAAACTGTCCCATGAAACCACAGTCAGACGCTGGCCAGTCAAAGTGTGTTTGAAATGGCAAATTGTGTCTTACAGAGTGCACAGCATCTCAGCAGGTTTAGCCAAGTCATTTCCTTGTCTCTGCCCTTCAGTCCATAACTTGTGTTAGGTTAAGCAGGGAACAGAAATTCCCAAGGAATGGACAGGGGATGGCAACACCGATATAATCCTATCACTTATGAGACACAATTCATGTGCAGCAGCCACAGCAGCACTTAGCAGATAAGACAGTTGGTCCATCTGCGCTCGGTCCATCTTCTCCCATTTCTCTTGCTTAGATTTCTCAGGAGCAGAACAAAATCCTGTTATCCAATAAGTTATCCACTGGTAGTTGGATTTTCATTGAGTGACATCTGTCACAGACCATGCACATAGGAAGTACCAGTGATTTTGTATTATCTTTTTTTTTGATGGGTTTTGATGGGTTTGGTAGACACTGGTTTGGGTAAACATGGGTTTTCATCTCCCAGAAAGGCCATGCAGCTCAGCTGTCACCCTGACATGGCCAGATGTGCCAGGAAGCTGTAGAAGCCACCAGGGGTGGCACATGGCAGTAGGAGGCAAGAGGAAATCTTGGAATCAGATCTGTTGTCTGGGACTGAGCACTCCTACATTTGGGGGTGTCATGGTCTTTCCTTCCTGGTCACTTTCTGCCTGTGTGAGTTATGCCATTTCCACAAGCTCCTCCTATTTACAAATGGAGAATTGCTAAAAGGGCTCTGGGACAAGGGCCTACCAGTGCCTTGCAAGCCTTTACAGAAGGTGTGTTGCTGCTTTGAGCCTGGCTTTTTCCCCTTTTTTGTGCTGAAGTTCACAGAATCAGAGCAGGTTTCCTCCTTTTTAACCTATGACAGTGACGTTTTTCCAGCTGATACAGAGGCATCAAGGGGCACTTCTCAGAGGCATCCTGGCTCAGTGTTGGCCTAGAGCTGCCTATCTCCTCTTCCCCACTCAACATCAGCTTCCTTCTCAGCACCTTCTCTTTGGTCCATCTGCTGAGAGGATCCATCTGATCACTGCCAGCATCTCCCAGCTGCAGAGGATGGGCTCCAGATGCCCTGTTCCTGGCTGATGCCAATGGGGTGAGGACAGAGGCTTGTACCTGCCCATTCCTTGTTTGGGATCATCCATCCTAACACAGGCACATCTCAGGAGAAGGGCATTAAGATGCTGAAGAGACCTCTGCTTTCTATGGCACATCAGGAAATACCCCTTGCATCGAGGCCAGCTACGATTCATCTTCACTCATCTTCTGCACATGGTGTTTGATTGCAAAACAGACACTTCAGTGCCTGGCAGGCAACATTTGTTTCACATAATTCCCACAAAGGGAGCTGTAATCCTGACTTTCACAGCCCATCTTTGATTAGTCTCCAGGTGTGACCATTTTGCTCTGAAGGCTCAGCGCTGCCCTACCTGGAGCAGCCGGGTACATCAGGCTGCAATTAGCCACGGTGCTCCAAAAAGCCAAATCAAAGAGGGATTGAGATCAGCAGCTTCCCGAGGGCTTTCAAGGCCTTTAGTGAGTGACCACACTAGAGCTTTTTCCATTTACCTGGATTAAAATTTGTCACAGAGGAAATAGAAACAAACAGCACAGCATCTGAGAAGTGTAACAAATAGCATTTGGCCATTGGGCAGGCTCAAAGCAGGGGGAAAATCCACAGCGTAAATAAAGTGCAAACCATGTTTGCATAACATTGGATTAATAGCTCTTTTTAAAAACCACACTGGGATTAAAGGGATGCATTTCCTATGCCGAGACCTGCGCTCCCTCCTTAGCCCAGCAGATGCCAGGAAGTACATCTAAGAGAAATAAAAAACCTTGTTATCCCCAGCCAGCTGCTGAAACAGCAGTGCTTTCTGCAGGCCTTTGGAAGAAGAACAAATGTCTGTAGGATTCCTGGAGCAGTCCTGTCTGTTTTAATAGGGAGTTCTGCAGCAAAGAGCTCCCGTGGGAAGGGGTTTCTGCTGCATGGCTCCGGTCCCATTCACCTGTGGGTTTTGTTGGCTGCAGTCTTGGAGGTGGTGATGCAGAGGAGCTGGATTCCCATCCCCCAGGCCACACATTTGACATCCTGCCTTTCCAATAACTCATTTGAGCGTTCCCGCCTCTCCTTCCCCAGCTCTGCTCCATATTTTGCTGAAGTCAGTGCTGGCCTTGTCACTCCTCTGAGCAGCCATGTGCTTAAGGGGAGCTCAGGGGCACTGCCTTACACTGGTTACCTTAGTGTGGAATAATCAATGGATGCTGGCTGTGATTCCCTCAGTTCTTTGGTTTGTGGTACCATCTAATGACACCCATTTGCTTTATGCTTCCCACATTCTGGGCAGAAATAGGCTCCTGAAATGAGGCATCTTCAAACACTGCTCTGAGTAACATGAAGGGGACAGAGTGGCACATGGAAGGAAAAATCTGATCCTTGCACCCCTTTGCTTGGAAAAGACATGGAATAGGTATTTAGGCAGCAAATGCCTGTTACATCTGGCTTTTTATCCCTGTTGCTGCCACGGTTGTCATGTTGGTACAAAGCATGGCACCTCCCATCCCAAAACACAGGTCCTTCCTAATTCCTCAGCTCAACAGGCTTAATATCAAACAGAATAACACACTGGGAAACCAGAAGACTTCCAGCTATGAGTGGAATTTCTACCTGTTGTCCTGTTCTTTTCTCTTTCACCTGCTCCAGAATC
This sequence comes from Taeniopygia guttata, assembly GCF_048771995.1. Taxonomy (NCBI): domain Eukaryota; kingdom Metazoa; phylum Chordata; class Aves; order Passeriformes; family Estrildidae; genus Taeniopygia; species Taeniopygia guttata. The sequence continues at coordinate 30,724,766 of NC_133033.1, forward strand.
TACAGCAAACTACAGAATTTGCACCTTAATCCCAAAGATGATGGTAATTAAAAACTTAAGTCTCCATGGACAGATGCAAATAAATTAAGGAGGCAAAGAACTGAATTAGAGGCTAATCCTGGTTGGGGTAGTGAAAGCAAAGGGGCCAGTAATTCTTTCTTTCTGTTATTTCGCCTGTTCTGGTGGCGGAATGAGGCTGTGTGAGGGTGAGGTGCCTGGGTTTGCAATGCTGGATGTGAAGCATCAACTGTGACAAAGCCTGGGGAGGGGACACAGGAGTCTGGGAAGGGGACACCCTTCCCAAAGCATTGCAGCTGATGCAGTGGCTTAAGCGTTGGCTGGAACAGGGAGCTGTGTGCCAACACCTACAAATCACACACTTTGCTTTGCCCTTGTGCTGCAGGTGTTTCACAAGGATGAGTTTGGCAACTTGCTTTCATCCCTGAGCACTCTGCCATTTCCTGGCTTGGCAGAACTTAACCTGGGTATTGGGGTAGACCTAAATTCTGAAGGCAGGGAGCTAAGATTTATTCAGGTGGAAGGAGCTGGGGTTTTTTCCCCTCTGTGCTCCCATGTGCTGAAGAGCTCACTGCACTAAGTTGTGTGAGCATCCCAGTGCTTTACCCTTCTCTCAGGTAGTTGGCCAAAGCTGGGTTTGCACTGAAGCATCTTGTACTAAAGCATCAGAAGTAGTAAGAAGCCCAGAATGAGGCCATAGGACTGAAATCCTTCATTTTTATGGGCTGGAAGTGATAACAGTATGAACTGAATTATACTCACGTCATGATGTGATCCACGCACTCTTACGGGTGGATAGATATTGATTATCCATCAATAGGGAGTGATGGTGGATGATGATTCAAACCCAGCTGTCAGGTAGCTGGGTGTCCTGGCTGTTTGTCTGGTCAATTAAAACATTGCTGGGATTCTGCCTTTTTATTTAAAACTGGGATGTGTTTGTATTACCACAATATTACCTGCGCCTCTAAAATCAAGTCTCTTTCTCTTTTTCAGGATGGGGAAGGCCAGACTGCACTCCATTATGGTAAGCTGCCTCTGAGCTTGACTGTTCCTTCTTAGCAGTGTGGATTTGTAGCTGGAGTAAATTCTCTATACACAGAAAACAAATTCCAGGAGTAAAATGAGCAAGGAAGCTGGATTTGATTAACCAGTGGCCACCTCCATTAGCAAATCCCAGCATGGTAGGGTTGGGAGCCTTGGGAAAAGATTGCTGCCCTCCCTTCATTCTCCTCTACAAGTGTCACCTTAAAGCACTCTTTTTCCCTCAGTTAATGATGCAGATTTTCCCTGTACACCTCTGTGTCTCCAGGATGTTGGTGTGCCACCTGCAGACCCAGGAGTGGCTCTGGTTAGGGGATGCCAAATCTCTTGGTCTTCAGTGAGGATCTGTGCCAGTTTTAACAGGTTACACAGGTCAAGGGAAAGAGACAGAGAAGGTGGCCTCCTCCTTCATGTGTCCTGGTGAGAAACCTGTTTGATCACAGCTGAGAGAGCAGCAGCTTCTCTACTACCAAAAGCAGCAGAGGCAAGTCACAGTTGGTGTCCCTCCTACAATTACAGGCTAATTAGATACGTGATTTAATTGAAAGATTGTTCTATCTCCAAATGAGAAAAGCAGAGACTGAAGTGATGTGTGCAGTGTTGATGTGCAGGGAATAGGAAAAAAGTATCAATTTAATCTGGATCATAATCTTTTTCCCAAAATTAAGACATAGCCAGTTATTATATTGTACTCTCTCTTGATGCCTGTCACTGTAATTAAGAGCATACTTGTCATTCTGAAGTGTTTGTGTCTTTCTCTCTCTTCTTGATCTCTCCACAAGGACATTAGCAGAATAGCAAAATTACTTTGCAGACATCAGTCCAAGGCACAGAATTTGGATCTGGAGCTAAACTCCCAGATTCCAGGGCCCCTGAACTGAGACTGTAGTTACAAAACTATGTGATTTCTCCCTGTGGGATCTTTCCTGGAGGACACTCAATTTGTCAAATTCCTGTCACTGTCCCTGGAATGGTGAATCTGTTGCTGAGTGCAGCATTGTCCACAGATGGACAGCATTTAAAATGCCATATTGCCTTTCTCTCTTCCTAAGCCATCCCTCAGTTTGGGAATTCTCTCTTCTGGGAAGATGCTTTTCAACTCCTGAGGGGCTCACAGTAGATTATAATAGGTTGTCCAAAAGCGTAGCACACATGTTAAGTTATCCAAGAGCACTTGCTTCAAGCAAGTTCAGTATGTGAAAGGAAAAGGTGGATGTATCACCCGAGTTTAAATTCCATGCAGATGGATCCCTCTGGCTGGGACCGAGACAGGTTGTTCAACACAAGCAAACATAACTGTTATAATGAACATTATTTCAGAAATGGTTTCTCTGATCTACCCTTCCAGCTCAGGTGTTTCAATGACTACAGTTTCCCAGGATTTTCTTCCCAAATGTTTGTGAAGTGTTGAAATTTTGTCTTCCTCTTGAGTATTATCCCCTCTCTCCTCCCTGTATATCATCTTTGGGAAGCCTCTCCAGGTCGCTGACACACAGGCCTGGTGTTCCTGTGGGTGCCCAGTTGTTCTTGTGGCCATCACTGCCCCCAGGGCATCCTCATTCCCTTTCTTGCTGATCTAACCATAAGCCACCCCAAGCTTGGAAACAGCTTTTTAAATGGGTGACTGGGTTTGATTCAGGTGGCTGTTGGCCTGAAACTGGAACTCCCTGTCACCTCCCAGTCCCATTTCAGCCAGCACTTCAGAGCCGAGTCATTAATTGCAGTGGGGAGGCAGGAGAGCTCCTTTGGACACCACCTCTGAGCAGAGCAGTGCCTTCACAAGGTCCCCCCTTTTGCTGGAGGCTGTTCATGGAGTTCAGGGAAGGGTTAAATCCCATCAGCAAGGCAGCCCCTGCTTTTAGGGTGTCTGCATCCCTTTTTATGAGCCGGCGTGGCCTGACAGCTGTCCTTGCGGTGACAGCTCTCCTGATTACAGCCGGTGTCAAACCGCATCCTGCTGGGGGTTATAAATCCCGGCTCCTTCCGATCGCCGCTGACCCCGCCTTTAATCGGGGCTTAAGCGGAGCCTTAAGCGGAGCCCAGCGGCCCCGGGGGACCCGCGGCTGGAGCCCTGCTCTGGGCCAGAGCCCACGGCTGTGTGCCTCCCCTGCTGAGCATCCCCTTCTCCTCGGCTCCTCTCCATCCAGCCAGCCATCCCCTCGCTGATGGGGAATACTGCAATCATGCTGCTGCCTCTCCCAGAGGAAATCAAGGCTTCGCAGAGTGCTGCTGCCCACGTGGCTCTGGAGTGGGCAGCCTCCTATCCTCCTGGGCACTCCGGCTTCCCTGCAAAGCACCATCTGTTCCCTCTGTCTGCGCCGCGGCAGGGCAGTGGGAGGGGACGCTGGAGGGAAAATAAATAATAAAAAAAAATTCATCATCTGAACCCTGAGGATTAATGGAGTCGGGAGGCGAACTGCGCTGAATGGAAATTCATCTTCACCCGTGCCAGTGTCAGGGCTGCCGCTCTCGCCCTTGACAAATCGAGGGTCCCAGGGCGTGATAAATCCAGCAGCTGTGCTCGTCCCCGGGGATGTCCCCAGCCTGCTCAAGGACATGGCACCAGAGAAGAAAGCCACCTTTCCCTGTGGGGACCAGCTCCCCATCCCCACAAGCTGCCACCAGACCTTCCTTGGCATCTCTGGAGGTCTATTTTCAGCAGCAGGATGTGCCCCTTTCAGCTCAGCCTCACCCACACCTCTACCTGCTTCCACACTAACCTTTTTGACCCCTTTTTTATCCTTTCAATATAAACTCCAATCACACATTGAATTTATTTTAATGAGACATTGCTGCTTGTCCTTTTGGATCAGTGGAAGACTGCAGAGTAATGCAAGACACTCTAATTACTAAAGGAGTCAGTCGGTTGCTTTATAAAAACACCCAAAATATGATTAAAACCAATTGCAACCAATGCAAGAGGAAGCTACCAGCTTCATGGCCTTGTAAGGCAGGTTTTGGCTTCACTAGGCTCCGAGTTGCACAGGCTGAAGGGAAAATCCAGAGTCTGGGACTCGTGCCGATGCCAGCCAAGTCCAGCTGTTCAGTGTTAAGATTTTTCCTGATTTTCCTGGTTCTTTTCTTTCAGCATCCTTAGGTAAGACATCCTAGGACAGAGAGGAGCTCAGGTCAGACTTGGCTCTATATTGGCAGAGAAAATGAGGGATGAAAAAACAGTTGCTAGTAGAGGTGTGAAGAATAAAATGTGTGCCATTAAGAGCTGTCCCAGCCATGGGCACAGTCACCTGGAGCTGGTGCTCCGGGAAGTGGTGGCCAGCAGCTATAACCCATCTGAATTTTGTGCAAAGAGAAGGGATGGACAAAAGCCAGGAGCGAGGCAGTGCTGAAGATGTCGTGTCTGGGATGTGCTGCCTGCTCCCTGGGAGATTCAGGAGGCAGGTGAGGGGCAAGGGCTTAGAGATCCATTCCAGATGGTGAATGCATTATAAATTCTGGGTACAAAAGCAGGCAGGGAATGCTTTCCCAGGTGGCACTTTGGGGGTCCCTGCAGTGCTGCAGTAGCACTCTGGGGCCCTTCCCACGGTCAGTCTCCAGTCCTGGATGTGCATGAGCCTTAGCCAAGCTGTGCCCAGGCTCCCTCTGTGTCCCTGCAGATCCCTCAGCTCCCAGCACCTCTGCCTGGACTGCAGGCTCTGGGCGCTGCTTGCACCAGTGGCACCCCCTCAGGACTTCTGGCTTTGCATTGGTGTCACTCTGTCCTTCTCCTTCCTCTGCACTGGCAGACCCACAGTGATCCATCGTGTCCTGAGCGCTGCCCCGGCCCTGCTCGGCTGTGCCGCCACACGCGGGGCCATCGCCAGCCACAGCCACCGCTCCAGAAACGCCCCTCACCGCCACCTCGGGCCAGCATCCCCACACTAACCCTTCCCTTTCTCCCCCCAGCTGCCACCTGCGAGTTCTTGGACATCGTGGAGCTGCTGCTGCAGTCGGGAGCCGACCCCGGGCTGCGGGACCAGGAGGGCTGCCTGCCCGAGGAGGTGACGGACTCCAAAGCCATCACTTCGGCTCTGCAGCAGCACGGCCCCGCCGAGCCCTGACCCCCGGGGGCACGGGGATGCTCTGCAATAACACCCCTTCCCCCTCCCCACTGCCCTCCCCAAACACCTCGGGGGTTCGAGGGGACCTTTCAAAGCACAGGGTCTGGCTGGGCTCTCCATGCCTTCCCCCATGCCCTGAGCAGCAGGACTGCGTCAGAGCTCAGTGTGCTCTGACGTTCATCAGTGTTTGAGGGGGGAGGGAGAGGGCCTGGAGGAGGCTCCAAGTATTATTTTAATGGATCAAACACGAGTACTGTATGGGCTGTCTCACCAGAACAGCGTGGGCTGACCTGTCGGCTCCTCCGTGGGGATGCAGGGCCAGGTGAGGTGCTCATCTCTCCCGTTCAGGCTGAATTTTGGTTTGGTTCTTTTTTTTTTTTTTTCCCTGGGTCCAAACAAATAATACAAATAAAAGCACAGTGTTGGGATCAAGCCTCGGTGTGTTTGTTTAGTTTTGGGGTTTTTTTTTACAGAGGGTGACTTGGAAGCCATAAGAATGGGAGGCAGCTCAGTGCAGCCATAACCCTTGGGAAGTTCTGCTGGAGCTCTTGTCCTGGGGAGGGAGAGCTGCAAAGACAGCAGGGTCATACAGGTGTCTGTCTGTCCCTCTGGTTCTCACACAACACGTGTTGCTAATCAGCCTCTCCAAGCTGACAGGACTTTTACCACTTTGCTGAATTGGATGGCTTTAAACACCACCTCAGCCAGTGGCTCCCGGGCCTCCTGCTGCATGTCCATCCCTGGAATAGCTCCTCCAGGGCTGAGGTCTGGTAAGAGCCGAGCACAGATAAACCTGTACCCACCCTGTCACCCTTCTGGGTCTGTCTCAGACACTTCATGATCATCTCAGCTGGGGGAAAGGGGGAAAAACTGCTTCGTGGCCATACCTGAGTGCTGGAGTGATGTGGGATGATGATGGGGTTTAATGCTGTGGGATAGCTCCCAGCAGGGAGGAGGCTGCTGCACTGGGTGGGTGTGTTGGCCTGAAACTGGGCAAGAGGAGCCCGTGGCTTCCCTGTGGGATATTGCCATGAGTTTGCTTTTCCCAGACAAGATTGACGATCTGGGGGGAGCAGAGGAAATCTCCATGGCTGTGACAGGGAGCTGCTTGCCCCATCAGGCTCTGCAGCACATCCAGCCTCAGGAAAATAAATGGGAACACTCCCTTGGCTGAGGAGTGGCTGGGCAGCAGGCACACGTGGGCTTGGCCCCTGGCAGTGTCTGTGGCTCTGCCAGCATTTGCTGACGCCTGCAAAATCACCACGCCACATCCAGCACAGGCCAGGCTCCATGCTGGGGACAAAACGGCCTGGGCAGGTCATTTTCCCATAACTTCATATTAAACAAGACCCTCCCCATGGCTTCTGCTCCCCTTGCCCCTGCCCAGGGCAGCTGCAGGGTGGCAGTGGCCGGGCTCATGGCAGCCTGGCGCTTTTGCACCCGGATGCAGATGGAGCAAGGACGCCAACCCCAATACTGGGGTCACACTGACTTTGTGAGGGAGGTGGCACCAAGGTTGGGGACAAGCAAGGCCACCCCTGTGCAGGGCAGTAATGCACAGCCACTCCCTGGCTTGATGGACACGCTGGGTAATAAAAAATCTCTGTTAAAGCCGGGATGAAAAGGTGCCGGTGCTTTCAGAGAGCACATTTGGGGCCCGAGCGCTCAGCCCTGGAGATGTTTATAGCACTTTAGGTCTGTTTGTGAGGTTGGAGCCTTTCCAAAAAAAAAGAAAGCAGGGGTGGGGGGGAGGGGGAGGAGAGAAAGACATATATTATTGTTTATAATCTGCTTTATTCAGCCAAACCTTTCCCCAGCAGCCTTGCAGATTGCTGTTAAATCCCTTGGTGCCTTTAACTACCGATACAGAAAGTGGTTAATGTGCATTCACCCTAAGCTTGGCATCTACTCCAGGAAATCACTTTAATTGAGAAGCATTAAATGTTAAAATGATTAAAATATAGAAAGCCAACACACCGGTGCCCACGGAGGGGCGTGTACCCCTCTGCCCCTCCTGCCTGGCATGGACCTTCCATCTCACCTGTGCCCACCAAGCACTGTGGTGGCACAGCCAGGTACCCCCTGTCACTGCTGCGTGGTGGCAGGAAAGCTGTGCCACCTTGGGCAGCCATGGAGATTCCCACCCAAAACCTCTCTGTGCCAGCAAAAAGCCAGGGCACGATGACCAGTGCCACTTGTTCCATCACCCAGGGATGTCAGTGCCACCATCCAGACACGACCCCGGCAACCCTGACCCCAGACAGCCAACGGTGCCAGAGCAGGCAGTGCCAGTGGTGAGTGCTGCCCTCCCAAAGGAAGAAAATCCCAAAGACAGCAGCTGCTAAAAAGCATCCCGAGTTTATTTGCCATCGCTTTCCCTCACGGCGAGGGGGTGACTGTACACATCTCATGCCAACACACTAGAGGCAGGGTACAAAAGCAACGCCCTGGGCTCGAATCCGGGGGCAATTTGGGGAGGTCATTTCTCCCCAAGACATGGCAATAAATAAGGTTTTATTCTTTAAAATTTTTTATTATTATTCTTTTTCTTGGGTTTTATTTTTTTTTCCTTTTTATTCCCCCAGGAAACAAGACTCTTACTTTCTGGAACTGTACAAAATTTACACAGCGAGGGGAGGAGGCATTTGACCTTGTCAAAGGGGGATGGGGAGCAGCAGGCACAGCTCTGCCCTGTCCCCCTCTCCACCAGGGCCAGCAAGGCCGGGAGCTTGGCACCAAGCAGCACCCGAGGCTGGGGAGGGGGAGGCACGTGGATGCAGCTGGGGCAGCTCCTGCAGCACCAAGGCACCCAGCTGGGGGGGCAAGGAAGGACAAGGACAGACCAGTGATGTGCTTTCTCATGTGGCTTTTTTTTTTTTTCTTTTTTTTTAAATTCTTTTTTTTTTTTTTCCTCTGCTTCTGGAGCCTCCACACCTCCAGAAGGAGCTGACCAAGTGGATCCACTCCCAGCCCTCCCTTGAAGGGCAGCCTGGGAGCATCAGCATCACCCCAGAGACAGAGAGGATGGCAGGGACCCCATGGCCAGGGCATCCCTGTGGGGCTGGGGCAGAGCTGGGCACCCTGGGCAGAGAGTGTGGAGCTGGATCTTATCCATGGGGCTGAAGGTCTGAGGGTAGGGCTGTGGCTGTGCTGGAGGAGATGGGCATGTGGGTTTTGAGCAGGGGCTAGTGCTGAGTGAGCCTGGCCAGGAGCAGACCCCGTGGGGCTTGTGGGACGTGCCAAAGCCGCCGGGATCCTTCCTGGCTGCCTGCACTCACCCTTTGGTACCATCAGACCCGCGGCTGGAGGGAGGCTGACCCATACCAGGAGCACCTCACACCCCAATCCCCTCCCCTTCCCACCGCGCAGGTGCTTTTGCAGCTGACGAAATTCCTGCTCCCCTATGTGGGAGGAATTATTTTGCAATGCCCTCTGGGCAAACGTTGCCCACCTCTCTCACGCACCCCTCCAGTGGCTGCTCTGCAGGTGCCAGCCCCAGGCACCCCGGCTGGCCCTGCCATGGCACAGCTTGGCCGGTGGGCATCCCGGGCTGTTGGCAATTTTTTACAATTCCTCCCCCTGGCCTGACCGTGGTACAAAGCAGCGACGCTCCTGCGTGCCCAGGGATAAATCACGGCCAGGAGCAGGCAGGATGGCCCCTGGGCAGCGGGGCAATGGCCCTGCCGGGACGTGTCCCCGGCAAAATAAACCCTTCTACAATATAGACTTCTCTTTCTGCGGAGGCTCCGGGCAGCGCCCAGCTGCGTTTTAACACCATATGGAAAAATAACTCTTGAGAATAGCAGCGGTGCTGGGCAGGGGGTGGTGGCGGGGGTGCCGGGACGGGCTCTGCCACCCCTGATTGTTCTTCCTTCCCTCCCGCCGGCCCCGCCACGCCGGGTGGGTCTTCACCGTGCGCCGCCGCTCTTGTGCTTACAGCCAAAGGCATCCGTGCCCCCGCCCGAGCACGGCCACCCCGGCGCTGTCCCCCCTCCCTGCAGCCCTCCGGGGCCCATTCCCGTGGGATCTCCGGGAAGGCTCAGCCGCCGCTGCGTTTGCGGGCCGGGGGGAGTGCGGGGGGCGAGCAGCGCTTAGAAAGGGGGGTGATCCATGTCGTCCAGCCAGGAGGCCGGGCTGGTGGGAAAGTCTGGGTACCCCACGCTGCTGCCCGTGGAGATGTCGGAGGTGGGGCCCCCCCCGGCCATGGCCCGCAGCGCCTGACTCACCCCCTGCGCCCCGTGGGCCACCAGCCCCAGGCTGCCGTCCATGGCGTAGTCCAGCCCGTTGAGCAAGGGCGGGTGGGCCGGCAGGGACGAGATGGAGGACGGCGACTGCGGGAGCCCGTAGGGACTGCCGTCCCGCAAGTCCTGGTACGTCTGGCCAGTGCCCTCCACCGAGAAGCCGCCGTTCAGCAACTGTCCGCCCGCCACGTCCCCCACGGAGCCGTAAACCCTGTTGTTGTTGTTGTGGCCGAGCTCGGAGAGGATCTGCTCTTCTGCCGGGGACAGGAGGGAGAGCGGGGCCGGGGGGTCAGTGCCGGGAGCAGCCCCGCGGCCCCCCGGCCCCGCTCGGGCGCGGCGCTCACCGCGGAAGCTGAGCTCGCTGTCGCTGACGCCGCACTCCTCGGCCGAGCTCTCCTTCTCCAGCTTCCCTCCCCCGCGGCTCCGCTTCACGCTCTTGTAGAACTGCCCCCAGCGATGCCGCCCCGCGTCCTTCTTCAGCCGCTTCTCCTTGGCCCGCCGGTTCTGGAACCACACCTGCAGCGGGCAATGGGGACATCTCGGTGGCACCGGGGCACCCCCGCCACCCTGGCAGTCCTGCATGGCGGCACCCCTGTGATCCAGCGCCTCTGCCACCCAGCACCCGTGAAACCCAGTGCTCCAGCATCCTGGCACCCCTCACATCCCAGCACTCCTACATCCAACCCAGCATCCCTAAACCCTGCAAACCTGCATGCCATCACTCCTACCCCCAGCTCCCGCACCCCCATGCAATCCCGCAGCCCTGCAGCCCAGTTTCCAGGCGCTCCCATCACCCCAATACCCCTGTGACCTCCGCATCCCCTAAAACCCATCCTCCCAGAGGGTCGCCCTTCTCCCGCGACCTCACCTGCACGACCCTCATGTCAAGCCCCGTCTCGGAGGAGAGCTGCTCCCGCACGTGGCGGGCGGGCTTGGGGGAGTTTTTGTAGGCGTTCTTCAGCGTTTCCAGCTGCTTGGCCGTGATCGTGGTCCGGGGCCGCTTCGCGCCCGCCTCGGAGTCATCTGCAAGAGAAGGAGTCGGTAGCAGCCCCGAGCAGCAGCGCAGCCCGCTGGGGAGCATCTCCCCAAAAGCGGCTGCCCCAGCGGGCACAGAGCCACGGTCCCCCCCCACCTGTGCCTGCCGTGCCCCTCGCAGCCTTTTCGGGGTGCCTACCGTTCTGCTTGGCGGTCTCGTAGTCCTCCTTGCAGACCAGCCGCCCGTCCTCCATCAGGTAGAACTCGTCTCCCGTGGCCAGCTGCCGGCTGCAGATGATGCAGGCGAAGCAGTGCAGGTGGTACACGAAGTCCTGAGCTTTGCGGACCACCTGGGTCGGGGGGATGCCCTGCTGGCACGCCGTGCATTTGGTCCCGAAACGCCTGCGAGGAGAAGCGGGCGACCCTGAGCCCCCCGGCGAGGTGGGGTGTGCCGGGATGGGGGGCAGCAGACAGGGCAGAGTTTAAACCAGCAATCAACCTTATTATGCATGACACTTCACACGGCGGGGGTTTATCTTCCTCAGAGTGAGAGACCGGCCTAATGGAGCCGAGGAAGGTTTGATTTTAATGATTCTTTTAACTAATGCTTATAGGCTGCCTGATTTTTCCCCTGCAAGGACAGTACATATTTCATCCACATTAATACCAAATAAATTAATTACGCCGCCCCGCTGGCATGATGAATCCCAGATTAATGCAGAATGATGGGGCTCTTACACCATAACGATGGCCTGACAGGGACGTGGGGTGGGCTGGTGTGGGGCACGAGCAAAGCTGCCAGCACGGCTGCAGGAGTGTGCAAGGGACACGGGAGAAGCGTGGCAGCAGCATGCGAGGTGGGGGTGAAAATGGGAAAAAGGAAGTTCAGAAGGAGCACGGTGCAAGGAGTGTGGGAGCAGCATGAAAGAAATGTGCAAGGATGGTACAAGAACGCTGCAGGAGAGTGGAAGATTCATGCAGTAAATGTGAAAGGAGTATGCAAGAATGGTGCAAAAAGTGTGCAAGAGGAGAATTCACTGAATTAAGCACGACAGGTGCTATGAGGAGGAAGCCAAAAGTAAGTGGATGTTCCACCAGTGTTTTTGGCAAGAGATGTTATGGGACTGATCTGGGGCAGACCCCCACCTCCCACTGGCACCACAGGGCTCTGCGAGGTCTCTCCCACTCCCCAGAGCAGCCCTAAACACCCCAGAGCACCCTAGAGCCATCCTGGTGCGGCAGCCCAGGTGACAAAGCTGTCAGAATAAATCTGCCCTGTCAGCTTTGAAGAAGGCAGCACAGGAACACTCAATCCCTTTGGCCCCAGCCCCGAGGCTGCGGGGACAGGCAGTGACATTTGGGTGTGCAGCCACTCCAGGCACCTCTGGCTGTCCCCTGGGGCCTGAACATCCCCCAGTCGTGCAAAGTCACCCTCGAGCCCCATGGCTGCTCATCCCCTCCGGAAATCCAGGGCACAGCCACCACAGCTGGGTCTGGGACTGTCCCTGAGCCACGCAGCTGTCACCCAGGGACGGGTGGCAGATAGTAGGCATGAGTGGTACCAGCACGATTTGGGGTGTTGGAAGCAGAAGGTGAGAAGGAAAAACCTGGTTTGTCTCATTTTCTGGACTTGTATCCTAAAGGGAGAGGCCCTGGACATCTGCTGGGGAGAGCTCAGCTTTCCTGGAGCCAGGTGGGAGGGAAGGTGGGAGAGGAGGGGAGAAAGTGGGAGAGGGGTGAAGAGGAGATGGACAAGAGGGAGGGAGGGAGGGATGAGGGAATACTAGAATGGAGGATAAAGGGAGGGATGCAGGGAGGGTGGGAATGGAGGGGAGGAGAAAGGAGGGTGGGAATGGGGGGAAGGAGGAAGGCAGGCAGGAGAGAGGGATAGGATAAACAGAGGATGCTTTTCTGCTCTCAAGGCTGAACTGGTGCCCACTCTGCAGCCCCCATCCACTGCCCATTCACCCCCTCTCACAGATCTCTGTAAAAGCCATTTTAACAACTGTTCTGACACCCCGGGGTGCTTCCACATCATCTGGGGACACAGGACCCAGGACAGAGCCTAGGACCGAGAGCTGCAATCCGGGGGAAGGAAAAAAAAAAAAGACAAAAAAAATCAAAAATCGATCTGATCCTTTCCAAAGCAGCTCCTGCATTGCCAAGTGCCTCTGAAGTTGGGCTGAAATCCTCACGTCCCCTGCAGGTTCCCTACCCCGGGATCAATGAGCGGTTAAGGAAAGGTGAGGTGCGAGCGCCGAGCTGCTATTGATTGGCACCAAATAATCCAGGCAGGACCTCATCTGAGAAAGTCGCTGATCTTTCAACTCCAATTAACATTGATTACCCGCACCTTTTGGGCGACTATTTAAATGACTCGGAGATTAATAGGCTGGAAAATATCAGAAGTGAAGTGTTATTACCCAGGCTGGAGTGGCCGCTTTGACCGTCTCCGGGAAGGAGAAATCCGAGCTGCATCTTTGGTCCTGCTGCCTGATGAGGATCTGGGAGAGCCTGGGGATGGGAAGGCAGGGAAGTCCTGTCTAGGGACTAATGGTAGTGGCTTTAGGATTGTTCTGAGGGGTGGTGGGGACAGCCCGTGTGGCTGGTCCGGAGTGGGAGATGATGGCACGAGGAGGGGTGGCTTTAGTCCCCGAGGGGCAGCAGCTGCTGCATCCAAGCAGTGAAAGGCATCCCTCGGCAAGGATCCACCCCCTCCGCTTCATGGCGGTTCAGTCCCAGCAAAAAACCTTCTCTATCCCTTGGGAAAACTCCCACATTTCACCGGCAGTCGGGGATCAAAGCATCCTAAAGGCAAAGTCCATTTTTAATGGGGAACGGGTTGTCCTGTCTCGTGGGAGCAGGGAAATGCCACGGCTGGGGCATCGCACAGCTCAGAGGCAGCTGCCAAGGCAATCAAATGAGGTTTTCACACTAATGGGAGCAAAAAAAAAATTAAAAAATTTAAAAAAATAAAAAAGAAAGAAAGAGGTAAAAGGTGAAGGGAGAGAAACAGCATCGGCAAATCCCGAGGAGGCGAGGGAGGCACTCGGGAGGAAGAGGCAGCGCTGTCGGTGCCTTGCGCGGGTTTCTCCTGCCCTCTAGCTCCGAGCAGGATGTCACCCCGGGGACCTGGACACCGGCACGGGGAGGGACAGGAGCACCGGGGAGGGACAGGAGCACCGGGGAGGGACACCAGCACCGGGGAGATCTGCGGCTTTCCCATGGTTACATCCCAACAAGCAGCATCCACAAAGCACCGACATCCCCTTTATTTCCACAACAACAACAAGAAGCCGTAGGAAGATTCTGGAGAAATTCCGCTCGGAATTCGGCTGCGTGCTTGCTCCGCGGGAAGGGAGGGAGGTGCTGATTTTTGGGGGGTACTCACTTGAAGAAATCCTCCTTGCAGTAGACGCTGCCGGCCCGGGAGAAGCAGCGCTCGGCCAGCTGCATCTGGCAGTCGGCGCACTTGAGGCAGGAGCTGTGCCAGTGCCGGTCCAGGACCTTGAGGATGAACTTGTCCAGGATGTGCTGGTTGCAGCCGGCGCACTGGGGGATCTCTGCTCCAAGGGGAGAGGATGGAGAGAAGAACACAATCAGCCACCGCAACCCACTCGTGCCTCCCAAAACCCTGCCCGGCCACGCGCTGCGGGTTTTGGAGATGTCACCCCTCAATTCCCGGCACATCTCCCTGTGCAAAGCTCGGGAAAAGCCGGGGATGCACTGGGACAAACACAAACGCGGGGTTTTCCCTTCTCGCATCCCATTTCCCTGCCTGCCTCTCCTTCCCTCTGGAATGGCACAACCACCAAGCAGCGACACCGTTTGTTGACCCCCACTGACTCACACGTATATGGAAGTAGATGGATTAGGGAAAAAAAAAAATAAAAAGGAAAAAGGCTTTAAAAGAAAAAATATTCAAACAAACAAACAAACAAAACACCAAGGGGGAAAAAAGGGAAATTTTTAAAAAGGAAGAAAAAATTTTAAAAGGAAAAACTATATTAAAAAATACAAAAAAAAAAAAAGAGAAAAAAATTAATAAAAAGGAAAATTATGAAAAAGGAAAACCTTTTTTTAAAAAAGGAAAAAGGTATAGAATGAAATAGGTTTTTAAAAAGGAAAAATAATTAAAACACATTAAAAGCGAGGAGGATAGAAAAAATAAAAGATTTTTTAAAGGGAAAAATATTTAAGAAGGAAAAAATTCACAAGAAGGAAAATTGTTTTTTTAAAAAGGAAAAGGAAGGAAAGATTCGAAAACAAAACAGGAAAAAATGAGAAAGTAAAGCAGAAACAAAAAAAAAAGGAAAAGCAAAAGGAGGAGAAACAAAAAAACGTGAGAGAAGAGAGGAAAGGAATGGTACAAGGGAGGAAAAGAAAAAAAGGAAAAGTGGGTACAGGAAGAGAAAGGAGAAAGGAAGTAAAAGAGGAGAGAAAGGGGAAAAAAGAGGAAATAAATTAAGAAAAAGACGGGGAAGAGAAAAGAAGGGCGGGGGGAAGAGGAACGAACGGGTAAAGGAGGAAAGAAAGAGGAGGGGGAAGGAGGAATTCCTCATATTGTTACAGCCTCAAACAACATTATTTCAGGATCCTTTGGGGTCCCGCCACGTACCTCAGGTGAAGGCGGCTGATTCCATCCCTGCCCCGGCGCACAGTGACACTCCCGCGCCCCTCGGACCGCGGCCACTGCTGCCATCCGAGCCTCCGCCTCATTAACCGCCCAATAAATTCAAAATTAACAGATCTAGGGCTTCTAGAGGTCCCTCCAGCCCTTCTTGTTTTGGGAACACCTGGACGCTTCGCTCCCTGTGTGTTTACATGTACTCTCACAAGCCAACAAAGAGCTTTCCCCTTCCTAAAAGCAGCGACGCGGCTCCGTTTCAACAAGAAAACAAGCGCAGCCGAGAATACGGTATCTCCCTTCAAATTTCCAAAGAAAACTAATTTTTTTTTTAAGAGGAGACAGATTTTCCGTCCGCTTTCGCTGTAGATGCAAGGCACCAACCGCACGCACAGGTGCCTGCGTGTGCTACGATGCCTGTGTGCACACACGGGGATGATGATAATAATAATAAAAATAATAATATCAACAATAACAAAAGGGGGAGCTGCCAGGGGAACCAGGAGATGTCCCTCTGGTTTGCAGGGAGAAAATATCTTAAATTCAAGCCCTGCACCCAGACAGTTGCCTCCCTGCCTCGCATTTATCGCGCTCGTTTTACCTGAATTAATTTATAGAACAGGAATAAAGTGAATGGGTGCAATCGGTAGGTCAGGAACGAGGCGCTGCCAGGCTGTGTGTGCCCACCAGCATTCCACAGGGTGGTTTGGGTGGTCCTCGGGGGGACACAGCCGCGGGGTCACCCCTCTCCGCCCGGGGTGCCAACCTCGGTGCCAACCTCTCTGCGGGGCAGGGGGGAAGTTTGGGGGTCCCCCTCGCTCCGGGGTGATGTGCCCGGGAGGGGATCGCCCATGAGCAGCAGCCCAGGCGGGATTTGGCCGTGGGCAGAGCCGCAATGCCCCCGCTCCCCGCGGAGCCTCCCACGCACGGGGACCCGAGCGACGGCCTGGCCCCCGCCGCTACCGTGATTTATTAGCGGCGGGTCCATCTTCCCATTCCCCCCTCTCCCCGCCTCTCTCCCCGACGGGAAAAATTCAAAGAAATATCGATTGGAACGAAACGAAACGAAACTGGCCGGTGGCCTCAGTAATCGCTCAGCCCGCAAAGCCCCTCGGAAAGGAGCGGGGGGAGATGCGGGGCAGCACCGGGGGGATGCGCTCCCCGCCGGGCCCGGGGGGCACCGACACCCCCGGTCCCTCCTCGGGAACGGGACGGAGCCGCGGAATCGGTGCCCGGGAGCGCGGGGGGAAAGCGGAGCCTGCACCGAGCCCAGCAAAGCGCCGCTCCGGGGATCCCTCCCAAAGTCTCGCTGCGGGGAGGAAACATCATTCCTTCACACGCAAAACCCTCCAATTCATTTCTCTGCTGCGGGAGAACGACTTTCTCGGCGGCGATTAATCACTGCCCCAGCTCCAGCCCCTTGGCCAGAGCCTGCCGGCAGCCGGGCACTGTTCCCGCAGGCTTTGGCACAAGTTTTGACTCCGCTGAGATTTGCAAAACAATATTCATAAATAATATCCGGAATTTTATTTTTAACGATCCCGTCTGCAAGGCTAAGCAAGGCCTTTCGGGTGGGTGGGGATGGGGGGAGAGGCTTCTCGGCTCCCCAAAATCCTGCAGGAAAAGATGCTGTAGGACGCAGCCGCTGCTAAAATAACGAGGCTGGCGGCTAAAGGGAGAGGAAAAAATGTGATTTAATAGTGATTAAAAATTAAAATGCCACGGTTTTTCCTCTCACACACGATGAAATATCGAGGTGCTGCTGGGGGCTGGGGGGAGACCCTGGATTCCCTGCCCAGGGACAATTTCCTTTGGCTCGAAGGGGGCTGAGTTTTGTGTCACTGAGGCAGGATCAGGCCCCAGATCTATCACGACATGAAAGCAGGTGGCTGGGAGCTGGCAGCGGCCGCAGGGCTCAGGCTGGGGCAGCGGGGAAACCACAGAAGGATGATTTCCAGCAGCCCAGCCTCATCTATTTTCTTTCTGCCATTTTATTTCTGCATAAATAAGTATAATAATAATAATTATTATTATTAACAGCATTAATAGAAAAACAAATAGCAATAATAATAATAATAATAACAATAATAATAATAATAATAATAATAATATCTCGTTGGATTATTTCCTGCTAATTCTCGATATCCATCAGTCAGTACACGAACGACAATGTCATGGGCAAGGGAGTTTGGTGGCCCCGAGGAGGGCCAGATCAGGGAGCTATTCTGGGGCAATGCTGCTCCACGGTGGTTTGGACACCTCATATTTTTCCTAAATCAAGGGATTCCGAGGCCATAGGAGTGACCCAGCGACCTGGAACCGGCGGCGTGACTCGGGATACGGTACTGGGACAGACCCTGCGTGTCCCGGTCCCTGTCCCTGCACCGGCTCTGTGCTCCTGACCGCGATTTTATTTCCCCTCTGCTGCGGTGAAATTGGTTAAACGGGTCCTCCTGTTCAACCCTCCCGCAGCTCGGCAAAGGCATCGAACCGAGGGAAAACGGCGACAGATCCCCCAAAGAGCCCCGGGAAGAGGCACCACCGAAAAACCCAAAAAACGAATTCCAGCCGCCCGGGGGCCAGGGCCCCACGCGGGGCGTGGAACGGCGCGGGGGCTCCGCGGGGCGGCGGCCGGAGCCGGGGGAAACCTGTCCCGGAGCGGACACCCCCGTGTCCCCCGTGTGCCCCGACGTGCGGCCGGACCCGGCCGGGCTGCCCCGCACCCCGGGCCCGTCTCGCCCCTCCTCCACCGCCACCCGAGGTCCCTCCCCTCAACTTTCTCGGCGCCGCTGTTGGGGGGGGCCGAGCATCGCCCTCTTGGCCCCGGTGGGGTCCCCCCCATTTCGGCAGCGCGGCGACGCCCCGGTCTCGGGAACGGTTTGCGAACGGGAAGATATAATAATAACAACAAAAATAACAACGATAATAACAACAGCAGCAACACCCGCGCAGGTGGCGGCCCGCGGAGACCCCCCGGGTCCCCACCATCCAAAGGGGGCATCCGTAGTGCCCACGGGGTGCCCCTGTGAGGGGCTGACAGCCCCTGCGGCTCACTCACAGCTCGGGTGCACCATCCCCAGCGGGCTCCATCCACCCGTGCGTGCACCCCCCCACGGACACGCTACCTGTAGCTGCAGGGCCACAGACACCCGCACAGACACGCAGGTGATTTTCGGACAGACGCGGGTGCGGCGGCATCGCTCCGGGGGCGGCACGGTGCCCGGCCGGGCTCTCCATCCCGGTACCGCTCACGCACGGCCCTGGGCCCCTTCCCACCGCCGCCGCTCGCCGCCTGTCGCGATAAACGATATAAGCGCGGTGTTGTGCGCTGCGGGTCGGCGGTGCGCGGGGGCGGGCGGGGGCCGGGGCCGCACACACACACACA
This sequence comes from Taeniopygia guttata, assembly GCF_048771995.1. Taxonomy (NCBI): domain Eukaryota; kingdom Metazoa; phylum Chordata; class Aves; order Passeriformes; family Estrildidae; genus Taeniopygia; species Taeniopygia guttata. The sequence goes on from NC_133033.1 coordinate 30,743,114, forward strand.
CACACACACACACACACACACACTCACACACTCGAATTCACGCTCACACACGCACAGCCGGAGCCGCGCCGTCCTCCCCGTCGGGGCCAGGCCCGCATCGCTCCGCTGCCCGCCCGCCCCGGGGCACCTCTCTCCCTTCCGCACCCTCCGCATTTTCGCGTCCGTGACCGGCGCTACACGCTGGGGAAAAGAAACACGAAGTGCAGAACCGGGAGCGAACGGGAGCGGAGGCACCTGCCCGCCCGCAGGGCGCTGCCCCGCAGGCCCGGGGCCGCCTTTGCGGCAGGGAGCGAAGGAGGGAGAAGAGAAAAGCGTCCTTACGTTGCACCGGCACACCGAGGATCTCGGGAAGCCCCTTGACAGCCCCTTCGGCAGCGAGCGCAGAGCTTTGCATCATTTTATTGGCCCGGGGGGCGGCGGAGGGGAGAGAAGAGGGGCGGGAGAGCCGCGGGCCGGGCCGGCGGAGGCCGGCGGCGGGAGGTGCCGTGTCCCGGTGCCGTGTCCCGAGTCCCGGTGCCGAGTCCCGGTGCCGAGTCCCGGTGCCGGTGCCCGCCGGTGCCGCCCGCCTCCCATTCATTCCCCTGCGGGGAGCGCGCCTGACGTCACCGCCCGCAGGGGGGCGGGGGCGGGACTGGCCCCCCGCGGCCAATCAGCGCCCGCTCCGCGCCGCCGGGGGCGGGGCCTGGGCCGGGGGGCGGGGCCTGAGCGGCGGGGCGGGGCCTGCGCGGAAGGGGCGGGGCCGGGCCGGCGGTGGCGCTGGGGACAGAGAGGGACGAGCCCAAGGCCGCTCCGCTCCCGGGGCTCGGGGGCCTTCTCCCGCTCCATGGAAGGCGCTGGCCTCGGGCACAGCCCCAGCCCTGTCCCTCCTGCCGCTGGGAATGGAGCCTTAGCCGAGGGCCGCTTCCCCGGCACATCCCGCAGCAATGGCCCGGCTGCTGTCACCCCGCCGTGACACGCTCTGCTTCCACAGGGCGCTGTAACACATCCCTGGGCCCATCCCAATGGTGCCTCCCCGGGGACACACCTGGGCGCGGGCAGAGCCAGCCCGAGTCAGCAGTGCAGCAGCGTGCCCAGCCTGGCACCAGCTGGCCGTGGTGGCACAAGGTGGCAATGCTGAAGTCACAGGGCAAAGGTGGCCACGGCCTCCATGAGGATCCCCGTGGGGCTCTGCTGAGGGAAAGCCCCGAGACAACGCAGCCCCCGCCACTGATGTGGCTGTACCTGGCAGCCGAGGGCCGAGCGAGGAAACTCACCGAAATGGAGCTGAAGTTAGGGCGGGTGCCCCCAGCATCAACCTTCCCGATGGTCACCGTGTCACCAGCTCGGGGACAGCGGTACCAAACAGCCCCGACGTGCTGGGCCATCCCGCTCTGCTTAGAGGGCAGGGGGAGGCTCCCGAGGTGGCACACGGCAGCTTCTGGCAGGTGAGGGAAGATGCTCACCCGGCCAAGAGCATGGCCACCCTCAGCTCAGGTGCTCCCATGCCAAGCCTTCGTTTCTACACTGCTAGGAAGAGGATTTTCCCACCTGAAAAATCCTGGAACCCCACTCCGTCAGGAAATGTGCAGATGGGACAAGCCAGCAACTGGGAAAAAAAATGTTTAGAAATAAAAGTAATAAAACCTAAAAAATGTATTAAGACTGATGGTTCCTTAGGAAAAAAATTAAGTTTTTCTATGAGATGCTGGGGTTTGACCCCCTCAAAGCTCCATTTTTACCAGCAAACCCCCGTGCTCCTCATATGGCAGCTCCGGTGCGCACTCATCCAGGAGTGAGCTCCACCCTGCACTTCACCGAACGCCACAATCTGCTTCCCATCCCAGGGAGGTGAATCCCAACCCCTCCCATCCCGTCCCGTCCCATCCCCTAAATCACGCTGCAGCTCTTAAGTGCATTAAGCACCGCCAGAGCCCGGTCGCCCCCGGCCACCTGCGCTCCGCAGCCCCTCGGGGCAGGGACCCCCGTGCCCCCCCAGTGCCCAGCCAGCCACAGAGGGGTCCCCAACGCGCAGAAAGGCAGGTCCCTAAGGCAGATTCACGGGAGAAGTTTAGCCGGACGAGCGGCCAGACGGACAGACGGACACTGCCCCATCGCTGCCCTGTCCTGCTGCTTTGCATTTCCAACCTATTTCCCTAATTATTCCACCGCTGCTGGGAGTCACCGCGGTCTCCGGCTCTCTGGCACGCTCTGATTTATCTCTCAGCCGGGATAACAGCTCCCTCCACCCCCTTCTCCTCGGAGAATTCAATTTTCATTCATTTTTCTGCTTTGCCAGATTGATCCAGCCCCCTCTGCCCTGCACTGGATCACTCATGGAAGTGGTGAGCGGGCAAAAGGAGGCACCCAGCACCGAGCCTTCACCTTGGGGAAGCCGGGGGAGAGGGAGGGAGTCGGGGGGCTGCCACCACCAAAAAAAACACACCCCCAGCATCTTCCTGTGCTCGCTCACACATCTTCCCAGCAGCGCCTTTATCCCTTCCTCTCCTGGTAGCACGGCTTTGTTCCCCTCCATCCTTCCTGCTGTCCATCTGTTCCTTATGTTGGTGGAGATCTCTTGGTCTCTTTAGGGATTTTTTAGATCACTTTGGGCTTCCTGGTCACTTTTGAGTTTATTTTTCCCATCTCACAGGAAGGAGAGGGTGGTTCAGATGGGCATGAGGTTCTTGCCCAGTAAATCCTCTCTGTGCTACTCAAAAGGCTGCTGGGTCCTGGTGGTGCCCAGAGAGGGGGGGTTATATGTGGTGGGTGTGAAATGTTCCCCCTCCAGGCTTTCTCCTCCACCCAGAGCTAAATCAGAGCTAAGGCTCATGGTGACCAGCCTGCAGAAGGGTGAACGTCGATTTTCATCAGGTTGCATTTCTGGGGCACTTTTGGGGGGCTCTGGCCCCACACAGATGCCCTGCTCCTTCCTTGGTATTGCCTGGAGCCCTCTGGCCCTGCAGCCAGAGGAAGACACGAGCAGCATGAGGAGAAGATGCAAAACCCACAGACGAGCAGGGATGCTGCTCCCACACCTTCCCTGCTGCGATTCATCGTTAATAAAATGCAGGTAAATCCCAGAGCCTGTGCCAAAACACAGAGCCAGCCTCCCCGTGTGTGCCCCAGCGCCGGGCACGTTGGAATTAGGGTTGGCTTGGACACTGTGGCACCGAGGGGGACATCAGTGCATTGTCCCCTGGTGCAACAAGGGGGTTTCTAGGCAGAACTGGGGAGATGTAAAGCAATATAAGGAAATATAAGGAAAACTGGAAACTATAAGGTCCCGACTCATGCCAGGGGGCTGCGAGTGCAGTTCTGTCCCAGTCAGCAAACCCCAAACAGATTTGGAGGTGCCAGGGAGCTGAGGCTTTGTGCCACTCATGCAGCGAGTTTGCCCGGTGTCAAGCCCAGCTCCGAGTCTCCTCATGTGACAAAACCCGCTCCTCCAGACCAAAGTGGGGACATCCTTGCAAGTCCAAAGCTGCCACAGCTTCGTGCCCTTTTGCCATGAAGCCACCTCCCCCTCCGGGCAGCATCGGCCGTAGTACCCCGAGCCCCCCCAGATAAATAAATCTATCTGAATTATCCCAATAATTACCCCTCCCGTTTACATCCCTACTGCAGGACCGGCCTGGGGGAGGACAAGCACATCGAGAGAGAGCCGGGTACTCACCAGCAGCCAGGGAAAGCCTCCTCCCCTCGCAGGCAGGGGCGTTGCTAATTGTAATTGAAAATTAATCGGCGCTCAGCGAAGCCCCGGTGATTTTATGGCTGCAGCGCGTGTGGAGATGGGATGCCGGTGGAGAAAGGCTCTTCCCTGCGCCGAGCAGGGAAAGGGGAATCGGGCAGGGCTGGAAGGAGCGAGCACTGAAGGGGTGGGAAGGTGGCTGGGTGTGCGGGGGGCTGGCCACCGGCCTGCAGGAAAATTAAATTGCACTTGAGGGTAAATTGTATTAGGGAATAGCGGCCGCCTCGCGGCAGCCTGCGGCCATTTGGGTAATTAGCCCCAGGGACCCCCAGGATGGTGGCAGTGCCGGGAAGGGGTGACCCCATCAGGGAGGGCACCTCGGGGTCCCCAGGACAGCCTGTGCCACCTGCGAGTGTGGCCGCGGCACTTTGCCGCTCCCGCTCCGCTGGGCTGAGGGGGGACCTGTCCCCAAATCATCCCGAGAGGGGGACAGAGTGTGGGGACACTCCGAGCCCTGCAGCAGCCCCGCTGTGCCCTGCACTGGGGCTCCCCAGGTGCGGCAGGGGGACACCCCGGTGCCACAGGTCGGGAGAGCCGGGGCCGGGAGGATTGTGACTCCACCAAACAGGATTACGGAAAGTCTATTTACGAGACTCTCCGTTTCCTGCGTGCACAGCAGCTTTAGGCTGCGGCCCGGCGGAGATGCTAATCTGGGCATCCCGCTAACCCCCTTCCGCCAGCGCCCACCTCCCCAGCCCTAATCCCCTCTCCCTCCACCTGCTGCACCCCTGCCCACCCCACCGGCAGATTTTGGGGCTGAGGTGACCACGGGCAGCCCCACATCGCAATCCCTCACAGGGGAGCAGCTGGCGAGGGGGGGTTATTGATGTTGGGGGTGAACCCCCAAGGGAAATCAAGGAGAAGGAGGCAGCAGGGCTGCAGCGATGAGACCTTCCCCATCCATCACCCGGCGGTGAGCAGGGCCGGCACCCGGCCCGGGGAGCCAGCCCTGCTCTGTGCTGGGACAGGGGTGCCAGCCCCACAACGCCTGGAGCCATAACCACGTAGAAACATTAAAGGAAAGGCAGAGGGAGACAGTTTATTTCATGGGCAGGTGAGGGAGGAAGGGCTGGGGGAGCTGAGTGCCCTCGTCCCATCCCACCATCCTTCACCTCCCACCTGGGCAAAGTAAAGATATCAAGAAAAAGGCTCCAAATCGGATTGACACCCCCCCCTCCCCCTTAATAAAGTTTATTATCGGCCGGGCTCTAATCCTTTTAAATCCCCCACGCGGGGGGATGGGCCAGGATTAGGGGAGGGCAGCATAATCCCAATGAATTTGTTACAGGGGGATTTAGACAGCACTGGGAGAGCAGATGGCCCCGGCCCCGGCTCTGGAAAACAACCATTTTCCTTAATGATTCCTAACAAGGATAAAAGGGCAGAGAGAATCGGGGACAGGCGCAGGGGGCCCACACCCAAGGAAGACCCGGTCCCCAGGGATGCTGCCGTGTGTCTCCTTGCTCCAGACCACAGGCATGGTCAGTACTGAACTGCAGCTACACAGCTCATTCCAACTTTTTTTCCAGCAGCTTTGTGGCCCCCACATACTTCCTCTGCCTCCCCTGCTTGAGAAGAAACCAGAAGCCATCCCAGCCCTGGGGATGTACCAGCTGTACAGGGGGCAGCTGCCCAGAGGTGCATCATCCCCAAGCAAGAGGCAGGAGAAAACATACAATAACATTTAAAACCATTGAACGGATTTTTAAACCAAGTGCTCTTCCTGGGGTGGGGTGGAGACAGGAGCAGGGACATCAGGAATGGGGCGTGGTAGTCCAGCATGCCCACGTGGCAGGGAGCAGCCGACACAGCATCGGCAAAAATAATTTATTCCACTAAGACAAGCAGAGAACAAACAACAGCGTGGAGAGGGGGCAGGGAAAGATGGGGAGGCCCCGGGCCGTATCTCAAAGAAAGGGGACACAAAATGCATCTGAACCCATGACTGCTGCCCCCACCCAGCAGCGTCCCCTTTTTGGGGGGCTAAACCTGCACCCTCATGGCCCCACTAGTGGTTGGACCCCAATGGGCTGCTCTCCAGCACAGCACTGGGCTTCCCAGCTTGAAACCAGCCCGGTGCCAGGGAGCTTCTGAGAGCAGATGGGTGCTAAAACACAAACCACTTTTCGTGTCCCAGCTCCCACACGCCCAAAAACATGGCACTGTGAATTGAAAGGGGGATGCTCTGCCACCTCCCTTCCACCCCCTACCCCCGGTGAGGCAACTGCCTGGAGCAGGGCAGCTCCTGAGGGGGACGTGCCATGGGACAAAACGCTGTGGGACAAAACGCTGTCCCAGGGGTGTCCTGCCTCAGCAGCTCACCCACCCTAGGAAGACTCCCGGGCCCCTCGACCCCTCTCAGGCCATGGGGAAGCCAGGGCGGCCTTTGCGGGCGCGGGTGCGGAGGCGGAAGAAGGTGTACATGGCCAGGAGGCACATGGAGGAGAGGAAGTAGAGGGCCACGCAGAGGCTGATGTCCAGGCGGGAGAAGCCCAATCCGAGCACCCGCAGCCAGGGGCTCCTCCGCAGGCCCTCTCCAGCCTCCTGGTCACGGAGCAGGACACCGGGGGCATGCCGGCGCTCCCTGCCCGCCGCGGCACCGCGGGGCAGGGCCATGGTGTCCCGCTTGCTGATGCGGCGGCGCCGGCCCGCGGCCGCTCGCAGCGCCTGGCTCTTGAAGTGCTGCTCGCTGAAGGAATCCAGGTCCACGATGTCCTCACCGCCCTCCCGCAGCTTGGGGTTCAGCCGCACGATGCTGGGGCGCCGCGGCTCGACTCTCGCCTCTCCCTCCGGCTCCCTCTCCTCCGCTTCTCCTCGCCCCCTCTCCTCTCGCGGGCCCTCCGTGTCCAGCCTGGCGCTGGTCCCCTCCCTGGCCATGGGGATGGGGTCGGGCTCGGCATAGTCCATGTAGATGTTGGCCGGGGAGAAGTGTGCCTTGAGGAACGTGAGCACGGCCGGCTCCTCCCAGGCATGGACCCCCCGCTCCTCTTTGTGGCACTGGGGACACAAGTCCGGCGGAGGCCACTGCAGCTTGGGGAACTTGGGGTCCTCCGTGTCACCTCCTGCAGGGACCGGAGCCAGCAAGGGGGTTAGAGGAGACATGTGATGCACCCTCCCCCTGTATCAACACCACGGAGAGCCCAGCAGCTGGGGATGGGGACGTTTGGAGGAGCCTCCCCAGGAGGAGGGCAAACAGCAGCTTTGGGAAGCTCCCTGGAAGGAGTGTGTAAGATCCAACTATATCTCCGGGGCAGTCTGATGCTGCGCGACCAGCTGCTGTCCCCTGGGACAGGGGACAATAACAACGGGATGTCCCCACTGCTACACCCTGCAGCCATTTGCCAGAGCCATCCAGGACAAGGGATGTTCTTCCACCTTACCTCCCCTGGTGGCAGCCCCCCTTACCCGCCAGGCGAGCGTTGACCTCGTTGTGGTGGGACCAGAGCCAGAGGACGGCCTCCTCCCTGCTGGCCACCCCGTCCATGGACTTGGCCGCCATGGCCTCGAAGTGCTCGGCGCACTCCTGGCAGCCGAAGAAGTGCCGGACGTAGCAGCGCATGGTGCTCAGCACCTCCAGGGGTAACTCTGGGGGAGGCACAGCACAGGGGTGACTCTGGACCCCCCCACCCCCCCCACTGTCCCACGGCTGAGGCAGCAAATCCACACCCCGACTCTGTCTCTTGTCCCCATGGGAACTGCCCCGGATGAGATGAAGGAGGCAGGGAAACAAGCCTTTGTCCACATGCAGCATCCCTACCCATGCCAGAGCTCAGCTGGACATTCCCTCCCTGAGCCCCTGAGCCCCCAGTACCTTTGTCAGGGCCGTTCTGGGCAGCCTGGACAGTCAGCAGGTGGAAGATGGTCCAGAGCCCACAGGGGTAGCCACGGAAGTGGCGTTCACTGCCCTGGCAGCCCACCCAGGTCACGTTGGTGGGGAGCACCGAGGGCTGGGAGGCCTGGTGGACAGATAGACACGGTGTGACAGGGCTGGCAAGGGGCAGGGGTAAGGAGAGCAGGGGCTGGGGGTCCCCACGGGCATCTTACATCTCTGTTATTCTTCATGGCCTCCTTCAAAACTGTGCGGGGCAGCTCGGGCTCTGTCCAGTTCTTCAGCCAGGCATCCAGGGTCTGCAGGTAGGTCTGCACGCAGGGGCGCCCTGGGAAGTACTGCAGAGGGGGGAGAGGGGTGAGAAAACACAGATTTCATCCTGGGAGCAACAGGGCAGCCCACAGGCACCCCTGGCTCACCAGCACAGGCACAGGGCAGCACCTGCATCCTCTCTGCTGGAGAGCAGCATGGTCCTGGCAGGGTTTTGGTGCCTATCTCTGAGGGGTTGGGAGCTGCAGCTTGTCCCCCCACACCGGGTGGCAAGTCCCCTGTGTGCATGTTCAGGCTCCAAACCCCAGCCCCAACTGAGGGAGGCAAAAAGCCACTCTGTCCCTAAGTCTGGCAAAGCCGATTAGCAGCTGCACTTTAAAACCACTCCTGGGAGAGAAGCAGCCTGGCAGCCCGTGCCACCAACAGACAGACAGACAGACAGACAGAGGGACCGACCTGTGAGGAGGAGGGGACACCAGCACACAGGAGAAGTGATGAAGAAGCAAAAAGGAAGAGGAATTTACTGAGTCTGAGCTGTTCTTCCTCCCAGGCCCATGGGGAATCACACAAAAAGACCCAAATTTGCAGGGGAATTATCTGTGACCTGACAGTTATGCTGGAAACAGTGTCCTCCCAACTCCTTGGACAGAAGCTTCCTGCCTCCAGGAACCACTTTTTCCCCCCGTTAGGACTTTTCCCCCTCTCCTTTCCTTTAATACCTCTTGGGAATGCAAGAGTTAAGGCTGGGAGCTGCTGGCTGAGCTCCCCCAGGCTGAGCCCTGGGCTGGCAATCCTGGGGATGCTGCTCCGTCCTGTGGATGAGCAGGGCAATGGCAGTGCTGGCTCAGCGTCCCGGGGAAGCACCAGCACCACCACCCACTGCCACAGCTCATTGAGGGGAAGGTTTCCAGGAAGAATAAAAATGGATCAAATGAAACCATTGATGCTCCCCACCCCTCAGCACGCTTACACCCATGGGCAGGGAGTTGGTGCCACGGGGATTTATTTCCCCATCTCTGTAGTTCACATTAAAGGGAGAAAGAGTGAGGGCAAGCAGAGGCAGGCAGAGCCACATTAAGGTCTGAGGACTTCAGGCACATGTCTGGAGCTCTTTCCTGGGGGAGAGCAGATGGGGGTGGGAGCAGGGGGTGTCTTGCACATCAGTGAGGGCCAAGCAAAGTCCAAACTGAGTATGTGACCCTGGGTGACAAAAGAGGGAGCAAAGGAGAAGGGCACAGCCCCAGTCTGCCAAGTAGCCGGGGCTGTGACAGGGATTGGGCTGGAGACAGGACTCCTGCAGGCCCAGTAGACGAACCAGCCAAATGCAGCAGGACTCCATCACAGCAGGAAATTAAACTGCCCTGCTTGCGCTGGCTCAAAGCTCTGTCACTTCAGCTGTGCCAGGCCCAACATAGAAGTAAAAAGGAGACCTTAAATTACACTTGTCTGGAGCCTGACTCAGCGTGGGAGTTCCTTTCCTGGACTATTATCAGAGCCTGCAGAGATTGGGTCCTTGAGCTGAGCATCCATAACAGAGCAACAAACCTCTGTGACCATCTCTGACACCCCAGCAGGTGACAGCCTCTCTTCTGAAAAGACCTCAACACCTTCTACAAATGATGATCCCACTGCCACCAAAGCTGGCAGCACACATCTCATTTGAAACACTTCAGCACCCCCTCTTAGCTCCCACTGGGACTCTGGGCCGAGTTAGGGATACACTGAGCACCAGGACACAGGGCCCACAGCAGACTGCCATGCTTCACTAGCCGAGTGCCGGGGCACGGTGGCCCGCACTGTTTGCATTACACAAACAGGCACAAGGAGGCACACGCAGTTCCTTTCCTGACACCCGGAGCTCCTCACCTTCACCAGCGTGGCCACGTAGCACTTGAAGGCGGCCAGCTGTGCTCCCGACAGCGAGGAGGCACGGGCAGCCTCCACCCGCAGCGAGTAGTGCAGCGCAGACTCCAGGTCGGCCATGTACAGCTTGGAGCTGGGGAGGGCAGCGCAACACGAGGCTCCATCAGCCCGCTAATCCTCACCCCAGGGCTTTCCCCAGGGCTTTCCCCAGCCCCCCGCTCCCCCGTGTGCCCAGCAGGGGTGGGGTCTGACCGGTCGGCTCGCAGAGGGTGTGACACACGGTCCGTGTCGTTGAGGGCGCTGGCCGTGGCGTTCAGCTTGTAGGAGCCGCGGGCGATGCCCGTCAGCGTGCGCAGGTAGTAGGTGTAGAAGGAGCGCGCCTCTACGTGCCTGCCAGGAAAGAGAAGCCCCAAGTCCCTCGTCCCTGCCAAACCTGACCCCAAGGAAGGAAGCCAAGGTAGCTCAGGCCTGGGGAGGGAGCATGAGGTGCTCCATACTCTCCACCTGCCTCAGCAGTGGGTAGCCTTACATGCATCCTAGAGCACAGCTGAGCCCCAGGAAGCCGTATCATGCCACCTCCAGGCAGATGTGGGAAGAGAATGGCTCAATCACAATGATTCTCCCTTCTTCCAGCTCCAGCCAGGGCTGGCAGTGCAGTCCAGTGCCAACCAGCAACCTCCCACCAGCCAATCTCATTCCTAATGCACCTTCCCACAAGTACAAAGGAGTACAGGGAGATGGGGCACAAGGCTGGCACCCCAGCAGCATCCCCAGAGCCACCCCGCCGTGCCCCACACTCACACGGGCAGGCGGGAGAAGGAGCCGTTCCGGAAGAGCAGGTATCCAGAGGGGAAGGAGGTGACACCAAACTTCTGCACGAGCTCCTCCTCGCTGCTCAGCACCCTCCTCACTGCAATGTTCTCATACTGCAGCATGTCCAGGGCCACCTGCAAGCCCCAGGGACAGATGGAGGGGGCAGAGGGATTCCCCAGCCCCATCAGGGAGGCAGCAGAGCTGCTGAGTGCCCTGTGTAACATCTGGCACTGGCTAAGCTGGGTGCAAGCTGGGCACGGAGGCTTCCTGGTGAGAGCTGCCCTGCCACAGGCACCCAGGAGTTATCAGAAAGAGAAATGGGGGATAAATGCAGCTGTACCCACCTCTCTGCCCACGAAGGAGTTGCTCTTCTCAAAGATGAGTGCCAAGTACTGGTCCTTGTTCCTCTGGAAGAAGGTGCGAACCTCCTCAGCACTGCAAGAAACAGGAGGATGGCAGCAGGTGCCTTGGCATCAGCAGGATGCTCTGCCCTCCCCCTCACAAGGAGCTCCAGCCTTCCCCACTGGGATTTGGCAGGGAATGCTGCTGCAGGATCAGCCCCACTGAGCAGGCAACTCCTGCTGAAGTTTCCAGCCTAGTTTTCTGCTCTGGTTCACAGGCTTTGAGAAAAACCCACTGGGCTTGGCCAAGGAGGTAGAAAACAAAGCACAGGCAAGGCAGGGCAGGGCAGCAGGGAGCTGCACACTCATCCAGGGATAAAAAACAGAAATGAACTTGAACCGGGGCTGGCTGTTTTTTTGTCTAAGACACAGAGGCACCAGAGTACCTGAGACATGTACCTGGCTCGACCATTGCTCTGGGAAACCCAAAGGCTCCTTCCCAGGACAATGAGAACTGTCTGCATCCCACAAGGACTACTCAGATACCAACCAAATCTCTTTTCAGGACAGGAAAAAGCTTCTAACACAGCCTCACTCAGCATGGTATGACACTACCATGGCCCAAAGAATTTGAGGCCCAGGAATTGCTTGTTCTAAGTAATGCTGATGAGCAGGTTCGTTAGGAGATGTGACAACATGGTCCATCTCCTCTGGGCCATGGAAAACAGCTCTACACTGGCCAGGTCATCTCCCTGGGATGTGGGTGATGCAGTAGCTGCTCCTGGCTCATTTTGGGCTCAGGGTTTCCCCAGAAAGCTGCTCCCCATGGGACAGAGGCCATCCTGGCCCCCTGCTGCCCCTACCTTGCTGGCTCCAGTGGAGGACAGGCGGGTGGCCAGGCATCCTGGCTCTGCTCAAGGTTGGTGATGATGGCGTGGCGCAGGTCCTCGACAGTGGCACTGGGATCTGCAGGAGGACAGGACACCAAGGGGTGAGTCCTGGGGAAGCCAACCCCAGGGGCTGAGCCAAGGGAAGCTGCTTGGAGCTGCCCCCAGAGCTCCCTGATATTGCAGTGCATGGGAGGTGTGGGCAGCAGGGCCATTCTCACCCAGGGTAGAAAACCCCATGGCTCTGAATACTCACTGGTAATCCTTATCCCATCCTCTGGCTTATTGCTAAAAGCTCTGAAGAACTGAAAGGGGAAAAAACACAAGGGGAAACTGGAGTGAGTGTTCGGAGTGGGACAGGAGGCAGTGCAACCCAGCAGGCTGAGGCCCCCTGTAGACCAGCTCTGCCTCAGTTTCCCCACAACACTGCAGCATGCTAATTGACATCAGCCAGCACAGAGCGAGCTCCCAGCCTTGTCCCTATCTTTTGGGGCATCCCCAGAGGAGAGGGATGCAGGTATGGGCTGGGAGCCATGTCCAGCCAAAGGTGACACTGGCAGGCGTCTCCAGGGGTCCAAGAGAGGCAGCTGACTCCTTCCCAGTCCTGCAAACCAGTCTCCCTGCTCCAGAGCTCTGAGAAAGTAGGAAAAAGGGGGTTTTCCCACTCCTGGCCTCCCACAGTGGCTCCAGTACCCAGGACAGAGCCAGAGCAGCAACAACAGGTTGCATCAGCCAGGTGTTTGCTTTGCAGGCTGGGCTGGGAGCTGGGACTGTTTGCAAAAGGTGCTCAGCAGGGACACATGACGTGAAGCAAGTGACATCTTGGCATGGCCACATCAGCACTCGTCCCTACCCCAGGAGACATTTCCATCAGTGTTCCAGGGCAGTGGGCACTCGGTGAGACCCTGGGGCAGGGCTGGGGCCAAGCCAACCTGCCAGAAAAACCCCAAATCTGACCCTACCTGGAGCTGAGCCTGTAAGCTGGGACTGAGGGCATGTCTGATAAAACCCTCATCCCTGCCCATTTCATCTCAAGGCAATCCTGGTTTTAACTGCTTGTGGCACCTGGAGTCCTTTGGCTTCACTGCTTGTGTTGGAGCAAGGCTCCGTTTGCAGTGGGAAGCTCTGCAGAGCAGTGTTGACACAGCTAAAGGGCTGGGCACAGGCCCAGGAGGAGGAATGGCTCCTTGCCAGCCACCACAGGAGGCTCCCAGGAGTTGCAACCTCCTGCAGCATCCCTGTGCCCTCCTCCAAAACCTGTACCTGAAACCTCTCTCTGCCCTCAAGCACCCTTTCTTAAATGTTTCCAACTCAGAAGTCAGAGTCTCCCTCATCCTAACAGAGATCCAGCCCCTGTGTTTCACCACAAAATACCATTTTGGCCTTCCCCCCTCCTTGTTGCTCCATCACTCAGCAGTTGCACTGGCTGCAGCCAAGACACAACTTTGTTCTGGGGAAGGGTGAAACAGCTTCAGCCTGCAAAGCCCCAGGGGGAGTGTTTTGGTGCAATACCCCTGTCAATCAGATTGAGCAAGAGAGAAGAGGCCAGAAGGGAAAGCACAGTGAAGCCCAGCCAGAAGCTGGCACACACAGTCTCACCTTCATGGTGGGGAAGCCGGTTATCCCGAAATCGGAGCACACTTGCTGGTTGTCCTCATCGGCACAGTCGATGGCTGCCAGGATCACTGCAGGCCTCCACTCTGTAGGGACAGAGGATGAGGTCGGCACAGCTCAGCACCCCACAGCCCCAAAAACCGCCCTCCTCCCCATGAGTGCTTGCAGAAACAGGAGAGATCCAGTACCAGAGATCCTCCTGTCCCAAAACCACTGCTTGCCCCTTGCAGGGCAGTGACTGATGGTTTCCAAGCCTGAACACCAGGGCTGTGCTCTGTCCTGGTGTGTGGTGCCCTACTTTCCGGGCAGCAGGAACACAGGGAAAGCCGTGTGAGGCGGGAGCCGGCTTTGCACGCCCTGCTCTGCCAGTGCCAGAGCACAGGCAGCTCTACCCAACACTGCCTGCCTGGCTGGTTCTGCCTGTCCAGCCTCTGCCCCGGCTCCCGGGAAGAGGACACCAGGAGAAGGGGAGGGATGGCTAGCCACAGCTCGGGGAGAGCAAGAACACAGGCTCCACCTTGTCTCACCCCAGACCAAGGGCATAGCTGATAACCAAGAGGGAACACCCAAAACCAGCAGCCAGGCCAGAGCATTACAGCAAAGCCTGCCCAGGTTCTGAGCATCTGCTCCCCATTTGTGACTCCCCAGTGAAGACTAGCATGCCCTTGGGATGAAACAGATTAACAAAAGGGGGCATGGAGGTATTTTAAGCAGCAGCCTCTGAAAACCAGCAGGAAAATTGAGAATAAAGCTCTGAAATTGTTTTTTTTTTCAGTGTAAAGGACACAAGCTGGAGTACGCCCTGCCTTATCCTTACAGTGGGACAGGGAGGGACACAGATGGAGCCCATGCTAGCCTAGGCAGGAGCACGCTGGAGGCAGGGACACAGTGTCCCGTGTTTCAGGTGACGGGACAGGTGAGCTGTTTCCCACTGCCCTGGCACTCGTGGCACAGGAGGGCTGGTGATGAGCCCTGCTGCAGGGAGCCAGGCATGCTCCCATACTCATCTGCACGTGGTGTCTGCAGGTCACCCTAGCATCCTCCCCGTCCAGCCCACTCCTACGAAACTCCACCCGTGGGAATGGCAGCAAGGATGCCGAACAGCACGGGGGTGGCTTCCCCGTCGAGGCGGGCACACCATCCGCACTCCAGCCTCTGGAGCAGAGAGCCCTGGGGGAACCTTCTTTTGGAGAGGGGCCAGGAGAGCCGGCATTGCCCCGCGGGGCCCGGGCACGCACCCCATTCCTCACATCCTGCCCGTCGGGCAGCTCTGACGGCATCCCCGGGGAGGGACGGCATCCCCTCGGAGGGACGGGATGCCCGGCCGGGCCCTGACTCATGCGGCAGCCACCGCGCTGTATCAATTAGTGCAATAACAGGGAGAAGCCGCGAGCACCCCGGGATGCCGGGGGAGGCAGGACGAGCCCCGGCAGGACGAGGGGCCCGGCAGCGGGGTGTGCGGGTCCCCGGGCGGGGCTGGCACCGGCCCGGCCGGGCATCAAGGTCAAAGTCGGGAACAAAGCAGCTGGGATCAGTGCCCAGCAACCTGCCGCCCCTGTCCCTGCAGGCACCGGCAGGAGCGAGGCTGAGGAAAGTCAGGGGGGCAGCGGGATCCCCCCTACCTGGGGCAGGCTCAGCCTGAGCTTCTCCCTGCCAAAGGGGGTCCGGGGATGTGCTAAGCCAGGCCTGGGTATCGAGGGGAGGGAAACCCGGACGGCGGCAGGGAGCTGGGCCTTCCCACCCGGCTGGCGTGCCAGGGAGGCTGGAGCTGGGCCGCAGGAGGAGCTGACAGAGGGAAGGGCAGAGCGGACTGAGGGACGGCGTGGGAAGGACACAGGATATAGGGATGCTCACGGGAACGAGGATGCACAGCCAGGGATGCAGGGAGGATTTAAGAGTGCGGGCGGAGAGGAGGAGGACGACGGGGCAAGGACGCAGGAGGGATTGCAGTATGCTGCCGGTCTTGGGGGAAGCGGGACCACCCTGCGCAGGGGCACAGGGGGGAGGATTTAGGGGTGCTGAGATAAACAGACATGAGGTGAACAGAGGTGCAGGGCAGAGAGAGACACTAGGTGCTGACAGAAGAGAACAGAGACAGAGGTAAGGGGTGTGGGATAACAAAGTCAAGGGCACAGGGAGGGATCGGGGAGCCGATGGGGCGGGCGGAGATGACACGGGGAGGGGGGGGCAGCGCGGCCGGGGACTCACCGCGGATGTCGTGGGCCAGGGCCCGCCATGTGGGCGCGAAGTGGATGCAGTGCCCGCACCAGGAGGCGAAGAACTCGACGGCCCAGGCGCTGCTGGAGCCCAGCAGCCGCCCCTCCGCCCCCGGCCCCAGCAGCTCCAGGGGGTCAGAGGCCGAGTAGAGGCGGCCGGGCCGCGCCGCGGGCACCCGGAGCAGCAGGAAAAGCAGCAGGAAAAGCAGCAGGAGCGGCGGGAGCCCCCCGCGGCCCCCGGCCCGCGCCCGCCGCCGCCACATCGCCCGCCAGGCCGGGCGGCACCGCCCGGAGCCGCCTTTAGCGCCCGGAGCCGCCCGGAGCGCCGCCCCCGGGGCGGGGCCGGGGCGGGGCCGCGCGGGGATCCCCTCAGCGGCCGCGGCCCGCCCGCAGCCCCTCACGGCCTGGGCCTCCCACCTCCCCGCGTCGTGGGGACGAGCCCAACACACCTCCTCCTTCACCCCCCTTTTCTGCCTTCCCTGCCTCGAGGGGACAAATGGCATAAAACGATACAATTCTGATAAAGTGAGGACTGCCCAGGGAGGTGGCGGAGTCGTGGTCCCTGGAGGTGTTTAAGGAAAGAGTGGACCTGGCACTGAGTGCCATGGTCTGGTTGGGTCACAGGCTGGACTCAGTGATTTAGGTCTTTTCCAGCCTAAATGAACCTGTGATTCTGCAGTGGCGAAGGCAGCTGATTCAGCCCCAAAACGCGTGTTGTCACCATCACAGGCACCCCGAGGGCAGTGCCCGGTCAGATGCGCTGGCATTAGCCAGCGTCACTGGGCACCACCGGGACACGCTGTGGAATGGGGACCCTGGAGACATCCCTGCCCTCTCCCCCAACCAGCCGGCGATACTCAGCAAGGATATCCAGTAACACCCACAAAATTCAGCTCCACACCTAAAAAACCCAGCCTTCTAACCCCAGTGGCCCCTTCATTGGAATGTCTTCAAACTGAGGGTTAGATTAGATATTAGGAAAAAAAAAAAATCTTCCCTGTGAGGGTGGTGAGGCCCTGGCACAGGCTGCCCAGAGAAGCTGTGGATGCCCCATCCCTGGAAATGTTCAGGTCCAGGCTGGATGGAACTTGGAGCAACCTGGTCTAGTGGAAGGGTTGACAGCATGATGGAACTAGATGTTCTTTAAGATCCTTTCCAATCCTTTCCATTCCAGGATTCTGTGATTCCATCCTCCCGGCCAGGCCAGGCCGTGCCCTTGCTCACGCACACACACACGTCACCGGCTCCCAGACCCAGACGGAAGGTGCCCGTTGCTCAGTGCCCCGGGGCAGAGCCACGGTGGACACAGCCCCAAAATCCAGCCCTCCCCTCCCTCCCCAGCCCCTGAGGCCAGGGAACCTCTGGCAATAGGGGTGCCCATGGCTGCTAAGGGCTTGTTGCTGGCTCTGTCCCCAGGAAGGCCATTATCCATGCTGAGCCCCACCTAGGCATTTTAGGCGGACTTGCCATGCTAGAAAAACAAGCCTGCCAGGGCCCAGGCTCACCAGGGCAGTGGAAGGCAGGGGCTCCACACGGGGCACGGCTCTGGGAAATGGGGCTCCCTGGCACCGGCTGGCCCGGGGGGACAGAGCATGGTGGAGACAATCCTTGGGATTGCTCCCACCCACCCATCTTCTGTGGGTCCAGGCTGATGGGAATGTGGCCAAAAATGGTCTGCTCCATCCCTGTCAACTGTAATTAAGTCCTTAAGGGATTATCATGCCTTGTTGTCTAACCAGGAGGCAGAGAGACACAGCCTAACCTGTGCAGTGCTATTCTGAAAGGTAGTCCCTCACTACTGACAGAGACTTTGCCAGGACTTGTCCTCATCCAGCTGGTGATTAAAATGCAAAAATCCCCATGTTCAGGGAGATCACCACCGTTATCTCACCCTAGGTTAAAGCCTTATTTTAAGGGCTCATCAGCTTGATTAGGTTATCAAGGCAAAGGAGAGGTGCTCAGCGCCAGCATAATTGCCAGCATCCTCCCCATCCAGCTCACCCCTTCCTCCCAGGCAGCCCAAATTCCTTGAATCCTTTTTTAGATGCAAAAGCAGCATCTAACAGCAAGGCGGAGAGGCAGGAGCCCACACCCCGGGGCTCCGGCTCCTTTGGAGGTGAGCCATGCCATTGCTCATCCCCCGGAGCCCTGGGGTGGGGATGCTCCTGCTTCCTGCTGCCCCGGGAACTGCTGGGCTGCTACCCACCACCCTACTGCCCAGCTGGCACGTCCCATCCCCAAGGCTCCCTAGGTAATAGCCTCCTTCAGTAGCAGGGTGTGGAGTTTTCCAGGCACAGACCTGCCCAAAATTTTTTTTTTCCTTTGAATGCTGCTGCAAAGGAAGAGATGAAGCTTTTCTTGCACCTCAGACTGGGAAGAGAGATATTTTCACTGCAGAACACCCTGACACAGGGCATGGGAAGCCAAAGATGAAGCAAAGGCTTTGAAACAACTCTTTTTAAAGTTGGATTTGAAGGCAACTAAGATGAAATAGCAGTCAAGAACCAGCAGAAGTCTGGGGAGGTTTTAGAAATGCCTTTTTGTTGTCTCTGGCTGCCAATGGAACCTGCATGGTAGCAAAACCAGGACACGGGTGCTGGGTGATGCTCGATGTCCACCTGCTGAACCCCAGCCCGTCCTAAAAGGTCAACTTTAGGCTCCCACTGCACATTTAAGAACCTACTTGGTTTTCACAGCAAAATCCTCCAGTGCCTACCTTGGCACCCTTAACTTTGGGGAGAGTTGTGCTTCACTCCGCAGCAAGGCCATGGGATGACCACGGAGATTCCTGTGCTGCACAATCTCTCTCTCTCTCTGCAGCAGCTGAGCAGTGGCTTTAGTTCATTAAGCTCATGAAATCTCCCTTCCCAGACTAACACCCAGCAGGAATCTCCTTGAAGTCAGTGAGGCGTGGGCAACATCAACAGGCTGAGAACCTCAAAAGGCGGCCACAATCTCGCCAAAATAATTTAAGCCCTGCAGAACTTGTTTCGTGCACCTAAAATGGATCATTTTCAGATACAAAGCTACTCAGATCACCTCTGTGCTGGGTTAGAGAGGAGACAAGGAAAGAGTGGTTAGATTTTATGTGTTTAGCCCTTGAAGCGATGGAAAAGACGTTTCAGAAAATGGAGAAAGGCTTTTATTGTCCATTTTTAAAAGCACGAATCTGTCTATAAAATGTTCTGAATGGCCAAGCAAGCAGACCCAGGACCTCCTCATTCCCCTTTAGTTGTGAAGGTTCAGGGCAACAGGGAGATCCTGAAATGGACTTTCTTCCTTGAAAATTATAGAACACGTTCCTACCTAATTGTGTGATTCCAGGAACTGACTCCAAGGAAAACACGCAACCAATGCAAGACTCATGATACAATCACGGCAGCTCCGTCACTGGCATTTCGCAGGCTGCACAGAGAGGTTTGCATCCAACACCCCTGCTAGCACCTTGGAAATACCAGCTGAAAAGGAAGCTCAGCAGTTTTCCTTTCTCCAGGTGATGAACTCAAGAAAGTCCTCTTTGATCTGCAGCACAGCACTGCTCAAAGCGTGATCCTTCTGTGAATAAAAAGCCTCACTTCCCTCAGAGAGCAAGGGAAAATTGTGCCACCTGCCACCTCCCTGACATTCCAGTCCAGGTGGGCACAAGTCACACCTCAGCTGAGATTTGGCTTCAGACAAGACCTTTGGCAGCATCTGTGCCACAAACCTGCCAGCTTTGCCATGACAGGGAATGACACCCGTAGCGGATGCGAATCCCGACTGCTTCCCACGCTCTGCATTGGCTCTGCCAGGCTTACACCTGTGAGGACCAGGATGGCCCCTCAAAGCCCCCACTGGCAGCTGGGAATTGCTGACTCCACAAGGCAGGCTTGGTCGGAAATCGTTGATTTCTACCCTTCAAGCCCAATCAGCCTGTAATAACAAGAGGCACAAAAGCAAATCTGGGGTGCATTCTCAGGATGTGATGAATGTGTTCACATAGTTTGCATCTGCAGAGAGAATACAGCACTACCAGCCTCCTGCTATTCACCCTCTGCTGATTCATCCCTGCTCCAAAGGACAGCAGCCACGCTGCCCTTGCTCTTTTCAGAAGAATCCAGGGAGACCAGGAGGAACTGGCACTGTCGTTGGTATGTCTGGGTAGGAAATGTTTTACCTGCAAATTTCAGATCTGCTAACAGTCATAAATGATTACCATGACCCAGGCTGCACAGAACAGATGTTTTCCAGCCCAGCTCATAATCCCAGCTTTAAGGAGCAGATCGGAGGAGGCCACACCGCCCAGATTTGCCACATCATTATTTGGCAGGTGATTTAATTGCAGTGCATGAAACTGGGAATACCACAGGGATGACAACGGAGCACTCCTCTTGTTCTGACAGTAGTCCTGCAACGTAAGCAAGGTCTCACCTTCCAAGGACTGCTGTGCCCAATCACAGGTTCACTGAGCAGTGCTGGCTCCATCAGTCCTCGGAGCAATGCAGCCAGACACAGACACTGGACCAGGCTCCTTGCTGAGCTCCTCAATCCGAGCCACGTGAGCACTGGGATCCCCTGCAGCTTCCTTTATTTTGCTGGAATAAAATCAAATCGTAGCTGTGACACCCCCCAGAAGTGGTGCTACTTCCACCTCCAGCAAATTCTCAGACAAAATCCAAGTTTGGGTCAGTCTAGACTTCATTCAAGAGGAAGCCATTGGAAAGCCACATCAGGGAGCCCAAGGGACACAGCAGGTCTTGTACGGGTGGGGCAAAGGGCTGGAAAACTGGGGCCAAGAGAAACATTCAGAGCAGGAACTAACCACCTGCTGCAGGCCATCAGCACTCTTGGCAGGCAAAAGAAGATATCTGTACTCCAGGAGTCTCCTCTGTACCCCTGAACCTGCCCAACCATCACCCTCCTGAACAGAGCTACTCTATTTTCCTCCTTTTCCCCAAATTTCTGCAGGACCTTATTCATGAGGAGGCAGGAAGGTACAGAGCTGGGGCTAAGGGTTTTGTTTGCTTCAGTTTCCAGGTCTCACAGGATGCCTTTCCCTCCTCCACAGGACCGGCATCCCAGAGAGTGCCCTACACTTTCAAACTCCATTATATCTCATCTGCATTCCTGCCAGGCAATGGCCCATGCTCTGGGCTGGGTGCCAGTGGCTGGGCAGCCCCCCTCCTCTCTTCCTGCACTCTGAAGAGCTGCTGGTGTTCAGCGGCTCCCCACCAACTCCTTTTCTTCTCAGGGCTGTGTTAATGAGAGCCTGGACATTGCAGGAGCCCTTGTGCTAGGCAGGGCACAGCACGTCTGGAGCAGAGTCAACATTTCAATTGCTCCAGTGCTCTGCCAGGCATTTTAGCACGTGGGATGGCTGCAGCTGGCACCACATCCCCAGGGAGGCACCTGGGAGTGGGCTGTACCTGGGAAGGGAGGCACCAAACAGTCCCACTCAATCCAGAGTGCCACTGGGAAGGCAGCTGCTGGCCATTGCCCAACCCAGGAGTTTCACCAGGTCCACAGGGGAAACGGCTGTCAAAGGTAACCGTGCTCCAAGGATTCTGGGAAGAGTTGCACCAACAGCACGGTAGAAAGTCAGTGACAAAGTGAAGCAACGTAGACTTGCAAATGAGGAAATGAGAGCCTCCATCACGCAGATTGCTGGGCATCCTGGGCAAGGACAGCAGGAGCAATGCAGCAGTTTGCTGCGTCACCAGCCAGAGCACCTTGGCAGCACTCCCACAGCTCGAGCCGTTTTTAAAGGAAGCCTCTTATTCAGTCAGAGAAGCACAGATCAAGTTCTTTTTCCAACATGAAATGCACTCTGAGCCCCTTCCAGGGATGGATGCAAGTAGACAATTGTCCAAAAATACAGGACTCATGGAGTAAAATCATTGCAAGGCAAGGAAAGGCACTGCTCTCCTGCTGCTCGCTAATGAGGACACAGAGGCTGCAGCACCACTTGGCTCAGCCCTTTGGACATCCAAGGACCCACCACTGCGTTTGGCCGGTTCAACCACTGAGCTCAGAGGGCTGTGACGTCCTCCAGTCTGTCTGAGGGCTGTGATGATATCTAAGGGCTGTGATGTCCTCCTCTCTGTCTGAGGGCTGTGACGGTGTCTGAGGGCTGTGATGATATCCAAGGGCTGTGATGTCCTCTTGTCTGAGGGCTGTGACGGTGTCTGAGGGCTGTGATGTCCTCCTCTCTGAGGGCTGTGATGATATCTAAGGGCTGTGACGTCCTCCTGTCTGTCTGAGGGCTGTGATGGTGTCTGAGGGCTGTGATGGTGTCTGAGGGCTGTGATGTCCTCCTCTCTGTCTGAGGGCTGTGATGGTGTCTGAGGGCTGTGATGTCCTCCTGTCTGTCTGAGGGCTGTGACGGTGTCTGAGGGCTGTGATGTCCTCCTGTCTGTCTGAGGGCTGTGATGGTGTCTGAGGGCTGTGATGTCCTCCTCTCTGTCTGAGGGCTGTGATGGTGTCTGAGGGCTGTGACGGCGTCCCCAGCACACTCCACTAAGGACCAGCCCTATGGCACACCGGCACTGTCCATAACAGAAGCATGAATGCAGCAAATCCTCCTCCAGGATGAGGTACCTCTGCTAAAGAAAAGCAAAGAACAAATAACTGTAATGGTTTAGCTCATACAGGTCCCCCCCATTTAATGCAAACAGCCCTCCCAGGCGGGTGGGGAGTTGATGGCCACACAGTGTCCTCCAAGCTGGGAAGACCAATGCTGGGTTTTGTACAGGGTCTGCAGTAAATGGAAAGCAAAGCCTTTTCTCCCAGCCTGTACATTAATAAAAGGCACCAAAACCCAGCAGAGGTACTGGAGCAGGCACTGAGGAGGCTCAAGAAACACCTGTGCTCCCTGGCTCACACCTTCACACTGCCACTCCATCACCAAGCGCCCACACCTGTGGTTTGGCACTGCAAGTGCTTGGCTGTCCTTTTACACAGCTCCAGGACCTTCCCTGTGCTAAAGTGATTTCGTTTTTTCTTGTCCTGGAAAGAAAACAGCAAAGATTTAGAAAATTTCCACCAACACATAGTTTCCAGGGAGCAATATTTGACCCTTGGTGAGGACAGGATTGGTGCTGCTAAAAGCTGCTCTACAGAGTTGTACCAATTTAGGAATACAAAACAAGACTGAGGTTCTGAAGAATTTAATTCCAAAACTGTTGTTTAACATAAATGTTTTAAACCATGAGCTTTTAATACATATTTTAAATAAATATGTGCAAGGAGTAGTTTTTCTTCCACAGTGAACTCCTGCAATGATTGCTCAATGCTATCTTCTGGTGTTATCAACAGTAAGCTTTAAAAATAAGGAAATTTTAATAAAGTTATGATTATAATTAAGGCAACTCTAATGGGATTTTGCAGACTGTGATTGGCATCCCAAGTAGAGCATCAGACAGAAAGGGGAACGTACAAGGGACAAATTTCCAGGACACCATCAAAATTAGCAACTGCTTGTGTAATTAGAAAGCTCCATTTTATAAAATCCAGGAAACAAGATTAATTTATAAATCAGTTTATTTACAGATTTTGTTCTCTTAAAGTACATTTCAGTTACCAAAGATATTTACACTGGTGTACACAGGGACCATCCTGATTATTTTACATTTCTTAATTACAAAAAAACCTCCCCAACCCCTCCACATCCTTGGGTCTTCTACTGTGCAAAGCTGCTGTGGATGTGAACATGAGCTGAAACTGGCCCAAACCCCAAGTTACCAGGTTATTTACACATACACAGTAAATGGGTTTCTTTTCACCATCTCCACAACACAATACACAGGGAGACCGAGCCTCCCAAAAGGTGGCTTTGCAAATGTGTATCAAAAGGCTCTGCAAAATCAAGGAAAAAAAACCCCTAGTAAATGCAGGTAAATTACAGTATTCCTTTTTCATCTGTATATAATTTTGCATTTAACACTTAAATTACAAATAAATTCAATAATTCGCTTTTCTCCATTTTACTTGGTTTGTAAACACTTCAGATGCACTAAATACCTTGCAAGATACAACTGTTTGTCTGCTGAAAAGTACTTTGTTTTCCTAATATCCTTAAGGTAGCAAAGAGATATGAAAGTTGGAACTGCACACAGTTCCTTGCAGAATAGTCACTTAAAAGGTCTCTCTCACTGTGCTACTGAAGGTCTTCTGCAGGTACACACTTATTCAAGTATTGCAAAAAGCTAAGGCCACTTTTTCAAGAAAGGAAAAGGAACAAGATGGGATTTTTCAATCCCTCATTCCACCTTGTGAGCAACAAGCCTTCTCTGAAAGGCAGAAGTACTGATATTCCAGGGCTTGGCTCACAGAGCGTCCTGCTGTTACAGAGGTACTCGCACCCAGTGCTCCCACAAGCCTGGGCTTTCCAACCTGGCTCAGAGATCCTTCCAAAGATGGAGCAGCATGTCCCCAGTGATGACAGTGGCTGCCCCAAACAGCTCACAGGTCTCAGCAAAATGTCCCAGCCTTGAATCTTATGTGGTTGCACCGAGATAACCAGGATGCAGAAATAGCATCTTGTTCTTACAAAGGGAAGGTTGGGGAGAGAAGCAGAGAATTCAGCCTGTTTGGGGGACCCCAGGCTTCCCCATATCTCCTCACTACCAGCCTGACCCAGCCTGACCCTTGCTTCATCGCAGTAATCATCAGTCCACAAGTATTCAAACCACTTGAGGTTTTGAACATACACTCAACTCAAAGCAACTCAACACACGTGAGGTATTGAGAAGGTAATTCACGTACGTTCAAGTCATTTTAGGGTTGCTCCTAGCAAGGATTGCTACCAAAAAGAAATCAGTGATGTCTGCAAAGGAACAAAGCCATTACTTAGACACAGCTTCATTCTGTCCAAACACCTGTTAAAAACAGTTAGTGCTTCTGTGAAGGGTACTACAGCCAAAAGACAACAGGCACACGAGCTCCAACGAGCCCCCATAACCCGCTGGGCCTGACTGCACAACCTCCCCACTCCTGCTGGACAGACCAGAAACACCCCATGAGCCCCTCAGAACAGCAAAAAGCCCTGGGGATGCAGGACAACCTTCTCAACAATGGCCACAGAATCTACAGAACAGAACCCGACCTGATGCTCCAGGTACAAACCGACTCTGCAGGTTTCTGTCCTCTTTCCATAATTGCTACCTATAAAAATAGCAATCCTTGCTATTGAAAGAGATATACACAGGAAAGGGAATCTGAGGTGGTGACCCAGTCAGTGACACCATGCTGGTTAAATTTAGCAGCTTTAGTTTGCTTCTGTCTTAAGCATCCAAGGGTTTCCTGGTTCAGCATCATGACATTTTACATGAATAAATGAATCACTTGAGAAAAAAAGCTGAGGGATGCTCCACCAGGACCATTTGACTTCCAGCCAGCCAAAAGGCCTACTACTGAGGGACAGACATACATACTCCCACTGGAGGTGTCCCTGTCCACCATAACCTCCTCCTGTTCTTCCACTCACAGAGCTCCCATGGATATGGCTCACCACTAACTCACAAGTGAGGTGCTGGCAACACTACATCTGAGAATCTGTATGGACCTCTGGCAAATCCAACATTTCCCAGTGCTGTCCCTGAAGAATTACCAGCGGCGTGTCATTGTGCAAAATGCAAATATTCCAATGATAGTTTTCAAAAAAATCCCAAACAATAAGCAACCCAAAAAAAAAAAAAAAAAAAAAAAGGTGGAAAACAGAAACCAAACTGGAGCAGTAGCAGAGGTATGCACAGCAGGAAGCCCAAGAACCAAGCAGATGAATGAAACATTGAGATGTCCTCTGCCATGCCTGTTGTATGCTGCAGCATCTCTGAGGCACCTCTGAGGGCTTCAAAGTGTCTGTCTACACTCCAGTGCCAGGAGAATCTGACTTTCCTCTGGGTCTTGTCCCAGGTTAGCAAACAGGGACGTCCAGTATTAAGGCATCATCGTTTGACCCCAGATTGTCCGTGTTCCTCCACGAAAAACACAAGAACAGGTCAGGAACCAGCACTCAGCAAAACGACACTGCAGATGAATCCAGCCAAATCAACCAAAATCAACCACATAATATGGTGCAGAAGTTGTGGGAAAGGAAGGGAATAGAAAGAGCTGGGATTTTTCACACAATTTTTCAGCTCAGCCCCATCAACTCTCCATTGTCTCCAAACCAGCTGCTTTGGTTTTCAATCTCCACTCCTAAACCTGTCTTTGCGTCCCACCCTTGGTCACTGAGGTTTGGTTGTTCCTACCTTCACCCCCTCGTACCTGCCTCATGAAGCTGGAGGTTTTGTGTGAAGAATATAGGGCTCTGGAAGTTTCCAAACCAGATGCTCTCTCATGTTTGTCTGTCTCAAAACACAAGACAGTGCAGCCAACTGCACTGGACACTCTCCTGTAATCCACTTAATAAATTATCTGAAAATAAATAAAAAACCCACAAGCACAAAACATGCAGACAGTCAAGCACCAGACACCGCTTTCTTTGGTGAACATACTCAGTTCTCTAAATTGTTCAAGTAACAGCTTCTCCAATTCATTAGGTGACAGTAAGGGAGAAAGCTAAGGGATTGAAGGCCAAATTTTTGTCAGGAAATGTTTTCCACTCCTGCATGTCTCGTGCCTGAGAAATCCTGAGTATCCATTATCTGGGAGCAGCTGGTGCTCCAGGAAGAGAAGTGCTACACGGTAGGAGGAAAGTTGTCCATGGGCTCATCTTTCACACTTGACATTTAGGCAGGCTTTATCTTGCTCCGCCTCAGAGCAAAGCAGCAAGAATTCTGTAGGCAGGAAGAAACATCATCTAATTTCCCTGGACTGGGCTGGCACCATGCTCGGTACCACATCACAGAAGAAAGATGAAAACCAGCTTCACAGAGAAGTGAATTAAATAGGCTCTGAAGCAGAAGGAACTGATGCACATTGTTAGGGCTGCAGGAGAAGATGTGTTAAGATTATAACACTGTTCAGTATGGTAAGT
Source organism: Taeniopygia guttata (assembly GCF_048771995.1). Lineage (NCBI taxonomy): Eukaryota > Metazoa > Chordata > Aves > Passeriformes > Estrildidae > Taeniopygia > Taeniopygia guttata. The sequence continues at coordinate 30,769,631 of NC_133033.1, forward strand.
CTCTGTTTAGGACAAAAACCTGACCAAACTGTTGCTTCTCCAAATTACTCACATTTCTAAAGACAAGTTGAGTACTGATGGCTGACCACCATTCCAGCAAAACAGCCAATATCCCAACTTAACCCAACCCTTTCAGGGAACAAGCTGGACATGTCAAAGCCTCAGGCTGGGGCCCCAGGCAGCGGCTGACAGTTATGGGACATAACTGCATTGGCACATGAACAGTCTTGAGCACTCCTCAAAGCAGCCTCAAGTGAGGGATCAGCTTGTTCCAAACAATAAATCTGGTGCGAGGTCTTGGCAGCCAGTTCAGGTTCTTTTCATCCCCTCTGAACTGCCTGAGAACCCCACACGTGGAAGTTCAGCTGCAGCACGTGCAGGGAGGAGAGCAGGTCAGGAGTCAGAGAGGGCTGTGACTCCGTGGTTGGCAGCTCTGAGCTCACTTCAGCACTGTCAGACAAGCAGCAGCCTCCGCTGTTTCTCGTTTATCTGGTTCAGCACATCAACAGTGTCTCTGATTAAGGCCTCGAAGATCCCATCTGCCAACTGCATCTTGACACACAATTCATCCTCGTCGTAGTTCACCCACTGCGCTTCTTCCTCGTGGAGTTCCTGTACCTTGGAGGGTAGAAAGAAAATAGAAACATTACAATTCTGTTGCTTTAAAGTAATATTGCCTGCAAAGTTCCAGAAAGAGTCCAAAGCAGAGTCTGTCTGTCAACAACATATCTGTCTTTGTAAGAGATTACAGGAAACGCTTGGAATAGCAAAACGAACACAGATCTGTTTGGACCAGGCTATTCCACTGGATGAATGTTTCCTACTTTTCACTGTAGCATCCATTTTAAAGGCTTTCACATTCCTGCACAAGTTTTTCACTTGAAAGGACTCACCTAATGGGATAGTCTTGGCCAACAGTAGAAGCTCTATTAATTAATTAGTCCCTACTTATGTTTTTGCAAGAAGTTGATTCCATGTGGCTTAAACTAGTAAGAAATAATGGAAAGGCCTTGAACAGGGCAAGGGGGATAAGAAAACATTTCACTGCACTTCAGTTTTTAATATAATAAGAAAACTTTAGGGAAACAACTAACTTCCAATGCTTCTGCATAGGAAGACAAAATGCCTGCAAGTGTTATAAGACAGCATTACAACTCATTTGCACAGAATACTCCATGTTTCGTTGGATTTGACAGCACTACTACGAATGGAATTTTGTACCAGTACATTCAAAGAGCACTTATTTCCTTCTATTACTAAATTGTTGACAAAGAAAATTCCCTTTTAGTGCTCACTGACAAATAGTGTTCTAGTATCAGAATGAAATATATAATTTCATTCAGCAAATGAAGCCTTATTGAGAGTCTCTCGAAATTGGACATCTTCAATTAAATTTATTAAAAACTTGTCTTACTGACCATTTCAGTATTACAGAAAAAACTTAACAGAGCTCAAACATTTTAGAAAAGAAGAAATGAATGCAAACATCACTTGTATTTAAAATGACAAACAAAACCTGTTAAAGGCTCTGCTCAGCTTCAGCAGAAACCTCCTTTGCCCATAAATCTTACACTCTGACCTCAAAATACATTTACAGTGTACAAGTGGGGCAGACACCTGAACACTGCCAAACTAAGGTTAAACATACTGAAAAATCCACTAACCCAGGAGCAGTATGTAACAGAGTTGTGTTGGGCTATGGTTCATGTAACATGAACCATAGCCCAACACATGCTCTTCCTTTTGCCTAAAGCTAAACCTCCCAGAAACTGGTCTGTTTTGAGGCTGACAGCTGCTGTGGCACAATGATGATTCAATAACCCCAGCAGAGTGTGAAGCCCAAGAAAATCCTGCTATGGGAAGCCCAGGGAACTGGCACTGCTGCAGGGTTTGCAGCCATTTGTAAGGTCCTGGTTAGACACAGGGCTTCAGGCTGACAGCTCCTTTCTCCCTCTCTTAAGAGAGCTTGGGGAGAGGGGCAGGGATCTCATCCTGCAAACAGCTTTGGACGAGTCACGCTGCCTGCTTACAAATCTGTGCAACCACAGCAAGTGCCTCTTTCCCACACAGCTGTCAAGGACAAGGCATTAATGGCTTTATTAGGCTTGTTACTAATAAGGAAGAAGCAACACCATTTGCAATCAAACTCTGAAGGAGTGCTGTAGGTGAAAGATAATTTAAATGGAAGGCTAACAAGTGGTAGATAATTGGGTGTGGGTTTGTATGGGGGTGAATATCTGAAAGAGACTCCTGAACTCTCACAGAGATATGTGCTGCCTGCAACCTGTATGTGCTGGTTGTAAATTCTGATAGACAGCAGCATGTCCCAAGTCCTCCCATCAGTAAAGAGGCACAAGATAGAAGCAGCAATTTGCAGACTGATCACGTGTTATGTATCTGCTTCATAGACTATTTAGATAAGGAAAAGAAAGAGACAGGGGTCATGAAAGGAAGAGCTGATGCTGAAAAAGGATTCCCTCAAACCAGAAGTGATTTGGGGAAAAAAACAATAGGGGGCTCAAAGGGAGAGGGTGAAGATGGCTGCTGCAGGAAAAATCCTGGAAATGGGGGAAGATCCTGAACACAACAGAGGTGGGTGGAGACATGCCAGGGGATGCCCGGGGACCTCTACCAAGGCTGGTAACCTGGAGCAGCTGCACCATAGGACTGGCTGGATTTTCTGCCCAGCCCTCCCAGGCCAGCAGCCGCTCCACTGCTGAGAAGTGAAGCCAAGACTTAGTGAAGGTAACACTGAGGGTGGGGGAAGCTAGTGAGTAAAATAATCAAGCAGGTTAAAAACTCTGATCTCACTGGCCTTGAATAAACCCCAGTGTCCAGATCCACGCTAAGGTGCTGTTTATTCTGTCTCCCTGACAACTGTGTGATAAGACAGTTTCTTTACTGTGCTAAACAGTGAAAAGAGATACACAGGATAAAGAAGTAAAAGTAAACGAGAGGGGAGAAGGTACTTGATCCAGGCAGAGAAAGGCTGGATGTTTAATAACACCAGAAAGAAAAACAGTATCAAAGATTAATTTTCTCTTGCCTATATCATTCCTCCCTCTCTCAGAGGCAGAGTGCACAATTTCCTTTGGCATTAGGAGGACTTCCTCAAGCATATTTTTGGAAAACTGTGAGAATGTGCAATTTGCAGCTGCAGGCAAGTCTTGTTTATACATGTGGAGACTGCTGTGCTGCACATCTGAGCCAAGGCAGTTGCAACTCCTTTGTCTGGGAAAGATTTGATCCATTTGTTGTGGATCACACTGCTCCTAAGTAACTGAGACAGTTTCTTTAATATTTGACAACTATCATGGCTTGCGTGGAAATGGGCTTTGCACTTTCTTATGACAAAAGTGAAACTTCACATATTTGATACCAGGAAGAAACTGCATTTGGGTGAAGTCAGGAAAACTACAGTTTTAATGAAACTGAATTCTACCCTACATGAAAACATAAAGAGTGATGAAATGCAGAAGGATGTGTGGTATTTTTTTCTCTGTGCCTTTTTTCTTTTTTTTTTTGTATGCACACTTTTTATATAAAATAAAAAAACATTTAAAGAAGGAAGGCATGCAAACAAAAGAAAAACCAGAAGATAACATGGTCACATGATCTTGCTGGCCCTCTACTAAATGTCACAGCACCTTAAAAATCCCACATAAAGTAATATAATCAGAAGGAAATTTAGAGAGTGACTTAGCATGTTTTGATTTCTCGATATTCCTGTTCAAACTAAGAATATCTCTAAAATATACTACATTTAAGGAGTCAGTAGACTATTTGGGAGACTGAAAAGAAAAAGCATCCACGTATAAAGTAGTGTCTTGGAAGAAGGCCAGCAGGAGGAAGGCAGGCAGGTGCAGTCCCACAGCCCTTTGCCCTCAGAGTGCCTGGAAACCTTAAGACACAGCATACAAACAGCCTTTCAGTCTCTTCTTACTGTGCACTCCCCTTGGGTTTAGATCTGGGGTGCTGCAGCAGTGGCATCTCAAGCTTTCCAATTAAGCCAGCTTGGTAGGAACAGCCCTGCTTTGTTGCAGAGCTTCTGCACAGAGAGAAACATTTTGGCTGTTAAATCAACAGGTCAGAAGATCAAGCACTTTGCAGCACTCTGCTGGCAAGCTCCTCAGGTGTGAAAACCAAACACATAGGTTTGGCAGTATCATGTGAGCTCTGCTTTCTCAAGCTCCACATAAAAGAGAAGGGGGGTTGGCAGGGAAAGCAATGGCAGAGTTTGTTCTAGCCCCATGCAAACAGATCAGCACAGGGAGTTTTGGCTGAAGAGACAAGTGGAAAAAAAACAGTGGAAACAACCTATTGTCAGCACCTGAATTTAAATAAGGAGATATGAGGGTTCCTGCTGTAGTTTAAAAACAGGTTTTGAAAGGTGCTGGCAGCCCTGGTGTACTGAAATGTACATTTGACATTCTCCACAAAGAACAGACAGCACACATGTGATAAACGAAGAACATGAAAGGACAAAAAGGGAACAAAGCAAACAGACATTCCTTTAAGTTGATTTTAAACAAAGTAGCTTTTCACGAATGTGAACTCCTGTACATGTTTACTAAAAGCCAAGATTTGCTGTAAATGTTAGCAACTGGAGGAAATATCTAGCATATCAGAGGGATCCCTGAAGAATCCCAATATAAATTCTTTTCTGAGGATAGAGATGCCTGATTGAAAACAAAAAGAATGCTGCAAAATGGCGAAGAGGAAGATGTTCTTTTGTCACTGGCACTAAAACATGACTCACCACATTGGTGTCAGTGCTGGGAAAGCACAGACCAAAGTGAAAATGCAACTAAACGTGCAGCAATTGGAGGAAGCTGCAAAGCTCAAGGCAGAGCAAGGAGGCACAGGATTAATCCATCCTGTTCTCCCTTTTATTCCCAGGAGGTGTGATGGCCAGCCTAGAGGTCCCAGTGTCACAGAGATCACCAGTGCTGCCTCTCCTGCTGTGCCCCTTCCCACAGGCATGAATTTTCCACTGGGAATTAAATTTAATATTATAAACCCAGAATGGCACATCCAGGCATAATCAGGGAGAGAACAAGTTCAGTCAAAAAGCCTGGCATTTGCCACTGTGCCTACAGAAGAAATAAAAGTCATGCCCAGCTCCTGGGTCAGACAGAACTGGACAGTCAGGTGTGTTCAAGCTTCTCAGTATCATTAAAATACACAGGTGTCTCAGCAGAAAACTGTGAAGGGATGTTTTCATTTTGAGGTTAATTTGACTTAAAATGGAAATGAAGAAACTGGGAAGAAACTGTGCTGTAAGTTTAAATTCAAGTAACAAGAAGCCTAAGAATATTCACCTCTGCTTTAAAAAGATCATGTTTTATTCTAACAATCATTGTCTTTACAAGCATCCAAAGAAGGTGGGGAATCAATCAGCTCATGTGTGTATTTACATGACATCCCCTGCACACTGCAGTAGTGTATACTGGCTACATCTTCACACAAAGTGGAACTAAGGATTTCGAATTGTGATTTTCAAAGACAATTCTACAGCGCCTAAACCTACAAAAACCATCTCATTTTCTCTTTCAGGAAATTGCTCTCTTGTACTACTTGAATACACTTTCAACAAAATGTGGAGAATCCTAAATGTGGTCTCTCAGTTTAGGGCTACCCCATGAGCTATTGGGGACAGGTCTTGCACCTGCATACCCTCTTCTGGCCTTGGGTATGTATTACCACATGACCTTTTAAGCTGAGGCTGACTAGGAGACAGAGACAGCTGTCCAATACTTCATGTTCCACAGAGACTTAATAAAATAGTGTTCAGCTTCTCTTGCCTTATCTCCTTAGGTTTTCAGTTAAAAGTTCCTCTGATAGTGCCTTACATCACAGTATAAATTTGTAAGAAGTGCTCCTGGGACTGCCTTATTCCTAAAGCACGGCATGCTGCAACCTTCACAGAGTTACTCCCAGTCTTCAGCTAAAGTTTTATTACCACATTCTTGTGAAAACAAAATAAAATTAAACACATTATTTATTAAGCCAAAATTATCAAAGCTCAATTAATCTTTGATATCTGGCTCTGCATGTAAATCACAGACTGGACTGTCTGAACTTCAAACATCACCTGAAGCACTCTGGATGCCTTCAACTAGAACAAATGTTTCCAGTCAGGAATCTTTCTTTCTAGCTATGTAGCAAAAAAATTAGGAAGTTGGTATACATGCATAATAGCTGTAATATTAGTTCCCTTGGGGATCTAAACATAAAACTTCTTTGTGTGTGCTTTAACAAACTCTATATCCCAGAATCAAGTGTATCAGGATGTACTGGGATTTACAAATAGATATTATATTTACATACAATTAAACCCCTGTGTTGGAAACCCTCCAGTGATGGGCAATTAAAAGACCACACGACCCACAACTCCAAATTACTCATATGTGCTCGTTGTGTGGAATCAATTCCAGGTGTAATTAAGTGAAGCAGTGTTAATGATGACTCAAATTCCCAAGCAGAACCTTCACTATCATTATAGCAAATAAAGATGTTAACCATCCTGGCAATACAAGACAACAAAATAACTTTCAAAAACTGTACACAGCCAGACATGCCCCATCTTAGGCAGTTTTAACACTGAACTGTCTCTGCCCCAGTGGCAGCTGCATTCACTAGTTTAATTACATTCTCTGTATCACTGTCTCAAATTAAATAATAGTACTTCAAAATAAAAACATTTTATATTAAAGTAAGAGGAAAACATATTCCCATCTCAAAGAAAAAGTTCAAATAGTTCAAATTTTCATTGTTTCCTTCTGGAAATTCATACTTCAAACATTTTGGGAGTGAGTGAATTTATATGCAGTCAAATGAGTAGGAACAATTAACTCAAGTCGCCTTCCCTCACTGGCACTGGACTTCTGACACCTCATGTACACTTTGTATTTTTTAAACAGCATGACTGAATACTGAAAATACATTCATATGCCACACTTCAGGCTAGAGGACAGTATCAGACAAGATTGCTTGTTTTCATCCACTTACCAGTATGTGATCCACCCGGTCTCGTTTCTTCCGCCCAAATTTCATCATCTTCTGCCAGTCTGTTTTGTGGTTAGGCTCTTTCCTCAGGCTGAACAACTTCAGTACTTCAGCTGCAATGAAGTTCTACAGAACAGTAAAGGTGAGATTTATCACATTTGAGCTAAGAAATTAAAGGTATGCACAAAGCAGCTCCCCTGAAAAGTCACACTACAGATTTCATCAGCTTGCAGGACGATTATTAAACCCAGAAGGGGGAGGGGGGGGAAAACAAGACACCCACTGCTGTTTCAACCTTGAGAAGAGACACTTTCAACACTACACAAACAGGAGTCTGACAATTTGTTTTATGGGAAAATATTAAAGAAAAGCAGGGTGGGAATTTGGTGTCCTTGTCCTGTCTCCCTGCTGTCCCCAGCCACACGCTTTTGAAAGTCTTCTCAAATAACAGATTTAGATCATACAATTTCTTTCTTTTCTTTGCTTTCCTAGACAGTTAACAAACTGTGTCTTCAGCAGGTTAATCAAAATTTAGTCAACTCCCTCAATTTCAGAAGAAACAGTGCAGGTGGAAGTTTTCAATTGTGTCCTGACGAGCCATATGGAAGGTTCTTTGTGGAAGGCTTTAAGGGAGACAAGTTTTTTCCCAATGTCTAGCCCTGCAAGTTTAACCTAGGTCCAGTCAGGCTCTTATCTGTCCCCCAGGCTCTGTGATTTTCTCTTCCTTGAGCCCTACTACCAACAACATGGAGGGCTCCTCTGGCTTGCCATATATAACAATGCCCTCACTAGTCAAATTCTGGGTTCCTCTGAGCAACTCCTGCTTTCCTCAGAGAGGCTGGTATAGGTGTGTGTGTCTGAATGAAAAATCTAGTTCATCCCATTTGGCCCAACCCTACTGTTGGATCCCTTCCAATTTAGCCATACAGAGCTCCACAGGAAATCTGCTACAGCAGCAGGCTGTCAGTATACCAATTTTATAAAATCAAGGTCATCCTGCTAGTTCTGCACAGAGGACTGAGGTTTAAAAACAACCAGTAGCAGTCATAAGGACAGGCAGGCCAATCTGTTGAGTAAAAAAGGACCATTCTGACAAATTTTCTTTCAGGTTGGTAATCTTTCTGTTCTGAACTCATCTCTTGCTCACCTCTTATGATCTTCTAACACTCAAGTAAATGCCAGTTCATGTTTTTCATCTTACTTTCCCTGCTCAATAAAGATTTCTTCCTACCTTGATTTCATCCAGATCATTTGGATCTTTGACTCGGCGAAAATAAGCAGACGCAATCCTACACGGTTTCATCCAAATGGGCTGATTCAGATTAGGATCCTCAGCAAAGATTTCCCCAAAGATCTCTCTTGTTAAATCAAATACCACCTGAACAAAGAACAAAGTAAAAGTTATGGCTTCTTTTGTCCATGATAAACTTTCAGAGGGCAAGACCAGAATGTCTGAAGACCATACCTTTCTATAAACCTGCTTGTTTATGGTGTCTGTGTCCTGCTCTTGGAGGGTACCACAGAGATCTGTTTTAAGGCTGCAGCTTTGAAGATCGTGACCCAGCTCTTTCAGTTTCCAGAGCTGCTCAGCTGCTGCATGCACCATCCCTTCCACCTCCACTGCAGTGTGAGGGACCGCCAGGGGCTCCTCGCTCGGCTTGGTGGGCACTTTCTGCGGCTCTGCCTGGGGCAGCACTGCTGGTTCCTCAGCTTGCTTCTGCTGCAGCTTACTGGAACTCAGGCCATAGTCCTCATCAAACCAGTCTTGATCATCTCCCAGCACACTCAGGAACTCTCGATTGAGCTCCAGCTCTGCCAGTCTCTTGGCAAGCTCCTCCTGTCCACTGGCACCAAACACAGGACTCTCCTGCGGATCAAGAGCCACAGAGTAAATGTGAAATCCACGTCACACCACTCTGTCCCTCAGCTTACATTTTTAAATGCTTTACTGATGTAGTTGGTGATAAATGGTTACCAAAGCAAGCCATGCACTGGGATACACAAAAACATATGAGACACATAGAGAGCATACAGGTAAGCTCCACATCATCCACCAGAACCTGGGAGAAAAACTGGTGCCACACCACATTCTTCATTCAATCATCCCCAGTCAAAGGCACAATCAACTCTTAAATTCAGTGCAAGATGTCTGCTACTCACCGGTCTGGGACACATGTCTGGAGAGGAAAGCTCTTCTCTGTCATCTTCCAAATCAGAACTTAGGAAGAAGTTACTCAGTCCATCTGGAATCTGCTGTTCCACCTGCTGGGGTGGAGTAATGGCTTCCTCCTTCACATCACAGAGCTCCTGGTTGCTGAGCTGGATTTTCTCATTTTTGATCTTCTTTATTTGCTGTAACTGATTGACTGTGTCTTTCACAAAATCTCTTAGTAGACTGTCTGTCAGCAAACTGACCTTTTCCAGTTGGTCTTTTGATTTTTCTTCCTCTCTAAGAGGCAGGCTGAGCTGTGCTTCTAACTGGTTCTTTTCTTTGGTCAGCAAATCCAGCAGTGGGGTTGCAGGCTTCTCCACGACACCAGGAGACAGATCATCTAACTTTTCAGCACATTCCTCTCCCAGTGTCTTCTGCCTCTCCAGTTTTTCAGAAAGGAAATCTGACACGTCATCCAACTGAACAGTGGAAACCTCTTCCACAATGCTAGGAGTGAGAGGAGTGTGGCTGGCCTCCTCTTTTACAGCATCCTTCAGGTAATTCACCACTGACTGCTCCTGGGCAAATGAACCAGTAGCTACAAAAATCTCTTTTATGCTGTTTGCTTTAGATGACAACTCCTCTTCAACCCTTCCCTCAGCTGAGGCTTCTGAAACAGCTGTGTCCACAGGAGCTTTATCCTGGGAATAGTTCTCTGATGTGTTTCTGCTCTGGCTTTCAGCTTCTTTGACAGGTTTGGAACTTTCTCTATCTTTCCGCTCAGCTTTGTGTTGTTTCTCCAGTCTATCATCAAAGAATGAGTCTTCATCATCCTTATTTGTGTCTAAGTGGCTATCGATACTTTCTGTAATGTGAGAGATTTTCTGAGGAGGAGCAAAAATACCATGCTTTTCTCTGCAATCAAAATATTTAATATCATCATAAGTTCCATTATTGTTCCCTTCAGGTTCATCCAATTCCACACCAGCCCAAAATCCTTTGGCAAATTTAGTAAGCCCTTTGAACCGCAATGTTCCAGGCTGGACTTTACTCACAAGTACTCTATCTCCAATGTTGAAATTGGACAAACTATCTGTTTCTTCTGTGATTGAAGCGGAGGCCCACAGTGGGGAACAAGCTGGAGCCTGTTCTTGCTCCACATCTCTGCGTTCAGCATTTTTCATAAGTTCTGTTGGGGACTTAAGTTCCAGCAGCCTCTCTGAGTGCACGCTGCCAGAGAGAGACCTGTCACTGAGGCACTCACTGATTTCGCCATCGCTGCCCAGGCTGGTGGATCTGCTTCGGCTGGCCTGGCTGTGCTGGGACTGCTCCCTCAGGGACTTCCCCTTAGCAGAGAGCAGGGATCCCTCAAAGTCATCTCTGTAGTGCTCCCCAGGCAGCGTTTCTTCAGATGCAGCTTGTTTTCTGGAAGAGGATCCTTCAAAGTCTTCAGGGTATGATGGCTCTTTTTGACTCAAGAGCTGTTCAGGAAGCAGATCACCTTTTTCCTCAGCAGATTTGCTGAGTTTGTGAGAAGTCTCCTCTATGCTTGGGCCACTTACATCGTCTTTATTTGACTGTCTCTGTTCAAAGATTTCTTCTGTATCATGAAGACTTTCCACAGCTACATCTAACAGTTCCTTCTGAGAGAGTCTGTTTTCAGAGCCGGGACCCAGTGAACTCTCCCGTCCTTCATCTAAAGTCAGCAAGACATCAGAACTCTCCACAGGCTTTACATTAGAACCTCCACTCTCATATTCCTCTGACTTTATGTATTCCAGATCTTCTGTAATCTCAGATTTATGGCTAATGGTAGGACCAACACCAGATGCATTTACCACTTTGTTCACTGACTCAAGGGATATCCTGCTAATGTCCTTCATATCTTTGGGACGAGCTGAATAGCTATCTGAGGAATCACCAGATCCTGCTCTGGAGCTCTTTGGTAACACTGAAGCCAAGGAAGCCCTTCCAGAAGGTTCTCCTGCATGGACAGCTGTCACAGCCACCTTCTTGGTGTGCATAGACACAGATCTCTCAGCTCTTGATGACACAGCATCTTGAAGGAAAATAAAAAGTGGATTTCAGCAGACTGTATAAGACACATTGTTTTATTGCAAACTACAATCACAGGCAACTAAATTAATATCAAGGTTTCTGTGTTAAAAGATGATACAATCTGGTGCCTTGGAGACATATACTTCTGGCTGTCCTATGAACATGAGCAACTTCTCTTCAATTCCAGAGTTATAAAGCTTTCTTTCTACTTCTGTTCCTTTAACCAGCATCCCAAGGTAAGGACTCAGTTATTTGTTTGCAAGCCACAAATACAACAAAGATTAGAACGGGAGATAATGAGATAATCATCAACTGCAAATCAGTGAAAAGTATCTGAACTCAAGTGGTAAAGGAACAAGAAACAAAAGAAAGTAAAAAGGTTTCATAAACCTTAATTATGGTTTCATAAACACCTCAGAAAGAGTAAACTAAATACCGAATACACAGGGTATTCTGCAAAAGCAGAATCCTGCTAAATAAAACTGCAAAAAATACAGCTCCATCACTATCATTTCATGAAGTCTCCCATCCTCTCTTAAAACCTCGTTGTGAATCAAGAAGGAAAAGGTTCAAGAATTTTAAAACATTCAGTGTTCAAGATTTGAACCTGTTATGTGGATTCTTCCAGGTACCTACCTGCAAGTTCTGAAACGGATTCCAAAGATGCTCTGGATCTCTCTGACTCAGTCAGTGATTTCCAGTTTTTAGCTGTCTCAGGCCTAAATTGGAAAAATCAAATTGCATGAATTACAGTTACACAAGAGCGTGATGTTTGGTTGGTTTTTTTAATAGACAAAAATAGAAATACAGGCATGTACAATTATAACACCACACCAATGTGGCATTATAATTATAACATAAGTAGTTTGCTTTGTCAACATACTGTGACATTAGAAAATGGGAATGGGGACAGAGGAGAGTTTCAGAGTCCTGGAAAGTAATTTTTTAAAAAGACTAAGCAAACTTTATCTCTTTCCAGGAAAAAAAAAAAATGGAGAGAAAAAAGTTGGGCTGTTTCTGTTTTGTTTGGGTTTTTTTGTTTTGTTTGGGTTTTTTTTTAAATTTTTTTTTTATTTGAATGCACTAAAATTGCACCATCTGCTGGAGAAAATGAATGCTTAAAAATACAGTAGGAAGTGCAGAAGATCAGATGAATTCCCTATGTTTTAAAACCTAAGATCTAAACCAGATATAAGTTGCAAAGATGAATGGTTTGCCTCACACAGTGCAGTGGACATGAGTGACCAAAGTGGGAAAGAAAAGCCTTCAGGCTAATAATCCATGCACTGTATCTGGCAGAATTCTTGCACAACAGAAAATTACTATTATTTTTAAAAAAATTGAAAATAGAGCCTGAAAAGCTGGGCAGGAGAACAGTGAGGTGCATAAGATTACAGTCATGGTAAATCTTATCTGTTTGGGTCTGGTGACAGCAGCAAATAGGTCAATTGGAAACTGCCAGTATCCAGTACTTTAAGGCACAGCACTTAGTAATTTTTCTTGCATCCATGGTTTTGGCTAAAACAGCAATCAGCTCCACAATAATCTCAAAAAGAAGAAGGAGAAATCCCAGCTACCTATGGAGTGGCGGTGCCTTGATCTTAGGTTTTTCAGCAGCAGCTGAGGATGGAGTTTTAATCTGAGGTTTGGCTGTTGGTGATGCCTCCAGATCTTGGCTCAGCTCTGCTTCAGTCTTCTTGATAAACTCATCATATGACTGCACATGGAAAACAATTCCAGCTGTTAATACACTGAACCACAACTACAATTCAACAATCAAAACCTGTTAAGTGAATAAAGAATACACTCAGTTTCTCTATAAACCAATCTATTTAACTTTCCCAAAATCTACAGCTGCAAATCCCAGAAATTTCATTACTTTACTTCCAAAACCAAATTACATGAGCACTAATCTTTAATCCCAGCTAGGATAGTAATGTATATAAATGTACATAACCCCCAGAATGCTGCAAGCAACCCATTACAGACAGACATTTTAAAAGGGAACGGTATTTTTGCCTCAAGTCTCTGATTCATGATTGGAAATGGTTAAATAGCTGGGTTGGATGGGGCTTTGAGCAGCGTGGTCTAGTGGAAGGTGTCCTCTGCTCATAGCAGGGGGATTGGAATGAAAGTATTTTCAAGGTCCTTTCCAACCCAGCTGTTCTGTGATTCTGTGTAATAGTCACACTGCTATCACAACAATGTGCCTTTCACAGCTTTTGATACAGTATTTTGCTAACAACATCCATACTATCAAGATTTATCCAAGGCTAACAATCTGTTACTTTGCCCTTCTTTCTTCTGTTCCTGACCTCCAGCTGTTTGATCAAACTGGCTTCCTGGGCCTTCAGTCTCTCCTTTTGTCTCTTTTTCTGCTCCTTTTTCAGCTGGTAAACCACAGATTTCCTTTTCCGTAGTTCATCCTTCAGGGCCCTGATGCGTCCTTCGATATCACTTTGATCAGAGGTGGTTTCTGAAAAAGTTTAGTTTTAGTCTTTACAAACTTGCACCTCACAAAACAATTCTAACCAAAGCAATAAACAGTCATTCAGTAATTACAAAATACAGTGCAAGAAAAATGTCGAAGAATGTAATGTCAACATATTATTTAACATAGCAAAACTCTTAAGGTAGGATTTCAGATTCTAAACACTACTATGTGGGAAAGATATAAAAGATGCTTCATCTTGCTTAATTTAAAAGATATAGGCTGTGATACCATAACTTGTTACCAAGCTTCTTCACACCAACCACATGGTAATGCCCTTTAACATTAGCTGCTTGTCATGCTGGGTATTGCAGAAATTCATTTTTATATTTAAAAATACAATTCGGAGCTGTACACCAAAAATATATCTGAAACACAGAATTACAATTATAATACAGAGTTTCAAGTTGCAGAATACACTTAATTGATGAGAATGCCACTTAGGACAGTGGACTTCAAACCAAGTACAAGTTTCTGGTCCATGCAGATTTTCTGTCACCTAGACTAAATACATCTATGAAATACAGAGCTGACTGGCCAGCAGCTGGAAGGGCAGTCAGTAGTCAGTATGAACAAGGCAGAGACTGTCACTTCCCCAGATACTCAGATCTAATCTCTGCATGGTAAACCAATTCTACCAATAACTGATGATTTTCTTATTTCTGCTGTAACAGCTTTCCTTATTTCCTCTTAAACTCTCAGACTCTACAGACAGACTGCCTCAGTCTCTTATTAGTTGGTTTTTACCACCCACCTCGTCCAATTGTTTCTTGTTTTAAATGTATACTAACATAGTGCAAAACAAGATCCTTGTCCCAGATTGCTGCTATGACAATGAACTATCAAAAACTCTTCAAAGTATTACCTGACATAGCCTTAGTGGGGGCTCCTCCTTGAGCTGATGAGCCCCTTCCTCTTTATAGCTGCAGCTCCCAAGAGGAGGGTTTTGGCTGGTTTGTTTTTCTAATGCTCAGTATCACCTGTAGTGTTTTCTGGATGTTCATAAATGCCAGTTACTTTACTTGGTAGTTTAGAAAGTCAGTTACCAATATGCTTTGGTCAGCTAGCAGGAACAGCTGACATTTCCCTAATCCACCTCTTTTCTGAACATAACAAACTACCATAATTAAGGATTCCATTCTTAACAACAGCCAGTAAATGCAATCAAACTCCTGTATTCTTTTTGCATTAACAACTGTTGTTAACCATTCAAAGAATAAAAAAAAAAAACAAAACACTAAAACCCAAACAAAAAGAATGGAATCTCACTTGCAGTCAGGAGCACTTTGTGATGCCACTGTAATTAACAGCTCCTCCCTGACAGTAAGTGACCACTATGTAATTACAGCATTTCTTGATCAACTCATAAGGGAAAGATCTGCACATGCTTTCATCTTTGACGATCTTGTCCACGCCTGCATCAGACTGACAGGGCAATGACTTCGTTGTTACTCAGCAGGCCAGAACATTTGTCTCTTTAGAATGGAATGATTTATTGTGAAACCAGCACCATCCTGATTGGCTTCCCACCTCATATACCTTTCTTTAAAATTTGAAATCAAAGACTGTCAATATTTTGTTTTACACAAGCTTATTTTTGTGATTGCTGTTGACTGTTCTATATTTCATAATGGTTTCCTTACATGACTGCTGAGTCAGAGCTTTAAAATAACTTTATCAAGGTGCTGAAAGCTTCACTGTGTTGGAAACTGCTCTCCAAACAGAATCCCAACACAGATTACTCAGTGGAAATACATAGGTGTTTCTCACGGTAAGTTACCAGCCATCACAAACACACAAGAGAACCTGCTAATTCCTTTTCCACTAAAGACTTACCATAAAAGAAAACAAGAAGGAAAATAAGATGTTCTAGAGACTAAAAAAGTGTGGAAAGAGTCAAAACAGACTTCCCAGGTGAACAGAGTGGATGATGGTGACCCACTGGAGGAAGTTCAGGAACCCCTGCAATCCACATGACTGAGAGCACAGCAGGGAAAGGGCTGCTCTGTACCACTTCACTTCCAGCATTCCTCCCTTCAACATTTACTGACAGGCAGCTTGGGTACTGGATAAAGGATAGAATGAGTCCATGCAGGAGATTTTATAGCTTAAAATGCCACCTTAAGCCCTATTTTGCTGCACACAGACCAAACCCTTCTCCACAAATAAACCCCTATATCCTGAAGCATCCATTGATTCTACACATGGCAGAGCAACCCCAAAGGTCTCTCCCATATTGCCATGTAACAGAGCTGTTCTGCTTCTGGAGCTGGGTGCAGAAGGAGGGATTTTTAAATCCCAGGACCACCTTAACTATTGACTCTTATCTTCTTCACATGCGTTTGCAGAACCTATATTACTTTCTAGAAGAGGATATAAAGTATAATCCTTCTTATATTAAGATCTTCAGCTGAAGAGATCAAATTACATAATAGGAAAATACACCCACTAACACCAAGCCTTGGCAATTTCCAGGAATTTGTCTGCCTCTCCACATCTATGTCTGCATTTCAAGTTTGTTAAAAGCAAAAGCTTTGAAAAAGTAATATAAACCCAAGTGGGTATTACACTTACCTGACTGTGTCATAGATAAAGATTCATCAGACCAGTTGTGAGATGTCTGGTGGGACTTCACAGGTGAATGTAGCTGTCCTCCAGTTCTGTGGCTGCCTTTGCTGGAGTCTTGCTTTGATACAGATATGCTGCTTTTGGGAGGAGACTGAGAGAAGAAAAGGATAAATAAGTAATTGCAGTTTGAAAGTAAAAGACCACTGTCATCAGGAGCCACTTACAAGGAAAGAACAGCAGGACAGAGGACATATCAAACAGTAGCACCTATACAAAAATCTTAAGAAGAATTTAATCTTTGCTAGACAATAAAACAGTAATACCAAGAGCAGAAACAGCTGCCTGCTTACTTTGAGCCTAGATTTCAATAAGCCTGCTTAGACTACTCTACTACCACCTAAGTGAACTGACATGGCTCTGACTCACATGGTTTCAATACATTTGTGTCATCTGCAGCAATAGGAACTCCTACTAAATAAACTAATAAAATTAACCACTTCATGTAAGGGGTGCAAGACAACATTCTGAATCAGTGAAACAACAGAGCACTATTTTTCTGAGGCCAGGCAAAAACTCCAAGAGCAAATGTTCTTCTAAAATGCTGCTTAATGCTTCCACATTAGCCTACCTTTAACACACCCTGGACATAACCTCTGGCCCACATTAGACATTTTATTATTATCTCCTCAGCAAATTTGCCAAGAAAGTATTTGTAATAAGTCTAGATAAGCAGTTTTTTTACCCCACAGACACTGAATTTTTTGTCTTCTAGAGTACAGGGCAAAGTTATCAGGATGAAACTCATCAAAATTATCATCCAACTAGAAATAACAAATGGACTAGAACAATAAGGCAGAATTAAGCAGCAAGCAGACACGCAGACACAATCTGAAACCCAAAGGACTGCGCATGAGATTACAGGTCTGCTTCTTCATCCTATAGCTACACTTTGGGATACATTACTTGCAAATAAGGCAAAGTGGAAAAACAGAGCATAGCTTCCATGGCCTCAAAGAATTTATACCATGGCAACAAGCTAGCCTACAGCTAATTCACACTGCTAAACTGGGTCAGTATTCCACCACTTAGCACTGCATACCTGCGTGACATACGCAAAATGTTTTGCAAGACTACCCACAATTTAAAAAATATCTAAACTCTGTGCAGAAGCAAGATTTCCTCAAGACTTCAAAGCACATGTCTGATCACAATGAATACTCACAGTAATGTGAAATGGTATCATAAAACACAGAAAACACATTTAGTTAATAGTGCAATCTCTACTTTGACAATTGGGATGGCTGTCCTTGCCACTTCTCTGATAGTGTGTAAGAGTACCTAAGGCAGAACAGCTCACTCACCAGTTTGCCAGGTGATGCAGAGGACTTGAAATCTTCAGAATAAGCCATTTCTTCATTAATTGTACTCTGATCTGGGCTTTCTGGCTGTCCATGGCCCATGGGCTCTGATGGGACAGACTCGGCAGCCAGACTGCCAAGATCTTCTGGGATAGAGCTTTCACTATTCAGATGAGAGCAAGAAGGCACTGGAGACTCTTCCTCACTAGCTGTTTCTGAGAGTCAATGAAAGAAAAAAAAAAAGCACAAAAGCACATCAGAACCACCTTATATGCAGAAGCTGAAGGCATAAGGTTGAAAGGCAAACTTTCTATGCTGTCTGCAGATAAAGTAGTAACTGCTAGCTGTACACGCATTATTTCACTCACCTAGACGCTGACAGTGAAGTATTTAGCAAGAACAAGCCTGTTTACCAGAGAAGTATGATTTAAAACATGATTTGTGTTCAAGAAACAACTGGATGTGGCACTTGGTGCCCTGGTCTAGTTGAGTGGTATCAGTAAGAGGCTGGACTTTATGATCTCACAAGGCTTTTTACAATCCAACTGATTCTGTGCATCTGTGAGAACTGCCCAACATTCTCAGTGATTGCTGACTATCTAAAATAAAGAGGTTTTCAGGATATTCTAACATTTTCCAGACGACACACTCTGAAAAGATTATTAGGGAAACCTGTCCTTCCAGTTGACCATACAGAGGCAAGAGTCACTATTAGTCTGAAGAAGTCATGGAGGAGCATATAATCTGCAGGCCAGATCTTGAATTTAGAATTGATTGCTTCCTTTACAGTAGTTGCAGAAAACATTTTAATGTTATGATTTCATCATGAGTCTCTCAAATGGCAACAAAGAAAATAATAATTTGGGTTTTCAATATTCCTGTTTACTAAATTCTGCAGGAGTCATGGCATTACTGAGGCAGCCATGGAGAACTATTCAGTGTTTGAGTAAAAGCTGGGGAGAAGGACTTTTCCTTCTGAAGCAGGGCTGTGCTCCAGTGTTTACTGGTAGGTACAATCAGCTCTTACTTATTGATAAGAATTCAGCATTTGTGGTGAATTTTTGTTCCTTGGAACTTACTGACCCATACACATACAATCTTTAAAATATCTTACAATGCCTAAAATCCACATGACTGCTTTCAGTAACAAGTGTACTAGGGCATTACTCTGAATTTCCTTTGCACATTCAAAGGATGTGCTGCCTACTTTCAGTAAAGTGGGGGAAAAAAGGAAAACAGATATGTTTTTAGAACAATCCCTGAAATCACTTTCTCTCACTGCAATTCAGTTCCCTGTGCTTCAGCATGATCCACTTAAAACAGAACTGTAAAGCCGTAGCTTCCAACATCTGGGAATTCAATTTTTCCTCATAATAGCATCATTTATACTAATTACATCCTAGCATACTTTACCACAGCTACACATTTCAAACAGGTGGCATTAACAACAAAGGGAAGAAAAAAATTCTTTCAATTTTTTGAAAACACAGACAATGGTAAAGCAGCCCCTGACAGGACTCCTCACCAACATTACTAAAGCTAACAAGCAGAGATACTTTGCTTGCTACTGGAGAAAATAGTTTTAACAGAGCAAGTTCAGAAGACTACCAGCAAAAGATCATGTGTGGAAAATTCAGGACTCCTGGACAACTAATATGATTAAGTAGAAGCTGCTTACTGTTTACATTTTGTACTTATTTATACATTCTAACTCTACTGCACAGGCTGATCATGGATTTCTTATTAAAAGAAATTGTTCATGTGTTTTGCATGCACTTCTCAAAAGATGTGATTGGTTACAGTCCAGGCGCTTTGCCACCCCCTGTTATCGAGTTCTTGTGGTTTTGGAATTTGATTTCTCAGCTTCTTCTTTCTTATTTTAGCACAGTTTGTGTCTTAGTAACCTTGGTGAATTCCAGAGGGCCCTGAGAAAATCCTGATAACAGTAACAAGTGAAATAGCTGGTGCCATTAGACCTTGTAGTCTAAGTTGTTCAGCTCCATTGCTACAATCATGCCATACTGCAAAAGACAGAAATACAGTTTAAAAATTGTATATATAAGTGACTGATGGGCTTATGCTGCACCTTTCACTTGGGAGGATATATAGCGAAGGAGAAATACACATTTAACTATGGTGTAGAACCGGCAACAAGAGTGCAGAAATTGGGATTCTGAGAGTGTCCAGAAAGCATAAAATATCAGAAAAGGAAACAACTGCAAACCTAAACAATCCTTGTGTCAAATTATGCTTCACTCTTGTCATGTGTCACCTCCCCCCAGCTCCCATTACCTTTGGGCTCAGCACTCTGATCCCCCAGCTCTTTCTTGGCTATCTTGGTTTTGAGCAGCTCTTTGTCCCAGGCAGCCAGAGCCTGCTTTTCCATCCTCCGTATTTCTGCTTCCTCTGCATCCAGGCGCCGTTTCCACTCCAGCAGCTCCTCCGCGTGCTGCCGGCGCTGCATCAGCTTCTGCTCCCGCTTCGTGAGGAACCTGACAGGCAGAGCACAGGACGATGCCAAACCAGCCACACTCAGCTCCCAACACCCAGATGCTCCATTGCCACCATTCCCGCTATTGCAGTTGTTCAGTTTGTTTTCTAGGATAATATCCACAATAACTGCTATATCTCAGACTTCTGATGTGCTGCTGCAAAAAACCCACAAATAGACAAGGGTTCTTTTCTCTGCAGGAAGTAATGTCTACATCATACTGTAAAGAGGCTGTTTATATTTTAAAAAAAATCTTCAAAATTATTAAAATTGTCTGCACTAAATGAAAAAAAAGTTCCCGATTTCAGGACATGAAATGTACCTGTGGTATTAAACTGGAACCTTCTAGAAAGCTGTGACCATTTGAAAATGAACTTTTCTTTCTTGCTAATCCCAATGACAGAAAAATTGTAACTCAGCTGCCCCATGGTTTTTTCCAAATATGTTATTATAAGAGAAAATGATTCTATATTAATAGTCCTCCTGGAGCTTTAATCCTTCTTCCTTTAAGCATCATCTCTATGGACTGGTACACTTGGAATGTTAACTGTGAGCTGAGAGCATCAAGAGAATAATGATGCCAGAATGTTTCTTCCCAGCTACTAATGTATCTGGCTGGTAGTTTAAGAAGAAATAAGATTTAAATCTCCTGCTGAAAATTCGCAGATATTTTCTTTCTGACAAAGAGCTCTTAAGTGATCCATGAAACCTTAGAACTGACAAAACTCTCACAGGATCTGGTAGGTATGAACAGGTTTGTTCTCTTTGCCAGCCCCTGTCTCATTTCTGAGCACTGAAGTAACCACAGCACTTAACCTTTCAGACAGTAAATTGGAAGCAAGTTCAACATCAATTGCACACACTTCCTCTGGCATGCCAAGTCTAGAGAAGAGTGTCTATCAATCTATTAATCTCCTACAATGAAAACTTTAAGATGCCACAGAATCACTCTGTAGAAAGTCCACCATAGTCTGCCAGCTAGAGAGAGTTTGCCATTGGTACAGAAGTTGTGGTGCTATAGAAGGCAGTCTTCAAAGACTTGTGATACTTTGTTTTTGTGAATGTCCTTATAATTTTCAAGCCATCCCAAGCACTTAGCATCAAAGTGCTTAAGCTGCAAAGCAGATAATAATCTCATTTCTGCTTTTTCGTCTCTCATGTTTCAAAAAACCCTTTTATTTACAGAGACTGGAATGATCAAGTGACTAATGTGCAGGTCTTGCCTGCTAAGGGACATTTCTCGTTTGCTCAATGTTTGTTCTGTTCCCTGGAAAAGTGAGCTGGCAGTTGATCAGAAAGGTTGAGATTCAGATAAATCCTTCTCTAAGACAGATTCAGACAAAGGGAGCAAGTTATGACACGAAGAGAAAAGTTTCAGAAGCCAGTCAGAAACGCTCACAATCTTCTTTCTTTTGGTCAAAGCAAGAGGAGATGAAAAACAGAAGCACCTCAGAATCTCTGGAATGTCTGCCACTTTAAAGCTGACAGATTCCATGATTTTGTGCATACTCTTATCACTTTCTATAGAAGAACATCAAACATCATCAACACTTATGCAAAATTGACAGGCTGGTATCATTAATACAGCAAACTACCAACAGCAATTGCATTACAAACATGACAGAGACAGTCATGATAATGTTGTGTCTTTCACCAGCACTATCAAATCTATCCACTCTTACTCGCACACACATCAGTTCCAATTACTCCAGCAGCTCATGCATGTGGAACTTGTTTTAGAGGTCATTATTACAATGACCTAAATGCAAAAAGCAACTTTTTCTTCTTTCTTCACCTACTGTTTGATTTCATCAGGAAGTTTTGCAGTTTACTGGTTCCTGAGAGCGGTATGTCAAGTTGAAATAAATGCAAGAGAAAGGCTGAAATAAATGGATTTAAAAGAGCAGGACTCCTTAAAAGCCAATGTCAAATGAATTAACCCAGAAGACCACAAACAGGAGAATTAATGAAATTTCCATTAAAATAATTAACACAGAAGAACTGCTTAATAAGAAAGATAAGTCAACAGAAGTGATGGGAAAGAAAGAGGATTCCAAAAAAAAACCACAAGAAGAGGATCAAAGCAGCATGGCCAAAAATGCAGACCCTTTTATAACCCTGGGGTTTTAAAGGCCAGAGCCACAAAACAGCAGATGCATTGCCTTAATATTTACTGAAGAGGGTTCTAGAGGGTTCCAGTTGCAACACCAAGCGTACACATTTATTTTCAAAAGCAGAAAAAAAAATTGCAAAAGCACATCTGGCATCTATGCAGCTGGAAATGTGGGGGAGCAATGAGGAAGCAGCAGCACTCAGATTACAGCAGCATGACTTCGAAGTCTATTTCTCTGATGCTAACATCATACATTTTATCCATGCATTTCAAACATTAGTATTAACCTGCTGCTCTAAACTGTATTTGCACATTTTAAGGTATATTGACTATAAGCCCAAACTATGAGGTTTCAGCAGATATTCTGCAGTAGTAACCAGACAGTGGGAGCAAAGTGAACTGTCTGTTTGCCACTCAGAGCATAGCAGGAATAAGAAATTAGAATCCTGGAATGGTTTGGGTTAGAAGGGACATTAAAGATCACCTAGATTCACCCCTCTACCATAGGCAGGGACTCCTTTTGCTAAATCAGGTTGCTCAAAGCCCCTGCTGACCTGAACACTTCCAGGGATGGGACAGGTTGTTTCTCTGGGCAACTTGTGCCAGTGCTTCACCAACCTCACAGCAAAGAACTTCTTCCTTATATTTAATCTAGATCTACCCTCTCTCAGCCTAAAACCATTACCCCGGTAAGTCTCTCTCCATTTTTCTTATAACCTCACTGTATATGCTAAAAAGGCACAATAAGGTCTCTCTGGAGCCTTCTCTTCTCCAGACTGAACAAGCCCAACTTTCTCAGCCTTTCTTCATAGGAAAGGTGTTCCTTCTCCTTCATTTTTTCGTGGCTTCCTCTGGACCTGCTCCTACAGGTTCATGTCCTTCTCACACTGGGGACCCTAGAGCTGGACAATGGACTGCAGGTGGAGTCTCACCAGAGTGGAGTAGAGGGGTAGAACCACCTCCCTTGACCTGCTGTTTTTCCATGCAGCCCAAAATGGAGTTGGTTTTCTGGGCTGCAAGTGCACACTGCAGTCATGCCCAATTTTTTGGTCCATCAGCACCTCCAAGTCCTTCTCTGAAGATCTGCTCTCAATCGAGTCACTCCTGAGACTGAACTGATAGCAGGGATTGTCCTGACCCAAGAGCACTTGGATCAGGACACTTGGCCTTGTGGACCTTCATCAGGGTCAGACTGGCCCACTCCTCAAGCTTGTCCAGATCCCTCTGGATGGCATTCCTTCCCTCCAGCAAATCAACTGCACTGCTCAGCCTGGTGCTGAGGGTGGAGTGTCTATGTCATTGATAAAGATCTGCAAACAGGGAGGCAAGTGTCAACCATGTCCACTGCTGAAGAACCTCTGGACTTTCTAGGACTGAACAGAGCATGCTCTATCAAAGAGTCTATCACTGGAGAAATATACAGTTACCTGACCAATTGGTTGTAGATATACAGCTGGAATTTGGGGTGGAGGTTGGGAAAACAGACACTGAGAGAGGCCCAGTGGTGAGACGTAAAGACAGAGAAGAAGTAGTGAACAGGAGAGCAGTGTCTACAAAATAAGGAGGAAGAGTTTAAAACTAAGATAGCAATTAAGGCAGAAAGAATGAGAAAAGGATAGCATCTGGCAAAGAACTTTAAAATTAATGGCATTTAACATTGTATAGTTAATACCCAACATCTGCAGTACAAAAACTATACACTGTTATGCAGAAGGTTATAGAACATACACTTAAAACACTTGGTTTTCTGTTAATGAAAGACAAACTACTTTCACACTGCTGTATTTTTCTTTAAATTTTGGAGAGTTTTATTACTTTGATGCAGATTTCCACAGGCACCAGTTCACATATCTCAGCCTGACCCCTCTCATGCTATTCTCTCAAAAGAGTGTGTTATTGGTATTAAAGAGCATGCTGGTTTTGCAATATCAACAATTTGCTAGTCTGAAACTTTAAACACATTTTCTTCACCTGGTTAAACTTCAGTAGAATTATTTCTACAGTAAGGTAAGCACCAGTGAAAGAGCAAAGAAAAAAGAGATGAAATAGTTTACTTTTAAAACATGGACAGTTCCAGATATACCTGCCGTTCACATTATAGCTGCTAATTGGGATTTTTTTGCAACAAAGTACAGACTTGATCTCAGAATACTCATATATTTAATTTGAAGTACTAACTGCAGAAAGATAATACCTATTTTTTTAAAAAAATCTACATAATTTACAGCTCTGCTTAAAATGGTATTTCTTAAAAGTATTACCATTTTAAGCTAATTCCTAGTGAATTATCAAATTTACAGAAAAATACCATGCTCCACTTAGCTCTATGAACAATGCAAGCTAAGAAGCACACTAATGAAAAGCAAATGAAAATAAGCATTTAATTTGCTATTGCACAGATTATCATTAATGCTGCATATGCAAGGAAAGCCGGGGGAAAGTGGTTAATTCTCTTTGACAGAGCATGCTCCTGTTCACATGCAGGCTACACAGACTCATCAGTAAAAATGAAAACACAACTATTCATTCATTCCCCTTTTAGCACAAGACAAATATTAAAGCTGCCTCCTAAGTAAGGTAGCCAAAGGATTTCCAGCTTCCTGTGGAGTACAGCAAATCCAGTATAGCAGGCTTTCCCAATTCCTTCCTCTAGCTCCTTTGTATTTATCATCCAGCTTCTTCCCTTGAGCCCTATTTCCCATCCTGATTTCCCCTCAAATGGCAGCTTGCTATCATTACCCCCCAAACCAAACATCTTATTGCTACTTTTGTGTTTTACAAATCAAGATATTAAAAAAAAGATACTGAGTCAGCGCTGTTTTTCAATCAATAAGGACTGCTATCACTACCAAAACACCTGCCAAAGGTGTGCAAAAGCTGTACAAGGGGGAAATCAAGTTTTAGAGAATTATTTATGCTTACACAATATATTTCCTCCTTTAAACATATACAACAATCCAAGACTTTTAAAACCATAAAACCAAAAACACATGACCACACAGATCACACACAATTTCCTCTTGTTCTGCCTAAAAGTAATTGCTCCATCTCAAATCTTGGTATTCGGCTTTTGAAAAGTATTCTCCAGGTGAGGAATATTTCCAGCTACATAAAATAATAATTAACTCATGACTAAAATATCATTAAAGGCAGCACATACTTTTTATCTGCTACTATCCCTTGTAATATATAAGTCTTTATGCAATTGTAAGTGTTGCTTAGAAATGAATGTACTTTGAAGAAATAAGATTTCAAGAACAATACTGACAAAGTCACTAGCTGATAAAAAATAGCAAAGGAGTCTTGAATAGACAAGTGTTTGTAATCTCTTTTAGTATCTCAAAATTTGTAAGCTGCAGATTGTTTTTTATCACCATATGAAATTTGTTGAATTTGTGGGGAAAAAAAGAGATAAAGACCCTCTTTTAAGAAAAAAATAAGATTAGAAGAAAAAAATTAGTTTATTGAAACCCTAGAAGTCAGCATGGTCTGCAACACACATGCTTTTCAAGTCCCTATCTTAAGTCATTTACCAGCCTCAAAAGATACTTTGAGAATTTGCCACTATGATGATGGGGTGATTTTCATACCATCTGGAACCCCAGGAATTTAGTTTTAGAAATATGACACCTCAGAAACTTTTAATCATCAGTGATTTGGGCTGTTCAGTTTATCAGATGCCACCAGAGGAATCAGAATAAAACAGCAATCAACTCAGTCTAGACACAAAGGCCATGAAACTACAACATGTTTTTTGAGTTTTTCCTACTCACACCAAAGCCTCCCTAACTGCTGTTGGGTTTTATTTTCATCATACTCAAATACATGCATGGGTGGGAAATGTGCTTCTCAAATGACTGCAAGCAAACAGGCTGCCAAGGAGCCAAGGACAGCTGGCCTTTGCATGGCACTGCTTGCTTTGGGATGTTTTATCCACCTGTGTTTGGAGTCTCAAGAGAAAACACATTCCAAAGATCACCCACACAGACTGAAGTGCAGTGACTATCTTGGTTCTAAGTTCAAAAGAATTGTTTAAGCAAAGACTTTCTTGTGGCAACTGGCAGAAGCCAGACTTTCAATTAATTAGTCTCAAATAAGAATTTAGGGCTTCAAACTAATAAGCACAAGCAGGTAAAGCGTTTGGGATATTTCATGCACACAAAGCAATTGCTACACTGAAGGGATGAAGAAACAATTTTTTATCTGAAGCAACTTCATAGGTGAAATCAGGAGATTCATTTTAGGTTTTCAGACATAGGAACTGCACACGGCTTTTGTTATTTCCTCTGGAGCCTAAGAAACGTTTTCAATATTTTTCCAACCTGTAAACCACATATATTCTCAGTCACATACATATCACCTCCATTAATAAAGAAAATATTTAAAGAGTTCATCCTACCTGATTTTAATGCAAGCAGAATTAAAATTCAGCAGCTGGATAATTAAATAGAACTCACATACCTGACAATCTCAGTGTCTTTCTGTGAGCCAGATCTGAAACTCAGTTACTAGGTTTTGTATAAGATAATTGCTGTTACAAGTTACATTTCAACTCAAATAAAAATTGGCACTGTAATTCCAGAGTCTCACTCCCTATATTTTTTTACTCTTTAAGATTAAAGGGAAGATACAAAATACAGGCATCATTTTGACCATTTGACTTCAAGTCTCTCATTGCAAGAGAAACTCTGACAGGATGTGCTGTGAAGTCACAACCTGTCCATATTCCTTGTACCTAGAAATACCAACACTTAAGTTAAGTTGATGTGCTTTTACCAACTCAATCAAGTACAAAAAATATTAAACCAAATCTTCTTCAATAAAACCTTGACCACGTGGTCCAGCATAATGTTTGAATCATGCAAGAACTGTAGCCTTTAAATTATTATGTTCAAAGATTAATATAGTTTTACACATGCTTCCAATCAGTTGTTTTTCAGGCATTTCAGATCAAAGTGTGATATCAACATCACCAATATTTCTGATAGCCATTTTTAGTGCAGATGGGCCATTTTTGGGCCAAACCAACTTGTTCCATTAAAATAGCAAACTTTTCTAAAGAAAAAAAAAGATATAGTTACTTTTCATCCATCCTGCTGCGCATTTTTTTAAGTTTCTGCATAATGCTGCTGGTCTCACTGCTGGAGATTGAGATTGGGGAAGGGCTGCGTGTTTCTGCATCAGTTGGAAGAGGGCTGGAACCATTGCTCTGCTTGATGTCATCCTCACTGGGAAGCTCCTGCAATTAAAGGGTTAAAATAAAGAAGAACCATTAAAAGACTATTCCAAAATCCTTTATAAATTGTATTAATTTGCGTTAATTTAGCTTGTAATCTCTAGATTGCGTGAAATACTGCTTCAGATAAGTCTATCCACTTGCAGATTTAACTTCATAACCTCATTTTTATTTGACACAAAGCTCTTAGCATATCCTTTCTCTCCATAATTTAAGTTTTCCCCTAACTGTACCCAGAACAAAAAAAACCAAAACCAAAACAAACAGCCCCCCAAAACAACAAACCACCAAAACTCAGTTACCCAAACGGGAAATCAACCTTTTCTACAGTACTACTATTAAACTTGTGTCTTCTTAAAATTTTGTAAGGAGGCCAGTAGGGGCAAGAAACTCAGCATAATTACCCTAACACACACAGCAGGAAGTTTTGGGGTTAGTGCTTATATTTAGTACTTTGTGCCTGACAAATAATCATACAAAAATCAAAGCCTGAGAGATCTAAGCATCAAAAAATTCACATTCCCAAAGTCATTAGTTCACTCTGAGAATGAACAAACACATCTACTGTGCATTTAAGACATTTTGTAACTTCTCCAAAGGCATTTCCTTAAATGATGCTCTAAAGAAACAAAACATAAATTGCTGAGGTAAAGGTTGGCAGAGCCAACCTTTTTCATCAGGCAGACAAAACTTGCAAGTGATAGGTCCAATCTAGTAGCCTTCTGTTCCTATAAAAACTGAAGCTGCATGGTGAAGAGGGAAGGAAGACACCAGTTCCTATGCTGAACACTCACCAGCTTGTTTTCTCCTGCAGATTTCAGTTTTTCCTGCAGTTTCATTGTAGTCTGACGGATTCGCTCGATTTCTGCCTGCTGTTTAAGGATGAGCTGCCTCTCCTTCCGAGCAGCCTTGTTTGCCTCCTGGAGACGTTTAATTTCTGCCTTTTAGGTGGAAAAGGTTCAGCATGAGAACACTGACAGACCTCTCTCAAGGACACATTCAAAGCTGCTACAGTGCCCTTCCTATGGGTTTGACATGGCTGCAGTTACAAGAGGAAGGAACTCAGCTGAACTTCAGTAGCAAAGAACTAGAGATTAATTAATCAGAGTCTCAACCATGAGATTACAGCTAGAGAAGGACCCTTGAGAACAACATACTGAGTATGACTGAAATGCAAATAAAACTTACAGGTAAGAAATGCTGCTGGTTCTCCATTCTTGTATTTACAGTGTCTGAAACCTTTAATGGGTACACGTGGCTTTCAACAGGACTTTCCTAGAGGGCATCCCTTACCTTTTCCTGCTGTAATCTCAGCAGCAAACCACGCTGCCTCTTTCGAATAGGAGGCATCTTATCATCCTCTCCCTTGTCTCGCAAATGCCTGCAAACAGATTAAGTATAAAGTAATAAGATTACTTTATAATAATAAATAAATAATAAAGTAATATTTTTAAAGTGCACAATAGGTTTTTTACTCTTTAAAGTGAAAAATAAAAAGAAGTTTATTTTTCCTATTCTGCAGAAGGGTATAAACCTTAATCACTGGCATACTCTATGGTAAAATATTTTGCAGCATTTAGTCAAATAGGCACAGTAAAAAGGCCAGTGCAGGTAATAGGAGATCACACAAGAATGGGCAGAAGCTCTGCAGAGGTAGCACACTCACCATTTGAGAAACACAAAACTAATACTTTGTCAAATCCACAATTACAAGAAATTGTAAGAAAATGTCTGCTGAACAATAGCACTCTCATGCAGAGAAAATTACTGATTAAATCTGGCCACTGCTGTTTACTAGTATCAATGAGTACTTTAAGTGGACTTCAGGACAAAGCATATCTTAGATTGGAAACAAATCACTAAGTACAGCATGTATCCAGATTCACAAAATGTGGTCTGAGTCAACTAAAATTACTTCAGATACACATCAAGCAAAGAAAGGTCAAACTGTTTGACAGTTTTATATCTTCCTGAATTAAGATGTGTAGAGGAATGGCTGGCAACAACCTTCTCCAACTGACAACAAATATCTGCTCTTCTACTGTTTCAGTGAAATTCTTAATCAAATCCTATTCAATGTAAATACCAAAGCACATTTATAAATTGGGTCCTGCTCTTTCCAAGTCCCAGTAACAACTGTACAGAATACTGATGTCAGAAGATTAGTTCTACCATTAATACTTTAATAAAGGAGCTGTAAGGTGGAAACAAAACCTTGAAAAGTAGAAGGAAATGGTCAGTCAGCAATTATGTATATTCAGAGCTGCCTTACTTTTTCTGGTGTTCCAGCCATGCCAGCTCAGCCTTGGTCTTCTCTTTGAGAGCCTTCTCCCGGAGCCGGAGGAGTGAGGACTGATGAGCTGCTCGCATTTCCTCCTCTTTCATGTACTGTCTTACCATCTCCATGGTAAACTTAGAGAAACTGTCTTGCCCCCCTGAGAATGGCATGCTTAGCTCCTAGAAGGAAAGATAAAGTTGGCGCAAAACCACAGAAATGCCATGGCTTTTTTTCAATTACAAAGTGCAAGTCTCTGTGTATATATACACAGATACACAAAAACAGATGGAGAGAGGGAAGCTATTTTTTCTCTGAGCTTTGTGCAGACCAGCTATTTTTGCCCGGTGTGACAGTTTTGGGAGGTCCCAACTTTGGCCAGATAGATGAAGCATCCTCTTGTATTTCCTAGCTGTGTGTTAGCATAGTTGGAAGACTTAATCCACTTTTAAAACCTGCCTCAAAAAGCCACTCCTCCTAAGCCACTAGGTAGAAGCCTGGATAGATTGTTTCATAAGTCATCACACCTGTACAACAGTGACATACAGCATGATTCACACAGCTCTCTGTTTTAAGATGCTCAGAGAAACACAGGGAGGAAAAGAACCCTCAACCCTGCAAACACAGCTAAGAACAGCCCACTTGAAGCTTATCAGCTTAAGCATATCTAAGTATATTTTCATCATACTCAAATACATGCATGGGTGGGAAACGTGCTTCTAAAATGATTGCAAGCAAACAGGCTGCCAAGGAGCCAAGGACAAGTGGCCTTTACATAGCACTGCTTGCTTTGGGATGTTTTATTCAGCTGTGTTTGGAGTCTCAAGAGAAAACACATTCCAAAGATCAGTTAATTTAATTTAACTTAAATAT
This sequence comes from Taeniopygia guttata, assembly GCF_048771995.1. Classification (NCBI taxonomy): domain Eukaryota; kingdom Metazoa; phylum Chordata; class Aves; order Passeriformes; family Estrildidae; genus Taeniopygia; species Taeniopygia guttata. The sequence continues at coordinate 30,800,254 of NC_133033.1, forward strand.
GGTTGCCTCATCTACCTTGATAGATGACAGAGCTGTTTTGTCTGGGGACACTTCCTCATCAGAATCATCACGACTGCCCCTCTTCTTCTCCAGATTATTTCTGCGATGACTCTCAGAGGGCAGCAAAGACCGAAAAGATTTTTCTTCAATCTCATCCTCTGTCATGGACTCATCAAATTTCAGGGAATATTCTGTTGCAACAGAAGCGGAATCTGAGGGAGAAATCAGGAAAGCTGCTTTCCACTCAGTTTTGCACCATGAATGAAATTTTAGTCTGTCTCATCTCACTAAAGTTAGGGGGGTCAGAAAGACAGGGAGATAACTAATGTAGAAAAATGAGTGTTTAGGGAAAAATGATTTTGAGTTAGAAGACATCTGTTATCCAGCTTTGAGAGACAGCAGATTTGTGTACACAGGTATAAACACATCTGGAGTTGCTGAAACATTTGGTGTTGTGCCTGCAGGTTCAGCATGTGGCTAAGCTAACACAACAGAATCTCAAAGGTTCCCATGTCACTGTGCCATTCTCTGTTACCTCTTAAGAGACTACAATTCACTTGGGGCTCAGCTTTCTTCACACACCTTTCCCTCATTTATTTCAGAAATTCATTCTGAAACAGCACCACTGTCCCTCCCCCCCACCACCACCTTCAGACCCATCACACACCAGCAGCAGAGCCAACCTTTTTCATCTGGCAGGGACAAAACACTGTCACTGGGCAAGGAATCATCTGCAGCAGTCTGAGCCTGTTCTTCAATACTGCTGGCTGTCTTTTCACGACGGGAAAGCTTTTTCTCATTCTCCTTAGAAGATGGAACTGAAGGGCTCTCCTGGCGGCTGCTGGTACTACTGTGTTATCCAGAGATGATTTTTTTAGAAATACTTTGCACATTTTAAAATACTTATGTTACATTACTACTGTACACACCACAATTAACATCACAACAATAAACAACATGCAGAGGGTTTGCTTTTAAAATGCAGTTTGGCTACTTTAAAATTCCAAGTTTCATCAAACTACTGATTATTGGTTTTATTCTAGCTTAAAATCCATGTGGTCTGAAGGTATGCACATCCTTTACCTGGTAGTGAGTAGTGATGATAAACAAATGCAAACAAATCTTCTTTGAGATTTTAGAAGAATGAGTAAGTTAGAAATTCTGTTTTAGAAGTTAGGAGAACTACAGAGGACAACATTTTTCCAGTTCAAGATCAGAGAAGGGCTGTGAGAAACTTCAGGGGACCTAACTAGATCAGGTAAGTGAAGAGGATACAAAAAGCTTCTTACCTCTGATCATGAACCTTTGATCTTGAGGACTCAGAGTAACTATCAAACATTGGTGAGTATGCCTGTTTTGAGTCACCTGTCTCGTCTTTACCTTGTGATATGGCACCAGACTCACATTTCCTGGAAATGAGAAGCATTTGGGATAAATCTGCATTGTCTTAAACATAGGAGTAATAGAGTTTTCATGAGCTTTAATCAGTTTACTAGAAGTAGTAACAGCTAAAATTCCTGCTAAAAGATTTCCTAAAGCTTAAACTAGGTTGAAGCATCCCACAAAACATTTAGATAATCTTTTTCTACTCTTTTTATGTAGAGTTTCACTGGACAAGTTAATGTCACATTTTGTGTGTGTATGCTATTAAGGGCATAAAGATAGAATCCAAGTTCATCTTAAATACTTACTCATTATGACATCTTCACATTTTCTCCAAGAATAAGTGAAGCAAAACCTAACAAATCTTACTTCCCCACTCCCAAGATGTGAAACATGAAGGCAAACCTGTTTGTATCAGCTCGGGCCCTCAGCTGCTTCATGAACTCTGAATGGTGCTGCCGCTGGTGGTCAAACAAGGAGGAGACTGGAGCAGCTGGGGCACTGACAGTGTCCCGTGCTAACTCTGTCATCTGAGTACAGCAAAAACAAGGGAATACAGTCAGCTTATCAGCATCAAAATGCTTCTGGAGGAGAGAATAATCACTCTGGCAGGCAATTCAGTGATTTATAATGACTGTCTAAGATATGGGGTTACAATGGTTTCTAGTAACACATGCCACTTCTGGTGGTAAAGGTGCATACTGCTGTGTGAATACATATTCCTCCATACTCCATTCCTTTACACATAATAAATTACAGTGTACATTCAAAAATATTCCCAGCACATTGGTGACACTGCTGCATTCCAGCTAAAAGAAATGGCTGCTCATCTGAGTACCTGGAGTCACTTATGAACAGAGATGGAAAAGCTACTCTGCTGACCCAGCATCAGTGACCAGATATAAACACATCAGCCTCTCCACCAGCACCTCTTATGCTCAGACTTCAAACTTCATTCAAAACTTGAAGAGATTAAAACCTTACACCAAATAAAAGCTGTCTTCTCTGTTTCTTCTCCATTGTTTCTTAACTGGATTTCACCCACTTCAGCTCTAAAACTACAAATGTTTCCTTGTCTTTATCCAAGACTTCACTACCTACTCTCAATGACCAATACACTGCATCTATTTGAGGTGTCTGAGCTTTCTTGTCTACTGAAAAATTATTTAAACTTCATACATTTGGCACAACCCAGAGCAAGTACATCAGTATTATTCTACAATTCCATTACTCATCATAAAACCAGCCTTAGTGAGCACCAACATGTGCATGAGCTGTGAAGAAACAAATCTGTTCACACTCATCAGCCTTTTACACTCCATCCCATAATACTGACCCACAGTCGCTGTGATTTCTAAACTGTGATGGACTAAGAGCATTTCTTGGTTAATGTGCTCCTTATTCATGTTTGAAGCAGCTGCTACATACTGGAAACAAGAAGTATAAAAACTGAAGAAGTGATATAAAAACCTGAAGAAAAATAAATATTCTGTATAGCACAAGAAGAACAAAGAGATTCAAAACGAGGAAACTTCAAACTCTGTACCAAGTCAAGAGCTTTGCTGCAGATTCTCCCTTCTCCTATTTTTTTAATTTTATTTGTTGTTGTTCTACCTCCAGCAGTTAGCAAAATTGCAATTCGTTGCTTTTCTAATTTAATTTGCATGTGAAACAGATACAGGATCAATTCTTGATGGAGAGCAGCTCTTACAAACTGAACATGCTATGTTCACTGTCATCAATCTGTCCTGGAAGAACAAACTTCCTAACAGTTCATTAACTGGAAGATCATAAGAATATGGAAGAGGGATTTAAGGCTGCTGATTGACTTCTAAGTAACGATGCCAGAGCAGCTCCTTTGAAGTCCTATCATTTTTCATGTTACGAAAGTGAAGAAGTTGTACCAAGAATGACACCAAACAGAAAATAACTTAAAAGGCAAAAAAGTAAAATGTAGTTTTAATAGTAAAATTCAGTATAAAATGGCTTTTCTCCCTCCCTGGGGCCTCACCTCACGGAGCTGGTGAGCTGCACCAGGAGACAGCAGTGCAGGTTCTGCCTGCTTGGCTGCAGCCATGCATGGGGGCTCCTGCCCAGCCTCCTGCCGTGACTGGACCAGCTGCTGCAGTGATTCTGCATGGACCTGTGCAGAAAACACAGACAGTTCAGTTCTTCAAAATAGTCTGGCTATAGTAACTACAGATTTATTTCTCAAAATCTGGCAGATAAAAGTTTGAAACAGGCCCTTGAGGGTTTCTTTTAGCTGTATTAAACCCTTTTGGTACTTTCATAGGTTCACAGGTTCAAATTAAGAATACCTGTAGGCATGGATTTACTTATAACATTTTGTCTCTTACCCACTCCATATTTTTGAAGGGCAGCCTTACCTGAGCTGCCTTCTGCCTTGCCTCTTCCAGCTGTCTCTGACTTTCTAAAGCTTCTTGTTCAGCCTTGATTTTCCAAAGAGCCAAGTCCCGTTCATGGCGCTGCTGTTGTGCCTAAAGATCAGGAAAACAAGTTTTAACCATGCAATTTAAACATAATGATGTGATTTGCTTAGCCACTGGTTGCAACTACCTTCTTAAAGATCTGGATCTACTCTGCTGGGGGTGTCTCTTCTGCTTGAAACACAATTTTCAACCCACTGACCCTCTTCCTTTCTGAGGCAATGCACATTCCCCATACTTTTCCACCACAGTGCAGAAAGGAATTTAGGAGATCAATTAATTCAACAAACTAGAATAAACAATCTTGTCAACATAAGGAAACTTCAGGCAAAAATATTGTTTTTGTGGAATAAAACAAATCATCCAGCCCAAACAACTACACTGCATGGCACTGGAACTCAACACCAATACCAATAAACAATCATGCTTTTATCTGAGGAACACAACCTAAACAGTGATTCCAGCTAAGAGTATATGAATGACACATATTCCAGAGCAGCTACTTCCTTGGTGTCAACTTAAAGATAATAGATATGCACCCTAAAAAATGGCCATTATCAGAGATGCCTCCTCATGCCCATTACGATTTCTCTGCACTGCTAACAAAAGCTTAACTTGCCCTAACTTGATTAACTTTTTTGCAAACAAACAATGCAAGAAAAAAAAGGGAAAGGTTAAGACAAAGAAATATTTCCCCATTACCTTGAGAATCTGAGCCAAAGAAACACTCTCCTGCTGGGCGAGGGAAATGCCTCGTACCCGCTCCAGATCCGAGAGCTGCCGCACGGACTCCTCGATAGCGCTCAGGTAGTTCAGCTCCGCTGACAAACGGTGCTGCAGCCCCGCGGGGGAGAAGCGCATGCACCCTGCAGGACAGCAAATACTGTTCACCCTCACAGACCTCATTGTCCCACAGACCTCACTGTCCCACAGCAAAAACTCCAGGAAAAACGCTGCAGCATCAGCATGGTTTTTACAAACACTCACCGCTTGCTGAGGCTGCTGCAGCCCTGCTGGTTCCCAGGCCCACATCAGGGAAGGCCACGTTTGGCTTCAGCCCTGGGGCTGTACCTCCAGAAAAGCCAGAAGGTGACTTGACTCTTTCTGCTGTATTGCCTACAGAATCCAACTGCAACATTTTTTGGGAGCCTGAAGATGGGGATGAAATCGGTGTCTTCTGAGGTCTTCCCTTGTCTGAGAAACTGACAGTAAAACAAAAACCAAAAGGAGTCAAAAATTCTCCTAGTCCAGTTATTTGATAAAATAAAGGAATAATCTTGTTCTTCTGTTCCTACACACAAACAGATCCATGCAAAGGGAACAGTTTGTTCAGTTTGCAAATGCCCAGTCTGTCTTCAGGAAAGGGCCTCATGAGATGGGTTTTGTCCCTAAATCCCAGTGCAGAGTTAAGTTTCCAGAGCACCCTATTTTTCCCCAGTTATTAAGCCTAGTTAGCACATATACAAACTTTTTTTTTTTTTTAATTAACACAGTATCTTCATGTTCTACATGACCAGACAAGCAGTTTAAGTGCCTCCTGTTAGGAGCCTGGCATGAGAAAGTCAGGAGGCAATCAATCTGCACGTGCATTTAAAAACTGAACTATTTACCATCAGCACATGCATGCAACTGATTGTGACAAGCCACTGCCCTGAGTCTTGATCTCTCTCCTAAAATTCAATGAAGACAAAAACTTGACTTGAACAATTCTTAAGATACTATGGTAACACTTTTTGAGAGAAGACATTTCTTTTTTAAACAGATAAAATAATAAAGACGCTTCTTAAATTTACTATTTCAATTTTATTAGGCTAAAGAGGATTAACAGTGGCTGTTTAAATCCTTTGGGAAGACATTCTGCATTACTTGGCACACCTTAGAAGGTCAAAAGACCTTTCAAACCCAATTCTAGAAGTCAGCAACAGGCACCAACAGAAGCAAATACCTCAGAATTGCTCTAAACCAACACAGAATGAGATATCACTCCTATTGCTTGATGCTTTTTAGAAAAAAGTGCAGTGAAAACCGAGTGTTTCATAACCACCTTCACTGGACAATTAACGGAAAAACTGCATTTTTAGCTAGATAAAAAGAGGTTGCAACAGAAAACATATGTTTCTTTCTTTTTTTAATGCACTCTTTTCCAAGGATGGGTTCATCTCTCAAAAGGCATCGACTCACAGAGCTGGGTAGGCTTTGTGAGTATTAGCTGAACACAAGTACAGCCAAAATTGTCTGTGTATCTACTGAAAAAATAAAGGTAACTGCACAGGTTGATTAAACCTTGACACATTTCTAATTGGCTTTTTCTAGAATAGGTAAACAAAAACTGTATTTCAATGCTTAAGGTAGGGAACATGACAGACACCAAGTTTCATATTTAAAATACAGGGAAGAAATGTTTTCTGCATGCACATCCTACTAACATTTGGCCATTTCTGTTACTTCCCTTTTGCATGTCCAAAGACACAGCCAGGAACATTACCAAGCATCAATATATTTGCATAAAGTCTCATTACATTCCTGTTACCTCATCAGGGAGTGTCCAGACAAGTTTTCCAGTGTGCTGTCTGTATCTGGGTTCTGCTCATGCTCTTTATTAGAAATTCTGCTACTCAATAAGGATTTCTTAGTCTGCTGGGATCCCCTCTCTAATTCAGACAGTATTTTATCTTCTTCCACAGAAAAGTGGTGAGCGCTTCCATTGAAAGTGTCCAACCCTAAGAAGCAACAACAGTGTCAAAAGTTTGCTTGGTTCTACATGTGAATACCTTACCGTCACAAGCCTCAAAACAATGAATTGAGAAGTTTTTCCCTGATACAAGAAGCCTTTGAGTTATAAGCCTAGAGATCCAACAAGCAAGAAATGTAGAACTGGCAATGAAGTTTTCTTCTATATATTGTGTTCACTGCCAAAACTGTCACTCAGCCTTCATTTCAGCACACTATCAGTTTAAATAAGGAAAATACATATTTGATTCTTTACTACTAATAATCAGGATACTGCCTAGCTTTTTGGGGGAAAGGTAAAGAACTTTGAAAAAATAGGAAGAGAGATAATTTAGAATGCCTAATCCTATTTTTGTCATGTTTCCATTGGCTTAAAACCTAGCTTTTTTTTATCCATTGCTTATATACTACGGGTGCACCAAGTCTCAATTTTCTTCATGCTTTTGTAATGGACAAGTTACCACAAAAACCAATCTATTTATTCATTTGTGCACTGGTGAAAACTAACTGTGATCCAAAGACAAGGCATTCAGGCAAATTTATTGTCACTTTCACAAACATGGCCATAACTCAGAAGCCTATTGGCATTTTCTCAGTATAGAATCTAAGGATAGTTCCCACACAATATTAAAATTAACTTATTTATTAGAAGGCTGGTTTAGAAAAGGAAACTTTTCAATGCTGTTAACAACCTCTTGCTTATTTAACTTTAAATTACTGTATTTTAAGGTCAGAGAATAACCAAAATCAAAAACAACCTAAGAAGGAATCACTGGGAGAATAAATCAATAATTCTATCAGTATTAGATTACAGTTTCCAGATCCGTAGGACTGCAATTTTCCTAACAAAAAAAGCCTTAATAAAAAAGGATCCTCCACAGCCAAGTATTGCACTTACTTTCCTTTTTCCCTCTCTTTCTGGAGGAAGCAGATGAGCGGGAAGATGCTGCAGACCGGGGTCCTGATGAGTGCTGAGAACCAAGCTCCACTGACCGAGGCTCAAGGGCAGACTTCCCACTGGGAATTTCTTCCTGAATGCTTGAATTACTGCTGCCACCAACACTAGAAAGGAGCACATTGCTGGTGATTAAGGACTTCCAGCTCCCGTGCACCACAAGCAAACTACCACATTTTGAACTAGATGACTAAACTGCACTAATCAACCCATCTACAAAAGCATTGGTTTTGGAACTAAAAACTGTGACAGCTAAGGCATTGGGAAGTTTGAGATGATATTGAACATACTGAAACATGCTTCCAATAATATGAAAGACTATAAGATGGGTAACAATTGTGCTTTCCAATTTTAGCTCTAAAGACCTATTTGACTCCATACCTGAACAACATAAGAATGACTCAAACTGTGACTGCATTTCAGATAATCTCTAGGCATACAGATGTCAAATGCCAGAAATACAAGCAATTTTCAATAAAGAATCACAAAATACTTGCAAAAAGGAGATGCCAATGCATCACACACTAAATAATACCAGCAGAAGAAAGAAGTTTTAATCAGAAAGAATAATTTTCAGTGTGCAAAGTGCCATTTAACTTCTTTTCTTCTGAAGTATCACTGGTACAAACATACTTGTGGCCTCACACAAGGTGCCCAAAAGATATAAACATACAAGAAAGAGGGTCTTGGAAAATTTAGGAATCCATGTAGTAGACATGGAGAGTCTAGGATCTACAGTCTTCAAATTTTAATCTGAACAAAAGCTTTTAAAAATTCTTACAGACAGTTCATGTATTCTACTAAGTAAGTACTGACAAATGCTTACTGAAAGCAATTACATATTTACCACAAGGTTTTGAAGTACTGAAGTCATTTTCAGACGTAAAATATCTTTAATATTTTTTCTGAATTACAAGATTACTCAACTGAGCATTATTGCAGCCACACAAGTCAGAGAACTAATTTTTACCAGACTACAAAGGATAAAAATCTTGTCTAAAGCTACCAGTCCAGGCTAAAGAACAGCAAAAATTAGACATGGAACAGAAATACTGGACTCCACCTTCATTATGTTGGCTGCTCTATTAATTGCAGGGTCCTAAGAAAGTCCTTCATCACTTTGACCAGTATAGTACAGCACAGCAGAAAAGATATCCAGCATATTATGAAACAAACCTTGTATTAACTATTTTCTCTTGAATTCTGCATTTTTATTTTTCTAGGAAGTCTAAAACAGTTACCTGAGATCACGTGAAATCTTTTTGTCTGTTAAAGTGCTGCTTCCCTGCGATGAGGCAAAGTCATCCTCATAAGAAGCCACGCTCTCTGGAGGGCTCATGGCAGGGAGCAAAGGGCGCAGAAGGGCAGAGCCTCCATTCAGCCTTTCTTCAAACACTGATGTGTGGAGAGGACAAAAATTATAATAAATACAAACATACATCATATAGGCAATAGGAATTAAAATCCACCCAACCATGAGTTACCATGACTTCCTTTCAAACAAAAAATCATCAGCAGAACAGCAGTACAGCTGTTCCACGGCAGTTTTAACACAACATAACAAGCATAGTCTTCCTCTTTTTGTAAATTATCAAAATCTTTACTTCATTAACATACTCTAACCAAAACATTCTTGAAGAGCACAGTGCTTTAGAGTAGAGTCATCTGCAGAAAATTTCATGCAATCATCTTTAAAGAAAATAATATAAAGGTAAAAAGAATTGAGAAAAAACACAAGACAGAAATCAACTTCTCAGAAAACGTCAGAGACAAAGTACTCATAAAAAAGAGGAATAAATTTGTACAAAAAAAAGAAAAAGAAAATGAAACAAAGCATACTGCATGAGACAGCTGTAAATCATGATTTACACAGATTCATATTTGAGACCTCTGAAAGCACATTCCTTAACAGTGAAGTATGAAGTGCATGGAGCAGTGGGACTGGGAAAATAGCAATTCACAAGAGCTTTGAGAAATGCTTCCATTTTTACCTTTTCCATGAAGTTGGTAATTCTTTGCAAAGATGTTGATGACACTGTGGGGACTTCCCTTTGCCAGTTCCTCCCAAGGCCCCTTGCTATGTGTGTCACTTGTCTGAGTGAAAAGTGGGGAGTACCTCTCAGCTGCTTTCTGAAACTCCTTTATGGGCTCAAAAGCATTTCTCTCCCGAATGCAAAAATCCTTCTCTTTTAATGTCTCCAACATCTTCAGTGGCAGCTGCTTGTGCTGGCCTCCTTCCTCTTCTGAGAGGTTTTCATCACTCAGGAGAGGCCCTTCGCTGATGGAGTCAATGCTGGACTCGTGGGGAGTAACGGCTTTGCTCAGAGGATATGCCTGGTTCTCACGCCCCGGGGAGTCCATCTGCCTCTTGGACAAATGTCCCAGGATGCCTTCATGCCTGTGAGCAGCAGGAGACCTCAATCCAAGGCTGATTACATCAGTAAGAGGTCTGATGGTCTCAGGGAGCTTTTTAAACTCACTAAGGTTGCCTACCCCAGGAAGGCTGTCATCAAAGGCTGTATGAGACACGCAGGCATCCAACATCCTTTGAATTCTGGCTGAAAAAGTATTTTCATTTTCCTCCCTCACAGGAGGACTCACAGCCTTTGCCCACCGTCCCTCATCCTGGTTTTCTTGTATAAATTCTGAGTTCCAGGTGGTACCATAGTTGATACCAGCGCCAGCCAACTTTTTGGCTTCAGTTTCAATCCTGCTAGAAAGGGAAGCAGCTGTAGCTTTCAAAGCTTCAAGGCGATCTAATTTGCTCTTATACTGACTGGCAGAAGGTTTTACTAGGAGGTTTTCCTGTGCAGCAGATGAATTCAGGTACAACTGAGGCATCAGGGACCCCACAGGGGCAGAATGGCTCCTCCTGCCTGCCAACATCGCGTCACACTCCTTTGACAGAAGGTCCATCTGCTCCAGACTCCAGTGCTGGGAACAAGGGCCTCCACCTGAGCCCAAGAGAGCTTGTGGGTGGGGAAGCTGAACTCTTGGGCTCAACCTGTCTGGCTGCACCCATGGAGGCTCCATCAGATCACTCCTGAAATGAAAGTCAACATTTATGCTGATGATTTACATAAATATTGGTGTATTAGATTAACGCATTGTTATCACAGATTTAATTTCAGGACAAAATACTTTTTGGTAGAATCGGAGGGGCAGGGAATGGGACAGTAAACACAATGTTATTTAGTAAAAAAACCAACAAACCAAACAACACAGCACCTCTCAAATCTGAAATGCCATCGATGTGCACTCTTTGTTTTAGGTTGTAACAATCTGAGGTTTTTCACTGTCAGCAGTAAGTCTTTTCCAAAAACTTCCTGACTCCAAAAGGGAGAATTTTTTTTCCTTATCACCTGCCCATGTCCAGAACACTAGAACACCTCGAAAGTCCCCCCAAAAAACTTATTCTCTCATTACTGCAAGGGTCTCTTGAATACCTTATGAGTCCTGTGAGTCTCATCTCTCCTCTACTATTAGCAATTACATGTTTTCTTTATGATGTTACACTAACAGTATTTACCATACGGTTTAGCTTTTCATTCTACACGCAGTAGTACATGGCATTCCCAGTGAGCTTCCTTGAACTTTTCCAGAAGGGAAACGGGTCTCATTGCACTTACTAAGTCAGAGTACAGATACTGAAGCAAGTATACATTTAAGAAGCAGACATTCATGATGTAGTTAAAAATGAAGACACTTGCAGAAGAGGGATATTAAGGATATCCAAGAAACTTCAGGATTTTTAGTTCCTTACAGCTAAGTGTTTGGTCAGGCGCCTTGACTTGCAGTAAGAAAACTTTGATAATACACTGAAAAATTCAAAATTGGGAAAGCTGCATGAAAAGAAATAGGGAAAGGCTAGTTTCAAGCAGAAGCAGAGGTGTTTGGTAATTCATAGACAGTAACCAATGGCTGAATCTGAGACAACAGATCAAACAGCAACACTGAGCAAATCAAGTAAGAAAAATCAACAAATACATTCATACAATCAGCTTCTCTTCCCCAATGGCAATGGCAGAGGAAATAAGAGTGTCCCAATATGAAATACACATTCCACTGATGTCAACAAAACATTACCAGCAACCACCATTCACTTTATCTATTTACACACTCACAAATCAGCCATAGCCAAAATTTTCCTATGGTCTCCTGCATCACCTTCCTCTTTACTGCGAGGAAAATGCTGTAATTGACCTAAAGATAATTACTCTCACTGGAACAGGAAGCCAAGAGCCAAGGCTATTTTCTCCTCTCAGAGATGAAAGCAGGAGCAGTTTCCTGTCTCCCCCAACGCCCCATCTGCTCACCTCAGTAGCGGCAGCGGTGGTTCTGAAAGGGACATGTCACTGCTGGAAGATGCACTCGGAGGACGCTCTTGAGCCTTGTTTTCTTTGTCAGATTCCCCAGATGGTTGATAACCAGGTCTGGGCTAGAGATGAAGACAACCAGAAAAATGCATTTTCAAAAGTTTGTCAGAGTTTAGGAGCTCTTGCCTCATTACCATTGAAAAGACTAATATCCAGAATTCAGCTTCTATTTAAAATAGAAAGATGATCTTCAGTCAACTTTCTAATAAGCCTTGCTGTGCCAAAAAGCAGCCACTAGCAAAGAGGCTGTACATTGAAATCACTATGTTTAAGGAAAGCTACATTTTGATTTGTTCTTTTTTCTTAACTGATAACAACCAGAACAGCACAAGCCACAACCTCCCTAAACACAGGAGCTCCTATTCCTGCAAACAACTTCAAGACATTAAGTTAGTGAATCAGCTATACCTGTGTTTCCTGCACTGTAGGCAGCTGAGGTGGCTCTTCTAAAAGTGTTCGCTCCAGCAAGAGTTTGGAATAGGTTTCCTGTAACCTTTTGGCTGCTGAAGGCTCAGGAGGAGGCACATTCTTCACTTTAGTAACAGCCTCCTTCTGCTTTCTGTAGAGCTCTTGGAGCCTTTTGTTCTTCTGTTCTGTTGCCTCCTTTTGTGCTTTCTTCTCTTCATTCTGCTTCTTCTTCCTCTCCTCCTGCTGCCTGATGATGTACTGACGAACCTCATCACTGTCATAGTGGCGTTTCTTAGAGATCACCTGAGGATCCTCACTGGCCGCTACCTTGTCCGGTTTCCTTTTGGTTGGACTGTGGCTCCTCATATTTTGAGTAGGCAAAACAGATTTTTGATTCTGCTTTTCCACATCTGTCTCTTGCTTTGTACTCATGGAATCCAACTGCAGGTCATCAAGAATTCCACGTATCTCCACAGGCAGGAAATCCTTGTTTACAGAGGAATGATCTTCTTGGTTATCATCTGGAAGAGCAGCTTCCAGTTTTCTCAGATTGGTCTCAGACCGTACTTTACTTCTTGACCTTTCGGAACTTCTTGAAGAGCTTTTACGGGTAACATCCAATCTAGAATCAGAACCTGTCCTTCCAATGCAGCCTGCTAAAGAATGAGATGTCAAATATGTCAGGTAACAATCAAATTTGGGAAACAGCTGGAAAAAGAAGGATGAGGGAGGAGTGCAGATCTTGCTGTGAACATGTCATTGCTTCATCCGGTGTCACGATCTCAATGTGGCAGCCTTTGCTCAGACTGAGCCCACACCCTTTCTACTCCTACCAGCCTCACCACCTCACAGGCATAAGAAGCACAGCATTTCCCAGCATGCCTTATTTGTCCTGTCTGAGATCCTGGATAAATTCTGAAAAAGGCTGGTGAAGGAATCAATGAGTATTTATGATGCACATGGATGACCACATCTGGAAGAACCACAGTTCCTGTTAAACTGGGGTACTCAATCACAGCTTATCGATTATGTACAGCACACTTGCAAAATTCATCTAGCCTGTGAATCACTGCTAGCCATTCCTTTCCCCACTGGCTTCAAGAGGCAAAGACAGATTGCAGGCGTTCCAGTTTTTTTGGTTGCAGCCTAGATCTCATCTTTTCCAGACATCCCAAGCACCCTTGCAGTATGTAGCACTCCCCAAGTCCCATGTGCAGGGATTGTGGCACCAAAAAAAGTCCATAATGCACCCAGAAACAGAGGTTATGCACCCCAGCCATGGCTGTGAGCAAAACTTCCCCTGACCTCCCTCAAATTCCAGGTTAAAAATAGGAGCAATTTTGGTAAGAAACTCCTATCTCAGAACAGTCTATCTCAGAAGTCTGCTATAGTCTGCAGACATGCAGTGTTATATAATAAAGTAAAATGAAGTAAGCTCAGTGATAAAAGAACAACTTACCAGACTTGGCAGCTCTCTCTCGGCCTGTTCTGTCACTGGATACAGCTCTTCTGTCCTGTTCTATTCTGGGAGCTGGACCCAGGATCTTTTTGGCCAGCTTTTGTCCCTCCCGCCAGGAGGATGCACTTATCACATAGTTTCCACCTTCAAAGTAAAGAATAAAGTCAAGCTTTAGAGGATTTGCCATGGTATCAAAAAGAAGTATCATTGCAGCCATTCATCATTTCTGTACCATTTAATTCTGCATTAGTGGTACAGCTGCAGTTACACAAACAGCCAGAACACTGATGTCCCAGTGTAACACCCAAAACACACTGCAGCACATTAAAGCCCTACAAAAACTGATTTAAAGAAGGAGAACAGGTTATGAAGGTCTAAAATATACCAACAAGCCTTACTAGGGACAGGGGTAATATTTCTAGAGCTGTTCACCACCACTCAAATATGGAAAACAATAAAAACATAAAAGTAACTAAATTGTTGTAATAAGAGGAACAAAAATAAAGGTGAGATATAAAAACCCCTTAGCCTTCCTATCAAAATAGTATTAGCCAAAACTCTAGGAAAAAACCCCAAAAACTACTCGAAACACTTTTACAGATAATTAATTGGCGAGATACATCTTGTGAGGAGGTTAAAAATATCAAGCAGCAGATGTTTTACACCAATGCTAACTCACTGTCCCTTAGCTGGGACTTCAGCTCCAGCACTGAAAACAGTTAAGAATAAACCCTATTAGTTGATATTTAATTCAAGGACAAAATATCTTGCAGGTGACAGAAACCCGATCAAAATATTATAGGATTATTTTATCATCCAACATATAATTAAATTATAACAATTGGTTATGGTGGCTTCTTTACCTAATATTGGGTAGATTAAACAAGAGGTTTATTCAACTCCCTTTCTACACACTAACTTCCAATACTAATATTTTTTTTTTAATAATGACCTTAAAGTTGCTTTGGAGAAAAACACAGCATAAAAAAGAAAATTTAATTAGGTAATTCAGATAATTAATGATCTGTAAATTAATCAGATCTTTCAAGGGTATTTAATTTCCAGAAAAGTACCTAACTTGAATATATAATTTGCAGTTGACTTTTAAAAATTCCATTTCGGGCTCTACCTCCAAGTGCTCTGCCTAAAGGAACCCAGCCACTGCAGCATGAGATCACCACAGCCAAACAAAAAAGGCACTGTACTGGGCCCAACAGCACTTTGAAGACAGGATACCAACAATGTCAAAGTGAAATCCAGCACAGCAGAATAATTGTTTTGGCAATCCTAGTCCTCAGTTTCCAACCCCCTTGCTTGTTGTTATTTTAACCTCGAAGTCTGCAGCCCACTACTCAACCCTTTTCTAGCAGAACTCCTTGCATGCATTGTAAATTATCCAAGTATTTTATAAAAGAGCTGTCACTTGAAGCATGTCACTACAAGCCTCCCTGAAACAGAGGCATCAGCCAAAGGGGTTCTCCTGCAGAACTCACTGCTCTCACATTAGTTCAGTGTGTGTTTAAAGAGCCAATGTAAAGTGTCATCTTCCATCTCAAGTCAGCTGTTTAACTAAAACACGCCAAGGGGGCAGAACACGAGCCATGGCTATTAATAGCCTTGGCCATGGTAAGCAGTTTCTTACTGCAATGACTGGAGGAGGATGGACGAGCATGGACATGTCACTTAGAGCTGGTTCGTGTCTTCCAGGGATTTCAGGCCATCATTTTGCATAGATTTAATTCATTATAACAGGGGGTGGCTTCTTATATAATGGAGGGGCTGGAGCTTAGAGCTGTTGACTCCCTTGAAGGCATAGAGGGCTTCCTCACAAGGGAAAGCAGAGGAGTGGGCCCTGATCTGCTCTCCATGGTAAACAGTGACAGGACCTGAGGAAATGGCCTGAGGTTGTGTCAGGGAGGGTTAGGTTGGCTATTAGGAAAAAATTCTTCATTCAGGGGGTGTTTGGGCACTGAACAGGCTCCCCAGGGAACTGGTTACAGTCCCAAGACTCATGGAGCTCAAGAAGGGTTTGGGCAACACTCCTGTGCACTGAGCTCCTCCCTCACTTGGAGCTGTCATAAATACATAAGGCAGCTGAGTGCAATTCCTTAACTAAGGATTAACCAGCACAGGAGGGAGCAAATCCATGCTTATCACTTCAAGTATTAGTATTCCTTACCACAAAATAGTCACAAGCAGGATTTACAGCATGCAGAAGCACATATTCACTCTCTAAAAATCCTTTGTAGTAATTTTTAAAGCTGCTTTTTTTTTTCTTCAAAATGTTTACAGATTATGGGTCACTGTACATAAGGAAAAATAAAAAACCTTAAGAGAGAGTCAAAAGGTGCCTAAACTTGCATATATTTAAAGAAAATAAATTGCTGTGCGTGTGATTGCAGCTACTCACTTTGTATGAAAACTAAAACCAAATACAAAGCATATCTGGAAGCCTTCTTGATTATTTTGCTGTCAGTATCAATGATTCACACTACTGAAAAACTAAGAAGCACTGTCAGAATTCCACATGTGTTTAATTTTATTTTCTTCTAGAGAAACCTGCTTGCATAAGCTCTAAATAATTAAATTGTATTTAATAATCACCGGAATTGTCAGAGAACGGGGTGGGGGGGGGATGGAAGTTATCAGTTGGTAAAAAAAAATAAACATTTCTTTAAAAACACTTATATTTGGAAGACTAGTCAGGGAATGTGTGTTTACATTCTTTCACTAAATGAAAAAGCCAAGAGTGGGTTAAGCCAAAATTGAAGGTGCAGAATAGCAACAACTTGAAATGTGGAAAAACAACAACCAGAGAAAAACCAGGAGCATCCTGTTCTCTGCTTCCCCACTGAGAAATCATCCAAGAGAACACCTTTGACTGCAGCCCCTCCTCATTTGATGGGAAAGCAACTCAGCAAGTCCCACTGGCACTGATTTTAATATCGTGTCTCAGCAATGCTGATTGAGCCATGGGTCAGGCTTTGACCAGCTTCATCACAAGCCAAAGAGCAACAGGATCCAGGGCAGAGCTACTTCTTCTTTTTGTCTACATCACCCTGACAGATACCTAAGGATACCTCTCCCCACAAAAAACTCACATTTCACAGCAGATTCATCAAGGTGCACACAGCAAGTGGACAGGCAAGAAATTAAACCACAAAAAAAGTGCACACAGCCGCCAACCAACAACAAAACCATACACAACTCCTAATGCAGCACAGTGCACAAACTCACTACAACAGCACTGTTGCACATCTAAGAAAGCTTTTAAAGCAATACACTTCTGTTTTTCTTTCTTGAGACAAAACTAATCTCTGAAGGACATGTAACAATCCTCCCCCTACAGCAGAAACAGTCACCTTGTTTGGACTCTGGACTTGTCAGTTTTTGCACTTTCCGCACTGGTCTTGTAGCTTTCTTCTCTTTGTTTCTCTCGCTAGATTTTCCTTTCACTGTTGAATCCTCTAAAAACAAACAAAAGCTGTTAAGTGATATCCCACAGGGGAGAACATAGAACAACAAGCTTGCTTCAGCATTTGAAAAACCAGAACTCAGAGAAACACAATAGAATTCACTGACTTTCCCAGATTATACACCCAGACCAATGACTTCCAGTCCAGCACTTTAAAATCCTCACAGCATGGGAATTTTAAATCAAGGTCTGTTTACCTATGCCCTGGAAAGCAGTGAAACCACAGCAAGGTCATAACAGATATTTACAAAATTAATTTTAAATTCTAAAAGAAATGCTGGCAGTTTAATTATAAACAACTGTTTATATTAAACAACAACTTGGTTCTCTTCTGCTACAGATATTACATTTTACTGCTCTAATGTTCCACAAAGACATATAGTTCCTGAACACAAGGACTGCTGCTTCCACATTAATACATGACAGCACATTCAGCACAACAGGAACTCTGTGGCCACTGTTACCACTGTTTTCTGGTTCCGCCTCTCTAAAGAA
The DNA here is from genome assembly GCF_048771995.1 of Taeniopygia guttata. NCBI lineage: Eukaryota > Metazoa > Chordata > Aves > Passeriformes > Estrildidae > Taeniopygia > Taeniopygia guttata. Next base: position 30,817,982 of record NC_133033.1, read on the forward strand.
TGGGATCAGACAACCTCAAACAACGAAGATGCAACCCCCTCTATGGACAGGTTGAAGCCTGAAGATGCCAATGCAAACATTTACAGCCCCTAATTTCATGTGAATCCACTCTCTGATGGATGTCCATAGGAGCATCAGAGGCAGAACAGGTTATATTTCAAAGATGTAAGAATTGAATTTTTGGAGTCTTTCTCACCCTTAGCACCCTTTCCTTACAAATTTTCCAGCTGCCTTTAAGGCTGACAACAAGGGCAGGTAAAACAATCAATGCACCGAGTACCAGAAACCTCAGTGATTGCATTTGCAGAAAGTTAACATCCTCCTCACCTCTTTTAGCAACAAACAGCCCTTTCCTGACTCCAATAAAGTACAGGCTGCTTCTCACTCTGCTCCTATTACAGAAATTTTGTTGTAGTATGGCAAATCCTGAACATCTTTAAGATAAAATTTCTGGAAACTTGGGGTCCATACTTTAGCCTATGCTAGCTATACAAAGACAAAGACATTCTGTATGATCTATGCTCATACATAGAAATCTTTTTGTTGGAAAGAACAGTGGTGCTGTTAGATATTAGAGATATAACAGATTATTTCAGCACTAGAGAGCAAAGAACAGTTCTGATACAACTGACTGTACACACCCAAAACACCACATGGTGTAAATTTAATATAGAAGTAACACATGGATAGATAATCTGACAACCTAAAAATACATTTAGAGTATATATTATGTGCAGCACCAGCATTTGTTTACTAGCAATCAGCCATTCAGTATAATCTTTTCAGCTCACAAAGGAGACATGTTCCACAACAGCTGTTCTACACATGGCATCAGGACAGAAGTGTGGATCAACACACACAGCTCCTTCCTTTTGTAGGCACTGGACACATGATCCAAATGCCTTTTAATTGGATCTCTTCAACAAAGCTTTAAAAAAAAATTATTTTCTATAAACAGCTTGTTATGCTTGCCAAAAATAAAAAAAGAAAGCTAGTGTAGATTAAAAGTCTGTGGAAATTTGGCATTAATTTCACAGACTGAACTGAACAGCATATTTGCAAAACAATTTTATTGAAAAGGAGCATCTCTTCTTTCTGAACTATTTTTAATGAGTGATTCCATAAAAAGTCCTCAGTAAATTTTCGAGTTGTACAAGGAAAAAAGACAAATTGGTTTATTACTATTTAAATCTCAATGCATTTTCCTTCAGTCTTAAATGTTTTGACCAAAGAGAAAAGGTATTCTTAATAAGTAAGCTCTTAGTGTGAAACTAGAGGTTCTCTGAGGTTTTTATTTTCCATTCCCTTCCATTTTATTCACCTGATCTCTTCCCCTTCCACCATCTCAGCCAGTCAGAGGCATTTCAAGCTTACAGCACTTCACTGTAACCAGCCTAGCAAATTAAAAAAGCACACTCAGGCATCCTACTCCAGCTTACCCAGAGAAAAAGAGCTGCCAATGGTACTGCAGTTTTTCAGAGTGGAAGATGAATAAAGATTGTGTCTTGGAGCAGTACATTTGAAAACAGAAACCAAAAGTGGGTCTTGGCCTTTAAACCAGGAAATTGTACTCATTCATGCAACCACATATAAAAAAGACACAAAATTAAACAAAAGTGATTCTAATGGAGACTTTCCTTTTTCCTGTTTCAAAGAAATGCCATTATTTGGCATTCTTTTCAGTACTGTTTTTTTAATTAGAAGTATTTGAATGAGAGAACTGGGAGAAGAACTTATTTTGTTGTTGTTTTACTGTTCAGTAGATTATTCTTCCCGTGGAGAGAATTACAATGTATTTAACACTCATTGCTTCAATTTTTTGTTTCTATGACTTTGTAGACTTGTACAAATAGTTCTCTGCCTATTAGAGAAGGTTGTGTGGCTTAATCAATTCCACTTATGGCTCACCTTTTAACTGGAGTGCAATATCTCTGTAAAGCTCCCGACTAATACGAAACTCATCTGCACGCCAGATCTTTCCATCTGGAGTGCGAATCCTTGTTTCAGCAGGATTGAAACCTGAAAGTAAACGATTCAAGAGTTTAAAATAACTCCATAAAATGTAAATACAGCTTTGTCAGAGTGGAAGGGATGGGAAACTGCCAAGTAAAAAAAGTAACTATATCAATTTCTAATGCTAAATTAGAAGAAAGCAATATACCAGTCTGTCACTTGCTCACAGTTGAAAAACAGTAGAATAGGTGAGGAAAAGATAATTAAAAATGTGAAAGATTGTTTGAGTCACTACAGTGTTGCTAAGCTCTGAGACCATTAAAAAAATTATTGCAATCAACCAAAACACCAGCGAGCTTCTTTTTATAGTAATTCTATGAAGAGACAGGAACAACCTCAAAGGAATTTGCACTTCAGTAATTTAGCAATAATTTCTTTTTATTTGTGATCTGTGATCAAACCATGCACCCCCCATATTGCCCAAAGAGAGCTATGAGCCAGTTCCATGCTTTGAATGTTGCTCAGTGGATTGAGCTCTGCTCCCTCACCCCGAACAGGCTGCAGGGAGGGGATGTGCACCTCCGTACCTCTGTATGATGGAGCAGCAGGCACAGCTGTCACCTTCCTGACCTTGGGAGTCACCGTGTTCTCCACGTTAGTGACCACAACAGGTTGCTCAGCATACCCCAAGTGCTGCCCCCTGCCACTGAGCTCCTCAGAATGCTCCCACTGCTTTCGGATCCTCTCCTTCAGCTTTTCCAACTTGGCATCGTGCTGCCGCTGCTTCAGGATTTCCAGCCTATGAGCACTGCAAATACTCGTGGCAGAAGAGGAAGACGCTTTCAGCTCACTGTCCTGGGACGTGATACTCTGAGAAGCTCTAGTGCTACTTTCATCACCCCTGGAGCCACTGCTTTTTTCTTCTTCCAGTCTTGAAAGTGCTGCAGCCCTGGGAAATGCCTCATTGCTCTGCAAGGCGTTGATTGTTGGTTGGTCATTCAGGTACCTCACGACGGTCCCATCTGCAGCAGAAGGGAAGGGGCTGGCAAAGCCTCTGCTGTGCCGATCCTGCTCGTCCCGCTCATGTGCCAGACAGGCTGGGAGTTCACTCTTCCCTTCTGCTTCACTCAGCTCCAAACTAGACAGCAGTTGTTTGGCCTCAAGCTGGCTAGAACTGTGGTGAGACAGAGAACTATATAAATCCCTGATGTAACAGAAGGGGGAAAAAATTCACCATCAGAAATACAAATATAGGACCGTCAAACTCAGCAATCAGCACATAAATAAATCATCAACTAAATAAATTACTTCCTCTACCTTGGCTCCACTTTAAAGGCAAGTTCTTTCAAAGACTGACCACCTCACATTTAATAGTGCAAGTCTAATGAAACAGAAAGAGACTTCTGTTCGAAATTTCAATTTGTTGCACGCTGTCTGAAAAGAACTATATATAACATTGAAGACTAGAAAATCACCAAGCAGTAATGTCACCCTTCAATTTAAAAGAGAAAAGCCTTATATAACAAGTATGGAACTTAGGCATAATTAGTACATGAGCTACTCAATTAACAGAATTGACCCAAATCAGTCCCACATGCAACATGGAGGACCACCTCACAGCTGACTTAAGTAGTGGAAAATGAGGCCAAAACTTCGATGTCAGGGTGATAATCATGTTCTATGGCCTGCTCTGTGTTCTGTACCACTTTTGTTCCATGAGAAGCTGTTCTTATATGAGTTTCTCACACTCACAAAAATGGAATGTAACTTTAGTACTAGCTCTAGTAATACTAGTACTACTCTTGCTCCACACTCTCTTGGTAACACATATGGGAACATATGCTGAAGAACTAACGAAACAAAGCTGGAAAAACATAAGGAAACAGTCTTTTTGGTTCTTATTACTGAAACGAAATACCTATCAAATCCATCAGGTCACTAAGGCCACAGTCATACCACTTGATGACCCAGCCCCATTCCAAAACAATTGACTTTAAACTCATATTCACTGAGTAAAAAATGAATTTGCAATATTTACTAATAAGTCCAACAACACACGCAGTCATGTGGGTAGATGGGAGGAAGCAAACCAATTTTTGAGGAGGTATCAAAAACACCACTGTTAGCCCGAATCCAATCTTAGCATGTTTTTCTTCAACAGTCAGCTGTCCCAGCACTGACCTGTACGAAGCCAATGGCTCACGAAATTCCACACGACTGCATTTTTTCACATTGCTTTCCAGAGTGGTTGCTCGAAGAGGGCTGCGTGAGGACTTCTCCTTGCTTGATTTATTTTGGCTGGAGGACCGGGAACCTGAAGCAGAAAACAATGAATGCTCTATTTATCTGCCACTCCAGAAAGAGAAAGTTCCTGGGGTTGAATCACTGACAGTCTTTCTTGGGTTTGAGCAGCTCTCTCTTTAACAAGCTGATTCAACAACTAGGAGCAAGGCAGTAAGTGCTTGAAACAATGACCATACTTTAAGAGAGATAATAATGCTTGAAGATTAATTATAAGTAATTAAATCTGCAAAGTTGGCTGTGTTGCCACTAGAGGTCGATCTGCCTGTTCATCAGTAGCACACTACCAGAATGCTCTTAGTATATAAAATGAGGGCTTATATATATTTGCCTATAAGCAAATGCTCTCCTTCAGTCAGGTAAGAGAAGCATCAGATTTAGCAAAATTCCTGTCAGAGTGGGGTATCACTGGTCACTCACAGTGTGGGGCAAGTCCTGTCACCCTCTCTAACCAAGAGACTGGGATAGAACACTCTCCTTCCCAAGCTCAGAGAAGGAAACATTGGTTTCTTCTGGGCAATTAGAGTCTCAGTAATAAAGACCACAGGCAGGAGACAAGCTGGGGGCAGGGAGAACCCAAGCTTTCCCAGAATGCAGTGGCTTTATGCTGCCTTACACATTCTCTCCTCAATAATACATACCCTTCCTGCTGCTCTTCCTGCTGGCACTAGCAGAGGGCTTCTTGGCATCCATGACTGAATCGAACACAGCCGTGCTGGTGGGAGCTATTTCCAATTTGTTCTCTATATGACGTAGCTAGAATGGGAAGATAATGCAAATTAGAACACTGTTTTCTGTTTTTAAGCTATATTTTTATTTTCCCCCGAACATGACAAATTTTTGTCTCACAATGAATCAAATTGCAGGCAAGAGCAACTTCAGAAGGCAGACATTGCAAAACTGTATGGTCTTATTGCCAGAAACTACTATTATGTTTTGTTTAATAACATTATCTAAATTAGGTTTTGTTCCCTTAAATAACCTGTTTTGAAAAAAATTAATAATGTGCCATTCAGAGACTTAATGCTTAGCCTGAATAAAATATTAATTCCACTTGAAAAAAATTCTGCAATACTCCCTTACAAATGGAGCATGATACAAATTGCACATGTAAAATTTCACACTGATGCTTAGCTACTGAGAAAAAAGAGGGACAAAGCTATGGGAAAGAGCTGAATTCCATGCAAATGCAAAATGCTTGGCCTCACTGAAGCCAGGTTTCAGAAACTACTACATCATCTGATTGGACCTAAGTTAATTCCCACAGAAATACAGCAACCCCAGTGTTCAGAATGGAAAATTATTAAATACATTGGTGTTGCCTCAGTTTCTGACTGGTTTGAGTGAGCAGGGGAGAGGTATTTTTCCAAGTTTTCAGAAAAACATGACATCGCCACTTTGTTAAATAAAAAGGTACTAAGCTTGCTGTGACAAAAGCTTCTCTTTGTGTGCAAAAAACTTTTTCCAAGATAAAACAATGTTCAACATTCACATACTCCAACAGCTTTGTGGTATTCACAACTTGTTGAAGAAACAATCACTGAGTAAAATAATGCTTTGGTTAAAGCTTTTGTAGACACTAACTGATTTGAAAATGAGTTAAAAAAACCCAAACTGAACAACCCCAAAGGAAAAAAAAAAGTAAAAAAAAAAGTACTTACAGCAGCCTTAGTCTGAGAAAAAGAGGCCCATGCTGCAGTTAGCTCTTCCAGGGCAGAAACAAAGGAATTAATTTCTCATTAGTACATGAAAAACAATGAAATAAAATGTTACTTCAAAACAATTTTCATGCTCTTGCTAATCAAGTTCTTTTCACAACACAGTTCCCACCTGTAAATCTCCTCTATGAAAGACTGTTACCAGTCAAAGCTCATCTTAGCAAAGCTATAAAGTATTTAATGTAACATATTATGAGTTCACTAAGTTAGGTTGAATGCATGATGACACCGGAAATCAAATCCACCACATATAATAGAAGATGTTTAGAAGATAAAATGAAGCTGGTTATCTACCCCAACATAAATTATATTTTTCTATTCTACTACAGTTTAACTACCTTTGCTTTCCCCCTTCCATTTTCTTCTCCAGTAAACTAAGCATGAATACATGGTCACTGAAAACTCTACTCAAAACCAAACTCCGAACAGCAGAGTTATGAACAGTAATCTTTCTGAACTGTACACCCTACAAATAAAACAGAAACAATGTTTGTGAATAAGCAGGAGGTACTAACCCAAGCCTTTTCATCTAAACAGACAGCACCTACTCTATAAGCAATTGAGCTCAGAAGGATGTAGTAGTGTTTTCCTCTATAAATATTTACTTCCTCAGTTCCCTTCTTTTGTTTTCTAATGGTTCTTACAATCTAATGGTTTATAAAACACAACATCCACGCGTCAGAACCATGGAGAGTAGTAGTAACAGAGAGTTGAAAAAAAATAATCTCTTCCTCATAATAAAAAAACTGCCAATTTCATTTCAGGCAAGATACAATGACACAAAGGAAGAGGGTTAGGGAAGCAGCACAGAAACAATTTTGCTTTGACTTCTAGAGATGGGTGCTTCTCATCCACAGAGCACTACAGCTTCAAAAAGTAGGCAATTTTTAAAGAAACTGATCATACCACAGGAAATAATCAGCCATAATGTTCTCTTACAGATAAAATAATAATCTTTCTCTACTTTCAAAACAGCTTCTGGAGTCCAGTTTTGTCATACTGGAGATCATATGATTGATCTTGAACCACAGGCTTAGCACGCGACTCAGTTGCTCTACATAGGAGACCTTTCTTCCTTTCAGGGAAAATTTTTTTCAGGGAAGTACTGTCATTTTTGAATTTTTCTGCCCCCTCCCTTCCTAAATTAGAGTAATCATAACAGTAAAAAGCTAAATGATTTCTCCAACTAAGGGAAACAAAACTGCTATAAAAGTCAAACACTGTGGAGATGCAGTGCTGCTATTCAAATGTCTTCACTACTCTGAAACTGAGCAACTGTCAGAGGCTCTTCCTCACTTCCTTCAAGAGCCAACAGTTCCCAATTTCTGCTCCTGCACTGCTCCTCCTCTATGGCACTTTAAAAAAATCTGTCTCTGTGCCATCTTGGCAACCATATCACAGGCTGGCAACTGCTAATGCAGATCAGCAAATACTCTGGAGATCAGAGTACAAAACTGCTATCTGCAAAAAGGAAGCCACAGAACACATGCTCTTAGCTCCTAAACTGAGGCAGGAGAATGCTTTCTGGAACCATTCCCCAAAGTTTCAAACAACCCATGACAAAATATCTCCCCAAACAAGGCAGTAGAACAGAGAAAACCCTTACCTCTGGTAGAATCCTTGCTTTGGTTATGCCTCAGATTTTGTAGAGGCACCTCATTAGATTTGTTGCTCCACATTGTGTCAATTTACCTAAAAAATAAAAATAGTAATGTAAGAATCAAAGAGGTATAAAGTATAAGAAAATCTATCTTAGTCTAGGGAGAACATAACCTTGATCATTATGATGAATGTCTGTCTCATCTGATGACTTAAAACCTTCATCACGAACAAGGTCAGATAATCAGCATGAAATCACAGATGTGGTCACAGCTTCCTGCAGAAACCATGTAATTCCATGGATAAAGAAGGGTTTGATTTTGTTCTCTGTCATCAAGAAACATTAACTTGATAAAGGGAGGCCCAGAGGTCGATGCAATTTAGATCAGAGTAACAAGCATGGCAGCAAGTCTGAAGAAGTCCACACTGGAATACTGCACACCCAAACCTAACACAGACAGCAGCACATGGCTTGAACCTATAAATGCTTGGGGAAAATACCCAACTCCACCAGTGACACAATGAATGTGCCACCAATCTCTGTAAAAGGAAAAGGCACAGCAGAACTGCATGGCAGGACACTATAGCCAGGAAAAAAGACAAGGCTGGTGCCACTGTTGTTTTCCTGTGAACTTTGAAGTTAATACTCCCAGTGATTCTGAAATTAGGGCGAACTCCCAGCTACTATCACCAAAGCAGTTTTTATAAAGGAGAAAAGGAAAAAAATAGACAACAAAAGAAAGAACTCAGCACATGCTTACTGAGCTGTCTTCATAACACACTGACAACACTTCTGCTATGGAAAGAAAAAATCAAGTGACCACATTATTCCAACAGGAAGTTCCAGACCTCTGAAGGAGTCATAAAAGCACATTCTCTTCTCTCTTCTTTCATGAACTCCCAGATGTAATTTTCCTTATTTTTTAATTACTGAAAATCTCTTTTGCTCTTACTTCCCTACACTGCGTGCCACATAAAAAAGGCAATCAAATATAAAGATCAATCTTCTGGTAAAAGCAGACCAAAATTAACACTATCTACTACTTACTGAAAGAGACTTTTGCCCATATACTTTGTGACAAGGATTTTTATCATACATGGTTTTAAGGATACTCATAGTGACCAGCAGTAAAGTTTGGTCTCGCATTCAGTCATATATCCCGTATTTAAAGTAGCAAATTGTCCCAAAAAACTGCTTTATGCCCCAGGAAAAGCTATCAACAATAAGAACACAAGTCTTCAAAAGACCTTTAGTTGTAACTTTCTTTGATGAGTTCAAGTAAGTGTTTGAAAGAGTAAGGAAAAGGCATGTAAGTTTATATATGTAGGTACAGAAACATAAAAATTCAGAACTTCTAGAAGAGAAGGGTTGGTGTTAGTTTTTAAGTATCCAATAGTTATGGGCATTAAGCCAAGTGTGGTTAGAAAATTCTACTCCTAGGACAGGTGCTGAAGAGCTCACTCATGCAGAACAGCACTTTGTGCCTCACATCATTCATGCTGTAAATCACAGCACTGCCCTGCACTGCAAATCATCCAGCTGATCCTCTCCATCTTTGGAGAAAAGAGCTGTTGGGCTAGAAATGTAGAAAATAAATATTAACAGAAATGAGGGAATTTTCCATAGAGAACTGATTTTGAGACTGCTGAAAATACTGTATCATACCAGTATCAGTTTCTTGCCCAAACACATAGGCAACAAAGCCTACTCAATATGTAAACTTAGCATAGGATAACTTCTGGACAAGCAAACATCTATTAAAGGATTAAATATCCATATTCATGTAATTGCTTGGGATTTATTCTTATCATTAGAATTATTAGTATAGATAAGAAAACTTAATCAGGGACCACAATTGTTCCTTTTATTTTGCATGTACAAATATATATAGTTTATTTTAGGATGCCCTGCGAATGTAGAATTGTAACACATTCTATGTATTCCTTAAATCTATATGAAAAGTACCAGATTAAACAATCTGAAATTGCTTGTTAATAGCTCTCATCCTGACACAAAAAACTGCCAGTCCTTCACCTGAGCTGAACAGAACTCATTCAGACAGTGAAACACTTTAGAGAGGATCTTATATAGTGCACCCTATGCACAGTGTAACAGACACTGAGTTATTCCCAAGGTGTGTGCTGGTGATCACCAGTGATCAATAATTCTATCTCAACTCCTTCAGAAGTCTCTCACGCCCCTCAGTAAAAGGCCATTCAAGCTCTCCTCCAAGCTGGGAAGAAATCAGAAAGCATCTTGCTGTACTTATCCTAAGGCACACCTGCAGAACCAGCTCCAAGTGTAAAGTTGGACCCTCACTGGCTTCAGAGCAGCCCCTGAGATTCACTGAGCAGTTTTGTTCAACTCAGGCTGCTGCTGATTGGAAAAAAAAAGCCACGCCAGAACTGAGCACTCTGGAGCTGTCTACAGTTTCAGGAAGGCAACACTGCAGCAGTTTTCAGTCCTGATGTAAGCATAACTCTGAGGTTTTGGGGTTTGGGTGTCCCTCTCCCAATTCTTTGGAAGGGTGGGGGAAATTGATGAGCTCTTCAAAACCTACATACAAATAAATTGTGTTGAGTCCCATAAACTTTTGAATTCCTATATATTACTAAAATAACTTCTCTCTGTTGCTACAGCTGACATGAATAAGCAGCACTCTATTAAAAAAAAAGTACAATTCAATAGCCTGCATCTGCAAAAATTTCAAGTAGACAGAGAATATTCTTTAATGTTACCAAGAGTACAGAAAGGGGTGGGGAATAAAAAAGAAATAAATCCAGACACAGTTACTATGTCTGTTTACAGGACTTGCATGCAGGATAATAGACCAGTTAAACACCAAGCAAAAAATTATATTAAGGAAATTTAAATTATTTTTAGATACATTTTCCATCAATACAAAAGTTGCCTCAAAGTCCCATGAATAACTTTTTGATAAAATACATAAAAACTACATTCTGAAATTATTGCTTCAAAGAAATCTCATTCTGCTAAACTAAATCACCATCTCTATTTAATACTGACCTTAAACAAAGAGACTGAACTCAAAAGATGAAATGCCAAAGAACTTCTGAGGAGACAGCACTGATGGCAAAAGGTTATCTGCAGGCTGGATAAAGCTTTGAGAATCTTAAGATTGTTGGAAAAAAGGTGGAAGACTACAAATCAACAGAACTAATCTCATGGTTATTGGATTGCTCCCTGGGAGACACAGACATCCCACACAGGTCCATTCAGGGCTGGCTTGCCAAGCCCCTCCTTGGGTGAGTGATTAAGATACAAACACCATTGTGTTCTGATGTTGCAATGTCACATCAAGTGCTCATCTCATTCTTTATTCACATGTCCAAAAAAAAAAACCAACCAGTACACAAGAGAAGGCACAGCAGAACTGCTACAGACGAGGACCTAGGAGGAGACACAAAAGGAAACAATATATTCCAAACTCCTGGAAGAAACTGGATGGGGGGATGGATACAGGACCTGACAACGACTCTCTTCTACAAACACTGCTCCTACAAGAAGACACTGAAGAGAACTGACAGATCAGAAAATGCACAAGAAAGCACCGGAAAAGAGGAAATGGAAACAAAGAGAAAACCACTGCCATGTGAAAAAGGAACATGAGAAACCCACACATTTAATACTAAACGTACCCAGGGTGGCACTGAAAGGTACAAGGGGTCAACATAGTTAAGAGCACAGCATTATTAAGAGCAGGGGATACGAAAGCAGAATATGCTTACCAAACATACATAAAAATGTTAAGAGATTAAAATCAAGTCTGGGAAAAAGAGAAAGAAAATTGTGAGAGAAGCAAGAGGGATATAAAACGGAAGAGAATGAGAAAGCTAGGAAAGTGAGAGAAATGCAATGAATTTTTAAAGAACTGGCATAGAGAGCAGCAAAAACAAAGAAAAGAAACTTGTTTATTGGTCCAATTGGGAAGTTTTTTCAAAGACCCTTGTTACATTTTTTTTTTTTTTCCTTAGCAGCACAGACTTAGTAAGAAAAGGAAAGAGGAAACTCAGAAGTCATGGCACTGGAACAAGGAGGAGGAAACTAAATTGTGCAGATTCAGAGAAGGAAGACAATGTGAGTAAGAGATCACCCACTGCTGTTTTCACTAACATTACATGGTTATGGGAAAAAAGAAACAAAACTGAGTATGCACAGGGAACAGTATTCCTCAAGGCTTTGTTTCTTATAAAAATACAAGGGATACTAAATGAAAGGGATACCACAAAAGAAAATATGAAGGTTTGCTAAAAGTATGGAATGAAACAAGTTATTAACATTGACTTCTATGGGCTATTCTCAAATGTTTTATCTGCGTAGTGGCAGATTTTGCTACAAAGTGGGTACACAGTGCATAAGGACAACATTTCATACATCGGTTTTTGGGATGGGACGGTTTTTCCTGTTTGCAAAAACGTTTTAAGTTTCCATGTATAAATACAAAGGTGACTTTTGAATCTTAAAAGACCCTCTGGAGCTCCTGTCTGTGCAGCTAAAGCTCTGCACTGCTGGCAGTAACAGACACAGGTAGACAGGCAAACCCAGTCAAGCAAATTGCTTTGCTGAGCCAGTCCACTGAAAGTGATGGAAATTATATTTAAAGATGCCAGAAACACTTTCCATGTCTTCTCAAATACCACAAAATACAATTTATTATTATATGCTTGAGTCTGGAATAAAAATAACATTAACCTACTCGTTTTTCCAGAATCCAAGTCCTTACCATATTGCATTATCTCACTTAAAGAGAGTTTAAAATATCCATAATACATTGTTCCAAGTCTTGTTTTGGTTATGTATATGGGCTTTTAAAATGTTTTTTGATACAAGAGTGACATATTCTTTCTTTGGCCAGAGCATATTTTGAGCAAACTTTGCCTTTCAACATTATCAGATGCAGGCAATGTACCGACCTTCCTCAGGACTGAGGACAAATTCCAGCACAACAAACAAATGCTGCTGACATGTTTGTCCAAAAATCTCCACATCTCCAGAATCTCCAGCTGACACTGCAGAATGAGGCAGGTCCTCCCTCCACCTTCTTCCAATGCTCATTTATACAGTAAGCTTTCAAATGAAATGTAAAGGAAGTGAACACCAGCAATGCCCAAGGAGCTCATGAATGTTAGCTGCTATGAGTGATCTAATTTTAGATAATATTCAATATTTTGTTTTGCAATACAAGCAGTATATATACCAGAAGAACTCACATTCCAAATATCATTACTTTGGAAAATAATTAAAACAAAACAAAAGCTTCATAAGTAAAATAAATTTGAAATGTCTTAAGCTAGATAACAAGAAAACTTTAAGGATACTAAGGCAATACAAAAAAAGAGCAATCAAGATACACCACACACTTGCAGATAGAAGAGCACTTAAACATTTCAAAGCATGTGTCACTACCTCTAGATTTTAACCAGGAAGATAAATGATATAAACACACATCCATCAAATGTCAAAAGAACCCAGCAGAAAATACAAATATGTTTCCTGAGTTCTATGATTAAATCACTGGCACGAGTCAGCTACTAAATTTGCATCCAAACTATAGTGCAGATTTCTCTGTAAATGGAACATTTCTGAATCTGATCCTTTCCAACTGTATGCTGAGAATGGACATTTACCACATTCTCTTGCTATGAAAAGACATGGCAACATGCAAAAGTGTCTCTGCTTCATCACAAGTGATGGAGAAGTGATTAAAAAATAAAACTGGCCCTAAAAAGGGATCAGTGGTTCTACTGAAATTGAACGTCTTCCTCTGCTGAGCCACGTGCCAGGAGGTACTCTGAGGAAATCTATTGAAATGAATGTTGTGACAGCTAGTATAACTTGATTCATTGTTCATGAAGAAACCAGAGTACAAAGGCACAGAGAATGCATCCATTTATTAAGGAGATGCACACAAGGCTTTGCCTATCCATTCACAAGTTCTGTATTTTCTTTGACTTCAAAGATCTTAGCATTTATGAGAGAGAAGAAAATACCCCAGTTCCTAGAACCAATAAAGTACTCCTGCATTTTCTTTCCTTAGCCTTCAAAACAAGACTTCATTCACTGGTTCCACCTCCAGTTACCAGAAACTGCACATTAGAAAATTTCAATTCTTGCAGCCCATAATAAATCCATTCAGCATAATATGCTCAAATTCTTCAAGCTCTGTCTCATCTCACAAGGAACACTCCACTGTGAAGGAGTCTTCTTAGAACTGACAGGCAATGCCCTCAGTCAGGTACAAGAACCAGACCTGTCAATTTTGACAAAGACAGCAGCTTTCAATGTCTCAACAGAACCATGAGCAGAGAAGCAACTTTACCTGCAGCTGTGTCAACTGCCGGATGACCACTGTTTTCCTTCAAAGCAGAATAAAGTGCATGAAAACTTCAGGGAAAATGTTCCAAATGCCACCTGCTCACCTTTGATGCCTCTGCTCAGAATTGCAATTAGAAGAAGCATCTCAATAACAACACAAAGTGTCAAAACACCCCAAACACAAAAACTTCATGACAAGCTGAGCAGTGAGCACCAGCTCTGTTTCTGACCCAGCACTGCAAAGGCAGATACCAGTACTCTGCTAAAATACTTTTTCTTGATCTAGCTAAATGTAGCAATAAGATATTTTTTCGTGTTTAAATAACACCATCCCTTGAAAAGTTTTTCTGTTTCAGTATGAGAACTCCACCTGGTGCATTGCCATGGATGTGACTTAGTGAGAAATTCTGCCATTGGTGAGAAGCGTTCTTAGGAAGCTAAACCAGCCAGAATTTCTGCTAGCATTCACTAAGTTTCAATTGACCTGGTATAATTGATTAGTTCATTTATTTGCTCTATTCTTTCTCTAGCATATTGACAAAGGTTTCAGACTTAGGCATACAAGTAATTTTATTCTCAATGGAGCAGTCCATTAAAGCCTATTATATCATTAGCACAATGATACACATCTATCTTCCAAGCACTTACATCTATGGATAAATTTTACACTTCTGCTGTAATCCAGCCACATGCCTAATATATTGACTGCACTGGGAAAGTTTTCTTTCTGCACTCAACTACCAAAGTCCACCTTTTATCATTACTGTATCACTACACCTGATCTTATATTAACACTCATATTGATTTGAATATCATGAATTAGTTTAAGCACATCAATAGCAGAGTTAAACAGTTCTGCTGTACTGATAAAAAGGTGGCTCTCTGATGTAAGTTTTCAAGGTGGAGCAGATTTAGCAGTGATGAAGGGATCCAAATACTCCTTGCTACCTTCTCTAGCATGCCACTCTGTCATAGATGCAATGCTCACCTGAGCCAGTTCAACTCACTAACCTGGCAGTAAATTAACAATTTTTCTTTTGTGGTGACTTTTCTTTCAGTTTATCACGTGGTTGCCAGGACAGGCAAACTGGGAGGAAAGACGCAGCATCAGGCACATCACACCATTCACGTTATGTTGTGCAGCTTCATTCACTTCCCAGAAATGGTAACACAGAATAGATCCAGCGCTGAGTGCACTGACACTTCTGATTTCAAACCTAACTGGAAGCACATTAATAGGACTGCAGCCTCATCTGAGCACTCTACAGTCCATGGGACAAAACCCATTAACGGCTTTATCCATAAGTCTGCTTGATACATGGAAACCTTTCTAGCAGAAAGCAGCTCTATGTCTGGTAGAGGGGTGAAAGGAGACACAAAGTTCATTACCTCCAAGTCAACAAAGCCTTCAGTACAGATGTAGCAACCCCAAAATTAGATTCTTACCCATTTAAGGGATGCTTTTGCCGTGGTGACAGAAATTGCCAAAAAAGTTATTTCAAGACACAGAAAACATGATCCACGTTGGGACTGGTTTATCAGTACAGTGCTCAAACCTGAGCTGTGCACCAAAGCTTAGTAAAACAAACCCAGGCAAACAAGATGTTCTATAATTTTAAAATCACTTTCTTTCAGTCACCATCACACCCAGCCTAGGCAGCCTGCAAGATGATCCATGCCAATCAGCAACACAGAATCCTACAATGGTTTGGGATGGAAGGGACTTTAAAGATCATTAAGTTCCAACTCCCGGCCATGGACACTTTCCACTATCCCAGACTGCTCCAAGCCCCATCCAATCTCATCCTGAGTACTTCCAGAGAAGGGGCAGCTACAGCTCCGTGAGCTCTGTGGAGAGCCTCACCACCCTCACAGAGAAGAATTTCTTCTCAGGGCCTAAGCTAAACCCAGTCTTTCAGTTCGAAGCCATTCCCACTTGTCCTACCTCTATAGTTCCCGACAAAGAGTCTCTCTCTGGTTTCCTTGTAGGTTCCTTCAGATACTGAACATGCTGTGAGGTCTCCATCCAATCTGCTCTGAACAGCCCCAGTGTTCTCAGCCTGTCTTCACAGGAGAGGTGCTCCAGCTCTCTTTGAAGAAGACCAACTTTGTGGCCTCCTCTGGACTTGCTCCAACAGCTCCATGTCCTTTCTGGGGACACCTGAACTGTACACAGCACCTCAGGTGAGGTCTCACAAGAGTGGACCAGAGGGACACAATCACCTCTCTCAAGATGCTGCCCACACTCCTTTGGATGCCCGTAATTTCCACGGTACCCTGGCCCCTTGCAGAAATGTGCCAATACTCCATAAATTAAGTTGTTCAGCTTAGTGGGAGCAGGATATCTTGTGTTTGAAGTAGCGTCACACACAGAAACCGAAGCCTTCAACAGCTTACAGCGTTCACCTGGCCACACCCTCAGTTGTATCTAATTATCTCAAGCATTACCTAATGAAACTGTTGCAGCAATCAGAACTATAGCAAAGAGACAGCAAAACTTATCCCGACGGGGCAGACAGAAGGACAGAACACTGAGAACTTACATACAAAGCAGTGTATCACGTACAACTCCGCACGTTTGTCCCACAAACACTTTTGGTCACCGTACTTTTGAGTTTTCAAATCAGTAGAACACTTGAAGCAGCTTAAGATGACAGACACCCCCTTCCCGACCAGAACCGACCAGTCAAGTGTTAAATTTTCAATTTCAAGACAGTGGATTGTTCATCTGCACAATGAAGCTGTTTGACAGACAAACCTCCACCTGCAAACTTACACTTACTCCGTGCCAGGAGATGCTCAGCTGCTGAGCTACAGCTCATACCCAGAGACAGAAACAATCAGAGAATCAGCAAATGTCAAGGTTGGAAGAGACCATTAAGATCATCAAACATCTTAAACACCTCTGAGGATGGTGACTCCACCACCTCCCTGGGCAAGCTATTCCTTGCCTGACTACCCTAACTATTCCACAAAGACTACACCGACAGCAGGCAATATGCCACAGAAAACTGCATCCACAGGGGGAAAAAAACAAACAAAAACCAACAAACCAACCCAGTCATACTCGTATAGAAGGCTCTATGGGTCCAACAGGCACAGTGAAAGGCACGATGAAGTCAGAGAACGCTCGGGGCAGATGCTGCCGGGGATGTCAGGAGGACTTTGAGCGATGCCGCAATGCCGGGGCAGGACGCCCTGGCACAGCACCGGCACACATGGAGCAAAGCGCACATTTAAACTTTAAAAGCGCCATCCCCGTGCTCGCGGTGGCTCCGAGGGCAGCGGGGCCACAGAGACAAAAGCGAAAAAGACAACAGCGAAACGGAGCACCCCAACCCTCTCCGTTCAGCCGCCACCCCCCGGCACGACAAGCAGCGGAAAACAAATTAAAACTAGAAAAAGAAAGAGACTTAACGGGTGCAGCGGATGCCGCGGAGACGCCGGAGCCGGGCGGAGAGGCCGAGCCAAGTGACAGCCGGCAGCTCCTCGGGCCGGGTCCGCCCCGGCCCCACCTCGCCCGACGCCCCGGCGGGGCGGCACCGCCGGCCGAGCGCGGTCTGTGGCGGCGGCGCGGGCCGCTCCCGGCGGCTCCTCACCTGGCGGACGGCCGCTGCGGCGGCGGCAGGTCGCGGCACATCCCGCGGAGGGCGGGCGCGGGAGGGCGGCCCGAGCGCGGCGCGCGGCCCCTCAGCGGCCGCTCAGCGCCGCCATTACCGGCCCGCAACTGACACGGAGCGGCGGCGGCGGCGGCGCACCGCAAACTCTCGCGAGAACCGGCCCGCCGACCTTCCCAGCATGGCGCCGGCCGCCATCTTGGGTGCGGGCGGTGCCCTGCCCGCCCTCAGCCGCGGGACGGGCTCGTCCTCTCCGCCGCTGTTTGCTCGGAGCTTTTCTTTCTCCCCTCACGGTTCCACCGGCGTGACCTGCCCGGTCAGTGCCCTTGCGTTCCTTATGCACAGCCCTGGGTGTTGGTGCAAGGCCAGGGCTTGGCAATGCTGACTGAACCCAGCGCTGATGTTGACATTCCTCCAGCCGAAACTAGGGCACCGCTTTTTAGTCATTTGTGTTCACAGCTAAGTCATCTCTAGAAAAATAATTAATTTTTTTTTTTTTTTTTGCAAATGAAAGCGTCTCCAATTACACTCTCCCGAATTTTAATTTGAATAAACATTTGCGCAGAACTTCAGAGACATGACTGAGTTCCACGGGCTTCATTTCACTTTTATTACTCGTTATAGACATGGAAGAATTTGTTAGCATACATGACTCCTAATGCATAGATTCCACCCTGAAGATGCATTAAAACCACCCACGCTTCAAAAATAGATCTAAGATATTATCCAGCTATAGCAAAATTATTTCCACTGAAGAAGGAAAGTTATTAGGATAGGAAAAAAGAATTTCTTCCTACAGTTATTTTGGGAATGTTCCCTTCAGGGCCTGTCTACAACTTCCCCAGTCTGGTTTTCAGTCATTAGTGTGATTGTTTGGTGCCAAATTTCTTGGGGGAGCATGGGGGTGGAGAGTTATCTACCCCAAACACTAAAGGATCATGGTAACTATCAGAGCTATTTGGGTTTTTTACTTCACTAGAAAGGATTAACCTATTTGTACGTAGCCCCTCCTCTAGCAAATGGTCATCATTTTGCATGTAAGTTATTCCAGTATGGGAACATCATAGGAAAACACCCTAAATACTGAGACATTACAGCTATGAAGTTGAGGCAATGCAGAATTTAATCACATCCCAATTACAGGATACTCATTTAGCCTTAATTTGGGTCTTTTACATATACAAACTAATTACAGAGTACATTTTCCTGCATAAGCATATGTCTTTTCAAAGAAGAGGTAAGCTCAAGATGTCAGCGGTTAAACCTCTGGAAATTATTTTGTTTTGTCAGATGAGGAGAAAAAAAATGCCCGAACATGGAAGAACAAGCACTGGTCCAGTGGGAAAGAGTGGCAAGTAGTGCCTAATTCCCTCCTGAGTCCTCAAAGAGCAAACTTGCTGCTCCCAAATGCAGGAGACTGAAAGTAATAAGAATAATAATGGCAATTTCAGTCAATGAAAACAATATTACTGCAATGTATGAGATTGCAGACTAGGGCAAATGAAATTATTACATTCTCCATCATCACATAGTGTTTGCTTAAATTTACTGCTTAATATTGCTGGACTGGCAGCCTATTTAAATTATTCAGCACTTTCGTAATGTACTGCCTCTTTAATTATGCTTTTAAACATAGTTTCTCTTTTCTGCTTGGAAGTAGTTAGTCTAGTTTCACGCTCCTCCTTCTCATCTCCAGGCAAACTAGGCATCACATTAACATTTTCTGAAACATGGAAATCATTTGGTTTAAATGGAATTAGAAAGCAGTGTTTGTATTCCAGTTTTGCTCCTATTTGCTCTCTGTACCTGCCAGTGGAACCTAACTGGTTTGAAAGTGAATCTTTTTCACTTTCAAAGATTCCCTTGCAGTGAAGTGGAAAGCTCTGATGGGCAAACATCCGACATGAGAAGAGAAAGAAAAAGACATTGTCGTGGAAAACACAGTCACCTTGTGAAATTCAGAAATAAAGGAAGCTTTTACCTGCACACAGCCCCAGGTGGGAGGACGGGAGGAGTGGAACTCTGCAGCTGGATGAGCTCCCTACAAGGCAAAGCAAGGCATGGAACAGCAGCGAGCGCTGCCCCGGCGCTGCACGGAGCCACTCAGTAAGTGCAGAGCAAAGAGCCACATTCTCATCTTTCACTCACTCGTTTATTGTAGCTTTAAGAAAGAGGTTTGGAAAGTTTTCCACTCCACACTTCTCTTGCACACCCCTTCTAAAATTAGAAAGGGGCAGCTGGCTCCTGCAGCCAAGAGCCCCCAGACTCCCTCCCCCCTTTCCCTGATTGACGTGGCTCCCAAGAGCCATGGAGGAATTTGGGGAAGGGTGCTTCCACCTGTTGGACATGGAATGAGATTTTCCAGGCATACAATTATAAATCCAACTGTCAGGAGCTGACAATAAAACAGGACACAGGACAGCTGTGAGGACTACAGGACATGCCCCCTCCCTTCTCTGTACTCCTACGACTTTGCAGCCCATCTGATAGCAGAAACAATCTATGAAGAATTGTTCTCTTATGAAATAAAGGCATCGCTTCAGATTTCTTCCCACAGTTTTCCAACTGTACCACAGGGTCCTGACACAAAATCTGGCAAGTTGTTCATGTTTCATTACACCCCTCCAAAACTAGTTTCTTTTCCCTAAATACAGCATGCTGGCAATTGCACTGCAGATGGTGCATATAGCTGTGTCCTGTACAGCAAATAATTGTATGCCTGCCTTAACACAGAGCTCTCACCTTACCTTTTGCATTCAGTTTGAGCTAGACTTTTCATTCAAAATAAATATAATTTTCAAAAACAAGGATATGAAAGCCACAACTTACTTTTTAATTTAATTTGCAGAAAGGGTATGATTTTGTTGATGTGAAAAAAAAAAAGGGGGGGGAAAACATCAATTCCTTTTTCCAAACCTGCTTAGCATGCTCCAACACTCAGCACAGCATGACTCAGAGCAGGGTGTGAGAGACAAGGTAACACCAGCTGGGCAGCGCTTTGTTCTGGGTCCCTTTCACAACAGCCACTGCTGAAGGCAGTAAGGCATTTCCATCCTGCAGGTGCCCACAAGTGACAGCAGGAGAAGGGTCACACTCCCCCTCCCACCTGCAGCTCCGTCTGCTCACAACCCAAGGAGCACTTTGACCATTTCCAGCCCAATTTGCAGAGTGCTGGAAATCTTGTCTGCGGCTTGGTGCGTAGCTGATTCATCCTTCCTCCAAAAGATCATGTTCTACTCAAAAGTTTTTTTGCCGAAGGCCACAGAAGAAGGAAAATCCCCTTCTTGGTCTCAAGGCCAGATCCGCTGTCTTTGCTCTGTAAAACCACATTTTTTCTGTCACAAACTAATTTCCTGATCTGCTGACAGTCAGGGACACTTCAACTTCAGAAGTGAGATTTCTCTAGAAGGAGCCAAACTATTTTGCAGTTTGGAAAACATCAAATGGCTCCTTTTGCCCCAGGCAATGAAATAATTATACAAGGAGGATAGTAATCAGCTGCCTGTGAGGAACACAGACAGACATTACTCTTCACCTCTGGCTGAGTAGGAGTTGCTTAATGAGATCTGCATTAAGTACCTGTGGATATTTAATGAGAGCCTTTTAAGGACAAAGCCACAAACAGCTACAAAGGGACCTGCTGCTTCAAAGCAGGAAGAGTCCTCTAATTCTGAGCCTTTCACCCTCCTATGGAAGGGGCAACTGACTATATAATCTTGTTTTCAATTCTTTTCAGACTAAGCGGCACAACATATTTGGAAATATACCTTTTGTAGCTTTCCCTACAGTTCACAACAACAAAAAAAGATTTTCCTTTGGCTAGCACAACATTAAGTCTTTAGTTTCCAGACATCTTCCTATTTTCTCTTGAACCAGGAATACAACTCTTTAATACCTACAAGGCAGAGAAGTTTTAGAAACAGAAAATAACCTGTATTAAATATGTTTTATTCGTTTATGCATGCAATCGCCTGTCTTCATGTAGCAACTTTGTCTTTTTTTTTTTTTGTGATGGCCAGTTCTGATAATTTTTGAAAGTTACTTTTCAGTAAGACTGTCCTTCCAGTCAGTTCACAGTGCTCTGGTTTGTACACCAAAAGTACAGAACATGCAGCCAGGAGTGGAACAAGGATGAAGTCATCCCTTTTGTCAGCTGCTGACTCTTGTATTGGGCTAATGAAACAAGTGAACCATATCTTATCATTAGTTCCAGCTGAAATCAGAACTGGGGAATTAGTACAAGAACACCAAGTAAAAGACAATTCACAGCCATTTCCTGGAACATTCTCTGTCAGACAAAAGCCCTGATATTATGAAATACATGCATCTGCATCCCAGTATCTACCACTCCACTCAAGTTTCTTAAAAGTTCTGAATTTTGCAAAAGGTTGTATTTTAGGCATCTGTACTTGGTCAAAGGTGAAATGAGCAATTTAAACAAGGGGGGAAAAAAAAAGTCTGACCACTTAAAATTCAGTGGGCAAGTCTTCAAACAGCTTTATAAAACAAACAAGTAAGTTTATTTTGAATCATTACTAAAATAGTTTACATAATATACAAATATGCTATGAGGACAAATTTGAAAATAAGTCACAGTTGTTATTCTTAATAAAAAATATTTGTCCAGTGAAATGTTCAAAATGTAAATGCCATCTTTTCCTTCCTGAGCTGTTAAACATCCAGAACAACAGCACTTCCATGTCTTTTCACTGTTTTTATTTCTGCCCATTAAAATAGGAAGCATTATCCATTGCTGGATCTCAATAGTTAGAACAAATCCACCTCTGGCTTAAGTGACCATAGCTCTGTCTCCCAAACTCTGCTCTTTTGTATGCTTCAGGTGATTTTGGTCAATTCCACTTAACACCCCCAACCCTGCCTAGCAGAAAGAAGCCAAAAGCTCCAGCCCCTCAACAGATTTTCTTGGTTGAAAATGATTTTTTTTTTTTTTTTTTTTTTTTTTGCAACAGGACAGTTCAAAGGGCTTGTGAATGAAGGATGGGCCAAATTTCTCAGCTGCTACAAGAAAACATCCTATTACTTTGAGAGCATCTTCACACATTCCTTCACACTCAATAAAACCAAATGGACACAGACCAATAGCTCAGAGCATGAAGCAACAGCAATGAAATGGAAGTGCTGCTATTCTCTTTATTTTTTTTACCCAAAGTATTTAACAAGAGAAACAGGTACTTGTGAGGAACTCTTGACATGAGAGACTAAAAAACATTTTAAAAGCATGCTCTGCAAATCTGTTCTTTGCTAGAAATTTATACAGCAAGCAGGCAGCTGTACACAGATACAAGAAGTTATTTTTTTAGGATATCAAGTACCACAAATAAATAGATTCTCTCAATGCAAAAATAATGATCTTAGTAAAAGGAGAAATAACCTATATCTTCCTAAAGTTTTGTTTGGAAAGGAGATAATATGTACAAGGAGATGACATTTTATCATTTCCATTCAAATTTTACGACTTACAAAACTTTGAAAAAGAGTAGAGAACCCCTGCAAGCAGCCAGGCAAAGAGGTACTGAGGAATTATTTAACTGACATTAATATTACTGACTTTAAGCAACCTTTGTACCTCACCTTTCCTCTTTCTCCAGAACTTTTTGGGACAGGCTCATTTAAAGAACTGCCTGCTAAAAGGCTCTCTACAGACCACGGATTTTTCAAGCAATTATGCTACTTCTACAAGTAGCCAGATATAGCTGACACCTATGTTGTGATCCAATGGATCAGGAAGAAGCTTGTGCTTAGACTCGCATCACTTTATCATCAATTTCAGTTGATTTCTCATGTTAGAAGTAAAGTAAGTCATTCTGAGAGATGAAGGTGATGGTTTTACATTCTGTTACCTTGTCAAAAGTGATACCAGCTTTATGCACCACCAGAGAAGGATCCTCACAGCAAAGCCAACAGTGCTTCAACACAGGTTCAGAGGCAGGCGAGTGACTCTGAACTGAGGCACAGAAATGTTCAGCTCCAGGATACCAAGGCTGAATGCATCACTGAATACAATTTACCAACAACCAACAAGTCCCTTGCTTACACACTGTAGTTTACTTAGAGAAGTCCCAGTTACTTAGGCAAAAACAACCCTGCCAGTTTGTGGAAAGTCTCTGCACAGAAAGGACTGGTTTGCTGCTGCCTGAGCTCAGCAGCCACAGTTAAGTTCTTCCTTGTTCTGCCTTGCAACACACGTTTTGTGTCTTCCTCCTTTCCCAAGTGCTCTCCAGCAACTTTTATGTGCATCCCTCTAGAGGGAGGCCCTTTTCGGGCCAAACAGGCAACACAAGATGAGATATCCGGCTCCACAGTCCACTCAGCTTATCTGTGTCCATGCTGTTGTAAGAACTAGGAACATCTGAATTGATGAACTTTGCCCAGAGGAAATCCCGGACTTTCTCCTCCACTTCTTGAAAGGTGAGGCTCTTTCTCAGCGACTGCTCATCCAGGAGAACTGTCAGCAGAAGGGCCACGTCCTTAAACGCTGCGTTTTCATGGTCACAATACTTGTAAAAGATTAAGGTGGAGCCTGCGGGCAGTGACTCAAATCGATGCACCACTGCCACCTTCTTGCCTTCACTGAAGCCAGAGCTGAGCTCTGTGTCCACCTCCTCCTTGACAGCATCACTGTCCAGCACAGCCTTGCCCACCCCGTCGATGCTGATTGTGGTGGCATTCTGGGAGGAGGCAAAAGCATTGGCAATCTCGTTGCTCAGGCACCTCAGGGCCTTCTCAGCTTCCTGGCCAGCTGTGAGCAGCAGGATAGCAGGCTCCAGATGCACATGGGAAGAGTTAAGACGTTTCTCAAGGGACACACGGGCTTTCCTCCACAGTTTGGGGTCCTGGCTTTGATAAGTATTTTTTAGTTTCTCCATCCGGGCTCGAAACTCTTGCAGAATTTCAGCATCTCTCCTTGAGGAGGTTCCACCTTGAATTCCACTCCACAGGACATAAAGCAGTGGGACACAAATTAACAGAACAACCAGTAACAAAGTCCAGATCTTGTGAAATCCATTATGCGATTCACCATCATCTATAGAGAGATGGAGCAAACAAGAAGAAACCAATGTTTTAAAAGGCATCAGAAGCCAACAAGTGAAGGGACAATAAGAGGAAACAACAAAATCATCTCATTCTCAGTACTGGTACAGTAGTTGAAAAGCATAGAAAAGATGATCTAGTTAAAAAAAAACCAAACCAGAAAACAGAAAACACAGTTTTGAACTCAAGCCACTTTGTGAAGTGACAACATTAAAAAAAAAAAGAACATTTTTACATGTTCCCAGATTGACTAAGACTAAATTGGACCTTCTTCTGAAAAAGTCTTAAAAGTTCATCAATATTCCATTCAATTTAATAAAATCTAAGAGCTTAAAACTGCTCTGAAAAAGGTCAAAGCTTTTCCTACATTTACTGCCAGCAGAAAAGATCCTATAGAAAAGCTGGCTGCACCAGAATGGTTTCTGTGTTATTTTTCTTTCCTATTCCCTTAAGATAAAAATAGTTCCTGCAGCAATTTTTGCACCTCAAACACTGGTGGTCAACACTATCAGAGAGCGTTGTGGCCTTTGGATCAGTGAGCTTCACAAAGTACACACAGTAAACAGTGTATAAAATAACAGATATTTTGATT
Source organism: Taeniopygia guttata (assembly GCF_048771995.1). Classification (NCBI taxonomy): domain Eukaryota; kingdom Metazoa; phylum Chordata; class Aves; order Passeriformes; family Estrildidae; genus Taeniopygia; species Taeniopygia guttata. Next base: position 30,843,152 of record NC_133033.1, read on the forward strand.
TGGTTTTGTATTTGAACAGTTAAATTACACTTGTTTCATGCACTGTGAGCAAAAGGCCCTGCAAGTAAAAGGATTCTGTTCTCAGTAAAATGAGTGACAAAATACACCAATGTTCCTGGAAACAGGAAGAACTGCATTCCTTTTTTTACCTCTTTACACCCTAACTTTTACCAGGACAGCAACACAACAGTGGTTAAATAACACCACCACTAGCCCCGTCTCAGTTTTAAACTTGTAAACATTACAGATAAAAGACCTCAAATTCAGGTGAAAATGTTATCCATTATACAACACCCTTCCTTCCTTCATGCCGATGACATATCCCAGCAAGCAATCAGGACCCTCAGCTTAACACCAACTCCCAGGAACTGAAATACTTAGAAAGGCATAAAAATGGTTAAATGTTACACAAGCATGAAACAGAAGTGAAAGCAGAAGTCTTACTTTTGGCCAAAGGCTGTGGCTGCTTCTCTGTACTGGACTGATACCGAGATTTACTTCTGCCTGTTAAGAGATTAAGAAGGAAACATGAGAAGAACACTAAGACAATTATGAACAATCTTCCAGCAGGGAGTTGAAATCACCAAACTGCATTATTTTCAAGGAAAAGCTGTTCTTAGTTACGCTTTTACATGCAAAATTCCACAAAGCTGACAGGAAGGGTAACAAAGCACCCTGCTGAAGCAAACACAGACTTGTTAGGTCAGAGCAAAGGTGAGGCTGTCACCTCATCCCAGGTGGGGCTGGGTCAAGTTCAGGGTTTTCAATTTCTTTCTGCATCATTCTCCCCCTCATGCTCAACAGAATCATCTTGAACAAGGAAAATGACACCTTCACCACTATTACCAGCCCAAAAGTCTCACTCAACTGTCAGAGAAAATCTCAATCTCTGCTCTTTGCCAAAAGCCATCCAGACAATCTCGCCTAGAAAGCCCAGCCTACCACAAATCACCCCCAAAGATTTTCAACTCTTGAAGAATTATGCAAATAAAACTCAAGTACAAGATGATAAAATGGAAGATTTAACAAGCTGTTATTTTCTGCACAAGGATCCCATGTCCCAGTTAAGCTTCCTGATTTTGCTCAAGAATTTGAGAGGCACAAAAATGGAAACTTAATTAATGGACACGCTAGATAAACAAGATAATGCAAGACCTAAATAGAAAAAACAAAGCAAAATGCACAGTTTTCTTTTCCCTCTCCATGTAACTTGGGCTGGAGGCCTGCTTCATCAGCAGTCAGGTTTCTTGGGATGAATTATGCTTTTAAAGCAAAATGCAAGGTTTCAACTTCAAAATATACTTTTCATCTATTTAAATGGACTCAGACATCAAAGTACAAGAAGCATTATCCATAAAGTGTTATGAACAACTTTCCCAAGAGACCAGAATATGTACTGTGCAATTTTTGGTCAGCATGTTTTCTACATTTAGCCAGTTAATTAAAAAGACAGGAGAATTTATGTCTCCTTGTTGAACAGCAACTGGTTCAAAGCTGAAGGCTCTTTAATATATAACCAAATCAGGACACCGTCAATGGCACTATTGAGAATAAATTGAACAAACATACCCTGCAGTAGTTATTTAAAGACACTGAAATAAACTCCATAACCTTGTTTCTGTATGAATGTAACTGCAGAAGGTGCTAAAAGCAGCTCTGGTTTAAGCTGGGGCTTAACTGGCTTAATGAACTGCTCTATTCTGTAATTTCAACCCCCTACCCCAAAAGGGCACAGCCATGGAGCTTGTCACTGCTTAAGCTTATCTCAATCTTCTAAGAGTTAACAGCTCAAAAACGCCTCGATTCTGTAATACATCACAGCTCTGTTTGCACAGAGCAGGTTTCATATTTGGGTGACAGCTGTAACTCATACAATAAAGGAAAAAAATAATTCAATAAACAGTCTAAAACCAGATCTTACTCTGCCTAAGAATTACGCATTATTTACAACACAATTTGCACAAAGGCCCAGTAAATTCTGTCTTGCTTAATTCAAAAAGTCTAATTTCTGCAGACACCTTAAAGATTTCAGAGTTTTAAGTGATCTACCAAAGTTCTTCACCCTGCACACAACTAACCACTCCTGCAGCACCTGGAGTGGCACAGAAAAGTAAAAGTACCAGACAAGATAGAACTCTCTGCACCAATTAATTTTTCAAAGGAATTTCACAGATGTGCAGCTACCACAAGATGAGCTTCTCTTCCTGAATGCACCACGGTTAAAAAAAAACCAAACAAACAACAAAACAAAAAACCCAAGCAACCCCTGCAGGTTCTTCAGACTGAAATCTGATTTATAAAACTTCAATTATCTGTATCTATACCTGTTGAGCACAGAAACAAGGACCAAGATTTTACTAAGAATTCAGAACATTTTCTTTCCAACAGGAAAAAAAAAAACAAAAAAACAAAACAAAACAAAAAAAACCACACACTAAAAAAACCCACAAAAAACCCCCCAGAAAACCAAACAAAAAACCAAAACAGCCCCCAAAAGTCTGAAACACTGGGAGCTAGTCATTAGATGAGCAGACTGGATTTTGCCAGCAAAGAAAAATGCTGCTCCTTTTCAGGAGTATAGAACAACTAATTCAATCACAGCAAGCCACCACTTCTCAGGGAAAGGTTAAAAGGGAAGGTTTGTGTACAAACTAACATTCACTGCCACCAAAAGGTGAAGGTTTTGTTCCTTTCCTCAGCTTACCCCACAATGCCTCTACTCCATGCTCTGCACTTACTGTCCCATGAGTCAACTCCAAAAGAAAAATAAAAGAGAAAGTGGAGCATTTTCTGTGGTCAGCAAGCTGAATAACCTCACAGAAAGGCTCTGACTGGAATATGCTGCCTTCTCCAGTTTCTATTTGAATCTGCCTCCTGAGCACATGCCCATCTTCCCAGACAGTGTCCCAGGGTACAGGAAAAACCAGAAGCAGAGGAAAGGAAAATAACTCTGTCCTTTTCATCTAATGACTGGGAAAGACTAGGTTCTCTTGTTTAACTTACTCTGTGGTAAAGAAGTTGAGTAGCACTCTTGATTTTTCTCAAGGAAGTCAGCCTTTATTTCTGAAAGCAAAGCACAAGTGGAAGAACTCAGTTACTGTTGGAATGTGCCCCCTGTTGATGGAGTGAACAAATTACCCTTTGTCCCCTTAAAAAGGAAAAAAGCCCAGAAGTTTCTCTTCTCAATTTGGTTAAAAGACACCTCATAGGACCTTGGGGACTTCACCTCAAACTTAAGGATAGCCAATTGAACAGAAGCCAAAAAGTCCCACCTAAGCAATTCACTAGAAAAAAGAAGAGAAGAAAAGAAGTAAATGCCTTTTGTGAAGTGTTTTAGCAGAAGCAAGAACCTCTTGCCCTGGCTTGGTTTTTCTCTGTAAAGAGCTTTTTTATTTTGCCTTTTATAAAAACTTTTTGTTTCCAACACTGTCACAGGAGCCATCCTGCTTCTTTTATGCCACCTGAGGTAGCTGAGCTATCAAGAGTATAATGTTATCTCTGAGAGCTTGTGAGACCTAGCTTGAAGAGAAAAAGCATTATTTGCAGTTACCACATCAGAAGTCAGAATAGGACAGACCAGCCATACATGCTTCTAGCTCTTTCTGTGAAACCCTCACAGCTTATTAGGGCAAGAGGATATGCTGAGCTGCCAAACCAAACCTGCAGCATTTGCACAGCCTCTTGGACCCCTCTGAGATTGAGAAAGTCACAGTTATCTATTAGAAAGGGCTTAATTTGGCCCTTCACACCAAGGCTCTTGCCAATATGGCAAATCATTCTTATGTCTTCTTTTAAAAAGACACATAACTTCCTTCTGTGGCAAAAAATTATCCCATTTTTTCCCTCACTGTATCTCCCCATTGCTTCTGCAATGCACACAGAGAAAAATATCTGAGCAATGAGCAAAGTGCTCCCTCACCTTGAAATCACTTGGTGTATTCATTGCCCATGCTAAAGTCAAAGATAGCTCACCTCTTTAGGAAAAGAACAGTTTTAGTTTTCTTTGCCTGGTGCAATTAAAGGTCCACTCTCCTAAGTTTTTTGAAGCAGGTATGATATTACTCTTCTTTTTGTTTTGCTTTTCAAAAACCACACATTTGGGTATTTATCGAAGTTGAAATTTGCCTCTTCTTGAGCTTTAAGGTTTTTCACCCAAGCAAATTATCATCATATTATAACCAGTTTTACTTTGGCTCAGGCAGGAGTACACACTTAAACCATTTTTTAAAAATAAACCCATTTTCATCCATTCAGATTTCAACTCAAAAAGTCTACCTTTTCTAAAAGAACTGAATGATTGTCATTTTAATACATTTAAGCAATAATTTGTTACACCACGGAAAAAGTACTGATAAAAGCTGCTACCTTTTAATGGTGCAGAAATGTGTGGTTTCTCAGTTTTGTTACTGTCATAAGCCTTTGCATTTTCCTTTACTGGATTCTCTTCGAAGTAAACTGTAGTACCACCTGTCAGGAGAAAAAAAAAAAAAAGAAAAAAAAATAAAAAGAAGATTGGCAACATTGTAAATCAGAAGGACCAAGTTGTAGTTTCAGAACATCCGTGACCTAATTCAGTGATTTTCCAAGTTGTCAACTCCCAAAAGTTACTCTCTTAAAATGCAACAAAAATCAAGACTTGAGATGCTCATAGTAAATTTGAGTTCCCTAGAAATACAGCTGTCTACACCACCACATGCTTCTTAAAAAAAAAAAAAAAATTTAGGAAGTCTTGGCTTAAAAACATTGAATATTAGGAGCCAAGCAATTCCTTACACTAAAGGGATTCAGTGTAAACACTATGGGAATATAGAGAGGTTTTCCCACAGCTTTGGGCACTCAACTTACAAACAATAATTGTGCTGTCTTATGCAGCATTGGGCAGAGGGGAAAAGAGACAGAAGCAAATATAGAAAATAAGTTCCCTTTTAATGGAGTCCAAGCCATCCTTTAGTTAGGTCTCATTCTCTCCTAATCTGCAACAGCAACCTAATTTCACCCCTCAGGTAGCTGGGAAGAATCTAAACCAACATCCTTCAGCTATTTGCCAAAGTACACAGTCATTCAGCTATGAAACCCAGCTTAGTTAATGTCACTAACTATAAAGAGTAAACCCTGTAGGATATCAGAGGTCACAGAGCAAAGGTCAGGGCTGGGAAACCAAATGCAGGAGAGGCTAAAGTTCAATCCCAGAATCAAGGGGCTGACAAGAAAAAGCTCAAGTATAGAATAAAAAGCTGTAGAGCAGCTGGGTACGGAGATCTTGGCACAGCTATCAAGCATCAGCAGAGCAAACAAAGGGAAGAATACAATGTGTAATTTTTTTTCTAGCATTCACTCTGGGCCCTTTCACTCTTTAAACAGCCCAGAGTTCTGCTGGGGTTCAATGTGTTTCTGTAGCTCTTTTACCACATGCCAAGGGCAATGCACAGCTTGCCACCTAGTGTTTAGTAATTTTACTTCAACAAAGAAAACAGCCTTTCTCTAATGTGCTCTGGCAGTTTCAGCACATCAGTGTATGTCGAACATACTTAGGAGAAAAACAAAACCACCAGACCCATCCAAACTACAAAAAAAGGGAAAAAGCTGTAACAATTAAGTATTTGCACCAACTTAATGGGGCCCTATGTTTTAAATCCACCTTAAAAAGCTGTTAAGTGACTGACTTCCCACAAAGCTCAGAACAAAGATACTCAACAAATTAATTTTCAGGAACGCCAAACTACATATCTGTAGTATCTCACTAGGTACTGAGGTTTTACAAGGAAAATCTCCCTAGTAATTGTGACCAGAAGACCAAACAGATCTGTGAATCTACAGAGGGGTACTCAGGCAGTCCCTACTCTTAATTCCTCTCCCCTTCTTGGCATCAATCGCTACTATTTGTGTTACAGAGACGACTTAGAAGCAGGCAAAGGTTTTTAGGCTCTTAAAACTCTGCAAGCTCTTCTTAAAGCTCTTAAAGCTTTCCAGCTCCCCAAGCAAGATGCCTAACCTGTATTTAAAACCTCTTAGTAGAAGCCAGGAACCAGTTTCTTAAGGTGTGGTTTTGCTTCCATCTGTTCTCAGGGAAGCAGGACAATTATGCTCCCCCAACAACCCAGCCTGCTTATTCCCCTGCCTCACCACCCCCTAAACTCTGCAGGAAAATCACAATACTGCATATCTACAGATGGGGGGGAAACCAATCCTCTGCTTCTATATAAACAATTGGACTCTGTTATCATACTTTTACACCTGTTGTGCCTATAATCCAATGCAGCTGCTAAGAGCTGGGGAGGGTGGGAGGGAGAGGAGCCTCATTTTTAGAGCCATCTAATTAAAAACCCAACCCTCAGCTGGACCTCCTGGAACAGCACAGCCACGTTTAAAACACTGAGCCTCTTATACCCTGTGAGCCACCATGTGGGAGCAGGAGCTTTTTTTCACAAACCTCAGTACCTGCCTAAAGAAATACTCATAACCTTCCTCAAGATAAGATTTTTCTTTCTCCATGGCTTCTGAAAATTCTGCTTCTGAAGCAGAATACAGGCAGACAATTCCTGGTGACAAAAACACAGATGGAAATGGAGAACAGTCCCAGGCTAGCCCAACACATCCCTGAGCACTGCCACACTCCAAAACAGAGCAAAGAGGAAGGAAGTACAATTTATTCACAATTTCCTGGTGGAATGGCAAGCTAAAGCCATGTGGCTATGTTACACTGAGTTAGCATGTTTCTGTAGTTTTGAGAAAGACACAGGTTTCATCAACTGAAGCAACAAGTAGGTGCCACCCAGCCCTAACACAGCAGCTTGTCCAGCCCAGTGTCCAGGAGCAAGTGCCAGAGCATCCCTGGTGTTTCAAAGGAAGAAAAACCCCAGCTATGCACTTCCTCATAAGCAGTGCTGCTCCGGTAAGGAGCACAGCCAGTGAGGGATTGATTCCTTCAGCTCAGCGAACCCTGTTTAAATCCTGCCTTTCAAAACCAAGCAGTGTCAGTAAAAGTTGAATGCTGTGGTAAAACGCTGTTCCAAGCGATGCAGGAGGAAAAAACAGTCCCCAAAAAACAGCCACCTGAGGGTTTCAGCGGGACCTGCACGCACCCATCCTTTAGAGGATCGCGTCTCCTCCCATCCCTGGTGTAGGGGATTAGAGCCACAGCGGCATTTCCTCACCTATGTGCCCCGGTGACACCTGCCAAGGAGCTAGAACCCAAAAAAACCACATTTCCCTGAGTGTGGGGCACGCCAGCGCCTCGGGGAGCTCAGGGAGCTGGAGCCTACCTGGCGATCTGTACGCTCTTATAGGGGGTCGCGTCAGGGAGTCTGGGGTCCCGAAGGGATGCTCGTCCCCTGAAACGAGAAACGGGTGAGGGGCACAGGCGGTACCTCAGCTCAAGACCAGCCTGACAGCCTTCCGGGAGCACCGGGAGCCCGCGGTCCCGCCCCAGCACCCCGCACGGGAACCACACGGGAACCACACGGCGCCCGCCCGCCCCGCCGCGCCCTCAACCACATGATCCACCGCGCCGCTGCGCCCGCCCGCGCCGCTTACCGTGCAGCGCGCCGTGCTGGGCCGCGCTGTCCACCTCGTCCCCGGGCTCCTCCGGCCGCGCCGCCGACAGCCGCGGGCTCTTCCGCCGCCGCTTCAGCCCGGGGCCGTCCGGCGGAGCCAACCCGGGCCCGTCCGGCAGGGCCGCCTCGTCGTCGCCGCTGCCCACCATGCCGCCCGCTGCCGCGCCGCGCCGCCTTCCCCGACCTCGTCCTCTGCCCCGTCCTCTTCCCCGTCCGCCCACCGCTGCCTGCCCGGGCCTGCAGCTGCCGCCTTCCCGCGGCGGCGGGGGCGGCTCCGCGGGCCTCACTTCCCGCGGGGCGGGACCCGCGCCCGCCGCTTCCGCCCGCGCGCGGAGCGGCCGCCGCGGCGTCACGTGGTACCGGGGCCGCTCCGCCATGGCCCCGGTGCGGCCGGACCGGCCCCGGTGCCGCCCGCGGGGCCCCGGTTCGGGATCGGGCCCGGCCCGACGGGAGCGGCCCGCGGAGCGCCCGCCCGGCCGCTGCTGCCCCCCAGTGAGAAAAATGCGGGACGGCCGCGGCCCCCCCGGCCCGGCGGGGCCCCGCGGGGGCGGCCCCCGAGGGCAGCCCGGGCCCGGCGCCTCCGCTCCCCACCGGGTTATTTGCTACGTGCGAACCGGTCGTAGCGCAACAAGGCCAGTTTTGTGTTCTCGGAAGCAGAAAAGTCTGTAAAATAAGCACAAATAGCAGCTGAATAGCAGAGAGAGGAAACGCGGTACTTCGAGGGATGTGAGGTGCTCTGGCACTGATAACGTTGCACTACTCTGTTCCTTAGTGTGGGAATCGTTTTGGTTAATCAGATCTGGAATATCTCACTAGGCATTTCACTTTTCTTACCTGTTTGTTCAGATGCATTACTGGTAAACAGGGATTTTTAAATGTATTTGGTTGTATTCTTGATAAAGCATTTTTACCCAGGCATGTGGTAGAGTTCCTATGGCTGGAGCTGTTCGAGATGCAATTTGACAGGACTACAAGGTCTCCTCTAGACTCCCTCCCTAGCAGCTCAAGACCAGCTTGAAAATGAGTTGCTAAGCAAATAGAGACCCTTTTACAAATTCACAGAATTGTTCTGGTTGGAGGGGATCTCTGGAGATCATCCAGTCCAAAACGCCTGCCAAGGCAGGGTCACCTGGAGCAGGTGACAGAGGAACATGTCCAGGTGGGTTTGGAATGTCTCCAGAGAGGGAGACCCCACGCCCTCCCTGGGCAGCCTTTCCCTGTGCTCTGCCACCCTCAATGTAAAGAAATTCTTCCTCACGTTGAAGTGGAACTTCTTGTGTTTTAGTTTATGGCCACTGCTCCTTGTCCTGTCACTGAGGAGAGTCCGGCACTCCCATACAATCCAGCAGGAAGGCTGGGTGAGAGAAGTTCATTCAGCCTCCACTCCTGTGCCTGTCTTCTCTGTACAAAGATTTCAAAATAGAAAATACCCTAAATTCTTTACTAACACATCATAAATGTTGAAGTTGCACCCAAAAGAAAGTGAATATTTGTGAGATAATTTGTGAGATACCTCCTACTGTACCAGCAGTAAATATTGTCATTCTTTTCAGTCCTAAAAGCAGAACACACACATTGAGCATTGTTTTCTAAAGCAAAAATTAAAGAGGATGTAACAAATACCACATCAGGAAAAGAAAATCAACATAACAATGGCAACGTCCTTTTTTGTAACTGGTTTGTGATGACTTCATGCCCTAGGCCAGCCAGTTAATTTTCCTGCCAAATGACTTTTTGGGAACCAGGTTCTCAACCTGGAGAGGCTGAAATTACCCCCTGATTTTGTCACACACTTGCCACCAGTTTCGTGACACTTGTGCTTCCATGGAAATGGTGGCCCCTCAGCCCCAAACACTGTGTTGAAGGGACTGGATGCTTTTAGAGACACAGGGATAGAAAAGACCTGGATTTTCGTGAAGCCCTTGCCACCTGCAACTCCTCTCTGCTGTTCCTTGGCTGTTCCTGAGGGAGATCAAGTCATGAGCGAGGCTGATGGCAGCCAGGAGCAGGGCCCTCAAGGTGACCTTGGCCCCTGTGAATCAGCCATGCTGAGCTTTTCCTTCCTGCTTTTCCATTCTCCTGGTTTTACAGCCTCTTCTGTGTCTGGTGAGAGGTTGATCATGATAAGGGAATGTGCTGATCTGCCATGGCCACTGTCCCCTCCCAGGCTCTTTGGGTGACAGAGGAAGCCACTGGAAGAAATGAGGTAGTGGCCAGCACACCTCGCCTTCTCATCACCTTCCTGACACGAGCAGTGTCAGTACTGATGCCTGTGCACAGGCTGACACCCCCGGGTAACATGGCACACACATTTTATTGAGCCCTCTGACACTGCCTCTGTGCTCCCTGGGCCAGTAAGTGTTCCTCCATACAGCATAAAGAAATACTTTTTTCTTCCCATTGGAACCCAATCTCTTACCTGTTTTACAAGTGCCTCCAGTAATAGTAGGGGGGCTGGATTTAGTCGAATTGAAACAAACCAAACATATTAGTCCCATCCCCTCTTTCAGCCCTCTGCTCCCCAGATTGAGGAGTCCCAGCCACTCAGTGCCTTTGCAGCACTGCTTCAGCTGCCTTTCCCTGTGTTTTGTCTCAGCCATTTGCTGCAGGGTTCCTCTGGGGATGCTGGTGAAAAAGCAGCAAGCTGAGTTCCAGGGGCATTGCTGTCTCTGTTAAGCTGCTTTTCCCCTGAAGCATGTCCTGGGCAGGGGCAATAGGCAATGGGTTGGAACACACCCATGCCTATACATGCCACTGTGCAGGCACCCCAAGTTAGAACAAGGTATTTTGGGGAAAAGCACTGCCTAAATGAGGCCAAGGGCTGACACACACACACACACACACACACACACACACACACACACACACACACACACACTCTCAGACCTTTCCCTGCTTTGCATTCTCTCCCCACTTCAGGGAACACGGGGTGGGCTCCGCATTCCTTTCCTTTCCGCAGGCTGATGCTGAAGACCCTCCATTTCCCGTCCTCCCCATTCTCCCTGCACTGGCAACGTGACATTTCCAGAGTCTGCGCTTTACTGCCTGTTTGGGTTACTTTTCTTGTAGCAATTTTCCTAAATCAACTCTCAAAGCAGTTCCCTCCTCTCACTATCGTTTCCTCGCTTCAATCCGCAACACTGATATGAATGCAGGAACCCGCCAGTCATGCAGAGCGCCTGAAAAAAAAAGCGCAGAAACACAGAGTCGCGGAAACACGGCCAAAAAAAGGGAAGTTATTGTTTCCGGAAGGCTCCCGGGAATGATGCGGGAAGGAAAACTACAGCTCCCAGCAGGCAGCCGGGAGCCGGGGAAGGGCAGAGTTCACCGTCACGTTTCCAGCGGAGGATTCGGGGCGTGCGCTGGTGTCCTGCCACCAAAGGGCCTCTGTGACAGAGGGCAAGGGGAAAGGCCAGCGCTGGCCTCCTCTTACCACCTCTTTGCTTCTGATCGCCGCCCTGACCGGCTCCGAACCTGCCTGGGTAAGCGTCCAGCCCCACTTTGTTCTGCTGACTTCCTTCTCCTGCTGGAGCGTCAGCATCGGGAACAGGGAGGGGAGGGACGAGCGCGGGGCGGCGGGGCAGCGACTGCACCCCACAGCTCCAAACCGTGTCTTGGAGGCGCTGCTGGGGGCGAGGTGCCCCCCTGTGCCGAAAAGCTGCTGTTTCGGAGGCTGGGCTGCAGAAATGGACAGGAAACCGCACGCACCGCTCTCCAGCGGGGAAAGTTTCCTGGGAGTTTTCCATCCGCCTTGAAATGCACAGGGTCTATGCCTTTATTAATAGTCAGCTCTTTATTAAAAAGTCAGCTCGCAGGGGGCTCAACGAGGAGCTCGTCCCCGCTGTTGTAGCTTCTCCGGTAGCCGAAGGGTGAGCAGGCGTGCAGAGTCTGTCCCTGGAGTCTCCGTGGCACGCTGGTAGCTGGAGGTGAAGGGCTGTGCAGTCCGTATCTGAAGTCCCAGCAGACCGTCCTCTCTCCTTTCCTCCCGGCACACTGGTAGCCAAAGGGTGAGAGGATGTGCAGAGCCTGCTGCCGAAGTTCAGCAGCAGCTGTCCCTCTCCTTCCCTCCTGGTAAAACCAGGAAATGTGTATGCTTTGTTCCTGCTTCCCACAGCCCAGTCCAGTCTCGTCCTCTGTAGGTTATGGTGACAGGTCAAACACAGACTAGGGATGGGGTTCCCTTTTCCCCAACGTGCACACCCATCCAGCCCCCTCCACTGTGCCCATCTTTTCCATTTAGGGGTGTTTTAATCCCCAAAACCCCCTCCCATGATTCCACTGGATTATTTTGCATCCCAGTCCTAGAATGGTAGTGAGGGTGGGGGGAGGTAGGTGATTCCCAGGAACAATTAGCTAATTAACATTTCAATGTCAGTACTTAGCCCAAGCCAAGTGTCCCAGCCAGGCTGTTTTGTACATAACAGCCTTAGTGAGCGCAGCTCGGTCTGTGCCGTGTCCCGGAGCGCTGGAGGCGTGCAGGGGTCAGGCTGCGGCTCCGGGCTCGCAGCCCCCGGCCCGGCACTGCTGAGCCCCTGCCGGGTCCGACACGCTGCAGGCAGGCGGGGGGAGCAGCAGGAGGAGCAGGGCACCATTGCTCCGTGTCGGCCTGGCTGCCCAAAAGCAGCCTGCCCAGCCCCAGAGTCCGGCTTGGCGTCCGGGAGCAAAGCTGAGGGATGAGACAGCACTGCCTCACCCCGCTGGCATGTCCCGAGATAATGCGCTTTGCCTTAACCCCTGCGCGCACGGGGAGCAAAGCAGCTGCCAGCCCGTGGGCTGAAGGTTCGTGGTTAGGGGCGACATCCTCCCATTTTCACCTTGGGAATCACGGAGGAGGAGCCTCCTCCACCCTGAATCGCGGCTCCCGTGTTTCTGCATATCAGGTTTGTGGGCGTGTGGTTGGAATTGGCCGGACCAGGACGGGATGGTGGCTGTGACGGGGGCAGGACTTGGTCAGCCTCTGGAGCAGCAGGGAGATACAGCTCCCTATGAACGTCGGAGAAAGTGAAACCAAACGGTGAGGAAGCCACAGCTCCAGGAGGAAAAGAAAATGGAAGAGAATCCAGGCGTGGATCCGCTTGGAGGTAAGTGAATCCTGTGCTTACTCCATCCGCTAGGAAAATCCCTTTGCTGCCAGTTTTCAGCAGTGACATGAGAAACCTGGGCAGAAGAAAAATAAATCAGTAAAAGAATCCCATCTTTTCCAGGCCAGGGAAAGCAAGTTGCCATCATTTTTTAAAGGGTGAAAGATGAACAAGTTACTTTCAGTTTTAGTTTCTGATCTGCAACAGGTTTAGATGCTGTGTCCCAAGATGGCAGCACAAGGAATGCTGAAGAGAGAGATCCAGACTGGAAGACCTTTCTTCCCTACATCCTGGTGCTTTCCATCTGCAGATGCTTAAATAATAGGCCATTTTTCCACCACCTGTGGTTGGAAAAACTCTGGAAGAGGCAGGGCAGGGAATAGTTTGTGCCCAGCTTGAACAGCAGGATATCTCCAAGTTCCTCATGTTTCAGTTTCTACCATGTACTTACCTTCTGTAGGAGCCTTGTTATGACTAGTACCTATGAATGTGTCAGTGATAAAGTGATGCCATCACCAGCTCAGGTCTGTCCTAGACAGCCAGAAGTGTCACTGTAATAATCAGCAACAAAGAATGTAAAAATCATCTTCTGACAAGTGATAAGTGCAGCCTTGTTTCTGTTTTCAAATTAGAAGGGAGTTCCTCACCCTTTTTATCAGTGTTTATGCTAATTATAGCATAATCATTTATGTAGTGCTTGATCATTCATAAGCAATTTTTCACAAATAGTGCCTGAAATTTGAGCTGCACTTTGGTTCTGTGAGAGTCAGAATATGTCACAAACGCTGTTCAGTTGCAGAATCTCTCTATTGAATTATGCTCCAGTGTTTGTTTCTAATTAAATGTTGCCATAGCTCTTTGGGAGAGCAGCTCCAGCACAGAAACAGAGAGCATGAGCTATCATTTACATTCAGACAGATGCTTGAGGTGCATTGGCATAACAGTACTCAACAACAGCCTTAGGAATTCTTCAAATCCATCACTGTCTGTGAAAACCCACTATCTGTGGAAGATGTGGTAACATATTTTGCCACTGAAGGAAGGAATTGCCTGCCCATCCCACCTAGGACATAAGCTGGGATTGAGTAAGCTTTAGCATGGCAGCTGTAAGGTCTGTGGTTTAGAGAAAAAAATGTTGAAAACAGAGCAGTGTTTTGGCTGTTGCTGACCAGTGCTGGCCCAGAATCAAGGCTTTCTGCCCCTGCCCAGCAAATACCCAGGGGTAGGCAGAAGATTGAGCAGGGACCCAAGGTGGGAAAAGGGTTGTTGAATACAATATAAAATCATGCTCAGCAACAGAAACTGGGGCAAGGGAAGAAAGGGAGAAGGGGGTGGCTTCCAAGGTAGCCATTGCTGGGAGACTGGCCTGGCATCAGTCTGCTTGTAGCAGGTGGCGAGTGATTGCTTTGCATCCTGATTCCCTCCTTCCCTTCACTCAGCTGTCTGGATCTCAACCCAAGAGTTTTCTCACCTTGGTCACTCTGTTCTCTCCCATCTCACTGCGGGTAAATGCTTCTGCAGTGCCAGAACTGGGAGTTGAGTGGGTGGTGGTAAAGCACTGGGCATTTTTGTGTGGCTCACTGGGCTTATGAACTCTGATTCCAACAGCTGGACCAGCCCAGGGTGAGGTGGGGAGCACAGCAGAGTGTCCTGTGCACCAAGAGGCCACCCAGGAAGCACTTGGGCACCAAGTGACAGGCAAGTGTCTGGAGACATCCTGCAAAACAGAGGAGAGCTCTTTAGTGTGTGAATCAGCTGCTGATGGCGGAGAGACAACACTCCTGGGTTCAGCTGGTCCCACACCAGAGGAGAAAGCTGCCCAGGAAACTGAAGTATTGCCAGAAGAATCTGACAAGACAAGAGAAGGTGTCTCAGAAAGACCTCTGGAAAAAGAGGACTTGGTTGAAGGTGAGTCTCTCCCCACCCTTGGGCCGGATAATTTGGGCCTTGGCTTAGAGGAGGCAGAGCAGGAGAAAGAGTTTTTGGTTCTTGGGCTAAGAGATGAAGTGTAGGTCTGTGAATTTTATTCCCTACAGCTGGGCTGGGCCATGAGAATGTGGAAAGCAAAGGAGACAGCCCTGTCCACCAGGAAACACGGGAGCACCGGGAGACAACTGGGCAGTGTGAAAGCCTCTGCAAAGCAGAGGAAGATGCCTCATCAACAAGCAAGGTGCAGAGCTCTGACAGTGAAATGACACATTTGGATGTGACTGGTGTAGAAGATGTCCCCAGGGGCTACTTGGCAGAGACCAGCAGTGCTACTCTCCCAGACTGGGAGCCAGAGGCACTCAGAGAGCAAGAAGCACAGGAGAGCGAGTCCCAAGGCACATTAAGGAAAAGAACAAAAGGTGAGCTGGTGCACTGCTGCTTTTCCATTTCCTACATTTCCCACAGGCATTAGAGCAATAGTTGGGTGAGATGTCTCTTAGCCGTTGTCACTTTCCTGGAGTCAAGCAGCAAAGAAGGTATAAGAAATTAATTGGCTTCTCTCCTTCTCTCACCTTTGGCTCCTGTTGTGCTTTGAGAGGCATGAAGCCACACTGCACTCTGCATTGTCTTTCTCCTTGCCCAGCCCAAGACTCAGGGCAGTATTAACCCAAAGCAGTATTCCCTCAGCTGGGAGCTCCTGCTTTGCTTACTACAGCTCCATTTACCTGTTCCCTCGGCAGTGAGTGGCTCATTTCTTTTCTCCTGTTGCAGGGGACACAGCCCCAAACCCAGAGACTCTGTCTTCCCTGCAGAACATCACCACCCAAAACACAGAGCAGGAGAAGGCCAAAAAGTCCCTCCTGTGGAAAGGTGAGGAAAAGAAGCTTCCCTTGCATGTTACTCATCGACCAGAAGGCACTGATCCTCCAGGAGCAAGTAATGAAGCACATTTAATTACTCTTCTCTCTCGAGACCTTTCACAGCCTCTTCTGAGGGTTTGAGAAAAAAAACATCCCCTTAAATGCAGGCTCAGTTTGAGCCTATAGTGGCAGCTTCCCCTCCAGCTCTTCAGCCTCAAAAGCTGGCACATTGTGGTCATCATGCTGTGGGTGCCCTGGGATGTCCTGGGAGGTCTGGGGGGCTGCTGTGCTGAGGGTCCCACTCCCCAGCCCTGCTCTGTTGTGGGGCTCTAAGCAGGAACAGTGATGCTGCTGATCTGCATCAACACATTTCTCCTGTTAGAAGGAGACTCTGCTTTGCCATGGAGAGGGACACAAACCACTGTGTCTGGACCTTGCTGCCTTCTGTTTTCTGAGCAGAAGCATGGTGGCCTTTGTTCACTCATAGCATGGAGCAGGGCAGTGAAAGCAGCATTTTACCTGGGTCAGACACCTCCATATGTGGTGCTCTGAACAGTCATAAACCCTAAAGAAAACAGAGGAGGGGGAAAGAGAAGAAAGCTTGTGGGCAGCTGCAGTTTTGTCAGGAGGGTTTGCACAATGCTGTAACCTTGCCCTCATCCCTGGAGCTGCAGCCCCCTCACCTGGCACATTGGAGTGAGACTCTCACAACACAGAGCCAGCAGCCCCTTCACCTTTCCAGGCCAACTTACTCCACTTGCCTAGTGCAGGAAGGAAGCTCTGAGAGGGGAGAAACAGCCATTGTAGGTACTTTCCAGCATGTCACTGCAGGTCACTTGGGACTGACTCCTGTTCCCGTCTTGTGTCTCTCCCCTGCTGTACAGGGCTTTTCATCGTGGGCCTCACGGTGCTGGGCTTGTGCATATTCTGCTTCGGCAGCCCGAGCTCCAGCTCCCAGCAGCCCCTCAAGAACCCCACAGTGGAGGCATTCCTGTCCCAGTTCGAGCAGCTGCAGCACAGGTTCCCGGGCCAGAGCCCCGACCTGTGGCTCCGCGGGCGCAAGTTCCTGCGGAAGCACCTGAACGCGTCCCAGCCCACGCAGCCGGCCATCATCATCCTCACGGCCGCCCGCCGCGGCGAGCGGACCCTGCGCTGCCTCAGCGCCCGCCTGGCCGACTCCTACTCGGCCGCCCTGCACGGCGGCACGGTGCAGATCGAGGGCAGGGCCAAGGCCAGACTCCACAGCGACCAGGCCAAGCAGGAGGTGGACTCGGAGCTGAGCTCGGCCTTCCAGGCCGGGGGCCGAGCCGCGGTCATTCACCGCTTCGAGCTGCTCCCCGCGGGGGCCACCCTCATCTTCTACAAGTACTGCGACCACGAGAGCGCCGCCTTCAAGGACGTGGCCCTGCTGCTGACGGTGCTGCTGGAGGAGGACGTGCTGGAGAGCCACATCAGCCTCCAGCAGGTGGAGGAGAAGGTCCGTGACTTCCTCTGGGCCAAGTTCACCAGCACCAGCACCCCCAGCTCCTACGACCGCATGGACTCTGACAAGCTGAGCGGGCTGTGGAGCCGCATCTCCCACCTGGTCCTACCCGTTCACCCGGTGCAGAGCATCGAGGAGGGCGGCTGCTATGCCAAACCCTAGGGACAAAAATGGCCAGAGCCCCGAGGAGGGTTGGAAAGATGGTCCTGGCTGGCTCTGGTACAGGCAGAGGCACAACTGGTGTTACTTCTCTTCAATTTGACTCTTGTAGGTTCCTGGGAAGAGTTTGACAGGTACAAGTTGATCCAGGACATTTGGGAAGCTGAGTCCTGGAAGTGATACACATGCTTCCTTCTGGCAGATGGGCACAGGGGGTGTTTTAGAGTTCCACAGGAGAACATCAATGTGTGGGGAGGCAGGAGGGAAAACAGGACCTGGCAGGTAGCATTTCTATCAAGAAATAGACAAATAATGTTCACAACTAGTACAACAGAAAGATGCTGGGATTCAGCAGCTCTTTCATGTCTCCCTGCCCCTCAGCTTGCTAAAGTTGTGTTCATCAGTCTCACAATATATTTTATCCAGGGAGCTGCTGGAACACAGAAAGGTCAAATTGTTCAAAGCCCACCATTTTGAAGGCATGCTTGAAAAAGAAAAGCAGTTTGCCAGTCAAGGGTGTGACCTGTCAGCCCCAGTAGTGTCCTACTTGCACAGCCTGATTGACACCAGGAAAAGCCCAGATCCTCAAACAAATTTGCAATTCATAGCTCTCCTAAACATCAATTACCAGAAATTTCATGTCGTCAGCACTTGAACACTACCCTAATGGCAAGGATCCCATGAGGGGATCCCACGTGCCAGAGAACAAGCTCCAGAGCCAGAGAGCAATGAAACAGTTGCTGTCACTGTGATAGTGTGAAGCCTCAAGGGATTACACAGGTTAAAAAATGAATAATACAATGTAATTTAATGCTTCCTCTCTCTAAAACAAGTCCACTCGATCATTTTGCCACACAAAGGCTGTGACTCTCTCCTCTGGCTGATGCTTTGGTCCCACACAACAGATTGTTCTTCATCTGGATCTCTGGTCTGTGTGCAGGGCTGGCAGCCTGTCTGTCAGCCTCTCTCCAGGTGACTTCTATTGATGAATGTAGATGTTAACATTGGTATTTCAAACCATGTAGGGTAGCACACCAGGTCCTTGCCCTCCAAGGATACATTTGCCTCCCTTCCAGGCAGATGGAGCTCTGGCATCTGCCAAAGCAAGTAGAAGCAGAGCTGGGTTAGCTGGTAAAGACAAAATCTCTGCCATTAACACTAAAAATCCTTGACAAAGCAGGTTAATTTCTTTCCGTGCCTTCTCTTCTGCATCCTAGGAAGAGAAATCCAACTTCTAGAAATACTGTGGTTTCCCCACACACTGTTTTTGCAGGTGCTGTGGGGCAGAGCAGCCAACTCAGGAACACCTGGAGGGGCAGGTGCAGGTTACAGCATTTATTATAACCCAAGGGGCAACCCCAGGGACCAGCCCCAGGTGCCTGTGCAGAAGGAACAGCTGTAGCAGATCGTGGCCCTGCAGAGCCAGGCTCTGTGTCCAAACAAGAACAAATCCACAGCACCACGGTGTTTTTTAGCAGCTGCACATCAGGGTGTTCCTTACAGCAGCTGGACCCTGGTGTTGCATGGCTCTCCTGCCAACAGTGCCTTGCTGACCTGCCCCACCGAGGGCTCGGGGAGGGGCAGCCCTGCACCCTAAAAACCACAGCCTGTCTCTTCCTTCCCCCTGCCGTGTGCCTTGACCTGTCCCAAGGGATTAGTGGCCCTTAACTTTGAGGAGGGGACAAAATGAAGGAAGAGGGAGGGTTATTTGTTCATGTTCTGGCCAAAGAACAGATTTTTGGTTGGTTGGGGATGTGAAGACAAGATCACAGGGGTTTTAACTGTGGTAAACCCTGGGCTAAGCGTGAGAACTACCTGCTGGAGCTCAGGGCATGGTTTCATAGAAGACACAGGTTGCTTCCTCCTCCCTCTCTTTTCTATTGCTGTACACTACTTTGGTGAGAGAAAACACTCTGTCCTGCTCTGCAGGGTGTTGATGTAAGAACCAGCAGAGAATTAATCATGTTATGCCTGTATTTTGTTGGAAATCTGTATTTTAATATTCTCTCTCTCTCTGTTGTACATACTGTGTTTGCAAGGCATAGCCCAGGTATGCAAAGGCAACTTCCCATTGCTGAAAGTGTCACCCACCTGAGTTCTTCCAATACAGAGATATTTTTGTGGCCTTTTAAAGACAAATATCTGCTTGCTGCTGCAACAGAACTTCTATTTAAAAATAAAAGGTGAGATTGTGAAAGAAGCCAGCAAAGTGAGACTGGAGTCTGTATTCCATTCTTTTTTCTCAGCTAATTTCATTAAGCAAAAGAGATCATCATATTAGGCAAAGTTTTATTTAGGTCAGGGCTGTAGCTGTGCAAACAAAGTGATTATTTGCTTTTCCTGGAAAAACCCGAAACAACATTTTCCTCAGTTGTTTGGGGCAAATATTTGCAGCTTTTTCAACTGATACAAAATTAAAAACAAACCCCCAAAGAGCTGCTGGATTCAACCCAGGCTGAAGGACACTGGAGTTGGCATAATACTTAATGATAACAAATGAAACTGAAATCCACTGACAACTGAAATGTTTCAGAAATACGAAAAGCAAATATTTCTCATTTCAACAGATTAGTTCCACTTGATATTCCACCACCTCAGCACACTCAAACTTTTACTTTTGTGATGAATTATTTTGCCCAGCTCTAGCCTAAACAGAGAAAGGTCTGGAAAAGAAAAGAAGATTTACCAGAGGATTTTCTTCAGTCCCCTGACAACAATAGCCATAACAATGGCACCAGCCTTCACATGGATATCCATGTGATTGATTGCCAGAAGTAAACATCACCCATCTCCTGTTTGATGCCAGAGGAGAAGATTTGGTCTTACATCAAAGATTTACATGAAAATCCAGTGTCCCCAGGTAGGGCAATGTTGTTTTATTTTGATGCAAAAACCAGGCTGCTTTTTTAAGTCTTGCAAATGAATCCAAAAGTGAGTCCAAAGGGAGCAGCTGAACAAACTCAGAGGCAGAAAGGTGCACTGGTGGGGTTTTTTTGAGTCCCAATCTCTGCAGAAAAGGATGCGTTGACATGAGGTACTCAACAATCCTAAAAATCACCTTGAGAATTACAGAGGAGCACAACTGAGGGGCAAAACCAGTTCTGGAAGGCCAGCCTGGACTGCTCCACCACAAAATCAGTGCTAATTACCCTGTGAATGTGCTGCTGTCCAGGTTTGTCACCCTCATCATTAAAGCCAAGTGGCCCAGCCAGTGCTGCCCGGGTGTGGCACCTCACCTGTGCTGCCTGCAGCACCCCTGCCCCTGTGACAGGTACATTCCTGCCACATCCCTTCTCACCCTTTTGCACCAGCACGGGCTGGAGCTGGAAGAAGGCAGGGCACAAAGAGGAGGAGTGACCCCAGTTCAGCCACATCTCTCCTTTAACCTCTGTGAGCTCATCTGCAGCTTGACCTTCCTGCAGCTTCATGCACAGGGCTGTTCCTTCAGGGGCCACTTTCTGGCCTACAAAACCTCCATTGTAATTGAGATTTGCAGATATTGGGAGCTGGAAGCTGGTTTTATTTCCCACCTCAGACTCTGCAGGGGAAGCAGCTGTACAATGAATCGCACAAAGGAGCTCGGCCTCAGCCTGTGGGATGTGGATTCGAGAGCCTGCGATGAAAAGGCTCAAATAATGCAGCTTAAAAGTGTGTTCCCCACAGAGAGAGGGGGCTAAGGCATGGCAGGCACCCCTTGGCCTCTCACTGCTGTAGCTGGACTGTGCAGTTATGCTGAGGCTGAGGAGAGGCTCTGCAGATCCCTCCTGAGGGCACTCAAGAGCTAAGGATCCTCTCGCTGCCAATGCAGAGGCATCAGGACAGCACAGCACAAGGGATGGCAACAGCCTCCACACAGCTCACAGTCCTTTGAGGTCTGCTCCGTGCCCTGCCCCAGCAGCCCAGGGACCACTCAGACACCTCTGGGAAACAAAAACCAGGACATGGCAATGTCCACAGGGGAGCGGACCTGGCCAGACAATGACAGCTAGGGCTGAAGGAAGCCCCTGATTTCTGTGTTAACAAAGCTGAGTCTTTAGGGCTGCTCAGAGTGGTAGAAACAGGGATCAGCCACAGTCCTGGGCAAAGCTTGTGTCTGCAGAGTGCCTGGACTACACAGGCTCCTTCTCACAGGGAGAGAAAAGTCCAACTGCTCCTGCTCTGGGGCAAGCACCAGACTCCCTCCAGCAGGCTGGGCAGCAGCAGGAACACACACAGAAAAATAGATGTGCCTGAAGACCTCTCCACACCAGGCCAGTCTCACATGCATTTTTATTAACTCTCAGCCTCTATAATTATGATCCCAAGACTTTCCCCATGAGAAGGCAGCTGCTACCTGTGACAGGTGAGTTGGGAGCAGAATGCACCAGGACCTGATGTAACAGCAACCACAAGCACAGCTTCTGAATTCCAGAGGCCTATGGTCCGCCTCCTGATTGTGTTTGGAAGATTTTTTGGGAAACTGTTGGCTGATGGAATCAAATTCAATGAAACAAGAGGTTGAAGTAATCCTGGGCAACTTCCAGAGGGTAGAGGATGAGTGTGAGTTGGTCCCCATCAGGACTGGCATCCTATAATGGAAAACACCGGCTATGGAGAGACAGCTGGGGTGAAACAATGGGCGCTACCACAGGGGAGACCCTGAAACTCATGAATCCTTTAAACGCTGCCTGGTGGCAGTACAGACCTGCTCTGTGTTAATAGGACACATGAAACTGGGAAGCAACAAGGGGAAAGCCCCTTGTGAGGGCAGAGCTGAATGCAACGCCACAAAGGGCTGCTGCACATGCCAGGCTCAGTCTGCTCACACGTAACTTATCCCACAGCCCATTGGAAAGTGGCAGCTTTACTTTATGGTCTGAATAAAGATAGTAGGGAAAAAATAATTGAGAGTATTGGATTGGAAATTATTAAAAAGCTGGGAGTAATTTGTGGTAGCTTTGTTAACAAGATTTAAGATGTATTTAATCAGTTGAGTTACCAAACCTTCCCAGACACAGGTTAATGTGGAGGGTGTCTCAAGATTACCAGGGAACCTTTCTCTCCCATATCCTTGTTCCCACATTGACTGAGAGTATTCAAAACCTCCTCTGCACCTCGAGGAAACAACCACACTGCCTGAATTCGGGATGGGAAATGACAAGAGCAGCATTTTAAACACTGTCCTTCTGCCTTCCACAGTGCACTTGTATCACCCCTGTGAGCACAGGAGGCTCAGGAGTGATGAAAGGGGATGAAAGCAGGATCAGCAAGAAGGGTCAGGAGAGAGGGGCCCTGGAGGGGAGAGCATGGGAGGCCACCTGGATTTGTCCCGTCCCGCTCCTGCAGAGCCTCACAGGCAGATCCCCCTCCAAATCATCCTGCTGCACAGCCCTGCCTGCCAGGGCTCCTCTCGGAGGGGCTGAAGAAGATCAGACACACTGAAACTCGCCCAGCTGGAGGCAGCCAGCCCCCTTTTCTTCTCAGGCACAGCCTCTCCCCCACCTCCGTGCGCCTCCACAATTTTTTTATCTGCAGGCCAGGAGCTGGCTCCGGAGGAGCATTACACGGGGCTGCAGCAGGGCAGGACGGCCAGGAGCTGACAAGAGCTGAAGCTTTTCTCCCCTCCCTGCTTTTGTAGGCACGAACACCGCGTTCTTTGTCAGTGCTCCTCACCCTCGTTTTCTCCGGCCGGGTCAGGAGCAGATCGGCCCCTCCTCCCCTTGCCCGTCCCTGCCGGCGGAGAGCTTTGATCAGGAGCTGACATCCCCCTACTGACATCCCTCCCTCCCTCCGCCTTGAGGCCGAACCCCTCGGTGAGGCAGCGATGAGGACCCGGATCGCCTCCCGCACTAATTCCAGCACATCTGGCAGGCAGGAGCCGCTGCTGCCGCCCCGCCCGGGGACACCTGATGCCATTCGTGCACAGCCTGTGGCCACGGATCACTGCAGGCAGCTCCCGGGAGGGCCGAGGTGTGCCAGCACGGCTACTGGCAGCATCTTGCCAAAAGCTGCCTTCGGAGCACCAGCACAGCAACCCAGAAAGGGGAGGGCAAGAGATCTGAGAGCCTTTTCCAGTGCCCAAAGGGGCTCCAAGAGAGCTGGAGGGGGATGTTTCCTTAAGGGCATGGAGTGACAGGACAAGGGAGAATGGCGTGAAACTGCCAGAGAGCAGGGTTAGATGGGATATTGGGAGGAAATTCTTCCCTGTGAGGGTGAGGAGGCCCTGGCACAGGTTGCCCAGGGAAGATGTGGCTGCCCCATCCTTGGATGTGCCAAGGTCAGGCTGGACAGGTCTTGGAGCAACCTGGGATATTGGAAGGTGTCTCTTCCCGTGGCAGGGGGTGGAACAAGATGGTCTCTAAGGTCCCTTCCAACCCGAACCATTCTAGGATTCTGTGATTCAACCACCATCCCAGCAAGAGCAGCTCCCCGTGTCCTGAGGGATGCTGTGCTCTGTCTCAGCACGGAGCACAGGCTGCTCCAGCGCGGGCAGAGGGATGCCCTGGCAAGCAGAGCTTGCCTACAGAGGGCAGGAAGGAGGAATCGGGCAGCAAAAGACTTTTGTGCGGGAGGAAACGAACGGAGCGCTCCGCTTGAGAGCGAGGGGCAGCGCGGGCGGCTCCGCAGGGACCTCTCGGTGCCGGGGCCGCCGCGGGGGCTCGGAAAGGATCGCTCAGAGCGCCGAGAGAGCTCCGAGCCCCGGGCGCGGCTGCAGCAGGGCGGTGCGAGGGGCAGGCGGGGCGCGGCGGGGCCCGAGGAGCGCCCGGCCCCCATCCCATCTCCATCCCATCCCCATCCCCATCCCCATCCCCATCCCCATCCCCATCCCCATCCCCATCCCCACCCCAGCCCCATCCCTCCCCCGCCGAGCGGCCGCGCCGCGGGTCGCCGCCCGCCGCCCGGCAGGTTGTAAAGTCATTAACTCCCCCAGCCATGCCGGGCCGCGCTCCGCGGGCCCCGCCGCGCCCGCAGCCGCCGCTGGTGGGCCGCCGAGCCGCCTCCTCCTCCGCGGCAGCGGCAGCAGCAGCGCGGCATGGCCGCCGCTCCCCGCCGCCTCCTCCTCCTCCTCCTCCTCCTCCGCGCCGCCGCCCCCCTCGGCGGTAAGGTAAGCGAGCCTCCCCCCGCACGTCCCTCCCTCCCTCTCTCCTGCCTTCCTCCCCGTCCTCCCTCCCCTCGGGGAGCCGCGGCGGGGCAGGCACGGACAGGGGTCCGACCCGCGGCCCCTCGCCCGTCCCCGCAGGTTTCAGGTTCCCGTGCCGCGGGATCCCCGCGCGTCCCCTCCCGCACTCATGCAAGGGGGTTTCGTCGCCTCACCCCCCCAGGCTGACCCCGAGGACCAGGCTTTGCCCGCTTGCCGCGCCTGGCACTAACAAAAGGCTGATGGGGGTGTGAGGATGCACCCAGACGGTCCCAGCATCACCAGAGGGACCGCGGGGGCGCAGCGCCGTTCCCTGGCTGGGGGTTCACCCGAAACTGCCCACCGCGTTCATCCCTCCGCGTTCGTCCCTAGCAGAAGGTTGGCTCAAGTTTAGAGCTGGAAACAAACAGATTTCCCCCTTCCCTGTCCCCCCCCCAGCTCACCCCCAGCATGACTTGAGCAGCTGCTCTCCCCACTAACCATGGGGTGCCTGTCCAGGCATCAGAGCCCCGCGCTCCCCTCATCTCTTCTCTCCTCCACAAAGGACCCCTCAGCCTGGCCCTCCTCCCGTGGCACTTGTTTCACCGCAGCACCGAGACCCCTGTGCCTGTCCCATCTCCTTCCCGAGGCCCAGCCGGGGTGGATCGCCCCCGTTCCCGTGGCAGGGCCGGCAGAAATCCCAACTTCGTGGGGCGCCGGCAGTGCCCCTGCCCCCACGGGTCACTGCCTGCATTGTGCCTCGGAGCTCCCGTTTCCTTGAGGGGAACCGGCCGGATTTCTTTGCTGCCTAAGGAATTCTGCTCTGCTAAAGGAAGAGGGTTTTGGGTTGTGTTTCCCACCCCCAGACTCATGGCTGGGATAAAGCAATCCCACATGAGCCATTTTAGACACAAAGACCAGACACTGCAGATTTACTGGGGGTAACTCAGCTTTGAGGAGCAGCAGTGTCTCCTGTTCTGGGGTTTGTCTTAATTTTGATGCTCGAGTGTCTCATTCCCACTTTGTTTTTACCTCCCTGCACATCTGCTGCCCATTCTGTTTACCCTGAGCTGCGGGGCTAAGTCAGAAGCTTCAGGCAGAGCAAACCAGGTCAAGCTAAACAGATGTGAAGTCCTTCATTCGGGAGCGACCAGGATGGACTCCTCCATCAACACGTGTGCACAAGCCTTGGCTGCTCCATTCTCCCTGCCCCCAGCAGCTGTGTTTGCACAACACCTCGGACAAAGGCATCCCCAGGTGGGAGGAGGGCTCCCCAGGACAAACACACACCAGCTCTGTGTCCAGCTCTGCCCTGAGATTCCCCTGCTCCCCACGGAGCAATCCAATCACAGACCCGGTGCAAGGCAGCACACAAAATGCTCATTGGGGAATTCTTCCTGCCCTCCCGGTGTCCATATAAAGCACTTTATAAAGAGCATCAGAAAACCTCAATCCATAATTTGTGTAAGCAACTTCCAACTAACTTCCTTCCTAACTGCATTCAATGCCTCCCCAAAACCTGGTTGTAGACATGTCTCATGTTCACTCCCTTCTCCCCCTTCACAGTTTTCCATCTTTTCTAGCAGCTTGCCCCAGGATAAGAGTGTTATCCTGCTTGACCTGGACGAAGTGGTTTGTAATGATGTGCAGCATTTGCCTGTGAACTTTCTGTCATGGCAGGATTATGAACAGAACTTGGTAGTTTATCCACTGACTTCTCTTCACTGATTTTCTAATTTGCTTTTCATCTGTACCTCATTATATGTCCAGATTTTTGTTACTTATCTGCTGCAATTCCACATCCTTAACAAGGATCCCCTTCCATTTTCCCACAGATTACCGTTCTTCCTGATCCCTCAAAAATAATTCTGCATTGCTTGTTTTACCTCAGGATACCTGCCCCTATGAAAAACTCCTCCTTGTTTCAGCTTTTCTAGGGAAAATTTGGGTTTGTGTATGCTTCCAGTATTGAATCTCTCACACAGACTATTTAGTCTACATAAATAGTGTAAAACAATGACAGGATGAGAAATAGCTTTGTACAAACCCCACTTCTTTTGTAAAACACTGGGACATAATTGCAACTGCTATTGTTTTTTTTCTCAGTGTTCTGGTAGAGTGTATCACCACAGCTTTAGTCAGAGAATGAGATGGGGAACCCAAACCAGGGGCGTTGAACAGGGTCATTCATTCCCAGATAATAATCTGCCATTCATTCCAGGCATTCAGACATCTGAAGCTACTTAGTATTTCAGTAAGTGGTGTGGTTTGCTGTAGAGAGAAGCCCTTCAGTAAAAGGACCGTGGAAATTTTTTGGTAGAGGACATACAGTTAACGGCCTCAGAAAAGGTCTGGGAAGAACTTATTTCATTTTCTGCTGCTGTTTTGAGTTGTCCTACGCGCTCAGACAGAGTTGAGCAGAACATTTTACGGCAGCTACTGTGCCCTTCAGTGGTGGGCCAGCCCTCAAGGCTGCAGAGAGAGCCTTTCCCCCAGCTCCTCTATTAAGGAGGCATGTTTGTGGTCTCTCTTCCCAGACAGCTTTTTTTCCAGGAGCCAGGCTCTAATGAATCTCAAGATTAGGCACAACAATAAGCAGCACAGGGGACTGGGCCACCGACACGGTAATTGCAGTTATTCCCAGGTCTCTGGGAAACCCAGTGCAGCTCTGAGCTGATCCAAGGCATGACAGAGAGGCAGTGGAGAATTTATTTTATCCCTTTAAACTTCAGAAAGGCCGCCTGGAAATCCGATAGGATGTCAGGCCAGGCCCACCCTTCTGTGCAGGGCTGAAGCATTTTTTACTTGTGGCAGCCTTTGTTTGGCAGGGGGGAGAGGGGAAGCAGCTGCTGGGCCTTGGCTTGGGCAGAAAGAGCTTTCAGTAGCACTGGCTTGGAGAGTGATGTTCCTTTGATACTGGCAAGTCTGGAGGCAGGCATTTTTGCAAAGTTCCCCGCAGGTTGGGGTTCACAGCTCTGCTCCCCCAGTGAGGGGCAGCCCTCCCATGGCCTCCAGCACAGGTGTGGAGGCACAGGAATGCCTTGGTTAGCCTCAGAGAGGAAAAGCTGCAGCTCTCTAACCACCAGGTGCCAAACCACAAGCACCTCGGGGGAAATTCTTGTGGGGAGCACCTGGCTAAGCTGGAATATGGTCTGTATTTCTAGGGATGGGAATTCCCATCACCTAAGGAATCATGTCTCCTTTAGGCAGAGCTCTTGGCCAAACACAGGCAGAGCCAGCCTTATAAAGGCTGGAGCCATGTGCATCTCCTGTGCTCTGGTGTTTCTAGCCTGCTCCTTTTCTATGATTCTGCGGCAAAGTGTACATTAGAACAGCTGCAGCATCTCCCATAACCAGGACAGTGCAAAAGAGTTCAAAATTCAGCCCCTTTTATTTCTCCCTTGTGAGGAGTAGGTGGGTAGGGAGATCCATTTGTCCAGAATTCACTCTTGGGATTTGTTGAGAGGCTTGGGAAACTGAAGCTAGGAGTTAATCTACTCTGGAGTCCGTCCCACAGTCCTTAATTTATTATTTAGACTTTTGGAAAATGCATCTATCTTCAATTAAAAACAATAACCACTTGTGTGTCATGGTCAATGCAGACTTATTTCTGACAATACAATAAATTCAGCAGAGATTGGAACCAGCTGCCCCAGCTCCAAGTACCTGAAATTCCCACTTCTAGTCCAGGCCTAGGACTCGGATGCAGTCATACCATAAGGGCCATGGCCAAGGGGACAGCTCAGCATTGTCCTTGCTTACACAAGAAAATAAATCCTCCTAGGGAAGGTCTGGCAAGGGAGCTTGGTCATGGAAAACCTGAGAGACAAATCAATCTGCTTGAAAAGTGATTAATTCCTCCAGCAGAGAGGAAGCAGGAACAGGGATTATGGATATGGGGGAACACATTCTGATAAAAGAACAAATCTCTCTGACTATCATCTTTCCATAACTCTTCATCCTGTCAGTGAGGTGCAGTGCAGAGATGTGTCCTATCCTATTTCTCACAGAAAGGAGCTCACAAAGGCAGGGATGCTGATCTTGCCCAAACCTCAGCTGTGGCCCCACATCCCTGATCTCCTTGCACCCAGGCAAAACACCCCAAGAGCAGGAACCCTGAAAAGGACCCTGCAGCTTCTCACCATTCCAAATGCACAAACTTTGTATCTGGGGTACATAAACAGAGCAGAGTATTTCACTTCACCTCTTCTCTTCCTGCCCCTTCTCACCTGCTGGGATCTCAAGAGCCTCAGGGCAGGACTATCTTGTAGGTTACAGCTACGCATGTTTTTATTGCCATTTGGGGAGAAGCTGTGCAAATATGGCAGCCTTTGGTCCATGTGCCTTACAGAAGAGGTAAGACACCAGCTTTGGTTTTTCCCCCAACTATGGGAGAATCAATTTTGTGCTGAGCTCTCCACTCAGACACCAGATAAATCACTGGGATTCTCCTTCCTGACAGCTGTGAAGAGCTCTCCCACCCCAGCCTTGAAATATGTGTCACAAAGAAGCATAGGAGTGGTCAGGGAAAGATTTTAGGTGAAAATCCCTTACAATGAGAGACTTCTGGTTCATTTCCTTTGTAAATGTGGAAGCTGCATAGTCAGAATTTCCATTTACAGTCTGATAATACACAGTGAGACAAAAATTCTCATAGGAGATTGCTTAAGATAATAGTTTGGAAGAACAGTAAAAGGTATTTTTAAAAACATGTCTTTTTCTTTTAATTTTGTTTTCCTAATGAGCAGTTCATCTGCTGGCCACAGCATTTGGTCCCTGTCAGCTCCAGCCAGAACACTGAAGTACAACAAAGAGTTTTGTTGTCTTGTTTTTGAAATGAACTATTGCAATCACTGGAGAGCAAAGCATCAGGTAACATGGTGCTTTTTTTGCAGCAGAGTTAGCCATCAGGAAGAGGCACTATGCACATTTCAACCATTTAAGTTACAACCTAAAACCATTTGCATAAACCAGCTGCATCCCCTCTGCCCAGAGGCTGTTCTGTTGGCAGGCACTGAGGAAGCAGAAGTTCTCAGGCAGGAATTACACGACAAAATGAAGAGCACTTTGGCTTTATTACACTGTGGAAGAGCATAAAGCCAAGAGACAGACAGCCCAAGTAGTGAGCAGAGCACATTTAGTGATGAGCAAACCCTGCAGAGTTTTCTCTCCCATCCATCAGTTCTGCTTTGCAGAGGGTGGTTTACAACAAGACCAACTAAAACCAGCATGTTTTGCTAACAGTAGCACTGACACAACTTCCCTGAGCCCTTGCTTTAAGAAAGCACACGTCCCAGACAAGCACAGAGTATTCATTTTTGTCCATTAATATTTAAACACTTGGCATTTTAGCTGGATAAATCCCTTCCAGTCACTGTCCTGTGACAAACTCAGGGCTGCATTCAACACTACTCACAGCTGTGTTTCACTAAGCAGCAGATTAGTTCTTGCACAGACAAGTTTGCCAAAGTCCCTGGGAGCTTTTAGACCATCAGACACCAAACAGGAAAATACTGCCAGGAAAAAAAAAAAAACAAAAAACAACTAAACCATGGAATTTCTTACCTGCTGGGAATTGTAGAGGCACAGCCAACAGCAGGCTACTGCAAGGACCCTGCTGGGGCCAGAGGAACTCAGGTTTGCCAAATTTAAAGGCTGAGACCCAGCAAGGTGGGCTGGGAGAAGGAGCATTCCTCCTCTGGACATAGTGGGGTTCATGGGGAGAGGCTCTGGTTCTGAAGTTCTCTTGAAAATTACTGGGGGATGAGGAGCCTGGCTCTGAACTGCTTTAGTCACAAAGGGAAGGTTATTCATGGAAATGCAGCTCTGAGGGTTGACACCTGTGTACTCCCAGCTTCCCTGCAAGGCCAAGAACTGCAGCTCTTCCTCTTCTCTCCTGAGCCAGGCTAGGAGTGATGCTGTGGGGCCAGGCTGCAGCTGCTGTTACTGCCACACATGTCCAGCCCCACAGTCCCTCTCTATCCCATGAGATCCCAAGGAATCCTGCTTCCCATGCAGGACTCAGTCTTGGAGGGAAGTTTGAATTTTGAGATCCTGGTGTGGCCCCACAGGACTCAGACCCTGGCACCTTTGTCCCACTGCTGGGCCTTCAGGAGGCATCCAGGTGACAGGACAGCTGCCTTTGGTGTTGAGGAGCCAGGTTCTCCAGCTAACAATGCTCTGTTTCTGTCAGGACAGTAGTGAGGCAGCAGATGGAGCTGGCACCTGGGATGAAGAAGTCACCAAGTGGTGGGGAGAGTGGAGCTCCTGGTCCACCTGCTCCCGGTCCTGCGGAGGGGGTGTCATGTCCCAGGAGAGGCACTGCTTGAGACAGAGGTGAGCTGTGGGCCAGCCTGAGCCCGTGGCCAGGGCAGTGGGGTGCCCCAGGCCTGTGCTTTGGAGCTGAACCTCCTGGGTTTGCAGGGTCAGCCATTCCCTCATCTGTGGCCTCTGGGCAAGGAAGGAAGGAAGGCAGCTTTGTCTGTGGGCAGTGGTGGGGGAGGGTGACAGGAGAAGCACGCTGCAGTGGGCAGGTGACAGGATCCCTGAACTTGTCACCCACTCAGCTTGACTTGTCTGATGGGGAGCAAGGGGTTGGTCTTCTCTTGGGGTCCTGAAGATGACAGGGTTATGAGCTGGCTCTGTTCCTCTTCTCCTTTCCCTCACAAACCGTCATTGCCATGGCTGCTCTGAGCAGCCCAGCCCTGATTTGTGGCCAGTTCCTGTGCTCAGGATGTGGGCAGATACTGCCAGGCACCTTATGGGGACTTGATTTACTCCTGGCAGCAGCCAGCTCAGCCACATCTCAACAATTTCCTCTCTTTATTCCCTGCAGAGCTGGCAAGTTCTTTCCCCTCTGTCATTTATCTGGCTGTCACCTGACAGCATCTGCATTTGTCCCCTACAGCTGTTACAGTCCTGGGATCAGTCGGATTGAGTTTGTGGGAGCGGGGAGAGCAGGGGAACTGCAGCTGCCTGAACTTCTGTCCTCTCTGGGCTACCTTGCCACCAATTCCCCCTCCTCCTCCTCCAGCAGCTCTGTAACCTGCTGCTCCAGGCTGGTGGGATGATAATGAGAGCAGGCAGCCTGCAGCACAGCTTTCCCTTCTGCGTGAATGCACTCCTGAGCAGAGCAAGCTCAGACCAGGGCCCCCGACCTGCCCTCCTTCCTGCAGCAGAAAACTTCTTTTTGCTGAGCTGGTTGACAGCGTGGTGAAGGTCCAGATGTGCTGTAGGACCTTCCCTCTGGCTGTGCCTTCCCTGGATGTCTCTGCTGCTGCTGCTCCTCTGCTCCAGCATCCTGGGAAAGCAGTGAGGAACAGCACGGGGAGGGAGCCTGGGGCAGTCCTGCACCCCTACAGCCAGAGCAGCCCTTCTGCCCTTTGCCTGCTTCCAGAAGAGAGATTTTTCTCTCCATTTGATGCCAGCTCTGTCCTTGACTCCACAGCTGGGGAGGGAAGGGTTTGCTGTGGTGTTTTAGTCTAGGGATCAAATCTGAATTAAAAAAAGAGAAATCCCAGCCCAAAGGTTTCTGCAGCTTTAAGGTGAATGGCTTAAGTGAGAGCCAGGTATGGCCACAAAGCAGTTTCTGCTTGAGTCTGCAGGAAGCCTCTGCTTCTGAAAGGCATGGTACTTTTGAAGTCTTACTGCAAATTTAGGCTCTGCCTGTATCATGTAAAGCATTGTTTTGGTGACACAGCTGCAGTACCTCCAGCCAGGCCAGCCTGAATATGCTTATGCTGTTCTTTGTATCCTCAGTTCCCAGTGCTGTTAACGCATTGTCTGCCGCAGATCTTTACACATTGCCTAAATTATTTTGCAGATAATCACTGCATTACCTTTACCTGTGGTCTCAGCTACTCTCCATATATTTTCATAGCCTTCAAGAATTTTTTCTGTCTTTGCATCAGCCCAGTATCTCCCGAATAGCTCATGTTGGCCAGAGTGAAAGATTCAAGTGTTGAGAAACTCCTATGGTTTTGGTTCACCACCTGTACCAAGCCTTCTCTGTTAGTCTGTTGGGGTGGCCAGTCCCCCTGACAGGCATCATCTCTCTGCCAATTGCACAGTGGATTCTGAAATCACCTTCCCCAGTCACTGCAAATCCTGGGCACATCCGTAAGGAATGATGGACCATCAGGTTCTGTTGTCTTTTGGTCACATCAGCCCTTTTGGAGCTCAGAGGTGAAGGGACACAGGGGTGCCAATACTGCAATTGCTCCCTGTCTGCTCAACCTACCCCAAAAGAAGAACAGCCTAAAATCACAGTCCACCTAAAAGCACTGAAGATGTGTTTCTGAGGAGATGTTGGCCAGTCTAGACCAGAAAGCTCTGCTCTGATGAAACACCTGCCTTGTTTCTCCCACTTAAGTCAGGCCTGACTCCTGTGTCATCCTCAGTACCTGGGAAACCTCCAGCTCATGTCTGAAACTTCTGCTTTTCAGGCTCCAGATGCCTCAGGGAACAAATAGCACCATGTGTGTTGGTCAAGCCAAGCACTACCAGCTGTGCCAGCAGCAGGTGAGAACCACTTCCAGTTCTGCCTGGTCCTTACTGGGGGGTGAGGGACTCAGTGGGTCCTACTTGGAGCTGCAAAATCACCAGCACTGGAGGTGGGATTGATCCCTCAGAGGATGGAGACAAGGATATGATCCTCTCCTGGGCTGGATGGTGTGCCTTTGAGGATGTGGGAGATGGGCTCTGTTCTTTGGGACTGGGAGATGGAACAAAAGGATGTAAAAGCATATTTGTTGTGGGGTGAGGGGAGGGATGAAGTTTTTCCAGCTTTTCCTGTTGCTGCTTTTCCCATTGCTGGAAGGAATTTTTGCAGGGCTGTTAAACACAGCTGTTTGAGAGGCCCTGGGCAATGAAGGCCTGGCCTTTCTGCCTCTCTTAGGGTACCTCCAAGTCCATCACCAATTCCTTCCAGGGTGGACAGGGCATTTTCATCCTGCAAGGATGGAGCAGGGACAAGCAGCTGTCACAAGAATGGCTGTGAGATAAGGAGCTTTTTGATTGCATTTATTCCCTCCATAGCCCTGCCCAGCCAACACAGCAAGCTTCAAACAGCAGCAGTGCTCCAGTTTCAATGCCAAAGCCTTTGGGAAGCGCTATTACCACTGGATGCCACTCTATCCAGGTGGGTTTTCACAACTTCACACAGAAAAACACCCACAGGATCTTCTTGGGCACAAAAAAGTAAAGTCCTAGGGGATGAGGGATGGATGCTCCTGGCTGCTCTGTGTTGCTCTGAACAGGATGCTGATCCATTTCCTACACAGTGACTTCACGTGGGTGTGCAGTTGTCCCTTGAGGCACAGACTGAGTTCACCTAAGATACTACCCTGTTTCTGGATTCACCTGTTTTTCCATTAGCTGCCAAGGGGATATGGAACATCTGCACCTGCAGCTGCTCAGGTGAACAGGGCAGAGCTGGCCACCAGCCCACACAGTCCATGCCCCTTTTACAGCCCTTTTTCTTGCTGTTGTGCATTTATGCGTGGCCTGGCATCTGCTGATGCACATTCCCATGTTGGGCACAGTGATGGCACTACAAAGGCATGGCAATGAAGAGGGTTTGCCAGCAGGAGGTATTTCTGCTGGGCATGGTCCCCAGTGCAGCCTCACACCGTGACCCCTTCACTGCTGTAAGTCCGTGGGGTGTCATTGTGAGTAGCAGGAACATCCAAGGTGACATCAAACCATCAGCAGGGACAAGGGGAAGGTCCCTTTCCTCACTGCCCATCTCTGGGCACCTTGAGCTGCCTGCTGACCCTGTGCCTCTATCCCTGCAGATGACTACACCAGTATCTCCAACAAACCGTGTGACCTCCAGTGTACCACCCGGAGTGGAGAGAGGCAGCTGATGGCCCGAGCACAGGATGGCACCTCCTGCAAGGACAGGACCTATCAAGGGGTCTGCATCAATGGGAAGTGTGAGGTGAGGGCCTGGGAGGAAGCAGTAGAGAAATTGGGATTTGAATTGCATGGCTGGACCTCCTGGTCATCACAAAGCCAAGGGGTCCCAGCAGGGAATTGAAACAGAGGCTTGCATTGGATTCATTCATTACCACCCCCCAGAACCTCCCCAAAAAAGCACACAGGGAAAGACCCTGTGGAGACCAGCTGGCCCCAGGAAACCCTCTCTTGTTTTGTGCTTTGCAGCCGGTTGGGTGCGATGGGAGCCTGTACTCGCCCCGGACCATGGACAGATGCAGGGTGTGTGGAGGGGACGGCAGCACTTGCCACCGTGTCTCGGGCACCTTCCGAAAGGCAATCTCACAGATAGGTACTCCCTGCTACCAGTCTGGAGACTTCACCTGCTACTTCTTACCACCAGCTGGCAAGGAGGGGGACTGGCTTGAACGTGGGTAGGAGCTTTCCCAGCTGCTTGGTGAAAAGAGTTGAGGAGTGCCACCACCCCTGCTTAAACGCCTGTGTTTTGTCCTTCTCACTAAATCATCAGAGGAGATTGGTTTGATGTGCTCTATATTAGGCTGGTAAGGTTTCCCTTCACCTGTTTAGAATAGGAAGCAACTGGGGATCTATTTGTTCCTATTGATTCTGGCATCTCGCCCACCTCAGATAATGTGAAGAGATCAATGAATCTTCTTTTATTTGTGCTACGTGTTCATTTGAAACTTAAGCTATGATGAGGGTCATAGCATTTTTTCAACCTGCATTTAATCTCCTGCTTTCCCCAGTCCTGTGGCTGGCACAGCTGAGGGACAGTCCCCTGTGAAATCAGGCTGAGGCTCCCTGCAGCCTGGTGGCCCTGTCCTCCAGCCACAGGAGGAATGGACTGTGGTATGCTCATTAGTAATTAACGAACTGTGGTTTGAGGATGTTTTGGAACAGAATTTCACGCTGTTGTTGTTTCACTAGTTTGCCTCACTGCCTACAAACAGCAGCCTAGAAAAGCACTCAGGCCCCTGTCCAGGGCAGGGGTAATGGTCTTACCCTCTGCAGCAGTATGGGTGCAGTTTTGGCCTCCCATTCCAGCCCTCATAATATCTTACAGAACATAGAGGATCTCGGTTTCCAGTGGGAAAGACAAACTGCCAAACCATGCAACTTTTAAAGCCTCTTATTTCCTCTCCCTTTAAAGGTCAATTTTTATGTTACTCCTGAGACAAATTCCATGGAGTCAGGAGCTAAGGGGACTTATGGTCTTTTTCCACCCTCTGTTCAGCATCAGCCCTGATCACTACTAAGTTTTTTTCTGTGCTCTTGCCAGAAAGAGTGTAAAAGCACATTCATCCACACCCCCAAAGCCAGACTGTTTCATTGTGCAGTTCCTTCCCGACTCCAAACCCAGCAGTGCTCAGACTGACATCCGTAATGGTGATCTGTTAATGGGATTTCAGAGGAGATCTGGGATGAGAGCTCCCAGACTGGTGCAACATGCATTTAGGTCTTTGGCATCCTGCTCATGAAGGGCAGTGCTGTGTCCCTGCAAAGACACTTGTCCCATGAGCTGCTTTTCCCACCCAGACATTTTTATTCTGCCCTTGGGGTCTCCTCACGCTCTGTTCTGTTCCTCAGGTTACGTGTTCATCACCAACATCCCTGCCGGTGCCACAGACATCCTCATCATTGAGCGCAGGAAAACAGAAAACATCCTGGGTGAGCAGAGGATGGCTGTGGAGACCCCAGTGCAGCTGTCTGGGAGGTGGGAGGAGGCTCTGTGCACTCCCACCTATGCTGTGAGAGAGCTACTGAGAGCATTTCCTCCAGGGTAGCTACATGGGTGCTTCATCTCTCCAAAAACCAAGGCTACCACGTCTCCAGTGCCAGGAGAGACACTTGGAACCCAACTTTGCTATGGGCAGGGCCTGGGGTTCTATTTCTGCTGGGCTTTCCTCATTCGTGGGCTCTTTGCTCTTCTCAGTGCCAGCGTTCTGCAGAATGTCCCATTTGTCTGTTTTCTCTCTCTTTGAAGCACTTGCAGATGAATCCGGGCATTTCTTCTTCAACGGCAACTCTGCCATTGACCACCCTCAGAACTTCAGGGTGGCTGGCACCGTCTTCAAGTACCGGCGGCCCTCGAGCCTGAACTCGGATGGGCTGGAGTATATCATAGCTCATGGGCCCACTAACCAGTCTCTGAATGCCATGGTATGTGAGGAACCAGCTTTAGGCTGTCCTGTCTTGCCTGCCTCCCTCAGATAAGAGGAGTATAACCTGGTTCCCAAGCCAGACCTGAGTGTAGGTGGGTTGAGGAAGCCAGACAGGTGGGTGGGGGCTTTCCTTTTGGATTTATGAGCATGCTGTCTTCTCTTAATGCCCTAGAAAACGCTTTTGGAAAATTCACACCCTTAAAATAAAAGCACTTTTGTTTTCTTTCCCCGTTTCCTCCAGTACTATAACTTTAATGGGAAAATGCCTCACATAACTTATGACTACACTGTCCCACGGACACCGCCTCTCCGAACTGCAGCCCCTGCTCTTGCCAGGCCTCTCTATCACCACCTACCCGTGACCAGCCAGAGCCATTCCATTCCAGCCAACTCCAGAGCTGCTCAGACAGACTTCAATGCCACGTGGCTCTCCCTGTCACCAGACGACACCAGTGATCAGCTTCCTCTAAGGGAAGGGCAAGAAGATTTAGACTTTGGTCCTCCGCACTTCTTCCAGAACAACTCTACCAGTGAGACCCGAGACTGGGGCTGGGAGCAAAGTGAAGAGAAGGAGAAGTACGACTTTCAGATCAGACAGGTCTATCATGCAAACACAGCAGGAGAGGAAGAGGAGGAGGAAGCAGCAGCGGTTGGTGGAGAAACAGAGTTGGGTTGGTTGATTTGTTCTTCCTTCCCCCATTGTATTGACTGGAAGCGGGCATTCTGCAGTGGTCTTGAAATCTGAGGTGGCTTTAGCATCAGGGTGAACAGGAGGGAAGGATGGTAAATGGTGGGGTGCAGACTGTCAGGGAGCAGCAAGGGCCAGTAGCTCTGTGAGGGAAGGGGAGGCTGTGAGAGGGAGGCCACAGTGAGAAGGTCATAGGTTGGACTTGATGATATCAAAGGTCTTTCCCAGCCTGGTTCATTCTGTGGTTCTGTGATCCTATAACATGGATTAGGCAAGGCACTTACTTGGTGCCTGGGCTTGGCAGGCAGGGCAGTGACAGCAGCAGGGCCTAGCAACAGTCCAGTGATCATCAGGGGACAGCAAGGGGACAAGTCAAATCTGAGGTCGATCTGGGAGAGCCATACAACAGTTCAGGAAGAAAGAACATGTGCAACATTGTGCAGCCCAGGACTGAAGGCCCAGACTGGAGCTTAAATGGGGCTCTAGAGCAGTGGGCAGACAGAGTGAGGGGTTGGCCAGGGTAATTAAAGCCTGCTGATGCTCCCTGGTAGAAATTTTTGATTTTTAGGCTGAACACGGAATGTTTTTTGCCTTGTTAAATGCCACATGCTGAAGTGCAAGCCATCCCATATAGTTAAAGCATGTATTTTAATTCCAGCTCTCAGGTTCAACCAAATCTCCATCAGCACAGCTGTGCCCTACAGCATGAGGAGACCCGAGCTGTTGGAGAACAGCCGTGTGACATCCTCCAGGCTCCGTCTCTTCAGGCGCCTCTGTCCCCGAGGCCCTCACCACGCTGCCTTTTGCAGGGAGCTGCAGCCCCTGGCAGCCCGGCTGGCCCCCAGGAACTCCACGGCCGGGCTCTGGCCCCGCTGGCCACAGGGTCTCCACAGAGCCCTGGCTCGCAAGAACTCGCTGGAGGACTTGAAGGTGGAGGTGTTTGCTGGGAGCCAGGGGGAAGCAGCCAACAACAGCATGATGGCACCTGTGGAGAGCCCTCTGCTCGGGGCCAGCCCGACCGCCGACACCAGCCAGGCAGAGCCTCTGCGAGCCCCTGGCACTGAAAGGTGGTCCCTGATTTCCTGGGCAAAACAGAGCATGGTTGGCTGGGGAGGGAGGGCCAAGCCAGTCCCCTGCTGTCCTTGGTGTTCCCAGTCACCAGTGTTTATCCATGGAAGCTGCTGTAGGTGCTTCCTCCAAGGACTGGTTGTTAAAATTGGCCTGACACGGAGCTCCTGGAACATATTTCAGGGTCAATTTAAATGGGTGCTGAAGGACCTGGTGTGGCTGTAAACAAGGCCAGGAATCCATAGCATGTCACATATACACATATACCATCATGTCACACCCCTCCTGTCCCATTCCTCTGGGCATATTAGCTTCTGAAGCTTCTGTAAACATCTGGTAGGAGACTGAGGAGCAGTTTTTAAATATTTCTGGCAAGCCACACATGAACTCTCCCCACCACATTATATAATATGAGGGGGACCTTGCTTGAGCTTCCCTTCCCAACTCAAATCATGCCTTGAGGTGAGGTACAAGCTGAGGCTGAGGGCACCCCTGTGGCTGGCAAACCATGATATATACACAACACTCACTATAAGCGGTGCTTCCTCCTTGCTAGTTGAATTCAGGAGGTGGATCAAGGCTTTGCACTCTCTGTTTATCAGTGGTTTGAGTTGCCCAAGGTGGGGGAAATGGAAAGCAGGAACACTGGCTTTCTTTCCATCTGCAAAGACAGCAAGGAGGAATTTCCCTACATTTCATGTTTGCAGCATTTTTTTTTTCATTTTTAGCTCACACCACCTTCTTTTTCCACAGCAATGAGTTTGATGTGAG
Source organism: Taeniopygia guttata (assembly GCF_048771995.1). Classification (NCBI taxonomy): domain Eukaryota; kingdom Metazoa; phylum Chordata; class Aves; order Passeriformes; family Estrildidae; genus Taeniopygia; species Taeniopygia guttata. The sequence goes on from NC_133033.1 coordinate 30,881,959, forward strand.
CCCCATGGACCATGACGACATCAGCTTGGCTGACATGTATCGGTGGAAAGTCTCAGCTTATGCCCCCTGCAGCTCCACCTGCACTTCAGGTAGGTTTGGCTTAAGCTGACTGATCACATGAGGTCCTTTTGGGCTGTTGAGGGAGAGAATCCTGGTATTTCTTTATATGACAGGGAGAGTTTCAGATGCAGTGAGCACTCCAGCTATTTAATGCTGGTGGGAGGAGGCTCTTGGATCTGATGGAGCACGGCTGAGGGTGTTGCTGGCCCAGCAGGTATCAGCACTTCCTATGCCATGTGTGTGCGCTACGATGGAGTGGAGGTGGATGAATCCTACTGTGATGCCCTGACCCGACCAGAACCTACTCACGAATTTTGCACAGGGAGAGACTGCCAGCCTAGGTGAGTGGAAGTGACATCAACTGTCCACAGGGAGATATCTAAGGATCATTTTCTGCTCAAGGCATACAGCTGTTTTTGGGCTGAAAGGTATGCTCAAACTAAGAAGACCTCATATCCCCTTACAAGCAAAAAGAGGGGAAGAATTTGGGACCTGAATTGCCTGCTAAGGGCAAAGCTGGTTTCAAGGTCAGCACCACATTTACTGAGGTGTGATGAGCAGAACCACAGCAGCTGCTGGGTGAGGGTGTGCAGGTGCAGCCCTGCCACCCCATGGCCCTGGTCCCCCTTACCTGGGTGTTCCTTTGTGCTTTCTCTGCTCGTGGAGGTGGGAGACCAGCCGGTGGAGCGAGTGCTCCCGGACCTGCGGCGAGGGCTTCCAGTACCGCACCGTGCGCTGCTGGAAGATGCTGGCGCCGGGCTTCGACAGCTCCGTCTACGATGACCTCTGTGAGGCAGCGGGGCTGGCCAGGCCCATGGAGAGGAAAGCCTGCAAGAACAAGGCCTGTGGGCCCCAGTGGGAGCTCTCTGAGTGGTCTGAGGTAGGCTTTGCTCCCAGAGCTGAGCAGCCAGGGCTGGGGTGGGGCGTGGAGGAAGGTGGCTGGCCGGCGTTGGGTGCTGAGGAAGCCCCTGGCCGACTGCACCCTGGGGAAACAAGGAGTGTATCTGCAGCTGCCCTGTTCTGGCACTGCTCAGCAGACAAACTCCATTGCAAAACATTTTTTGTAAGGTCACTTCTAAAGCAGGACAGTGACCAAGTGAAAGCTCTGCCAACAAGAAGCTTCCTTTTCTGGAGGATACAAACTAAGGGGCAATTGGGAAACAGTACCATGGAGATACAAAAAAACTGAAAGCCCATTGCAGTCCCTTTGACTGACTGCTCTGGTTGTGGCCCAGTGGAACAGCAGTTTAGGCATCAGCCCATTGATATGTTGGAGCTCTAGGTCCCAAAATAAATTAGCAGCAAAGATAGGGGCGGACACATCTTTTTCTCTCCCTGCTGGGGCCCTTCCCCTCTCTCCTAGAGCAGCAGGAGGAGAACAGGAGGCGGCACAGCCGTTTTTCCACCTTAGCTGTGCACTCTGAGCGCCGGGCTGACTCGGTGTGCCCTTGCAGTGCTCGGCGCGGTGCGGCACGCCGGGGACCATGAAGCGTGAGGTGCGCTGCTCCGTGGAAGCCGCCCTGTGCGACGAGTCCCGCAAGCCCAGCGGTGAGAAGGAGTGCACGGGCCCACCCTGCGACCGCCGCTGGACCGCCTCCGACTGGGGCCCTGTGAGTCCACTCTGCTCCACCCCTCGCACCCAGCGCTGGGCTGAAGGGTGGGAGCAGCTGGGCTGGTACGCTGCAGATCACTGTCGGATCTCTTCCGGCAGAGGCCTACCTACAGAAACTGAAATAACCTCTGTTTTTGCCTCTCCTTGCTGTATATTTTGGTTAACTGTGAGCTGAGCTCTAGTCAATAATCTGGGAAGCTCACTGTACCTGGAGAGTGGAAGCCCCTGACTAAACGGACCTCTAAAGCCCCTTGGGATCCAGTGCAACAGTCCCAGTGTCAGGGCTGGACGCTAGACTCAACCCTGCTGGCACCACCAACCCTGACCTCTCCAGTTCCCCGCTTTCTGATGTGTCTAAATGCCTTTTGCTCTCCAAGTGCTCAGGTTCGTGCGGCGAGGGGCGCATGAGCCGCTTCGTTGCGTGTCGCAACCTGGAGGGCAAGGTGATCTCCAGCTCGCAGTGTGACCCGGCCACCAAGCCCCTGGCTGTCCACCCGTGTGGAGACAAGAACTGCCCCCCGCACTGGGTGGAGCAGGAGTGGGAGCAGGTAAAGCCAAACCCGGCCCTGTGTTCTCACACCTCCTTTCCATCCCATATCCCACAGGGTGTGGTGGGAGCTTGGTTCCCTTGGCAGAGCACAGTTGTACACTGTGACTCCAGACATGGATCTGTATCCTTGTCCCAGCTCCTTTGAGAATGAGGGGAGGAGTAGTGAATAGCCCAGCTTGTCCCTGCCATACCCCCTAAAAACCCCAAAGTTTGTGGCGTTTGCTGCCTTCTCAGGGAGCTCCACGGGAGGGCAGCAATACCTTGAGGAAACTGCTCTCCCACCCGGCTCCTCAGCAGAGCCTTGTTCACTCACCCCCACGGAGGACATGAGTTTCCCACCAGTAAAGAGAAAATCTAAACAAAACCAGCTTCGTAACAGCTGGAGGTAAACCTGAACCACAGCCCAGATCCTTGTGCTGAAAGTCACATCCAGACCATAACAGTGTACTTGCTTCAGGGACTACAGTCCAGTGAACGTGGTCCAGGTGCTCTGTTCCACCCAACACTCAATCTCTGCACATCTTTTTATGTTGCTTAAGGCCAAAAGACTTCATACTTCCCCATATATGCTGATCCAAATCGCAGAGTATCCAAAGAAACCCACTGAGTCTGTTGTGAGGCTTGGGCTTTTTCTCTGCAGTCTTGAGCAAAACAGGGGTCTGTATAGCACCAAAGAAGGTTTCTAGGAAATAAAGGAAGCAGCCAAGCCCTTTTCCTTCCAGTCATGGCTAAGCCTCTCTTATCACTTTGCTCCTTTTATAGCTGCTGATTGCATTCAGCTGAGCCTCCTCCAGCACCAGTAACAAACACAGACTGGTTAAACCTCGTAGTTCTAGTTCTGTAGCCCTCCCCTGCTCTGACCCTCTGTGTGGGTCACACACAGTCCTGAAGTGCCATTTTCAGCTGTGACCCGGCTGTGAAACTCATCAGAGCTCTGAAAGACCAGAGCTCCCCACCTTTGCCCGTGCCAGCTTCTTTGCTGTGTTCTCTCCACTGATGAGCACTGAGTTTTCAGGATGACTAAGGGCAGATGCAAGCCAGTTGTGCTGGCCCTGCTGTGGTGAAAAAGGACTCAAAGCAGTGAAATCTCAAACTGGTAACTGCCTGCATGGGCATCAGGGAGCAGATCCTGCCTCCTGCTGCTTTTCCTGGTGATGTCGTGAGGGAGAGAGCCCTCCCAGCTCAGCCTGCATAGCTCTGGGTTCAGCAGTGCCTGTCTGTGCACATCACCTGCACTGCACCACTTTGGGCCCCTTGGGCCCACACAAAGCTTGGCAGTACTCCACGATGTAGGTTGCTACATGCACATGCTATGTGGATTTTCAGAGCAGAGATACTCATAAAATAAGACAGAAACAGCCTCTTCCAGTCTTAGCTTGGCTGCTCCAGGCACCTTGCGGTAGCCGCTCTCGAGGCCAGCCAAGGTGAACTCAGCTGAACACTAATTTCCAGCATCTGTCCCTGCTCCTGGGAAATCTGGAGACACCCCCCTGCTCCTGTGGCCTGGGCAGCACTTCCCTCTGTCAGACTGTAAGCCTTCCTCTGAGCAGAATGCCCTCTTGCCTGGAGCTGGAGCATCATTTGTTACCAGGCTGCTCTGTTCCCTCCCAGTGTGACGCCAGCTGTGGGCGAGGGATGAAGACCCGGCTGGTGCTGTGTGTGGGCCTGGAGAACGGGCTGTACAGGGAGTACCCTGAGAAACGCTGTGAGACCTCTCCAAAACCTGAGGAACAAGCTGTCTGCTTCAGGAGGCCATGTTCAACATGGTTCACCACCTCCTGGTCCCAGGTAGGGCTGGGAGTGGTGGGGAAGGGGCTGGGGAGACCTCATAGCCCTGGTTGGTGGAGCAGGATCTGTGCCAAGGCTCTCTGGCAGACGACTGCTCTGCCAAGGATTTGCCAAGTCTGGATGAGACCCCAAGTTCTGCTCTTCTGCAGAACAGGCAGCAGAGAGACTGGCACAAGCTGGCTGGAAAAAATCTTGAAGCATGGATGTTATTGCCTCAAGAGCATGCACCACACTCCAGGCATGCAGGATACAGCCATGTCTGCTCCACTGCCAGAAGTCTATGTTTTGTCTTTCCCTCTTTCTCTTAAGAGGGAAACCAGTGAACATTTAGAGTATGGGAAGGCTGAGGAGCTGTGTCTGGCTTATAGCAGCCATTTTCTCCATTTTCTGTCACAGCATCAATGCTCCAAACAAAAATATTTCGGAGCTGCAGCAAAGAGATGAAAAGCAAACTCTCCCTTGTTCTGCCCCAACTCCAACTCAGGGATGCTTTCCTCCAGTAAAAAAAAAAGGGAGAGTGAGTTTGAGATCAGTGTGGCGCTTGACCCAAACCTCCTCAAGAACAGGGATCCAAAGCAGGAACTGGGAGACCTCAGCAGCGCAAAGACCTTGGGAGCTATAGAAAACCAGAAAATGCTTCTCATGCTCTCTCTGCTGTTTCTTGACCCCGACAGTGCAGCAAGACATGTGGTGCTGGTGTGCGACTGCGGGAGGTGAAGTGCTACCAGGGGGAAGCACTGGCTCAGGGCTGTGACCCTTCTGCCAAACCGGAGGCCAGGCAGACGTGCCAACTCCAGCCGTGCCCCACGGAGGCACCAGGTACGTCTGGGAGGGCAGGGAGGTGGAGGAGCCCTTGGCTTTGTCCATGCTGGGGAAGCACAACTCCTTTGTAACCCTTTCTGTGTGTGCTTCTGCTCCCCAGAAGATGCCTGTGAAGATAAAGCGACGGCCAACTGTGTGTTGGTGCTGAAGGTGAAGCTGTGCTCACACTGGTACTACAGGAAGGCCTGCTGCTGGTCCTGTCGCCTCAAGTCATCCTGAGCGCTGCCAGGCCCTACTTTCCTTCCAAGTTCAGGGGCAGCAGCCCCCTCAACCCAGACTTTCCACTTGAAGCCACCCCACTTGGCCTGGCTGTGGAGCCAGTACCTGTAGAGCGGCCTGCTCATTGAGGAAGGATTTTTATGACTTAGTCATCACTGTTCCCTCTCCACTGAGGGAGACAAGACAAACCATCAGTGCCTAGAAAGCTACTGAGGAGTGAGTTAGGAGAGCCTGTCCCTGCTGTCACTGCCTCTGAGGGCACCGAGGCCAGCCTGCAGCAGGGCAGGGACAGCAGCATACCTCTGCTCTGCCCTGCAGGCTTCCTACTACAAGGGCAACTGCCAAAACACACGGAAAAATTGAGTCACAATAAAGAGATAAACTATAAAATTGTGGATTTGGGATGCATGTGCCTAGGCCAGAGACCAGGGAGGAGCAGGGGACACAAGAGGAGCAAAAGCAGGAGCAGGAAGGGTGGGGAAGAAAAATCCTTGCACCAGTAGAGCTTCCAGGCAGCACTGGATAAAGCCCTTTTGGTGTTGCCTGCCAAAAGAACAGAAACCACTCCTGGTTTGTATTTCAAAGTCCTCATTTATTTCTGACATTGAATTTGGACCCATAGCTGAGCAACAAAGACAGAGAATAGTAACAGGAGGAATCTGAAGTGGAAAAAAACCTGGGATCCCTGCCCCTACCCTATCCTGTTCTTCCACCAGCTCCCAAACCCTCTAATTCTTAGCTGCATCCCCGTGTTTTCAGCCTGTCCAGACTCACCCATTTCCCTGTAGCTGTGCCAGACCCAGGGCGTGTGTTTGCTGCAAAGCCAACCCTCATCTTGGCCATCTGGCTGCTCTGGAACTGCCTCCCCAGCCTTGATGCCTCATTAGCCCATGACAGGTTACATTTAATTTGCTTGTGACAAAGATGACAATGGAGTGGCCTTCCTTCAACCACAAGGGTGACCCACAGGAGAGTGTTACTCCCACCTTCTGGAGGTCACAGCGCTGCCGTGGAAAGCCTTTTTGTGTGCCAAGAGGTAGAGTTGGATGCCAGGAGTTGCCGTGTCCGTGTGCTGGCTCTGCGCCCGCCACAGGGACGGCATCATGGGGCTGTCTGGCAGAGACCATGCTGGGACACATTAACTTCTCCCGGCTCCCAGCACGATGAGACCTAGCTGAGCAGATGCTCTAGTGGGAAGGAATGAGATTTATCAAGTTAGCCAAGATTTTCTTCCAGTTACAGACCATGTTTTCAGGGAGGAGCACTGGCTAGATGGGAGGCAGTAGGAGCCACAGATTACTGACCAGTGGGATCCAGACAGCTTTGCTGCTGGTAACTTTCATCTTCCCTCCTGCCTGCCCTTAATGGGAGAGGACATTAAAACCTGCTATTACTATTTGGAAAATGGAAAAAGACTCTCAAAGCGATGCAGCCAGACCGAGTCTCCAGATAATGGAAATGCAATGTCTTTTTGGGTTGGAGGTGGGGGAGATGGTGCATAACATTTGCTCAGAAGTGTGTGTAAAACGCAGGCTGGGGCAAGGTGTTTGGTTACAAGGACCATCACCATGTTTTGTGATGTTTTGGCTCCTTTCTTCAGATCAGAAGTGCCAAGGCGTGGGGAGGTCCAATGTCCAATCAGCCTTTTGCCTGGTAATGTGCGTCTCTGTGCTGAGACCTACTTTTTCTGTGTGTGAACGGGGAGGTCAAGTCCAAATCCTTCTGTGAGCAGCGGGATGATTTCTAAATTGCAGTGGTGAAAATAAAATCCCACCACTCACGTTTCTGAGCAGTCCCACCCTATATTGCAAAGGCATGGCCAGGGTTTCCTGCCATTGCCTCCAACAGCATCTGCAGGGATCATTGCTGTCCCTGTCCCTCCTCCCTGCCATGAATGGGAAGTGCTCAGCAGAGCAGTCCTGCACTGGTTGCTATCAAAGTGCCTGGGAATGATGGAGATGTCCCTTTAGTAATTTTTCACCTAATTTGATTTATGGAGGAAGAAGAAACTTTCCCACATTCATTTTTGCAGAAAGGCAGAGTCATTGGCTGTCATTGCTGGCTGCAGTGCCTGCGAGCCCACGTTCTCAACATGTTCAAGACACATTTGGGTCTCGCACCCTCTTCTTCCAGAAACAAAAGCAGGGGGACCCCAACCACCTGAACATCACTCTCCAGTGGGAGGGCCCTGCAAAGGAGACATGAGCCAGTGGGCTCTGCTGTTGCTGTCAAAAGCAAAATCCATGCTAAAGCCAACCTTCCTTTGGCTGTCGGAGCTGTCAGGGTGGGGCTTTGAAAGCTGAAGGTGACCAAAACTGGTTATTTAGGAATTCAATTCTTCCCAAAAGTAAAATCTTGCCATATTCATGGGTCCAAGTTAAAATTGTTCCTAAGAAAGCTTGTGAAGAGTAAAAGAGGTGGGGGCTTTGGCCGCAGAAGGACTGGCCTGTGCCTGTTGGCATGGGTGAGCATTTTTGCAAGGAACTTTGCCTCCCCCGGCAGTGACCTAAATTCATGTCCTGAACTTCTTCAGCACGTGCAAAGACCAAAGCAGGTGGGAGACGGTGCCCTATCTTACACTTGAACAGAAAAGCTAACTGCTAGTGGCAACTGAGGCAGCACGAGGGGAGCAGGATGACCTGGATCTTCCCTTCTTCACTTCCCCATGGCTGAGGAGCGCTGCCATGCCCTGCTGGGCACTGGGATTCACCAGGGATGGCAGCTGGCCCTGGCCGATCATCCCATTGCTGTGTGTGCCGGAGGCAGCGGGCATCACCTCGGCTGGCTGTGTGGGGACACCGAAGGCCTCACTGCGCTCAGGGAGCCGGGGGAAATTAAATTAGGTTGTACTGTACATAGCCCTCGTTAGACAAGTCCCTTTGGGAGAGAGAGTAGATAATAATGACACTTATGATGGGCTCGGAGGTGGCCGGTTCAACGCTGCCCTCTGAGGTCTCACTCGCCTTCTGGCCCACGAGGCTTGGCTGTGCCGGGTGCCTCAGCAGGACCGCGCGGCCTCGGGCCGGGCTGCGGGCTCCTCTCCTCAAAGCCAAGTGAAAATCCCCTTCCCTGGAGCAGGCCCCAGCTGGGGACCCCCTGTGCTAGCGGCAATGGTGACTACACCTCCGTGCTGATGGCCCGCGGGTTCGGGAAGCTGTCGCGGAGGAGGCCGTGGCGGCTCACCGTGTAGCTTTGCAGGGAGGCCATGTTGAGGGCCGGCCCCATCTCCTTGTAGCACGCGGGGGTGTAGGTGACCCTCTCGCCCCCGTTGCGCACCATGTCGGCAGTCCGGATGTAAAAGGGGGAGCCGTAGGGGGAGCAGGTCGGGCAGAAGGTGTGAGCCCCGTGCTGGTTGAGCTCGCTGGGCGGCGGCGCGGGGCTGCCCTGCCCGTCCACCATGCGGGAGCTGCAGGCGTTGCACATGACGAGGTGCGAGTGCGTGGGCAGGTCGGGCTCTTCCTCCTCCTCCTCTTCCTCCTCCTCTTCCTCATCGGAGTCATTTTTCTTGCAGCAGTAGTACTGCGGGAAAGGGAAGAGGTTGTGTGAGGGGAAGCGGAGCAGCTGGTGGGGCAGCCCTGCCATATCCCCACTTTCCTCATGCCCCTGCCAGAGAAACCCTCCGGGGCCACTCGCGGATCTGCTCCATCATTCCTGCGTCCTGGGAAGAGGCAGAAGGCAAACAAAAGCTGGACCTGAGCATGCTGCAGGAGGCACCTGCTGGGGAAATCATCCTCATCCCCCTGTGAGGTTTGCAAGGGGAAGGTATTTCACCCTGCCAGCTGAAAACTGCTCCAAGTAAGCGCTGTGCTTTTTATCACACGGGCATTGCTGCATGGCACAGACCTCACATTAACTTTTAAAGAGCAGGAGCTTGTAGCTAGCCGTTGTTGAAAGCCTCCTCGGTTAATTTACAAGGGGGAAAAAATTATATAAAAATCTCCATCTGGCATTGCAAACCCAGCCAAGCCTGCACCTCAATTAGCAAGTGCTGTAGAGCCTCAAAAGCCTCAGGGCAGTACCCCCCACACCTAGGGGAGGGAAGGACATAACTGCAGCACCTGGGGGGATAGGAGGTTTCAACTCCCTGCCATCACAGGCAAAAAAAGAAAAATCCATCCAGACCCTTCCTGCAGCAGCACATTGGCTTGGGGAGCACAGAATCCTAAAATATCCCAAGCTGGAAGGATAGAGTCCAACTCCTGACCCTGCACAGGACAGCCCAAAAATCATACCATGTGCCTCACAGCATTGTCCAAGCATTTCTTAAGCTCTGGGAGGCTTGGGGCTGTGACCGCTGCCCTGGGGAGCCCGTTCCAGTGCGAGGTGGGGGTGGCAAGGCAGAGGACACTCACCTGTAGCCTACAGTAGCAGAGCACAGCAATGATGCACAGTAGGATCACCGTTGCTAGGATTCCCCCGGTGATAACAACAGTTCCCGCTGTCATCCGACCGATTCTCCATCAAACTCTGGAAGGCAGGGACACAAAATTCTCCGTGCCTGGTTTTGTCATCACATCATGGATGTGATCCCCACAAACCATCCCAAAATATTGCATTCTCATTCCCCTCTACCCAGCTGGAAAAGTATCAGCAATATTATCCTCCTCCTCCTCCTCTTAGTAAGAGGACACCTGAGATGCAGCATCATATGCCTTCACTGTTACTGCTAATCTGACTTGGGGTCTTTGTCAAACACCCTACAGCCCACTGGCAAAACCTTACCCTTACTGAGCCAAAAGGGATGTTTTCCACCCTCCTGGCAGAAAATACAATTTCTGTTTCAAAATGCAGGAACAAACCTGGACTTTTCACCAGACAAAGCCAAAGGGGAGCCTCTGAACTCCACAACAGCCTGAGCCTAAAAATTGCACCCCAGCTGCCTGTCAGGCACAAAGCAGGGCTAAGCAGCCCCCAGCCCCATCCCCATGCCATGGCACCCAGGGGATACTCACGTTCAGTGACGGAGGCGTTGGACCTGGAAGAAGTGGAGGAAGAGGTTAGACATGGCCTGACAGCACCCCTTGCACCTGCCTGCCTTTCCCCATTTCCCAAAAATTTGCCTTGATTTGGGATCAGTGTGAAGCCCTGCTTCACCCCCGTGCCATTTTCTTTAATTTGAATCAGGGAAAGGAGGCATTTCCCAAGCTCTACAGGAACAGGGCGCAGGCCTGGCTTAGTCAGCACTTGGCCTTTTCCACTTTAAAATTTGTTACAAGGAAGGCGGATGCATCATTGCGCTGATGTTTTAGGTGCTGCTGGGAAACGAATCTCGTCCATCCTCTCCAGGACAGGCAAGCCCCAGCATCCTCCCCCACCCCACAGACACTTACCCAGAAAAGGACAGGCAGGATGTTGCAGTCACGCTGGCCCCGGGCCAGACAGTGGGGTCAGGCAGCACCACATGGCCACGGGGAGACTCGGCAGCCCTGGGTGGGAGAACAAGGAGAAAAACTCCACTGTCATCTCATCCCCCTTCCCAAAGGGGCTGCCCAGTGTCCCCATCCCCACCAATGCCACCTCTGTCACCACACTGGGGCTAAATAAATTGGTTATTTTAGGGAGACTGTCAGGAAAGGTGGGTGCTGCAAAAGTGGGTGAAGCAAACTGCCAGGAAAGGATGATGCTGTGCCCCAAATCTGCCATTTCACCAAAACTGAGGACTTGTAGCAAGAGGTGGGTGCAGCCATGGCCCCATCACCCCCCGCCCCCCTGGCGATAGCAGCGCAGCCACATTTCATTACTGGCCCCTGCATCCCTCTGTGCCTCCTCCAGAGCAGGGATAATTGATAGGGCCCAAGTGCCAGCCCGTTGCAGCTGAGGAGATCTAATTACCCACTCACCACACGGCCCTAATTGACGGAGAGAGGTGGCAGCTTCCAGGCGAGACCTTCCCAACTCTGCCCTGGCCCCTGCACATCCCAGCAGGCACCGTGTGGGACCTTCCTCCCCAAAATTCACCCACCCTCCTCACTCTGCTGTGGTGGTTTGCACATCCTGCCTGCTACAAATTGATTTTCAGCTCATGGGAAGTTCCTGTAGGAAGCCAAAAGGCGAGCACGCATTGGATTTCCTCCTTGAGCCGCTCTCGCACACGAAACAAAGGAAAAAAAACCTCAAAGAAATCAATATGTCCATAACCCAGCTAATATCACCATCCATCAGGAGACCCAGCACAGAGCTAATAATAGAGACCAACACACTCAGCTCCTGCTCCCTGTTACCAAACTGTACCCTGAACCACTGCCAGGAGTGTGAAGGGACACACAGGGAGCCTTTGGTGCAGTTGTCACCTCCCCAGGTGCCTTCCTTAACAGGGAAAAGGTGACAGTGGGTGGCTGAAAATGGCAAACGCTGACCTTTGATGACCCCAAGACGGACACGCCACAAGCTGGGCGGTGATGGATGATGCAGGCAGCTGTTCACGTCCAGAAAACTTCATTTCATGGGAGCTGTGATTTGATTTAGAGCTCAGAGAGCAGCATCCAATTAGCCTGAGGATTGGAGTGAGCAGGCAGCCTAGAGAATGACCCTGGGCAAGGAGGGACTAGCCTTGGGGATCCTTTGGTCGCCTCTGAGACCTGAGTGTCTCAGAGGATGGCTGAGCTTCCACATGCTCCATATGTGGTGTTACCATTTCTGGGAATGCTGGGGTCAGCATTTCACTAGTCCTGCTCAGGAACTGAGCTCTTCCTTATTAAAATAGTGAATGTTAAACAAAGGCAAAAATGAAAATTAAGCACAAGAGAAGCGCTGCCTTTCCTCTTCTCTTTGGAGGGTGTGTTTTTCAAGAGGAGGAAGTTCCTGCCCTTCTCCCCTTCCCCAAACCCAGCCCACCAGCAGGCCAAAAGTTCATTTCCTACCACATTTGTGACTATAAAATAGCTTTCTCTAGCCCACAGCTCTCTTCTGCATGGATGAAGAAGGGAATGTAACACCTCCCAGGGAAGGAGAAAGAGCCACAGTCTCAGCAGTAACTGAGGTTTTGGGAATTACAAATTAAGTATGCTCAGAAAGGGGCAGGACGGCTACAGCAGCCTTTTCACATCTCTGCCACCAGGAACCAGCCCATACCCCTTTCCCATCCACCCTTCCCAAACACATCCCCACCTGCTGGGAAAGGAGCATTTTGGGTTCCGCTGGCTCAGCTCCACACAGCCCCACCACTCCATCCCAACAAAAGGCCAAACATTTTTATGGATCCTGTAAAAGCCTAGGCTGCACTGTGAGCTGAGCAGGATAAGACACAGAGGGACAGGATAGGACACAGAGGGGGATGCACAAATCCAGTTCCTGGAGGCATAATCTCCTTTCTCCTTCTGGCTTAAAAAGGGAGTCGAGAGTTGTTTAAATATTTAAATATCCCAGGCCGAGCAGATGCCTTGGCACTGCTGCTCACCCGCTCCCGTGTGCCCCGGGAGAGGCAACAACCCACGGGTGACCGCGGGGACCCTGTGGCACACGGATCATCCGAATAAAACCAGGATTTCTATGAGCAGGGCTGCGTTCCTGTCCTCCCTGCCTTTCGGGGAGCGATCAGAGCGGTGTCCCTCTGTCCCGGGGGTCGGGGGTGGGCGCAGGGCGGGTCCGTGGCTCTGTCCAACTCCTCCAGGCTGGCAGGCAGAGCCGCTTGCTGCAGAGATACATTTTCTTTAATTGATGTCGCCTCATGGCTCCAAGTTAGGGCCTGCAAAGTGACTATGTGAACGAGTGGCATCTCAGGCTTCTATATTTATTCTCCTTCAATGACGTCCATAGCAGATTTGCAGGGTTTGCAAGTCGATGGCGAGGTTTTTGCCAGCCACCAGCACTCCCAGCCCAGCTGAGACGCTGCTGTCCTTTCTCACCCTGGCTGTCCCTGCAGCCTCGAGCTCATCCCTGCCACCCGACAGGGCTCGAGCACTCCCAGCAGAGCTCGGGAGCAGGTTTGGGCTGGGGCAGGGCACGGTTATACACCAAGAGCATCATGCCAAACCTTGCCACAAGTCCTGCCCCAACCTAAGCTCTGCTCTCCTGGTTTTGCTCTGCAGCTCACGGGATAATTCAATGAAATGTCTGCCTGGTAAATTAGCCCGGCCGCTGCCTCACCAGAGTCATCTCCCAGGGCCTAATTGGAAAAAACCAGCATCAGGGGCTGCCTTTCAAAACAGATTATGGCAGCAGGCAACAGGGCAGCTCCCAGGCAGCTGCAACCTGCCCCGCACGGACCCAGCCCAGTGAGATTCAGGGGGATCAATCCTCTGCTGCAAACTCCCAGCCACGGGGCAGGATGGGTGCTCAGGCAAGGCTGGGGTCCCCCAAACTCCCTGCATGTCAGGTGCTCTGTACTGCAAAGTGTGAGGGGATAAACCAAACCATGCAGGGGCAGAGCCAAGGAGACCCCACCACACACACAAGCGAGCTGAGCCAAATGAAATTTTACCCAGAGCAATGGCAATATGGTGGGATGCAGCTGGCAGCCCCCCAGGAGCCTCCCTCTAGTCCCAGTGCTCGTCTCCAGGCTTCCTGCCCAGGTGGCAAACCCCTGGCTCACTGTGAAGCCAAATCAGCTGAACCTGCTGCTGGTTCTGCTGGAGTTATACCAGAGTCTGGACCAGTCTGCAGACAGAAATCACAGCAGCCGTTGGGAAAACTTTTATTTCTGCCTGCTGCAGAGATCTCCAAATAAGGTTTTTCCCAGCAGAGAGGGTGTTTCATGGGACCCATTTCCTCCCCAAGGCTTTTTCCTGCTGTGATGCCTTTGGTGCCTTGAGCCACGTGGGTTTTTCCCAGCAGTTTTGCTGCAGCCAACACCCAGCTCCCGGCTACCACAAGGACAGCCAGGTCCCAGAGGTGACACTGTCCCCCAGCTGAGGCTCCAGTGAGTCACAGGCAGTCATCAAAACCAAAAATTCTGTGAACTGCTGCAAGTCTGCCCTTGCTTTCCCTCCCTGACTTGGACCAGCTCCCCAAGGCTCCTCACTGGCTCTTCCCAGCCCAGGGATAGGAAAGACAAAATACCCACAAGGATGTGAAATCAGCTCTTTTCTTGCAAAAGCTTTGTGGAAAAGGCAAAATATTAATCTCAATTTTAAAAAAGACATCAAACACCCTCGATAGTGGAAGGTGCCAGGCAGACCCCAGCTCCCATGTGGGCAGAAGGGCTGCACTCCTGCTGTAACACTGTGCTCCTGACCTGCTGAGCCCAGGAGATCCCTTCTCCTGGCCACCAAACTCGACCAAAAACCACCTTCTTGCCCATCCAGGTTCACTGCCTCACACACCACGCCTCATCCTGCCCTGTGGGAGCCCAGGAGAGCTCCCCTGCCAACAGCAATTTGTCTTTACAGCCACAAAGGACCAAGCATCCCCCTCCCATCTCTGTCCAAGTGTGTGAAGCCCTGGCACATCCTGGGACCAGCTACATTCCTCTCCCCGGGAGGCCTCCCAGCACTTCTCAGCCTTCTGGAGGAAGGACAGCTTTGTAGGCTGGGACGTCTCAGGCACGGATTATCCTGGTATCTCGTTACTTGAGCATCTCATCTGCCCTTTATCTCCTTAATTCAGATCCCATCTCGCCTGCCTGCGTGGATTAACTGCAGCCGTGGATATGATGGAGGGACACAGAAGGGACTATCACCCCACCCTGTCCCCTAAAAACACACAGAGACACCAAATCCCGTGGGCTCAGCCAGGGCTACACCTGGATCAAGGCAAGTCTCTATAGAATTACAGGGCAGGAGAACAGCAGCTCCCTCCTCATCCCCCCGCACATCTCCTCCCCGCTGTGTTCGCCCGGCCGGCTCCCAGCCAGCCCAGCTCGGGTGGATGCGGCCCCGGACACAGGGAAGGAGTCACAGCGGGATGCAGGATGTGAAAATCCACCTGGCTCATCTCCCACCACCGTGCCCAGGGCTCCTCCCGGGCCAGGACCTGGCAAAAGCCCCGTGTGGCCAAGGCCAGGAATGTGTGCCGGGGAGCCGCTCTGCCCAAAATAACCAGGGACAAAACCGGTGGCACGAAGCCAAGTCACACAGAGAAAGGCTTTTGAGATTATTCTGCACGTCAGATCCCCACGGGCGCTGCGGAGCCGGGCAGCACCTGGGCAGCATCCCTGCTGCAGGCACCGTCCCTCCCAGCACCCACACACCCCTGCAGCAGCCAGGAGTGCAGCGAGCCGGGATGCTGGGTGTGCCCCAGGTGAGACTGACCCTTGCCAAAATGCTGGAGAATTTCCCCACAGATGTGTGCCAAAGGCTTGGGACCTTCCTATGGCCACAGCCTGCAGAGAGCCAGAGCCCAGGCTGGATCCTGCTGTACTGTGGATCCCTGGAGGACACAGGCCTGGAGAGTGAGGGCTTGGATCTTACTTGCACCCATGTTGCCCCTGTTACAATGGGTGCTTACAACATCCAGCAAAAGATGGATCCTTTTGAAATTGAAAAGGAGCAGGAAAGGTTATTTGCTTCCACCCCGATTCCACCCTTGATGTTTGCACCTTGCACTGCTGTGGGTATCCCATGACTGATTTAACCCCTTGGCAAGGCACCAACACAGCACAGGTATTCCCCAGCACCAGCCAGCATTCCCAGCACTCTCCCCAGCAGTGTGATCAGCCAGCCTCCTGCCAAGGATGCTCCACGGTTCATTCCCAGGCCTGGGCAGGTCTTTCCAGCACTCTCATTGCTTCAAGATGAAACCTTTAACTTCTCACACCAGCGGGCTCTTCCCCAAGGACATGAAGACCTCAGCCAAATCTCTCCATTCCCTGGGGGCTGCAAACACACTCTATGGATATACAATCTTCTCCCCGTTTGATTGTCTTGCTCCTCCCCCGCAGGAAGGGGCATGCTCTGCTCTCCAGTGGGTGCAATTCCACCAGGACTCAGGGACACCAAACACATCTTCATCCCAGGCACAGAGTGGAAGAAGAGGATCAATCCCAGAATCATTGTTCAGAGAATACCCACAGTGCATCCTCAACAAGATCTAGCCAAGCAGAGCAGTGAGTTTCCCTCCAAAGATTTTTTTTTTTCATTAAGCAAGTTTCTCAGTAGCTTTCTGTGAAATAACCCCTAGGACAACTTCTCCTCCAAGGCACCACTTCATTGTCACCCTTCTTGCCCTGGACATTGATGCCATCTCACCCTTCCCACCTCATTTCCACCATTCCCATGAGAACTCTTTCCCCAGTTTCCCAGTTCCCACACGGATCTGTCCTTGCTGCCCTATTCCAGTTCCTCCCAGCCTGACACATGAAACACAACTTGTGCAAAACCTTTCCATGTAGCAGCAAGCTCTGCTCCCGAAAGCAAAGCCCAGGGGAAAAGCTCTGGATGAGGCTGGAGCCTCTGTAATCCCATCAACTGCAGTCCCCCGGCACAGCACACCGGGGCGGATCCGTTGTGCCACAGCGTCACCCAGTTTACGTGTTTTGCTAAAATAAAACACCAAATAGATTCTCTGTCTCACCCCCTGTGTTTAACCCGTGCCCTCCCGCAGCCTGGGGACAGTGGCTGAAACAGTGACAGGTGTTTGAAGGGTGCTGCTCCTCAGGGACATGCAGGGGATGTCCCTCCATGTCCTGCCAGCATCTGCCCTCCTGCCTGCAAGTGTGCCAGCTAGACAGCCACTGTGGAGGGATTCAATTAGCATAGACATCATTAGGGGTAATTGCACTATTTACCAGTTAAGGGGAATGACAAGAGATGAGCCTTGTGTTTGCCCATAAGGTGAGGGGCCACCACCACCCCTCTTGGCTCAGGAGGTCTTTAAATCCCACTAGGAAAACTATATGGATGTCTACTGGTGAATCACTGCACTTTCCCTTTCACACTTTGCTGCTTGCCTCACCAGCATCTCCGTCCAGCCCTGGGACCAGCTAAGATCTCTCCCAGCTGCATACCAGATCCAGGTAAGGGTTAAACAGGACATGGCCATCAGCATCTCTAGCAAACCAAGTACATCTCTGCCCACTTCCAGCTGGCCAGATGCCCTTTGGCACCAGGGAGCAGATAACCTCCCAGATCACAGCTCCTCCAACAAAAAGCCCAACCCTAGGGCTGGTTATACTTTAATGCCACTCTCACAGCAGCTGCTAATCTGCATGGTGCTTGGGAAATGCCTTTTTTCCAAGGGAAAGGGAGATGGAGGGTGCCAGCCTTGGGAAGGGCAGCCTCTTCCTCCGCATGATGCAAGACCTGCTGCTCCGACTGTCAGCATCCCCCCCGGCATGTTCGCTTGGAGTAGAAACAGAGATTTATTTTAATGACTCATTAAAGCCTAATTGCATTCAGGCAGCAATACAGAGAGAGGAGCCTCCCACGTGCACCAGTACTACAGTCGGGAGGGCTCTCAGAGCCTCCCCGAAAGCACAAGGCAGTCAGACTGTCTCTTTTTGGGGCCAGACATCAGGGCCAGCTGCTGGCTCTGCAAGTGTGGCTTTGTGATTTGGGTCCAAAAAAAAAAAAACCAGAAAACTCTCTGATCTTCTCTTCATTTGCCTCTGTCTGCCCGATGAGGCAGCTGCCACCAGCTGCTCACCCCTGAGCTCCAGGGAGGAGATGTGACTTGCCCAGAGATTGGATGCCCATCTCCAGGGCCTCTGGGTGACCATTTCCTAGCCTTGGGAACACAAATGTTTGTAACTTCCCCCTGGGCTTCCAAGGACCCCATAGCAGGAGCAGGGTGGGATTTGCACAGGAGCCACTGCAGGTCACCCTGGCAGAGAGCTGGACATGACACAGGGATGAGCTGCTCCTCCCATCCGGAGGGCACGACAAAGTGGCCATGCTAAAAACCAGCCAGCCTGGAGGGCAGCCAGCCCAAACCCCACCACTGGCAATCCAGGGAATCTGACACCAGCCACGAGGAGCCCACGTACTTCATCCTTCCCAATGGGATGCAGCCCCAGTGACAGCCATGCCACCCATGGGAACAGGAGTTTACAGCTACTCTGACCTCTGGAGATCCCCATCCTCAGGACACATGCTGGGAAGCCCCCTCCTGCCCTTCTCACCAGAGTGAATCCACTGACATGGACCTGAGGTTCTCTCCTCCTGGGAAGTTGCCCCATGCAGAGATGGGAAAGCCACAGATCCCCTTTCCTGCTCTGCAATTCAGCCACCACAGCACCCACAATGATGTTGATGGTGTGCTGTGGGAGGACAGCCCATCTGGAAACAGACACCCTGTGGGATGGACAGGGTCACCCAGCCACAGCTCTGCTTTCCAAGCCACCAGGAATTCATCTCTCAGAGATGGCCCATCCATTGGGATCCTGGACCACAGCCCCATGGCTGTACACACCAGGGAAAGCTGGGGCCACACATGGCTCTGGGGTCAAACACAGGGCACAGCACCTGACCCAAACCCCACTGTTTGTGGTAAATTCAAGTGGAGTCATTCCAGGATCAGGTCCCGGACTAACTTTTCCATAAAGCTACGAGAAAAGCCCATTTGCAGTTGCTACTCACACCCCTTTCACCCACTGCATCCCAGGCAGAGCAAGGAGGCACAATGCAACAGGGCCCTGCAGAGCTAACCTTTTTGCTGGATTTCAGACCTTTATTTTTTTCTTTTTCTTCTTGATTTATCACACAGCAGGGCTACAGACTCATCCATCACTCAGGATGCTCCACCTCAGCAGCCCCATCAGGCAGGAGCGGGGCCAGCCAGGGTGGTCACACACACACTGCCACACTCACCCAGTGGGGAGGAAAACCCACCGTGAAGTCTCTAAACGTCTCCTTCAAATGAAGTGTGAAACTCGTTTTCCAGAAAAAAGGGTAACAGAGCCACGATAAATATTTAATCTCGGTGGGAAAGCAGCAACAGGGAAGGTTAGGAGGGCAGACATGCCAGGAGGGATAGGGGGCAGCAGGGATGGAGGATGGAGAAGCTGGAGGCAGCCAGGGCAGGGAACAAAGGGATTTCCACAACCTGACCTTATTTCTGTTTGCCACTTGCCCCGGGGGCTATCGGATTTGAGGCATGACCACAAAGCAGCTCCCAGAAATAGGAGCATACCTTGTGTGCCTATGGCTAAGTTGAAGGATCATGCACCAGCTGGGAGCAGCTCAATGCTCCATCCTGACTCTTACCAGCAGACACACACAGCTGTCCAGCTCTCCTGTTGGTCCATGCACCCAAAATGCCCCATCCAAAATGGCTGGAGGATGCTCTGCATTTCTCCACAGGGGAAGGTTTGCCAAGTGGAAAATCCTTCACACCTGATTTCCACCCTGCAAAGGGTGTTTTGGGCTGGAACAGTGCTGGGCTGGGCTCTGTCTCCTAAGCAGGGCTCTGGAGCTGGCTGCCCTCAGGCCTGTGGCCGGGCTGAAATCCAGCACTTTGGAAAGAGATGGATGAGGATTTCACATCCCAGCAAAGATGGTGCTGGAATAGGATCAGAGTCACTGATCTGATGTTCAGCCTACTGATGCTCTCCCCTCTTGGATTTTCAACAGGTGAAAAAGTCCTTCCTAAGAAAAGCCTTTTCTCCCAGTCCTTGGCAAAGCCCAGGTTAGAACCCTTTGTATCCTGCAGGAAGAAAGCTGAATGCCAACCAGCAGCCCCAGGACACACAGTATCCCTCAAACAGCATCACAGGGAATTCTGAGGTTTAGGGAAGCAAGGGGCAAAGCTGGGGAAGGGGGGAAAAAACAGCCCCAGAAACACAAGCCTCCGTCGGGGTGGAATATTCCACCACCCCTTAGAAAATCTCTCTGCTGGAGAGACAATCAATAGTACACAAATGAAATACAGCTGAAAACACTAAATGTTTCCACATGCCCTTTTGGAGGGAATAAAATCCTCCAGGATAACCTTAAGCGAAAACAAAAGCCAGGCAAATAGCTCAAGCACAGGTCTCCTTTAATTACTGCAGCCCAATGAGAGATAAAACAGAGATCCTTTGGAATAAACAAAAGGATTTGATTTCCTCCACTTCAGCAAAGGCAGCCACCATTTCTCTGGGGAGGTTTGGTGGTGAGCTTGGGGATTTGATGGGCTGACATGTCCTTGATGAATGGCAAAGCTTTGGGCCCCAGGAGAGGGAGCAGGAGGCTAAGCCCCTGGCTTGGGACTTCCAAAACTTCAAGTGGTTGCAAAGAAGTAGATTTAGAAACAGGAAAACTCTCTCCTACCCACCCGAGCTGCCATCAGAGTTCGCGGGGACTCAACAAACCCAGCACAGAGCTAAGCTGGACCACACAACCCCGAGAAAACGAGTCAGGATCTTGCAGGGCACCACAAGCCCAGAGCTTTTGGCCGGCCGAAGCTGCGGCGCAGGGAGCCGGAGCAGCCCCGGGATGCAGGGAGCAGGATGATGCTGGGAGCATCCCACCCCGTTCTGCTCGGAGCCCCCCACCACTCGGGCTTCCCCCTTTCCCATCGCAGCCCCAATCCCTGGCAGAGGCTCTCCGTGGCCCCGACAGCCCTGGGGAGCCGCGGATCGGGGCAGGAGGGCGGCGGGGTGCCCCAGCCCTACCTGGGCGCCCGGGCCGGGCAGAGCGGGCGCGGCGGCTCCGGGGCGCGGCGGCGGCGGCGGGGACGGGCCGGAGGAAGAGGAGGAGGGCAAGAGCAGTAACAGCGGGAATAATAAATAATAGGAAGAATAATCACCGGAGCGGCGGAGCGGGAGCGCCCAGGCGGGTCCGGCCGCGGGGGAGGAGTTTGTCGGGGCCGGAGCTGCCGCCACCAGCACCGCCCCCGGCCCCACGGCAGGGGAAAGAGGGGGACACCCATTCAACACACACAAAGCCTGATCCTCTCCCGGGGGAGCACACACTGACAGCACCCTCGAACTCTTGGATACCTTAGGGCTACCCCCAAAGCCAAGCCCTGCTGCACCCCCAGTCACTGTCAAACCTGCAACATCCCCATGTCCAAGTCCTGAAGCGCCCCAGAGCCACTCCTGCAGTCCCCTGAGCACTCCCATCCCTAACAGTGTCTCCTGATGTCACCACTGCCTCGGCCCCAGGCTGAGTGTCCAGAGGATCTGCCTTGATCCATTCATCATGTCCCAGCTACTTGTACTCTGCCTCTGCAAACAGCCAGGAGAAAAACCCATCACACACCACAGGGATGAGCCCCAGGGGTGGGGATGCCAAGCCTATCCACCATTTTTCAGACAGAACGACCTCCCCTCCCCACGACTCCCTGTAAAACACATCTCTCTTAGCAGACACTGGCTCCCCAGCGCGAGGCCAGAGGCACTGCTGGCTTTGCTGCAAGCTCAGCCCATTGCTGTGTGCCCCAAGCCCAAGCTGGCACTGGGAAGCCACACACACATAAATGCTATTGTCCTCAGTAAGAGTTTCCAGCCGCTGGGAAGTTTTGAAGCTTCAAAGCCAGAGTTTAAGCTGGAGAAGGTACAGCTTGCAGTTGGCATCACCTATGGAAGCAGAGAGCTGCTCACTGCTGCGAGCTGTGATAAAGATAATTGAATCTCATGCCGTGCACCACAAGCTGACCGCGGAGAGTGTGAGGATTACCGTGCCAGGAGAACATGTGTTTGCCTGTTTCGCTCTGATTTTGGTGTCAACAGGGCACAAAAGCCATGGCAAGGCAGTGCAGCTTGGCGGGGTCAATGCAGAACATCTGCTACAGCAAGGCAGTCAAACTCTCCTGTGCTTCAGTTTCTAAGGACAAGACACTACTGATACTTTTCCTCCCTGCAGAGCAAGCTATAAAGCTGGGCAGAAAACACCACTCACCTTCTCCTCCGTCACCTTGCCGTCCGTCAGGGCATCCTGCTGGGCACAGATCGCTCTCCCTGTTCTTCCAGCCCAGCCCTTGCAGCTGCTCGTTGTGGTGCCAGGAGCCCAACCCGCTGATTCCTCCCTGGGATCCAGCAGCAGAGCTGAGCTGGGAGGAAATGAACGCTCGTTTGGATGTGAAGGGCTCTGTGCCTTTAGCAAAAGGGCGGGATGAATTATGAAATGCAAAGGCCGGATAAGTGGATCCTGCCACAGCACTTACCTGTGTGCTGCAGGAGCCAAGTGCCTGCTGGCTGTGGGATGCAGGGCTGCTGTGGGATGCAGGGATGCTGTGGGATGCAGGGCTGCTGTGGGATGCAGGGCTGCTGTGGGGTGCAGGGCTGCGTGGCACACACAAACACCTGCACTCAGCCCAGCCAGGGACAGCCTCCCTACCCCCCTGCCGACAGAGGAATCCACATCATCCACTCCAGCACATCAGAGGGTCAGCAAATACAGAGGATCTCGGAGTGAGAAAAGCGAGTATTTCTGTGCAGGGTAGGAGAGATGCGTTTTCCTGTTAGCTGGGCTTCAGAGCAGCTGGAGGGATGGGAATCAGAGACATCCAGGCGAGCACGGAGGAGGAGGCTAGAAAAAGTGACAAAGTCATTTCCTGGGCTGCTCTGGGTAGGATGCAAGGAGGTGATGACAGCCCAGGATGCAGGGAGAGCCACTTCTCCCCTCAGCAAGCGCTGCCAGGGCCATGGGAGGCATTATTACAGCTAATTCAGGAACTGACATTGTGCCGTTTCCATGGCTGGACATGGAAAAGAGTTTCTTTGGGCTTAAGGAGTCACTTGGCTCACACAAAGCTGAGATTGCCCAGATCCAGATGATTCTCCTCCATCACCCCGTGGCTCTGGCCCAAAGCAGGCAGGCACTGCAGGAGATCACAACAAAGCCAATGTGAAGCAGCATCGCTCCAGTGAGCAGGTTATCAGCTTGCCTGATTCCTATGCCAGTCTCATTTTTTTCCCCCTCAAGCTGTCTTTCCTATTGTTGTTACATTATTTTTTAAAGCTATGCATGGGTGACCAAACAGAACAGAGAAGGTGGGATTCCCACTTTGTGGTGGCTGGGAAAAGCTCGGAAACAAGTGTGCCAGATGCTCCGCAACGGGGAAGAAAATTAAAGCCAAAGTTTTTGTTTTCAGTCAATGTGGTTTTAAATAAAACACATGGTTTGGGAGGCTCAGCTGGCATGTTCAGAGTGTTTGAGGTTAACACAACTGACAAATCAAACAGCAGTTTGATACAAAATACTTGTCAAGTTCTTATTTCAGTTTGTTTTGGGGCAAGAGCAACACAAAGCACCTGCAAAGCATCCTGCCTTACTGGCATTTTGGGATCAGCTGCTGCCAGGGCACCACAAACAGCTCAGCATGCCAGGCCCCAGCTACACAGGTACCCTGGCAACAGAGGGATCATGAGCCTGCCAGACTCTCACCCTCTGCTACCCTCAGATGTTGCAGTACCCACACGCACAATTGACCTTAAACCTTGTAAGTGTTGCAGCTAATCCTGTATCAGCACGGGAAGTTCTTATGGGTTTTGTAAAATTCCATCTTTCCCGTGCTGGAAAGGATTTCACTGACTAGTTTTAAAACAAAACCATAAAATACTTTTGGTTCCTTCTGGGTTTTTCTCAGCTGTGGAAAAATCTAATCTGCCAGACTTCTCTTTCCACATCCTTATTCATGAGGATGACCAGTCAGGTAAGTAACTCAGTGAATCTTTAATTTAGGTGCTTCTTCCACAATATCTGCACATGCAAACCCCACGAGATGCCCAGGTGTGTGCACAGAGCCCCAGCCCTGCTGCAGAGTCCTGCTCCTGGGTGCCCTTGTCTTGGTACACCTCACCCCCCCTGCACTCCAGCACATCAATCATTTCCTTCCTGTTCAGGCCAGCATTTCCACCAGCCCAAAATGCTGATGCTGGAGGATGCTCAGGAGCTGACCCCGCAGCTGCTGGCAGGAGAATTTATTTCATTCTGTGCTAGATCTTGCTTTTATTTTCATTTTAGCAGAGCCCAAGGCTGCTGTATCAATCAGAAAAAAAGCCTGACAGTACCAAATTCTATCCTCACCTGCATCTACCCTGCCCCTCACAGGTTTCAAGCTCCCTAGCTGCCTTATGCACTCAACATCAGGGCTTCTGGGCTGAGAATGGGGGATTAACACTTGGAAAGGTTCTCAGGAGCCAGCCAGAGCATGTTTCTGTGTCGCTGGTTGGGGGGTGAGTGTGTGCAATAGGTTACAGTGTCTCAGCACAATCCTGGGATACCCTCACCCCTCACTGGACCTTCATCCCTCTCATCCCCACCCAGGAGCATATGGCCACAGCCTCCCAAGCCTTCCTGCTCGCTGGGGAGAGCTCAGGGGAACTAATGCACAGCTTCCCCCTGCACAGCACATTTCCCATGCCAGACGTGCATTCATGAGCCATTGGTGGGCTCGCTTTGACCTGCACAAACACTGAGAAATGCACTCAGCCACATAAGGAACACTCAGCAGGAGCTGCCCAGCAGCCCTGATACCTCCCTTGTGTGAGGGATGTGCCCATCCTGCAACCCAGGGATCACACATGGCCAGGCACCAGTGTCACAGGTGGCTGCACCACCCCCAGTCTGATGTGTCTGGGGGACTGCAGAGACCCCCCCATGGCAGCGGGTGGGGGAGAGATGTGCCGTGGCACCTGCACACCCACTGAATGGGCAGCTGGTTGCTTTCCCCCAGAAGCTGCTGAAGGGAGGGTGCATTGCCCACAAAAGAATCTTTTCCCACCACTACAGCTATCTAGGAACTCCAGCCCCGATGTCAAGGACCAGGGCTGTCCACACTGCACAGGGCACACAGGACACACACAGGGCTGCCCATCCATCTGTGCTGGAGGAGAGACAGAATGAGCCTTGGCTAATATCATTAGCCAAGTGTTATGCTTTCTCCTTCCCAAAGATAAATATCATGAAAGCTCAGGCTTGAGTATTTTACATCCAGAGCTGCAGTGATGTTCCCCCGGGGTGGGGGTTTACAGCTTTGGGCTGTGATTAGGCAGCAGGGTAGTATTAACCCCTCACACTCCCAGAGCATCAGCCTGGGAGCAAGAGGTGCTTCTCTTCTTCATCTGGCTCAGTCTTCCCCTCCCAGGGGTATGGGAAGAAACTCGAAAGTCCAGGGGAATCAAAGGACAGGATTTAAAGCTGTGGAAGGTAAATATGGGTAGCCTATGGGGTACTTTACCTGTGTGCTCCTAGACCCTGCCAGGGTGCACTTTACCTTACCTTGAGATAGTTCAGATGTGGGGAAAATATCCCATATTGCATTTTGGATTGTTAAGTCTAAAATTAGGATGCTTGCCCTGAGCTGAGTAGACACATCCCTCCAGGTTCATCCTCCCCAGGAGACACAGAGTGAGCCACACAAAGGGAACAGGCTTCCTCACATGGGCTCTGGGCAAGTTTGGGCTGAAAAAGGAGGAAGGGACAGCACCACCAGTTGTATCCACTGGGACAGCTACAAGAATGATGGTACCCATAGAAAACTTGGATAAATTAAAAAAAAACTGTTGATTTTCAGCCTCCTTGCCCAGCACATGTGAGGAGGTAGGGTTTTTCCCAGCCAACACAGGGCTCCCATGAGGAAAGTGCTGATGCCCTTTCTATCATTAGTGGATACAGCTCTGGCATGAGACACAGCTTTCCCTTTTGCTCACCCACAAACACAAAGCCTAAATATTTGATGGATCTGAACTGCTTTTCCTGGCTCCAGGAAGGAAGATCCACCTTGTGAGCAACCTAAGGCTCTCCAGCAAGGAGGATTTACCCTGCTCCAGCGATCCCCTGGGTAGGGGAGATGGGCTGCAGGGAGGTGATCCTCTCATGAGAGCCAGGGATTTCCTTGGTGCATCGATTGCTGAAGGGTCTCTGTGCCTGCCAAGCCACAGCCCTGCTTGTCTTGGCAGAGGCCCATCAATCACTGTGGGCACAGCCAGAGCCCTGGGCTGGTAGGGAAAACATGCCCAGCGGGATTTGTGGTTCACGTGGCTCCAAGCAGGGCCAGCAGCAGGCACAGGGAAAAGCCCATCCCAACCCCAAAGGGGGAGTTTGGGTGATGCTTAGTGGAGTAGGAAACACAGAGTAGAAAATTAACTCCTTGCAGCCAAATGTGACCTTACCACACATATACCAACCACCCCTCCAAGCTCCTGGAAACACAAGCTCCATGTTTTGGCTGGAGCATCCTCCCAGGGATCACCCACTGGCCATCCACATGATAGGGCAGTGCAGGGCAAAGCCACAGGCAAGAAGTCAGGCTCATGTACAGGCAAGCTTCAGGAACCATCAGTGAGGAGCAAGGGGTGCAGTGGTGTTACCCCAACCCCAACCAGCACCCTAAGCCCCAGCACAGGGCAGGGCTAAGAGCACCACTGGGAGGTTTCTCCCCTCTTTCTTTAGGGAGCAGAGCCCTCTCCAGCCTTCCTGGCTGCGCAGGAGCCTTTCAAAGTCATACTCAAGATAGCAGTGCCTGCCCAAACCCTGGCACTGGCTGCTCCTGGCCGTGGGCTGACAAGCCTGGTTCTACTCTTCTTCAGCATAGATGAGAGGGAAATCAGGGAAGATTGAGCCATGACCCCAGTGACCACCCAGACAGCCCCCAGGAGCCTGTACGGCTCTGGCTCCCTGCATTCCCACCTTCCCTCATGTTCTGATCATATGTCAGCTCCTTTTGGGGTAACTGCAAGCACATGAGCAGACAGAGCTTCAAAACAGCTGACAGCAAGCCCAGGAGAGCAATGATGAGCCAGGCTGGTGCTAGAACAGCCTCCTGCAGCATATGGGCCTGGAAATCCACGGAGCTACTCATGGGGCATCGGTGGCCGGGACAGAGATGAGCCACAGCACCTTCCCCTCACCCTGCCGAGCCGTGCAGGCGGATTTGTGAGGCTGGCAAGGAGGCTCAGCCCAGCTCCCAGGGCTCTCCAGCCCATCAGCTTCCCCTCCTGCAGCCTGGGCAGCAGGGGAGGGATGCCCGGCTCTGCTCCGCACGAAGCCCGGCCACGGCCACGCGTGTGCAGCGGCAGCAGCGGGGGGAGGTCGGCCCCGGGTCACCCAAATGCAGCTGGAGCAGAGCGTGGGCTGAGGCTGCAGCGCCCCAGGGGTTCCCAGCACCTCCAGTGCCCGGGGAGTGAGTGCCTCTCGCTGCCATCCCAGCTCCTCTCCATCCCGCTCCCCAAGTGGCCAGGCCACCGAAACGAGCTGGCCTCACGCTTCTGCAGCCCCTTCCTATGTCTGGAAGTGCTGGGGAGAGCAGTGGGGGCAGCCACGGCCCCCAAAGCATCCCTGCCTCCCCGGCCCTGCTCGCTCCAGCATAGCCCAGACTTGTCCTCATTTCAGGCTGGGCAAAAGGCAGCCCAGCCCCAGAGGTAGTGAGATGATGCTGAACGTCCTAATGGAGCTTGACAGCAGTGGGATTAAAAGCACAAGTGAGATCACAACCCCTCTGCAATCAGCTTCTGCCCTGGAAGAGCTGAATCAGAAAAGAAACCTCCTAGCAGCAGGGAGAGGATGAGGAGCCCGCTCACGCAGGGGCCAGGGGGAACCTCGTCCATCCCAAGCCCTCTTCACTTGCCCTGCCAACTCACTGTCAGTAGGAAGGAGCCAATCTTCCCCTTCTGCAGCAGCACCAGGAAAAGATTTCACCAGAAGCAGTCCCAACTCCAAGTGGTCCTAAATTTTGGATGCAGAACAGGCCACGCCATCTGCCCCCCTTCTTCTTGCTGCCTGCGAGGTCAAAGCATCCCACAAGGAGCTCCCTCCTTTCTCCCTCTCCTTTGAATGCTCTGCTTAGAGCGGTGCCACTGACACTGGAAACGACACCTGAGCAGCTAGGTCCAAGATGGAGAGAAGACAGGAGACCTCACCTGGATGCAAGGGGTGCTCAGGACACCTACAGCCCTGTTTCTGTGGGACAGGGTGTGCACAGATCCTTGCAGCCAGCCCCAAGCCCCAGAGCACAGCCCTGGTCCAACCAAAAGGCAGCACTGACCCATTTCCTACGGAGGGATTCCAGCAGAATTGCTTTCCCATGTTTCCTTCACACTCCTTCCCACCAGCAGGAATCTCTTGGCATTTCCCCTGAAGCCACCCAAAGGGGCCCTTGCAGAGATGCAGTTGTGTCCAGCTTGCATGAGCCATCCCAGGGATGTCCTTCCAAAAGGCCAGCAAGGCACAAGCACCGTCCCCATCTCTGCTCCTCTGAAACCCAGCAGCCAGAGGCTGCTCTCCTGCCTGGCAGTCATTTTGTCAAAATGCAAGGCAAAACCAGGGCTTTTTACTGCAAGAAAAAGAGAGCCACTCCAGGGACTGGCAGGAAGAGCTGATGGGTCTTGACACAGTGCTTAGGCTGAAAAGCTCCAGCCCCAGACTTATTTTGCAGTGACCTGTACCAAGATTTGGCTTTTCCCTTTTTCTTGCCAAATGGAAAGAAGAAGAAAGCCTTCCAGGTCAGAGGAAAGAAAAGCATTTACTTGTGGGTCAAGTGAAACAATCTGATGCAGGGTTGGATGCACTTTTATCCTCCCCAAACAAGGAAAAGATTTGATTTCCATCTCAAAAAAAAACCCATCTAAAAATAAAGACACAAACATTTTTAGGGTCAGAAGCACGCAATTTTGGTTTTCAAGCCCAAATGATTTTCTCAACTGAACTCCACGTTGCAAAGTATGGCTTGACTCAAAAGTGCAGAGGGGTGGGGAGGGATGGGCTGAGGCATCGATTTGGAAAATGTCACCCTCACTGAGGGTGACACTGCAGGGCCAGCCCAGGACCACCCGTGTTCCTGGAGGGCAGCCTGGGAACCCTGAGCTCCGCTCCTGCCTGGCTGCAGTGCCAGGAGGGAGGCAGGGAGGGAGGCAGGGAGGGAGGGACAGAGGTGTTTGGCCACCTCTGCTGCACTTTGCTCATCCAGAGCGAGCTGTCACTTCCCATCCTCCTCACCAGGCAAAATCCTTCCTGACATCCCGTTTAAAACTCAAAGTACCCAATTACCACTGCGGCCAGGCAGCCGGCAGAAACTCTTCCATGAACACACCCCCAAAACAAAATCCCTGCCTGGAGTACTGCTCCTCACGCTTCCCAGACCCACCCACGTGCCAGGGGTACCTGGGTCCTTCTTGAGGTGGTCCAGGTGTGGCTCTGCTCTCACATGTGTGGCTCCAGTCACAGGAACACCACGTTTCCAGCACCTGCTTCCCACCAGCCCAGCAGGGGAAGAGCCTCCCAGCCCATGGCTCCATCCACCTGCCAGGGCTGACCCCAGACCCTCCCGTCCCCGAGTCCATTAGCAAATCCCTGGAGCACACATCTTGCTGGTGTTTGGCTTAGCCCCAGCTTTTAGGGAGAGCTGCAGAGCTACGTTGCCTTTCAATTTTTAATTTCCTCTAAACATTTTGGTCCTCTCCCCAGGGACTCTGAGTCAATCACCTCTGCTGGCAGCACAGCTATGGGGAAAAGGGAAACCAGGGGCAAAGGAGGGGAAAGCAGCCCCACCCCAAGCTCCTTTGGAGGAGCAGGACCCCTTTACATGCACACCCTGGGATGAGGGACATCCACACCCAGCTCCCCAGTGCCCCATGGAGATGCTCCACAAGGAGGAAGGGAGATGACTCCAGATCCCTCCAGGAGGGACATGACACCTCCAGGGACAGGGCTGTTGCAGAGCAGAGCACCCTCATTCTTCTATCAGACACCTCTGTGGGTCTGGGTTCCCCAAAAATTGACAAGGTTTATCCCAGTGCCTGGCAGAGCTACCCCTCCTTCCCCACCACCTGGCACTAGCACACAGCAGTGCCCAAGAGTAAGGACATGAATACAGCATCACTTTCCAGTCCCTGAGGCATCTTTGTCTTTTTTCCACTGCCTTAGGCAACAAATGTGCAAACAGGGACCTGCTGGGCATGAGGAATGTGAGCTGAACTGCTCTGGGAAGGGAGATGCCATCACAGAGCTGGGGAGAGCAGCTCACATCACCCAGAGCAGGGGAGCAGCTCCAGGTGGGTTTTCTGTCCCTCAGGTGTCCAGCTGGGGTGGGGGTGTCCAGGCTCAGGGTTAAGGTTCTTCACCTTTTATCTTGATTGAAAGTGCATGGAAAACTAACCAAGCACTAGCAGACAACATGTGAATGACAAAAACTCAAAGAAAAATGAAATCCTGATCAGCATGAGGAAAGGTACATGGAATAGCAGTAAGATCCTGTAGCCCACCTTCAACAGGTACCCAGGGTGGGAAAAGAGTGATGTGCCCAGAATATGCTCCCTCCATACTCAAACTGGCAGGTTGAGGAGTTCCCAAATCACAGGGATACTGTTTAACACTTGCTGGCTCCCTCCCACAAATTTGCTGCTACCTTTCTGCACACATGTAAGCTCCCACAGCACCTTTCAGACCCCATAGCATCTCCCCAGTCTCAGTTTCCTGGGACAGCAGTGGGACCCATCCCCAAAGCTCCCAGCCACATGCCCAGGCAGCCTGGGGGCCTGCTGCACCCCAGGCAGGGAGCAGAACTGAGGCAGCTCCCGCTGGGCACAGGGACCTGCCCACTGAGCAGGATGTTCTTCAGCTGCTCACCTCCCGCGCCCTCCCAGGCCCCCGGAGGAGTTTGAGGCTGCAGGGAGCTGAGCTGCTGAGCACTGGCCTCGGCTGCCACCTAGCAGTGACCCAGCAGCAGCAGGGACACACCAACAGCTCTTCCAAGTTCGGGCTCCTGCTGCAGCCTCAGGGTTCAGCTTCACATCAGGGGATAGTGGCTCTCTGCACAGAGCAGGGAAACAAAACAATTCCTTCTCCAGCTGGGCACCAAGGACAAATGATCCAAATCTCAGCCCAAGATCATAAACAGTGGACTGAAGAGAAAAAAAACAACATTGGACTTCATGGGCTAAAGCCGTAATTGGACAATTAACTCCAATATGCAAATGGACCAGAACTTACCTTATTCTTTAGCTCCGTCTAGTCTCTGTTCTAGGTCAGCCTTCACAAGGCATACCAGGGAGGTGGCAGGTTGGCTCTGGGAGACATCCTTGCACCATTTGGCCACTGCCTTAAGGGGCATGAGCCCACTCAGGGCCACAGGCCCCTGATCACCAACACCGGCCCTCTTCCTTGTGAAACAAAACTCACCACCCCACTTTGCTGATGTCAGTTTGCAGGAGGCACTTGGCACTGCTAGGACAGCCTGAGTAAAAAGAGGATCTGGGGTCTTCCCAGGACACCCCACTGTGGCCCCAGCTGTCACCTCCCTGAAACCAAAAAGGGGTTCTGCAGCAGAGGGTGAGCTCTGAGCAAACTCAGTGATAAATGACAAAAATGTGCAGTGACTGCCCCAACCCAAACGTGGCACCAGAGAAGTCAGGAAACCTCTGAAGCTCCCCACAGTACTGGACAGCCCCTGCTCCTCAGCTGTCTCCTTCCATCTCCTTCATTAGCTTTCCCAGCAGCTGCTTTGTAACCAGCCACAGATTTTTGGTTTTTAGCCGTTTCACATCCCAAATCACACTTAAATGCTGAAATAAAAAAAAAAAAAAAAAAAAAAAAAAAAAAGTGAAAGAATAATACAATGGTTTGGGTTGGAAGAGAGCTTTAAAGGTAACTAGTCCAATCCACGAATGTCTTATGCTGGACTTTTACCCATTCCAGTATTACTGCTAGTATAATTCAGCTTTTCTTGGTGGTTTGCAGAGGTGTTTGGCACTACTCTGGCATTGTTTCAGGTGGGCACAGAATAGCCTTTGAAGCCCCTGAAGATGTGAGGAACACTCCAGGTACCAGAAAAGCAGCTGGATGCCAGCATTCCTAACCAAGGCACTTCTATATTCATAGCTTTTCTCTACATTAACACCCATTAGGATCACTTGCCACAGGATAGGAGCTACACAAACACAGTCAACCTTCAAACCCTCTCTTACTGGATTACTTACAGACTTTATTCAATATTGTTAAGATGAGATTCCTGACACTTTGTACACACTACATCCAACAAATCACAGCCTCTTCTTGGGGAAGGAGGTTTCTTTGGCTCTCCTCACAGCAAGGAGTGTGTAAAGCAGCCACTGTATTAAAAACCAAAATCACATCCCCACATAATGTCAAAACAGCTCCTGCACTAAAGGAGGAGGGATAAACAGCCAATTTCCCTCTCTTAAACTTAAAGGATACATAAAACAATGTGACACTTGGATGTTCTCCTGAACCATTATATTAAAGAGCAGTAACTCAGTACGCCACCGGTACAACAAAACCAAACTATCTTTCTGAAAGTAAAACTAACATTTATGACACATGCTGGGCACACCCGAGATACCACACTCCAGGCTTTTTCAAGAAATTAAACGTTTCTGAACAAAAAAAAAAAAAACTGACAGAGAGCCTGTGCTGCTCCAGAGCGCCTTCCTTGGCAGCAGCTCCAGCTTCTCTCTCCTGTCACACCTTCCTTCTGAGGCTGGGCAGCCACTGGAAGTAGGCATGTGAAGTGGCCAATCATGCAGCTGCCAACACTGCAGAGAGCAGGGCAGGAGGGACACAGTTCCTGAGGTGGCCCTTGGTCACAGGGCCCAGAGCACGGCAGAGGTCAACCATGGGACTCCTGGGAAGGTGTTGGTCTTCATGTTTTCTTCATCTGCATAAAGGAACACAGAAAAGAAAGATCAAATCTACACAAGCAAATCCAAGAGCTCCAGCTTAAATTGAAATCCCTTTTGCTTGGACCTCATCAGGTCATGGAAGGAAGACTTGCTACTGCACACCTGATTAATGAGTCTGACATGGTATAATGCAGGGACCCCTCTCCCTCTCCTCCTGCTGCTCCACCTCCACTTCCCCAGAGGAGGGAAATCAGATGTGAACTCAGTAGGTTTTGTCTAGGGAACTCTAGAGAGAAAGTTCCAAGACATAAACAGCCACTGTCTTTGGCAAGTCACTTAATCCACCTTGTAAATCGAGCAGCTCTTGTATGGGTGTTGTAAATTCTTCCATCATTTGGAAGATAAGCACACACACAGAGAACTCATAGGGTTTACAAAATGCTTTAGTTCTCTATGGGTGAGAGACTGGGAAACTCAGTATGAAATGAACACTGCAGTGGAGAAAAAATACTTCTGCATGCAAAGAGCAGAAAGTCAAGAAAAGAGAACAAAACCCAACAATGAGAGAACTAACCCTCAATTCATTTTGTTCCCATTAAACAACTAGAAATCCATTTTGCTGCACAAAGGTCAACCTGATTCATTGCATCCAGCAATTTATTATTGTGGCATCTCCAGCCCAACAGAAACACCAACATTTCCATCTGTTTCAGCAGCACTAGCCTTAGGATACCCAAGAGGGGCTGCAAAACTCACAGCACAGTAACACACTGCTCAACTTTCTGCCAGCCAAGTCGGACTGATGAATCTGTTCATGCTATCAAGGGGGCAGAGCATGAATGGTGCTGCCATGAGTCCCACAGTGGGATGTACAGCTTTATAAAGTTGGGCCCTGCTGGAAAAACTTTTTATCTGATCTGGGTTATCTTGTTTCATTTCTGCTGGTTGCCTGGAGTAAATAAAGGAGGTGTAAAGGTCTTCCACTGACTTGACTAAGACAGCAGGCACTGAGGACTGTCCAAGAGAATGAGATGCCTGCAAATGTATGTAAAAAAAATTGAGAGGGTGCAATTAGTGCACATTCAGCTCATTAGTTGCCCTGATCTTAATTATCTCTCAAAATTTACAAAGAAGTGGAAAGTCAGCAAATGGATAATTACAAAACCAGAACAAGACTACACAACAATAACCCCCCAGTCCCCCTGGCCAAAGGGCAGCTTTTCCTCCACAGCAAGCTGGAAGGAGCCATAGAGTATTACATGACACAAGGCACCCTATCTTAGCAACAATTAACAGCTGTCTCATCTCTCATCAGCCCCACGCAGGATCAGTGATGGCAATGACAGAGGGAGTTTCTGCAAGGAAGCAGGAGCTGAGTCAGAGGAAGCCCCTCTGCATTTTTGCTCAAGAATTCAAATTAAATTTCCATTTCAGGGATGTTCACTCATGTCTCAGCCAGAGATGAGAGCTGATGTTTGTATTTTTTAACTCAGTGTGGAGGAGAAAATCAGTGAAATGACAGACAAGTAGCAATTCAACCACAGCTGTTCAAAAACTGGGTACTTGCTCTCTAGGCTGCTTCAGTTGTCAGGGCACGAGGGGACTGTGAGGCACTCCTGCAGCAGCAAGGATGGCTGGGCAGCAGGAATTCAGTGCTGACAGGATGCCAAGACAGGCATCACTACAGCCCAGTTAGCCAACTACTCAGCTGGATACCAGCAGCCCACTGAACACCTCTGTTTAACATGCAGGAAAAATTTTGAGTGTTAGGACAAGGCTAAACGATGATTTTTATCTCTTCTTGCCACCCACACCATTCTCACTGAGGGACAGGATGCATTCCTCTAGTCTTCAAATCATCACCTATATCTGACATTTATGAATCTTGCTTTAGTCAGCTAGGCAAGGAACTCTTCAGATTCCTCCATTTGAAACACAAACTCAAGATTTCCACTCTTCCCCACATTACCTTCTTCCAAACACATACAATAAGATGATGGTTTGTGTCTTTCAGTTCATTTGATACATTGACAGAGCAAGGACATTAATATCCAAGACACAGCTTACACAGAGATTCTCTAGAACAGAAACCTAATTTGGCTAGAAAAAAAAAAAAAACAAAAAAACAAACACTACTTTACAAGTTACTAGCATTAGACTTGTTTTTACTCTTCTTTCTGAGCAGTGTCAGAAACAGCCCCAGAGCAGGCCCACTGCTGAACACTTCAGCATTGGCTTGGCATTGACATTGGCTTGAAAGCTGTTTTGGTCCCTGTAGTAAAATGTCTCACGAAAAATCCTACAATTTAAATAACACAGAAAAGGGGGGAGAATCACCTGTAGACAACTGTTCTTGGTGTTCTAAAGGTAGTGGCCTAGACTGCACTCAAGACCTGGGGTTTCCTTCCTGTTTAAGCCCTCTGTTTAGCAGTTGATCAAACTGTTAAATAGCCAAGGGTTTCTCTTTGAACATGCTCTGAAACCCTAGGTGTAAGGCATATATATATGCTTTACATTCACCCTTAGAGTTATTTTGTTAACAAACCTGTGGTTGTACAGAACCTTATCCCCCAAAACAACCAGGACTGCAAATCACTTCCTTTCAGATCAGTTTAGGATGAGCAAGACCCTATACTGCAAATATTCACCACTAGCACTTGTGGTCTTTTCCCTGCATTTACAGACTAGTACCCTGAATTATTACACATCCTTCACCAAACCCCAGAGATCTAAGAGGAAAACACACAGTTCCTGGCTCCCAGGGGTGCAAGACCATGGAGTGCCAAGTCAAACTGATCACAAGCATCTGGCACTGCTCTGAGGTCCTCAGAGTCCACTCTCAAATGGAAAAATTATGGTGCACACATGAGAGGTTAGAGAGCACACAGACTCTCTGAAGTCTGCAAACAGATCACAGAACAGGCAGCTAGAAAGGTATTTATGGTCCATATTAATAATAGTTTTCATATTATGTTTCTGCTTGCTTTTTATAAAAGCAGAAAACCAACTCCACAGAAAACTTCCACTGGACTAAAACAAGACACATCTGCTGAGCCCTGGAGCTGATTTCATGGAATGATAGCTGTGCCAAAGTCTCACCTGGTCACAGTTCAGCCCCATTCAGCTTCAAAGTTGCTGTTCCACTGTCTGAATCTCGAGATTCCTGCTGCAAGAGAAGGTCTGGCTCCACCACGTTAGCATTCCCGTGCTTTCCACTGGGCTGAACATACAAGGCTGAAGGATTCAGTTCCTCAAATTCCTAGAACAAAAAAAACACATGCCAGAACAGTAAAAAACCTCTACATTGTAACTACCACTGAGAATAAAAGGATGCAGCAAATCTCTGATAGGTCAGCAAATGGATGAAGGTGCACAACACCCAAGAGTTAGCTCCAAAATCTTGCACAAACAGCCTTATAAAGAAAATCAACTCCTCTTTTGCCAGCAGAAAAATTTCTCAGCAATGCCCCTCTCCCCTAAAACTCGGCTTACGCCCGCAAAAATACCATCACAGAATCTAATCCTGCCAGAACATGCATTCTGCATCTGCTGAATAAAACAGATAGAAGCACTTCAGGCTGTAAAACTCAGCCTTCTGCAGAAATATAAAATCATGGCAGTACCTTCCCAAGGGTTTGCATAATCCACACTGGAACTGAGCTGAGATATACAAACAATGCCACAGGTAAGCCTACAGCACAAACGATCTGGCTTACAATTGGTGTGACAATAAGCAATTACCATGGTTATGCCATCCAGCACTGGCAAAATATGACAGTTTGTAAACCAAAACCATTTCCACAACAACTTTTAATCCATTGGTAGAAGACAGGTTGAAAACAGTTTGTTCTACTAAACAGAACATCTCTGCTGTACCATCAGATTCCACCTTAAGCAAAAAGCAAGCTCTCTACATAGTTAGACACTCTGGGATGCAGTCACGAAATGAAAAGCTATAGGAAAGCAGGGAATACCAGTTTTGCTGTTCACAAAACCACTTGCTTCAAGGTAAGAATCTTTCCATTTACAGGCACCCAAGCAGGGATCCTTCCCTTCCCCTTCCTTTCAGCAGCACTCGCCTCCCTCCTGACCTGGGAAGGGATGTTCTCTCCACAGATATCAGCATATCCCATATCCCTCAAGACAGAGTGGAAGTAGACATCCTCCTTGGTGGATGTGTCACACAGGAAGAGGTACAGAACACCATCCACGTATTCATCCACGATGCCCACGAATTCCTTGAAGCGGCAGAGATGCTTGAACAGGAGAATTGCTGCACTGGACCACGTACCCTGAAGAGGAAACAATGTAAAGTTACCATAAACAGACCAATATCCACCACCTGAGACTTTTCCTTGTGGTGGGCACTTGTCAAAAGTCAACTGAGCTAGGCCAGGCTAGTGACAAATAGAGGAAAGTCAGCCAGACAAGCTTCCCAGCATGAAAGTTAACCAAACTACCCCAAAGCCTGGAATTCTCATTACACTGGGAATGCCCTTTCACCCTAAATACCTACTTCCAAACATAGTTCTATGGCATTCACCAGTCATTTTATCCCAATTGCCTAAAATACAGTTGTTTATTTGGGTTTCTTTTTTAATTCCTGGAATCACCAGACTTCACAAACATGAAAAGTATCAAAAGTTATTAAGATGCTGCTAAGCCTTACCACAAGGAAAACTGTGATTAACCCTCTAAACCCAGGGGAAATAATTTTTTAAAAGCAACACCTTTAAAGACACACAGGCAACAACTCTGCTCACATGCTTTCCTTCAGAGATTGTACTTCTCAGGCTACTTAACCAAGTTTCCCATCACAGAGAAACCTTCTTATGACCTCTATAACTCTGCTGTGCTAACTGCATCAAACCAACTCACTTAAAGCTGTGTTACAGAGTAAGTTTTTAAAACAGAAGGTTGGAGCTACCAAGGCTTCAAAAGGACCTTGGGGGACTACTGGCAGGGAGAGGAACAAGTTGGCTGTGCAAGAATAAAAGCAAGAATGCTCTGATGGCAAGGAAAGCACTGAAAGGGTGATTACTTGTAGAGCAGACACTCACCCATCACACACTGCTGGAATGTAACAGCACTAATTCTGCTGTAAATATCAACAGCACCTGACTTCATCCAAATGTTTGCCCTTGGCAGAAGAAAAATAGAGCCTCTACTTGATAACTCCTCTACATATGTTAATAAACAAAACTGCATGTGGACACCTACCTCCACAGGTTTTACCCATGCCAAGGAACAGGGGATGGCCTGAGCAGGGAGCTTCAAGTAGTGCCACCTAAAATACAAAGCAAAACCATTACAGCAAAAGCAGGGATAAATCAGCAGAAAAGCAGAACATCCTCCTCTTCTGGGTTTTACTACCAGTTTAGGAATGCAGAAGCATACATTGGATTGTGTACTCATGATTAAAACCCAACAGCAACTTCAGACAACACTCCATATTCAGAGAATAGCCACAGCAAAGCCAGCAGTAGCAACCGGTCTCTTATGAATTCCCTGGCCCAAGCATCTTCCCATCAAAGATGGAAGACAAAGTTACAGAGAGCTGTGACTTTTGAACCAAAGAATGCCAACAGCCAGGCAAGAGGAGAGACAAACAAGGGGAAAGACACAAATAAGGAAAATGTCCCGAACTGCAGAAAAAAAGTACCTCTGACATTGCAAACAAGTGCTACTTGGGGGATGTGCCTTCAGGAGAATGTGTATATCCATTCATGTAACCCAGGAAGGAGCATTAGGGAACTTGCCAGGTGACAGACAGCAGTAAGAGGACAGAGTGAAGAGTGAAGGCAGACACAGGAGAGGCTTTAGCAGTGTACCCCAGGGGCCAGTGCTGGGTCCAGTATTGCTCAATGTCTTCATTATCAACCTGGGGGATGGGGGAGAGTCTACCCTCAGTCTGCTGATGACAGAAAACTGGCAGAGAGGCTGATGCCCTAGAGGGTCAGGTTGCCATCCAGATAGATCTTGACAGGATAGAGAAATGAACAGACAGGAACCTCACAAAATTCAACAAAGTCCTGCACTTGGGGAAGAAAAACACCATGCATCAGCACAATGTGGACCAATTGGAAAGTGTCATTTTTACCAGGAGAGTGACCAAGCATTGGAATGGGTTGCCCAGAGAGGTTATGGAATCTTCATCCTTGGAAACATTCAAAAACCATCTCAGCATGGTGCTAGGCAGCCTGTTCTAGACTGCCCCACTTCAGCAGGGAGCTTGGACAGGATGACCTCCAGAAGCCTAGTCCAACCTCAGCTGTTCTGTGATTCTGTCGTCCATGTGTAATTCACTTACTTGAGGAATCTCAGCCAAGACTTCTGGACAATCTGGAGGTGTCCATAGTCTGCATAGAACACCTCTACCTCCTGGTCATTGATGACACGGTGGATGATGACACGGTACCACCACTTGGAGACCATGACACAGCAGAGCTGCCCAGGCCGCACTGCAGACTCAGGCATGATGTATTTATCAGAAGCAACTTTATGTGAGTAAACGTGTCTGTAAAAGATCACAGTGAGAAACCAGCCTTAGGAGGATGCAGGAGATGAACAAGGAGAAATATATGGGGCATCAAAAGAATCCTGACATTTTAAAGTCCCCATTATGTGAATTTTCAGGAGTTGTTTTAATAGACCCTTTTATATCTCTGTTCTGCCACACTTGAATCAAATTGCAACCCCAAACTTTCAACGATACTCTTGGGGTCCAACAAAAAGTTAATTAATGGGATTAATCAGAGGCTAAACACAGTCATCCTAATCATTATTTTTTTACCATTACCTTGACATATCAGCATTTCTCATGAACCAGGTTTTGCAGTACTGGCCCAGGTGCAGTGTTGGAGGTGGACATAAAAGTCTTAACTGAACACATTAGCCACAGCTGCACAGACAAGACACAGGAACCTTCCAAGCTCCTTTCCATAACCCTTCCAGGCTTACAAAGTTCAGAACTGCTAGGACACAGACAAACCACAGGAACTGTTTGTTCAGGATAGCACCAGCACCTCTGTACCATGTCATGCAGCCAGCAGTGGCCATCAGCAAGAGCTGGGTGACCTGTTCCCTCAGCACAAACACCCACTGCACTGCCATAGCATGCTCCCACCTCATCTCAAACATCAGATCCTGCAGTTTATAGGATGCTTCCGTGCTGCAGATGTGGATGTAGAACTGGCTAGGAGAGACGACGAACTCCACAATCACTCCCACCAAGCACCTTCTCTTCAGAGGTGGCAAACTGCAAAGGCTTCTGTCCTGAACAGCATCTGGAGGGATTTCTTGAGTCGCTGAAGACTGCTCAAAACCTTGGTGCTACAAGGGGATAAGTGAGAGGTGGCACTCAGATGTCTCATCATGCACTAAACACACATAACTGGCCTTTGCATGAATTTAAAATCTAGTTCTGCTTTCCTGGGGACTTGTGAATTACTGAATATCAGAGAACCCCAATAGACTGGGTAAACTTGGATGAAAACTTTCCCTGTGATAGAAAAAATAATTTTCACACTCTCTTTCCTTCTTCACTCTAGTGTTAAGAGGGGTGCAACAAAAATACCTTGCTCATATTCCTGCAAGCAATAAAGGAGAGGAATTCAAATCAGGTCACATATTTAGACAAAAATAGTGAATGACTACTGCCTAAAAAAGCAAAACAAAATCAAGCCCCAAACACAACCCACTCTTTGCTGGATTTTTCTGAAAAGGTGTTATTTCTATATTCCATGACCATGAAAAAGTACATCATTTGAACCAGCAAATCTATCTGAAAATGATTCTGAAGTCACAGAAGACATGAATGCATCCCACTGTCACATGAGAGCTACTTCCCAAAGGCAAAACAAGTCAAAATCTGTAATTTCTGTTATTTTCTCACTTTAGACAAATTTGTACAAGTGAGCTGTTCACACAGCTTTCAATTTTTCATTATTCTAACTGCTGAAAACATTATTTCACTTGAAGTAGTATGGATGAGAGCCTTAATCCAACATCAGCTACTTTCACTGCCTCAAGTGCTTTCTTTTTTTGCCAGCAGACAGCACTTCTCCAATGATTAAAGTCAAAAACACTTCAATTTTACTCATTGTGAACACAGTACAAATTATCACTGCATGATACATCAGGCAAGGTGTGGGCAATTCATATTCCAGTACACTCCCTGCTGCTTATTTCTAAATTCAACTGCAAACAATGGGGTTTTGCAATAGTGGCTCTCTTAATCGCTTTGTAAAGGTGCAGATCATAGACTATTCTGAGTTAGAAGGCACTCACAAGAATCACCAAAGTCTAGCTCCTAGAGCTGCAAAGGACCACCCCAAGAATCCCATCATGTGCCTGAGAGGATTGCACAAATGTTTCTTGAATTCTGGCAGGCTTGGTGCTGTGACCACTTCCCTGGTCTCTCCTTCTGCAGACTGAGTAAAGCCTAATGCCCTCCAATTTTTTGGAGCTAGAAATTTTGACTAAAACGTTTGAATTATACAGTGAGTTAACATTTTTGAGTCTAGGAGCAACTGAAGGGATTCTGGCCTGAGCAGCAGCATCACCTCTAAAAACCCCTTAATAATTCACAAATTTCCACTTACAACTTCACAAATTTCCTCTGTATAGTCCCTGTGTATGGTGGCATTTCTAAGGGACAATTTTGCTCTGATAAAGCTCTTTGGATCAGACTGTTAAGGGCACACATGAGCTTTATATGCTAGCTCACATTGTTAGTGACAAGAGACATTTCTTTGAAAGACATAGGGGATGTGCATTGGGAAAAAAGCTCACAAAATGCAACAAAGCTATAAAAAGATAAAGCAAGAGTACACAGTGTAAAACCAGGCTTTATAAGAGGTATGACTTGCAAGAGAGGTTGACTCCTTTCCCCAAGCTGGACTGGCAGCTGCCAAGAGTGGTGTGGGTGACACTTCTCCTTCTGTCATGGCAGCAAGAAAAAGCTTCTGAGAGAAGCAGCTCTGTCTTTTTTATCCTTCCTGGAGCTAAACAGATGGACTCAGCCCTTGTGCCCCACCTGACCCTGAAAACACTTCCAGGATACCTGGCAGTAGGGCAGGGATCAGGTTGCATCTTTCCCCTCAACCTTGCAGCATCCTGATGAACAAATATCCATTGCACACCCAAACAAACACATTCTAAACTGCTTCCCTCCCCTTTAGAGCTTTTTAAAACAAAACAGCAAACTTCATGTTTCATGACAAACAGGAATTGTACAAACATCTTCCAAATTTTGTCTTGCCAGGATCTTTAAATGGGTTCCTTCTGCAATACCTAGGAACAAAAATCTGGGGCTACCTAGACCATATCCCCTCTTTCACTGCCTTCACAAAATCAGATTTGTGGTTTGACCCAGGCAAATTCCCTGTGGACATCATCACACCAAACTAAAATTTCTTAAAAGGATTAGAACAGGAGGCCAAAAATTCTCAAGTGCTACAATCTCATCAAGTGTTACACAAAGTTCAACTCATAGTCCCAGGCTTCCAAGCTCATTAGTACACAAAACACCAAAGTCAGGAAGAACCCTTGGGATTCTTTCCCTACTTCTAAGCTCCAATTGTACAGCTGAGTATAGCCACAAGACAAGCTTGGCAGAGGAGACAACTCTAAGCAGGAGGATTTTCCTGAGAAAAGGAAGGCCTACAGATGCTCAAAAGAAAAAAAAAAGAAAAAGGAGGGACAAACAAATTCTGCCAAAAAGATTTGGCAGTTCAAAGTCTCTGCACTACTATTCTCCAGCCCCTTCTAAAACCACACTGCTAAAGAAAACAAAATAATAATTTATGATCATTTCCTACCAAATAGCAGACTTGAGACTGCAGTGATCAAGTCACTGAGGAATATTCCCCAGCTCTGTCCTGTTCTGTTGACACTGAAGCCCTGTCAACAGCAGCAGGGGAAATTTCACACAACCGGTCTCACAACAAAGTTATCAAAGTCCAGCTACAAGTAACTCTACCATAAGGTATCACCACTCTTCTAAGGGAGCAAGATAACACTTAACTGGCCTGGGATGATCTCATAGACCTGAAGACCAGAAGGAGACCAGAAAAAGCACATGGCACATAAAGCTATCCACCAGCTGGATGAGCCTGCTTGCCTCTAGAGACATCTAAAACAGGTACAAAAGTGTTTGGAAGCAGCGGTGCCTCAACAATGCAATCTCAACAGAAACAATGATAGTAAAAGAGTATCACGCCTTGAAATCGACACAAAACAATCTACAGATCATTTGTCCAGCCACTTACCCGTTTGAAGTGATCACCCAAATCTACTGCTTGTGTTTGCTCTGGCTCCGAATCCATCAGAACTGCCTCCTGGTAGCTGCTCTCTGTCTCACAGGTGGGTTCCAAAGGAGGCATCTCAGCTGCAGATGCTGCTGCAAAGACCATAATTTGGCTGTTACTCTTTGTTGGACTGATACAGTGTTGCATATGAAGCAGAAAGGGAAAACATTAAAAAAAAATGGAAGTCTGCAAGCATTGGTGCTGTTTTCCTCAATACTTGTAGCATTCACAACCATCACATTAATAAGTATTTACTGTGTCAGCAAGTTAAAACAAAACAACAATCACTTGCTCTTGTAAGCAAGCTAAAGGTTAAAATTAATTGCTTAGAATAATGTTAAAATATATTTTCTCTGGAAAAGCTGTGAATTTGGCAGGAACTGCATGCAATTATCCACCCTGTCCCATAGGTTTTATGGGGATGATAAGGGCATCTGCAGTCCTGTCTGTTTTGTAGAACACTGTACCCATGCCTTTCAGGCCAGTGTAAAATATTCAGTCTCAAAAAGTGTATGGCAAAAGCTTTACCAGCCTACAGAGCAGACATTGAGAAGACCTTTCTAGTTTTTTCACCTATTACCTGGAATGACTAGAAATTCCAGTCCTGCACACACATTCAGCAAGTCCATACTCTGAATGGGCTAATCAGCCTTTCTTTCACCTACACCACAAAACAGTGGCAAAATACTTCTTGTTAAATTCTCTGCTACCAAGACAACTGCCTTGTGACAGCTGCTTCTGCAGCACTCAACAACCCTTCTGTGCCAAACCCCAGGGGAATCAAGACTTCTACAGCAACGGGAAATGCAGCAACAGAAACTTGAAAGGCAGTTGCTTGGCCACAGAGCTTGTAAGAGCTATGTGCTTTCAGTTAAACACATCACCTTACCTTGCAGCATCTCTTCTTCCTGAGCCTCACCTTGAGGCACCTCTTCCTCCTCAGCTTCACTTTGAGGCATCTCTTCTTCCTCAGCCTCACCTTGAGACACCTCTTGCTGTTCTATCTTGCTTGCCAAGTACTTCCTCAGGACCAGCAAGGAACCTGCCTTTGTCTGCTCAACAACAATGGTATCAGACATGCTCCTGAGGACTTCAAACACGGACAAAAATCCGTACTGCCTGTACTGGAACGCCCGGCCAAAGCGTCTGTGGAAGGCCTTGTCCAAGTCCGCCAGCAGTAGCGGTGAGGAGCTCAGCAGGTCCTGCAGCTCAGCCTTCACCATTGCTGGCAGGACAGGAATCCCAGCACTCAGAGTTTGGAAGCTCTGTGGATTCTTAGAGTTCTTAGTGGGAAAAGTAGCATTTGCCTTTGTAGCAGTTTTCTTTGATGCCTTACGTGTCTTTACCTTCTGGTTGGCAACCAGCTTGGCAATCTCTTTGGTGGAGTCATCTGCAATGGCTGCAACAGAAAGAAACAGACAACCAGAACAACGAGCCATTAAAAGCTATACATTGGCAAAGCTCATCCTCATTCCTTTCTTTCCTGTTCTCCACATTCCTTCCAGAAGCACTTGTCTTCTTCAAAAGCAATCACACTAAACCATGGCTGATTTCCAGCAACCTCACCCTTTGCAAACTGGACTGAACTATTTTTGAAAGCCAGCAACCAGTTTGCACCCTCATCCCTAGAAATTCAGACCAGGCAGGAAGGCAGGTCAGATTCTTGGATGCAGGATCACAAACAAAAACCAAGCTCCTAAGAGTTTTGCTGGGAGAGCAGAATCACAGTAAACTCTCAGTACAGAGCACTCCCTGCCCAACAAAGGTCTCCCTGGAGAACAGCCCAGGTCTATTCCAAGCTTCTAAACAACTTTTGCTTGTGTAACTGTAGCACTCAAAAAGCCCCCAGCCATTTCACCCTTCCCAATGAACTCTTTGCAACTGCCATTTGTTGTCACAACTCTTCCCCAAAGAAAAAGAAAATGAAAAAGGTTCTTTGATACAGGCTAAGCTCCCTATGTGGTCAGGTACAGAAACCTTCACAGCTTCTCTCGAGAGGCCCCAGCCCTGGTTTTGGCTCCTG
Organism: Taeniopygia guttata; assembly: GCF_048771995.1. Lineage (NCBI taxonomy): Eukaryota > Metazoa > Chordata > Aves > Passeriformes > Estrildidae > Taeniopygia > Taeniopygia guttata. Next base: position 30,926,716 of record NC_133033.1, read on the forward strand.
CTGTAGTCTGCATTTACAGGAAAAGCGAGACTTACCAGTTCTAGCATATACATAAGGAAATGTTATATCAGTTTCTAAACCAAGTGCAGAGTGAAAAAGTGTACAAAAATAACTAGAAGCATGGGTGACTTTTTTAGGAGGGAAGAGCACAAAAGTGTTAAAAGACAGATCAAAATACAAGAAAAAATATAAAAGGCAAAAAATTAACCAGAGTTGTATGAGAAACAGATTAACAGATATGTGACATACAGTTCTGCACACGCCAACATCGCTTCACTCCACTATGAGGTTCCAAACAACTCCTCCACCCATTTGGAAACAAAACCTCACCTTTGAGTATTAAAGCACCATTCTTAAAAGAACAGATTTGGACAACTTCAGGCATTTGTGTCACCAGCTCCAAGGTGGACTGGAAGCCCAGGTCACGCAGAGGGAGAGGTTTGCAGACCATGGCCATGTACTGCTCCTCCAGCTGCTCTGGCGTCAGGCCCGCTTTGGCAGCTATCAGCATGGCCCTCACCTCCTTCTTCAGCACCTCCATAAGCTGCGCCTGCCTCGATGCCTCTGTACTAAAGGGGAACACAAGCAAGCAGATGACAACTTGTACCACAGCTGCCCATAACCACGTGGAATTCTAGCTTTGTCCCACTTAGCACCTGAAAGCTGGCAGCAGGCTCACGAACAACCCTTGCATTCACTTGCCAGCACCCCTGGAGTTTAATGCACTCTTAAACCTCTGCCAGTACAGACACCCTGCGCGTCCATGCTGCTGCCCGAGGACACCCCACCCACCGCCGGCGTCAGTGCTGCTCCTCGCAGACACCCCTGTGACCCCCAAGGCGGGGATTCGCCCCTCAGCCCCGCAGGTCCCCCAGGAACATCCCCGTTCCCCTCAGCCCCGTGCCGAGACTCCCCGCGTTCCCAACGCACGGCGCCATCGCTGCGGCCTCCCCGGGCGCATGCGCGGCGCCTTTCCCGCCTTTCCCGGGCGCGAGGGCGGGGCGGGGCCGCTCCTGCCCCCTCACCCCGGCCGGGGCCGCCATTGCTGCGCCGCTGAGGGGAGCGGGTGGCGCCGCCCTCAGCGCTGAGGTGGGATGGGCTGTCCGCTGCCTCGGGGCTGGGGCGGACCGGCCGGGAGGTGCTGCCCCTGCCTTCTTAAAAAACAAAAACAAAAACACCAAAAATGGGTGAAGATCTCAGATGATCGAGTCCAACCCAAGACGCAACACCACGACGTCAGCCAGACCAGAGCATCGAGTGCTATGTCCCGGCTTTCCTTAAACACCTTCAGGTGATGTCCCCACCTCCCTGGGCAGCCTGTTTCAGTGTCTAACCACTCCTTACTGTGAAGAAATTTCTCCCTAGTCCAACTCAAACCTCTCCTGGTGCAGCTGCAGACTATGTCCTCTTGTCCTATCTCTAATTGCCTGGGTGAAAAGCCTGGGTACACCCTGCCGTAATTGTGGCTGTAGAGGGTGGTAAGGTCTCCCCTGAGCCTCCTTTTCTCCAGACTGAGCTCCCCACAGCTCCCTCAGCTACTCCTCATCAGACTTGTGTTCCAGACCCTTCCCCACCTCCATTGTCCTTCTCTGGACTTGCTCCAGAACCTCCATGTCCTAACGTAATTAAGAAGAGTCTTGTATTTTGTAAGAGGAGTCTTGTATTGCAAGGAGCCTTTATATTTTTTTTTTGTCCCATCTAAGAGGAAAATCCATAGTGGAGACACAAAAAGCACATTAGGAAAGAGTCACAGAACAGGACCAGTTCCTTCATTGTAACAATATTTAAAACCAGATGTGGCTATTAAGAGGAGTCTTGTATTGTTTTCAGTCTCATCTGAGAGGAAAATCCACAGAGGAGACATTGACTTTCCAGCAGACTGAAGTTAAAGAGGGGTGCAATGGCTTTTTCCTAAGAGCTCACAGATATCCAAGAGACCCCCTGATTTAGATCTGCACAGCTGATTTCCATACAGGAGTACTTTTCAAATTAAAACAGGAGCTGAACTTGTGAATTTTGGAACACCCATCAGCATGTGCTCTCAAAAAAATTTCCTTTTCAAAAGTTAGTAATGAAACACATCTCGCTGGCATGGTGGAGTCAGGACCCACTGCTTGAATAAAACATCAGACAAAACCAGCATGTTGCAGGCTTGGAGGTGTTAGACATGCCAGGATTCTTCTGACAAGACACCAGCTGGAATCCAGTACCAGACCTGAGCTGCCTTTTGCTGCTGCTGCTTAGAACACCACCTGCCTTTTCAGCAGCTGGAGACATGTTGGCCAAGTGATAAACACAAAGTGGAAAAGGTTTCTGGAGCACTTCCAAAGAATATACACTGTATAAATTTATTAATTATGCCCCATTTACACCCAACTTTTCTCTGCCTTTAGCCCTTTCCATCCATCACTTTCCTGGTGATCTGCTGACACGGCACAGCAGAGAAAGCAGGCAGCTGTTGCTCCTGCCCTCCCTGCCTGCAATATCCTGACTCCAGGTGGAGCACAAGTCTCCAATAAAACAGGAATCTGTAAAAAAACAAGATCAGCACCTCCCCAGCTGTCTTCCCAGCTCCCTCCAGCCACTCCTCCGCACCAGAGATTGGAATCCCTGAGCTCAGCCCTGCCCTGGTTTATGTCCCAGGTGTGTCTTTCTGTAGTGTAATATCTAGCCAGGGGCTGATTTCTTTAATACAGTTGGTGACTTTAAAAGTGTTTCTTCTACAGTTTTCTGCAGATGTCAACACAGGCTGAGCAGCATGAAAAGAGAAAGCTCCTATATTTGCTCTGCCTTGCTCCTGCTGTGAAAAACTAGGGAAGCATTTAGACACAAAGTCTTTTGGCAATTTAGATTCAACAGCTCTAACTCTGTGATGGCTCTCATATTAACATCCATTCAGGAAAGCTGGGACCAGTTATTTTCCCTCCTTGCTAAAATGTGACCCTTGAGAGAGGGGGGTTGCTGCCAATGTCCCTTCACAGTGCCAGCCAAAGGGATTCTGGAGAGCAGAGCAGTGTGAGACGGTCTTACCCAGACACTCACCACAACACCCCCTCCAACCACTCCCGGTTGAGCCGCTGGCCTCACCAGCAAAGGTTTTTCACCCTGGTGTCTATTTGGGGCCACTCTCACCTTTTGGTATCTTTGGGGCCGCATGCCTGACAGTTACTTTTAGGTTGCTTTTCAACAGCTTTGCAGAAACTGTCTACTAAAAATCACCAGAGTGCTTCTGATTGTATTTTATTTCCAAAAGCAGGAAGATGCAAATAGAATGTCCTCCTGGGATCCACCTTGTCCAAGTGTAACTTTCCTTCCCATCTCTACAGCAGTGCATGATGAGAGCAGAACAGCTGGAAACAGCTTTCTCACTTCACTGTCCATTATGCCTGATAAGCCTGTAATGACCTTGAAATGAGCCTCCTTGATGTGACACCTCCCCTTCTCTCCTCCCCTGCCTGCAGCAATAAATTTGAGCACGTACTCAATTCTAGTCCCCGGGCAGCTGCGTGCTCCTTGGCACAGATGGGGATGGAGAAGAGGTCTCGGAGCTCTTCCAGGGAGTCCCATAGAAGACGCAGAGAGTCCCCGGCTGCGCAGAGCAAACGAGAGAAGAGAGAGAGCAGCAGAGGAGCTGGCAAAGGGAAGGGAGATGTAAAGCAGGAGAAAGCCAAGGAGACCAAGAGCACTGCGGGGAGTGATGGTAGGGTGCACACCTCCACAGTGGTGGACGTGGATGATGTGGTGTCTGATGAAGAAATGGAGGCAATGGCATTGCTGGATAGTGAGCAGCAAGAGGAAGGTATGGCTTAAAGAAGGGAATGGATTGGAAAACTGGGCTTTTTGGTGCTGTGTGGGTCACAATGTGACTCTGCTCTCTGCAAGGTGTCATCGTTCCCACCTTGCACAGGTGTAGTTATTCTCAGGATAGGATATAGGAAACTCCAGACAGCTTCTGCAGGCTTATTAGCACCATCCAGCAAAGCAGTGAACCTGGATACAAGCAGTTACATTCCCAGCATCCTTCATGCTTCAGCTTGCTACTCTCCAGTTCTGTTCATGCTCTCGTCTCTTCCTTTTCTTGCTTGGCCTCCTCTGGGTGGATGGCACTGGCCTTACTGCCAGTTCATAGCCCAAAGCACCTCGCTGCAAGGAAGAACTGCCCTTGAGGTGCACACTTGCCACTCACCTGCTGGATAACCTCTAAGAGCAGCTCCTCTCCACGTGTTTGTTAGGCACGCTCCCAGCCTGCTACAATAGAAGGGAGCATTGTGATCCTTTTGGCAGTACAACTGGACCTGTTTGGACCCAGCATCACCACAGGCATGGCAGATGTCTATTACAGTAGCCAGCACCACTTGTGCCTTTCCATGCTAGCACCTCTGCTGCTCCAGAGTGACACAAAGGTTCAGACTTGCTCCTGATTCCCTGGGAACAAGCTTTTCACAGCTTCATCTTTTTGCCTCCATTACAGGAATTACAGCTATTGGGCAGTTCTTAGGTGCTCTAGTGACTACACAGGTCCTTGGTATCTCCCTCAGGACCTGGTGGTTCTGCAAAATATTTGAAAGGCAAAGGGCAGGTATGGAAGGGTTGGAAGGGATTAAAAATGGGAGGGATGCTAACCTCACTGTTGGAAATCTTCATTCACTCTCTGGCTCCATCTGTTTTCATGCCATACCTGCCGATTTTCCCCTCAGATAGGAGCACAACAAAAGGCAGCCAGATCAAGATGACCCATACTCACGTTGGGGAGATGTAGAAAGTAATAATAATCTGGGCTGATGACACCGGTCAGCCTCCAGCACCTTGGGGTGACTTCTTAAAACACAGGAAGATTTTACTGGCACCAGAGGCTTCATCCCACTGCATTAGGGGTTTGGGATGCAACTAAAATCCTATTCCAAAACAACCTGAAATACTCTGATAGAGAAGGACACTTCAGGCTGTGCATGTTTAAAGCTCTCTCTTATTTACAATCTTTGTCTTTAGCTCATCTTTCCAGATAAACATCAGGTATGCCAGCTCAGCAAAGCTGCCCATTCCAAGCCTTTCATCCCTGCTTTGTAGCCCCAATTCTTCAAGATAAAGTCTGTTCTCTAGTCAAGCAACCATGGAGAAGCATGGCTCAATTTTTGTCAGTAAAGCAGAGACAAAAATCTATCTATCCATCCTTGCTACTCCTGTCAATCTGAAGCAGGGAGTGTTCCTTAACTCACCTCCAGGGAGAGCCAAGTGGTTCATTTACAGTGAGGCCAGGCAAAGGACAACAGTGAAGCTGATGTGTGCAGGCACTCGTCAGGCTATCACTATTTTGAGAGCAGTCCTCTTCTAACACAGTCCTGTGTTATTTCTCCCTAGGTGTAAAGTCTCCTGGTCTGGGTGTCTGTGAGTGGCTTTTGACCATCTTGTCTTTCCTGTTCATCATAATGACCTTCCCCATTTCTGTCTGGTTCTGCATGAAGGTGAGAATTTTCATGGGACCTCTCAGGATCTGGTGTCTGATCTGCATGTCACACACTGATTCAGTATGTGTTGGACATGAGCATAAAGGTTTTTTTGGTATAAGGCCCCTATTTATACCTCGTCAACTTGTCATTAATTTTGATTTGTCCTTTATCCAATGTTGCTACAGCACAGGGGTCCAACCATTGCCAGTCAAATACTCCTGCTGAAATACCAGCAGGAAGGAACTAAGTTTTCTCTTTTTAAAAACAAATTGTAAGTCTGTTCACTTTCAGACACATCATTCAGCCAACCTAACCCAGACATGGCTGCATTACAGCAGCAGGGTAAATAGGCTTTAAATTCAAAATTTTAAGAGATATTGATCTTTCAGTTAATAGCAGATGTTCCCTCTTCCTCTCATTTTTATTCAGATTTATAGCACGGCTACAAGTAGGAACTTGTAGGCATTTTGATTCCCACTTCTCAGGAAATTTCACATTTGTCTTGCTATCAACAAGAATGTCAGTATTACAGCTCAGCTCTTAGGATGAACACATTTGTCTTAGAGGGAAACAAGCAATGTGGAACATTTTAACTTGGGTTATTTAAGTTTGGCCAGGCTATAAGGAAACAAAATGTTGGATCATCTTGGGAAACCCTAGGTGGGTCTAACATGGGCTGCTCTCACCAAATCTCTGTCTGTCACAGGGCTGCTCATATTCAAGGCTGGCCAGCAGTTCTGGGCAAAGGGTAAAGTGACTCAGTGACGGGTGATGCCACAACCTATGAAATCCTCCCTTTGCAGGGCTTTTCCAGAATAAACTTCCTCCTGTGCTGGTGAGGCTGCTTTTCCCAGCCCTACTTCTTCCTCTCCAGCCTAGATTTGTTTCCCTCTGCAGGTAGTGAGGGAGTATGAGAGAGCCATTGTGTTCCGACTCGGGCATCTTCTTCCTGGCAGAGCCAAAGGACCTGGTAAGGTGTTTACTGAGCTCCCCCCAGCCCCACTGCTCCTCTTCTGCATGCCTTCCCAAAGCTCACGTGCTGATGCCGTCCAAGCAGATATGGCCAGACAGAAGATTTGATGGTTTTTGTTCCCTTCCTTTTAAGGGCCAGTAGTTTCTTATGGCTTTTCTATCACAGAAGCAGCCTGAGAGTTTGAGCCTCAGTATTGCTGTTCTTTTGTAGTTCTGCATGCTGAACCCTCTTCTGTTCTCCAGGACAGAAGAGGTAATTTTTCTGATTATGAACCTGATAATAGTTCTGATCATGAACCTGCTTTCTCTTCCTCCCACAGGCCTTTTCTTTTTCCTTCCCTGTTTGGACACCTATCACAAGATAGACCTCCGCCTCAAAACCCTAGAGATCCCCTTCCATCAGGTATGGCTGACATTCCCCATCTATATTAATTTTGGGATCTTTTTAATATTAAATCTTATGTTTCCAACCTTCATCCTTGCAAAGAAAAGTTTGAAAAAAAATCTCAAAGTAACCTCTGGTTTGCCCAAGATAAATCAGTAGCAGAGGTGGAAGCTACAAAGACTTAACCATTCAGCCAGTCTTCATCATTCTCTAAATTGTGTGCTTTACTGTGCTACCTTAGAGTTGCCAGAACCAGCTCCATCTCCCCTAATGTATTCTATTTAGGTGGTGACCAAAGACATGGTTACTTTGGAGATAGATGCTGTCTGCTACTACCGGTTGGAAAACGCCTCTCTTCTCCTCACCACCCTGACCAGCATCTCCAGTGCCATCCAGCTGCTGGTGCAGACCACCACAAAACGCCTCCTGGCACACCAAGCCTTCTCTGAGCTTCTGCTGGAGAGGAAGAACATCAGCCAGGAGATAAAGGTGCTTCTGTGGGGAGGGAGACAGCAAAGCAAGGGGTGAATTGAGGCTCCAAAAGAAGCTCAGGTGGACCCTCAGAGTCTGGTTTGAAGAAGGCTTCCACACCTGGAATCAGTGTGGACTCTAGTTAAATCACCCTAAACCCCTGAGGTTAACACAAATGGGAAGTGAGGGCAGTTATTTTATTTCTGAGAGGCCTTGCCTAGTAGCACTGAACCTGATAAATCTGCCTTACAGTCCCTGAAATTAAAGTCCCTGCCCTGTCTTGCTCCCTGTAAGGGGGCTAGGCAATGGCTGGTGTTCTCCCCATGCTCTAAAAATATTTGTCTTCATAGGTGGCTTTGGATGCAGTCACAGGCTGCTGGGGGATCAAAGTGGAGAGAATAGAAATGTAGGTAGGCAATGCTGGTAGAAGAGAATTCTCTCTCTCTTTGCAAGTACTTGTCCCGTGCTGCTTGTTGTTGCCTGCTCCTCTTGCTTTGCCTCTGGCTCTCTCCCTGCAGGTGTTCTGCACAAGGTAGAACCTCACCTCTCACCTTCCTATTTTCCCTGCCCTTTTCAGCCTCTGTCTCATGTAAAATTTCCAAGTGTAAGACTTCTTTCTCCTGCCCTGACAGCCAGAGCATGATCCTTAACTGGGATCTCATCACCTTTTTGCTGCTGCTGCAGGCAGAGTTTGCACCCAATTCTGATAGCCCAAAAAGGCACAGCAAGGCACTGAACTCTCCATGTCCCATTCTATATCAATGGGCCTGGGGTCTCAGCACTGGCAGGGATGGGCTCATCACTCAAGTCTGTGCAGAAGGGTGGGACTCACTGATCACATAGAGGGACATGGAAGAGAGAGCCAAGCAGTGAATGAATAAATCTGGGAATGGAACGTTCCTGTCTTGAGAGCTGTCTCCTAGTGGAGTCTCTGCTGCCTCACAAAGAGTGAGCTTAAACTATGAGCCTCAAAGACACAAAGAGGTCTCCCTGCTGGCTGGTGATCATGCCTGGTCACTAGAAAACCAGGCTGAAAGAGAAGTCTGGGAATGGAGGTAGAAGGCTAAAGTGAGACATGCAAAGAGGGACACCCAGGGACAAAGAATATGAATGAGCTGCTCTGCAGAGACCATGAGCCCATCCCAAGCCTCAGACTGACCATCTGAGCAGCAGATCAAAGAAGCAGATGTCCCTGCACAGCCATCCAGTGTTGCTAGGAGAGCCAAGAGCCCAGCTAATGCCTGTCTTTACTGCCACAGCAACAACGTGCAGCTGCCTGCTGAACTCCGTCAGTCCCTGGCTGTGGAAGCAGAGGCCCAGAGACAGGCCAAAGTGCGGGTATGCCAGCATCTGAACACTTCTCATCTACTTGCAAAGCATTCTTCCTCCCTTTCCAGCCTCTGGTTTGAGGTCCCTGTGTGTGCCACACAGTCACACAGCTTTGGGCTGATATGTTTCCTTTAATTCCTGAATAAGAGCCGAGCTAAAAAGGGGAGCTCAGTTGTGAGCTTCTATGGGCCTAGTATAAGCATGCCAGACATGAGCTTCCAGACTTCTGGCAGTGCCAAGAGGTTAGTACATGCTGTGATCTTCAAGTAGCAGGAAAGTTATATTCACACTGACCCTGAAAATTTCATCATGACAACCTTTCTCTGTTAACAAACAGTCTGTGCCCCCTCACTCCCAGCCTCACAGAACCCTCCTTCTTCCCCTGCTTGGTAGGTGATTGCTGCAGAGGGGGAAAAGGCTGCTTCCGAGTCCCTGCGGATGGCAGCTGAGATCCTGTCCAGTGCTCCAGCTGCTGCTCAGCTCCGTTATCTCCATGCACTGCATTCCCTTACCACAGAGAAACCTGCTGCTTTCATCTTGCCCTTGCCTCTGGATGCCATGAACCTGGTCTCTCCAGCTACCCACAGCCCTCCAGCTGTGAGCAGCCTCCTTACAGGCACCACAAAGCTCCCAGAAAATCCAAAAGACAAGAAGGACTCACCTATGCTCTGAGAGAAATGGTTCCCACATTCCTCCTGCTCAGAAAGGAGCAAGAAGACTGGCCCACTACCAGGTTCTGACCTGGAGGCAGGAGGGAAAGGAGTCCAGGCCTGCAATATAAAGTGGATTGTACATGGAAAAAGCCTCTACTTGTTTTGGAAAGGAAAAAATGAGTGCAAGGGGCAGGCCTGGCAAATGTGTGAGCAGGGGGTTGAGGGAAGTGGGGTGTCATCCCTTCTCCTCCACAGAGCCAGGTGCACCTTGACAGGTTACAGCCTGGCTTCCAGGGTCTGATCCGGCTTGCCCCATCACCTTGGAAGGAAGGACAGACCCTTCCCTATGTCCTTACATGCCTCCCATCCACAAACCAAATAGCCAGGCAGGTGGGAGTGGGGGCATAACAATCTGTGGGGGAGCAGCACACAGGCAGGATGCAGAATGCAAGGGTTTCCCACCTTGCATCCTGGTGGTCCTGAAAGGAGGGAAAGAGCTGGGGTCTTGTGCTGTCCTGGATATAGGATTTCAGTAACCACCCACATACATCCCCATAACCAAGGTGTTTAGCCCTTGTTCCAAAGTAGGAGGAAAAGGATGAAGGGGATTGGGCAGCTTTTAAAGCTTGGTGCTTCCCTGCCGGGCACATCTGCTGTGCAGAGGAAAGGCTGTGCTGCTGCTCACTTCCACAGGGTGGTGAGGCAGGACAACGTCTGAGCTCGTGGCACTTAAAAACGTCAGGGTGACCTGTTTAAGCAGCACCCACTGGGCTGACAAGGGGAATCCGGTGCCACTGGCTGAGAGCCTCGGGAATGGTAACACCTTTGCCTGCCTGCAGCTGCCTTGGTAATTTTCACACATGGAGAATGAACAGAGAGAGTTCTCAAAAACCCTAGAAGCCGCAAAGCTCCTATGTATCTTTTCTGCCTACAGCTGTTTGAAATGGCCAGGAACCTACAGGTATTGCAGTCCTTTCCCTTGGCAAAAATCTGGAGTGCTGTCAAAGGAAACATCCCTGCACTCAGATTTTCCTGGTGCCCTTTATGTTGACGTTATCTCTGCTCCTGCCCTACTTGACCTATAGCATCTCCCCTTGCTTCAAAGCAGATCTCCCTGCACAGCCATTCCCAGCACCACTGTTCTGCTGTTGGTGTCCTGTACAGGTCAAGACAGAGGGCACTTTGTTGCCTTTCTCTTAATTGCCCCCACATTGTTGGTCATGATACCCATGCCTAGCAGGGGATACTCAGCCAGTCGCTCACTCTTGAATTTTCATTTATTCACAGCTCTTTGCCTGCTGGTAACTCTAACTGCTCCACAGTCTACAAATATTTGCCAGCATTTTTACAGCAAGGACACCTGGCCAACCAGCCCTCTTAAAAGTTGCTGGGAAGTGGGAAAAATCCACCTCTGAACTTGGCAGTGACCACACAAGCACCTGACCTCCAGTTGTAACTTCCCACTTATCGTTTGCTACTGTAACCCTCCCAGGGTTACAGTAGGGGAGGGGGCAGCATGATCACTGTATCTCCTGCTGGTGTGTCTGTGATACATCTCAGGAGTAATCTGCTCATGGAAAATAAACTCTGGGAAGTTGAACAGATCTGTCATCTTACACTGGGGAACATGAGCTGTGCAGTTACTTCCCTAAAGCTGGTTCTAGTAATTTCTCAGGCTGCTGGAATAGGCCCTTCTTTCCCAACCTCAAGGACATAAGGGCAAAAGGGCATAATACTACAGAGAGAGCTGCAGCTGATCCTTTAACTTAACACTTCTTTGGCTGCATTTCTAACTCCGTGTAAAATTATCTATCTCCACCAAGTTTATTGGTACAGGAAGGACCAACAGCTTTACAGATAAAGTCTCAAAGGAGCAACACCTAGCCCAAGAACTGTCAGGAGACAGGCAACACTATGTCAGAGCACACCCATTACCCTGTTTGCACTTGTATTTGCAGAAGCCAGGCATGGGTTTTTCAAATATGTAACTTTCTTACAGAAAGGCAAGTTATAGCTAAGAGCATCTTCAGTTGCCTTGTTCCAACAGGATCTTCTCTCTTTTACATATACAGTCAGCAGAAACTTGTCAGTTTACCACCAGGAGATAGTATGCTCAAAAGCCTTGCAGAAGGAAAACCTAGTTTAAAAATTTACATAAGGATTAGTGATACAAGAAGATTCCAAGAGAGAATTTACTCTGAGGGAGTGGGCAGGTGTTGTCTGAGCTGATGTGGTTGCTGACAGTTTCACGGCCTGCTCCCCGGCCCTTTTCCCTGTGGAACAAAAGTCACCTGCCCAGGTTCCTGATGTCAATTTGCAGGATGCGTTTGGGACTGTCAGGGCAGCACAAGTTCCAGGTGGTGGCAGGTTGGGCCTGGGTTACATCCTGCACCGTTTGGAATTTCAGGAGGCAGGCCCCTGAACACGAACTCCAGAATGTTTCAAATTGCAGAGTCATCCTGCCTCTTGTACATTTTTCTCCTAATCAGTGAGACAGCTGGTAGCTGAATCATCTGAAGCTCAGAGGTAGAAGAAGGTACCCACTATCATATACATTACCAGGCCATGCTGGCACTGAGTAAAAAAACTTCTTGTTATGAGAAGGAAGAGGTGCAAACAACTTGCTTCCATGATCCATCAGGGATGAAACAGAAGGAAATAAGACAGCAAGAAGAGATTGATGAGTGAAAACAGGACTGGCACAGGCAAGAGGATGTGTTGCATAGATAGTTGAAGTAGCAATTGTTTTATGAGGATAACAAACTGCACAGATGCTAGAACTGTGGGAGGAGGCAGAGGTCAAGCAAGACACTTGTGGAAGTGGCAGAGGCAGGAAGAACAGCATAAATGCTGAAATGGCAGAGCCATGTCAGGATAGCAGGTAAGGAGTAACAGCAGCAGATCAGGGTGAAATGCTGCTGGGAATGGGCACTAAGACACTACTCAGCCATTGCTGTTCTTCGGTGTTTGCTTTTTCTGGATCTCTTGGGCTGGCCAGAGGTAGAAGCTTTGGGACTTGAGCAGGTTATGACTTCTGAGATATTTTCTTGGAAATTTTTCAGAAATAAAAAAAGCAAGCCAAAGCCATTAAAAATACCACAGAGTTAAAATATGCCCAATGTATCACATCCTTAACAAACAAATTAGCCCCTCCTCCCATTTTGAAGTCAAAGGGACAAGATACACTGAAGGACTAAGGGAAGAAATTTTAATTACCATTCTTTCTCCTTCTCCACATTTGAATCTTGTGGATCTAGTTGAGAAAGAACACAAGGAAATGCTTTCATGCTTAATAAGCTTGTGACCTAAGGAACAGCCACACCATGTGGGCAAGAACAGTAGGTAATTAATGTTCAAATACCTCCTAGAGAAAGCAAGACTGTCCCATGCTATAAGCACAAAAGATCTGTGGCCTCTGGAACACAATTTATTTCTAATCCAAAATCAGTGATCCTAAAGAGATGTTCTTGACTGTCACAGGGAGTACTCGCTCACAAGGAACATGATGCCAATTACGGTGATTTCCTAGATATACACCCTATGTTACATATCAAAATCAAAATTAATTTCTCTCAAAACCAGAGCATGTTCAGCAGTTTTTTCTGCCCTGACCTAGAATCATGTTAACAACCGCTTTGCTTGACCACTGATGGAGGTGAGACGAAACCCCAGGATTTGTCAAACAGGGGAGGGTTCTGCCATTGGGGTTAGATGAGTGAGGTGTCCTAAAGATTGCTTCAGTCTCGAGATCTGGAAAAAGGTTCAGAATATGCATTGTCCTGACTTTGCCTTTTCTTGTTTGTTGCTTCTTGGTTGCCTTCCTCATCTTTCTCCAGTTCTCACTCTAGCTCTTGATTCCCTGCAGAGCTTCTTCCTGCTTCTCTTCAATACCTTCAAATCTTTCCTCTGCATTCTGAGCACAGATCTCTGTTTCTTTGAAACACAGAGGCAAAGTCATTGCAAAAACTTGAAATCTAAGGAGCTGCTTTCAGGAGACCCAAGAGAAAGAAGTGGAGAGCTGAAGAGTCCAGTGGGATTGGCTGACTCTATAAAACATGCTTATGGTTTCAGAGAAGGGCATTATTAAAAGATCTACAATGGATTTTATGGTACATCTATGTAAACCTTGCAAATTTAATTAATTATAAAATTCAGTGTTTGCTAGCAGAGGGCGAGATGCTGATCTTCACTGTGAGAGGATAAAAACAGAGCTGAGTCAGTTCTATTAGAAGGGATAATGAGATGAGGTTTCCCTGGTTAATGCAAGCTCTCAGACAAAAGAAACACCTGCCTGAAATGAAACCCTGCCCTGCTCAGGCCTCCAGCACAGGACCAGTACTCAAACAGCTGTACTTGCAGACATTCCAGTGCTGCCAGGACTTCAAAATCTTCCAGAGAAAAGGAAGTGAAGGACTTGTTGACAGTCACCTCCCTCTGGCTGGAAAGGAAAAAACCTTTTTTTAAATGATCGTGAAACCAACAATGCCACATTTAATCACATTTAATCAAACCAGAGTGTGCCTGGTTAGATGCTGGTGTCTCAGTTCACAGTTCCAACCCAGGCAGGAGCTCTGTGTCAGCAAAACATGGAAGACCAGAGGCCAGGTCAGGCAGTGAATGTATCTTGGCATTAAAAACAAAGATCCTTTTCTGATGCAGAAATGAAACTCTCACTGGCTCATAGTCTTGGATTGCTGGTGCAATCATTGGGTTACAGAGGTTGGATATGGCTGTAGCTTGATCAGGAGCAAAAGAAACCCCAAAACACACACCAAAATGTTTGGAGAACAGAAAGGACCAGCTCCTTATAGGGTCCAACAGACATAAGTCAGCTTTCAAGTATGATTTTTCAATAAAAGTAACTGTTCGAAGGCTCCTGCTCTAAGCCTTGGAAGATAATTGTGATTTACAGGGATTTATTTCTGTAAAACAAATCAAAGTTCCATAAAGAAATGCTCCTACATCTACCACTGGCGTGCAGAACTGCTGCCCTCAGTCAGATAATTCATACCAGGCTGCTGCTGAGAGAGAAAAGGAAATAAGAGAAAAGGAAAAAAGAAAACAAGTAGGAGGTACCACCGGCCTAGTGGAATTGAGGGCAGCTGTAGGGCCACATGTCACATTACACACTGTGAGTAATAAATAAAAATGTCCTGCTGGAAAGTAGCACATTGCAACTACTACAGTCACCTGCATAACAGCAGCTTCCTCTTTTTCTTCTAATCTTTCTTTCTCTGTTACAGATTTCCTAATGGTGTTGGCATCTTCACCTTCAAACTCTTTTTGAGTTGAAGAAATGACAGTCCTTAAAGTCCCTAAACTTCAGCTTTAGTTGCAATTCCTGTAAGGCACCGTTAGGATCAAGTTAGTAATGTGCTTCATTTGTCCATCCAAATAACCTAGGCAAAGCCAGCTAGTCTCTGACTTTCTCTTGCATCTATCTAGACTTAAACTGAAGCCACCTAGAGAGTCCTGGGTATAGATATTTCTAAACACAAATTAATATGCTAATTATTTAACATTACATCAGCAGCCAGAAAAAAAGAGGCAGCACGAGAGCTTCAGCACAGGCTGTACACAGGAGTCGTGAACAACATCACTCTGCCTTGGGATTGAGTTCAGAACCAGTGGGAACAAATTGTCCAAGACAATAAATCTAAGTCCATTTCCTTGTCGTCTGTACGTAACCTGCTTTTTCATGAAAGCAGATGAACGCCAGGCCAGCCATATATACAATGCAGCTCATTGTCACAGGCAGTCTCAAACATCCTTCCACATAAGGAATTAAATCAGAAGATCACCCTGATCTCCTGGGCAAGGCAAGCACGAGGATTGCAGCAAAAGTCCACCTCGATGGGTGAAGCAAAAACCATCATGCACCATGGGGAACTGATCTACCAGGGCAAAAGAACTGAGACACTCACAGGACAAGCAGTCTGCTGTCACATCACAGCAAATCCACCAGCCACAGGACCAGTTTTCTGTGCAGTTCAGTCACCTGTACAGAGCATCAGAGAAAACCTAAAACCACTAATGAACAACTGGTCTTGCCAAGTAACCTGAAGGTGGTGTATTTTACATAAGTCAGTGTCTTACCTCATTCAATTTGCAAACTGATCCAATGACAGAAACATTTATTTTTACAATTTTTTTCTTCCATATTCATTATATGGATTTTATTCATTATTCATTCTTCATTTGCTTCTTGGCCTTTTGGCTAAGATCAAGTGTAGTATCTGTTCTTATCATTTTAATATCTGATACGTCTCCTCGATGAGAGGACTTCATATTAAACTGATTTTTTTTGGTGGTTTTTTTGGGGGTTTTTTTTGTGTTTGTTTTTGGGGTTTTTTTATTGTTGTCTATTTAGACTTTAGCAAGGCGTTTGATCCTGTGTCCCACAGCATACTCCTGGAGAAGCACTCTTTGCTGGGCTCAGAACTGGCTGGATAGCTGGCCCAGAGAGTGGTGGTGAATGGTGAGCGGTGCTGCATCCAGCTGGGGACAGTCACCAGTGGTGTCCCTCAGGGGTCTGTACTGGGACCAGTTCTATTTAATATTTTTATAGACGACATGGATGAGGGCATCAAGTCCTTCATTAATAAATTTGCAGATTTATTAATGAAGGAATTTATTTAAATTCCCAGACACTAAACTGAGAGCTTGTGTTGATTTATTGGAAGGAAAAAGGGTTCTGCAGAGAGACTTAGATCAGTTGGATGGATGGACAGAGTCCAACAGCATGAAGTTTAATAAGTCTAAGTGCCCAGCTCTACATTTTGGCCACAAAAATCCCCTACAATGTTACAAGTTGGGGACAGTGTGGCTGGACAGTGTTTAGGAAGAAAGGGACCTGGGGGTGCTGGGCGACAGCCAGCTGAACTTGATCCAGCAATGTGCCTTGGTGGCCAAGGAGGCCAATGACATCTTGGCCTGCATTAGGAATTGTGTGACCAGCAGGAGCAGGGAGGTCATTCTTCCCCTGTACTCAGCACTGGTGAGGCTGCATCTTGAGTGCTGTGTCCAGTTCTGGGCCCCTCAGTTTGGGAAGGATGTTGAGATGCTTGAGCACGTCCAGAGGAGGCAACAAGGCTGGTGAGAGACTTGGAATACAAGCCCTATGAGGAACGTTTGAAGGAACTGGGGTTGTTTAGCCTGGAGGTGACCTTATTGCTCTCTACAGCTTCCTGAAGGGAGGCTGCAGACAGGTGGGGTTGGTCTCCTCCACTGGGCAGCACTGACAGAACAAGAGGACACAGTCTCAAGCTACATCAGGGAAGGTTTAGGTTGGATATTAGGAAAAAAATTTTCACCAAAAGAATAATAAAGTACTGGAATTGTCTTCCCAGGGACATCTCTGGAGGTGTTTAAAAAAAGACTGGACATGACACTTGGTGCTATAGTCTAGTTGAGGTGTTAGGGCATAGGTGGGACTTGATAATCTTAGAGGTCTCTTCCAACCTCACTATTCTGTGATTCTGTGAATCCACAGCCTTAGGAGAATGAAGTAAAACTACAGAGAGCCAGCAGGCCCCACTGCTCTCTGAACGGTAAACATCAGTGTTATTCCAGAGGAAATGCTTACTAAGGGTGAAACAATAAATTTGTGCTTGTGCACTGTACAGGAGACCTTGCAGCTATTTTTAGAGGAGCTTTCCTCTGCTCCTTTGGCTGGCAGACAAAAACCACAAGTCAAAGAGGAAAGAAAGTGTCAAAAGAGAAACAAGTGCCCTTCACAACTGTGCTCCGGCCAGAGGGAGATGAAAGGAAATACTGGATAGTAGATAGAAACCTCTTAGCCCTAGCAACTGCAGTCTTGTGCTTCCTTTTTCAGGAAGAACCTAATTCAAGAATGGAACCCGTTGCTGGATCATCTGACAAAAAATCCCTAGGTACCACCAAAGAAAGCCCCAAATCCAGAAGCAAAGTGATCTCCAGACCTGAAGAATTTCCTGTCTCAAAGATATCTTTTGCTTCCCAGCTCAAAACCCCCAAGTATATTTAAGCACACCATATGCTGGAAACCTGACACAGGCTTTTTTGTTAATTCTCTAGTTGTGGGCAAACCTGGCATTCACAAGGAATCTTGCACAACCACATTATGGACGTGTTCTGCAAATTATTTATTTCTTGATGATATTTACTAAAGACAATGGAGCACCATGGAGAAGAATAAGCCCCCACATATCTGACTCTATATGAATCACTCATTTTGGTGTTTTGTTTTTTTTTTTCAAATGTCAAGATTTCCAAAGCAGGTGGCAGTTCTGAGGAAGATGGGGGTGTTGCAGGAAGGATATTGAAATCTCCAACTGTACCCATAGGTGCTGCCAAACCAAAGCAGATGAAAGGCAGTTACCAATCACTTTAACACTTTAGTTGATCACATTTATCCCACTCCACCCGGGGCCCCACAAAAGGACATTTTTCAAGAGTAGTTTTCTCTAAAAACTAATTAATTAGTTAATTGCAGCCCAGATGCAATTAACACCCATATCTTACAGAAAGAATGGTTTATCATCACTCTCAGCTTCCTGCAATGGGCTGGAGTCGGTACAGCTCCTCACTGCATCCACCTGGGGCAGTCAGGCAAGAATTTTGTGATAAAATGCTGGGAGCTTGGCTTCCTGCGTGCTAGGACCTCACTTCAACTCTCACACCTTCAATACTTCTACCCAGTGCTGTCAAAAATCTAGCTGTGCCTGCAGGGGAAGAAAATGCAACCTTTAATTATAATTCCTTCAGCCAACAAAAACAAAACTGGGTTTTGTGAGGGATGCCAAGAGGGATGAACAGCCTATGTGGGAACTGGCTACACTCAGGATTGAGAATGAGCTGTTTAATAAACATTGGATACAAAGCAAGCTGAAAGAAAATAGGTTTGATGTAAAGCCCTGACTTCTTGTCTTGGCAGATTTGGCTCCCTCATTGCACAAAGGCTTAATTCTTTTCAAAAGAGCCTTGCAGTTACAATCATATTCTTCAAAGCAGCAGGTGATGCAGATGTGCAAAATGCCTGGATAAGGCAGTAAATTACTTGTTCATTAACTTATCTAGACATGCTGATGGATATTCCCTGTTTTTTGGGGAATATGCTTGAGCTGTAACAGCAGTGCCTGCTCTTGATAGCCAATGTTTAACCTCAGCTAAAATCCTGGAGAGGTCTTGATTTCCATGACATCTTGTAGCAAAGTTGGCACATAAAGCACACAGTGGGAAGGACAGATCTTTTATATTTCAGTGATTTTGATGAACCATGCATGATTTTGATGCATGGCTTGGTCTCCCCTCTGCACAGCTGTGCAGTAGGGTTGGTTAACTCCTGGTTTGGGAGAAGTGCAGTGAAGCAGAGTTGGGATGTCCAGATTGGTAAGAAATGGAGTCATTTACCCTCTGTAGGATGGAGCTTTTTAGAATGCACAATGGGAGCTCCACAACCAGCCATTAGATTTGAATTATCAGGAGGCCAAAGAGAAGCAGTAGGAATGATTATTGCTTAAGTTTTCCTGCTGTGCAGCATCAGCTTAAGGGGAAAGATAAGGTAGGTCCCATGAGGGCATGGGATGAGGGAGAATAGTCACTTGGGAGCAATTCCATGGGGTTTGGCCATATTAGCCCTTACAAGTATTTTGTTATCCTTACTAAATAGCAGCTAGCTTTGGGAAGGCTGTCTGTGTCATTGCATTGATCTTAGCACTTAATTAAAGCCCAAAAAAAGAGAGACCTAAATGAAGATCACTGGAGAGGTCACTCTAGTCCCAAGTGCAAATTCCAGTGTAAAACCACACCTTGTTCTCACAATGAAGGTACTCTGTGAAAACTTTAAGAAGTGATCGAGGAAGATTGAATAAAAGCTCAGACCTCAAGCCAAACCTTATACATTTCCTGTAAGTACTTTCTTACATGTCCTTTCTAAAACAATCTCATCTGTCATTGTTCTCTCTCCCTCCCTCATACTTGTCATCAAAAATTTGTATTTCTGTCACATGCTGCTTGAGATCAGGTAATTGGATCATAGAAGATAATCTATACTTCAGTTAACTGAGGGCCCTTGCCTTACAGGACAAAAGTACCATGTTCTCAGTATTGTCCTTAACTATTCTTTATAATCTCTCTCATTTTCACTGTTTCTTACAAAAAAATTAAAAAAAAAAAAACATTGTAAAGAGAAAGGATACCTTGTGTTTTCTGTTGAAAGGCCATTCATTACATTACAATGCAAAAATGATCCCAGGCCATTCAAAACTTGTTGCCTTGTATGGATCAAGAGAATAGCTTGCCTGTGGCCCAGTTCCCAAAGTCTGAAAATGAGCTAAGATTTCTTTTTCTGGGCTCTACTGGCTGAAGAAATTTTGGATCAGATATCCACGCTGTGCCTGTGCTCAGACCATGGCTAACTGTGACAATCTGCTGTTAACCTTTTGCCATGCTGGTGTCTGGCCAATTCTAGCCCCATTCCTTCATCTCACTCTCCCTTTCTTAGGACAACAACTTATTTATTTCCTTTAGCTATGTCATCTCCTTTTGCAGGCTGCAATATGGCATGTAGCATAAGCTAATGCAGGAAAAAGGACAGGATAACCCTGAGTGAAGGAATAAGATGACAATATGAGAAGCAGCTCAGCAAACCTGAGTAACACATGTGTTTAGTCTGAATAAAGGAAATAAGACTATTAAAAAAACAGCAAAGATGAAACACTTTGGAAATCAGGAACGAGTCAAGGTCTTGCAGAGGCAAAGGCTGAGAAGGTTAGTTCAAATTACTCAACAATTGTTTGTTATCTTACACAACAGATGATAAATCTATATCAACAAAGAAAACATTTACTTACATACTTTATTATCAGGATAATTCAGTATCTAAATGAAGATAACTGCATTACTGATAAGGTAAAAAAGAATATTACCCTCAGAGAGTGCTATCTGGTTAATGATCTTCAAAGTGATGGTTTACTCTACATTTTAACTGTTCATCCTTTCCTTTTATTTTCTTTTCCATAAATCATCCACATAATAACAAACCACCCACTCTCCCACTGAACATTTGATTTTCCTGTGTCATATCTGCACTGCATGTTCTTTGCACTGTATCACATTTAAAATTACAGGAATTCTTTTTACCTGTGACTGCAAATCAAGTTTCTTGGAGTTTATCCCTGGAATGCTCTTGATTCTCAGCACGTATCTGGGGGTCAATACTTTAGCTTTGGAAAAGGCCAGTACACATTATGTCAAGTGGTCCCTTATTACCTGTTACTCCCCTGATATCCCCAATTAAAGACTGAACTGCAAAATTGGTTATGCCTTACCACTCCCCCCACTTTTCCTTCTATTGGAATCCCAGTAGTTTACATGCCCTTTGGTTTTTCTTTCCAGGGCAGACTGCCATGGAGACAATGCCTCCCTGCTGCTCTAGGTCTGCTTTTAGCATCTGAAAGAAGAGCACAAGCCTGCTGTGCCCCCAAAAGCTGGACAAGCCTTTGGCTATGACAGAAAGGTGGTGGCAATCAGGTAAGAGAAATATGAGGAATCCATGAGCACAAAGATGCCACAGTGAGTAGGTAGCACAATAAATTGAAAATCTGCTTGTGACAGTTCTGAGCATTTCTACAGATTAATGTAATTTATCAGTCACCAGAGCTTTTGATCAGATAGTGCTCAAATGGGACTGAGTTTAATGCACTGCCTGAACTACGGCATTAGTCAGTCATAACTCCTCACGTGGAGACTCCTGAGTTTCAGCACAAAAGGTTTGAGTTTTGTTCACACTGGTGATGAACTTAGATGCCCCCTGGGGCTCAGTTAACACAGGTCAAATACTTGTTGATAATATGTTCAACCCCCAAAATCTTGCATTTATCAACTCCTTGATGTCTTGGAGGATTTCATCCAGTGTTTTTTCATCATCAGAGAGTAGTTAAAGGGGAGGGAAAGGGGATGAGAGCTGAGGAAAAACTGTTAGTCAAGGACTCTTCCACAGCTTCTCTGGACAACCTGTGCCAGTGCCTCACAGGGAAGTACTTATTTCTAGTATCTAACCTGAACCTGCTGTCTTTCAGTTTGAAGCCATTCCCCCTTGTCCTACCACTGCATACCCTTGGAAAAACTTGAATGATGTGCACACACTCCTGGTTCACTCCAAAGAGGACACAGGTTTGGCAGCTGGGAGAGGCAAGCTCATATAGTGTTTTTTCACTCTGCTTTTACCTTTCCCACTACATGATTCAGAACCTGACAGAAACAATCCCCATCTGAAAGCAGATGGAAACAGCCAACGCTGAACTGTGCCAGGGAAGCTGATGAGTTTTAGGATCAGGGTAACACCGGGACACATGTATGAGGCTGCTCCTTCTCCCAGCTAGTGATAGACCCAGAGAAACAGCTGAATTACTGCACTGATGGGAGTAAGTGTGACTCTGCAGCAGCCCAGCACTTCCTTACTACAGCCTAAACCACACATCAGTCTGCACCCAGCCCGAGCCTTACAGCCAAGGCTCCCTCCCTTGGGTCAAGAAAGATGGATGAGATCATCTTTTTTAGGCAGATTAAGTTTGCACTGCCTGTGATTGGCCAAAGACCATTTCTCAGTCTGCTGCCAATGCCCTATTGCCTACAAACCAAAACATTCCTCCCTTCCTAACACTGTCAAGCATCGCTTATGTACAAAGAAGTGTAAAGCTATTCCCTGCTAAGTCAATTAAAGCCAGGAGAGCTTCTTTTCTTAATCATGGATCACAAAGCATGCCTACCAGCCTGGCATCCTTTGGAAGGATGGTTCTAAGAAGTTCTCATTTAGCAACTCTTTTGTTTATTAATCCCAAAACATCATCCCCTCAGATCTCTTGGCCCACACTCTAACAGGACAGCTGGTCTGTTCATCCAGCCACATCAGGCAGCACAGCCACCTCTCAGAAGAGACCTTGCTGTGTGCTCCCAGCTCTGTCTTTCCAATGCCCTGGGCTCCTTATCCCTTCTTTGCCTACCTTCCAGCGCCCATCAAACTGACAGGGTGGTCTGTCAGGTATCTGAATTTGCTCCAGCGATTAGGATAATGCCAAAGCTGATTTCACATTTGCAGGCAGCTCAGCAGAGAAGGCACACGTGGCTGTCACTATTGAGCAAGAAACGTGTCAGGGAGTGGGAGAGGTCAGGGTGACCATCTAAACAAGCTCTGTGTTGTTATTTCTTGAGGCTAAAGAAACCAGAGTGGACAAAACCTCAGCAAGGGATTGACACCAGCACAGGGCATTTCTGAGCACGTGTACAGGGACTGGAAAGTAGCACTTCAAATCTGAGTTAAATGGTGTAGTCAGCAAAGTGATGCAATACAGGATAAATCTGTCTTAGGAGGTCAGCAAAGTTTTTGCCCAGGGAACAAACAGATGCCATAGAGAAGACTATTCTACACAGAAAAAATGACAGGAGATGGAAACATTCACTCCACACCCCCCTGAGGCTCTGGTGGTTTGTGGGGACTATAAGTACCCTGCATGGGCTGTGGGGAAAAACACTGGCACAGGTTAGGCTTTGGAAACCTCCTCTGGAACAAAATGACTCTCCAGGGAGAAACAAAAAGCCTGATGTGGTTAAACACCATGGATGGAGGTATCCCTCAGCTTGGGCATCTCTAGAGAATAACATATCAGAATCATTTTAACTCATTTAAGCATTTTAAATCATTTAAGCAGCATTTACTCTGCTGGTGAAAAGAGAAAGCAAAACCTAGGGCTGAGAAAATCTGTGGCAAAATTCCTGGTCCCTTACCCCAAAGCAGGATCTAAACCAGGCAGCTAATCCCATGTTTAGTGGTTGTTAGCTCTTTGGTGAAGCCTAGGACAAGCTACCTGCTACCTGTGGAGATAAAGCTCCAGGTGCCTGGACACCAAGGGATGCTCTAAGTCAACTTTAGTCTGTGTGTCTGTAAAGCCATTTTCCTTCTGGTGGACTGCTAGCAGTCAGCTTCCTGCAGAACTGGGAGTGCCCTAAAACACCAGCAATTGCATAAAGGCAGAATGTAATGCAGGGAAAGATCTGCTATGAAAGGGAAGCTGGAAGGATGGAGAGTCAGATGTAGAACCCCACAGCCTCCAGCTCAGACCTACCTGACAAGGCCTCACCATATGGCTCCTCTCAGCTTCCTTCCATTGGCTTTTGGTCCAGGAACAGGAACTCCACTTGCAGGCATGGCAAATGTTTTTTTTTTTAATGCTTAGCCAGGAAAATTTGTAGTAACAAATGGTCCAGCAGCAGAATTAAGCCCACATTTATATTTCATAGGGTTAGGGGATTTTTTTTGGCTATTATTTACAGTGGAAACCTCCCTTACACCTGACACTCTGTGCTTCTGCTCAAGAGCCCCGAGTGCTTTGCTGTACCCTCCAAACTGCCTAAAGGACAACTGTTTCTTTCATAGATCTTACTGGGCCGAGATTCAATGACATTTGTCACCAATTATTAATCTTATCACTTTTTCTTCTTGGAGGTGTATCTTCAAATGAAAAAGAAATATATTTCCATTAGTCTCATAATCCCCATGAATTCTCTTCTGAAGCCTTTCAACCCTACCAACCTTGCCAAACAAGTAAATTTTTATAAATGCTTCTGCTATAAAGCATTCTCCTTATCAGCTCAATCCTGTACTGTGGGTTTTAATTATGTTAATTACATGTCTTTGCTTTCAGATACATGTTTGTGGGTGTAGGTATAATCTAGGAGTAACCCTGACAGGTAGCTGCTTGTCTTCCTGTGCAAATGGTTCCTTGGAAAGAAAATACAAAAAAATCTCTACAGAAGTTTTGTTTTCCATCTTGTACCTCTTTGGCAGTACTTGTTATTCCCACCAGAGAGAATAGGAAGATTAATAGCCTTGCTCTGTAGCTGTTATAGCTTAAGGACAGAGACAGGTCTTTGGAGCATGTGGTACACAGCTGGAAAAAGATCACATGAAGTTCTTGGCTCACAAACCCTTTTCAGGCCCAAAGTAAA
Source organism: Taeniopygia guttata (assembly GCF_048771995.1). Lineage (NCBI taxonomy): Eukaryota > Metazoa > Chordata > Aves > Passeriformes > Estrildidae > Taeniopygia > Taeniopygia guttata. The sequence goes on from NC_133033.1 coordinate 30,950,958, forward strand.
GGTAGAAGTCAACAACATGATACACATTTGGCAGCTGCTCCAATTTAATGTGTATTAAATCAGGAAAGGTGAGAAACTCTGGTCTGTTCCTGGAGCTACTGACTCCTTCCCTGTGCTACTCAAGGATATACTTTCCCCTTTCAGTGATGATATAAAGTTTAGAAAACCCCAACTTCCCTTCTTACCTGTTGTTTCACCTTGGACATTTCATACTGGTTTCCAGGACCTCAAGAAGGGCTTGTGTAAGTTTCCCCCCACACACCCAGCGAAGATCTCTCCTCTACCATCCCATTATCATGCCTGGTGCCTCTAAGCCTGGGTCTGCTATGGCATGAATGTCTCCATCCCCCTCCCCTTCTTGGAAAATAAGAGATACTTACAGCCCCACCCAGGACACAGCTGTGGGCACAGGCAGCTTCAGCCTTCCCTTCCTCCACAAGGCTCTTCACAACATCTCCCCACAGCAGCCACCTTTCTCAGGAGAGAAACCCCTCATATCTTACTCTGCTCCCAATCCCATCCTCTGTACCCTCTTGTAACTCCCCCTAAAACAGGTGTCTCAGAGAAAAAACAGGCCAAAGCAATTTCTTTTCCTCCCCTAATAGCAAAATATTTTTTAACTGCTGTAGTACAGTAGATTATAAACAGCTCTTGTATGCGACAGAACATGTACAGGTTACATCATGGAACGGCTGGTGCCAGCGCCAGGGCTAATGCTGGGGTGTCCCCTGCCACAGCCAGGGACAGGCCACCACGGCTGGGGTGTCCCCTGCCACAGCCAGGGACAGGCCACCACGGCTGGGGTGTCCCCTGCCACAGCCAGGGACAGGCCACCACGGCTGGGCACTTGCAGAGGGGACAAGGCGAGGCTGGCTGGGGTCTGTGGGGAGCTGATTCCGATGTCGCAGAGCACATGAACTCCTGGAATCTACTGTCTGACACGGCTGCATTCAGAAACAGGAGCTCACCCAGTTCAGCCTGCAATAGCATACTGAACAAATCCAGCAGGAATTCCCCAGCTCCCCCCACGGCTGTCACAGGAGAGCACAGAGCTTACAGCTCAGACCCAGGACTGCTTCGCTCCCAACAGCTGGCAGCCACACACCCCAACAGAAAGGACAGACGAGGTATGAGACTCCACGGAGCTTTGGTCTTCCCAGGAACAAACAGTTTTCTGCATGAAAACCCCAGGATACATTTTGATGGAGTAACACTGATTTTCGTGAGGTTATTGAGCAAGAAGCTGCAGCTGTACTGGCTGCCATTCCAAAGCTGAAGGCTTCCCACCTCACAACTGAGGGAGTTACCATGGAAGCAAGCGCACAGTTCTTGTGTTGGAAAGAACCACAGAAAACAGTATATGTTATATTACATTATATTAAGAGCTCATAATGGACAGGTTGGGAACCTTCACATCCTCACCACTGACCAGAACATTGCACTGCTCTGGTCAAGTGCTCTGGCACTTGCAGTCTAAGAAGCTCAAACATGGTATAATTGAATTTAATTAAATAAGCAACGTGCAAAAGACTTAGTATTTCCCCTCCAGCACTCTTGAGAAAAATGAAAATAAGCCCAAATTCAAAAGCAATTAAAAAAACCCACAAAACTGAAAGTAATTCAAATTGTTAATGCCCTAACAGCACAGTTACAAGATGCCTTGATCTACAAGGCTGAAAACCTCAGCTTGTCAAAAACTAAGACTAGTTCCAACAGCTGAGCATCCCTTTCTGGTTGCCTTTTGCTTGCCAGATGCTCAAGCCCTCAGGCTTCACACAGTGACGATGCTGACACAGTAAATGCTGATATTCCTTCTGGGCACATGACAGTGCCAGGCGCGAGGGAAACACCAAAACAGGAAACAAAGTGCCATCCTTTGGTCTCTTTTTGAAAACACTGAAACTGTATAAAGACCTGCCATGGGTATCAAGATGCCAAACCAAGTCCCTAATCCATCCCACCCGCTTTGAGTGCAGTTCCCTAAGTGTTTTGAGCACCAAACAAAAAAGCATTGGACTGAATCTCATTCTATACTAAGGAGGTGACAAAGCTGTTTGGCCAAAGGGCGTTTTTTGTATTTTTGACTGTTTGTTCACTAAGGAAGCTCAGTTGTTCCAGAACTTCTGTTCTCTCCTCCCACAAAAGGTATGGTGAAAGATTTCAGATTACTTAATCTGAATGATGATTAAGTAATCAATTTAATTATCAGGATTTTACATACAAATACTGCCAAATTTGAGCATATAGTTCCTCTGAAATTACTTCAACAATTTCATCAATTTTTAGCAGGAGGTGTTTTCAGGAGAACCTCACACAGAAACACTATTTGGCAAATCTGACCTGGTACAATGTCCTTTCTCAAGAGCATTATTCCTACTTACTCAAGACTTGGAGAAGTTGAAGTATTCCCCAGCTTTCATAAAATTACTTCTGACTGAGGTTAGTGAAAGTAGAAAGCCCAAAGGAGAGTCTGAAGTGGCTTGCAAGACAAGTCCACCAATGGTGCCAATGCTGCTGGTATGAATTACACAGGGCTGTAGGTAGGAAGGAAATACTGTTTCCCATTGGCAGTTTCTGACAACATTTGAGTAATTGTAAAATATTTGTCACCAAAGTTCTGGTATCTCTATCAGGTGGCCCTTTTCACCACAGTTACGGTATGTCCATCAGGTCACCCTGTCTGCAACAATGGGAGCTACAGTTCCAGTAGAACTGGAGTGGTCTGTACCCAGACACTGTTTAGCACCTGACAGAACAAGGGAGCTGAAGGAACTCTGACTGATTAATTGTTATGGAAACACCAAACTCACACAGGGCCCCTGCCTTTATTGGTGTGTGTGGGAGGGTGTCCTACCTCTTCACCAAGAGGGCAGTACCCAGGAGGCTGATCTCCACCTGAAGCCCCCTCTGATGTCAGGGCAGACACCGGCAGGTGACAAAGCAGCTCTGGGCCAATCCTCATTCCCAGCAGCATTAGAAACTTCTCCAATGCACATGGGCAAGGTGTGCTGGCACACTGAACTGCATGTCACCACTTTAAAGATCATGCTCTGTACCTCTAAAGTTGATCCCATTTTCTTACAGATTGGTCATATTACTTCAAGTTTTTCTTAGTAAAGAAACCCTTAGGAACCTGTGTACCTTAAAGCACCTGTCAACTTAAAGCAAAAGCTCTTTTACAAGTTAATCATATTAACTGATTACCTAGAACAGAACAAAGGAAGAGCAAGAAGAAAAAGTACTCCTCAAGTCACAAGGGCCTTCAGAGAACAAAAATGCTGTAAGGCAGTTGGGAACTAAATGAATACAGAGAAACAAATTTTTGGTGTAAAAAGTCATATAAAGACTGTATACACCATGCCCTGCTTCTGAACCTGACTCAGCATGGTGACAATCCCTCTTCCTCTGCCCATTTTATATCTGTTGGCATACACAGGATGCTGTTGAAGCCAGCCAAGAAAACTTTGGCCATCTTCAGAGCAAGGAGGCAAACACCCTGTTGCTCTGCCACTTGTCCATGTCACAGTGGCAGGCAGGATCATGAAGAACAGAAGTTTTGTAGACATCCCATTACCAAAAAGGACAAAAAAAATTGCAAATGATGGCTAAGAAAGATGGACGGATACCAACAATGAGCTACCAGCAAATCTGACTAGCTTGCCTCTTGTCCAGAAAAGCAGCAACTTGGGGGACCCCTGGATGAGTAGGATTCCAGTAGACTCCACCTTCAGCTCAATGTTTTACTGGCATGGAAATGGCTCAAAGTGGGACAGCATATTATAGATGCTGCCTTTGAAGTCTGTTGCAATCCAGGTCAACTGGTTTGCTCCAGCAATGTTTAAAAAAATTACAGTTTCTCCCCAATAATGAGGAGGCCCAACTTCCCTTAGAAAAAGTCTGTAGTAAGTCAGATCATTGGTCCAAATACTTGGAGGACACCTCTGTTTTTCTGTGATGACATGGCCAGAGCACCCCATTTTCACATCTTCACATGACACGCCCACGAGCGTGGCTTCAAATAGTCCAGGAATGTGGGCTGCAAAACATGGAGAGGCAGTAAATTAGTCACAAGCCAACAGCACCAGCTGCAGTATGAGCTGCTGAAATCAAACTTCTCTAACAGGAAAGATAAAACCACATTTCTGCACCCTACAGCCCTGTTCACCCCCTTCACTAAGCAGTGTCTGGAAGTGTAAGTATAGCCACAAGTTCTGTTACATCAGATAAACACTGGGCCTAGTAGCCTGTTGTATCAAGACACCAAGTAATTTATGATGGCAAACTCTTAATTGAGGAGAATCAAACTTAAAATAGAGGCTGCCAAAGGACACCTTTGGTTAAAACTGAAATCAGCTGGGACAGCAGGAAGTTTTATTTATAACAGAATCTGGTACCAAGAAAATGAGTTAAGAGAAAACACCACCAAACCCCCAGACTATCTACAGGTAACCACTTTTCACCACCACTCAAGTCTAGCCTGGGAGAGGCACAACAGGTAAGGCTTTTGTGAGCCTCCTCCAAAAGTTTCTCCTGACTTCACTGGCCAAGTGCTGCAGTTCCATTGCCACAGCCTAAATGAGGTCTAGCATATCCTCAGAACTGGGGTAATATCACCCTCAGTTTCAAGTAGTGAAATTCTACCAGCACAGAAGGAGCATTACTGAACACACTTCTGTTAGGCAGCCTCTAGGCTAATCCATCCTAAGGAATGGACGCAGCACACTGCCAGAATGGTCGGTGCCATTTAACTTCCACTCTTCCTGCACAGCAAAACAGGCCAGCCACGCCCACAGCTGGTTATCCCAGGGGAATAAGCAGGCACTCACATTTTCCGTGGGGCAGTACTGGCGGGCGTACCACTCCTGGCTGTAGAGGCAGATGATGACACCTTGGCCCAGGAAGAGGGAAGTCCACATGATCACATTCCAGAAGGGCCCTTTCCGACGGTCATTCAGGGTGAAGTTGAAGACCACTGAAAAAGGGAGGAATGAGAAGTATTATTCAGGAACAAACTCAAGATTCAAAAATCAAAGATGAACTGATTTTACTGGATTTTCCCCTCCTTTCACTTAATCTCTGGAGCAACATGGCTACTGCTTGAAAATCTTATTACCCTTGGCAACAGAGCAAATACTCTGAGCTGATTCTTACATTTGCCTCCAACAAAGTTGCCAACAAGCTGTGTGCCTCTGGGGATCATTATTATTTGTGTTACACTGGTCACCAAGGCATAGCAGGGGTATTCTAGAGTTTTAGAACTCTCTAACTCAAACCACAAAAAGAAATGCAAGAGCTCTAACTTCTAAATGGACTCTTCTGTTGGATTATATTCCTTTCTGATCCAGAGATGGGGTAACTGAGAGGTGTTTAAAAAACTTTTATTCTATTTTCAGTCTCATGAGAAGGGTGAGAATACAGATGTTATAATTCATGTAATCATAAATCCATTTCCCATGCTCTTCCTCACTGCAGTAGAGAACTAATAGTTTCCTTATATTATATAAGAATAGGGGAAGACTGATAAGCTGCTGACACAATTCAATTGCTGACAGCAATTCAACAACAGCCTGGCAAAGAGGAAGCAGTGCTGTTAAACTGTGCAGTGTCACAGAAGAGCACTGTACATATAGATCTTTCTTCCTTGCCACCAAGACCTTTGGAAGCCCCAAGCTTTCAAATCCTCAGTGTGTATATAGGTGTGTATCTCCTGAGCTGCAAAAATCCATTCACAAAGCTTGGACTCACAACTGCAACCCTTGGGCAACAATACCGTTAGTGCTGAGGGCACTGCTGGCATCGTTATCAAAAACACAAAGCATGCTTCTCTAAAAAAGCCACAAACCCCACAGCCACTCCCACACTCTCTTCCTTGGAGCTTACCTCCAAAGCATGTAAACAGGCAGAAGAGAACTGGATAGAAGAAGCCAAAGCAGATGCTGAGGACATACTCGTGCACAGCAGCTGACACGGTGAAGACAGACAGCATGGCTGCTGCTCTGAACTTCTTCCCAAAAAACTGCAAGAGAGAAGAATGCCAAGTATTAGGAGCTATTCTGCTGTGGTTTTAGCTTGGTTGTTGCAACACAATGAATTTTCTTCCCTGAGCTAAGAAGGTTCTCCTCCAGCCAAGAGGCACGTGTGAAATGCTAAGTGCCTTACAGAACTCCTCAGGGTTTAGGTATTTCTCTTCAGGTATATTTTGGGTTCCCTGCATTAGAACTTGTGCTCAGCCCACTCATTAAATACCTACCACAGCTTATGAAAACAGTGCAACATGAGTTCTGACTGCTGAGGCAGTCTCTGCGCTCCTGCATCCCAGCCCCACATTTTGCACACACTAAGGACTTGGAAATGAGCAATGGATCTCTGTAAAAGCACAGTGGCTCCCCACAACTGCTGACATGAAACATTTTTATGCTTCTAAAACAGACAGGGATGCTGCATCTTGACAAATGTAGTGTTTTGCCCAGTATTTGACTGTTTAATTAACAAAAGAATACATCTGCTTGTTACTCACCCAAAGGAAGTCCCTGTAGGCATAATAATAGAGCCAGTCATGTACCACCACGTTCCAGGTTCTGTAGTAGTTTGCATAGGATGTGGAATTCCACCAGTCCTGAAAGCACAATTGAAAGACTATAAATCTAATTAACTATAAAAACACTATAGAGGACTTTTCTAGGATATCAAATTGAAAAACATTAAACAAAATAATACCAAGCTAACATAACAATTTGAGCAAGCTTTCCATCACACTTCCAACATTCTACTTGGAGTATTAAGGTCTGGTTTTATCCCAAACTGCAGTGGCTGATGTGATAAAAACAAAAAGAAGGCTAATGGAGCTGTTGGGTAGGTCTGGTGGCTGCTTTTGTTTGAGCACAGGGTGTTTCACCTTAAAGCAACTTGGATTGCCAAGCAGCAACCAAATCTGTTCTACAGCAGAGCAACAAATTTAAGCCTTAACAGCATAAACCAAGCAAATTCCCACGACTGCTTTGTCTGGTAGAACAGTCTTCAGTTTTCTCCTCTTTTTTTTCCCTTATGACAATGATTTTCAGAAGCTTTATGAACTACAGCTCCTGCTTCTCACCTTGTAGAACATCCTGTCTGCAAAGCGCAGCATCTCGGCAAACGCGTTGAGCCAACAGTGAAGGAACGCAAAGAACACCAGGAAGAGAATCAGTACACCTGGAAACAAGGGACAGCCACATCAGTTTTGTAGTGTTTTCTCTCAGCCACAGGGAAGAGTTTGTAGTGTTTGTAGTGTTTTCTCTCAGCTACAAGCAAGAGGACCCAACACAGTCAAAAACTGTTCTTACAGGCACTAACACAGATGAGCTCTACTCTTTTGTAGAAAGGTAGCACAACAGAATTTCAGTTTCTCACCACACCAGGCCCTGCTCACCCCAGAGGGCAACAGCAAGGCTGCCCCAGAGCCTACAGCTTGATTTGAAGACAGCTAAAGTCAAACCCAGCTTTTATTTTGTATTGATGATTTTGAAGTTTTACCCCTTAATGCTGCAGTCTGCCCACAAGATCTCCTTTGTTGATCTCTGCCTGTCATGAATGCATCTCAAATGAAGCACTTCTCCCTTCCATAGAGATGAAAGACACTCATGGATCTGGGCCTTACCTGGCAGGATGGAGTTGAAGATGCAGAGGACCAGCCCTCGAAGGTTGAAGGTTTCCTGACTACTGTTGCGAAACTGAGGAATGCAGAGTCTCACAAAGATGTAGTAGGCATAGAAAAGTGAGCCAAGCACCTGCAACAAAAATACCCCAAAACTTGACTTCGTAACAGGAACGCACAATTAACACATCACCACTTGCCAGCTCTAGGAGAGAGCAGCAGCTGCCAACACAAGGCAAAATTATTTATTTTACACTGCTGCCAATCAACTTCCCCAAGGATCCAGGCGGAAAGAAAGCCACAGCAATCCCTGGAGCATGCTGACAGCCAGCAGCAAAATCAACTTCTCTTTTCTACTACAGCAGCTGTCAGATTTTCCCAGTCCTATCAACTCACACGTTTTGACACAAAAAATCCATGTCACTGCCAAAGTGCGGAAAATACCCTTGATCTACATCCAAGATAAGGGCAGAAATAATTAAAAATACTTACTGTAGTTAAATCTAATATTAAAGCTTATTTTTATTTTATTCCAAAGGAGACATTTATAGGCCAAAGCACCTCAGGCTTTCTCTGGTTCAAGAACTGATATTGTGGATGTTGAGGTCAAAATGCCAGGCACTGTTGAAAATACCCTGATGTAAGACAGGTGTGCCCTGTCATCCTTTGTCTAACAGCAAGCAGCCAAAGGCCTGTTCATGCTGCCCTTTTTATTTTGTTTTGCTCTTTAAATGCATTGTGTGACAGCAAAGGTTTCAGTCACACAAATCCATTACTTGCAAACACAGCCACAAGAAGCTACTGAAGCTCATGGCCACAAATATGAAAAACCAGTCAACCTTGAACTCAAATAAGCGCTGAGGATTTGGACTCCAGGCCTCATTATTTCAAAATTGCTCTGAATATCTGCAGAGAAGAAGCTGTGTCCAGGCATTACAATCAGGGTGAAGAAAGAGGGCATGGGTGTTGCTCTACACACACAAACAGGTTTTTTTATCTGGAGGGTTGTTTAAGCAAAGACTTTTTTTTTTTTTTTCTTTCTTTGGCACAATCATTAGTGCAGCAAGATCACAGTTTATTTGTTAGTTGCTGGAAAGTATTCTTTATTGGTAAGGCCATGCCAAGTAGAGTGATTTAATGCCAAAGAGAGCTGTTGAGCAACACATCTTAGACGGTCTCCAGGAGTGTATTCTGCAGAAAACTGCTCCACTCACCTGTGCAAACTTGGTAGCTACATATCCCCATCTTATCGTGGGATTCCTAGGAAGAAGAACAGGATATCATAGCTAAGTAGGACCTCAAAGCAGCAAACCCTTCCCTTCAATTGCTTGAAGGATTTTACAATTTTACTGATGTATTCTCTGGAAAAAAAAAAGGCTTCTGAATTCCAGAATTCTTAATCTCCTGACGTTTAAGGGATGTCTGCCCAAATTGCTGGTTCATCACTTTCAACTACAGCAGAACTCCAGCAATTCCAAAAATGGGAAGGTATCTGGAAGGCAGCACTGTACAGCTCTGTAGAGGTGGGGATCTGCAGACAGCTGTGTGAAGGACTGCTGACTTCACACAGCCAAAGTGCAACCCAGCAATGTGCAGAAGAGTTTGGGAGTTCCCACTTAAGAAGGCTTCAGCCTCAAACTCAGTGACAGGGCTGCTTATTAGCACCACATAAAACACACAGGTTCCTATTGAAGAAACTGTTTATCACTACATAATCTGCAGTAAGTTGTTAATTAGTTTAACTTCACGCGAGTTTCCCAAAGAAATAAAAGCAGAACTCCATGAGCAAGTCCTGCCCTTGCCAGCTTAACCACATCTTTATGAAAGCTCTAACTCATAAATTGATCACAACCAGGGGTGCTTAATGCTGGCTTCAGTTTTCAGCCTGCTTTAGTGTTCTATTGTTGCCCACATTACCTGGGGTAGTTGTCTCTGTAGATGAGGGTGGGAGCAAAGAGGAAGTACAGGTACTGAGAAATTCTGGGAATATGTACTGTGCCTGGGAAGAGGGGGAAATAAAAACCAAAAGCAATCTTTTTACTGGCAGTTCAGTTTCCCCCAGTACCCTTTCAAAAAACAGAACCCTTCTCACTTCAGAAACCTCAGTGTGGTAAAGGTATGGGATTTGCAGAGAGTAAAACAAACTCGACCTTTCAGATGGTGTGCATGAAGGACAGTTAGCAAGTGAGGGTAACCACCTATCTGCTAACACCTTGGTATCACATTTTCTTTCCTATCAACACATGGGTTCAGGCCAGTCAGCTCTAGCATGCCTTGCTTAAAAGACCTTTTGTTTTATGATTGCTGTCACTTCAACTAGAGCACTGAGCTGAAGGCAGTCTGCAGGCAACATCTAGACACCTTTTACTCCTAAAAGCAGAAACAGGGAATCCTGAAGAACTAAGACTTAAGATCCAGAGAGGACTTGAACATGAACAACAGTCTAGCCTGTTGTCTAATACAACTGAATACAAATGAAAAAGTTCAAGCTGATATTATGATGCAAAACCTTCAAACTCCCCATCCAAAGTCACCAATTGAAATCCCACCTCTCCAGCTCATGAGGGCAGCTCAAAGCAATGGAAGGAAAGCTATAGCTGGCTATGTAAAATGAAGCAGGGCAAGCTACTCACCAGACTTGTCCTTCACTGAGGACAGGACTCTGGGTACATTCTCCCGGATGAAGGAATGAGCCTTCATAACCAGACGAACCTGTAAGGCCAAGAGAAGAGCAGCTCAGTGCTCTCATTTTCACAATCTTCCAGTGACAACTGGATCAAGCATTTTACAGCAACACCTTCAGCATCTTGGTTTCTTTCCCATTTAGCCCTTTTACAAGGAAAGGGTTACTTCCTCTGCCCACAAGCCTGTTTAACTGACATGAATTCCAAGCTCTGCAAGGGGAAACATGCAGCAGCAACTATGACTCAGGAGAGTCAAAACACATCTCATCTACACTTGCAGGACCACCACATACACAAGGACTCTGAGTAACACCATCAAGTCACTAATTAGCTAACACTAACTTAAAATTGAAGGGAAGCCCCTCTCCATTTCAGCAGGCCAGGATATTTCCAAGTCTAGGTGTCTCTTTGAAGTTACACATATTGTATAGCAATTATCACTACTTGGGTGTAAGGTGGTGCCCCACATGAACAGTCCACGGCTGTCAAGCAGGTTTTTCTTTTAATTTTGTTTTAATACCAAAGAACCAAAAGTTTGGCCAGTCAAAAGTTAATTCTTAAAAGTCATCCTTGTTTTAACCTGATGGACTGACCAGACCTCTACTTTTGCACTCTGCTCCTGCTCCCTGCCACAAAAATAATTCCACTTCCAAACAGGTCCTGATGAGAGCCAAGACACTTGCTTCTTGAGAACAGAAATGCCAACAGGAACCACTTCTTGACAACATACTTGCTTTTTTTGGGTTTTGTTTTTTAAAGAGGAACTTTACGGCTTCCTTGTGGACTATGGCACAATATGTTCTTAAAATTTGTTTTAAGCAGTTCGCATCCCTAAGACAACCAGAAACAAATGGGTAAAATCCACAGTAAAATCTTAAATACTAGGTAAAAACCCACAAGTGGTTTCCAGGTCAAAATGAAGTTTATTCTCTACTCTTTCTTATTAGATTTGCTGTATGCAACTGTCATCAAGTCTCAGATGCAGTATCCACAGCCTTGGCTTAATTTAATTAAGAAAAACAACATTTGACTTCTTTAGGAAGAAATACCCTTTCCACTTGGAAAATAAAATTCAATTCAATGTATCCTAGGATACAGAGGATGCAGGGTAAGGACTTACCTGTTCCAGTATTACAATGAAGCGGGAAGCTGGAGGCAGGGCATAGGCTACAGCAACATAGGTTGGTCCAAACCCAAGCCCAGCTATTTGGAAGAGTGTGAACAGCATCCCATAGAAGAAAGAGTGGATTGCACGATGGGAGGAACTGGAATAGCCTTGGGCCCACCAGACAAAAAGGTTGTATGGAATAACTACTGTGGCACTGAACATGCACAGCCAAGCACAGAAGACAACTGGGAACTTTCCAAAAACAAAAACCAGAAGATCAAATCCAAGGACCAGCCTAGAAGGAACAAGGAAAGAGAATTTTTGAGCATCCTTTCTTTGATTAGAAATACTTCTACTCCATTAAGTGGCTACAAAACAAAGCTTCCAGATTATAATTGTTTGACAGTCTAGATATAAGTGACTGTGGAAATTTCAGCTCAGGGCTGTCTGTGGCAGCTTCAAGAGGCCACCCTCAAGTATCCCAGAAAATAAGAGGAGGACTCATGCCATCAGTGCTGTCAGGCACAGCTTACCTTCAAATCCCACAGGGTTTAAGCACATCTCTAAGATCAGCATGTGCTTTAAGAGTAGGCTCAAGCTCATCCCTCCTAAGAACCAGCACGTGACTGAAGAATCCACTGCTGGACCAGGGTCCACGAGATCTTTTGGGGAGCCCTCCCAGGACATCATCACTACTGCACTGAAACTCAGGTCTTCCCAGAGGTTTAAGCCTAAAGAGGCTTCTTTCCTGCCTCTACAGGTATGGGGTATTTTAACACCCAGCACTCAAACCTAGTATAATCCTTTTCCGTGGGCATTCCACGTGGATTCAGTTTAGAAGTTACCCAAAAGGCTCAGGGTCTTTAGAAGGTCAGTCCGAGTAAGACCAACTGGTGTGCACCAGGTGCTTTAGTCCATTAATCAAGCTTAAAACATAAGGACATAAACAAAAGACTGATCAACTTCACTGCCTCTCACTCATCAGAGCTTACTCCTATAATAAACAGCTCTTCTAAACTAAGACCAAAGAAGATAACAGTACAAAATACACCAACAAAAGTTATTCCTTCTCAGGAAGGAATGAGGTGGAGGCTCAATTGCAAACTGGATCCAATTACTAGGTCTAGCTAAGACCAAAGATATTATTTTTAAAGTTGTAAGGGTATCTAGCCCTAGTTGATTTTAAGGTAAATACCCATTGTCCCACAATGTCCACACACTGGTAAGTTAGGATCAGCTAAACAACACTCAATAGCAGACAAGCCTATTGTTAGACTAAAGTGACAATGATTATAATCAAGATATAGCTCTGGCTTTGTACACTGAAGAGCAGATAAACAGCAAGATAAACACGTAATCCTGCTTGTGTACATGAGATACAGCTTGCCAAAATACTATTTAAGCAACAAGTGAGGAAAGCAGTCTTTCACAATCTGGCTACCTGCTAAGCACTATCTTAGCAGAGGCTCTGCCAACATCCTTGAGATTTTTCCCCAGGAAAAACAAAGTTCTATTTTTATTTAAGTACAAGTACAGTGTTCCAGAACTGTCGTTTTTAAACAGAGAAAGGACTGCTGAAGTATTTAAAGTTTTTCTAAACAGAGTCCTTCAACAAACACAAGCAGCTGAAAGCTGCTGTCTCACTAAAGCTGCTCAACCAAAGTATTCCACATTCCCTTTTGCCAGCCTCATGATGAACTGAGCACGTTAGGCTGAACTGTATGGCTACAATTCTCACATAACAAACACATCAGTTAGCAGTGGTTTCCTAATATCCAGCTTTCCAATTTGAAATGGTCATACCCTCTCAACACTTCCAACAACACCCCAAGAAGGATTCCCCCTTCTTTCTGCACCATTCTGCAGTTTCACATGCATCTCTGGAAGAGCTATTCCCAGCCCTAATCCCTGTCTTTCCAAGGCATTCTTACCTTCCTTCATCAATGAAGTCTACTAGAAGTGTACTGAGGATGAAGACGATGAGAAGAGCGATGAACATGTGGTAGATTGTCCTGATGTGACTCACTTCAAACAGCTCACTAAGGGAGAGACCAGAGTTAAGGCACCACTGGGGTGCCACAGACACAGACACTTCCTCAGCTTATCCTCAGACAAAGGATAATTAGCCATGATCCCAGTGGTACTGAGAGGGCTGTAATTAAGGTTTATATTTGCAAGATGTAGTACAGATATTTTAGAAAGAGAGAAGCTTGAACAGATTAACCCCCATGGATTTGAACATAAGACTGTGGATCGTGGCAGTGAAAGTACATCAAAGCAAAGGCTCATTAGTTTGCTATCAAGGGTATTTTCAGTGAATTTGATGAAGTTACTCACTCCAAGAGGGACCTCCTGGCAGTAAAGATTTTCCCATGTTCTGGAGGGGCCCTCGAATTCCTGCAAACGAAGAAGATTTGACATTTGAGACAAAAAAGGAAATAAAGCTTCCAGGAAACATAATCTTCTTATGGCAACAGCTTAAAAGGAACTTACTTGGCTTTGTGCAGTTCCTTCTCTGCACAGGAAGCTGGGAAAAGGGAGGCTGGAGATGAAGAATCCAGGAGTGCCGATTTTGCCACCAAACTGTTCACAAACTCTGTGAAGTGACTGTCCACCTCCTTCATGAAAGCTGGCTTCAGTTGCTGACAGAGTAAAAACACAGCAGTAAACTGTTTAACTTGCTAGATACATTTTCCTGAAATATTTATATTCCTTTTTATCCTGGAGCAGGACAGAGCAAGGCATCAAGAAAACATTTCTGTACCATGTACCAACAGCTGGAGCCTACTTAGATAAGACTGGGCCTTATCCTGGCCTGTTCACACACTTTTGAATAGCATTTATCTTCTCCATTAGGTTCAACACAGAATTGTTCTAGCCTTTTACAAGACTTATCAGAGTTCTGAGAATTTAGTTCTTTAATGTTTAGTCCTCAAACACTAAATGTGATGGAGCACAGCTAAGAGCCAACCTCTGAGCTCCTGAACACTCTGCCAGACAGCCATCACCTTCAGCACAGGCAAAAGGCAAGTTTCAAGAAATTATTTAAAATCTAACTGCATCTTATGTTTTGTTTTCTTAATGCAAGTGTTTACAAGCCATCTTTGTCTGACCATCCTTTGACTGGGATTTTTCCAGTTTGCCTCCAGATTCAAGGTGCAAGTCTTCCTACATGATAATTACATATCATCATTTCATCTGCTTTTCCTACTGATCAGCTGCTCAAGAAACACAGATGTTTCCCAGATCAGAATTCCCAACTCCTATCTACTTTCTCATCTTGAAGGTTGAAAAGGAAAAAAAAAAAAAAAATCAGTTTTCAAGGAGATTTCTGGAGAAGAGAGGGTTGTGTGGAGACCTCACAGCACCTGCCAGGTGCGAAGTGGATCTACAGGGAGGTCAGAGAGGGACTCTTCATGAAGAACTGGAGTGACAGGACAAGGGGCAATGGCTTCAAACTGGCAAAGGGTACGTTTAAATCAGGTCTTAGCAAAAAATTCTTCCCTGTGAGGGTGGGGAGACCCTGGCACAGGGTGCCCAGAGAAGCTGTGGCTGCCCCTGGATCCCTGGACATGTCCAAGGCCAGGTTGGATGGGGCTTGGAGCAATCTGGGATAGTGGAAGGTGGCCCTGCCACGGCAGGGGGTGGAGCAGGATGATCTTTAATGTCCTTTCCAACCCAAGTTATTCCACAATCCTATAAAATGCATTAACAGATGAGGTATTCTTACAAAATGTGACAACAGCCAAGTTAGTTTAACTCTCTGGCAGAAAATACAAGACAATCTGAAGTGAGACCACATAGAAGCAGAAGACCCTGAAGTCACAGTGGATCAGAACTCTACATTCCTTCTACTTTATAGTGGTCAGATCCAGAGAGATCTCTTGAAACAAAAGCAGCAGATGGGGAAGGAGCAGATTAATATTTAACTTTTAAAAACATTTTTCTCCTATTTGGCAGCTTCCAGAATAGACTAAATAAGCCTTCCCAGTGCTTCACAAAATTCTTAGGATCTGGCTACTTTTAGATATTGCTTTCCTGGGAGGCAGAAGATTGTCTCTACAAGAGACATGAACTTGTTCCTTTAAAATCAGGAGAAAAAATATAAACAACAAATATTGAGTACTTGTGAATATAACCTGTAACAGAAGACACTGGTGCTCTCTGGTCCAGCCTAATTTTACAGCATACATGCATATATCCCTACAAAAAAGTCAAATAGAAATTGCTACTTCTGTTGGAGTGCTCAAATTTCCATGCTAAACAAAGCACTATTCATTCCATTAAAAAAAATATATATTTTTAATAGTGTCTCTCCATTTTTAGCCTAATCTCTCATCAAGTGAGCTTTTAGCAGATGGTATTTCCTTAAAGTACCTCTTCCCTTTGGCTGGCACTCTGCTGAGATTGCCTCCTCCTAACACAGCCCTCCAGGGCCAATACCAACACATGTATGTTTGGATTGGGAGAGCAGGGCATGAGCTCTTAATAGATTAAATCAAATACAAACCAGAGTATAGACCCTGCAGTAATTGTAACTAACTGGAATTACGAACCAAAAACCCTTGAAAGAATGCTATGCCAGCAGAAGCTGGCCAATAATCAAATTTGATGGCAAGTCAAAGAAACTTAGGGAAGTAAGCCTTACTTGTAAAGTTGCAACAGTTCCCCAGAACTTTACTCATTCTAACAAATTGAGTAATTTTTGTCACTGACACCTGATAACACCCAGCCCTGACCTACTGACAGAACACACCCTTCTCAACTCCCTTTAGAATTAATAAAGGACTGGACTTTTAGACTGCAGATACTTGAAGACCTCCTATGCACGAGTAACACCCAGCTCCTACAAATCCCATTTACACCTTGACCAGGCTTTCCACAAGTCAAGCATCTGCCTAGAATTTAGATACCTATCATAGAAAAGGTAAACTGTAATCCCAGCCTCTGTTCGCTGGTTCTCACAACAAAAGGGCCCAGCACTCCAGGAATTCTCAGGTATTTTGCAGTAGGGTGTTTTTTTTACCCCTCAGCCTTGAGGCATCTGAGAGCTGCATAACGCAAAGCTTAAAATCTGAAAATCTGATCTCCCTGTGCTTAGGGAGAAACATCAGCAATTAAAACACCAGTGGTTTTCTACGATTTTCTTTGTGGGTAAGAAAACTTACTCTATGAATTGTGTCTCAAAGCTGGTGACCAGGAAAAAAAAGAAAAGGAACAAGAGACACTCCTGAAGAAAGAAATCCAAGGCCAAGTTGTCCCCTTGCAACCAGCTAGTGCTCCCTGGAACTTCCAAAGCTACTTGTGCTGTACAGTGAAAGCTTTCTCCTGCAAACACTCACTGCCAACACAGTGATTAATGACTGTTCTGTCTGCAGAGAAGTTACCAAGCTTGATCTCCTGTTCTCAGTAAGGATAAACAGGATAAGACAACAGGCAAAATAAAAATCTGAGCTGACTACCCTTCTAATGGACTGAATTTAAGGAGTTCAGCAAAAAAAGCAGCACCTTTTGCAGAAGACTATTTAAAGACACCTCAGTTATACCTGTTATAAATGACACACCACCTATAGAGGTAGGGAGAAAATGGAAAAAAAGTGAAACAGGAAAATATCTCAATGGTGCAAGGTATTTTTCTCTGTCTTCTAAGTATCCACTCCCTATTATTCATGTTAAGCTGGCAATTAGATTACTTCAGATTTTCCAGGGAATTTTCTGCAATAAAATTATGCAAGAGTGCAGGGCAATTTGCCCTGAAGAACACAGGTGCCACAAAACAATGGTTAACAAGGAGGGTGCAGTTCATTGTTAGCCAATTTCATTTAATTTGGACATAAATCACCTTAATATAATCTAAGACAAAGGCAGCCCACACAGATGCAGATGGTGCCAGAAACACCCAGTGCTATTTTCTATGAGGATATTGTTCAATGACAAAAAGAATGAGACTAAAGCTCAGGAAGGTCATCTCCACAGCCAGGGCAGCAAAAGCTGTGAGGTGCAAGCTCCATGCTGCCCTTTATTCAATGGATAGCAGGACACAGAGTATGTTAAAGGCTCAATATGCAAGCAGACTGGCTAATCATCATACTGCCAAAAGTTAGTGGTAAGGCAATTTCCATTTTATTTACAAGTTTCAAAGTTCATTCTTATCTTTGGACTTCAAACTATTGGGGTCAAGTAAGACAGATCCTCATTACATAAGACAACCCCTCTTGTGCTAAGTGGGAGAGAGAAAGAGGGCTGTGGAAAAGTCACTGCACTCAATCTAGGACTGAATAGGGCTATTTGTGTTCCAGGGCTAGTGACTCTCCAAAAGACTTCCAGGGTCAATTGTCCTGCTCCCCACCACAAGCAAGTATTATGGTTTACCTCAGCTTCTGCTATGAGCTGCATTTTCCTCGTTACCACGTGGTCCACATCAACCCAGCCTAAGGAAAGAAAGCAAATACTGAGTATTTTTTGTTGCATGTCTGAAAACAGAAAAAGCACAGCATACACTAGTTCAGACACCAAGTTTTCAATAGCATTTCTAACTTCTAATAGGGTCCCACTAAATTCAAATCAAAGCTGCAGGAAGTTCATAAACTGTATTTTAGGATATTTTAGGATCACAGCACTGTAAGACAGTCAACAGCTGAGAACATGCTGGATTTTATTTTTCATCAGCAACTCTGCAAATTTATCCAAGGTCCCTAAACATATTCAGCCTTGAAGCAGCAATCAGAATGACCCTTAGAAGGTCATTTCCAAGTGTGCTGATTTTTTATCAGAGTTTTATCTTAATCAGACATAAACTTAGTTTGTTTGGATGCCTCTACATTGCCAACAGACAAGGCAGTCAGCCACAGGTATTAGTAAAATACCACTATCAGCTCTAAGACAGGCTGAATGGCAAGTTGGACAGTTATCCTGTGCTCAAACCTGGCTATTCCCACTTCTTTTATCCCCCAGGAGAAGTGCTAGCTATCAGTGTGACTGTTTATTTAAACAGTCAGGTTTAACATGCCATCAATATAATAATATAATTTGACTTCTGTAATTACTAACACCATTGACCAATAAGTAAAGCCTCAAATGCCACCCTTCTTTCACATTCAAAACTACACATGTGAGATGCCTCTGTAACATCAAGAGGAACAACAGCCACAGGTCAGACATTTCAGACTAGTTGTGTTTTAGGACAAGCACCAGCTGGTGTTTCACTTCTCCAATAACTACAACACAGAAGATAACGTTATTTAAAACAGAGAGTCTTGCACATGAAGGAAAATCAAGATTGAAGCAGCATCCATCCCCCTAAAATACCAGTCAGAGTGAAAAGACAGCAGCAACTTTGCCTTGTTCACATCCTTTGGCATTTATAGCTACAGCACCACCTTACACACCAACACACAGCCAGCATTACAACTTGCATGTTTGGTTTCTAAGACAACATTGCCAATTTTAGAAAAAGAAGGTACTAAAGTGATTCCCTAATAAGATTCCAGAGAAGCATGAGCTAACAGATTTGCTGTAGAGGTGCCAAAGTTGTGCTGCTGTGACACAAGAAAACAGACTGAGAGCACTATCACAGTGCATAACATGGCCTGCTTGTATGTGCACAGCCTCCACACACAAAGCAGTTTCATTTTCAGAGCAGGAAGTGCTTCTGTGCTGCTCAGGAGCCTCAGTCAGCTTGTTTGAACAACTGGTTTTAAGTAGTTTTGGTAGGCCTGCTTCAGAGGTGACTCCAATTCCAGTACTGGAAAAAGAGTACAACAACAAGTAAAACAAGAAACTTTATCTTCAGTGAAGCTATGATCAGTTGTTACCATTAATTCCCCTTCCCACTGACTAACCAGGAATTTTTATTCTTGTCAGTGGTCAAGAATTTTGGCTTTTTCCTATCTGCTATACAAGCTATAGATTTAAGGACAGACCAGCAACAACTGCCTATAACTTAGCAGACTTCTGATGTAACAACAAACAAGGCAACCGCTTAACAGCATTGATTTTACCTGCATCCAAGATCCGTTTTTACAAAAATAGAACTCCTGGTTGCTAAGCATCTCACCTCCAAGACAAAAAAAAAACCAACCAAACACCTCAGCATTTAAGCTCATTGCGCCGTTACATTTGCAGAACAGCAGCAGTTTGGAAAACAATTTAAGAATGTAAAATACCCTTGACCCACTAAGCTTATGCACTTTGCTGGTCTCGAATAGGTTCTCCCCAAACATATTAAAAAAAATAAATTGTTTCACAAGCAGCAGAACTGTATCCCCTTCAGATGTTCTCAGGGGCTCTACTCCTTCATTGTGCCACTCCAAATTGTATCCCTGGCCCACTCCTTCTATTACTACTATGGGAAGAACCACCTTCAGCTGACTTGATGGAAAGCAGAACAGAGCTGCTGAGCTCAAAGAATAACAAACCTTACCCTTAAAAAAATCTAGGAATTTGTGTCCCTTACCCAGCTGCCAATCTTCAAGATGATATCAAGTTTGCTTGAAGCCACCCAACAACAGCCAAAGAGAACAGGACACATGGGACTTAAGGAATTGCATTATGTCCTTTTAAAGACAAGCTAAAAATAAAATAGCCAGTTCTTTGACCATATATTTCCTGTCAGATCTTGCCCTCAAACCCTCAGTCATTAAAAACTCACATTAAAAACTACCCAAGCATGGCTCACTTTGGAAATAAAACACCCTCTTAGACTACAAGGCCTTAAAACTGGGTATAGCTTTACATATACCAAATGTTCAGCTTTAATGGTTGTACAAGAAATAAGGACAGTCTCCGACCTGCTGATGCTGTAATTATAAACTGGAATTTAAACTGTCCTCCTGTCATTTTAGTTTCCCTCATACTAGTGTACATGCGCAGAAAAGATTAGAAACACAGCATCTTTTAATAGGTTTTAAAACCAAGATCTCCATGGCTTCAATCTAAGCAACTCATGACAAAGTGAACTCACCTGTGAGCTTGTCTTTCTCAGCACAAATTCTTCTGTAGAAGAAAACTCACCCCAAACCCAACCCATTCTGCTGTATTTCATCACCCCATAAACCCAGCTGTGTCACAAGACAGATACCAGAGAAAAAGCACATAATCTTTAATCACTCAGCTTCCCTTGCACAAGACACCACTTATGCTCTGTCAGGTCACTGGAGAAGAGATTCATCACATGATTTTGGGCCTAAAAGGAAATGTGCACTATTGAGAAGTCCAAATCTTCACTTTCCTTTGACCCTGCAAATGAAGCCTGGATCCCTCTGTATCACTTTGGGATTGCAACAGCATCATAGAAAAATGGACTCAAGGCTGCACTATACAAGGAGGCACATCTTTGCCTTTAAAAGAAGTTGAGGTATGCCTTAAGAAGACAGAAAATATATTTAAAGTAATGAGAAAGTTGTCTTGAAGACTAGTATGAAATAGTGGCATATTTCAGAGGAGGCTTAAGCATGGTTTCCTTTGGAAGAGCTTTGTTCACAGGGAGAAGTTTTTTATTTAATGGCCTTGGGGTTCCCTTCCCATCAGCAAGGACATTAACAAGATCTTTAGAGGCCCACTGGTCTTGAGCTTGATCCTTCTAGAATGTGACTCCTCTGCACAGACCAAATTCCAAGCAGGTTCAAAAGCCAAGAAGAAAAAAAATATTGAACAACTGTAAGCTTTGTTTCTCTTTGAAAACCAAGCCAATTAAAAAAAAATCACCTGAAGATTGAGAAAGCTTCTTAATCGTTGAGAAGTTGAGCAACTAAAATGTCACAGGATTGACAAAGTACATTTTCTAAAGGATCTTCTTGTCCCTTTTTCAACCCACTCTTGTATATTTTACAGATAAGTGATATTTGAAATGGGTAGAGCAGAGAATCACTCACATGATGTTGGGGCTGCAGCTTGGGATCCAAAAAAACCCAGCTTTGTCATTTCTTGATAAGATAACTTCCCATTCAAGAGGTTAAAGCAACACAGGCAGAAGGATTTCATTACTGTTAGTCACCTGGATTTAAAGGCCCCCTCTCCAAAAACACTAGAGATGTTATCAGAAGCAAAGCAATATTAAAGCCAATCTAGTGCAGGGCTACTGTAAAGAGGGGAGGAGTTCCATATTGCTACAATACAACACACATTAATAATTTGATACTAATGAGCCCTTATTCTTACTTATGGTAATTTATTTGGCCACTCAGCAATTAGAGGCAAGTTATGACTAGACTCATATGATCTGTCTAAAGAATTCACAGGCCATAGGTCACTGCGCTGCTGGGCAAGTATTTAGCTTAAAAAGTCAGTTCTGCAGGGACGTGGAATCCAAACAACCTCTTCACTAGCAGGAAGGAACACCAGCATTCTCTACATTATGCTACCACATCCACAGGCTCTTCACAAGAAACTGCTGAGCCTTCACCCAAACCACAGGTTCCAAAACATGACAGCCCCTAGAGTTACCAGAATCCACTTAGACAAAACAGCTTTTTATCTATCTCTCAGAAACACATCCCAGATACTCAGTTCAAGCAGCTTAATCCACAAGAAGAAGCCTGTTGAAACACTGAACACTCATTGCTGTGAGTCATGCAGTAAAGGCTAAATCTTTCCAAATTGCTCCCCCTTGGAGAGCTCTCTCCTCCTCCATCCCCCTGTAGGCACACAGTTTGTGCATCACCATGAACTTCTGCACCAGAGATGATCGATAGTAACCTCTCACTGGAAGATAATATCCCTTTCCAAGATCAGCATTATCAGTCAGGCTTACTTACACCAAACAGATAATGCCACATAGCTTGTTTGCAGATCAGCCTCCAGAGACACTTCCAGTCCTTGCCTGATAGCTGGGCAAACAAGAACAGACCCCAAACCCACCTTTTTACTGCTCTGAACACGCTATCTGAGCATTTTAGAGACATTCACGTGCACACTTATGATCCATGTCCTCTCTAGCCTTTTAAGATCTGTCCATGCAGTTTCTGTTAAACTCATTCCAGGTGACTGGTACAGTCTGACACAAATATCCCATTAGGCAGAGCAGTTTTATATTTCTCTATGTATCTCCTGCTGAAAACATATAAAACTAATCTTATTAAGGAAGCCTGGCTTTGACAGAGGATTATTGCCACCTAGATCATCTGCTGACTCTAATCCACAAGCAAATTAGTTGTTTAATTACAACTCTGGAGCTAATTCAAGGAAGAGAAATTATGTATAAGACTAAAGTCCAGCTACTCTGTCAAAGTGAAATTGCAGGCTGAATATTTACAAGATAGAAACAAATCAAGGCACAGAAGTTGGCCATCTCCAAGTTATGAGTATTTCCACACTTCCATAAAATTTGGTGTACCTGAGTAAAAACTATTTGAATCTTAGAACCCAAGCAATGAGACAATCTTCAGAAGCACTGCAGAACCCAGAAACAAAAATAACCTCAACTGTACAAAAGGAAGAATCAGACCTACTGCAGCTCTAAAGCCAATACATGTATTAAAATTATTCCTCTAAGCAATTTCAGATCAGCCAATGGATTTGAGTTTTAATTAAGAAAGGATCAAGGGCCCAAAAACTTCTAGAAACAAGTCAGCTGGCTCTCGACACCTCAACTCTTTCTGTAGAAAGCAAATTGTGCTTGCTATAATCAGAGAGGATTAAGGGTGGGTAACCACATTAAAGGTTTAGTTTTTCTATGGCAATAACTACCACAAACATGCTACAATATCTACTTCTGTAGATTCTTGGCCTGGCTAGAAGCTCTGCAACAAACATGCATTTTGTCTAAAACTCTTCATAACACCCAGCAATAAGTTGTTACAATATAAAATAGCTGTTGCCAGACAGCAGATCATTAGCCTCACACTGCCTTTGTGCACATCAGCACTAATGTCTTAGAAACAGCTATTCAGGACAGAATGGCCAGGACAAAAGAAAGAAAAAACATCTATGCCTACTCCTGAGAAAGTCTCCCACCTCAGTCATTAAAATCCTACCTAGTTACACAGGCAGCCTGGACTACATGAACAGGCCACTGTCCGCAGCTCAGGAACACTCCAGCTTCATAAACCTTCAACCTTTGGGTCACAGAGCTGCTGATTTAACTCCCCTGTACAGAGGAATTCCTGACCAGAGGGATGCATCTTTCTCCCATGCTTCAAGGCATCAGATTCAAGCCTCCTACCTCCCTGTGTTATTCCTGTTGTCACCAACACTGAGCCAAGAAACACCTCTGCTCAATTGGCAGCAACCTTGGCAGGTAAGATACACTCAAGCCTTGACTAACCAGGATTCCTCCCTGCTGTCTTTCACTGCAATTTGTGAGGGATTTAAACCACACTGCACTGTTCAAGCCAACCCACCAGGCACATGGAACCTTTCAAGAGATCCACCCCAAGACGCTTGTTTGCTACACACAGCATCTCACCTACAATGAGGTTTTGCCACATCTCAGAGGTGTTAAAATGAACGGCCTGTAAAGACAGACACACCCACCCATAAAGTCCTAATTATCACTGCTCTATTTATTACTTACCCTGCATTCATTACAATTAAGGAATTTCCACACATGAAAAGGTTAAAGTGGTAGAACTCTACTCCCAAGCCCAGCATCACTGGATTCCAGTAGACACCAACCCCCTGCAATTTTCTAATACAGTCCCATTTGAACCAATTAAAATTATGTGCCACCAAAATCTTAAAATCCCAGTTCTCCAAGCAGCTCGTGCAATGGTTCTCTCCAATGCATTTCATTTTCAATAACAAATCTGACTTGTCCTAAACTTAAACATGCTCCAACTTCCATTTCAGTTGAAAGAAGTACTACTGAAATAGTGATGATATCCAGGAGCATATCAGTAAGAATTATCTCCTTGAGTCACTGGCACCAGGATTTTGGCTCTTGTACTTACATGGCACATTGTGATAACCTACATCAGCTTTTTGCTTAATCTATCTCACAAAGAGAAAGGGAACAAGCTGCAGTTTCATCTCTAACCTCCCTATCACAGGCTGGAATGTGGTACAGCATAAGCCAGGAATTAGAGGGTCACAGGCAAAACCACTCATAGTGCCACACAACTGTCCCTGCAACCTAAGGGACAGGGCATGGCAGCATTGATCCTTCCACAAAGCCAACTTTAAGCCACATAACTTCTAAGGTGACCACAAAACAAATGAACAGACAGCTGTTTATTGTTCAGTTTTCTGGTAGCCAAGATTTAGTCTGAATAAAAGGGAGCTGTCTTGACATGAACAGAATCCCAGAGCATCATTCTCTGTGCATCCTACCTCCATCTGTATGTCAGGTGGACACAAAACCTTTGCCTGCTGTGTTAAAGACCATTTTCTTCCTTCTTGAGAAGTCACATACTTAAAGGTTGTAAAAGAAGTGAGATGAAGTCCCAGAAAAAGCATTTACCAGGATTACTCCAAAGTGTTGCCAGGAGGCATTTGCACCATTTACAGCACTAATGAATCTCTTCCTCCTGTGACAGTTAAACACTGTTTTAGATCCCTGCAAGCACTGCAGTGCACAGCTGCTGAGGGAAAGCTCTGCAGGACAGCACCCCAAACAACCCACACCTGCTGAAGGGATGCAGCAGGGACACAGGGAGCTCCACCTCCAGCCCTTGCAGAGACAGAAAAAACAGAACTGAAGGAGCAAAGAGGCACATCCATGAGTAGAAAGAGCACCTTAAAGGAAATCACATGCCAGAGATGCAACCAGTGCTGAGCCATCGAGTCTCACCATTGCTTGAGTTTTGAAAGGACCTCTCGCTCTCAGGTCTCCTCTGTGTTTCTTCATTCTCAGGGGTCTTGGAGGTTGCAGTGGAGCCAGACTGGCGTTTCCTTACACAGTCATCACCTGCCATGGTTACTTAGCTAGATAAGAAAAGGAGAGAAATAATTAGTAACAAAAATGTCACTTATTGTTCAATAATATATTTACATAAAGTTAGACTTTCTTCCCCTCATTATGAATTCAGAGCCAGGATAGAGGAAATTCAGCACACACTTGAATTAGTCATTTACTGTTGGTCACACTTCCTTTCCCTTACTACAGGCAGTACAGGAACAAAGTAACCATGTTCCCCTACCAGAGTTGTTCCTACAACCATCTCAAAACATCACCCCACAACATGCTCCTTTCCCTACGAACTTTATTACTACTTAAAATAACTTAAGCTTTTGCAACATCTTTAAAATAACAAACAGCCCTTGCAATTCTTTCTGACAGCCAGGTGGACATCCAGACTTGTCTTCCGTGAGCTGTGGCAGGTTTACTTTGTGGAACCTCCAGCAATATTTGATCTGAGCCAAGCCCTTTCCTTGTCAAGTTCTCAGCTGTTGCTGCAGGAGCAGCTTCCTCAATGGATCCTTGCATTCTGCTTGGCCGGACAGTGATTGCATTGCAAACCAAAGAAAAACAGGAAGAGAATCAGGTTTGAGCTACACCAGTTCCAGTGACAAAGGTCACTGCTGGGGACAGAGCTGCCAGCAGGGAACACCTGAAGCACCACATGCAGGATGAAAACAAAATTCTCAGCTAATGAGAAGTGGACAAGGAGACTAATTTGGTCACAAAGTGCTATCCCAGAACACTCTCCATAAAATGCATCTCAAGAATCTCTTGGCCACGTAGCTAACAACCAGGGACAATTTGCAGATTTTTTCCAGAAAACCTCACAGGCATGTATGTAACCACATTTTCAAGCTTGATATAGTTTTCACCTTGGCATAAACTCTGCAGCAGATGTGTTTAGCTGCTAGTGAACAGCATACATGCACCAGCACGGATGAGCTGTTACAGACAGGCCAGGAAAACCCAGGAACTGGTGAAAAAACAAATTAAGGATGGATTACCTCAGAATAAGGAGGCTGGCACATCTACAGAAGGGTAATAAAACTACGACCAGAGCTTTTCAGAACTCAGCTTCCTGTGTTTGTCCCTCTAGTAGGGGAGTCTCGTATTCTCCTTTCAGGCTACACAGCATACAGGGGAGAAACACCAGCCACCATCAAACAACAAATCAATAATTGGGCGAGTTTTCCAGTTCAAACAGAAGACCAAAAGTTTAATTCTTGTCTCGGGATACTTTTCACCTTCTTCAAGAGTTAGGAAGGCATTCCTTCCTCACTGGTGCAGAGTAGTTACAGTATCTAACTGAAAGCTTAACAGGAGGAAGCCTAACAGGGGGGAAGAAAAGTCATGTGCGGCATGAAATAAAATTTAAAGCAATCAACTTAAAGCGTTAACCATTCAGATAGGTTAATTTATCCCAGCACAGCTTTTTCCACACCGAAACACAGTCTGCTAGGGGAAATCTATGAAAACATTTTCCTAATCTAGTTCCCATATGAACAGAGGTGCAGCATTACAGTACCTAAACAATTATTACCACATCAGAGTCTAAAGAGGGCATCAGCCCTTCCCTCCCAACTCTACTAGAGCCAAAACATTCACGACACAATGCCAGGATAACTCCAAAATGTTCTCCAGCCCCCTCACAAGAGGAAATCGCTCCTCACAATTAGTAAACAATCACTCCTTTCACCCCACTCTGAGGATATCCACAACTGCAGATGAGTTTCTAGAGCTACAAACCCATTAACAGATTTCCTAGCAGAAACTCCCTGATTTCACTGGTATCTGATTTACGGTACTCGCAAAGGGCTCAGAGCCCTTGAGCTTCTCCCTCTTCCCTTTCGACAAAATGGTAATTAATCAGAAGATGCCTTGGGAGGAAAGCAACACTTTACAGAAGTCCATCTTTGCATTTCAAAAGGCTCGGTGAGGAACAGCTAAGAATCACGGAATGGTTCAGGCTGGAAGGGACCTTAAAGATCACCTAACTCCAAACCCCTGCCTCCAATACCAATCACACGAAATAACAACCTTAGTAAGACTTTCAGCTCTCAAAAGTTTTCCTTCGAAGACTGTTGGCCCTCGGGCATAGCCCCAACTCGCAGACCCGGACCCTCGGTACCTGCAGGGCGAACCAGACAGGGACCAAAACAAAGTTTAAGGTCACTCCACAAACCAAAGTTAAGGTCATTCCACAGCTCATCCGCAACGCGCACAACACCCGGCAGGAAAAGGGTTTTTTTTTTTATCCGAAGCCTGAGGACATCGCTGGGAGCTGCCCAAAGCGCTGCCGAGGCTCCGAGCCAGCCCCTGCCCCGCTACCTCCGCGCACACCCCCGCGCCTCCGCCGAACCCCAGCCCCGAGCGGCTGCGGGAGCCGCTTTCCCCGGGGGCGGGGCGGGACGGCGCGGACACGTTTCCGCGGTCGGGGCGGCCGCCAGCCCGCGGAGCGTCACCTCAGGGGCGGCCGAGCCTTCCTCCTCCTCCTCAGCGCACCACCGCCTCGCTCTGCCCGCTCCCGCCCGCTCCTCCCGCCGCGCCGCCGCCGCCGCCTCTTCCCGGGGCTCGCACACGTCACGGCGCAGCGGGCGGGGCGAGGGCGGCACCGCCCATTGGCCGAGCAGGCGGCTCCGCGGGCGGGGATTGGCGGGGCGGCACGTGAGGCGCGCGAGGGGCGCTCCCCCCTTTCCCCTCAGTGTCCCCTCAGGCACCGCCGCCTGCTCCCGGCGCTCCTGAGGGAGGGAAGAGAGCCGCCAAAAATGCGGCGACCCTGCGTTAAGGGTGAGGAACACCCAAGGCTGGTAAAAGCTCGGAAGTCAGAGGGGTTTTATCAGTTAAGCTACACACTTGGCATGGAAATTGGTATGCTGTTACCGGACCTACTATAGGAACAGTGTGTTCTGGACAAAGCAGTAGGCAGTGGGTTTTGGATAAAGGGGTAGGGGAAAAGAGAAGAGAGAGAGAAAGAGATTAATTACAGAGGAAAAGAGAAGGGAGGGAAGGAAGGAAAAAATAAAGAAAAAGAGATCTCTGGTTCCGGCCTCAATCCAGCTGAGGGAATGTCAGTCCTGGTTCCAGGGTGTCGATCCCAGCTGTGCCCATCCAGTCCAAGGTCCAAGTGGGCTCAGTCCCCCACGGGCAAGGCCTGTCCTCGCCCTGAGGGCCCCCCTCCACTCCCCACACCCCAGGCACAAGGAAAACTTATTTAAAGGAACCAGGAGGACACCGAAGTCAAGGCTGTGAGGGCCCTGTGGTGTTATCTGTCCTCGTCCTTCAGCGGGAACACACGGCTTGCTCAACTAGTGCTTCCCCCAGCACCCAGGCTCATCTCAAATGTGTGTCCTACCCCTGAGGTTCTTCCAAATGGTAGCCAGGGTAGATATTTTTACAGGGAAGTAAAAATGGTGTGCCCCCAATTTGAGTCATCCCCCAAGAAGTGGTGTTTTGTGTCAAGGGGGTGTTCTCCCTCACAAATGTTGCCCTGGGCAGTGGGAGCTCAGCTCTCCTGTTTGGGGGAGCTGAGAATGGGCTTGGGTGGAGACCTCCCCTTTTAGTCCCAGCTGTGCTCCACAGGGACAAAAACTGGGACAAAGGCTGCTCCAGAGGGCTGAAAATGGGACAAAGGCTGGGGTTTGTACCTTGCTTTCTCTCTTTCCCCAGACAGACACAGGCTCGTGATGGAGGGTGAGTCACAGAGCACGTCACCAGCAAACAAACTCTAGTAACCTCCTGTATGCTGCTTCACACTGCAAGTGGGAAAGTTTTCCCAAAGCCAGGAGAATTTATCCACTAATCTCTTACTGGCAAGTACAGGTCTCTCCTCCTCACGACATCAGGGTTGTGCTATGCACAATATGCCCCCAAGTGCACCCCAAAACAAGGTACAAAGTTACAATGGGGTAATAAAACATTTCTGTCACTTTTGACAGATGTGTCAGACCTGCTAGTAGAATTTATTTTGTGTAACACACACCTCAGACACACATTTAAATTGTAGCTGCTGAAACTTTCAGAAGTTGTTTTAAATATCTGTGGGGAGTCTTGAGCAGAGCCACTGGGTGAAAAAGTCCTAAACTGAGTTATTTTGCAATATGTGTTCACACTATTATACCATCACTCATCTTTCATGCTGCTTAATAAGAAAACTTGTAAAAATGAAAAGAAAAAACTAAAAGCCTTATCATTGCTGAAATGCAATGGGTGAGAGCAGAAGGAATTTTCACATAAACTCATCCCTGTTCTTAGGTTGACTTCAACACAGTGCTGCTTAGAGATATTTTCAGGTCAGGCTGTATGTGATCTGTGCTGCCCTCATGCCAAAAATGCTGTGCCAGCTATTTACAGTAAAGTTGTGGGACCAGCATTGGCTGGGCAAGCAAGTGTAAACAAAATAAAAATCAAAACCCAACAAAATACTCAATGCACAATGTACAAAAATATCCTAAAGTTCAACAACTTCTTGTTGAAACTCTTTCATCTAATTAGTAAAAGCCTGACTCTGGGTGGTAGAAAAATGAGATTTCTTTAATAGAAAGAAAAGTGCAGCTAATCTTCAGAACAAATTTGCTTTGCTTATTTTGCCTAAAGACGCTGTACAGAGGTGTCACCAGATTTTATTGGCAGCTCTCAGCAAACCTCCCAAGCCAAAGCAGCACAGTGTGACAGGCACTGAGCTCCCTCCCTGGTCTCTGGGTTTTTCCATGGCAGAGCTTTTTCACAGCCTTCCTGCCCTTCTCTTTAGAGGCTGTTTACCTGCAGCTCACACAAAAATAAAGTGGCTGCTCTCCTTACCTTCCTTCCCACTATTTACAAGCAACTGGGAGAAGGCACTGCCTCCTCTGCTTCCTGCCACTCACGCCCATCATCTGCTATTGTCTTTCCCACTCTAAATTGCTGCACTGTTTCATCAGCAGCATCATTTACCTCCGCTTGTCACCACAGTGCTTGTAATCCTGATTTTCTGGAGTGTTGTACATTAATCCTCGGGTCGCATTGCTCAATGATTGCCCAACCACAGCCGTTCCTGAGCACTCCTGCCTGAATCACCGCGTGGTCGTTCCCGCTGTTGACGTGGGAACCTTGGTCCGGATACCCCAATTTCTTGCCTCAGCTCCACTGACTTTCACCTTCCCAGCTCCAGGCAGCAACTTGACTTTAGCAACACTGCTTGTTTCCCTTCTTTTTCTTTCTTTCTTTCTTTGGACAATGCTCTCAGGCACAAGGTGTGATTTTTGGGGATCTCCTGTGCAGGGCCGGGAGTTTGACTTGATGTTTGAGGGTCTCTTCTAACTCACGACATATTTTTTTCCTTCTTTCCGTCTCTTTTTTCTGTCCTGGGTCCTCCTGTCATTTTTGGCACTACTGTAAAATAGATGTGATTAATACTACCTACATTTAATTCTCAGTCACTCTATTTTCTATTTTAAGAATTTTGGTATCAGTCAGCCTAGGGAGTGAGCAGCTGTGGCTCTTTCTGATGCCCACATTTATTGACCAGGATGATTAATTCCTTTAAAACTCCTATCTTAGCTTTAAAGTCAGTCACTTGAGATCCTCAATGGCTTTTACATATCTCAGCAGATCCTACAATTAACTGTTTAAAAGCGTGGTTTAGAATTTCCCAGTGTGCAGAGGCAATGAGAACATCCTGATAGATAAATGAAGGAGCTCCCTCAAGTGGTGAAAAACATTGTTACCTGTTCCACTTAAATGTTTTCCTTTTAAAAACTTTAAAACTGACAGCAATGTCAGATTTAGAATGCAAAGCCAGTTATAAATGTACCATTGAATGAGCTTCCATTTTTACACCAGAAATAATGGTGTGCATGTAAGACTGAGGCCAGGCAAGTGCTACAGTTAAAAAGGAAATAATTTAACAACCTATGGAGGACTTCAGCCTGATCTGATAATGCATGACTGAATTTTGGCAGGAAAGCCAAAAACTAACTCCAGCAGATATCACATTTTTGAGGATGCCTGAAGTGTTTATAAATCATAAAGTTTGCTTTTTAAAAACTCCAGCTCAAGCTTTCACAGTTTCTGCTATCATCATGTCAAGATTTTGTGCATAAATACCCTTGCTCCTTTTTACTCTGTGTGAGGCAATAAGTTTTCAAAATATTTGTGCGAGAGATTCAGATCAGCAAACTTTGGAGAAAAGGCAGAAGCAGCAGCAGTTTCCACTCACTTTCCAAGCCACAAAGCCACTGGTTTTGCTGGCAGATGAGTTAGAAAGAAATGTCCTCATCCCTCTCGGCAGAGGGCAGTGGTAACCTTACTCAGAATCACATTGCTTTTTGCTATGGAACTGAAATCATCCTTGGGGGAAAAAAAAAAAAAAAATCCAAACAAAAAAACAAAACACCAAAACAAAACAAAAAAACCCACCCAAAAACAAAACCAACAACAACAACAACAAAAAACACCCAAAAAAACCACCAAACAAACAACCAAAAAACCTACTGCAAACCAGCAAGTTCCTGGCTTCATCTCCCAGCTCAAAATTCAAGTGATGAACTTAACGTGCCATGACCAAGCAGGAAGAGGTGCAACAGCCAATTTAATTGCTGTGATTCCATTGCTGAAAGGGAATCCTCCATTGTTTCTTTTTTTTTGACAAGTAATTAATTTTGCCTTTCCCTACCATTTTAGGTAATAGAATGAATCTTGCCAGCTGGGATGAGCTTCTATTTGTTTAGGTTGAGGAGGTTATTTCTTCAGTATGTTTAAAAAGGAGGTGATCCTTCTAGTCTGGCTAAATGTCAAACTATGAGAGGTATTGAACCTGTATAAATACTGTCTCACCCCACTAAGCTGAACTGTGTTCTCTGAAACTGTTCTTTACCCTCTCTGACACACCAACTTTCTCTTTCTGTTGGGCTTGGAAACAACTTCACCTGGGTCCCAACCACATTATATAATATCATTGTTCTCCTTGTGACACCAGCTCAAATGAACCTCAGATTTATTCTCAGCATACTCTGCTGCTTATTAAAAATGCATGAAAATATTGAGCAGCCTCAATGAGAGGGTCTCTGAAGTTCTTTCAGCAGGAATACATGGACTTAAATGTCCAGTCAACCCTGGAAGGGTGACTTCAGAGAGATGCATTCCAGAGCAAACAGATCGAGTTACCAGTATTGACTCTCCTGCATATAATGACTTTCTAAATATTTTTGTGGAAACAGAGCACTGAACTTGGCCAGCATCTTCTTCCCACTCCTGCAGCAGCAACTGTATGTGTTTCTTGTGGCTCCACAGACTGCCAGCTGTGTTACGCACTTGGGACCCTTCCTTCTGAAGGTCAGACATTTTATACCTAATTTAATGATGGCTTACTACTCTTGTGGTAATCTCTGCCTCTCAGTTTTTCATAAGCATGTGCATCCTTTCTCTTTTTCCTAAATAAATACAAACCAGTTTGCTATTGTTCTCCCCACAGCTGCTGAGGTGGAGAGAACAGTGTATGGCAATATTTTGTATCAATTCCTTGTCACCCGTTTATTTGCTACAGTAAAAATGTGCTGACTGCTGATGGACATGGAAGAGAATCAGTGCTTATGGAATGACAGATCCAGGATGATTCCCAAGACAGCTGTTTGCAAGTAATCATGCAGTTCTACCTGTTCTGTACTTTGCAAAATGCAGGTTCTGGGGACAAATAACTTTTTGTTTGCAGTAATCAAGTGGGAAAGATGTGAGACAGAAACCACTGAGGTGCTATTGTGAGACTGGATCAGCCTTTTTGGGTATGAGATCCTCGGGGTCATCAAGGAGAGACCTTGCAGAGAAATTTCAAGTAGGGAATGTCACACGAGGAACATCATGGAGAAGTGCAAGAGCATTGAAATGGCAGCTAGAATCATAATGCCAAAAGTGATTGATGAAAAAAGTATAAGGACGGGGGGAAAAATAATCCCCATCAAAACCTGGATATGTTTCTTAGAGGAGAACAATTATCTCCGTTAAGCCACAAAAGATTGACTCTGCTGTAAACTAGGAAAGAAAAGAGGTTTTTACTCTCAGTGTCAGACATTTCCTCTTTTCCACCTTGTTTTGATCTCTGCAAAAATAGATGACATGTACCAAAAGTTGTCCCAAGCAGGACACATTTCTAAATCAGCCCAGCCAGCTCTTTGGTTGTCTCCATGGCAATGAGGCAGCACATCCTGCTGCTCTCCCTTCTGTGAGTGCCTTTCCCAAGTTTGACACGGACTGACAACACTGTGCCTTTGTAGCTCCCCTGCCAAAAAGCTCCCTTTTCTCTGCTCAAGGCCAGTCCCATCTGTTCCTTCCTGCTTCTCCCCGATTTTAGAAACACCTGGCTAGAGGGGGAGTCCATACATTGCTTCTCTGCTGCAATGATTCAAGCCAAGGAGGGACTGCTGCTGGGTGTACAAGTGGAGGGACTGGAGAGGGCAGTGCTTTCCTGCTTAGGAAGAAGTTTTGGATGATGGTAAGGGAGAACACTGCAGTGGCCAGGAGCATAAACAAAACAGAAGGAAGGAAAATCCAGAATAGTCTTCCAAAAGAATCTCACTGAAACTTGGCACCACAGGCCATAGCAACAAATAGAGCAGTAAAGAATGTACAGACTTGGTACAAGGCAGTGCTCATTGAAGGAGACGACAAGCGTGAAGGAACACTTCCAAACCTCTGATTTCAGATAGATCTGTGTCACAGCTGAGTCTCTGGCAACTCTCAACAGCATTTCGCTGAAAATGGATAAAATAGGAGTTACAAAGCTGAAAGAGGCGTTTTTGCTATCAGCTGAGGACTGGCAGAAATGGGAGGTTCTAACGGAACTACACCAGGAGGTGAAGCAATCTGCAGGGTTTGCTGCAGTTGATCTGCCTTGGGCTGAGTTGATGTGGTTACAAAAACATCTTTGTACTCAGCACTATTCCGTTGTTGGCCTAGTGCCTTGAGGCTTACAAGCTTTGGAAATATGGATGAGGAGATGAAAACTTGAGCTTGTTTAAAGGATTTAAATCTGAAGATGGCAGGCCCAGGAGAGGGATTCTGAGTTCAGGCATGTAGGTCATGCAAGAGAGGTCTTGTCTTCACCAGCAAGTTAATGTGAAATATAGTAAAAGTGTTCCTGTTAGTTCAACCCTTGCCCACACAAAAAAAATCTCTCATTGCAAAAAGTGGCTGGAGAAACATAAATTGACAAAGCAACCAGAGAACAAGGTAAACCTTGAGTGAATTCACTTCATCCTTTACCACTGCTGTTTCTCTGCAGCAGGGACCCACACTAAGGACCATAATCAAAACATCCAGCAGTATTCACTCCCCACGGTTTTTCCACTTGTGCTTTCCTTAGTGGCTGCTGACTCTGCTTTCTATTTGTGAGCTTATTCCCCCAGGTCCAAAAGGCTTCCAGCGTCCCCAGTACAAATCTCCCATCTCCAGCACAGAAATATTGGGTTTATTATTCTGCAACTGTGTCTAGCAAGACCTCAGTTTCTTGTTGCCTGCTGATCAGACACCAAGTTATGGAAGAATCTCTGGCATGATGCTACTGTAGTCTATGATTTTCAGAGCAAGGATCCAGGCTGAAAGCTTTCTGGTGACATTCCAAGTAAGCTGTCATAAGAAGAGAATCCAACACCCAAGACCTCAGTGCTTAGGGAAAATCAGAGGGTTTCATCTACTCAGAAGAAAAGATTAGAACTATAAATGCTAACTCAGTAACTCCCCAGGAATGAGCATGTGCCATGCTGAGACTGAATGCACCATTAGCAATTCCCTGGGGCCGGATGTCTATTTCAGACTGCACAGTATAACAGCTCCAGGGAACATACAGCCAGAGGATGCTGATAGTTTCACAGTTTCTTCTTCCCTGTGAGGCAGAAAATAGAAGTGCTCTGAAGCTCTTTCCCAGGAACACAGAAGTAACGTTTTCCAAAGCCATCAAAAGCAGAGGGAGATAGGTGTGTTCTCTGCAATCTGGGAGAAAAGGAAACAGAATAATCTGCTGCTATGGCTGCTAAAGGAGGCTCTTGGCTGGTTAGTAAGCTGTGTGGACTGATGCTATGGAACCTGTCCCTTGCAGAAAAGATTTTGGGGAGGTGTGTAATGTTGGCTCAGGTAGATGGACATCTCAGAAGCACATAGGGTCCACAGTGGATTCACACCACACCGGTACCTCCCCTCACAGCACAGATTAAAATGCTTCTAGTATATTCATGTCAGGACAATGATGGAGGCACAACCAACGCCAAAGAAGGCTTCAAGCATCTGCAGCTCTTTATTGTTCTACAGTACAACCTTACATGCATTACACCTGGGTGCCCTCTGTACCCTTTGGTGACTGGTCAGTACACCTGGGCACTCCAAGTCTCATTGTTTTCAATGCTGGTCACCTGTTCAGCACAGCTGTAGCCCATTAGGGATGAGGCTCAGCCGCAGCCCCACAAACTGTGTACCTACAACACATTCACACTTTATCACAAGCAACCCATGGGAAAAACTTCCAGGACAGATGACTCAAGGTAATTTGGTAATGTGACTGCATCCTCAGAAAGAGCAGACAAAAAGGGAAAGGCAGACAGCCAGGCGGTCTCTAGCACACTGAGGTCAAATTCCCCTTTCTGTCACTCTCGGCTATGGGAAAGTTGATGATCACAGAGAAGTACCAGCCTCTCTGGTTGTCTGCTGGCAGAGATGGGCGAGGCCCCAGGCAGACTGAAACACACTCCTGTGAGCACAACCATGCAATCTCTGCCATCAGAAAGATGATGCCTGGGTTTTAGGGATGCTCCTGAATGTCTCAACTTCTCTGCATAGTTTGGATTGCACAGTAAATGCCTCGGCTTCATGAGATGTGCTGTTGGCTCTGGGGAGGCATTATTTCAGGTTGGCTGCTGCTGGGAGTATGCAGCATGACTTCAGGCCTCATTAGATGCACACTTGACAAGTTTTCTGCATTAACATAAAGGGGCAAAAGGTTTTCTTAACAAAACAAGCCTTGTACAGTTGTCCTGTGTGTATGAGGAAGGGTGTGTCTGTCTCTCTGCCCCAGCTTTTTAATCCCAGTAATTTTTGAACTTCTTGGCCAGTTTTATGCAAATTGAATGGAGAGACGAATGTTCAAGAACTATTCCATTCCAATGGCTTTTGAAAAAATTCAGCCTAGGTAGAGGACAGAGTTTTAATTAATGCCCCGAGTGGAGGAAACTTTTTTGGAATAAGAATTTAAGTTGGCAGCAATCACTAGTCCAGTCTCCTGCTGAAATCACAGCCAGCTTCAAAGTCAGATGAGGCTGCTCAAGACCTCATTTTGTAAACCTCCAAGGTGTCAGGAATCTACTCTGGACCTCAGCTTCACAAAACAAATATACTGAGAGCAACACCTTTGGCTCTGCCAATCAGAGAATTCATTTCCCCCTCTTTTAAAGGAGGTATAGAAGTGGCAGCCCATGGTAAAGCCTGTGACAATCCCCACACTAGGCAGTCCATAAGGCTCTGCTTATGTTAAATATATTTAACCAGCAGCTACTTACTTTATTTTGGCATTCTGTGGTAGTTAATGATTCCAAGTACAAAGGTCAGACTCAGAGACACAAGGCTTTGTGTATCCCATTGTTTGATTTACCAGAAGCTACAAGGGAAGGAGTGCTGCTCTGTATGAGTGGGAACTACAAGCTACACATCCAGCCTGACAAGCTAATGAGAACAAGTCATTCATTAACAGGAGACTTGCTGCTAGGCAAACACACACAGCTGGTATGGGAGAAGAATTTGGATGTGAAATGAGACAGTGTAGTTGGTTTTTCTATAAGACATTTCCTATTTCAGCAAGTTTACAGTCTAAATAAAGACCACACAGAACACATTAAGAGCCTGATCAGAGGAAAATTTGGGCTTATGTCTTTTCTGAAAGGTTTGGTAATGAGCAGAGAAGCAGAATTTACAAGGAGAATGGAAATATTTGCATGTTTAAAAGAAGGAACAAGTTTTAGATTTAAGTGAGATTTGATTATAAACATAAATCCTGCTCTCTTGAGTACCAGTCTCTTCTGTACACACATACACATAAATGCATTCACAGAAACATCTTACAAAACTCTGGTGCTTTCTCCTGCTTCAGTGACTACTATTATGCTTTTTTTTTTTTTTTTTTTTTGAGAGTTTCACACTAGTAAGCATTTTTTACAGGATTAACATTAAAGTTGGAAGCTGCAAAGTATAGCTATTTAATAACGGAGGAAGGAACACAGTGTCATTTGAAAGATAAAGTAAGCACTTACAATTCTTGCATAATCAAATAAAAAAGCCTGTCAAGGAAGAATCTTTCCAGACTTTGTGGAATGAAACAATAACAACATTTTAGATCAAACTCTGACTTTCAAAGTGATTTAACTGTTTAGGAGCATTACATAGAGCATGACACCATCCATGGCCAGGGCACAAGTGGTCCAGAGCAAGGCTGGACCCTAGCATCCTAAACATGTAACACAGAGCAGCAATCCTGCAAGAAGCTATATCCTCAGGCTTCTTTATGAGATCAAAGGTTATATTTAGAAGTATGTACATCTGAAAACAATACTAGGAGTGCAGTCATTATTGGGATTCATTATTGTAACAAAGGCATCTTCTGAAGATGTGGTTTTCAGCATAACTTAGAAAAGGGAAGTGAAGGTGCTGTGGAAGATGGAGGGGAAGGAGATATTAGGGGAGAAAAAAGAAGCAAAGAACATGGAGAGGAAGCACTGCTGACTCCAGAGTCTAATGATCTTTTCCAGCCTAAATGGCTCTATGATTCTAATTCCATCTTATTTTAGCTTCACATCATGTTTTTAATGTATCTTTATTTTGTTTTGGACTGTCACAGAGATTATGCTAATCCAAACCCAGCACAGCAGTCATCAGAGGAATCTATGCTGGGACAAGGCTGCTCTCCAAGTCACTGCTGGAGGAACTGCAGTACAGCACTGTGCTCTGAAGCATTTGCTATCACTTAACTAAATGTCAGCTCTCTGGATACAAACCTCTCAGCAGAGGAAACAGAAAACACAGGAAGAAAAGCTTCCATCTGCAAATTGAGAGAACCCCCTCACTGTCCAATGAGCTACTAAGATTTTAAATTAGGAATCATAAAAATTAGGCTCCTAAACATAAATTAAGGCAACACTAGAACTCTGGTGGCAAAACATTCCTATTGACCCACCTGCAGCTGAATGCCTAAAAGCCTGAATCATCACCAGCACAGTCGAGGGACCTCATATTCCCTCAGCAAATGTACTTTATCAGTGATCATTGTGCAAGCTTAGTACTAATTTGCAATTCCCAGCAGATGCAGAGACTTGTCATCATTTTTGTTTGGTAGAGGCAACATGTTCCACAGAAAAAGGCAAACAAACAACATTCTTAATGTTCTTATTAGTATACTCTTCTACAGCATTTGGTGCCTGGAACAGATGCTTGGGAAGGGTGGTGCAGCTGTAGTACTTAGAAAAATATATTGGACAGGAAAGAAATTCTTGAAGAAGTCCTATAATGTACTTAATTCCATCTCTCCCCACCGCTGGCTCCACCCTGCTGGAGGCTGTGTGAGGTTATGTGTTATACCCTGATAGGTACAGCTCCTGCAAAACCTCAGCACGGGTAATGTGCTGCTGTTGACAGTTGACAGACACATGCACAAGCTACACAGTTCTGATCCGTGAGGGTGCTTAGTTACCCAGCATGCCTAACCCCAAAACACAGGGCCAAATAAAAGAAGAATGGGGATGCCTGAGATGCTGTAGTGAGCTGGCTGTCTGTACAGACTCATCTTTTCCACTACAACACCATGTGCGCAG
Source organism: Taeniopygia guttata (assembly GCF_048771995.1). Taxonomy (NCBI): domain Eukaryota; kingdom Metazoa; phylum Chordata; class Aves; order Passeriformes; family Estrildidae; genus Taeniopygia; species Taeniopygia guttata. The sequence continues at coordinate 30,990,034 of NC_133033.1, forward strand.
TCCCTTTTCCCCCTGTGCATGGAGCTCTTCCTTTTCTGGCTCTCCTGGCTGGTAGCAATGTTTAGACTTGTGGCAGTGTCAGAAGAGTGGTTTGAATGAAGACAGTGCTGAAGCAGCAGAAAAGACAGAACAATAGGCTCCTTTCACAGAGGAGGAGGATGATTTGGGTGGTGGGATACACATTTGTGGGAGTGTGTATGTGTAGGTTTTTTTTATCTAGGGTGGAAGAGAGTTATTGACAGAGGAAATTTCATCTGCCAAGGGCTGCATGTGAACCCTTCTGTACTGTTGGGCAAAATCTGTTACTTCCCCAGAAAGCTTCTATCTTCACAGACTCTCACTGAACAGGCATGAGAGTACCCCAAGCTATCCTGCATGCACTGTACATAAATGCTAATTTAAATCATAGTAGTGATTCAAAATAACTTTTAAGACAACAGTGAAACTATTGTGCCAGGACAGATCTGTGCAGACATTTTAAGAGCTGTCAGTCAGAGATGAAAGGGTGAGTGTTTGAACAGGTTACACCAAGAAACAACATCCTCCTTTGATACGGCTCAGCACTTACAAGCTTTCAACATTTACGGCAGAATAACTAACCTTGTGTCACAGAGCATTTATCAGATTCTTAATTCTTTCTTATTTGTTTTGAAGCCTTTCTCCAGAACCCCATGGTGGCTGAACCCCAGAAACCAGGTGGCTGCAGCTTGGAGTGGCAGAGGGACACAGAGCAGCACTGCCCTGGGCCATGTGGTGGGCAGTACCCATGTGGTGCCTTGCAGACACCCAAGGGAAGCTGCAGCTGTCCTGAGCTCCACAACTTGTTCTGGAACTGAATGAAGGTACAAAAATCTGACATGCTGTACACTTGTATCCCTCAATCAGGCCTCTGCTGTTCTACACAGTTAGCAAATACCTTAACTAATACATCTGTATCCTAAATACCAGTCAAATATTTCACACACATCTGTTTCTCTTTGGGGTACAGAGGGTTTATGATCTGGAAGAGCAAAGATTACTGCTAGAATTAATTTTTAAGGTGCCACCAGCATCCTTCTAGCTAATTTTTTCCTAAATTACAAATAGAAACTGCCCAGTTAATTCAACAGTCAGGCTCAGGAGTCTCCAATTTGTCCACAGGCTCCTTCTGGCACAGAACTGATACTTCAGGCAGATGACAGTTAGACTGTCATGCCCAGTATGACGTAAGACTGCTCAGCCAGCAATTTTTTGAGTGTGTGATTTTTGGAGCATGCTGTGGATGAGGAGCAAATGCATAGTCAGTGCTTATAAGAAGCTTCAAGAAATGGATATACCATTAATATTTAAAGTCAGAAGCGTTTCCAGAAATACCACATTTCTTGTCAGCCACATGACTGTAACTTCAGTGCTGCCTTGGTCCTTTTTACCCCTTACTTGAACAGCTCATGAATGGCAGATTGACTGGAAACCCAAAATTGCCAGGACAGTAACTGATACCTCATTAATGCATGGTGCCAGACCTCTTCACAAGAAATTACCCTTGAAAAACAACCTGTTATTGATGCTTCATGAGGCTGATAATATCACAGCTAATAAAAATAGATAGCATTGGTGCAGATTTTACCTCTTGGCTTTGCATGGTTAATAACCATGACACTCTGAGAAGTAAATACTTATTAGCCTCCATTTTAACAACATGGAACGGTGTGGCTCAGTGTCATCAGTAACTCAGCAGCACAGAGTTCCTTTCAGTTTGGGGAGTTTCTTGCTTATATCCCCATTGCTCTTTAGCAGTGACCAGAAGAGCTGTTACCAGCCAAGGCATCCCCTGTTAGTATGACACCATAAAAATGATGTTGCTGAGGGGACCAAGTGGGGCACAGTGTGATGGTCTGGCTTGTTTAGCACACATCAAGCAATGGTTAGAGTTTGCTTTTTTTACAGGGTACAGCTTGCTCTTTAAAACCTATTATACTACAGCAAAAACCCCATGCTGCTGCCCTCTTTTCCTTGCAACAGGCCTTAGAAAGCCCCTGCCTAACTCCATCCACAGGAAAGATGGGTTTGTGTGTCAGACAAGTTTCCTGCAGCTGGACATTAATGAAACCCATAGCAAGCTGTTCTATGTGCAGAAGGTGCTGGAAGAGAAAATGAGAGATTTCATGAGATCTGAGGAATAAGAACAGTCCTTAAATTCAATTCTCCTTGGTGCACTTGCATATAACAGTCTCTTGACACTTGTGTCTTCTTTTAAAATACTAATAGCCTTCCTCTGGATAGTTCTTCATGATCAGCAAGTAAAAAGGATTAGGAAAGAAAAACAGTATTTCTGTTGATTTTTTAAAGAGTGGCTCTCTGCTACGTGGCAACTGCAAATGGCACGAGGGAGTTCTGTGTTTGTTGTCTCTACAGTCTCCAGAGAACATATATTTTGTTTACAAGGCAAACCATTTATAAATGCCAAATCCTGCAAATTCCAGCTGGAATGAGACCAGGAAATAGCTCTACTGCAGAGTTTACCACGGGCTGGTTCTGTCCGAGACTGCCCATTCTGCAGGAATACCCTTTGCTCATATGCACATAACCATGTCCGTACAAGGTCCAGGACTTGGCACCACGTACCCCACGCTGCATCCTGCATGTTCCCAGCACTATTTTAGGAACTGTTTTGTTATGTGTTATTAGGAGGTCTATTTGTAATTCCCCATCTCCCAAATGTTCTTAGTCCATTAATTTAGCGAGTTAAGGCATTTCTGGCTCCATATGCTCTTCATTCCCATTTACTCCATCCATCCTGTGAGAGAGTACACATCAGTCCAGTGGGATGAGCCACCCCTATTTTAGGCAGAATTATTATTGCAGTAGGGCTCAGTTTGAGTACATGCACCAGTATGAACTCCCTGGGAAGGTAGAACATGAGCTCAGAATTCCTGTCACTGAAAGCTGGCTTTCACAAAGCTCTGAGAGGAATGTCTCCCCACCTTCCCACCACAGGACAGTGACAGAGGTTGGAAGCTGGTTGGCTCTTGAGTATTACCAAGCCAATTTGTCACTGTCACATCAGTTCTCAGTGGTAAAGGCATCTGAGGGGAGCAGCACTGTGGCTCATCCAGGATGAAGCAACATTACTAAGACATTGCTGAAATAGTTGCTAGCATGGAGAGAGAAATACTTCCAACTGCTCAGGTCCTCTAAACTGTGGATGAGCACCATTATCTTTCAGGACAAAACCTCCTGCCTTCTGCTTTGATTGGAGTGCCTTATACTAGTATTACAGAAGGTGAAAGAAGTTGGTGTACTAAGTAGTTACAGAATTGAGTGTATGTTCAGCCACCCAGCAAGATGCTGCTGCCAACCACTCCTGGTGTTATTCACACAGCAGTGATTTCCTCCTCCTCCATGCACTTGGCCAGTACAACAGGTCCTGGCAGGAGCCCAAGGAATCAACCTGAAGCCTGGTAACCCACGGAGATCACAGAATCAATTAGGTGGGAAAAGAACCCTGAGCTCATCGAGTTCAACCTGTGACTTGACAACACCATGTCAACCAGTGAGTGGTGAGTACCACATCCAGTCTTTCCATGAACACCTCCAGACAGTGACTCCACCACCTCCCTGAGCAGTCCATTCCGATGTCTAATCATCCTTTCTGTGAAGAAATTAATCCTAATGTCCAACCTGACCTTTCCCTGGTGCAGCTTTAAGACTGTGTCTTCTTGCCTTGTCCCTGGTTGCTGGGGAGAAGAGGCCGACCCTCACCAGGCTACAACAACCTCCTTGTGCACATCTTAGGACAAGCCCAGCTCCCTTCTGCAGCTGGGCACACGGCCCTGGCTTTATCCTCATGCCTGCTCAGCTTTGTAGGCAAACCAGCCTGGCTGTAGCCTACAGGGACAGTGTTGCTCAGGCTGGGCCAGCCTTGAGGCCACAGCCATTGCTTGACAAAGCTCGAGTATTTGGACAACAGTCTTGGGTTTGGCTCTTGAGGCTGTCCTGTGCAGGGTGGAGAGATACATTTGATGGGTCCCTTCCAGCCCAGGAGATTCTGTGATTCTCCTGGGCTGCTGCTCATGGCCAAGATGGGAGGCCTCTCCTGGGGTATGATCTGGCAAGTCACCCAGGTGGGCTCTTGTCCCTCAGCCCATGTCCATGTGCATTCCCTCGTGTGCCCATCCCCACTGATTGCCTTGCCTGTGGCAGTGCCAAGAGGATGGTGCCAGGCTCTTCAGTGGTGCCCAGAGACAGGAGAAGGAGCAATGGCCACAAACTAAGCACAAGAAATTCCACCTCAGCATGAGTAAGAACTCCTTTATGCTGAGGGTGGCAAAGCACTGGAACAGGCTACCCAGGGAGGGCGTGGAGTCTCCCTCTCTGGAGACATTCAAAACCCCCGTTCCTGTCACCTGCTCCAGGTGACCCTGCCTTGGGCGGGAGATCCACAGAGGTCCCTTCCAACCCAAACAATCCTGGGATTCTGCGTGCTGCAACAGGGCGGTCTAGGCTGGGGGGGGGCAGCCCTCCCTCTATCCCAGCTTCCCTTCCTCCCTCCCTCCTTTCCTCCCTCGCTCCCTCCCCTCCCTGGGCGGACCGGAGGCGGCTGCGGGAGCCGCTCCGTCCCCGCTCCGCCGGCGCTCTGTGGTTTAAGATGGCGGCGGGGGCTGCGGGGGCGAGCCCGTGAGCCCCAGCGCGGAGCTCCGCGGGAGCCGCCGGCACCGGCCGCGGGAGGAGCGGGACTCGCCTGCCGGGCCGGGAGCGGCGGGAGCGGCGGGATGTGAGCGCGGCCCGCCATGGGGCAGCAGGTGGGCCGCGTCGGGGAGCCGGGCGCGGGGCTCCAGCACCAGCCGCCGCCGCAGCAGCAGCAGCCGCGGGGTCTGCGGGGGAGCAGCGCGGCCAGGCCGGCGGGCCGCCGGCGAGAGGCGGCCGGGCGCTCCGCAGAAGGAGGATTCAATGTCTTCACCCAGCACGGTGAGCGGCCGGGGCGAGGGGGAAAGGGGCGCGATCGGCCTTCCTCCCCTCCCTCTTTTGTTGTGGTGGGTTTACTGGGGGAGGGGAGAGGCAGGCCGGGGAGCGGGGCAGCCACGTCCCGGGGGATGCTTGCCCCGGCCGCCACGTCCCGGGGGATGCTCGCCTTCGGAGGAGCTTCTCCCCCCCGACCCGGAGTTATGGGGATCGGGACTGCCCGCCAGCCACGGCGGGAGCGAGGTGGTACCGCTGGGGATCGGGACCCGCGGGGTTCGGTCGCTGTCACCGCGGCGATTCCGAGCTCTGGTTTTGTTTACAAAGGTAAAGGTAACATGTGCCTTGTCCGACTGTGTGCCGAGGCGTTTGTGACTTGCCGGTGTAGGTACATCTGTGAGGCTGTGTCGGTCCTAACATAGTAAACAATTTCGTTTTGACTGGGGTATTATAGCTGCCATCTGATTCTCGGTTGAAGTTTTTGCCTGTCCACTTCTGTTCTTATTGCTGTAAACTGAGACCGGAACTGTTTCATGTACACGTCTCTGTAACCTCTCTTAGAAGGACCCACACACCTTCAAATCTCCTTTGTAATTATGTTTTATATATATATATATATATATGCACACACACACACACTTATTTGTGCATTATATTAAGATGCTGCCAAGTTTTGGGATGTAAGATCAACTGAAACCTGTCTGCCTTGACAGGCATGTTGAGGGTAGATGAGCGGATGCATCTCAAATCCTAAAGACCTGAATCAGCTCTGGAGAGCTTGGCTTGAAGTGGAGAGAGAGTTGTCAGTGTTTATAAAGCAAGGCTGCTTCTGACAATATGCGTTTTCTTTTGCTCAATAGAATGAGCTCGGGCAAAAAGATTAAGGAAGTGCAACCAGCAGTCTAAAAGTAAGTATCTTCTGTGACTGCTGACATATAAGTATCTATCAAAACAAGAGCACAGCACCAAATCTGTTCTTAAAAATCTCAGTGTTATCACAGCTTTTGAGTTCAGGGAGCAGTATCAGCTTTAAAACCAAAACAGAACATGCTTGCTGAGCACCTGACCCACTATTAAACTAAGAGTTGTTATTTTATTGCAACTTCATGTTTTACTCTTTGTATTTTTATATGTTAAAAGGCACTTTGGCTAAAGCATTCCTATCACAGACTGCACACTCGCAGTGTTGAGGACATCTCAGAAATTAAACACACTTCTTTCAGTGGGGTGTGTCTAAGTCTTTAGTAGCAGAGCAAGAATGCTGTAGAGACTGCTGTGTACACTCCTGCTAATGTCAAACTGTCTTCTCATGCTTTGGTACCAAGATGACTCTTTGGCTCCTGCTGTTACAAGGCAAGGACAGAAAGGACGTTTGTGGAAGTACATTACAGATGTGGGGATGTGTAGTGACTTCCCAATTACACAGTTGACACTGACTCAAGCACTTGTTTTCGTTATTGCTGCATGTTTTGGTAGTAATTTAGTTCAGCATCCTGAACAATTCCTTCTAGCGCCTCCTCACACCCTACTAAATTTCAAAGATAGACAGTAGGGAGAATTATTTACATGTAGTAGCAGGGAAATGGAGAGGAAAAGCTTTCTGAAGCATGCATGCACACCAAGAAGACAAATTATGTGCCCTGCCAGCCCTTCTGCTCTGTCTTCCATAGATGAGAAACAAGAATGAGCCTGGAAGGCCAACACACTGAATAAAATGGTTCAGTGCCACATAAAAAGAACCTTGCTCTGGGATAAGAGCAATGGTATCTTTCAAAATAATTTCTCTACTATTTATATTGCTTAGGTTATCTGCTTCAGTGGTAAGGTAATGGATGTAGCTCTACTTAGGGTCTTTACTTAGGATTGTTTCTGTTATTTTCCTTGCAGACTGTAAAGGAAGGTGTGTTTTAAAAACAAGATACAGCTTTTTATTCTGTTAGATTATGTGGAAGGGGTGGGACTTTTTGGCAACCCAGGTTTTGAGAGATTCAGAGCAGGCTTCAAACTCCTCTTCTGTCTTGGTGAGTGCCTCAGCTGTATGAAATTGTTCTCTGATTCCATTCACATTTTACTAGGAATGAGTTAACAAGTCAGCATTAATAATCTGTAGCAAATGCTAGTAAAGTTGGATACCTTTTTAAATACTTGTCTTGTTCAAAAACCAATATGCATATAGTATTCCTGAGTCTGGAGTTCACTTCCTTTGTCAGAGAAACTGTTTTCTGTGATCCTGACTCTCCTTGTCCAAGGGGATTTTTTATCATGAACTTGTATTCCTATTTTTCATTTAATGACCTTGCTCTCCTGTTTTACTTAGCCAGCAGCAAGCCAGGTTTTCTTTAAGTGAGTCATATGCTTCTGCTGCTGAGATGCTCTGGTTGCTTGTGGTATTACTTGATCCAGGTGCCTCTTTTCTAGTAATTTCTTCCTGAACTCCACCTTCCATCCTGTTTCTGGGACATGTATTTCCACAGTGTATGGAAAGTGATGGTAAAAGCACAGGATTGTGGATTAGCACTCTTGGACCAGTGGCTAAACCAGCCAGTCACAGGATGGGGCTGGATTATCTCCCTCCCTTGGCTTTCCTTGATGCAGTCATGGATGTGAAGAAGACAACCTGTTTATAAATCCCTACCTCATGTTGGCAGCTTTCCTACCACGTTGTGCCAGCAGCAAACCTTGCTGAGTACTCCTGCTTCTGGATTGTTTATGAAAAGGGTAGAAATAAACAATGTTTTCAGTCTCAGAACCGTTTTGCTACAGGATTTTGAAGAGCAGTTTGAGTCAAATGGATGAAGTGTAAAACCCTTTTCGCTAAGCTACCAGAAATCTGAGACATTTCACCTAGCTAACTTGAACTGTAGATGTCCTTGAAAATCAAGAGATTGAGCAGAGCCAGTTTGTCCCATGATTATTTGCTGAGTTAGAGTTTGTGTGGCAGAAAGCTCTACAGGAGAGGCACTACAGGCACTACCTACTTCAGGATGTACTTTTGGTACGAAGAATTTGAAGATGTTTTCTGTTTTATGGAAAGAGCAAGGGATCTGTATTGTGGCACCCCACTATTCCATCATGACAGCAGACACCTAGACTGCTGGGGCTTTCAGCTCACTGTAGTATTGAGTTCTGTGTGTGACATTGAGCAGAGAAGTCCTAAGCAAGCTGACACGCTTGTGTGATTCCTTTTGTTATGGAGCAGAGATCTCCAGGATGCAAGAAGATAATAATGGAATTTGCGGTCTTCTGCAATTAGCCCTTCAAAACACCCCTTTGTGAGCATTCCTGGCATGTTATCAGTGGCTTCTAAAAGCAGGCTATGGATTGGAAGCATGTTGGTTGCTGTTGGTGTAGTAAAAAGGACGAGTGTGAGGACAAGGATTGTTCCCATGTGCGCTCCACTGGAATTCATGAGTACTACAGGGACAACTCAGGAGGGAAGAGCTGCAGTGAGCAGTAGGTACACCAAATTCTTACAGATCAGTGCATCCAGAAAAGACAAGAAGTCCTTGGTGCCACTACAAGATGAGCTTTCCCTTCCAGAGAAGGAACAGGAGGGAGAAGAGGGAAGTCAGTTATCTCCTTATCCTTTCAGAAGTTTGAGGAAAGAAGCACAAGCAACAACAACCAAAAACTTCCAAGCTGCACAGACTCTACTCGGCTCATTTGACCTCTGAACAGTGACACTTGTAATTTTCTTTCAGAAGAGCACTGATTACAGCCTACTGTACCAAGATACTCTTTGGAATGGTGTTAGCATGCTTTTCATCTCCAAAAAGACTTGCTGAGTGTTGTAGAGCACATACTGCAGGAAAATCAGATTATTTAAATCCTGGCTGGGAAGCCTTTGCAATACCTGTTTGCCATACTGCTACAGTTGCCTTGGTGATATATTTTGGGGTAGTGGAAGGCTCTGCCACACTTGAGCTTTTGATCCAGCAGGCGCAGGACGTTTGTTCCCTGTTTTGTTTTCTAGAGGAGGAGTTCAGCAACCTTTTATTATGTGTATCAAGGTCAGGCTAGATAAGCCTATACTTTTAAAAATAAAATTATCATTAAAGCTCCCCTAAGGCAGTCAGAGTGCTATGACATATGATAAAACCATTCTAAAATAGGAAGAAGCATAAATAACACTGTCCCTTTGAAATTCTGAAACTGAAGGGCTGGATGCAGGAAAATGGAAAGAAGGAGAGAAAATAGGGTCAGTTTAACAACTGCACTTTGTGGGCTGCCTAAAATGTTCTTTATTTTTCATCCCAATGAAATGCAGCAAGCTCAGGCCAGAGCTACTTGCCCACAGACTTTCCTGTCAGTAAATGCCCTGTGCAGATGGAATATAATCACTGTATTCAGTGCCTGGCTTTTTGTACTGTAAATCAGAAATCTTGTGGGACCACAATATATAAATAACTCTTAACTAATTATTTGGGGCATAAAGGACAGTTCAGCTGAGTGTCTAGAGGAACATCCCTTGTAGAACATTAATCTGTAGGCGTGTTCTCTATTGCATCCTTCTCTATGATAGCTAAATTATTCCTGCAGACCCATTGCATTAAATATTGATTTTTCTACCTTGTGTTAAGCTGTTGTTTTTGCATAGTGAGTTTTGCAAAAGAGAGGAGACTACCAACTCAATGGAAGGGACAGTATAATACTGACTACTGATCTAATTCTTTTTGCATAGACAGGGAACACAGTCTGAAATGAAGTTACTTCAGAAGGTTTTACTCAGAGCCAACTTACAAATCAAATTTCAAAGCCCAGACATATCTCCAACTTCTCAGTTCTCCCCATGTAGCAGATGGTGTGGTACAAGTTGTTCTAGCAATATTTCACAAACTTGCTATTGCTTGCAAGTGCAATGTTTTGCAAAAGAAAATTTGTGGGATTTTTTTTTTTTTTGGAATTAAGGACATGGCCAAGTGAACAAATCGGTGGGAAATGAACAGGGACACAGAAGCAAATTGTAATAATTGTCTTAAACCATCCTTATTTTATCTAGTGGAATCACCAGCTCACATAATTAGACTGAGGAGAGTTGGACTATCTCCTGGAGATGCTCTAGCAGGGTTGGCTTCAGAAATATTTTATGGCTGGTAGTTGTTACAGATTCTGGGATAGTAAGCCTGAAACCATGTTTTCTCTGGTGTTCAGGAGGAGTGACCTGCTCTGTGACCTGCTTCAGCGTATATCATGTTTGTTTGTTCCTAAACAGGCCAGTCCTTGCTGAAGTCAAACTGTACTTTGTAGATCTTTGCTTTATAGCTAAAGCCAGACAATCGTTAGCATGATTTATTCTAGCTCATTTCTCTTAGTTGTCACAACTTAATGTTTCCAGGATACTTACTATCCATAAACTGCCTTCTAAGTACTGCTGACAGCTGACTAATTTACAGTCATAAGAAACTATCAAAATCCAACTAATACAAACCAAGAACCAGCACTTTGTACTTACTCCAGTAGGGATGCCTGGGGAAGTTGTTAAAAGTAATACAGCTGGATTTTGTGTGGTGACTTGCAGAGCTTGTTTTCACCTGGTTGTATTTCAGAAAGCCTGGGGTGGATGGATGATCACAGACCAAAGCCTCATGTGCATCCTGTTTCCAAGCTGATCTCCCAAATCCCCAAACCGTTAGGAGTGCTTCCAGCAGCCTGTAATTACAGGTGACACAAGGCTTGCAGTGTAAATGGCCCCAGGACTGGCTTTGCAGGTGAACCTGCAACATAAGTAGAGTTTCCTTTTTAACAGCCTTCAGCACAGTATTTACTGGTAAAGAAACACTTCTCACAGTTGTTTGGGCCACTAGCAGACTCTTTCCCTCCACAGCAGGAGAGAAAAGCTCGTGCTGAGGTGCAGCAGCATTGACTTGCTGGGTCTGAGGTCACAGTTTTCTCATGGTTACTGCATCATCCTTCACATTTCTCTGGCTTTGTGGTTATGAAAGACTTTATTTTAAAGGCTGATCTTGGCATTACCCATAGAGATTATTCTCTCTGGAATAAGTGACACTTACAAAACCATTGAGGCTTCCTGTTGGTAAGGCTGCAAACCACAACAACAAAGCTTAGTTATATTACCCATATCTGCTTAGGAAGTTGCCTGTGCTTTGTGGGCTCTCTATAGAGACATGTGCATCTCCTGCTATGATTGCTTGTCTGCAGCTGCGTGTAAATTAACTTTCTAATAGGTGGCTTTTAGTATCAGCTAATTCAGCAGAGGAATTGAAAAAAGAAAAAGAAAAGCCCTAAAATAACTTTGTCTTTTTTGAGGGGGAGGCAAAGATATACAGAAATACTTCACTTTATTCCAATCTTCTGGTACTCTTTAGAGGTCTGTTAAAAATACTTCTTAAGTTCTTTTTCAAGAAATTCCTCTCCTCTTCTTCTATAGCCAAACATTAACCTTAGAATTTTAATCTTACTAAGGTACTTCCATTAAAAATAACTATGTGTATTAATAAACATTGAGCTTCACTTACATTAATTTGAAAGTTTTCTGTGACAATAGTGATGCAAGAATTTGGACTACAATTATGTAAGAAAAGTGACTCTTAAATGAAGGAACACTCATTTTTCTATAGGACAGCATGCCTCTTCCTTTAATTTATGATGCTACTGGGTTGGATCTTCGTCTCTTTCCTGGTTTGTTTGGTGTTTTCTTTATTTTCTTATTTACTATTGAGGTGAAATGGAAGTAGCTTCTTCTTGTTATAAGCTATATATGGCAAAGGCATAGGAACCATCTCCTGCTGCTTTTGGGTCAAATTAGGATTTGAATTATAGGACAAGAGGATGAGAACATTCTGAATTTGTGACCCTCCATGTCCATTTTTCCTTTGTTTCTCTAGTGATAATCCCAACAACAAAGCATCAAGTACGTCTAGGCTATTCCTATTTGTTGTCATCTCAGCTAAGATCAGCATCGTGGCTAATTTTGAAACAGGTTTCAGGCTTGCTTCTGGTTGAAAGAAATGGTGTGAATATTGGCTAAATTATATGAATATTAAACATTTTGGAGTGTGTAGCTTAGATCATAAAGTGCTCCTGTTTTTCAGATTGTGTTTTCAGTTAGACTCTTTTTTTTTTTAAAAAAAAAGTTAGGTGCAGAGATTGGTGTTCCTCAGTAAACACACCAAAACCTACAGGAATTGCAAAGTGAAGAGACATTTCCCCATCACAGATGTTTGTACACTCCAACATGGCCTGGGGCAGGAACTTGTTTAAATATTGTCATATCCAAGTAGATTGGTACTGCCTCCTATATTAACCCTAAATATCAGAGATCTAAAAGGTGTTTACACAGATCTGTTTTCTAGACAAAACCCCAAAATATTTGTACATTCTAATTTCATAGCCCCTGGATTGTGAAGATAACCCTTCAAACCCAATCTGGAGTGTAAATTAATATAATGAGGCCTTCCTTAGCCTGCCAGGTCAGCTCAGTTTCTCAAGATTATTTCCAAGCTTTTGCTGCTCAGGGTCGGTTTTGCTAACCAGCAGTGTCACAGAGTTAACAAGACTGTTCAGTTTTACTGCTGCTATTCAAAAAGCCGTGGGAGGCTGCACGACTGATGAGAATATCAATTTTGGGTTGCTGCTTAGGAAAGCCAAGAGCAGAAGTAGAGCAAAGGTACAGCTGTAATGTTATTTCTGAAAATTGTTTAATAATAGAAGGAAACTGGAAAGATTGTTTAGATTAACCTTGAAGGGTTTTTCAAAAAAGAAATTTTAAAATGTTATTTCTCACCCAGCAATCTGTCAAAACAGGCCAATTAATGAAAGTGTAGTGGCTGTTTAGCAGTAAAAAAGGCTTTTTATGCCAGTCTTTTAAAAATTGGTACAAATTGGGTCATCTAGGAAGAAGGAAATGCACTCTAAGAAATGTGAATAACCTTGAAGATGTTTTGAATAGTGACCTAGCTTCCTCCTTCGATTAGGTCACTGGGTGCAGCAGAACTCAAGGTTATAAAGGCTTGAGCTGGTTTGCATAAACATAGACTTACTGCTAGTGTTTAATGCAATTTTTTCTTAAAAGACAAGTTTGAATTATAAGATTTTTTCTATGTTCACCATTCCCTTCAGTACAAGTGAAAAAGAAATAGCATACATTGTCTAATAGCTGATTTGTGGTTCATTTTCTCTTGTAAATTTTTTTCATCTATAAACTGACAAAATTTTCAGTCTAATAAGTGGCAGCTCTCGGGCTCGGTTCCTAGATACTCACATTAAAATAGCAAGTTTTACCAATTGAACTGTAAATTGCTGAGTGTCCTTTGGGTGCTCTTTGGAATATTGTTGTTTTTAATAAGCAGAGTGTTGGTAAGGTTGCTCTCACAGTGGCACCTTTGTCAAGGCATAAAGGCTGGTGGTGCAGGTGGGACCTTGAATAAGTGCTCTGAAAGAGGTTTCTTTGATAATTTTGTGATGATATAATTCAGTTCTGGTTTGTTTTCAAACCTGCTTTTCACTGACTTGGATGGAATCGAGTGAGCCTGATGAGCTTTATAATTTATGGCAGTAAAATATAAATTAAAAAATAAAATAGTGAGAGGCAGCTCTCTGCAGGATCTCCTCTCCTGCCTCAGAAGATGAGTAGGGTTTGGGGAGGTTTTGGCATCTCTTTCTGAGGCAGGGAGATGTCTGAGCTTGGGGGGGGGATGAGCAGAGCTTGTGTGATCAATACCACTGTGGAACCTGTGCTCTGGCCTAAATACTCACTGAAGCACAGCAAAATACTTTTTCACTTGTCATCAATTGTATGCTTATTGTTGGGGGTTGTGTTTGTTGAGTTTACATAATTTTGATTTATGCTGGGGAGAAAGCAGAGGTACTTTATGAGATGAAAAAGGCTTTATCTATAGAAGATCATTAGAATAAATAGGAAAATGGTAGGGTTTTGCAGTGCCAGTGTTTCAAGTTATATTTAGTATTTTTTTTAAATTCAGGATCTTTACCCTGTGGATATAAGGTTTGCAACATAGATGTGGGGAAGGAGCTAATTTTTCATGTTAGAAGAAACCAGAATTTTTTTTTTTTTTTTACTAATCTACTAAATTTGAGTCTAATAAATTTAGTTCATTGATACGAACTACAGAAGAACAACAAACCGATTTTTCATATATTTTTTTCTTCCAGAGGTGCCTTGGGATTGATTTGCAAACTCAGTAGATGCTCAAATGCTGATTAGAGTGGCTTGGCCTGCCATAGCTATCCTAAGAGACAAAGTCCAAGAGCAGGTTGAACTTTTGTTATATCTGCTTTGTTAGAAAATGTTTTCACTTTTAGGTCATCATAAATAAATATTTGAGTTCTTTAGGGGTAAAATGTACATGCAGAAGGCACTGTCTTCTAAAGCAGACTCATGGTTTCTGTGGTAATTCTTGCACTTAGTTAGAAATACAGATGTGCTTTATAAAGTTGAAATAGACCACAGGGCTTATGTCTGCCAAAGCTGAGGTTGGCTGTAGTCTTGTGCAGAAATTCAAATTCTTATTTTGAATATGCCTGTGTAGCTTCTATCTACTTTGTTGTCAAAGGGTTGAGCTAAATTTGGACGAGACACTTGGCACGTGTCTTTCTTTCTATCTACACACAAGCTTGCAGAAGCACAGGGACTTGTTCTGTGTGCCATGGCAGCATTTCTGCTAAATAAAACACCTTGTTTCTCGTTTCCTGCTCGGTGGCAAAGCCTAGGAACTGCTCCTAGGTGCAGCCTGAGTCTGAAATAATGCTCAGCTGGGCCCCCAGTGCCTGCTGTGCCCCAGGTGGGGGCTCAGGGTAAACTTTTAAATTCTCAGCTAACAAGATAAAAGGATTGATTGCAGCTGCTCTTGCTGAACGCTGTTTCCAACCTGCCACGAGAGGGTGCTCCAATGCCTTCAATTATCAACTGCTAAAAGGTTTTTTTTCCACTAAGAAAAGTGGGATGTGTTATTTAATGTTACTGTGTTAAATAATGTGCTGTGTTTAAATAAGTTTTGGGTTATGAAAGCAGGCAGGATCCACACAGCAAAAGGCAGATGTGGCTGTGTTGAGATGTAACAATACATGTTTATTTTGCTTTTGCCATTAGGAGCTGGGCTGCTTCCCTTTTAGTTTTTTGTTTCTGTTGGGCTTTATCCTAAGTTAACTTCATCTGCCAGCAAGGGAAGTTTCCCAACTTGTTTATGTGTGAGTATGCAGACAGCTTTCGTGCATGGAAGGACATTAAATATGATACTTTTGCTAGGTAATCTGAGCACTCAAATTAAGAATCACTTCTCATTGCTTCTGTGCACTTCTCATCTGTAAAATTACAATTACGCTTGGTTTATGGAGCTATTTAGACTTGATTTTGGCACAAACAAACCCAGGAAAGCTGTCTGCAGGCTAAATTAAATGTTCAGTCATACACTCTTGTCTCATCCTGTAGGCTTTGGAGAATTGTGTTTGTTGTGGCTCTAGCCTGTATTTCAAAACATTTGTGGCGTGGTAATAGGTCCAAGGGAAGGGTAATGTTTGTGTTAATTGTTGGACTTGAAAAGGAATCTCAAAGCACTGCACTTGGCTCAGTGTTATATCTCAAACATCCATAAAGAGACTGGAGCTACAGAAATTAAAAGAGAGAGAGAACTGTAGAGTAATGTGTTTGCCTGCCTAGCAGGAGAGCAATGAAAAGGGAATTGCAGCAAGCATTTGTGCACTTGGGCTGGTGGCTGGGAAACAGGATCTCTGCAAGGAGATCCCAAACCTGATGTTAAGGGTATGTAATTACCAAAAAATAAGATCACCTGACACCACAGTGGTGTTAGCCAATGACTGCCGAGTTACTACACTAAATTGGCATGCATTTGTGCTTTTCTAAAAGTCACCTATCATTCCCTGTAATACAAGCCAGTGAAAGGCCATGTTGAAAGAAACACATTAATCAGTCTTAAACCAGACTCCTACAAAGGAGATATGAAAACCTGTTTAAAATGCAACCAAGGCAGACTTCCTGTCTTGCATACTGTCATGCAAAGGCATGACTTCTGGTATGCTGTAGATGCCCTTTTATTCTCCCACAAACTCTCCTAACTTGTTACAAAGTTGAGATCTTGGGAGCATTTCAGGTCTTGCCATCTGGTTTCTTGCTTCCTCCCATCTCTTCTTCCTCTCACAGAAAAATACTCTTCATCACATGGTTACCCCCTGAGCTGCAGGGAGGTGGGCTTGTAATTTCTGAAACCTAATGACAGCTATTAGGCAAACAACATCTGTTTACACTTAGTAGAGAAATAGGCTTTAGTACATAGAATTAACTGTTCTCATACACCAGAGTGAAGGCTGCAACTCCAAGGATTGCTTTTGTGGTTTTAGAAATTAGATAGTGGCCCTATGTTGGGAACAAGTGTCATTCCATGGACAATACTGTGTGAAATGGGGGTATTTGAGGTTTTAGGGGAAACAGAATTCAATGTCCAGGAGTTGATGCTGGTTACTAAGTAGGAAGAGCAATTCCCTTTCCTCAGAGCATTTAGCATTCTTACTCAGCTGGTGTCTTATTTGGAGCCGTATCTATTCTGAAAATGAGACATGTGATGCACAGTGTCTTTGTGTGTTCTCCTAGTTTGTTCCCAAATTCTTTACCTTTGCTGACAAAGGATGTCAGCTCTAGAACCTGTTACAGACATGCAGGAGCTGCAGAAAATAGTTTCTCCCATCTCTCTCTCCCTCTGTATGTATATAAAGATACTGGCATGAGTAAAAATCCCTGCAGTTAGGAAAACTATTTTCCATAGTATTTAGCTATTTTAATTTTTTTTTTCTGCACTGCCAGAGTAGTTAGTTTATAAAAGGAAGATTGTTTTGTCGCACAGATGAGTGAGGCTTGAGCACACAAAATGGTTTATGCAGCACATCTCTAGCAGGATTGTGGATGCAACACCCTTTCCACAGGCCCATGTTCTTTTTCCAAGTTTGACTGTAGAGTCTTTCCATTATGCTTTGCCCTATGGCAGGGTTTGTTTTTTTTTTTACCTTTTTGATGCTTGAACTCAAAGCTATTTATTTTAATCCTACTTCATTAGTGTGAGTAAGAGTAGGTGTTTTTGTTTAGACAACATCAGTAGTTGGGACAGTAACTGTTTTCAGAGTATTTTAGGACTTTGATTGAAAGTGTTATTTATTAAGTTTGTGTGAAGGTTTTGCAGTGAAAGCTCTGGGTATTGCACTTTAGGAAGGATCACTGATCAACACCAACTTGAGTCCTGCTCTACCATAGCTTCCAGATATTTAGGAAATTACTTTTGCTTTGCTTTAGACCTTCTTCATAGCACAAATTTATCCTACTACTCTGTAGGGCTGTCAAAAGAATAAAATACCAAAACTGCAAGACACTTGATATATCAAGTGCTACAAAAATATCCTGTGTAGTATCAAGCCATAATATTAGCATACCCTGACTGAGAATGTTGTGTAGGCTGTGAATTTAATGTGTCTGAGAATAGGCATTTACTGCTGGGTAGAGCATGGTTAGCAGCAGTGAAAGGAGTCACCCACAAAGCAGGTACAGCCCCAGCAGAAATCTGGGATTGCATACATCCTCTTGCTCTTCCAGCCTTTAATTGCTAATAAAGCATTTCAGCAAAAAATGTGGATCTTACTGTTTAGTTACCTGAGCGGGGGAGATGGTTACCTGCTAGAGGGTTTAGAAATAAATCCTACTAGAATTCATATCCTCAGTGGAAAAACATCATTGTCTCTTGTCACAAATCTAGAAAACAGTGGTCCAGATTTAGAGAAACCTCAGAGTTTGGGATGAAATACTCATGCTGCTGTTTCCTGCCTGCCTCTTGACTAGAAGAAAAGCAGTGGGTGGCAGGTGAGCCCTTTCAACTTTGTATGGTAGCCCTCATGCAACTTTAAATCTGAAATAAAATGTGCCTGCACACCTCATTCTGAGGAGGAATGCCTGGCCCTTGGAGCGTGCTTCCAGAGACAGCTGCACAGTTAGCACATGTGTCTGCACAATGATCCCCACCCCAAAGCTCCAGACAAAACCAGGAGATGAATCTCAACAGCTGCAGAAGGTTCAGTTTATGAATCTTAATTAGGGTTAGGAGTTGGTGGAGGTGTTTCTTTTCGTAATTGTCTAGTGGTGGTTGTAAGGGCTACATATCCCAGTTCTGGTTGTCGGGGTAGTGCTTTATAGGGCAGGAGTTCTGAGCCTGTGTGAGTGCCACATCCCTCTAAAAATAAATAATGCTTATAAGGACCATAGTGTTTTTCTGTGCCCTACCAGAATACTCTTAGTTCTCCCTCTTTTCCCCTGCCCAAGTTACACATGTTTTTGCACAGGTTGATTTTCCCAGTTGTGTTTTTTCTTTGAGAGGAGGGTACCACCCTTGCAGCTCTTATGACATTGGCAAAGCTCCCACAAAAACTGGTTTGAGTCCTCCACACCCAGACCTGGTTATTTTTCCTCACCAGTTTAAAGGAAAAACCTGTATTTTATGTATTTGTCTTAGATTACAGCAGCCACCCTCATGCACTAAAAACAAAGCCAAGACTGTCAGTTTCCCTGTTATTCTATTTTACCTGTCATTATGTAGGATGCCCTACCCTTGCTTTAGAAACAGAATCATTAGACTCCATATATTTTGAGTAACTTAGTTTCAGTCCTGCTTCTGCAGCACCTATCTCTTGTATGAAATCTGTTATAGATAATCTGCCTGCAATATTCACAATACATAATTTCTAAAAGATTGACCAGGATTTTTTTAAATAAGAGGAGTAGTTTTGGGGTTTATTTTGTTGTTTTGGTTTTTGTTTGGTTTTTGTGTGGTTTTTGTTTGGTTGGTTTTGTTTTTTCCCAATCATAGGGAGGAGTTACAAGTTGATCTAGGAAATACCTGATCTTGAAGTAAAGTTTTACAGAATATAGCCTACTTGTATCCTGGTCATCTGAATGGCAATGTGATAAGGCTGAATGGATGGAAACTTGTCAAAAGACACCAATATTTGTGCCTAAAGAGTCTAATTCTGCTGATGAATCTGTTAGTATAGTTTTGTAGTAATTAGGAATGAAGTTCTTACACTGGTCATCTTTCACTGCATTTTCATTAGACCCAATTCAGATGTGGAAGTTTTCCTGAACAGCCCCGTTTGACGTTGCTGGGAAGAGGACACAACATCCCAGATTAGTCAGTCCTTCTGAGGGCTGATTCCACTTGCTGTATTTGCTCACAACTATTTGATGTTTGCCATTACTCAGTCTCTGGCGTCAGAACACAAGGTGTGACCCTGTATGTTTAAGTCACTGATCTTTTTAGAGGGAAAAAAAATTCAAAATCTTGCTCTATGCAGGTCCCTGCTGGATGTTCTCCAGGCTCTCATTTTTTGTATATCAGTCATTGATTTGGGTGCTGTTCAGAGGCTTTCCCTTTTTGGGGCACTATTCATGATGAAAGCATGACCTTAAGGGGTGTTGGTCCCACAGCCTCTGCTGATGCATTGTGCTGGAACTTCAGCATCCTTGCTGGAGGAATTTAGTGTGCTGGGTGCTTCCAATTTTCAGCTCTTGGGTCAGTTTTTCAGGGACTGATACAGGCTTTTAAAAAATTTAACATGGTTACGCATGTGTGGTTTATTTTAGACTTGGAGACTTAGCTCTTAAAGCAATAACAAGTCCATATTTCTTTGCCTCACTGTTTTTTGACAATTTTGGCATTTGCTCAGCTCTATAACCTGTCCAGGTTACTTCTAAGCAGCAGCAGCTCTGTTATATTGACTTTTAAGTGCTTAAAGTAGCTTGAAAATAATGAGAAGACAGTTTCTGGCAGTGATGTAGATGAACAGGAAACATGTCATTAATTCTAAAGACCCTTCAAATAACTTTGAAATATTAATTAGTTTCTGATTCTGTGAAGTGCTTCTAAGCTGAAAACCCATTTTAAACCTGAAGCACAGCAGAGCTCAGTCAGGAGTTAACAGGATCTGCCTCTGGATGCTCCATGGCTTGCCAAGGAGCAGCTCCTGGGCTGAGGCATGTCTTGGAGTTTGCCTCAAGGGTACTTTTTCCAAAGAAATTTGCAAGTTAAGTAATGCATCAGAGCAGGTTGGCATTCCAAAAGAGAAATTCCCTGAAAGGCAGGTTAAGTGGCACCTCCAGAAGCTGGCAGTGACTGACTGTGCTGTAGTAAATAAGGGGTGTTCATAAGGTTGGGATAGAGAAGCCCTTGGCAGGAAACAGGGTCTGCATGGGATGGTAAATATTCTGCTTTCTGACTACTGTACTGAGGAGAGCTATGATCATTTAAATATCTTCAAAATTCAGGATTGCCATAGGTAACTGCTGTTAATAGTAGAAATGAAACTGAAAGATCTCTCAAGCTGCCAAAAGCTTTGGAGTGGCTTTGATTTCCAGTACCTGGACAAAAGACAGAAGACAGGACCCCTTTGCTGTAAAAGGCTGAGCCAGAGTGAGTAAAAGTTCACCATGAGTTTTGGTTGCTTGAGTAGCTGATTTGGAGTAGGTTTGTACTTTGAGAGGCTCAAGAGAGACTGTTTTGAGAGGAGCATATGGAGGACTGCCTGTTGTCTTGGGATTTCCGACTTCTAGACAGCACCTGGTGTACTGGTAGAGCCCAGTAGAGAGCCCTGATCCCAAAGGAAGCACTTTGTGTGGCTGGTTCCTGCAGGGATACAATACAGCCCTGTGTAATCCAAGCAGTCAGCTGTCTGACAGCCAATACAGGCCAGCAACAACTGGGAATGTTTTTCTGTGGAGTGGGAGGAAGAAGGAATGAGGTGGAACTTTGTCGAATTAGAAAAAAGAAAATATCTTAATTGAACAAGGGAAAGGGACCTTTCTTGGCCTTTCAAACTAGAAGATGTTAGGATGCTGCAAGTTGGCACAGCCACACTTTGGTCTCAATTTCAGTTCAAAATGGACATTTTATAAAACAACACTCCCAAATGAAGCAGTCTTAGGTAGTTCCCTGGGGCCAGCTGTATGGCACAAATGGCAAAAGTCTTGCCATGAAACCAAATGTAGCAGTGTCCTTTTGTCAGAGGCTTTTATTGGCTCTGTGGAAAAGTATCTTACTATGGCCAGTAAAATCCACCCAAAATGATGATGTGGATGGATGCAGTTTAGGAACTAACCAGTGCTTTCCAGAGTAAGAGGAAATGAACTGCTGAGTGAACCACAATGTTACACCTCCCACTGGGAATTTCCAGCCCTTTCCCTCTTCCTTCCTCCCTCTGAATATACATAGTAAATACACTAAATTAAGCACTGGGGGAGGTGGCACCCAAAGGCAGGAGCTGTAGCAGAGGCTGAGTGGCCCCAGTTAAAAGTAGCTGACAATACCATGACCAATCCTGGGTGCATCCCAGTCATACCACCCGTCCTGGCAGCAGGGGAGATGTCTCAGACAGCTATGCTGGTATTGAGTGGGAGGAAAGCTCCTTAAATAACCACCAGTGACTCCTATTCCCTCAGTGTGTCAACACAAAATTGTTGTTTTATTCTCTGAACAGGAAAAATTAGTCAAGTAACTGTGTGGCAAGCAAGTGACAGAAATTAAATAATGTTTTTTTGCTTTTTCTAGTTGCTGGATCTGTTTTAGCACACAACAGATACTTTCCTTGTCATTTTGCATTTCTATTCAAAAACCTCCAAACAGTGGTTGAAAAACCAGAGCAGAAGAGGAATAGATTTTGCTAAAATCAGGGGAGTAGGTTCTCTGGAACCTCATCACTGACTGCTTTATCTAGGTTTTGCGTTTGAAGTGTCTGAATTTTGAAGGGGTAAGGCAGCATTGGTCCCTTCCCCATCATTGTTAATCTTTGCATGTGGTTAAATTACAGTTCATAATCCATTTGTGAAAAGCCTTACTCTTAATATACCTTACACTGTCTGCCTCTTCTTATGCCAGGTGAATAGCAAATGATGATGTGGTGCCAAATCAATAAAATATGATTTAATTTAATTAGTATTGTTGCACAGCCCATTACAATCCTAGATAATTCCAAACAACTGTTTTCGTCTTTCATATTTCCCCAGCACAAGGAGGGGATGTTGGCAGTGGTACAGAAAAACAAACCATTAGTATTCAGGTTAGCATTGTAAATTGGCAACAGATTCTCAGCTCTTTTGGGGATTTGTCTTTTGACAAATTGTTAGCTAAATCTGAAATTGTAGCTACCTCCCTTAGGATGTTTGTTTGTCTGTAGACCAAATTCTGTCCTTGCTAGTCTGATCTTGCTAGCCAAATTGAAGGTTAATCTAAGTATTTTCCATGCAATTTCAGCTTTTTGAAATGGCAATCATGAACCTAGGCAAAAGATGTGGCATAATGTGTCTGGGGAATTAAGTCACTCATTTCCACACTGTTGTACTTTGTTTGCTTTTCTTTACTGCTCTGAAAACAAATTTGTAGAAAAAACATAACCTGCAGGATGGTTTTCCTCTGTTAGCATCCAGGGACAGTCAAGTTTTCCTCCTCCTGGATTATTTCTCCCTAGAGCAAATGATGCTTTCTTTAACCAGTCTTCTAGTTTAGCAGTCTTCTAGTTTCCTTTGCAAGGTAATTGTTATATTTTTTAAGTGCTCCTCATGTTAGGATAGCAATATCTGCTGACTTAACCAGACCAAACACTACTAACCACTGCTTGTAGTATATTACTTGTCAGAAGGCCTTATTTTTTTAGTGAATGAAATGAAGAAACTCTCAAACAGGAATAAAGTCTTTTACTCAGCTTTCTAACTTTCCTTAAATTCAATGTTTGTTGTTTATTTTTTAATTAAAAGCAGCTATGATAAATGATGTGAGGAAGAAAGCAAATGGCAAGGGCTAAACTTGCTTGCAGGAGGTTGAAGAAGCAGAACAGGATTCAGTGTGATCATGTAGAAGGCGGGACACAGAGGAAAAGGGTTCTGCCTTTGCATGAGGTATTAAGTTCTGAGCTTCCCCTGTAACAACAGAAATAAATTTCTGAGCTATAATAATGACAAACATTTAGAATCATAGTCTCTCTATAGCCTGGAGGAGAGGTGGCTGAGGTAGAACGAGAGAAAGGCTTATAAAAATTACAAGTAGCAGAGAAAGCACTGGTACAGGTACTCATCATTTGGGATTTGCCTTGTAGAGACTGAAATTAGGAGATGTCCTGAGCAGTCAGAGCCTGTTCTTTGTTCTACAAGGTGCTGTGAGCTCTTGGTACTGTGGCAGCAAAATTTTGTTTATGTGTGAGGTTAGTTTGAAATACTTCACACAGCAACTGGACAAAATAAGGCCTGTCAGGAAGTTTGACTGCAGCAACACAAGCTCTGGCTCAGAAACACCTCAAGTACAACATGTTGGAGGCTTAGAAAGTATTCTGGAATAATATGATTGCCCTTTTGCCAGGCAGGATGCTGGGCTGTAAGTGACCCTGGACAGTGGTTGTTGTGTGCCTGAAGAATCCCAGTTGTCAGCTGGCTGACTTGCTTTTGACATTTTTAAGTGTTCTGCTAAAAATGAGGAACAGGACTTGTTTTCCTATCATGCTTCCTTTAAACATTCTATAGTTTTGATGTTAACAGTACAGTGCTGTACTCCCTAAAATATAATCCACAACTTTGCTGTAGATGTAAAGCATCTTTAGTAGCAGACAGATAGAATGTATGTTTGTATCTCAACTGCATAAAATTCCATCAAGTTTAATACATTGGCTAGTCTTACCTCTCTTGAAGTAATTAAAAAAAATTGTTTCCTCTTTTATTTGGTCTTAAACTGTCTGACCCGCTGAATAATATCCATTACAAACATATTAAATTATATAAACATTTTCAATCCAGCTCCACTTAACTTATGCACAATTTTGTCTATTCACTTGCTGTTATCTTTCTTTGTAATAAAAATGGTTTCATTTCTACATCAGCAAGTCAAACCTTTTGTAGTTTTAAGTACTTTTCGGAGTACTGAACCTGCTTGGTCTTACAGTGGCTTCTTTTCCTTCAAAGCTGTATTAATTCTGCCATAACCCAGGAAGGATTTTCCAAAGACATGATTTCAGTGAGTACATTCTCGACTTACTACTGAATTCTGATGTATGAGGCCCAAACGCTGCAGTTAGATTTGGAAAAGCAAATGTGGTGACACAGCCTGAAACTACAAAGCTGTGGCAGCGCTGGGCTTGGAATTCTCCCTCTGGAGAGGCTGGGCTTGGAATTCTCCCTCTGGAGAGGCTGGGCTCATGTTACCCTGGTCCCTGAGCAGCTGCTGGGCTGGTGCTGGTGAATGGAGCCCCTTGTCTGCTCGGTGGAGCCAATGACAAGTGTCTGGCTTTCACCAACGGGAAGCGGTTCCGCAGCCGGAGCTAAGTTTAGTGCCATGGATTTGTTCCTCTGACTTGACATTCCCGCTGCCCCCCCCAGAGGAAATCAGCCCAGAGGGCTGAGAAGGAGCAGGACAACTCAACCTCCCTCAGCCAGGGCTCAGTTGGATGTCAGGGGCTTTCCACCGTAGGAGTTTTCCCTGGTTCTGAACTTCGCAACACGGCATGCAATTTTTTGGCAAGTATTCACGCTAAGGCTCGGCTTTTCTTGGAGGAAAGAAAGCACTTGTTTGTTTTCTAAGACAAATATATTTCAAAGAAGGCAAGATCACAAGGGTATTTTAGTCAAATGAAGTAAATATTCTAAAAAGGAACCCCCTTCTTTGTTCAAGAGAAGAAAATGGCTGTGGACGATGATTTGAACAGCATATTGGTTGCTGACAAATGAGGTTGAGAGTTTTGTGATTTATTTTTAGCTGGAGATTTTTTTTTAAAGCAGAAGTACTGTGTAGCCTTGGCAGTTGCTGCATATTCAGTGTGGGTGGATGGAACTGAGAAATTGCATCTGTGCTAACAAGCGTTTTGGGATTCCATTAAAAAATTAAACTCATGTACTGGAAACTGAAGCTGTACCAGCTCACCTGGGGAGCTCTGCCCTCTGAATATCCTCCACAAGGTAAGCAGTGCTGCCTGTCCAAGGCACTTGCAAAAATACTTGGGCCTCAAGATGTGACATCAACTCAGATTTCAGCCTTTAGATTGACATTTTCTTTCTTCCTGAGATTACAAGTCAGTGAGTTCATCTCTACCCTCTCCTTCCAATTTTTCCCTCTAACTAAAAAGGCTAAAAATAAATTTCAAAAAGGCAGCTGAGAAACAGTTTAATGTGGTCATTGAGCCAAGTGCTGAGTCTAAGGAGAGTACCTAATACTGTAAGGTTTCTAATAAGATGTAATTATGTCACTGAGAAAGCAGCTTGGACATTTATATCATGTTAGCTCAAAGGTCTGATCAGTTAGTGCTCTACAGCTGCAAAATAAACCTCTCTGCAGCTAGACTTTGTGAGTGTGGGTATTTCTGGTTTCTTCAGAGATCGGCTGAGCTGTGATTGCTCAAGTAGCCTTTTTGCAGAAGAGCTCTCACTTCAAGTGTTTGTGTTACACTGTGAGTAAATAAGTACCCATTTGATTTGCTTAGAAGTAGATAATATCTGGCTTTGATGTGGCCAGTACTAGCAACTCCCCAGGAATTCTGTTGCAGTGAAGTGTAATCCCCATTAAGCAACTTCTCTCCCAAGGTACTGATTTTAATAAGTGCAAAACGACTTGCTGTAAGCTGTCGTGTGTTTGGCCATCCCACCTTTCCTGGAGCAGGACTGGGTGACCTAATCCTCCTCACCCTTCACACTGGAGAGGTTTACTGGAACTTGCCAGGACAGAGGAAGAATGTCAAACACACTTTTGATCTACAGTTTCCCAGTTACCTTTGAAATCTGTGTCCCTTCATAGCACTCCTTCCCCTAAAGCTGACATTGTGGGAATAGTTGCTGTCTGCTGTGGGCAGCATTCAGAGGAAGAGAGACTGGAGCTTCAGTACTCAATGGAAGGAGGTATGTGATACAGAGCATTTACACTTGCTGGTCTCTGCTTGTTTCTAAACTCTTGCAGTTGCAAAGCTGACTGGCTCTATAGGAGCTGAGCAAATCTTTGGGAATTAAGGGAACAAACACTTGGATACAGTATTCAGGATTTTGCAAAAGGGTTACATTTGTAGATTTTTCTTCTAAGAACCTCTTTGTATTTAATTTTAATTACATTAAAATCTCTCTTCAGAAAAGGAAAAGATTTTTTCCTTATCTGCTGTGCTGTTGGGTTTTGGTTCCTCACCCAGAGGCCCATTTAAAGAAGTCAGGTTTGAACTGTGTCTGGTCTGGTGCTTCTGACCATTCCCAGTACCTGTGCCAAGATACATCTGTTGTACCTTCTAACAGCTGTTAGGCCCAGCTCTCTTGTGCTCACATGGGTACCTCACCCTAAAGGGCTTTTTAAATGCTTCTAAACCCCTGCATCATTTTGCTGGCTGCACTTACAAGAATTGCTTTCCTGACAGAAATCTGTGAAAATGTTAGAGGTGACGAGAGCCAGAATCTACTTCAAAATTCTCTCTTAAAACAGCAGAGCTACCAAATGCTTCTGTAGCTGGTTCAGTCACAGCCTATACTTTGATCTATGAAGAAATTTATGCATCTTGGTTTCAAGGAATGAAGACTTTCAAATAAAGGCTTGTGAGTTTAAGCTTGATTTGCTTCATACTGGATTCTGCAACAAAAAGCTACTTCACCAGAAATTAGTTGAGGAAGAAATAAGAAAGCACTGCATTATGTTGATAATGGGAGAAATGTGTCAGTGGCATCTAAGCAAAGAAATGGGCTGAGGGACACCTTTGATTGCATTAATAACAAAGGGAGGGGATAACTGATACCAGGGACACAGAAGACAGGTAGTTTGTCTAAAATCTTAACGCAGCTAACCCCTTGTAATGTTCAGGTAGATAGACAATGTCTTGAATTCTTTATACATTGGTGGAACTAAATCAATTGAGATCGATATCTCTCTCTCTCCTTTTACCAATTAGATTCAGTAACACCAATTCCCAATACCTTGTTTTCCCGTGGATTTTTGTATTAAGCTAGCCAGGAAGCCCCTCTTCTAGGCAAAGACCCACCACTTTAACCCCTGTTTCATATCAGCACTTCATTATGTTGCAAAATTAATCTTATTGCAAGAGGTGAAGCATATAGAGACCTCTTTCTCCATGTATTTCTCACCTGAAACCAAAGACCACTTTTATCTATGTCAGATATATTTTGATAATTGAGGTATGACAGTGCTGCCAACTTGAAATGCTTCTTTTTATATCATGTGAGCTGTTCATGATGCAATTTTGTCACTGACTCTGAAATCTCCTCCCTTTCTGTCTCTCCCAGCCTGGTACCATAAATAGAAACCTACTCCTTGCCCATCCCAAGTTCTTGGCTTGGAGCTGTATTTCTTGGCTTTCCTCAGTGGGTTGTTTACAATACTTAAACCTTGCCCCACTCTGTGGGAGGCCCAAGGACTAACTATGGGCCTGTGCTTGGCTCTAGCAAACCACATTATTAAGAGTCTGGTTGCTTGCAGGAGAGGAACACCTAGGAATGGCATTTAGTTAGTGCCTACATTTTACCAAGGCCATATGTGAGCTGTCTGACCCCTTCAAACTGGTGTTTTGCACGGCCACAAAGATGTCTGCAGAAAGACTAGGTGGTCCATTTAGGTAAAGGCTGCAGTCTGTTATAGGGTAAAGGAAGTTCATAGGTCTGCTTCAATACTACCACATTATTAGACAGCAGAAACTTGGCCTGTGCAGTGCTGGTTGCTTTTCAGTATGTAAGCTTGTCTTGAGTATTTTTGGTTAGCAGGAAGCACTGAGACTTGGCTTCAGAAACAAAGCTGCTGTAGAACTTGATACTGTTCCAATCATGTCAGCAAAATAGGAAACCCACTTGCTGCTGTGTTATCTGTTTTGTTTCCTTGTATTCATTAAGGCAGAAATCCTCCCACTAAGAAGCCAGTTAAAGATCTGAAGGTCCAGTGGTGTAATGGGATGTATATTTTGAAGGTGCAGTGGAAAATACCAATTATACCAGCACTCATTAGGTACCTGATGTCCTGCTTTCTGTGAGTTGATGGCCAGTGCCTGTTCTTTGATAGTCTTAAAAGCAGGCAAATAAAATGAGTCTGTCTGAAAAACAGCATCATAGCTAATTTATTGGTGTTTAGTTCAAGGACTCAAGAGTGAAAATAAAATATGTGGCATATGCAGGGATCTTGGTGGCTTTGCGTTTGTGTTGTCCCTATGTGAAAAAAATACACACAAGTCTACACCCTGTGGGTTTTGTTGTATAATATATCAGATTAAGACTGTATGCAATCACCAGTATTTACCCTATAAAACTCCTTGTCTCTCTCCTTCCATTGACAAACCAGTCACTTTGGCCTATGGCAAACAACACCAAATCAATTTCAGGGCTGTATTTTCATTAATACATTCTTTTCTTTGATTAAGAGACATTGAAATTCAGTGTATAGCAAGTTTTTTAGAAGCTCCCTGAACTATACATTACAAAGTAGCATAGTCAGCAAGATTTCCTTTAATTCAACTTTTCCCTACTGCTGGAAGAACTAGAAAAATGCTTCTAAATGGATGACTTAAGTTGTACAGGAAGGGTAGCTACTCTCAGGAAACAGCTTTGAAGGGCACCACAGGGAATAGGGTAAAGAGCTGGGAAGAACTGCAGTGCCTGAAAGGTGGATTCTTCCACTGAGGAAGTTGAATATACCAGAATTAAGATTTTATGTCATGCACTTACTGTGAAGAGCACAGGAACAGGATGCAGATGTGGTGGATGCAGGTGTCAAAGTGATGGCCTGTTGTGTAAAATGTCTATCTAAGAAAGTCAGTTTTAAGAGAGAGAATGCCTATTTAGAAGGCAGAAGGATGCTTGATTTTATTCTGGCTGGGTGCATTTGACAGGACCCTATGAACTGCTGTGTACTCTGTGTCCTTTCTACTGGAGAACACCTTCAGGAGGGTGCCTGGAAAGAGTGTAGGCACAAAGTTACTCTGCTGCAGGAGACTTAGAGAAAAATGTTTCTCACCAGTAATGTCAGTGCTGGCAACTACATGATTCCCATTGGGAGCTCTTAACACACCAGCCAGCCATTAGGCTTTGGCTACAGACCTTCTGACAGAGGCTAAAATTGATAGGGTAAGTAGGGATATGTGCAAAATACATTATTAATCCAACTTAACTTCCTGCTAATCCTTCTTTGTTCAAAATACCAATTACTCATCCCTTGTACTTTAACTAAGAAGTAAATGTGTTATTTTAGCTAAGGTTAGTGACTGTCACAGCTGAGACTAATCTAGCCACAAATCCATACATAGCTTGCCCTTTCCTGGTCCCATTTTAGGTGAGGGTGGTTGTCACAGAGCTCATCCATGTTTTTCTGAAGCTGTGCTGGCTTTCTCCACAAATTCTGATTATTCTTTGTGTATTAACAGATATACTAAGCTGAGTACAAATGCCAGTGTAATTCAGAGTACTTGGAGCAAATGCAAGCTGAGAGAACAGTGAACTGCAAGAAGCAAAACAAAGAGGAACAGAGAGAAAGCCTAGGAGCTCTTAAGTAAAGGTGTCTCAACCTCTGACCCCTGGGTAGCATGCTGCAGGATTCACTGAGCTTGGTTTTGGAAGAGGAAGAAACTAGGTCACCCCCTTGTCAGAACTTCAGGAACAGCAGTATTCAGGTGTCCTAAGTTAATTCTTTGCCTAGTTAAGTTTTCCACAAATAAACAGGTGTTGGTTGCAGGGAAGATGACTCTTGTCAGAATCAATGTGAGAAAGGCAACTCCTCATCATCACAGCATCTCCACAGTTCTATATACTCTTTTTCTACATTCACAGCCTTACAAAACACAGACATTTAGAATAAGCCTGCTTGCTTACCTTTAGTCTGGTTTGAATCATCATCACACGGTGCAGCTGCCCCTCTCACAGAATGGTGAAGGTCACAGATCATGGAAGTGCTGTTTTCTTGCCTCACTGGACTGCAGCAAGTCCTCCCCCCCTACAAAAGCCTAAACGACAGATTTCCCTTTCCCTGCTCCCTTTTATACCCCTCTGCAGACCCACTACCCTCGGGTGTGAGACTGCCATGGGGAATGCTGGTTTGTTAACCCTTCCATGGCCACCTGGCAGGAGGAGCCTGTCCTGCCACAGGGCATCTCTACTAGAAAACCAGAGGTTTTAAAGAATTCATCAACAAATCTGGGGGTTTTGAGAGGTAATTTGTTGGAGCCCTTGTGGAAACTGTCCCAAGTGTTATTAAATCAACAAATGTGCAGCTCAGACTGGGTGCACTGTCCTGGCCTTGCTCTCTGTGTCTGAGTTCCTGACACATCCAAGAGCATTCATGTGCTCAGTGTTTGTACCTCTCCAAGATGTGGATTTTCACCAGCATCCTTTCCTGTTGATTCCCCTAAGTAGTGCTCCAGCAGTGGTATGTGGAGTGGAAAAGTGAATCAATCTGGGCGGTCCCCTTAATGGGTGATCTGTTTTGTAATTTGTGCAAAGGAATTTCTCCAAGGAAACTGTTTGCTTTCTTCCCAAACACTTTGTTACCTAACTCGTAGTGGAACAAAACTCTGTCTCTCCAGCTCATCTCAAAGTTGTTTCAACTTGCAGTGCAGTCCCCACATCCTCTGTGTGTTCAGCAGTCCCTGGAAAGCTCCACCCTCCCATCCAGTTAATAACCAGTTAGCCCAGGGCCTGATTTTCCCAGTCTCTGCTCTGCCAGCCCGGCAGCGCTTCCTTTCCCCTTGGCCCCGGCCTTGTGAGCAGCGGCTGCTGTGTGTGGAGCCCTTGTGCTCAGCCCAGGACTTGTGGTGCCAAGCAGCCTCCTTGCTCTCTGGGAAGCACGGCATGAGTGTGGGGACAGTCCTCTTCCAGTCCAGCAGCTATGGCAAGGAGGGCAGGCTGCTCTGCTGCCTCGGCGAGGGTGGCTCCGAGCCCAGCATGAGCTTCACAGGTAGGATGCTCGGGGGTGTAATCCTGTCCTGTCCCTTTCCTGTGTTTTTCCAAGTGCTTCAAGGAGGATGAGCTCCTTTCAAGTCTGTCTTTGTCTTATAGTATAAGGGCCAGCCACAGGCAGGTGTAAGACTGCTAGCTTTTATTGGGATTTTAGGATTAGTGAAATGCTTATTTTCTACGAGCAGTTAACACAGTATTTCAGAAATAGAGACCACTTCAGTACTTAATGTAACTCTGAAATTTAAAATTTAGCATATTCTACCTCCTGCTCTGAGACCAAAGAGATTGGTAATTGGAGTGTTTGCAGCAAGGGTGGGGGACAAAACACCCCTTACATGGTGGCTGGATAGGAAAGCTTTCATATCCGGAGAGAAGCAAATTGTATTGTGGGAATAAAGAAAAGGAAGGAGATGGATGAAGCATAACCTCCTTGTGTGACTGTGTATTACTTGTTCACTAAGTGATGATGTAAGTTTTCCATTGCATAGGAAATTAAAGTGATAATATAAGATTTATGGTTAGCCTTGAAAAGGAGCTGATATAAAATGGAATTTCCCAGCTCATTTCCTGACTTTTGGTGTGGACTGAGCTCACAAACTGTTCAGCTGGAGGGGCACCATTGGTGACATGCTTTTGTTATCTCTGTGATGATCATATTTCACTTCTATGATGGGTGGTGTACGTCCCACACTGTATGGGCTGTCATGGAAGAAATACTTCTGTATCCTGGTAAAAACTGCTTTAGATGTTGGGTAACCTTTACAGTTATTTAAGCATTCAAGTCACTTCAACATGAAAGTAAAGGAAGTTAGTGAGACGTGAACTCTTAAAAGCATTTGATTTTTAGGTAAGCACTGTAACTAAGTGATTGAAGCTTCTCATCAAACATTAACTTCTGCTGGCTTTTTTGTACATCAAGTGGGTGATGAGAACCTGTGCCAGCCTCCCAGGCATTCCCAAGAAAGTGCTAGGAGTCCCACATCTGCTTTGGCTCCCCACTGCCAGTCCAGCACAGCCCCACACGTTTCTATGTGGGCAGAACTCTTGGTGCTGAACAGAACCTGGCATTTCTGCTGGCTTCACCTTGCCTGCAGCAGCTCTGGAGCTGGGCTGGCTGGCCCTGGGCTGCTTCAGGCTATCCATGGCTGCATGGATAAATACTCAACTTTGTGCTGTCTGTGGAGCAGGGCTTGGTTGCTCAGTGTGTGAGCTTTTCTGGCTGGAGAAAGAAACTTAAAGGATTCTTTGGCTTAGAATAAATGTTATCGTTTTATTTAAAGCCTTTCAGTGGTTGGCAGATACACAATTGAAAGTAAGAAGGTAATTAACACTGTTAAGGGATTTTGGAGCTGAAAAGTTGGGTATTTTTTGGAAACTGCCTACTTTTGTGTTTGCTCTCTAGCAGAGATGTGTAAGTCAGGGTTCTCATACAGCACATTTGACTTTGTTAAAAGCATTGAAACACTCATAACAAAAATCACTGTAGGAGCATAAAGAATATATGATGTAATTAAATATGGGTTTTTTTACACCATAAAGAGAGCTGGATTTAGGAACTGGTGTTCTTTCGTGGAGCTTAGTATGCACACATCCAGCCCCAAGAAAATAGAGTGGGATGTTGGCAGCTGTGCTGTAATGTAGGTGGCTGAGCATTGGGATTTCTTATTTTCCATGATAGCTTCCAGTCCGATGGGTTAATATCTTGTAAAACTAATTGCAGTTGAGAGTTAGGAATAAGAAATATATGTAAATATTGCATCTGCAGGCAGTGCAATCAAGGAACTGACATTTTGGTGCCTTAGTCTGTAGTCTCTTCTTTTTGTGCTAGGAGAACCTTGACAGAAGGCTACTTTTAGCTTATTAAGTAATTGCAAGATGAACAGGTTATGCAAGCAATAGAATTCTGAATAATTACCAGAAATGCAGTCAAAAGCCACTTAGCTACATTTAAAATCGAAACAGAACAAACCTCAACCACTTACACAATACAGTTTAAAAATTGCATTACAGGCTGGAAACCCCCCTTAGTCCTCGTTTTCCAGGCTTGAGCTCTGTCCTGTGACACAGATTTGGCATATTACTGTGCCTGTTACATGGCACAGGCTTTTTCCTGATTTGTATCTCACTGGGTTCCAAATTTTCCTGTCCTGTGCTGCATTTGAGCTCTTTTTTCCTTTTTCAAGTGCCTTATAGACCTGAGTGTAAATCTCAGGGGCCTGTGGAGAAGGGGGTGGGTGTAGCTACACACATGTTCTCTGTCAGTGTCTGCTTAAAAACATCCCGAGCCTGACTTCTCAGCCCATCAGAAATGGGCCAGACCAATGACTGTAAAGCAAAGAAAGCCTCAGATTTTTTTAGAAAGAACTTGTTATGTTTAGTGCATTAAATCAAATCTCTTTGCAGTATACATTTCTCTTAAGTTCAACTAGAGAATTCAGAAATAGATATTGGGACAGGGGCTTAGATCTGTGCCAACAGAGAAAAAGTATATAACTTTAATAAGTATATAACTTTACACCTCCATATGTTTTTGTTCCCTTGAGCAGCCCTCATCTATGAAACCACACTATCACTCTTTCTTGTCTTAATATTGACATTTACTCTACTACATGTTCCTGGAAAACCTATCCATGAGTTTGAAAGCCAGTGACGGTCTTGACATAGCACTAGCATGAAGTGTTCAGAGTTTTGCTTCTTAATACAGTTCTTCCTTAAACCCTGTGGATTTAGATTAGTTTTAATCATCACAAGAATTGTAGGGACTTTTTTCTTTTATTGCTAAAAGATGTCTGATTTCTCCCCCCACTCCCTTGTAGTCACAAGTTTGCATCAGTTGTCCATTGAAACAGCAAAACAGAAGTGCTGCTGCTAAATACCCAGCATCACCTGTACTGCCTTCTGTCCCTGCTCCTGTCAGTCTTCCACCTCTGTTTACAGAGTCTTGAAATGTGTTGCAGACCTCTGTCATTCATGTTAATACTGAACCTGTTACTATCCCAACTTATACATGTGATTTGTGTCATAATTCAGTCTTACCTGTATTTGTCATGTTGGTTTCATGTCCAGGCTGTGTCCACCACGGAAACAATAAGGACAAAACATAACATTTTGTGATTGAAATATTTCCTCCACTACTTAATGTAATTTTAAAAAGTGCTTTTAATTGTGCACCTATTTTTAATCCATGAAGGCTTAAATAATCTTGAATAGAGATGTAGATAAATAAAAAGTATATATAGCAAATATTAAATATAAATTTTATATACATGGCTTATAGCAGCTAAATCACCTTCTCCAGAAGTTGGACTCGATGATCCTTGTGGGTCCCTTCCACCTCAGGACATTCCCTGCTTTCATGATGAGAGGTGTACACAAAGTGATTGCCTGTCCTGTCCTTTCCTCAGAGGCCCTGCACCGCCCCTACGGCTGCGACGTCGAGCCCCAGGCACTGAACGAAGCCATCAGATGGAGCTCCAAGGAGAACCTGCTTGGAGCCACTGAGAGCGATCCCAATCTCTTTGTTGCACTTTACGATTTTGTAGCGAGTGGTGACAACACACTCAGCATCACCAAAGGTAAGACTGGGAGTGCAGAGCAGCTGTGGGCTTGAAACTTAGCAACAGGAATCAGGAAATGGAATCCCTGCCTGGATAGGAATGGGAATAGTGCATTTAGAGAAGGTGATTCCCTGCAGCAGTGGTGGGAAGCAGACAGCTCGTCCCTCGTGGTGCTGGAGGGACACCTGCTGGGCAGTTCTGCTGGGACAGGCACAGTCCAGCCCACTCCTGTGCCAGGCTCCTCACATCACTGGCCCTACAGTGGGATACCTGCTGGAGGAAGGGCAGAGGGAAATGGGTACATCACAGATGGTAACAGAACTCGGCAATTTCATCTGGGGGCAGAATCAAGACTCAAGCTTGCACAGACACTTTTTGATTCTGGTCAGTACATGGTCAGTTAAATCACATGTAATTTAAAGCTTCAAGAAAAAAAACCTCATTCCTCCAAGAAAATAAAGTCTTACTAGTCTAAGAAGCTGGAGTACAAGAAGCTTTTTGAGTTCATCTCAGTGAACAGTATCTCAGGTATTCTGTCTGGGCCTTTGCTTCATGAATACTTTATATGTAGCGGTTCAATTATAAGATGATTTCTTGTGTTAAACTACAAACCCAGGCTCAACCGATGCTGAGTTTCTCCCTCAAGAAGGTACAACAGCTTGCACTGTGCTTATTTTGTGTTTTTCATTCTGGTCACAGGTGAGAAGTTGCGAGTCCTGGGTTACAACCAGAATGGTGAATGGAGTGAGGTACGTTCGAAGAATGGGCAGGGCTGGGTACCAAGCAACTACATCACTCCAGTGAACAGCCTGGAGAAGCACTCGTGGTACCACGGGCCGGTGTCCCGCAGTGCAGCAGAGTATCTGCTCAGCAGCCTCATCAATGGCAGCTTCCTGGTGCGGGAGAGCGAGAGCAGCCCAGGGCAGCTGTCCATCTCGCTCAGGTACGAAGGACGTGTTTACCACTACAGGATCAACACCACCTCGGATGGCAAGGTAAGCACCTCTGGACAATGCTGTGGGGAGAGGAGGGGAAGATATCACCTTGCAGAATCCCAAGTTGCAGATCCAGTATTAATATAAAAGAACAAGTGTGCCAAGGGTTTGATGGTGACTCTGCAAACAGCACTTTGGAAGAAGTGCAGACACTTCTTGTCTGAGCTGAAAGTAGCTGGGTAGCAAGGCAGCTGTGGCTGGAGGTGGGGGTAGCCTTCCACTGATCCTCGTAGAAGCAGCAGAGCTTTGGTAAATCAGCATTTTTAACCAAGATTAAGTAGTGGCATGTTGTGTTGAGAGACCTAAGAATTCCAGTTTCTAGTCCTGTAAAGCATGAGATGGGAAACAGCATAGCTCTTAAGTGATGGCTTATATGTAGTTGCCTTCTGCAGGTAAAAATCCCACAGACTAATAGTTATTTGCCCAACAGGCAAATATTTTACAGTCCTGGTTTTCAGGTTTTTAAAAAATTAGAATGTTTTCCAACGTTACTGAAAACTTCCAGCTGCCTTCATTTAAGCAGATTCCTGTTTCTTGCTTACCAGGTCTATGTGACAGCAGAAAGCCGTTTCAGCACCCTGGCAGAGCTGGTGCACCATCACTCGACGGTGGCAGATGGCCTGGTGACAACTCTGCATTACCCAGCACCCAAGTGCAATAAGCCCACCGTGTATGGAGTGTCCCCCATCCATGACAAGTGGGAGATGGAGCGCACCGACATCACCATGAAGCACAAGCTCGGGGGAGGGCAGTACGGAGAGGTCTACGTGGGGGTCTGGAAGAAATACAATCTCACAGTGGCTGTGAAAACGTTAAAGGTGAGTTTTCAGATTCCAGGCACTGTTCATTTGGTCACTGTTTATGACATGAGTAAGGAGATTGTAATGTTCTCAACTGCACCTTGTCATACAAACATCAGAAAATGGAGTGTGCTGATCTGCATAAAATCCATGCTTGGGAGTAGCTTTGCAAATCAAACTCGCCCTATCAAACTTACACCAGTGCACGTGGCTTAGAAACAAATAGGAATTTTGGCCCAGCAGGAACTGCGTGTCCAGGTCAGACCAATAGAAATTGTTACAAACTCAACTTCCATTCCTCCAGAGGAGCTGTGGAGGCTTTAAGAAATTAGAGATGTAGAAAATACCTTCTATAAGCTGTCCTCCACTCCTGAAAAAATTCAGCTTCTCCATTTCTCTTCCTTTTCAAAACCTTGTTTGTTTCAACATTAACAACTGTAATTCTAAGTGGCCCCTGAATAAGTTAAGTTTTATAGCTATACAGTGGAGCTAAGTCAGTGATCCTGAGAGTCTTCCTCTCACCAGCCACAACAGCTACCAAATGAGCAAGCCTGGCCCTGCCAGGGTACTGCAGATGGGTCTGCAGGACAGCCAGGCAGCTGTTCAGGGCTGTTACAGTTTGCTTTGGTAAAATCCAAAATGGCAGAATGGAGACAAAGATGCCATCATTTATATTCAACCAGGATGTGTGGTGTTACGCAGACCTTGGTCATGAAGATAAATGTTCCCTTCTTTTGCCTCTCTGTCTGTCTAGGAAGATACCATGGAGGTGGAAGAGTTCTTGAAAGAAGCTGCTGTGATGAAGGAGATCAAGCATCCAAATCTAGTGCAGTTGTTAGGTGAGTGAAGTGCTTTGCTGTTTGTGTTCTTAGTCTTCATTTTGGCAGAAACTTGCCTGGTTTAAATGCAGTGGCAGCTTTTCTGTATTTATATAACTTTATGAATCAGGTCAGGTTATGGGGTGGTATTTTTGACAGCTTTATGTAATACTGGAGCTAAGAGACGCTAATTTTAAATAAAACATCAAATACAGTCACTTGCATTAGTAGACAACTTTGCTGTTGAGGCATGACTATTACATAAAAGTTTGCAATATCATCCTCCTGCTGGTTTGTGTCCTTGGCCTTAAACATGCTCCAGGGTTCAGTGATCAGGTTCAGATTCCTTCTCTGCTCTGTTAAATCAGATTTACAAAATCATTTTCTGTGGCTTATTTTTCTGAGAGAACAGGAAAAAATTGTAAGAAAATTCAAAGTGAAATGAAAAATTCTGGAAAAAAGGAAAAAGGACTGGAAAAAATCCACAGGCTTTACATCGTGACTCTGCCCTGTTGTCTCACTGGCAGATGCATGATATGATGATCATTATTAAATACTTTGCATAGCTGTTAAATCTACATGCACAAAGATTCTTGAGGAAACACCCTAAACCTTTACTAGTGTTTAATTGCCTCTGGATTTCTGGCACTTTCAGAAGGAGAGCTGTCAAGCCAAGCCTAGGATGAAAGGAGAAATGTGAAGAATGTGGAGGTTTTTACTAACGGCAACTGTTCTGTACCCATTTTTTAAAAAGGGCACAGATGAAGTGTGTGCCAGCCCTGTCTGGTTCCAGGAGCAGCCACTCAGAGTTTTGTCATCGGAGAGCTGCATTTTTGCTCTTTCTGATGCACAGTGCTTCACTCCTGAATGTGTAAAGAGCTGCAGGGGGGATCCCAGAGCTGTGACAAGAGTATCCTGTTGCCCTCCTCCTCCGCCTTGACATACTTTGTACACTGACTGTAGCAAGGAGTCATCCCTGGAATGTGTGAGAATGCTGCTCTAGGAGCAGGTCCCACCGTGCTGATTCCTTACCCAGCACATGGGAGTGCTTCACATTACTCTGTAGTGACATTTCAGTCTGGAAATCTTGCCAGCTGACAGGTACCTACTTCCAGTTGGCCACTCTTCAGCTTTATGAAGGCAGAAGGGGGAAGAAAAGCAAACTGTGTGTTCATAATTCTCCTTTTTCGTTCTGCAACCTTTCAAAGAACAGAACTACTGCTTCATGAATATTAGATAGAAATAGTGGTGCTTTTATAGACATGTTTTTCTCTCTCCATAAAGTGCATGGAGAGAAAAGCAGACAGAAGCCCTGAGTTTGGGCTGCACTGACCTGGGTCTTGTACATGGAAGTCTTCACTTTCCCAGAAGAGCACTCAGTGGTACAAAATGCAATGGTACAAAAATCAGTGGCTGTTAAATCAGGAAGAGTGGTGAGAAAGGGAAGCTTTATTCACATGCTGCCTGCTCCTCCCTGGCAGGTGTGTGCACCTTGGAGCCCCCATTTTACATTGTGACAGAGTACATGCCCTACGGGAACCTGCTGGACTACCTGCGCGAGTGCAACCGCGAGGAGGTCAGCGCTGTCGTGCTGCTCTACATGGCCACCCAGATCTCCTCTGCCATGGAGTACCTGGAGAAGAAGAACTTCATCCACAGGTGGGTGAAGTCATGTTGAGCTGGTACAGTTTCAGATTGCAGTGATAAACAGGCCACCAGAATGATGGGCTGGGAATTCCAGCTTTTGGGGAGGTTTCTTTCATGGTTGGGATTCACACTGGCTTATCCATTGGCTGTGTTGGCTTCAGTACTGTCTTGCAATAGCTTCTCCCCAGGACTTTCATGGCAATCTTGTGCCCAACGGCCAGCAACACCTGCGTGCAGACAGTGCCCATCCAAAGTCCTGTTTAAATGCAGAAAAAGCCATCCAATAAGTCTGTTATCAGTGTGTGATGAGCTGCTAATCCCATCCTATCCTCAGGAAACATAAATTTGGCACTGTATCAGACACCATTACTGAAAACTTATTAGAATTTAAAAATTTAATCCTAATCCAGATTTACCTCATTGCTCCTAAGAATAAGTCAACTCAGTTTCTGACATTGTTCAGGGCAAAGCTCACCTTGCTACCTGCTGTATACAGAGAGCATTTCCTGATCCAGGGAAGCAGGGCCCCACAACTGCATTCAGAAGCTCTGCTGCTGCTGCAGTGGTGTCCTTTGTTTCTTTGTGCAGGGACCTGGCAGCACGGAACTGCTTAGTTGGAGAAAACCACGTGGTGAAGGTGGCTGACTTTGGCTTAAGTCGACTCATGACTGGTGATACCTACACAGCCCATGCTGGGGCCAAGTTCCCAATCAAATGGACAGCTCCTGAGAGCCTGGCCTACAACACCTTTTCAATCAAATCAGATGTGTGGGGTAAGAAAACTCATTTTCAGTGTCCTTTTCTTGTTCATTTTGTTTTTTTCTGCCAGCCCAGACAACAACTTGCTTTCTGGCCTGGGAAAGAAACCCTTGTGAAGATGGTCACATGCCAGGCCAGAACTTCATGAATCAGTAACATTTTTAGCATGTGATGTCTCCACGTAGACTGGCCTGAAATACCTACAAGGAAACTATGCTGCTTCAAGCTGCAGTGAAGGCCACAGCGTAATGAACAACAAAAGGACAGACTTATGACCAGGAATTTCATTTTCTTCCTTTTGCAGCCTTTGGGGTGCTGTTATGGGAAATTGCTACTTATGGGATGTCACCATACCCAGGCATTGACCTCTCTCAGGTGTATGATCTGCTGGAAAAGGGCTATCGGATGGAGCAACCAGAGGGGTGCCCTCCCAAGGTGTATGAACTGATGAGAGCATGTGAGTATCTTCTTTCACTTTTGGGGACAAAGTGTGGGAAGGTGGGAGGGCTCTGTAATTAACAGCAATACCTGATCCTCAGCATGCCAAAGTTAGGGTGGGCTTCACTTATGAAACAAAGAAGGTGGGGAATGATGAAGGATATTGCTGCTTAAAAAAACCTTAAGGAAACTGACAAAAGCCCAAAAGCTGGGAATTCATATAATCATAATGCAAAACAAGCAGAATGCCAGTCACTTTAATCACTTTCCAGACCTTGTGGTGATACCAGCAGACAATGCTTTCAAAATGCATTCTTCTAGTGCAGATTTCTATCTATAGAAATTACACTTTTCATCATGATACTCTTCTGTAACTTCCCAAGCTCCATCTAGGATCAAGGCAATCCCCTCCTCTTTCCCCCAGGGGCTCCACACATCCTTTTGGAAGGGTCTGGCTGAAATTCAGTATTAAGAGCATGGGAGCAGGATGGTGCCTGAAGCTTTACACACTCAGTTATCTGTGACCAGATAGATGTGTTCAGTCCAAGCAGCCAGGGTAGCAAATACAGAATTGTCCTTTGCCCAAACAATTTAGAAAGGGGGATAGGGAGATCAGAATAACCTGCAGAGTTGGCAGAGAGCTGGGATTTCTAGAATTGGTTCCTCCTTCTCATGATTTTTTTGTGAGGACACAGTAGGGTACTAACTGCTGCCATGAGTCAGTACCTGTGAATGACTCTAAAGCCTGTTTAACAGTAGGTCAGAGTCTGATCCTTTCTGTCTGCTTGGACAGAAGAAAAATTCATCTCCCTGTTTTAGGCATTGAGTCTTACTCTGCTTTCTGACATTGCAGGCTGGAAGTGGAACCCACCAGACCGACCTTCCTTTGCTGAGACCCACCAGGCTTTTGAAACCATGTTCCA
Organism: Taeniopygia guttata; assembly: GCF_048771995.1. Classification (NCBI taxonomy): domain Eukaryota; kingdom Metazoa; phylum Chordata; class Aves; order Passeriformes; family Estrildidae; genus Taeniopygia; species Taeniopygia guttata. Next base: position 31,030,824 of record NC_133033.1, read on the forward strand.
CGACTCGAGCATCTCGGAGGGTGAGAGCTGCTGTTGTTTTATTCCTGAAACAGCACTGGGGTTATCCCTAGAGTGCTGTGTCTCATGGATGGGCCCTTAAGGCTCATCTGCTGGCAGTGGGGTTGAAATGGGAGCTTCATCTTTTATTCTTTTACCAATAATTGGCATAAATGCGTTTTCTTACTTGTTTCACAAATACTGAATAAATTTCAGACACGTTCCAGTGCAAGGAACAGTGTCATTTCATTTGAGCAATAAATGCCAAAGAGCTGATTTAAAGAATATTGTCTGCTCTGTCAGAGGAAATCTCTTGTTTTCCAGGCTGAAGAGTGAGGAATAGTAAGCGATGGACAGAGAGAAAGATGCATGCCTATCACAGTCCCTTGCTGACTGCAGTAATTAGGTCATGAAATATTATTCTACCAGCCTCCACTTCTAACAAAGTGTGCTTTAATCTCTGGATTTCTGCTTAGCTACTTCTAGGAGCAAATCTGTGCAGCTCAAGTCTGAAATATAATCTACCAGGAGGTAAATAGTGGTGAGGAATGTGATACTATTCAGCAGACGAGCAGAAATGTCAGAGCATTCTGCTCAATTTTAAAATTAAATATGCAACTGATCCATCAACTTCTCTTCTTCAGAGAAGACACACCAAATGGAATTTTACCAATGAGGATCTATAATAGACACATCCAGTGGCACACAAATGCCAAGATGGGTGTGACCAGAAGGGTTTTTTCTGTTTTTTTTTTTTTTTTTTCTTTTTGTTGACCTATTGTTGGCATGTAATCGTCATTTCTTCATCTGGGGGGATGCAGTGCTTTGCCTCAAGAAAAGCAACATAGACCCAGATTCCAGGGAGGATACAACTTTGGGGTGCATCAGTAGGAGGCACCTTGATTGAAAACAGGCAAATGCATCCAGTGCTGCCTTTAGCTCTTGAGCAGCCTTTAATAGACCCTTTGTACAGATCCTACCACTACTTTTTTTCCTTTTGGCTGAATTTATAAAGATGTAAATGAGTTTGAAATGGTTAGGAAAAACATCTGACCCTGAATACCTCTAGACTTGAACAAAGATTAAATCCATAAATTATGTATTTCTCAGTCATGGATCTCTTCCTGCCAGTCTGTGTTTCCAGGAAAGACTCAGTTTTGGGTTTTTTTTCCCCTCTTCCTTTGCTAGTCTCTGTTTTGATTATTCCCCATTTTTCCTTGCAGAGGTAGCAGAGGAGCTTGGAAGAACAGCCTCGTCCTCATCCATCGTTCCTTACCTGCCCCGCTTACCCATGCTTCCCTCCAAAACAAGAACACTGAAGAAACAGGCAGAGAACAAGGAGAACATTGAGGGAACACAGGACACTGTGGAGCACTCAGCATCCAGCTCAGCACCAGGTGTGGGCACAGGGTGTAAATTCTCAGAGAAACAAAGAGCAATGTGACATGGGCATGCTTTGTGCTGCTGTGACAACTATTTACTAGCAAATAGAAAGTACTGTAGCTTTTTCAATGTTCTTTTAGTAAATCTCATTGTAGTTTTTCTTTCAAATTCAGTTTTGCTGCTCTTTTTTAAGTGACAGCTTGAAAACTAAAGTTAACAATGTAGCAAGAGATTTCCTCCTATACTTAGGGTATTTGGAAAGGAGCAGAAAACTACAGGAAAAGAGCTATAAACTGAAAGAAAAGAGCAACTCTTTTCTGATCTCTCTCCAAAGTGGCCTTCTCAGTATAGACAACAGACAAGTCATATACAGAAATGAAAAAAAAGTAAAGAAAAAATAAAATACAAGTGCTTACTTCTTCCCTCACTATAACTCTGCAGCATCTGTTCAGGTTAATACACCAGGCCTGTAAAACCCAGTGCAGGACAGGGAGGTGAAAATGGAATTAGATTGTCCAGACTGAGACCTGTTTCTCCTTCCCAGGTTTCATCAGAAGCACGCAGCCAACAGGCGGGTCCCCCGCGCTGCCCCGCAAGCAGAGGGACAAGTCCCCCAGCAGCCTCCTGGAGGATGCCAAAGAGACCACGTTCACCAGGGACAGGAAAGGGGGCTTCTTCAGCTCCTTCATGAAGAAGAGGAACGCTCCCACACCCCCCAAGCGCAGCAGCTCCTTCCGGGAGATGGAGAACCAGCCCCATAAGAAATACGAGCTGACGGGTAACTTTTCCTCTGTTGCTTCCTTGCAGCACGTGGACGGGTTCTCCTTTGCTCCCGCGCAGCAGGACACGAGCCTGGCTCCCCCCAAGTGCTACGGAGGGGGCTTTGTGCAGAGGACCTTCTACAGCGAGGAGGGCACTGGGCCCAGCAGTGCTGGGGCTGTGAGCACTGGTGGAGGGTGGTCGGGCATCACTGGCTTCTTCACGCCACGCTTGATTAAAAAGACGCTGGGTTTACGAGCAGGAAAACCCACTGGCAATGAAGAAGCTTCAAAGCCTTTTCCAAGGTCAAACTCTACATCTTCCATGTCCTCAGGGCTTCCAGAGCAGGATAGGATGGCAATGACCCTTCCCAGAAATTCCCAGAGGTCAAAAATTCAGCTGGAACGGACTGTGTCCACCTCCTCCCAGCCTGATGAGAGCACAGAGAGGGCCAGTGACCTGATTCCCAAAAGGTTTGAAGAGGGCCCTGCTTTGACCAGAGAGAGACCAAAAGCAAAACTCTTGCCAAGAGGTGCCACAGCACTCCCTTTTCGAACTCCCTCCACGTCAGAAGAAAAGGAGGGTCCAGGGCTAGTGGCAGCTCCTAAGGGCAAGGAAAAAAACAGTGGCCCACGACAAGGGGCCCTTGAGGATGGCGAGAGGCCGGGGTGGTCATCTCCGCTAAAGGCTGCAGCAATACTTCCAACCACTCATAACCACAAAGTGCCAGTCCTAATCTCACCCACTCTAAAACACACTCCAGCAGACGTGCAGCTCATTGGCACAGACTCTCAGGGTAATAAATTTAAGCTCTTATCTGAGCATCAGGTCACTTCCTCCGGCGACAGGGACCGGCCCAGACGGGTAAAACCAAAGTGTGCTCCACCTCCACCGCCGGTGATGCGGCTCCTCCAGCAGCCAGCTGCCTGCTCGGATGCAGCAGAAGAGCTGAGCGGCGTGGCAGGAGCGCAGCACGGACTGGAATCCAGCGAAGGGAGTAAGAAGGCGGCAGCAGCAGCAGCACCTGTCGGTGGAAAATCTGGGAGGCCTGCGTTGCCTCCGCCCCAAGTGCCTCTGTCATCGTCTTCCACCTCCCCAGTGAAAATGGCCAACGGCACGGCCGGCGCCAAGGTCGCGCTGAGAAAGACCAAACAGGCGGCTGAGAAGATCCCCGCAGACAAGATCAGCAAGGAAGCGCTGCTGGAGTGCGCGGGTCTCCTCTCCAGCGCCATCGCCGAGCCCACGCCCAACAGCCAGCTGGTGGACACGGGGCACCAGCTGCTGGATTACTGCTCAGGCTACGTGGACTGCATCCCGCACACGCGCAACAAATTTGCCTTCCGGGAAGCCGTGAGCAAACTGGAACTCAGCCTGCAGGAGCTGCAGGTGTCCTCGACAGCTGCTGGCGTCCATGGGGCGAACCCCGTCCTTAATAACTTATTGTCATGTGTCCAAGAAATCAGTGATGTGGTGCAAAGGTAGCTACTGTCAATCTGGGTAAGAGAAACACACGCGGGGAGGGCGGGACTTTTTCTGTACTGATGCTTTCAAAAGGAAAGACTGATACTTGAGTATGTGAAGTACCTCAGATCACTGAGTTCTCCTCACGTTTACAGGTTCATCTCAAAAAATTGGGGATGGAGAGGGTAGATTAAAGCTGTAAGGGGCAGAACATCAAAGATCTGTCCCTACCTAGTCAGGTTGATCTGCTTGGTATGGCAAGGGAAAGAAAGTTCCTTCTCCTCCCCTACAGAGGCAGGAGAACCGATGGCAGGTTCTCCCTCTGGGCAGGATGGTGGTGTCAGCCCGAGTCCTGGGGTGGCTGCAGCTGCCTGGCTGCACAGATCCCACCCTGGCTGCACTCACCTGTGCTTTGCTGTCCTGACAAGGTCAAGGAAAGGCACTGGGGGCTCTGCTGGTACCAAGGGCAGAGCAGCCAGAGCAGCTCGGGAGGGGGGTCATGTACAGCTGGGGGAAAGGTCTAATGCACTGACAGTATTCAGAGCTGCTGGAGGTGGATGCACTGGTCTGGATGGCTTAACTTCCACAGCACTGTTGCTGCTGTAATGAGAACTGCAAGATTAGTTAATATATGAAATTGTCCCTTTTCCCTCCTGTCCACCTCATCCACCACATTCTCATTGTCATTGTATTGCAAGTGTCAGGGATGCTGGGCAGACTTACCACTGGAATTCCCCCTTCCCACCACACAGCCTTCACTCAGCTGATACCTATTTCTAGTGGTCTAGCACAGGTGCTGCTTGATGGTCATTAATGAGTAGTTTGGGGCTCTTGCACAACTTGACAGTTTTGTTGGTGGAGTGGGTGAGTTTTTCCTTTTTTTTTTTTAAGTTCTAGACGGTTTTTCACTTGTTACCAGGTTGACTCCCCAGTTCAGTTTGATCACCATGAGGACCCATGGTAGGTAAGGCAGAGCCTCTGCCCCCCTGGCTGTTCTCCACATTCCTTTAGCAGTCACAGCACAGCAGGGCCAGTGGAGAACCAAAAAGTACAGCCCAGCCTGCCCACCACATGTCCTTACTGCTGCAGGATTCCCTGCACCTGTCCCTAACCCTTCACACTGCCAGATTCCTGGGACTTGTTCTGGTGTTTACCTGTCTCATAGGCTTCCAGCTTCTCTGCAGCCCAAGGTAATCAAGTATGGCAGCACACAGGAAACACCACAGGTATCTCCATGTATTTATTATTCCTGTATTTTAAAGGCTAGACCAGAATCCTGTGCTGTGGTGTAGGGAATGTGCCCATAACCTGGGCACTTCTGTGCCTGAGGCAACAACAGCTGTGGCTCTGCCTTGAAGGGTTCCCACTGGGTCTCTAATACCTTCTAAAAACCCCAGAATGAGATCAGCTGAGTGGTTGATTTTGTCATCCTTGGTTCTGCTGTTTTCAGACTGTTGTGGCCTCAAAAAGCTGGTCTGTGTCTATGCACAACTCCCCAAGGTGTAAATGTACTGGCAAGTAGGAAGAGCTCAGTTGCTGGTTTGTGAGAGGAAAGGAAACAGGCCTGAAACCTGGCTCCAACTACACCTTACCTGCATGCTGCTGCTCACTTCACACTGCTGCTGATAGAGGATCTCACTTGCTTTGCACATTAAGTCTTTATTTTTTTTGGCTGAAGCGCTTTCTAAACTTGTTTTTCAAGCGTGGCCGTGCTGCTTTTAGTCTGAGCATTTCGAGTGGAGCTGTGGCACAGGTGTGACTGTAGAAGATGGTCACTTTGTTTCTGTCTAGAAGCACATGTTGTTGCTTGGAAGCAGGCTGGGTGTCTCAGCAGGTGTCCCTGTTTTTTCCACAGAGCATAGCGAGACAGGCCTGGAAAAATCTTTAGAAATGGGCTGAGAATCCTCATTTCATCACCGGTCTGAGCTAAGCAAAGTTATTCCAGGGTGTGTGGAGGCACAGTAGAGGAGCAGTACGTGAGGTACAATGAACCAGTGAGCTTTTGTGGCCCAGTAAGTGAAGTGGTGAGGAGGAAAAGGAACCAAGCAACCCCTTGTGCTGGCAAGTCCTGATCCCCTGCAGCCCTCAGGGCTGTCCCAAGGATGTTCCACAGGCAGAGTACCAACCCCTTATCTCCTAGACTTTACTGAGGGCTTTGGTGGTTTTACCTTATCTCTCCCAGCCATCTTCATGGAAGGTGTGCATCCAAACTGACTGCCTTTGGAAAGATGACCTGCAAAGGGAAGGTGGCTTGTGGCATTGCTTCACATGGCCTGTCAAACAGTCAGAAGGGTTTAGAAGGTGGGGGGCTCTCTTTTCTTCAGGGCAGAAGGGCAGGTCTTGCTTACCCTGGCAGACCATCACATGGTTCCATGATTGTACTGCTGCTCAGCCTGGGACAAATGGGCTGGAACTGAAGGGATTCCAGGGGAAAGGAATCTTAACCAGAACATTTTAAAGTTTTGCCCAATTCTGATAAATATTTTGAAACAAACCTTTTTTCTTTTTTTTTTTTTTCCCTAAATGCCAGTCTTCCAGAAAAGCTACAGCAAAGGTGGTAGAATAGCAATATGGAATTTCTAACTACTAGAACTCCCCTCTTGCAGCCCTTTCTGAAGAAAGCACCTGTGTCCCACTGAATGCTGTGGGCCATCCCACTTCCTTTCAGGTGCCCCATTTTCTCCTTGTCCCCCCAGCAGAGATGGGTAGTGGGACAGGGCAGCATCCAACTGCTTTTCCAGAGTCACAGAATGGCTGAGGTTGGAGGGCACTTTGGAGGTCACCTGGTCCAAACACTCTTCCCAAGCAGGGCCACCAAGAGTCACCTGTGAGGGCCATGTCCAGGCAGCTTTTGGGCATCTCCAAGCACAGGACTCTACAACCCCTGTGCCAAACACAGGAGCCGCTTTAGTGCTGACCCCTCCTGTGGTGCAAAGTCAAAGGCCGGTGGAATTTGGGGATTTGCCTGTTGTCACTCTCATGGAAAGTGTTTCCCCTGCCCTTACCTATCATCTAACATCAGGAAGGCAGATTGTGGCAGAGGTAGTGCTGACTTAACCGGGGCTTTTCCCCCTAAAATGGAGGCTGCAGAATTGCTGGGACTTCTGCTGCCCTAGAGTGTTTTATTGCCAAACTGCAATGTTCCCCTGATAGCAAAAGGAATCTGGGAAAGCTTGTTCTGCTATAAATTACCATCCAGTTGTCTTGCCTTCCGCTGCTGCTTCTAAAACTTTTACCATTCCCTCTCCCTTTAGCTAGGTCTGCCTTTCTCTTCTGCCTTAAAGGTTTCCACTGTGGCCAATTCTCTGTTTTCAGCCTGGCAAAGGAACATGTGGGTGCTGACACCCCATTATTTGTCCCAGTGAAGAGCACTTCATGCTCCATAGTTTGGGGCAGGGGACAAGGCAGAAGTCCTGTTACTTCTTCCCCTCAGCACTGTCAGACAGCTGTGGAGGCACAGCTGGAGCTGGGCTCTCTCTCTCGCACTGCTGTGGGCCAGAATTTAAAGCAGTTGTCTTTGCCATGGGAATGGCACCCACGGGCCTGGTACTGCCAAGAACAAAGCACAGAGTGAGCTCAGGGGGGCACTTTCTCTTCCTACCATTGTGGGAATTAGCTGACTCACAGGTGCAATTCTCTCTTCTCCCTGCACTGTATACCCTCCTTAACCCCAAAGTGGTGCACTTGATTTAGTCATGTTCTTCATTGGTGTGGGCAGGGGTGAAGCGGAGCTGGGAGTCTGGGTCTTGGGACTGCACCAGAGTCAGCAGTGGGAAAGGGGAACCGAAGGGAGCAGCGTTGCTGATGCAGAACAAGCAGGGAGGGAGAGAGGAAGGCTGTGCTTGTCCTCCTCAGGACTTTCTCCTGGGTGCCACTGGCCTTGTGCCTGAGAGACACGGCCAGACACGAGGGCTGACATCTGTCAGGGTGTTTTTGCAGGAGTTGTGGGGCACAGGGAACCCAAACCCCACAGTGGAGACAGAGCAGAGGGGTGGGGTGGGTTACACTGCAGCCACAGAGCAGTCCCAGCCCTGGTGTCCTGCCACTTACCTGAGGCAGGCTTTTCCTCCGGGGCATCCGCAGCACTGACAGGCACCAGTGACTCCGCAGGGTGGTGGTTACAAAGCCATCAGGCTGCTGCCTTCTCTGTGACACACTCAGCTCAGCCCTGCTGCTCACCAGGAGCTGGAGGGAGACTTAAGGGTAACTGCAGCACGTGTGGAAACCTCCCAGGGCCCTGTCCGGCACGGGTGGCTGCTGGGGGGGTGCTGCACATCCCTGGAGTGTGGAAAAAGCCCTCAGCCCACTCTCTGGTAGCAGGGCACAGGAGGTTCTGGGACACCGACTTGTTTCTCACAGCTCCAGGCTGAGCAATGTCTGTACCAAAGGAGGTCGTTCTTCCCCATGTGTCTGTCGTGCAAGGGAGGTGGAGCCTGCTGGGCTCACATGGCACTGTTTGTGTTGGTAGTGAACTCGCTGAGGGCGGGAATGGATTGAAATTAATCACGTTAATCACCAATCACTCTTAGCAGTGTTGTCAACTGTTTTTGTTTTTTAATTGTTATTGTAATATATTTTGGTTGTTTTTCTAATTTAATTCTCTCACTATCGTCTGACTGTGAACTGCGAACAGTGTTAAACTTGATGTAAATAAGGCCCTTGGAAGGGTCTCTTTGCCTGTCGTTCCACAAAGTTTTGCCAATTTGCATTTTGTTTTAAATAAAGGTTGCAATATTTTATTGGCAAAAACCACTTGAGTAGATGCTGGTTTGGGTTTTTTTTGCCTTAATGATTATTTTAAGCTGTTCAGTCCTAACCAGAAGCTCCTTAATTTGGGCAGAAAACAATTGTTAAGAAGAGAAATAGTTTAATTCCACCAGGTTGCAAGAAAAGCAGTATCTTTATTTATGCAGTATCTGTATAGAACCAAATCGTTGCCCTGGCATGGTCAGAGAGCAGCTCTTGCTGTTGTGGGGCTGATCAGAGCTGACCCAAGTGTGACACACACACTTGTGACCCAGCAGAGTGCAGCTCTTGCCTTCCCCTCAATGTCTCCACCACCTCCCTCAGCAGCCACAGCCAGAGCTGCTCCCGTGCCCACCACCAACCTCCTGCCAGCCTGGCCTGTGGCAGCCTAACCCAGCTTGAACACTTCTCGACATTTAGAACAAATCCCGGGCTATCCTGGCTTGCACACAACCTTTTGGCTACTAATCAGCACAGAGCTTGTTGGACTTTCTGCCCAGGGACCACACACCCCCCCAGCAGCCTCCCTGCCCCAGCTGGAGGCATTGCCCCGATGGTTCCCAGGCCTCTGACACCTGAGCTTAACCATAAGCTTAGAAATGCCTGATCACCCCCGCTGGCACAGCCCCAGGTCCATTCCACACAGCAGGGCTGAGCACCTGCACTGGCTGAGCAGTGGGAGAGCCGCTGGCTCGTCTCTGCCTTGGACTGTGAAGCCTCCTGAGATAACGGAGCCAGCGTGCCCGCAGGGAAGCAAAGTCTGCAGGGCTCAGATGTGTCTGTTTGGTCAGTCTTCCCCAGAGGTCACCCTGCTCAGCACTGGCACCGCAAAATCGGTCACGGCTTAAAATAGAGCAAAGGTCCTCTGGTGGGGGTGGCTGGGAAGCCCAGCCCTGTCCTTGGCAGGAGATGTTTCACTCCTCGCCAGCACAGCCCCGTTGGAAGGGAGTTTTGACCCAGAGGTCACAGAGTGCTTCCCGTAACACTGATGAAATTTTTTGGAGCTGCTGCAACACACTTATCACCTGGAGAGTACCCAGACAGCAAACAGCCCCGTGTGATAATAATTAAAATAATAATAATAACAATAATAATACTGATACCAGCCAAAAAGCAACAGCATCAAATGTACTGAAGAGAAAAACTAAAAAAGGAAAAAACCCAAGCTTTTACTGCATCCATGAAAACTCACGTTCAGCTACAGCCTGATTCTTCAGCCACCATCCTCCTCACCTGCCCTTTGCCCTTGGGCAGAGGAGTTTTCTTCCCTTCTTGGTTTTGCAGTAAAGGAAACAGGCTCTTCACCAACCTGCTTAGTAAAATAATTGCAGCACAAGTTCCCCTCACCCCGGCAGCTGCTTCCATACAACGGAAGAGGTGGACACTCCAAGGTCAGAGCTATGGATTTGGCATCTCCAGAGGAGATTATTCAGTCCTTTTCTCCCTGCACAGACTACGATCCTGGCCCATGGGTCCCTGAGAAAGGTGTGAGAGTGACAGAGGGGAAAAACTCAACTCCAGCAAAAGAGTTTGGGTGATCTTGTAAAATGACGAAGAAAACTGTGGATGGGGACATGGCTTCAGCCACACTGTCCCAACAGGACCAGCCTGTCCAAGGCCTCCCTTCACCACACAGCAACAAACCAAGGACTTGGACATTCCCAGTCCCACTCACATGGAACAGCAGCTGTCAGGGAACCACATCACCCCTCCAGCTAAAAGAAGGGACTTAGAACACCAGACAGGCTCCAGAAGCAGCCTGTGGAGTAAAGGATGCACCTCCTTCGCTGCAACAGCTCTGGGAGTAACGGGGGTTTAAGTCCCTGGTTAGTCCCTGTGCCTGGCTGGGTCACTTGCCTCTGACCCTGTGCCAAGAGAGCAGCTCTCGGAGTGCAGAACCACCTTCAGCACACGTCTGGTCCCCCTGGTGTTCAAGGAAGGAAATAATTGATACGCTGGGGCACGGATTTGCAGCCCTGTGCAGAGAAAAGCTTCTCCTCTTTGGGGACAAACACCATCATCTGGGCCACCTGGTCAAGCGTCGCCTCGGTGTAGGGAAGCCCACGGGCCAGGAAGGCGTCCCGTGCACAGAGCTTCACGTGGTGATACTCCAGAGGCAGGAACGGCACCACGAAATCAATCAGGTTCTCTCTGAGGAGCTGGCTGTGGGCATAACTGTTCTCTGGAGCAGAACACAAGACAAGGCAAACTCAGAAACATCACCTGATAGCACGATCCCTCTGTGAGGCCAGGCTTGGCTCCAAGCGCCTCATCATGTGGAACCCACTTGTGCAGAGCTGCTCAGCGCTCTGAGCACAGAGCATCTCTACGAGTCACACAAGAGATGCCTGGAGCCCCAGAGAAGCCTCAGCAGTGCCCTGTGAGGCTGAGCTGCCTCTTGCCCCCAGGCATTTTCAGGGCTGAAGGGGGCCTGAAGGCCTCTTGGCTCACAGGGACCAAGGATGGGGCTCTCACTGCCAACAGCCCTGGGCTGGGGTGGAGCGAGGGCTTGTTCCCCCAGGCACAGCCCTGTGTGGCACACGGTGCATGGGGCACTGCAGAGGGGCAGCCTTGCAGGCAGCCTGCCCACAGCCCCCCTGAGCAGGCCCAGCTCTTACCTGCAGCCTCCTGCAGCTCCAGCCGCAGCCGCTGCTCCAGGAGCTCCAAGGAGATCTCCTCCCGTGCCCGGCCGGCTCGCCAGAAGTCCAGGGCCACCTCATTGATGGTGTTGCCACCAAGATTGCTGTGGACACAGGGAAGTCACTCAGGATTTCCCCCAGAGCTGAACTGCTGAGAGCTGCCAGCACCTTCCCTGCAGACAGGCCCCAGCAGTTCTGCTGGCAACAGAGGATTTGCTGCCTAGGATCAGCACGTGGACAGCCAGCCTTCTTCCCAAAGAGCCCTTTCCATAGGCATTCATGGAGCTGTCTGCCATCCTGCCAGCTCAGACCCAGGGGCAGCAGATCCTCCATCTCCCTCAGTCCCCTGTCCTGGCTTGGGAAGCCATCAGCCTCGCAGGTGACACCTGGCTCCACACCAAACACTGAACAAACCACCACAAAGTCCAGGTTAAAGGGCAGGGCACGTGGCAGGAATCCCACTGGAAGTAAAGGTCCAGGGCACAGGTTCAAGTGGCAGCCCAGGAACTGGCACAGTATCCTCTGCCCATGGGACAAAGCAGCAGCACAGCTCCCACCTAAGGGCTCCTCTGGACACCCATGGGGGCAGCTCTGTGGTGGGGTTTGCAAGATTCTGGCAGCTATTGAGGGTCCCAGCACAGCCCTACACCTTGGAAAGCAGGTCCAGGAAAAGTGTCCCCCCTCCCCAGGCACTGGTGAGGGGCTTGCCCCCAGTCCTGAACTGGGAACCAGTGGATGCAGAGCTTGTGTGGGTGGGAGGCAGAGAGGCAGGGGGAGGCACAGATCTTGCACCCCATCCTCACATCAGAGGCTCTGGACCCCAAATGGAAGGCAGGGTAAATTAAAAAGCCACCACTGTTTCCCACCATGCCCCCACCCCTTGTCAGGGAGAAAACAGCTGGTACTGATCCTGCTCCCAACCCAAACAGCCCCTTTGGGCTGGACAGGCAGCCAGTCCAGTCCTACCCCATCTGTAGGACCCTGCCAGTGTCACGGGAGCCCTGGGGCAGAGCCATCCCTCCTAAAGCAGGTCAGTGTCACACGGCCACGAGGAATGATGAAACCCCTGGGATTACACCCTGCTCCCCTCTGCTTGCTGACACAGTGTCCCTTGCTGACCTTCATGGCTTGCCAAGCAGGACACCAGGCCAGCCCCGTGCAGCTGGCAGCACGTCCACCCCGTGCTGAGCAACAGGGCAGGACCTGCCCCTTCCACCACGGCTCCTTCCACGCAGGAGGGACCAGAGTGTGGTGGGTTCCACAGGCACTGACTGGCCACACAGACAGGTGCTCCACAGGCAGGGAAACCTCTCTGAGGGAGCACCGAGCTTGGAGGTTGGAACATTGCCTGGATGGTGGGAGGTGGAGGGGGAATGCTCTGCTCACCTCCAACCACTAGGAACAGCTCAAGCCAGAGCCAAGCTCAAGGTTGCAATTCCTAAACTGAAGTGGGACCAAGATGCTTTTGGGACACTTTAGTCAGATGCCTGCCTCACATGCTGTTTTTGAGACGTCCCATTTCTCCCTCCAGCTGCATCCCACACTGAGACAGTGCTGGGGTGCACGTGTGCCCAGCTCCTGGGAAAGGAACCAACTAAACCAGGCTGTGCTGATGCCAGGATCAGCCTCACAGCACCTCAGTCTGCAGCCACAGCCGGGCACTGGGAACTCCCCAGCTCCTAACAGTGCATGGGAACTTCCCACCAAGACCTTGAGCCCCAGCTCTGCTTCCTGGAGTGTGACATCTGCTCAGCTGGGCAGGGTGACACTTTGTTAACTGACTCTGCTTCCTTGCCTCCAAATCTAGACTCTGGTTCAGATGTCCCAGCTCAGCTGGACCTCAGCTCCTCCTGCAGATGCCTCGTTCCCAGGGAGGATGCCCAGCATCCATAGGTAAAACTGAACATGGGGGCAACCACCACGTGAGAACAAAGTATCTGTGCCCTCCCCTGCTGCCTCAGCCCCTTGTATCACGCACCTCTGGGGACAAACACCTTCACTTGGCTCCTCCCCATCCCTTCAGGGGACCAGAAATCACCTGAGGAACAGGAAGATGGATCTCTGCTGATCCGCCTGGCCCTCGCTGCCGTGTTGAGCCATGAAGGGCTTGATGGCATCCAGGAGGTTGGAGTGCAGCTTCTCGGCCTCATCGAAGATGAGCAGGGCCTGCCTGCAGCGCTGCAGGGTCTCGCTGATCTGCCTCTGCAGCTGGGCCTGCACAGCAGGGAGGAGAGTCAGGAGCCCTGGGCTGCCCTGGGCTCACCCAGCCAGGCACCACAGCTCCTCCCACCCAGCAGCACAGGGCAGAGAACAGGCAGAGCAAAGAAAGGAAGACGAGTGAGGTGAGATAGATTAGTTTAGTAAGTGAAGGAAAGAGGAAGGAAAGACATCAAGTGGTGCAAAGGCAGCTACCCACCCTGCCACTAGCAAACACTAACACCCAGCCAGTCTCTGAGCAATGGCTTCCTGCCCCTAGACCCCCCTCCTTGCAGCTTTTATTCCTGAGCATGGCAGTAAATGACATGGAATATCCCTTTGGCACTAGGACTCAGCTCTTGGTGTGTCCCAAACTTCTTGTACTGACCTCAGAGGCTGAGTGGGAGAGGGGTGGAAGCCTTGAGGCTGTGCAAGCACTGCTCAGCAGTAACCAGCCAGTGCTGTGGGATCCACTTTCACTCACAAACCCAAGGCACAGCCTCACATGGCTGCTGGGAAGGACGTGAACTCCAGCCCGGCCCACTGGACCATCCCGTGTTGCTGGCTCTCACCTTGTAGGAGTCCACGTAGTTGTGATGTGGGAAGTGGAGGAGGGACACGAACACCCTGACACAGTCACTTCTCAGCCCGTCCCGGTACAGGTGACTGGCCACCATCCGAGCCACAAAGTTCTTCCCTGTGCCAGACCAGCCGTGGAAGGACAGGACCAGAGCCTTGCGGGGCCGTGGGCTCTGCAGGAACCCCTGCACCGCCCGCACCACCACGTCCTTGGCCAAGTGCTGCCCATGGAGCTGCCCACTGAGGTCTGCCTCCAGCCCTGCACAGAGAGAGCACGAGTTCAGCCTCCACCTGCCAGCACAGCTACTGCAGGTGGGAGTAAGAGGAGAAAATGTGGCAGGGCTGCCTGGCCAAAAGAACTGTGAAGTGGCATTAAAGTCACAGGCTGCCTGTGCCCTGCCTACATCAGCCTCTGGCCCCAAAAAGGCACCAATCTTCCACCGACTCCTTTTTTTCCTTTAGGAAAAGGCAGAGATGCTTGGCAGCTGCAGAGAGTACCAATGCCCAAAGGCACTCCCAAGCTCCCAGCACAGGGTTTGCATACCAGGAGTCTCAGGGACAGCAAAACACAAAGACACCGACTCATGGCTTACACACAGGTAAGTGTGCCCTCCCGACACAGGGCAGGGTCCTGGGCCAGTTTGGATCCCATTATATGTGCCTGGAAGCTATGGGATGCAGGCAGGGCTCATGGCAAGCTGGAGCAGATACATTGTGCAATAAGGAACAAATTCTCCTTGGTCTCAGAACTTCAAATGGGACACAAGACTGAGCTCAGCCTCTCACCCTCCCACAGCTCAGCACCCTACCCAGAAAAGCCCTTTACTAACGTCACTTTCTAGAACACACTTTAACAGGAAAAAAAGCCTCAAAACAAGCCACACCAGCAGCACAGCCCTACCTGTGATGTTGTTGATTATCCGGCAATCTCCTGTCTCACAGCACTTGCCGAAGCTGCAGTACCAGGCAGAGAGGATCTCCAGGTAATCCTGGCCCACCAGAGTTAAGCCCCAGCCTGGAAACGAGAGCAGAATGAGCAGAGAGGAAAGGAAAGGCTTTTTAACATTTTGGCGATCCTCTCCCGGGTGCACGGACTCAGCCATGTCCCTGCGGGCAGCGGCAGCAGCTGGTTGAGACGGCTCCGAGCCAAGAGCACTGCCCTGATGCCGGGGAATGCCGAGGAGGGAGACGCCCGGGGCAGCAAGCCTCGGGAAGGGAGGGCAGCGCCACAGGAACCGGGCCACAGCAGTGTCCGGACCTGCTGCTCCTTCCTGGGCACGGCAGAGAACAGAGCTTACCTGGGATGGGACTGGCCTCTCGCTCTTCTTGCGGCTTCTCCTCCTCCTCGCAGCCCTCCTGCCACACCCTGCACGCCAGGTACTGCCAATAGTGCTTGGAGAGAGCGCCCACAGCTCCCAAATGCTTCTTCACGGCTTCGTACCTCACCCCGCTCCACGGCCCCCGCTCCGGGACGGGTCCCCGCTGCTCTGCCCGGGGCGGTGGCGCGGTGCCGGGGCTGCCCGAGCCGCCCAGGAGCAGCAGCAGCACCAGCACGAAGCAGCCGAGCCCGCGGGGGCCCGGCAGCCCGGCCCGGCCCATGGCGGCGGAGCGGGAACGGAGCGGGCCCCGGGAGTGGAGCGGAGCGGGCCCCGGGAGCGGAACGGAGCGGCCCCGGGAGCGGAGCGGAGCGGGCCCCGGGAGCGGAACGGAGCGGGCCCCGGGAGCGGAACGGAGCGGGCCCCGGGAGCGGAACGGAGCGGAGAGGGCCCCGGGAGCGGAACGGAGCGGGCCCCGGGAGCGGAACGGAGCGGGCCCCGGGAGCGGAACGGAGCGGAGAGGGCCCCGGGAGCGGAACGGAGCGGGCCCCGGGAGCGGAACGGAGCGGGCCCCGGGAGCGGAACGGAGCGGAGAGGGCCCCGGGAGCGGAGCGGGAGCGGAGCGGGCCTCAGGAACGGAGCGGCCCCGGGAGCGGAGCGGAGCCGCCCCGGCCCGCGCTGACCGCACGTCCCGAGCCGCTGCCGGCAACGCCGCGGGCGGGGCCGGCCCGGCCAGACGCGGTTCCCGGTCGCCGTCCCGGTCCAAGCCGAGCCTGTGGCCGAGCAGAGGCTCCGGCCCCGCCCCGGGCCCGGCCAGCCCCGGCTGGGAGGGGAAGGAGCTGGGGAGAGGCCCGGGCGGGCTCCCGGACACTCCCGCACAGCTGCGGCACCGCAACCAGCGCCTGGCGACGCCAATAATCTGTTTTTTAAGTAGCCCAGTGGCTCGGCTGAGGTTTTGCAGCCACGGACGCAAGAGAAAATGGCAGCTGTTCCTCGGCGTCCTTTCAAAGGGAACACAAATGTGAGAGGCGAAGAAATAAAATCAAGGGAGCAGCGAGGGAGCAGCGGGGCAGCAGCACGGCTGTCCAGGCTGCGTTTGCTGCCTGCTATCCTGATATCCTAACTGGGACCAAGGCGAAAATGCTTTGGAAATGGAAAGGGTTTCAAAGTCGTCTCACATGTTCAGAAAAATAAAAGTAAGGAGTATCATAAATAGAATTAATCCAGCCTGGTAGTTGCCTGGTCCAGGTGGATGCAGCCCAGGCGTAGAGCAGAGTGCATCACCATCTACAGGTGCCTGCAAATATTACACAGCAGCATTTCACATACTGGGACTAAGGAAACGGCCCCTTCAGCTACAAAAACAGTGAGGCAAAACCTGAACACCACTTGCAACAACTTAAACAGAACTAAAAATCGTGCATTAAATAAATAAATTAAAAATCAAACTTGCTGTATTCATAGCAAAATAAACTGCTGCCAACCTTTCTGAAAACAATAAAAATTCATAGCTGGAACAGTCAAACTTTACCCACCCAGGATAATTGCTCTAGCTGAAAAGGGCTTATTAAAAGGGACAGATGCTGTAAAAAAATAGATGGTTACATGTTTCAAAGGAAAAAAAAAAAAAGAAAATTTTGAAGGATAAACTGACTGTCCAACACTGCAGCAGCTCATGGTATAATTCCTGGGATGTCAGCCCTTCCCAAGTGCAGCATATAGTAAAAGCCAGAAGAAAAGAACTAAAAACAGTTCTTTAGGCACAGGATGCCCAGAGAAGCTGTGTCTGCCCCAGCCCTGGGAGTGTCCAAGGCCAAGCTGGATGGGCCTTGGAGCAACCTGGTCAGGTGGAAGATGTCCCTGCCCATGGCAGGGGCTTGGAACAGGATGATCTAAAAGATCCCTTCCAACCCCCATCATTCTGGGATTCTCTGAAGGGGGATAGGAAGCAAATGGGTTTTTACCTTCCTCTGCTGAAAACCAAACTGCAGTTTGCTGATCTTGAGGTAAGGCTGGCAGCAGAGGCAGCTGCAGGGACCTGCACAGCCCTAGAGTTGATGGGAG
This sequence comes from Taeniopygia guttata, assembly GCF_048771995.1. Taxonomy (NCBI): domain Eukaryota; kingdom Metazoa; phylum Chordata; class Aves; order Passeriformes; family Estrildidae; genus Taeniopygia; species Taeniopygia guttata. Next base: position 31,047,964 of record NC_133033.1, read on the forward strand.
GATGCTCAGCTTGTCACTCACAGCTGATTATTCCCAGCAGTTGGTCCTGGTGAGCAGCAACCACCTGATTAGGGCTCCACCACCTCAGATCAGCTCAGCTCAGGTGTCATCTGAAGAGAAAACAGCACCACAAGAAATGGTGGTGGCTTATTCCACACCCCAAAGCAGCTTGGGAGAAGCAAACACTCAGAGGGAACCTCACAATCCAGAATTTAATTTACAGGCTCTCCAGGGAAATGCCATACACCCATCTTTTAGTTTTCCCCCATTTCCATACAGCAATTTCTTCTGCACATCCATCTCTGCACTCTGACAGAAGGCAAGGGGAAAAGAGCCTCTCTCCAGAGCTCAGTATAACACAGTTATGGATTAGATCATTAAATAAAAGAAAGATCTAGAATAAAGGGTATGAGAGGAGTCCTTTCTCCTCCTTCCTTTTCCCCCCACAAAGTCCTATCTATCCCCAGTCTCTTAAAAATATTTAGATTCTACAAAGAACAAATCACCAGTCCCACACTTGGGATATATGAACTAAGGACTTATTTTCCTAATTTTCAGCGTAAAAAACAATTGTAGGGAAAGATTTGAGGACTTCAGAGAAAGTGCTTATTTTCAACCCTCTTTGGTTCTCCATTGGCTCAAAGTTGTTTGTATTCATTCTTTTGTAAAAGTACACTCATTACATAATCAGAAACACTGAAACCTCCCAGTTATACAAATTCTCACTCTGTTACTATGGCAAACCACTCCAAAAATACAGAGCAGCAGCACAACAAAGTGCTTGGAACAACAGCTCTCAACTGCCAGTTTCTGCCTGTCAGAGCTTAAAAGCATCTGTAGCTGTTGAACTGTTCATACACAAGCAAGAATCCTGTCCCGCTTCCCGAGCAAACTGGCACCTCAAAAATAGAGATGGAGGAAGGGAAAAGTTACTGTCAGCACACAATGCTAGGAAACAAAAAACCCCAGAACATCCTCCCCCACAAAACCCTCAAAATAAACCCCAGAAAGCAGTTCTTACAGAATTCAACAATGCTGAAATCTGAAGTTTCAAGTGAGAAACTCTAGTTTAAAGAAAAAACACGTTTCGCACCACCAGTTGATGCTATAGAGCAGGTCAAAGATCCCTGAATTCAGAAGTTCTTCACCTCCTGCCTCTGAAACACTCCCCGTTGGGGCATTAAGAAAAACTCTGCTCAGCCTGAGTAAAGCTCAGCTCTCAGGGGGAGCAGTGACCTGCCCATCCCAATAAAAGCTCAGCAAAGGCAGCCACGAGCACCTGCCAGCTCTACAGACACCCCTCACAACCTAGAATTCATCCCTGGCTCCATGGAAGCAGCTCCTGGGACACTGCCAAAGGCTCAGCCCACGTGCCCAGCAGATGCAGGGCCCTGGGATGCATGGGCAGAAGACCACCTCAGTCTAGGAGTGTTTTATTTCTGTATCCCTGTGGGACACTCTTCTTTCCTTACCAAAAAGGCTCTGGCAAACAAGCTGCATTTTTTGGATATACATGACTGGAGTAAATGCCATTGACAACCATTAGCAGAGGAGTAACTGGGAGACAGCAGCAGCAAAGCACTTCACACATTCAGCCCACCACATGTTGGAACTCGAGAGAGACAGACAGGGGAGGGAGGGAGAGACTTAGGCAATCCATCAATGTTGCTTTATTAAAATCTTTACTCACACAATGTTGCTTTATGTGGGATCTGACCCCGGGGTATAGGAGTAGAAAGTCATGATTGCATTCTGTTTGCTTATTAGCAACTCCATTTGTGCAGCAGCTCCCAGGGGCCTCCTCTGGCACATCCTCGAGGAGGGTTTGTTTCCAGCATCCTGCTCCAGCTGCTGCAGTAAATAAATTACCTTCTTAATAAATTAGTACTTTTGAGTTGAAGTTTGTTTGGCAAGACACACTCTAGTTCATCAGCTGCTGGAAGAAGAGCTGACTCGAGTGTCTCCTCCCCCTGATGGCTGACTTGGGAAGGAGGAGGTAAATAGCAGATGGCTGATGAGGCTCTTTAATTAGTTCTTGATTTCTGTGCTTCCAGTGCTCTGATATCATTGATAACCATGACACAACCAGTGTGTAACATCTGGGGCCAGTGGGTGACACGTGCACAGTGAACAAGAATCAGAAGGCGCCTGGAAAACCTCCTCCACAGAGCACCTGCCTTGCAAACAGTGTTAATTTTCAGATTCAAGCAGAGCCTGTTGGCACGTGGATGCTGCTCCTCATTTCCTTTGCAATTGTTACAATTTAAAATCTCTCAGGGTTCTGTGTTCAAGCAAAATGACCATCCCTGCCAAAAGGGCAGAAATTGCCACAAGGCCAAAACCAGATCTTCCTGATTTTGGTTTTAGAGAGGAATTTATTTTTCTTTCCTGATGCAGAACACCAATCTCCAGTAGTGTTTCCAGCAACCAGAAGCATCAATATCACAAATAAAAAAACAATCCCAAAAAACAACCCTTTCTTGCTTCCTCCTATTGATAACGCTGGACTTCATGCCCTTTGTCCACAAGTAAACCAAAATAAACCAATACCCTGCTTTAAATCTTTGACATTTATAATGGGAAAAAACTCATCATGTCAGGTTCCATCTGACAGCAAAAGTTTTAGCTTAAAGCAATATGTAAGTCCTCAACATGAATTTAATTTCAAAGACTGAAAGATCTTTTTTTTTGAGCCCATTATTAAATCAAATGTAAATATCAAGAGTGATCACATAGAAATCAAATATTAGATTTTGGTAGATCCCTCCCAAAATATTAAGAACTCATGTTTAAGCTCAAAGAGAAGTATATGCTTTTAGAAATGCTACAAGCCACCAATCATGTGCTTCACTATTTCCCCTTTGGGTAAATAATACGAAATTTCCTGGGAAACAGCTTAAACCAGCACTTGCTCCAGCCCCACAAGCACCACCCACAGCTTCTAAACCATGTTCTGTTATCAGGTGATAGAGGCATGAGCTTCACAGTGTCCTCAAAGCTGGCTGTGTGTCACCATCCTGACTAAGAACTCCAGTAAATTACTCCAGATCCCATCATCTCATTGCTCTATGGCATCTATGACTGCGGCCAAGTCCAGAAGACAGCAAGAATTCAATCTCAGGTAAACAGTCAGATTCTACTTTCAAGATACTCTGCTCATGCAATGAAAAAGACTTCAACAAAATAAACCAGTGCCTGCATTTTTCAGATACTTTCTCCCTGACACCTCCTGGATCAGGCGTGGCCAAGGTCCAAGAACAGAAAACAGCTCTTTACCTGCCTGCCACTCTGCAGTCAGAGAAATCCCGACAGGGAAATCAAGGAAAAGGGCTCAAACTGACCTATTGGTGCTCTTGCTCTCAAGTTCAGTAACCTGTAATCACTTGGGGAAGGGAGCTCCTTCCTTACATTAAGACCATGCTGGCTGAACACTGATGTAAAGCTGTTCAATTTGGAAACAGTGATGAAGTTGCTTCTCTTCTGAAGACACAAAGTGAGACCTGCCCCAAGGTGATCAGTTCTATGACACAAACTTATTGGCAGCACAGGCTGCAGTGCTGAAGGACAACAGGACTAGCATGAGTGCTGCAAGCCTGCCCTGAAACTGTTAGTGAGGACTCCTGGATGACCATCCCAGGCAGAACATTGCAGTGGGGGCTGCAAGAAGCAACTGGGGAAGGCAGAAAACCTCCTGGAAGAGGTCACAGCTTGTGAGTTCAGCCACAGCCAAACCAGGTGAGCGTGGGACCCCAACACTGGTGTCCCCAGAAAGCAGTGCTGAGCTGGTCATAGGGAGAAGCAGAAAGCTCTCTCAGGTGAGATGAAGAAGACCACAGCTCAGGGCTGTGTGTGCACCTCAGGTTACTGCTGGTGACTGGGGAAGTCCAGCAAACACCTCTTCCTCCAGCCCCACATGCCCAGAGGCTCCACAGCACTCAGGGCTCACAGTAAAGCAGCCTGACCTCACTACACAGAACTGCTTCCAAGGACAGATTCTGTCCTCCTCAGATACAAGAGAATGAACATTTGGTTATAATGGACACAGGACTGCAAGGATATTTTCTCTACTCAGACCTTGCCAGATTAATTTATAAAAAGGGACAAGACAAACAGAAACTTACCATAACCCCTTAATTATCAAGTGCTGTATAACTACCCTGTCCTCTCCTAAATCTCCAACCCTGTGGGTAAACCTTTGATAGGACTTCAGCAAAAACACTGAAGCATTATCACGTAGGAGGCAGCCCCCTTTCCCAGCCTTTTATCAAGGAAAAGCCAAGTGAGCAGCAGAGGTCCTCTCTCCCACCCCTCAGACAATCAGAAGAACATCCCACCCCTGGGCGGGTGGCACAACTCTTCAGTCCAATAGTTACTTTATTCGGCCCTGCTCGTTCTCTAAAGAAGCAGTAAAATGCCCAACCAGCTCAGAGCTGATTGTGTACAACCCTGAATCAGACAAACTCGCCAGAGTATAAGGGGAAGAGAAGGGGAGAGGACTGTACTGTTCATTTCTGTTCATCCCCTCCAGATCCAGTCCACAAAGGAGTTCTGTATTCCACACACTGCACCAGCACCCAGAGCCGTTTCTGTCCAGCACGACGCCCACTGCCGGCAATGGACACGCCACAGTGGCCACGATGCCACCGCGGGGGCTGAGCCATCCCAGGCCTCCTTCCCACCTCTCACTGCTGCCAGCCCAAGGAAAAAGCCAGTGTCACCTCCCTTCCTCTGGCTCGGCAGCTTTCCTGTTTGTGTCAGTCCATCTTGGCCACAGCCCTTCTGAACTGATTGTGCTGTTTTTCTATCACTTTTTTGTTTGTTTTTTAAAAAAGGAGTTTCATCTCATGTTCTGCTACGATTACAAGTGAGACAGAGTCATCCTGTCTTCCACCAGCACAACATCTGGCCCAAACTGGTCTGTGCACTGCTTCACTGTAGCCAGGATGCTGAGGAGGCGCTGGTCCAGGGCGTCCAGGTGAGGGGTGGAGAGCACAGGTGAGATGGGGTCATGCGACATGGCAGTTTTTAAGGCAGACTTCAAGACTCCGTTCTTCAGGTAATTCAGCCTGTTCCAGGTAGAAACCCGGATGCTGCAAAAGAAACAAACACACATCACCACACCAGGGTCCTGCTGCACCCCACTGGGAATACCGGCTCATCAAGAATGGAGACTCATTGCACAAGGGAGCTTGGGATGGCAGGGTCCAGGTGGAACTGCATCATAGACAGGATCTAATGAAACTTGAAAGTTAAAGGTGATGAAGAATCAATCCGGTGTGATACAACTCTGATGTTACACAGGAACACTTCCAGCTGAGATCACAGAAGGTCTTCAGTCCTGAGGCCTCCCAGACAAGTTTGGGAAGGAAAGAAAAGGAAGGAAAATCAACAAATTCAAACAAAAGTCAGGTCACCTCAGGAAGAGCATCACTGACCAATAATGAATCACAAAGGACAAAACGCAGTTACCAAACTTCCAAGAAAGAGAACGCAGCAGTGACCTTTTCTCTTCACTGGCCACTGAGCTGGTTCATGTCAGCCCATCTCAACCCTCATGTTCTGTGAAGTCTCTTGGGATTCTCCCCTAAATCCTTCAGGACCAAATCTTTAGTACCACTGGTCTAAACTCTTGGGTTTGATGGCTTCTAATAAAACCAGCAAAATAAGCAAGTGTTGTAACAACCCTACAGTTAAAACAACTATGCAAATTAATTCTTATATGGCATTTGCCTGGTACCAGAAAGAAGGAAAATGTGAAAAGCAGGAAATTGCAAAGTCTCTTACAGAGATAAGCTTCTCCTTTGGTTGCAATTGGAGGAATCAAGATGACAAAGACTCCAGAAGAATCTCAATAAAGAACAAAACTAAACATACATTTAAAATTAATGTAGGAAAATGAAAGAATTTAAAAGTTCTTTAACTACTCTCCATATGACTTTTAAAAAGATTTGCAGAACATAGGTCAGGTGTACTGCAGCATGGAGGGAGCTGTGCTTAGTGCAAGCAAGATGAGAGCTCAGGCTTTCTGCAAAGGTCCCAGAGAATTTGGAAGACAGAACCTTTGAAGGACAAGCTTCACAGACAAGCTCCATTTGGAAGGCTTGAAGGAGTTCATATTGAAGTATCAGAGTCAGGAAATTGATATCTCAGTGTTTTTCTTCATGGAAATTTTCAGAGAATCCTAGAATGGCTTGGACCAGAAGGGACCTTAAAGAACATCTCATTCCACCCCTCCTTGCCATGGGCAGGGACACCCTCCACTAGATCAGGTTGTTCCAGGCCCTGTCCCACCTGGCCTTCGACATTCCCAAGGATGGGGCGGCCACAGCTTCTCTGAACAACCTGTGCCAGGGCCTCCTCACAGGGAAGAATTTCTTCCCAATATCCCATCTAACTCTGTCCTCTGTCAGTGTGAAGCTATTCCCCCTTATCCTGTCACTGCAGGCTCTTTTTCCAAGTCCCTCTCCAGCTCTCTTGGAGCCCCTGGAAGGGGCTCTGAGGTCTCCTCAGGGTCTTCTCTTCTCCAGGTTGAACACCCCAGCTCTCAGGCTGTTCCAGAGGAGAGGTACTCCAGCCCTTGGGGCATCTATTTCCTGAGAAGCAGCAATGGCCTGGTAAGAGACTGGACACAGAACAGAAATCAAAAAGTCACAGCCTCTGAAAATAAAACCACAGCTCAAAAGGCCAAAGCAGGAAAAAAACTCTGCAAAGAAACTACAGATTTTACTTGAGAGGAGCCCCCTGAGCAGGGCTGCAGTTTTCTTTAGAAACCATGTTTGAAATTATTGAATTGCCATCCTTCACTGCTGTCAGGGAGAACTCAAGCTGGGATGTGAACATTGATTTGTCAGGAGCTGGATGGGGACAGCTGCAGATGCAAAGTGCCTGTCACACTGACTGTGCACAGTGACCTGGAGGTGACAACACTTTCTGTAGCTCTCTGCTTTCATGAAAATAGACTCCTCAGCTTTTTGGGCAGTGACCATCCATCAAACAGACAATATCTCAAAAAAGTACAGCACTGTGGACCCAAGCAAACCTTTTCAGGTTGCCAGTTGGCTCCCAAGTTAATGATACTGCAAACCTAAGGCCAGCAATTACAAAAGTAAAGCGGACAGCACCTCTGTGTTTCACTTACATGCAGCACTGATAGAGAGGAGCTAAGATGCTTCTTTCATCCAGGGCAGGGTTTCCAAAGCTGAAAAGCAAAATGAAAACCAAGTGAACCAGCTGAACTCCTAAGGTTGTTCTCAACGTAAAGAGCTTTCTAAAGAATTCAGAGAAATCAATACTAAGCAATTTCATGCTCCAAGAGATCAAATCATTTAAATTTAAATACAAACAGGCCATAACCAGTCACAGATATAACTTTCATTGGCATCAGCTAAGCAGGTAAACAGAAGCAGCACTGTATACCCAGTTCTTTACCAGACCAAGGCACCTTAGAGAGGCATTTCAGAGGAGTTTAGAAATGATGAGGGGTAAGGAATAACTGGTATTCTGGGCAGGCAGAATGGGAGCTTTGCCTGTCTGACACAGCTGGGCAGGGAAGGAAGCAAACAGCAGCAACAGTTCACTAACAAAGTGATCAACTTAAACATTTCAAGCCAGAAGGCTTCCATAGTATTTCAAGCTTCATCTAAACACATGCTGGATTTATTTTTCATAGTTTCATCTTCCTCATAATATTGTTTTCAACTAAGAACTTTCCCCTCAATAAAGATAAGTTGCTGTAGGGGGCTGGCATTACACTGCCCAAATAATTCTGTTATTTGTAGCTTTAAAACTAATAAGCTCCAGGGAAGTGGTCATGGCACAAGGAGCATCTGCTCTTACTCACATGGTTTAGTTTCAACAAGGAGTTGGGATCAATGATCCTTATGGGTCTCTTTCAAATTGAGTTCTACCATAGTTCCGTGAAAAACTATCCCCTAGCCATTATTTCAAAGGAGTTGAAAGCAATTTAATATTTTATTATAAATAAATGACTTAAATTTTCAAGAAAACAATTTACTGTCAGCCTGCAAAGCCCCGCCAAAAATATTTTCATAATGCCACAGGAAAGTACCATAATAAAAGGACTTGACCTTTAAACCCCATATTCACTTCCAGTGACTAATCCATTACCTTCCTTCTTCCTAGCACATTGTCAGTGAGGAACAGAAAGAGCATTTTTGCCAAATTCACCTAAAGCAGCAGTAATTAAGCAGCCCCAAGGTGGAATGCATCCTACTGCCATACTGGAGTATTACTGAACAGGCTGATGACAGGGAGGATGGATGAAAAGATGGAAGGAATCCACTATACAGAAGATAAATGGGAAAAGAAATGTAACTCCAAGCCTTCCAAGGATCTCCAAGGTCTCAAGTGCTGTGTACACTTGGTACAAGTGGTGTGCAAAGCCAGAGCAGAGCCTGCCACAGGAACTGCTGGTCCTTCACAGAAGGGAAACTACTGCCACTGCACATGGGAGTGCCCACCAGAAAAATAAATAATCCAGAATTGCTGGACTAAATTACGAGAAAGGCAAGTAGATGACTGTTATGGTTTTAAGAAAAGTTAATCAAATTGTTGTGATTTAAACAAGGCTGGTCTTCAATATGATTTTTAACCTAAACTATAGTGGACAACGTAGAGAAAAACTTTAGCAAGGAGAGAAGAACTCATATTCTAAACACATTTTTAAAACATTTTTGTTTGGGTAAGAGTTAATGTCCACATTTAGAACATCATCATTTTTATGCTGGATATCACTTCTACCTCCATTCTAAGCTTTTTAACCTTTCAAAGCCAGAGTAGGCACATCCAGAAGGCAAGGAATGCCAAATTACTCAGAAATACATTTTAGAAAATCTGCTTCTATTAAAGCACTCACTTATACTGACTGGTGATAAATAAAAAAGCCAAGGTTTTCAATCTTCCATTAATTAAAAGCCTAAAAGGAAAGGGCATTTCTGGGGATAGGAGGAGAGACTTGAGCAAACTTTTGAAAGTTGCTTTGGCAAATACTGTGTTAATTGGGAAGTTTCTGTAGCTTGAGTAGGACTTTGCCAAGACAGAAGAATCTCTAGAGCACAGAGTAGAATCATGGAGTCCTAGAATGGTTTGGTTGGAAGAGCTGGGTAAAAGCTCATCTTGTGTTCCACCATCCTGCCATAGGCACTTCTCACTATCCCAGGTTGCTCCAAGCCCCCATTCAACCTGTCCTTAGACACTTCCAGGGATGGGGCAGCCACAGCTTCTCTGGGCAACCTGTGTCAGGGCCCCCCCACCCTCAGAGGGAAGAATTTCTTCCTACTATCTCATCTAAACCCACTTTCTTTCAGTTTGAATCCATTCCCCCTTGTCATGTCAGCACCACAGCCTTTGAAGGACCCTAAGATTTGGTGACTAATTTCTGATAAAAAAGAAAGACTACTACAATTAGAGAGAGAGAGAAAACAGAGAAATTCAGAGCAGATGAATGTTGTGCCCTTGCACTCACCACTGCCAGGCTGCCAGGACTGTGCCCAGGCTCACCTTTTGGCATTGTCCAGCAGGATGAGCATGCTGGCTCCCTCATCATCCTGGAAACTCTCGTAGTGGTGCCGGTCGGCGTTGCCGATCAGGTAGTCAAAGATGGCTGTGTCGATGATGTCCAGCAGGCGCGGGCCCGAGTCGTACGGGGACGTTTTCTTCACGGCGTCACAGTAGCTCTCATCATACTCCCACCTGCAGCCAGAGAGGAACCAAGCAGCCCTTCAGGGAACCATCCCTGCACAGCAGCAGCAGCTACAGCTGCCCTCAGCACACAAAGATCATCTTCCTACGGAAAACAAAGTCAGAGTTTGCTTCCTCACCACTCCACAGTGGCTGGGCTATGTTACAGGAAGATTACTGCCATGCCTTGCTTCTTCAGCTTCCCAAGGAACACTTCAGTGTTCTTGTTCTGTGCTTGTTTCCATTGCCTTGAGCTGTTTCCATCTGGCTTTCCAGCCATCCTCTTCCTTTTTTCTTTTTAATGCAAATATCCTCATCTGGTTAGTGATGAGCCCCTCTGCCCCCAGGAGAAGGGCTTCACAGGGGTCACTCTCCTTCACTCACAGCTGTCTCTTTCCTTCCCACTTCCTTTCAGAGTATCTCACCTTCTTCACCACTGACATGATTTCAAGCTTCCCTCTTATCTCCTTCTCATCCTACATGTAATCTCATAACACGGACGTCAAGTCTCAATTCTCCAAAGCTAGGATTTTAAATTTTCTCATTTTCTTCTTTACAGCTTTCAAAGCTATTCAACACCACCACGAAAACAGCCAAATCTCTGGTGTATATCCTTTCCATCTGTCAACCTAAATAACAAGGACATCTTCCATGTAAGGACTGAAACAATCCTTCACAAAATAACAGTTAAATTGGAAATGCCTTAAACCATCTGTGATTAGGAAACAGAGATGGAAGCAACACAAGCTGGAGAGACTTGCTGACATGCTCAAGACTGCAGATAGTCATAAAAGTAGGAAGATCAGAATTTAATTACTACAACTGCCACACATCCCACTTCATCTTCTAATGATCTGGAACTAGAGATCCCAATATCCCACCTTGCTTCCCGGTATCCAAATCAGGGAGCTTAAAAATTTATCTTCTCAATGTTCTTAATAATAGGTGACACATGTTCCTCAAATGCTGTGCCTAAATCCCCCTTGGAAGAGGGATCTTTGCACCAAGGTCCAACTCACACTCAACGTGTAGCACAAATCCACACAGCAAGAGTCTCAGAACCTCTTCTTCTTGTTCTGGATGTATTTCTTATGCTGCATCCCACTCTCCCTCAAGTGTTTATTTTTCTCTCATTTTACTTCAGAACAGTACTTAATCTCCTTGCCACAATTTTTCAGATATACTATGCTCTCTCTCATTTTCCATGCAGTCTTTCAAAAGAGACTTTTATCCAACACTCATTTCTGATAATTTATACTGTATTAGCACAGGCCTCAGAAGGTCAGGGATTTTGTCTATTACACCTCCATTAAAAATTACATACACTAATGTGGCTGTGTGAATTATGTTCAAAAGGTCATCTCAAAACAGCAGCTAGGGCAGGAAAAAATTCTTACAGAGTTATTTTTTCACAATTACAAGGCACAGAAAAGGGAGAGCATGACCCAAGAACCTGGGTTATGCTGCACATTTCACTTTGAGAATTCTGATCTCTCAAAGTGAAATGTGCAGCATGACATGGTGAAAAACATCAGAACCCTGTAACTTCATCTGAAGGAGGAAAGTGTGACTTCAAATACACCAAATATCAAATCAGCACAGGAATCAAGGTAAGCAGGCAGTGTGTGATGAAAAGGAGCCTCTCAATAGGAGGAACACCTCCAAGAAATTAATCTTGTTCATCACTGCGATGTACCATGTACTGAACAAAGCTGATTTTGACCTGCTGGGAAAGAAAAAACATCAGCTGCTCAAAACTCAATCTGTGCATTTTATACCCTAAAACAATTCAACAAAGCCTTTGGATGATATTCTGAGAAAATCACATCATCGGAAATCAACGGATACTTTAGATAAAGGACTGAAAATCTCTTCTAATCACATTCAAGTTCAAGATAGATTTTGAAAACTTTACTAAGCTCAAACCCATTTGTTCTGGTCATGGCAAAAACATGCCCACCTCAGGAACTCAGATGTGTTACATCTATTGTAGAATGCTGCTTATAGAAGGACAAATGTGGGATTTAGCATTCTATACATGCTGAGCACGGTCACCAAATACCGATGGCATTCAAAGCAAAGGACTTTCCAGGGTGTGTTGATGTGGCACAGCCTGATTTTTTGGTAACAGGGGAAGGCCACAGGTGTGGCTTCTGTGAGAAGCTGCTGGAAGCTTCCACCATGTCTGACAGAGCCAATCTCTGATGGCCAGCAGTGGAAGCATGACAAGTGACTCTGCAACACAGAATATAGATGGGATTTTCCTCTGGGCACTGTGGGATCTTGCAACAATCTTTGAATTGGTGGAAGTACCATTGACAATGGTACCCACAAGCAGCAGTTTTTCTTCTAGTCAGAGAAGAGGAGGAAGTGAGGACATGTGAGGGAAAACAATATGGAAACACCAAGGTCAGTGGAAAATAAAGAAGGGGAGGAGGTGCTCCAGGCGTCGGAGCCAAGATTCCTCTGCAGGCTGTGGTGAGGACTGTGATAAAACAAACTGTCCCCTTTGAATGTCTGAAGTCCATGGGGGATGCAGAGCCCATGGGAAAAGTGCTCATGGCAGAGTGGGTGGATGCTAGAGAAAATTGTGGTCCAGTGAGAGACCTGAATAGAGAAAGAGGGCCCCTGCTTCCAGAGAAAGAAAGAGCTTGCTTGCTCTCTCCTTGCTCCCAGACTGGAGCAGCCTATCCTTAAAAGACTGCACCCCATGGACAAGTGACCCACGCCACAACAGTTTTAGGACAAGTGTTTGCCCGTGGGAGAGACTCATGGCATAGCAGAGAAAAGACTCCTCTCCTGAGTGAACAGGAAAAGATCTCCAGTGATGAACTGACCAAAACTCCCACGCCCTGTCATCCTGCGCTGTTGGTGGGAAGGAAGGAGGGGTTGTGGAGAAAAAAGGTGTTTTAAGGACTTATTTTACTTCTCATTGTCCTTCTCTGACTCTGTTAAAAATAATTTTACTATATACCTTTAAATTTGGACCTGTTTTGCCCTTAGACTATTTTTTTTCCTAGTTGTTATCTCAACTCATGAGACCTTTGTTAATTTTCTTCCCTCTCCTCTGCCCAATTGTAAGAGAGGAGGGTAAGTGAGCAACTTTTGTGAGTGCCTGGTGTTTGGCCAGTGTCAAACCACGACACAGGGCCCAGCTTAAGTTAAACCAGTTCCACAACTCTGAAGACAAACCACAAGGATCATGAAATTAGGTATGGCACAGTGCTGCCACATTTCAGGGGCCACAGCATTAACAGAAGGTCCAGTGGCACAAGTGAAGAATCTTAGTTTGCCCGCAGACAAGATTTTCAGAGCTTAGATTGACTGCATTGTGGAGCTCTGTTCCAGGCAAAATACAGGAAAAGGACAGTGCTTAGTATTGTGGAAAACAATGAAGATTTTTTTTCTTCCTCATTTTAATTTAAATTTTATTCTGGAATTCTTGGCTTCTACTCTTGTGTTGAGAAAGCTGTCGACACAACTGTAGGTTTTGAAAGCGCTTAGAGCTCTTTAATTAACCACTGTATTTGCAAGGGTCATTTTAGTGCAAATTATCATCTGTAAAGAATAACACAGCATGTTCTCATACCTGGCCAGTTTGCCCTCCCGGTAAGTCCTGCCCCAGGGGTGCCGGTGTTTCTGGAGCGGCCAAACGTCCGGCAGCCACAGCGTCACCGAGCCCTCCATGATGTCCCCATCTGCACAGGCTGGCTCTGTCTCCCGACAATAGTAGCACTTCCCATAGAAGCAAGTGTTATTGCCTTAAAAAGAAAAATTAAGAGGTATCAAATTAAGAGGTATTAATCCAAGGAATCCAGCTGAATTCAGGAGCATGTTGTTGCAGCAGAGGTTTCCCCACAACAGGATTTCACTGCACTTGTCTTTGTGGTTCCTGTCTCTGAAAGGGAGAGGCTCAAAAGAGATTACACAGACATCCATTCATTCAGAGTAATTAAAGAGTAATATGAAAAGGAGAGAGCAATTATATTTTCTAATAATTTTATCACTCTGAGAATTAATACAACATTACACTCTCAACAAGTTTTTGTGATCCTTTCCCAGTCCTGAGGACCCTGACTTTGCAATGTTAACACTGCTTGTTGTTCACATTTCATACTTCATGTGTCAGATTTCCCACTTACTTGAAAAAGCTGACCAAAAAGAGATAAGTGAAAAGACAAACATCAGAACTTGAAGGGATTTGGTGCCCTGGAACTTGCCACAAGTCTCAGCTACTTGAGCTGACTCGGCGGAGGAGACACAAACAAGTATCAGTCTCACATGATCTAGGAATGCAGATCTGTCAAAGCTTCAGCAGTGCCTTCTGACAGGAGAGGAGCAACAAATGTTCCAGCCTTTAGTCCACTAACATTGATGCATCCTGTAGCATCAAGTAATCTGGAGCAGCCTACATTAGTAGTTTTAGTTTAACATTTTATATTTTCCTCTTCTTAACCCACCTTCGCTTGATCCCTGCCAAGTTAAATCCAGTTCCATGCTCACAGATGTTCTTCCAAAATATTCTTCAGCTATGTCTCACTTAGTTGTGATTACTCCCTATCCTTTCCTCCTTTGGTTCTACATCCAATCTCCTCCCCAGAGCAGGCTCAGCTCTCCAGATTCCATATTCTTCCCTTTTCATCCTCACACAGCCCCACCTCTCAGCCAGCACTCCTTTGGAGCCCTCCATCCAGACCCTGTGCTCCCAGTATCCTGTCAGACAACCCGAGGATGTCACAGATCATTACCAACATAGAGCTTGCAGACCAGATTTCTTATTTGTATGGAATGCCTGCAAGTCTCTTTTCCCATCCTGGGTCTGCAGCAGGTCTAGCAAGAGACAAAATTCTTTAATATTCTTGCTGTAACTCCAGTAAACCTGCACTGAGTATGAATGAATCCTCTCTTCTTCAAAACCTCAGGATTTGGTCAAATTTGGCCTGACAAAAGAGCCTAACCTCCTCCACAGATCCACCCATTTCTTTAGTTCCTGCTTTGCAGAACAGCAGTTCAAAGGAATCTAAGGAGGAGCAATGAAAATTTCTGGAGCCTTATTTCTCAAGGCAACACTGCTTCTAGCAAACAGCTTGGTTATCTCAACAGAAATTGGAAAATGTAAAGGCTGCCTGAGGCAGGAGCCCCATGTGAATGCCAGGAGAGGCTGGAGAGGCTGAGCTGAAACTTTCATCTGGAAGTTGCACCTTGTAAGTGGCAATGTCAGGCAGCAGGTGAGCCTGCCAGCAGTGCTGCTAACAGGAACGTTACCAGCGGTAAGGAACAATCCTCTCTGGAGCCTTCTGATTAGGAAATGAAACAAACAAACAAAAGAGTAATAATTGGATGGTTTATGAAAGCCTGAGGGAGTTAAAGCTGCAGCATAAGTAATTTCTTGGTGCTTAATGACCACCTGGTAGGAGTTCACATTAATAGCTTCTATTATGTGTCCTTCACAGCATTATTATTATAAACAACACAGGGAAGTTCTGCCATTGGTTGTAAATGCTCTGCAGGCTCTGATGCAGCACAAACAACATCTAATACAAACCAGTGTGTCAGCTTTATAAATTATCCCAAATCACCACTCTCTTCACATTAAATACAATTTTATTCTCTTCTTTTCAGGTCTAATCACAGACTTTTCTAACCATCTCTGACAGCAGAGAGAAAATTCTTACTCAAAAAATAAAAATCCCATCTGCAACAGCAGCATGTGGGAACACTACTTGAAGAAAACCGAGTCCTCCTCCCTCTCCAAACGGGGTTATCCAAGATCCCTCCTGGCACAGAAAGAGCTTCCTGCATCATGGTTAACTGCTCTATAGCCGTGTCAGGCTCCCACGGCTCTTTTTTCCCATTAGGCATATTTCCTCTCCTGGGCAGCAGAGTCCATGGAATGCACTTACCCACAGTCATGAAGGTGCCCAGGAGCTGCTCCGTGGCCACTGGTTTGATCTCTGTGCGCAGATTCACAAACCTGCCAACCACCAGCGGGGCTCGGCGGAAACCCAGGATTCTGATTTGGGGTGAAAAAACACGCCCTGAGAATTTGCAACACAGGCAGCAGTTCAAAATCAAAACAAACAAACAAAAAAATCCTCATAGTCTGTCAGAGATGACAGAGACCAAAGAGTAAAGCTGAAGCCCTGCAGCAACCTCCTCTCTTCTCCAAGGCAAAGTAAGGAAACTCATTTTTCTTATGTGCCTGGATGTTAAACTTACTTTATAGGCCATCAGTGACACTCCTTTATGAGAGCATTTGCAGCAGAGCAACAGAGGATGCACCACAATCCAACTCTCAGAACTCAGACCTCACACCAGAAATATCCATCATGTGTCTGAAGCAGGCTGAAGCAGTAAAACCATATGGCCCGTGGGCTGGTCACCTGGAAAGATCATTTCTAATTTGTGGGAACCACTATCTACTAAAATGTTATGCTTAAGCCAAATTCAATTACACTTGAAAGCAACCAATCCAAGAGTTGTTTTGTTTGGCACAAGGACAGAGAAGGGAAGAGAGAATGGTAGTACAAAAGTGAATGCCTGAGAAGTGCCTGGAAAAACAGAAGTGGGAAGAACAACCATAAAACTTGCAGTTACAAGATCCAGGTTCCACTCCCATGCCTACCACAGCCTTTGCTCTGCGACCACAAATGACTCAGGTGTTTGCAATGGAATTTTAAAAGTGCTTAAAGAAGCACAAAGATCAAAGGAGTGTCAGCCCCAATTCTCTTAATGCACTTTTGACACCCTTTGGATAGTCTTTGCATCTCAGAAAAAGATCCTGAAAAGGCTCTTCTGGAAAAGAGACAATTGGACATTCCACAGATGTATTGGGAGAGTCACTCCAAAAAGTGAAAAGGATTTGTTTTAGATATTCAATCACCTTCCATCAGTATAAAATAACTCTAAGAAAGGGCAACACAGAATGCCTGTCTGAACAAGTCATGTGCATCAGGACAAAACTCAGAGCCAATACCAAGCTATGCACAGCCTGAGCAAAAGCACGTGTTCCAACAAAACAAACCCACAGCTTAGATGTGGAAAACCTGCCCCTGTATTTTCAGACCCACAGCTGAAAGGACATGATCCTGGGAGGCACAGCCTCCCCATCAGTGGTAAACACACAAAATGATCCAAGATCCTTCTTGAAACAACAGCATCCTTGGAGAAGGTATTCCTGAAGAATAGAGAGCTGCAGAGCCACAGAGAAAGGCCAGAGAAAAAAGCACAAAACCATGACCAAATGAACAGCAAAGACGAGTTAAGTGAGATTTGGACACTTGAAAGAGGCTTTGATTGAATGTTCAATCACTACTTTTTCAGGGAACCTGAAACCTGTAAGCTTCTTGAAAGCACAAATGTACTGACATCTGATTTTTTGGTCTTAATATACCCTGATCTTGGCCCACCAGCACAAGCTGGTTGTAGCAGCAATGGATGTTACTCAACTAGTTATCATCCTAGATATTCTATTTCTTCCTAGAATTACTGGTTTCTACTGCCTGTGCAATGAGTTCCACAGATGAATCAGGACTAACAAACATCTGTCACCACCAATAAGTTTAGTCACAGTGATAAGGTTCTTATCTATGTACTGAGAAACCTCAGTTTCAGTTCAACCATTCTATCCTTTGTTATATTTTCCCCTCCTTATTCCTTTTCTCAAGATTTTATGTGTCTTCACCACCAAATCTTCCTATGAGGAAACAGAGAGTGTGCCCATTTATGTTATGTGAAATTACAGCCCTAACAGCATTTCAAAACTATTGACATTCAGTGTTTGGTGTTTTCTGTCCCATTCTCTGAACATCCTATAATTTTCATTTTTTCCTGTAATTGCACCTCCAGCACAGGTCTACAAAACCACCTGGATACCCCAAGCACAGTGTATCAATAGCTGGTTTTCCTCCAGGATGCACTGATTCATATTTAGTGTAGACTAAATTGTTAGTCTAGACATTATTCTTGACTTTTTAGTGAACTGGACATGAACTTAGTACATACATTTAGTATTTCAGACTCTTTCATGGCATTTGGTTAAGGTCTTTCTCCCCTACAATATTAACTAGAGTGGTTTCAGGGCTCATTGTCCTTTCCAAACTTTTCACAAGTATCTAAAATATTACACTCTTGAACAGATCTTAGAAACAAAGTTTAACAGAATAAGCTAATTCTTATTTTGGCTTCAATGTGGTAAATTGGCAGGTTAGAGGTAGCTCCCATCTGAGGTGCATTCTTCAAAGAATCCCTTTTTTCTGGTATTTTCCAAAGACAGTAAAAGCAGATAAAGCAGTAATTCCATACCTATCCAAGTGAAAGGCTGCCACTTCTGCGTTGTGTCTGTCGTAGCCAGCATAGGGTTCTCCTTCCACTATATAATCCCTGGCATATCTGGAATTGAAATAAATCAAATGAAGTGAATCTATGTAAAATCCCAGTCAATTTTGCTGTTCAGAGTAACAATTTAATAATAGTTTAAGAGTCTCTGGGTTACTCTGCAAGTGACTGCCAATGGGAGAGTAGAAAAACATCAATGAGATTAAAGTGTCCAGACTGTCGAAGTGGTAAATAAGGAGGAAAGGTCAGTGATGTACAGTAGTCTCCAGAGCTCGGGAAGCAGTTCACATTCCAACTAATAAATTTTAATCCAACCATATGCCAAGTCACATCTTAGAGCACAGACCCTGCTATGGAACAAGGGGCTACTTATACTGGAAAGCAGCAATTCCACAGATGATTTTGGGGTTAGAAAGAATTGTACATTAACAGTTCTCAAATACAATCTTATATTGTGGAAGAGATAGCAAATGCAATCTTAAGTAGATAGAAAATCAGCAAGCATGAACCTGAGGACAATACTGGGTATAAACAGAGCCTTTATCCTGGCAGAGAAAAGACATAATGAACAGCAAAAAATAGAAATTAGGCACTTATTGCAACAACAATGGTGTATTTTGGTGAAGTGCAAAGCTTTTTGCTACCTTTTTTATATTATAGTAGTTGGTATTTAGTCAGGGCAAACACCAATTTCTCAGCTGCCTGACATCTGGATCAGTGTAGATACTGCTTTAGCAGCACTCTGCAGCTGAGTGTGAAATACCATAATCAATACCGAGCAAACGGGTGAAACGCAACATGTTTTCAAATAAAATAAGGCCAAATTAGGCTACCTATTTTCTCATTTCCATCTATGTATCCAATTGTGTAAACTGGATTACTTCCAGCAGAATTTGTGTTCAAGCAGTAGCAACAACAATGTAAGAGAAGGCACTGAGCTGGACCTGATGTTTTAGCCTTGCTCAGGGAGGATGTGGGGTGAGAAGACAGTTCACTTCCCCAGCCTGAGCAAATGCTTCAGCTTCTCTGCAAGGCAGCTCAAAAGAGAATTCACCAGTGCAGGACTCCTGCCAAATGAGAGCTTTCACCAAACCAGCATCTTCTGTCACATATACTACCAGATATGATGATGGTAAGTATTATATGTTAGTAAATTAGGGTGAATTTCAAGTAAATTTGAAGCGAAACAGTTAATCCTCAAAACATGTCCTCAAAGTTGGTATGTACTTACAGGTGGCTTTTGGAAACATGGTCACATTTTGAAAGCTGCAGAACTAAAATTTATTAGTAAATCCTGACCAAACGCTTTGTTTCCATGCACAGTAGGCATCTAGTCCTTTCCAGAGGAAAAGTAATGAGGGAACTCCTCTTCCCCAGATGGTAAGTTTGCTCAGAGCTGTTTTTAGCAGTAACTTTGACAGAGCTTTCAGGTCCAAAGCTAGTTAAACAGACTCTCTTGCAGTGCCAGAACAGGACTCTGCCCACAAGCCTGGCTATTCAGGAGTCACAAACAAAACCTGGGTCTACCAGGATGGCCAAGACCACCCTCTCTAGTGCTCCTATAAACATTCCCAGCTGCATGTGTCCTTGCTGGAGCACAGGGGCTGTGTTTGCCTGCACAGACAGGGCATTACAGAAAGCAATTGAACTCTTGGTGAAACACTTGACTGCAGTCCATGACACAGAGAGCTCTATGGGAATGCTGTGAATCCCCAGTGCCTCCACTGGAGATGCCTCTGGTACCATCAGGACTTGGTGTGCAAGGCCCATGCTGTCTGCACCTGCAAGGGAGCTCCAGCCAGAGCAGAAGTTGGCTGTACACAGATTTTTTTCTCATTCTCTGATCATAAAATCAGAGACTGCTTTGGGTTGGAAGAACATTCCATTCCAATTCTGCTGCCATGGGCAGGAACACCTTCCACTAGACCAGGCTGTTCCAAGCCCTGTCCAACCTGGCCTCTGAACACTCCAGGGATGGGGCAGCCACAGCTTCTTTGGACAACCTGTGCCAGGGCCTTACCACCCTCACAGGGAAGAATTTCTTCCCACTATCCTATCAATCCCTGCCCTCTGTCAATGTGAAGCCATTTCCCTTGGTCCTGTCACTGCAGGCCGTTGTCCCAAGTCATTTCTCTCGAGCCCCTTTAGGCACAGGAAGGGGCTCTAAAGTCTCCCTGAAGCCTTCTCTTTTCCAGCCCCAACTCTCTCAACCTGTCTCCAAGCAGAGGTGCTCCATCCCTCAGAGCACCTTTGTGGCCTCTGCACTCACTCATTAACAGGATAGGAAACCTTAATGCCTGTTTAACCCAAAATCTTTTTCTGTGATGACACTTCTCATTTGCAGTGAAATCTCCTAAAGCACACCTGGCCTTACTTTTCAACATCTTTCTTCTCCTTTTCCCCAAAGACAAACAGAAGTTCAAAAAGCTTTACAGCCAAGATTCTTCAGAAACATTCAATCGTGTCAGTTTTTTTCTGAGGATCACTGTAAACTGAGGCCATACCAAGGAAGCATCACTACCCTCCATTCTCCAGTACTCACTGCTGGCAGACAGGAGGCTCAGGGGCTCTCATTCTGACCTACCCAAACCATTTTTATAGCCTACACTCACTACACCAGACACAGAGATGTACTTTTGAGGCCACTGCCAGGTTTCCTTCCTTCCCTGCTCCTGAACTGCACCCTCTCCTGACAGTCTGACACAACAAGGAGGCAAAGCTTGTCTCCAAACTGCCAGAAGCTGCACTTCCACAGTGAGGAAGATACGGCTCAGAAACATCAGGTGTAACCAATCTCCCCTCAGGATTGAACACAGATTATTCTTTTAATCTAAATACAGGCTGTACAGTGCATCAAGGCTGTACAGCCTGAGAGACAGATAATGTTACTAGAGCACCAGCAAGGCTCCATTCTGTCTCAAAAATAATAGGCTGGTCTTTCCACTTACAGAAAAATTCGTAACTTAAACATTAATGAGACATCATGGAGAAAAAATGAGTAACATTAATGAGACATCATGGAGAAAAAAAAGAATATTTTATGAAAATATATAAATGAAGTAGTTATTAATGCAGTCACTGAAAGCAGTATTTACCTCTTGGGCTTGAAGACAACCTTCTGTCCTCCTTCAAGTATCAGCAAAGCTTTCAGCTGCGTCCCTTTGTACCCCACATCAGCTTTGATGATCTTCTTGGTGGTCATGGCGTGCATGACAGCGCCCAGCTCGGGGGTGTCCTCGGGGTACACCTCGCGGGGCACCACCCACTGGGCTGCGATCTCCCAGGGCGACTGCAGCGTGTGCTCCAGGCGCGGGTCCAGCGCCACGCGCAGCCCCGCCAGCATCCGCTGGAACGCGCGCTGGTCCTCCCGGTTGGCAGCCGACGTGTCCAGGTTGTCAATGAGGAAAACCTTGGTGAAAATGAAGATGACAAGGAGGATGGCCAACAGCACAACTCGCTGCTTCAGCTTCATGGTGCCTTTCAGCCCTTGTCCCCTGACCCTTTCTTCCAGGCCTTACGGGAAGTCTGTTGGAGATCAGGGTGAGGAAGGGGATGTTAGTTGATGAATTTCATGCCTAACTTGCATTGTAAAAGATGTATCACCACTGAAGCATCTCCTGGTACCCCTAAAAATAAACAAAACATAAACTTACAATCCTGCATATCCCACCAAACTCAAAGTCAAGTTTGTGGTTGGAACATAAGCCTGCATTCATGGAAACCCATATCTTAAAGCCTGAACACTTTGGTCAAAACACACTGGGTTTGCTGCCTTCCTGCAGCCTTTCTGTGATCTGCACAGAAGGGGAAATTGCCAGATAGCATCTCTGCACAGCTGAAATCATAGCAGCTGCAACCACCACAGGCAAGACTTTTGCAGGGAACTGTAGTTTAATGTGATTGCCCTAATTTCACAAGCACTTCTCCACTAGTGCGAGATCCCATGATTGCTGGTGTCCTAAAGATCTATCCCTCAGAAAAGCTCCCAGGTCAATTTTAAGACAGCTTACGACAGTGAGAACAGCTGCACAACCTTCTTTCTTGAAGGTACAAGTCATAAGGACAGAATAGACTTAATTGTTTATCGCCTTTCATTTACTGCCACTATAATTTACTCAGCTTTTTTTCCATTAAAAAAAAAAAAATGAGCTGAGGTGGGGGATGGCATCTTTACTTCCTCATAGTTAACTAAGTTCCTTCTGCATTCAACTGTAAAACCCATAACCACAGAAAACATACAAGGTGTCTGCAATCTCAACCAAATTAACTAGAAAAAATATCCCAGACCACTAACCCTTGCCTGTTCTCAGCATCCTCACCTACAACAGCTAAAAACACATCTGTTTCTACATTGAGCTGCAAGACACATCTGGCCCTTCAAGAAGTCTTAGGCAGGGCAGTGTTTGCATGTAAGGACCAGAGAACGCACCATCAACTGTATTCAGTTATAAAGACAGAATTACCTTCCTAGTATTAGCTGAATGCAGCCAAAAGCCAAACAGAAAGGGGACATGAGGCACATCTCTGAGGGGCACTGGGAGCCAGCAGGAATTTCTCTTCACCAGCCACACTGATCATGCAAACCCCAAACAGCTGGGAAGGGGACTGACACAGAAAAGCCTTCTCATGCGATTTAACAATAAGTGTATAAATCAGCCATAATTAATCATGGCACTGGAAAAAAAGAGCTGCCACAGGCTCATTTACCAGCAGCAACCACAGGACAGCCAGGCCATGCCTGGCGAGGCACACACAGGTCATAGCCATCAGTGCAGAATCAGGCTGGCACGGTGTTAAGTGTGTTAGTATAAAAGCAAATGCAAACCCACAGAGGACTCCACAGCACCCAGAACAAATTTCCATGAGGTCTAGAGCAGACCCACCCAGCCACACAGCTCTCCCACATCCCTGTCAACACTCACAGCAGGACAGAGACCCCAGCAAGAGCAGAGGGTAGAAGCCTCTGGGATACTTCAAACTAGAACCACGGTCTCCTGTTAACTGTTTAATACTGATTTTAATCTGTTGGAAAATAACAGCTTGTACTCATACTGAAAGAGAACAAATCACATGTTTATATGGAAATCAAAGCATATTATTCTGCTTCTGTTTTGGCAGCCTGTTCTTCTCCAGACAGCACTGCCACCTTGCACATTACCGACTGCAAGTACAAGAATGTGAAGCACAGACAAGGAAGATGCACCTGACCCAAAAGCTCTCATTCCTGCAGATAGACTCACCCAGGAAGAGATCCTTAAATAATAATCACATTATTCTTAAACTTAAGCAGACAAGCAAAGTGGATTGGCTGCACCCTCACCCTCACATTTTAACTACATAATTCACCTCTTTAAAATCACTAATTCCGAGTAATTTTGAGCACTGCTTCCATTCATTTGTAAAATCCACTAGAGTTTGTAAGAAGCTAGGTAGAAGAACAGAGGTCATTTCAGAACAGTTACTCGTCACTATGGAATATGTGTATGCACACACACATCTGAAGAAAGCCTCGCAGCCCCGTGCTGGCTGCCTAAAGCACTAAAGCTCAGAGGAGGATGTTCCACACCTCTGGAGCTCAAGATGAGCACTCACTTTTCTAGACTGATTTCCAGGAATGCTGAGTTTCTCTGATATTCTTCCTGGGACTCATGGGGAGAATACAACTTCAGTCACTTAAAGTAAAGGTAATTTACTTAGTTTATCTTTTGTGATGGCTTTGAAACTAATTTTGGCTGAAACCCTCCAAGGAGGTAAACAGAATTTACAAAAATAAATTAAATTCAAGATTTAACTATGTATTTGCTGGTGAGTGGGCTCTCACGTTTTAGTGACATCTGAGGACATGAGTCATCTGCTGCTTTCCTCCAACAAACACCAAAGCAACCCCGAGGTTGCCATGCAATCAATTTCCCAGTGCTCCATGCACAGCTTGCACTTTGCTCCTTGGTGCCAACATGACACTCTCTGCTCTGCAAGCCACGGGAATTGAATCCTTTTATGAACAAGTTTACCACGGGCAGCAAGAACTTGAGTTTACTGTTTTAAATTGAAGATGGCAAGGGTGACAGCGTTGAGGCGATGTAAGAAAATATTTATGTCGTTTTTGAAGAAAGTAATTTGAAAAAGACAAGTCTTTGGCAAAGGCTTGGAATGGAGAGGAAGATTATGAGAACTCCAGAAGTGTCAAGCTGGAATGAGGAATGACCCTGGAATGAGGTCAGAGATGAGAAAAGTGAAATAACAATACACCACCAAAATTTTAAAAAGGAAAAAATAAGCTGAGTGTGAGCAGAACTGTGCAACGAATGGCAAAAGGGTCTTAGACAATGACAAAAGTAAACCCAGTCAAAAAGAGAAAACAGCCAGAAATAAACAGCCCTAGCAGCTTTTTAATGCTGTAGTCAACTGCAAGGTTTGCATAAGAAATGCTTCTTGCTTTTCGCTACCTCTTTGGGAAATTTCCTGATCAATTTTTTCTCTTATTACAACCAGGTCTGTATTCTCAGCAAGTATGAGTTTTCCAACTCAATATACAAATAACATCATCTCCTCAGTATCATGGTGGGGTCACCGTGCACACAAACACACGAATTAAAGCATGTCTTCTGGCATTAAATACCAACATCAGACCACTTCACTCCCAGTTCAAAAAACAGCATGCAATTTGCCTGCTACAAAAATTACAGATACTATAAGCAGCCAACAAAGTTACCAGAAAAATCCCACACGACATTTTTTATTGGAGTCACAAAATCAATGGCGTGCCTCATAGCCTAATATCACAATCTTATTTTTATATCATAAAGCTTTTTAGCTGCTATGTCAAAAATACTTGTGTGTACAATTTGCCAGGACTTCATTATGCTCCAAGTCACAAATCAGGTCTGGGGGCAGGCAAAGGTTTAGTTTGGCAGCACAAATACACAAAAAATCATACCTCAAGCAGACACTGATCTGAAATGGATATGGTGGAAGTAGAGTCTAATTCCCATTTAATGCATGGGGTTTTTCTTATATACACTATACCTTTTGGGATCACCTATCAAAAGGCCTTTAGAAGTTCTCCAGTAAATCCTGGAAAACGCCTTGAAGAAACATAGTATACAGTAGTGACATTTTCCTCTTCCCAAAACATCCTTCAGTCTCACCAGATCAATCTTCCTTCCTATCCTCCCCTCTCTGGCCAGCTCCTTGGTGCTCATGCTTCCCTTCTCTGTGTGAGCCTTGTTATTCCAGTTTCCACAGGCAGGCTCCCACAGACCTCTCCTTGGATTTCTCAGACTCATTCTGTCACTTCCACTCTCTGTGTGCTGCCTGCCTTGTGTACAAGTTTAGTCATCTACTGCTCAAGGCTTCCCACGTATTTACTTGTCTGCTGTTTCTCCATCTCCTTTCCTCTTAAAAGCCTCATTATCTACAGGCAAAATCTGGCACAGTCTACACTCAAACTTTCCACAAACACAACTGCACCCCTGGTTGAGAGCTACAATACTGATAAATATGAAAGACCACAAGCATTTTAACCACTGCAATATCTCTGCCTGCAGCTGCAACAATCAGGAACTGCCCGAAATATTCTCACACAGCTTTGGAAAAAAAAACAGAATAATTTTGTCCTTTTGTCTGCCCACCTTGGCCTGTTATAACTTTAGAATCTGTCACCTGCATTTCTGCCAAATTTGTCAGAGGATTACTTGCATGAGCTTTATAAAAACCACAGGCCAGATAGAGGACAGAAGCCTTGAGAAGCCAAGGACAAGTGGGTAAATATCCTGAATCTTTCCCAGCTGCAGGCACAGCAAACAGGAACACCTGACTCAGCTGGCTGCACAAATAAGGACAGGGTGGATTGGGATACAAGCAGCTCCTGGGTGCAGCCCTGAGGAAGGAGAAGCCACCAGGCACTGAGGCCCGTGGGAGCCAGGCAGGAGTTGCTGGGGTAGGATGTGGAAACAATTCCTCAAGAAACCCGGCTGCATTAATCCTCCTTGCAGAATGACTTTCCACCAAGTGCTGTTTCCTATGGAAACAAAGTTTATATAATCACACTTTTCATTTAGATCTACCAGCTAATTCCAAACACATCTGAGAGGACAGTAGATGTTTTGAAGACAGGGTTTATGTGTTTATTGGAAGCTGGCAGCCAGGGGTGCTGCAGTGTTGGCTCAACAGTTGTCTGCTTGCCTTGGCCATGTGGGCAACCCAAGAACACACAGCTGGTAGGGGCAGGGAGCTGGGAATGCCACGTGGGCAGGGAGGGATTGGGAGCACTGAAACGGGGAATGGTGCAGGACAGGGTCTGGAGCCAAGGGCCCTGATACAGAGGGTGCTCGGACCTGGTCAGAAGACAGCCAGAACAACTCTCCCTTGTTCCCATCCCAGTTACTGACATTCCACCTGACCACTACGGGTCAACAAAGCCAGCTGGAAATGCTTTAGGGAGCCTTGTTCCACTTGGAAATGAAGCCAAGGCAGTGAGAAAATTCTGCAGTTTCCTTTCTCCACTTGACATGTTTATTCATCTTCTACATAAGACTGACATTAAAAATTCAACGAGGGTCCATGTACCCATCTGGATTTTAGCAGTGATGAGCCTGTCTCTGCTGCAGGATGGTGCCAATCAGCCTCCTCCACTCCTGAGGAGAGGCAGTGGGATTTTGGTGTCAGAACCAAGCTGACGACTTTGTACCACGAAGCAAAATAAACTTTGTACCTCAAATGGAGGCAAATCTTGTAGTGACTGTGTAGGTCAGACTTAAGGACACAATGGGTGCACGGAGTCATTTTCAAATTAAAACAAAACACAAGAATGCCTGTTCTGTAATAAATACTAGGTGGGCTCACAATGAACCACTGCAAACCTAGGATCTACATTTTACAGTTTACTCTGTTTGCTCAATCCCTAAAGCACTATGGATGTTGTATGGCCTCAGAAGGTACAATGAAACAGCTGCAGTGCTTATGCACATCTGTATCCAGAAAGGATCCAAAGAGAGATATCCTTAAAAAGGGTTAAACCCATGCCTTTGACAACCACAGTCAGCGCTTCTATGGCCACACACTGTATTTTTCCACCAGTGGACAACGACCTTCGCCAAGCTGCGACTGGCACTCGGTGAGAGCCCACGGTGCACACGGCTGTTCCCAAGGGTTAACAGATGGCCAGAGAGGCTTCACAGCTGTACGGGGCTCCGTCCCCAGCTCAAAGCGAGCATCCAGAAGAGGAATGAACGGCAGGAGTGTAGATAAAAAACCCCATCTGCCAGAGCTGCGTCCGTGCAGCCCCCGCCGACCGCGGGCGCAGCCGGGGGTGTCCGGGGCCGGACCGCGGCTCGGGCCGGACCTGTCAGGAAGGACGTGGAGGTGCTGGAGCGAGTCCAGAGAAGGGAACAGAGCTGGGGAAGGGTCTGGAGCACAGGGCTGGCGCTGAGGGAGCTCAGCCTGGAGAAAAGGAAGCTCGGGGGGACGGATCTCTTCGCTCTCCACAACTCCCTGACAGGAGGTTGTGGCCAGGTGAGGGTGGGCTCTTCCCTCAGGTAAAAAGCCACAGGACAAGAGTACAGAGCCTCAAGCTGCGCCAGTGGAGGTTCGGGTTGGACACGGGGAGGAATTTTTTCACGGTAAGGGTGATTAGACGTCGGAACGGGCTGCCCAGGGAGGCGGCGGTGTCACCGTCCCCGGAGGTGGGTAAGGAAAACCTGGACGTGGCACCCGGTGCCGTGGTGAGGTTGACAAGGCGCTGTTGGGTCAGCGCCTGGACTCGCCCATCTCGGAGGTCTTTTCCAGCCTCACTGACTCCCTGATCCTGTGATTCTCCCGCCGCCGGTCCGGCCCCAGGGGCCCCTCCGGCACTCAGCCGCCCCTCCGCTCCCTCCCTGCCGCCGCCAGGCCCGGGAGTCCCCGCTGTACCCGCCCCGGGCCACAGCAGCGCCGCGTCCCGTCCCGTCCCGCTCCCGTCCCTCAGGCGCCGCCGGCCCGGCCCCGCCGCCCGCGCCCGCCGCACTCACCGCGCCCGCCGCCCGCCCGCCATGGCCCGGCCACCGCCGGCCCCCGCCAGTCCCACAACATGGTGCCGCCCAGAGCCCCGCTCCCGCCTCCCAGCCAATGGGCGCCCGCCCCGCCCGCCGCGCGCCGCCCGCCCGCCAATCAGCCGCCAGCGCTGCCCTGGCCGGGGAGACGCGGCCGGGCGCCTCCAATGGGAACGGCGGGGGGGGCGCCGCGGCGACAGCGGCGGTGGGGTTAACCCGGCCCGGCCGCCGCCGGTGCCGCGGCACGGCTGCGGGGAACATCCCTGCCTTCAGGGTGGGAGCAAGCGAATACACATTTGTCACACATGGTTTTCAAATGCATATGGAAAATACTTAGCTGTGTTTGCGCGCAGGATCCGCGGGAGCAGGATGCTGTGGCAACGGGTCCTGTAACAACGCGCGCCGCCGTCAGAGGCACTTGGCTCCTCGCACTTTGGATTACAGAATTCTAATTTAGAATTACAGCCCTCTTAAAGAGTATTATTATACTATATAGCCCTATTATACTACACGTTATGACTACATGCAATCCCGAGCAATACACTTCCTTTTATAATCTAGCACCAATAAATTGGATGCTATTCAACCATAACATCAATAGAATTTTATCTCTCTCCGTTCAACTACAAATAACATATTAATTTAATATTTCCCCCCCGTTCAACTACAAATAACATATTAATTTAAATTTCCCCTCTACGCTCACACACTCCCAATATAAAATAACGATCCAGTGTCAATTCACTCTGGCAGGCTGCGCTGGAAGTTTGGCAGGAATGCGCAGCTGGTGCAATGCCAGCCTGTCTCAGCAGGAGCCTCCACCCAGCAGCACCGAAATGTGCTCGCAGGAACACCACGGCAGAGCACGGGGCTCACGGATATTCCAGTCCTGCGCACACCCACCACAGCTACAGCCCGTGCATCCCCTTCCTCCACAGCTCCTCACCGTTTTCTCCATTGCTTCTGCTCCACTTGCTGTTCTTCATCCTTTTTTAGTCCGTTTTCACAGAATTGTTTAGGCTGGAAAAGACCTCTCAGATAATTGTGTCCAACATAGTTGACTGCAGTAGCTTGGGCTGCTTTAACACTGGAACAAATGCTGCACTTGCAGACTGGCCTGAAGTGGAAAATAAATGTATTTCTTTCCAGGAATTTTCCCTTTCCCTCCTCCATTTTTAGGACTTGGAACAAAAACTTTTAATGGGCCTTTTAAAAAACCCTTTGAAAAAAAAAACAAACCCATACCTAGTGCTTTATGACTTCCTGCTGCAAGGTTCCAAGTGCCTCAAGAAAACATCTTTGCAGATATCCACACTCAGGCTGCTTCTCTTGTGCAATGCTATTGATAGAGGGAAAGATATTTAAACACATAGATATATAGATATTAATAACACAGTTTCATTGTTATGGACTGCTCCTCACCCAATTAAAGTTTTAAACCTAACTACAATCTCAGCTTTCATTATTAATTAGCATGTTAATATTTAAGTGCTGAGCAATTGTCTACAGCTATAGATACATTATGGGCTAAGCAGTGGGCAAGTGCATCAGGTTACAGACAAGGCATGGGGCTGGGGGTGTTGGGTAGCCAGGGACCAGCAGGACACAGGGTGGGCATGAAAGGCCATCATCTTCCAAAGCTGACAGGCAGAAGAGGTTTGTTATCCCTTGCCAAGAGCAGACAGAGCCCAGGAAGATCAAGAGAAAGAGCTGGAATAAGGAATAAGGACTGTCTCAGGCTGCAGAACAAGGTCTGGCTGGGGAAGAACAGCAGTCAAAGGGCCATCTCAAAAGCTGTGGGAAGGAAGCCATAGAGGCTGTGAAATAATTCTATCTGCTCCAGGAGAACCTCTCCATGCTCAAAAGGAGAAAGCTTTAAATCAACATACACTCTCACCAGATACTGCACAGATCTTCTTATTCAAAGAGCTGTGTGATCCTAGCAGCAGGCTGAAATCAGATTTATACTATATAAAGGAGATTCCTGAGTCAAGGATGACACTTAGACCTAGCAAAGCATATTAAGCATGGCTTTGCAGAAGATACCTGTAAAAAATAAAGCCACGTGTTAATAAGCTGAAGGCACAGAAATAATTTGAGGCAGGGTGCCTCTGAGGTCAGGTATCATGCACTGAGTCTTGGATGGAAACTCTGCAGCTGAAAAGGTGCCACCCCAACTCCCTTCCTGCCAGGCACTGGAGAGACAAACAGGGGTCATTGCCTTGACTTACCCAGGAGGAGAAGTCCTTGGATCTGTGAAGTGGGAATAGTGAAAGAACATAAGAGACATGAGACAGACACCAGGGAAGGACAGGGCAGGTGGGCTGAGGAGCACTTAATGTGCAGCAAGACTTCTCACACCAGTGTGAGAAATTCACTCAACTCAGAGCCCAACTCAGTGCCCACCTTCCCCTGCCTTGCCTACAGTGTGACCTGTGGGGAAAAGGAAGGGCCACAAGGCCATTGCTCAGTGGAAAGGCACCACAAGAAAGCTTTCACTGGGACTACAGCATAACAAAGGGGTCCCTCAGCACATTGTCAAAAAGGCCAGACCCTTAGTTACACGAGGCATTAAAACTGTCAGGCTTATTTCTACAGTTGTGTGTAATTAAATATTTGGGATATTTTTTTCCTCCAAAACTGTGTTTAACTGGAAAGACAAAAACACACATTTAACATTTAAACTTCCTTAATTGCTTTTAAATGTCACCACAAATTAAACAGTGTTTATTTGCTGTCTAATTGACAGCACCACGAAGGTATCACCTCTCCACCTGAGCACAAAGGCTTTAAGGGAACAGCAATGCACATTTGCATTGCACAAAGCTGATTTTATTCTCCCTGCCTCCCCATCTCCTATGTACCTTTGATGGCCCTGTGCCTGCTCCTGCCTGTTCTCCTGCATGAGAGTTTATAATCCCAACTTCATTCGCTGGAGGAGCAGCCACCAGCTCACTACAGACCAAGTCTCCTTGTGGAGAGAGGGAAGAGTGCTGGTTCCTTGGGAGAAGGAAACCAAGAGCAGTTAAACAAAGCCCAGATGTTTGTTGGGGTCCTATGGAAGACAACAAACTCCCCTCTGCATCCTTTCACCAGAGACTGTGCCAGGAGAAGACAGACCTTGGGGATCATTAACATCTCATCAGAGCTGCACATACTGGAAATCTGACAAGGGCACTGGAGTAGCCATTTCAAATTGACTGAAACTGGATAAAATAATATTTTTTTTAATCTATTTTTAAAATTCAGAGTAATTTTAAGTTAAAGTGCAAGACTAGTTTGGCAATTTCATGAAGCATCAGTGCCCAAAATCAACTTTTGTAAAGTAGAATCCCGGCCCATGGCAAGGAGTTGGAACTAGAAGATCCTTTAGATCCTGTTCCAACTGAAACCATTCTGTGATTCTATGAATAAAAGCAGTGGGCATTGTTCTGAGCCTTCTGTAAAATATGAGGGTTCAGCACACATCCTGGGAAAAAGAAAGGGAGAAGAGAGACAGTCTTGCTTGGAAAGCAAACTCCACAGAGACAGATGGTGCCAAGGAAAAGGGGCAGTAACCACAGTGCCAAGGTTTTACCTTTCTTTCACTCTAGAAATAACAGAAGTGTTTGAGATACTGGATTAAAGCAATTCTCAAGCTTCTCACAACAAATGAAGCTCTGTTCAGCTGAGGGGTTGAAAGAAGTCACTGTGTTGTGACAACGTGCCACCCAGGCTGTTGTGCATCTTCTCTTGTACCTGGGTATTAGTCCAAAATAACTCCAGATATTTAAATCACAACTCCCTGACTTCAGAGCAAGCCAAGTAAGCTGTGCAGTGACTCTTATGGTTCTTCCTGTCACTTTCTCAGGCTGTCACCAGAATGTGGGGATTTAATTTTAATGTGTGACCTTTATCAGATTCCTGGTATGAAAGTCCTTCCTTCTTCATGTGAGCCTCCTGAAAGAGAGGGGTCACAGCAAAGATCCTGAACACAGCCTTAAGAACTGACCTGGAGAACTTCTAAGTCATTTAACCTTGAGCCCAACTTGGCTGCTACAGAATGAGAACTGCTTTCATGAAAAAGGCTTCTAATTCCTCTCCTGGTGATTCAAGACATCAATCAAATTTACCCAACCTTACTAAAGGCGTAATTGATGCTGAGTGTCCTCCATGGCTACCCGCTGACACTTCCTTACAGATAACCCCCTTGATGGTTTCCCTTCAGGGCTGTAGGTAACTGCTGCAGAATGCAGGGTAAATTCCCCTTTTGCTCAGAAAGTTGTGATGGTGTTCAGTGGCAGCAAATTCCAGAGACAACTGAAAGGAAATGCCCCTCTGTGAACAGCAATCCTCAGGATCAAAGGTGGTTTGGCATTGTGACCTCCATGCAAAGCTGTGGATATTGTATCTGGAGCACAATCAGGAGAACTTTCAGTGGGGTAAAGACAAGGAGGGAGCAAGGCCAGTCTTTTTGGAGCTAAGCTATTCACATGCCAAGTCTAATTCTATTTCCATGAACAGCTCCTGTCTTGGAAGCTGGATCTATCTGTGAGAATTTTTTCAGTGTCTATAATACTTTTAATCTCAAAGATGGTTCTGAATGGACACACTGTCTCTCTGCAGAAATCCCTTCCTTGTTCACTGGGATGGGATCTCTCCTGGAAATTATGCTTGGCCAGATCACTGCTCCCAGGGCTGCAGCTCTGCTCACTGATCTCAGCAGGATGAAAGCACAGGGCTCAGGGAGGGGTGACTTAGCTGAAGGTGAAGGAAAACCATACCATAGTCTGAAATTGCTGTGATTTTGAGATGGGAGACGGCATCTTTATAGTCACTGATCTACTGGAGCTCAAACTTCCTCTAGGGTGGAGTGGGGGTCTAGAACTGAGGCTGGTCAACCGGCACCATTCCTTCAGTGGGAGAATGATTCCTGAAGTGTAAGACTAATGATATCCAACCTTGCTAACCCACAAAGATCAACAACTCCAACTCTAGCAAACTGAGTTTATATGACAGCTCATTTCTACTGCACATTCTGGGTCTGCTCATCCCAGTTTGTCTCAGTTTCCCCTTCTGCAGACAATGTAAACATCTGGGAATTAAACATCCTATCACCCTTGGAGGAAATCAATCAGACCAGGCAACTCTCAAGGTGAAGAGAGTTGCAAGGTGAAGACTTGCAGCACTCAGGTGTTCCAGCCAGCACATGAGGAAAGGGACAGCTCCCAGGCTGCCATGCCTTCCCCTGCACTCACATCACCAGGAGCCTCCTCAAACATCCCCCTTCCCTTTCTGATCTTTAATCCTGCACGGGAAGGGAATCCTGTGCTCAGCCTGGAGTGAGAAGGGAAACTGATCCCTTTTTAACTGGGATGCTCTCTGCCCAGAGTCAGACCAGAGCACAAGCACAGGAAGGCATCCAGGACATGTTCCAAAGAGCCAGACCATCCTCTGAGTGACCTGCAGCATGAACAAACACAAAGCTGCTCCTCTGCATATTCACAGCACACATTTACCGTTAAACTTTGCAGCTCTTACATATTTAAATAAGAGTCCAGACTGGAAAGGGAATGCTTACCATCCTGACTTCACCTTGCCACAAAGCAGCTCCCTCCAATGCTTCCAGCTGTGCAGAACAAAGTCCTTTAGGAAACTCATCCCACTGCAGGTGCAATTCTTCAGATCTTGCCTCATCATCATCTGTTTGGTAAATGAGCTTTTGTGGTTTACACAAAGGATTAAAGAAGTATTTCTAATAAAAAAGATACAAAGGATTTTTAACTTTTTAATCTGACATTAAATACAAAAAAAACTTCATTGGAAAAAAAAAAGTTTCTCTAAAAGATGGCATGAATTGATCTAATCACTGGCCTATAGTATCAGAAACAAGGATCAGCAAGACCTGGAGAAGTTCCCTCCAAATATCTCCACAGGGTGTCAGTGTTATTTCAAATTTGGGTCATATTATGCTGGAATCAGACTAATTTCTCACCACATTATTTTTATGAGTTTGTTCCTCAGAGAGCAGCTGCCACCAGATAATTTTGCCCATATTTTTCATTCTATTTAAATTAAATTCATTTAATTAAAACAAAACATCTTGAAATGGGGAGATGGAAACACATACTCACTGTGGTCTGGGGACAATGGGAGATTTCAGAAGGATCTGCAATGGGATCACCATTATAAATCTGCTCCCAGTTTGCTGGTGGGATTCTCAATTGCTTCTGGGCAATGATCTTCCAGCAGCTGATCCAGATTCATTCCACAGGCACCAGCCCAGGGCTCCGTGTTCTTTCCCTGACACGACCCCCACAAGCATCTCTGCACTTCAAGATCTGCCATGATCCATTCAGCATTTGAGAGCTGACTGAGGCAGAACAAAGCTGTTTAAGTTGACCCTTGCCAAAAATTATTTTCCAGACAAGCTGCTACCATGTCTGTGCTGGAACAAGGTCCCACTGTGCTCTGGCAGCCGTGGCAGATGTGTCTGTGACACACAATATCCCCACCGCTGTGGGTGCCCCGAGTGACTGCACCAGGCAGCTCCAGTGCCTCTGCAGGGCTCTGCTGGGATGCCCTGGCATCTTATTGATCCTTGTTTCTGACCCAACACTCCTCTTCCCAGCAGCTTTCTTCATCTTCCAGTGGTCCAGCCTTCTACAACACTCCTATAAGAGCTCCCCTTCTAACATGGAATTATGAGAGTTACTGGAAGCACTGTTGGATGTCCAACAGGGATGAATGCTGAGTCAGGAATTTTCTACAACTATTTACTACTCAGCATTTCAGTTCTTTATCATATTATTCTACAGTTTGCCATTTCTTATCAGGGACATCATCCCAAAGAATCTTCTCCTGAAAGCAACGCTCAGGAACGTGCCAGTAACAGGCAGCAAACAGGCAGCACATTGTGTTAGCCCTGCACAGAACATGTTCTGCCTCAGATATCAGGCAGCAGTTTGACAAACAGTTTTTCAACAGGACCATCCATCTAAGCTGCCCCTGCCATACTCTTTGATACTCTCTGCCATTTATCCACCCACCTCTGCCAGCCTTTCAGATGTGCCAATACCAGGCCTCTGAGGCTGGGCAATAAGTTGAGTTGCAGAACTGACCTAAATTTAAAATAATCTGGCCTAAAAATCAGTATATATTTAACCCAGATTAATGATCCCATCCAATTCACCAATTGCCACCAGGACCAAGTGTGGGAGGAGCACTGGGTGGGAAGGAGGTGCTGGACATTTAAATCAGTGCAGCTCAATTTATACTCCTGGACTCTGACTTGCCTTAAAGTAACAAAGAGATGAAACCCCAGATCTCCAAAAATGCCTAAAAATTCAGATTTCCATAGGCCACAAAATGGTTTGGGTTAGAAGTGACATTAAAGATCCTCTCATTCCATCCCTGACATGGGCAGAGATACCTTCCATTATCCCAGGTTGCTCCAAGCCCCATCCAGCCTGGCCTTGAACACTTTCAGGAATGGGGCAGCCACAGCTTCTCTGGGCAATCTGTGCCAGTGCCTCCCCACCCTTACAGGGAAGAATTTCTTCCCAGATTTCAGGATTTTCTTGTTCTAACATTTTTTGTGTTTATGTCCTACATAAACAACGAAGGGCAACAAACAGTAACATGCCCAGAGGAGGACAACAGAGCTGGAGAAGGAGCTGGAGTACTCCAGCACCTCCAGGAGGAGGAGGGAGCTGGGGCTGTTAAGTCTGGAGAAAAGGAGGTTTAGGGGACACCGTACTACTCTCTACAACCACCTGACAGACAGTTATAACCATGTGGGGGTCAGGCTCTTCTCCCAGGTTAATAAGTGATGGGACAAGAGGAAATGGCCTCAAGCTGCCCTAGGGAGGTTTCCATTGGGTATTAGGAAAAATTTCTTCATGGAAAGGGTTCTCAAGACATGGACCAGGCTGCCCAGGGGAGTGGTAGAACCACCATCTCTGAAACTGTTCAAAAACTGTGTGTGTGGCACATGAGGAGACAGTTCAGAGGTGAACACTGTGGTGGTGTTGGGGGAGCAATTGGACTTGATGATCTTAGAGGTCTTTTCCAACCTTTGCAATTCCATGACTCTAAGACAGCTGGTTCTTTCTGCTTTCCCCCACCACAGAGAGCAGGACACCAGGCAGGGGACCAGCCTCACAGCAAGCCCAGCTCCTGCTCAAAGCTACCTGGTGGTCTGCAGAACATAAAAATATTTTGGAACAGCTGCACTGGATGATGGCAGAGAAGGAATATTGACTGGGACTGCTGCGGCTATTTCTTAAGTCTTTAAAAACGAAACATCATGGCAGCTATTTAGCATGGCTTTTGAAAATTCAAATATTGACAGAAGGAAGTTTTCCAAAGGATGCCAGCAGCTTTTGCAGGAACCCCAGCAGTTGAAACACTGTGGTGTCAGATGTGGGCAGCAGCACAACCAAGCCCACAAGCTCCACAGAGGCAGGAGAACTTCAGCACTTTGCCCTCCGCAAGGCATGCACGGGAGCTGGGGGTGGCAGGGCTGCAGGGTGGAAGGGAGAGGCCAAAATGCCCTGAGGAACTACAATCACACATGCCAAACTGCATTTTACTGGGAGAGAGTGACTTCACTCTTTACCTCTCCTTCCCCACTTCCTCTGCCCCAAATGGACAGATGTGGCTTTGCAAGAAATTAATTACAGATGGAGGCTAAAAAAAAAAAAGGGGAACCCCCCCTCCCCCACCTCTTAACCACAAGGCTTTTTCCTCTGCAGACTTGAGGATGGATGGGGCGACCTGGGAAAACTGGCAGATGGAAAACCCATTACAGATGTGAGGTTTGGAGAATAAGGCTGAGGGACAATTTGAGAGTTGTAAATTTTAACTTTAGGGGTTTAAATGCATTGCTTAGCAACACAAAACAAATAGGAAACAAGAAGCCTCACGAGAGAGATGCTTAAATATTTTAAAATCCCTATTTGAGCTGAAGACTACATTACCAGAGACCTGAGGGGCTGCTATTCTCAACAGCTACAGTCAAGTCAAAAAGAAAATGAGGACTGTAATCTCATTTCCACACCAAAATGTAAATAATTTATTTTGGTCAAGGAAAATAGTTATTTGCTTGTTCCCATTCCCGTTTTGCATGGTACAAACCTGAATAAGATCAGAATAAACAATGAAATTTTAAGCATTTTGCTGCCCAGGAAAGGATATCATAACATGTTCAAATACAGGCAAGGAAGCTGCTTTGCTAGGCATGTATATATTGTATATGATCATTGCTACCATATGTCTGACCCTCACTACATGGTCCAATGCCATTTTATGCTGCTGCATAAATCATCTCCTAAAATTCCTGACATCTCAAAGGATGGTAGGGGCCTCCAACTCCAGGGAGAGAAGGAGAAGGATGAAAAAGAACAGATCACCTGGAAACAAATGTTGAACATTTTACACTATTTCTTCACCATGAAAAGGGTAAGAGGAAAGGAAAAACAACAACAACAAAGGCATTACCAGATTTGAAAGGTCAAATACTAGTTTTGGCCTTTTTTTGTTTTTTCACCTACTGAAACAGTAGAAATACCAAGTAAAGCAAAGTATGAAGCTTCTGAACAAGCCTGTGGCCAAAACCTCACCTTCTGCAGCAAAACATGAAGGAAAAATTCATTAAAGATTAAAAAATAAATTCCCAAGGAACCAAAACTCCTTTCAAAAATTCTCTTCTTCTCAGAGCCTTTAAAAGCAGTTCTTCAAATGCATACATACATAAAAACAAACAAACAAACAAACCCATCACTTTTGTAGCTGTTCCTTGCCTTATTCTGGGGCATCAGCCCACAGTGTTATTACCTCTGGGGTGTGCTGAGCTGGCTGCACCATGCACTGATCCTCTCCTGAACTGCTGAACGTGACATCATCCTGCTGCTTTCATGAAGGAGGGCCACATCAGTGGAATTCAGAAATAACCCAGACATTCCCACTTGGTTTTGCTGCTTGAGCAAGAAGGGATATGGCAGGCCCACAGATTTGAAGGTTTTTATCCTTTTTTTTTCCTTATCTGAAAGAAGCCAAGCACAGAAGCCCAACCATAAATAACTAGAAGTAACTAATGCTTGCAAGAGTTAAAATCAGTAGAAAAGCTCCTCAGTGGCTTAGAAGTCCAGGCCAATAAAACCAGCTGTTCATATAAATACTTAACCTTCAAAATCAATGAAAAAACTAGAAGTATAAGAGACACATCTTGCTTAATCTAATGGCCAGAGATATGGAGAGCAAAGAGAGAAAAGGCATTCTGACATAGAACTGTGGAATGGTTTGGGTTGGAGGGGACCCTAAAGATCTAATCTAAGCCACCCCAATCCTAGTGGACACCTTCCACTAGACCAGGTTCCTCCAAGCCTCATCCAGCCTGGCCTTGGACACTTCCAGGGATGGGGCAGCCACAGCTTCTCTGGGCAACCTGTGCCAGGGCCTCAGCACCCTCACAGGGAAGAATTTCTTCCTAATATCCAGTTTAAATCTACTCTCTGTTAGTTTGAAAACATTCTCCCTTATCCTGTCACTCCACACCTTTGTAAATAGTCTCTCTCCATCTTTCCTGCAAGTTCCCTTCAGGTACTGAAAGGCCACCATGAGGTCACCCTAAAGCCTCCTCTTCTCCAGGCTGGACAATCCCAACTCTCTCAGCCTTTCCTCACAGCAGAGCTGCCCCATCCCCCTGATCCTCTGCTGCCTTCTCTGGATACTCCAACAGGTCCTTGTCCTTCCTGTGCTGGGACCCCAGGGCTGGAGGCAGCTCTGCAGGTGCGAAGTATTTCTGTACAGACCCTCACCAGTTTATAAGCAGCACTATATCAGCTGAAATGACCAGATGTAAAGACACAGAGAAGACCCAAAGATCCAACTCCAACTGTGGTTTATCTCCTGGCAGCAAGAAATGTTCAAAATGCAACTAAATACTGTTTTGTGGGCATGTCACAATGATGGTGTAAATCAGCAGTGTCTGCTGTCTGTACACCTGCCTGAAAGCCAGCACTAAGCCATGCCTGGATAAGAGGCTTTTGGGAAACAGATTGATCTTGGGCCAAAAGAGGCATGTATGAAAATCTCCACTGGAAGGATTTTAGGTGGATAACTTTTACCTTGACCAGGAACAGGAGCAGAGACCACAGGCAGGCTGATGGTAGAAACAGTTTCTGTGGTGGGTGGGTGTTCCCTCTTCTCATGTTCTATTTTCCCATCTCCCTATCCAAACCCATGGCACAGGACTACCAAGACTTCCTTCCTCCACTGCCCTTGCAAGGCTCTTTTTTTTTTTTTTTTTTCCACTTTGCAGATTGAAAAAGTGAAGGGGCATCTTTCCAGTCCCTGAATTATATACTAGGTTATTAAATCACACTCATTTACCAGACCTAATCTGAGAAAATACCTATTGAAAAAATCACTTGGTGGACAGCACCAGCAGATGACCTTAAACAAGGCTCCAGCAGCTCCCAGGAGGTTTTTCTACAATCAGTTGAAACTACTTGTCAAGATGTAAATACATGCCAGAAACTGATGGTCTCATCTAAGCACTGACTCCCTGCTGCTGCTGGTACCACCCCTTACCTGGGGTAACATTGACTGGAAGGTTTTCCAAAATTCTTTTGGATAGCTAAGGGTCTAGCTTTCCAGGATTAAAAAGGCAAGGAAGCCTAGCATCTTACACCATAAAAAAGCCCTTATAATTCCCTTTATTCTACTCTCTGCAGAATTCTCAGGGGAATTCAATGCACAACATGGAAAGCAAAATGAAACACAAATTCATTATTTCTCTTTTGCCAGCTGCTTTTCCTTGCAATGAAACTTCCTGTCATGTTTCCATCACAGATGTGCTGTGAGACTGGCCTGCTGCAGCACTACTGCCCAGCTTGGCTTGCATTTTTTTGGAAGAGAGTAGCACAGAGAAGGCATAGTGAAAATTGAGCCTTGCTTTGTTGGATTCTTTCCTGGATAAAGGCAGGAGCTCCTAGCAAACCCCACTGTTTGTGGCCAGAAGATTCCCCTAGCCAAAGATGTGACACCAGGTCACTTGACACAGGGAGCTTAACAAAGGGAAAAAGCCCTCAGAGTTTACTCGTGCTCTTGGCTGAAAACTGGCTGCTAAAAACTGCACTGGAATGAAAGGGCATTGTGGTGTGGAAACTGAAGTCTCATCAGATGTTCCACTGGAAAACAGGAGCAGCTTCTCCAGGCACGAGGCAGCGCTGCTGCTCTTGGAGCGCCGGAGGCAGCGAGAGCCAAGGGGCTGGGCAGGCCCGCCCTGCTGAACAAGACTCACTTCTCTGGATGCTGCTGAAACTTGCCACTGCTGGTGAAACCCTGGCTTTGACATGAGCTTCAGGCAGAGGAGATAGATGTGGGGCAGAGGAGATGACAGGGAAAAAGAGCACGGAGAGAGATAGGAGGGGAAAGGGGCTGCCTTGTTCCCAAGCCCCATCCCTCGTGAAAAGGTCCCTTCAGCCAGACCTATCTGTCAGCCTCTGACTTGCCTTTCAACATTATGATGCTCTTTGATTTTATTCATTCCTGCTGGAGGTTTTGCTTAAATATAAACAGCAGAGCATTTCAGCCGGAATTAAAAAAATACAAATAAAAGAAATGAGAAATTCCCCAAGCCTCCAGGCACATTTTAAAACACATTAAAAAGGATACGACAGTACCAGCTTCATACATACCACAGCTGCAGTGACTCGCAGCAAAAGTAAGGAAGGTTGAATGTGCTAGTGTTTTGTTTTAAAATACGGGCTTCACATTCAGAGAGATCTCTACAACACCAAAACCTGAAGGAGAGAGTGAGAAATTCAGTGATTCCCACCTTTTCCACCTTGATATTTCTGCTTTTCCATATGCAGGGCAGGCTGGACTGTGGGAGAGCAGAAGCTTTTGTGAGGTCTCCAGGACTCTGGGAAACACAGGCAGCTTTACACTAGGATTTACAACCAGTAGGTAAAGAACAACTCCAAAGGTGTTTTATTACTTGTGATGAGGGACTATCAAAGAAGCCACAGGCTACTTTGCCAACTGTTTGGTGTTACTCCTTTAGCTCTTATTGGCAACCCTCTAGGCTATTGCTCTATTTTTCTTTCCCCCTCCCACTCGCTTATCTTTCATCTTCCAGTCTCCAATATTAACTCAATTTCATGTTGGAAATTAATCTGCACAAACGCTAAAGAAGTTTAGCTGCTAAAAAGAAAAAATAGAAAAGAAAAAAGGCAGCAGCTCAAGTACCCGACACACAGAGGCCAGGATGGTACTCCAGCACTTTATCACAACACTGGTTGTGCAAACAGAAAATGAGTTCTTGTAAATGAGTCACCAGTAAAGGCAGAAAGCTTTTTTGCACAGATTTTGACATTCCTGTTTTCTGGTTTGAAACATGGCCAAAGGATGAACATGGATGATCTTCCTTTGGTAAGCACAGGGCTTTAATGACACGCCCCACCTTGTGATTAACAGTAATGTCTGGGTTTCTTGATTCTTCTGACATGAAGACCAAACAGTGTTGGAAACTGTGTATATTTACCATATCCTTCTGCTTTTAGCAGTTTTCAAATACCGCCCAGAATAGAAGTTCAGACTTGCACTGTGATTGACACTTGTACAATCACTGTGGGAGACAAAAGATTAAGAAATGTAAGCGAATATTGACTGACACTTGTTTGCCCTGTGTGAAAATAAGGAAACGCAGGCCAGGGCAGTTATGTGCTACAGCTTCAGTAAAGATGGACTGGCTGCCTGTTTAACTAAAACAAAAATGGGGAGAGAGAGGTGATCTATGCTACTAATCTATACTGGAGGATTTAGAAGCAAATAAAGCTCTATTAATCTTTCCAAGCTTGTACATACAGATGTTTTACTTTTTGTAACACTATTTCAAGTTAAACCCAGATGGTGTAAATCAAGCAGTAATGCTCACTACATATACTTTCAAAAAAAGCATTTATTCCATCCCTTCAGCATTCCAAGCAGTTCAGCAGGGCAGAGCACCCACCCTGAGCAAGGATTGCACATGGCATACTTGACTTTGGAGGGGAACACAGTTCCAGCAGTGGCTGTCTGGAAATGGCTCCTGCAGCCAAGACTGAGACTTCCAGACCAGGAGTCACTGGTGGATGTAAAATGCACCCAATTTCTAAGCTGGCAACAGCTATAAATACTGGACCACTAAGGTACATATTTTTAGAACCAAATACAATTTTTCCCCTCTCAACAGAGAGTTACAAGGCATTTTGGGAACCAGAATGGAATCTTTAAAGTATTAACCATTTTTCTTCTTTTTTTCTTCTCTTTGTAAATTGTACCTTCACCAAGAATTCTTTATGTTTATGAAACTGCCTATTCATCTTTTCCATGGATTACACTGTTTACAGTGACCATTAAATTCTACACAGACCACTATGTAAATGACCAGTTAAGCCTGGGTAAACATCCACCTTGTTTTTTCAATCCCACCATTACTTTTGCATTTACTCTTGTTTATCTGCTGTCTTGCAATGCCTTTTCTTGGCCTTACAACCACATTAACTTGCTCCTGCAGTCCTTTCTATGAGCAAATTGTTTTAAAGAAATACCTATGTTTTTATGTAATAAAATGTGAAAAAGCAAAACCCCGAAGATGCAGTCCAGCGTAAATCATGATGGAACACTGATAATAAACGAACCTTATTCATGCCAGATAAAGCAACAAATCCTAATTTAACACACCAAATAATTTATCCTTAGCCAGAAAGACACTCAGACATTCAAACAGCCGTCTTTGTACATATGGAGAAGCTGCCAAGTCTCCATACTTGAATGATCTCATAGACTCTGGAAAAAAAAAAAAAAAAGAAAAACAAAACATTTTACCATACTAGCTGAATACACAGAGGCAGAAAAGGACCAAAATGAAAGCATTTTAGTGGTCTGGGTCCTAGTACAAATCTGCAGAGAAGTGTGGGGAAGAAATATGACCACAAAGTCACAGAATAAAAACAGAGCTAAGCAAAACCTTCCCTAAGTTGTCTGGCCTGTAATGGTGCTCTCTATGAAGCAGTGAGGAATAACCACCCATAAATATCCACTGTTGTTGTTCTGACCCCAATTCACATCAAGCTTAACTCATACTTCTTTCTGAAACAAAGAAAAGAGGGACTGTTTACAAGAGCATGGAGTGGCAGGACAAGGGGAAATGCTTCACACTGATAGAGGGCAGATTTAGATGTGATATTGGGAAGAAATTCTTCCCTGTGAGGGTGGGGAGGCCCTGGCACAGGTTGTCCAGAGAACCTGTAGCTGCCCCATCCCTGGAAATGTTGGATGGGGCTTGGAGCAACCTGGGATAGTGGAAGTGTCTCTGCCCATAGCAGGGGGTTGAAAGGAGATGAGTTCTAAGGTCCCTTTCAACACAAATCCCGTTCTGGGATTCTGTGAAAAGGTCTGAGCAAATGATGACCACTGTTGGAGAAGTTAATGTGTAAAGGTTGTAAAGTTTTCCTCTGAATCATCAGGAAAAGGTGATCAGTTTTCACCTACAATGCCTTTTCCTTTTGGTGTGAGGATTGCTGAGTTAGAAGGGTAGGAGAAGAGGGCACAACAAGGATACAAGCAAACAAGAGGACATTGATCCATGTGCTGCTGCCTAGGAGAAATATCTGTGTGCAGCCCAGTTGGCTTGGGCTGAGGACTGAGCACAGATAGTTATTGAGCTCAGCCTGTTTCCCAGCTGTGTACACTGGACCTGATCCTCCACTTGGGTAAATTTCCAGCTCAATTAGGCTGTGGAGATGACAATTTTACCAGCTGGAGACTGGCTGCATTCGGGGTTTCCAGAACTGCTGCGGTGTCTTTTATCCGGCAGCTGCACGTGTAAAACCAGCTCTGAGAGATCACACGAGGTACACCTTACCCTGCTCAGGTGAGACACAGGCAAGCACAAATCTCAGGTGTAAACAGCAACTGATCAGTCTGGATTTCAGCTTTGTCAGTTGTTAGGTCAACATGGGCTGAAATTCCAAATGTGCCACATACTCAAAATCCCACTTGACAAGAGAGACTTAAATAATCCATGATAGAACTGAAAATTTGAATTTTCTTGAAGCTTTACATCCTATTATCTACCTATAACTGAGTATCACCCTATACTGCTGTTCATAAACGAGGAAAGTGACCTCAGATAGGAGACCCAACACTGCCTCAGCATCTTTCACCCCACCTCAGCCTCTCCAGGCTGCTGCCACCAGCGAGGCCTCCTGGATTCCATGACATTCACCCCAAAGTGGGATGGCACCGTCAGGGCTGTGTTTGGTGTGTCTGAGCGTGCAGGGCACAAGCCCAGCTCTGTGTCTGTGTGGGATGAAGCAGCCCAGCCCAGCCCAGTGGCCATCCCACCCCACCACACACCTGCAGAGACTCCACACTCAGCCCACAGCTCTGGAATCTCTCTCCCCAGCCCTCTCTGCATAAATCAAGCAGCAGGGAGGCTCAGAAACATGACGAAT
The DNA here is from genome assembly GCF_048771995.1 of Taeniopygia guttata. Classification (NCBI taxonomy): domain Eukaryota; kingdom Metazoa; phylum Chordata; class Aves; order Passeriformes; family Estrildidae; genus Taeniopygia; species Taeniopygia guttata. The sequence continues at coordinate 31,092,515 of NC_133033.1, forward strand.
ACGTTGGCTAGAATATCTCCTGCTGTAAAGACACAGGAGGAAGGGGGATACTAAACTAACCTTGCCTTGGATGGAAAAGCAGCTGGAATTTAATGTTCTTGGAAGCCAGCCCTGGCTGTTCAGACATGGATCTGCCAGGGAAGTCCCCAGCGGAGGCATCACTCATTCTCCAAAACTAAAACGTCAAGAGAAAGCCCTGGAAATCATTAAGCACTCTATTCAACATTTCTTGAACAATCTCAGGCACGGGAGGGGGAAAAAAAAATCTCAACCAGACAAATTCTCAGTGTTAATATAAAACAGAGGGGGGATCACCAGCAATCTGAAGTGGAATTTTGCTTAATTGTGTCAATCTGAAATGATTACAACATTAAACCACCTCAAAAAAAAAAAAAAAAAGAAAAAAAGACAAGAAGGAAAAGAACAGGAAGAAAGCTAGGAAAAGTTAACGAACAGAAGTGTGTTTGGCCTGGGCTTTCAGAGTCATCTCCATCACAGCCTACCCTGTGCAACTGCCCAGCAGCACCCCCCACACGTGGCAAACTGTGCTCAGCCACCAGGAGCTCCCTGTGGGACAGAAATGGTGCTCAAACAGAAGGCAAAGAGAAAACCTTCCCTGGAGAAGAGCTAGCAGATCCCACAGAAGCTGTGCCTCACTGGCACTGGCCCCACTTGGAAGTACGTCACTGCTTTTTCCTAGGGTTCAAATTAAAAAGAAAGGAGGTAATTTTGCCATCTGTCACAGAAGCACAGCTCTAGAAAAAGCATGTGTGAGTTTTAATCCTACACAATTCAGACACACACCCCAAGTGGCTTCTATGAAAATACATTTCTGGAGTTTGCTCTTTCCAGCCCTTCCAGGGTGAGGGAAGATTTTCTCCCAGATGTCCTGCTTCTCCAAACACTTTGCTAGTGAGGTGCCTCCTAAATCACTGACACAGAATCAGTGTGGAAATACACACACAGCCACCACCACCTTCCACTAGAAACACAAATGATTAAGTCATGCCACTGAAAGAACTAAAAACCCATTTTGTAGGAAGAGAAGCAAACTTGGTAAGCAGCAGGTTGAACTAGATAGGGTTTTTTGTTTGATGTTGTCTTAAAAAAATAAGTTCTGCATTTTATGAGCTGGGTAAACAGGTTGCTTATTGTTGGCTGACCCAGTAAGTGCCAGAAACAATTCTTTTCTGTGTGATCCAGAAAGCATTTGGCAATCTCTTTTGGATGAAAGCTGTATCAAGGAAAAAAATCCAAAAAATCATTCTGCACTCAAGTATCTGACTCTCAGGAGCCTGAGAGTGCTAAGATCAACTAAGTGCTAAACTTGATTTTTTATTTCCATTTAGGATCACTAATATTTCTTACAATGTTGGAAAACGCAGATATCAATGGTCCTACTAAGGACTGCTGCAGGCTGATGAAGCTGTTAACTCTTGTGGCAACAGAAAAATAGACTTTATTCTGTTCCCTGGGTGCCTGGACAGGTTCTGCCTAAAAAGCTGCTATGGAGCAGATGGAAGGGGCAGGTTTTGAAGCAGACTGGAAGACGACAACAACCAGAAGGATCCCCAGAAGCAGCCCTGAGGGAAGCCTGGCACAGCCAGGAATTTCCTTGAGGGTTGGGGAAGGAAAGAGAGAAGCACAAGTCTGAGGTACTAGTGAAGATTTCCCAAACTTGCTTATGCACATCTATTATTGGACATATTTCAGCAGAAAAAATAGACATTGCTTTAAAAAAACACAATAAAATGAGAAACAGCCTTTGTGCATTGGGATGCACAAGAGCATTGGGATGCACAAGAGACACCTCTTCCTAAACCACACTTCCAAGCAGAAACTAACCACATTTATTCCCATATCTAGCAGCATTCATTGGATTTAAGTTGACAGAAATAAAGAAGTTTTATCCTCCCACAAGTTGACTGCTATAGCAGTTTTCATCTAAAGCAGCAGCAGATTACCAGGACAAACATATTCACAGGGATTTCCTTTCAAAAATCACTCTAATATGAACATATTTTAGTGGCAGAAGGGAAAAAAGCTCACTAGTCACACTAGCAAAAGACTATTCAATTTAAAATTAAGAGTGTGGCAGCACCAGCTTAATGGAAATTAAAGTCTGTTGGCACTGTCAACTAACTGTGAACCACTTGAAAGCTTTGTTTAATTTTTAATTTAAAAAATAATACAAGAACAGGACATGCTGTCAATACTTTTACAGATCCAATCCCACTTTCCATGTCTGCTAATGGAACCCTTACAGTTCTCGATTCACATGACTTCAATTTGAGTTACCACAAGAAATGTGTTACAACTTCAAATCTTCAGCCTGATCTTTTAGGGAAAATTAAAAGAGCATTTTTCTGTAGCTTGTGACTAATTATACAGAGTTGATAGTTTGGCCTATTGCATTGTTTAAATATACACAACATATGTGTTTTCCATTAATCTTTAATATAATTTTTAATAATCTGTTCTGATTAATCTCAATACCAACAGAGGAACCAGAGTCCAGCATGGAGAAACTGTATGAGTTAAAGTTTGTTTTCAGCACAGCTGAAATCCCCATGATTTATATTAGGATAAACAAAGGCTCAGAGGTATTCCAAACCTCAGATTCTTTGGTGTTCAGATACCATAATGTAAACTCTCATCTTGCAAATTCAGATTTTGACAGAAGGTGTGACCAAAGGAAACTCTGGGCTACTCTCAGTAAGTGGCAGGTTTCAAAGCTGCACCGTTTTCCCCTGCAGTACAACTGGACTCAGTATTTTGTACTAAAAAATTATTTTAAAAAGAACCTTTAGAAGATTGATTTTGCCTCGATATTGAAGAGTCTGAGACTGTTCATAAGAGACCAGAGCCCAGACAAGCCTTCTCACATTGCCAAGCTGTGCCTCGTGGCACTGCAGACACATAACTAACAGTGGCATTTCTCTCATGACCTGATTAAGCCCCACAAAAACCCCCCACAATTATGGGTCTGCTCCCCACTGTTCCTTTGAGGAGCTGTAACAGAAACTCATCCCCCTTGCTAGTGTGAAACCTATCTTTTATCTACAGCCAGATTTGCTCATGTGACAACATTCTCTTATTTTAGATGTTTCTTTTCCATTTCTTGCATTCCAAGATATGCGTAAAGAGCAGCTTCGAGTTTCACAATGTGGGAATAATACATTTTCGAAATACTAAAGTGAACTAGGAAATAGATTTAAAACAGTAACATAACCCTAAAATATGAAGTGTTGTGTTTGCCTAAATTGCTTTTTTAAAGAACCATAAGAAATTAAAATTCATCTAGTTACCAACATTTGAAATGGCATTGACTTAATCCAATTTGTTGTTTCCTTGCCAGCAGCATATTTTTACTTTAATCTTACTGCCTATTACATTTTCATTGCATATCCTTGACACTGAAGGAACAAATGCTGGGTCGATATTATCAGAGCATTCAAAGTCATTATCTAACTAGAAGTGACAGGCAGAACAATATATTAAAGAACTCTTGCTTAACTAAAGGACTGGATAACTCAAGGTGAACCAGTCTGATGCATCCCAAAAGCCTCCCTTGGAAGTTCTTGCCACATGCATGGCAGGAGGAAAAAAAACCCCCTGAATCTGCTCGTTTACATGCAGCACTGAAAAAGCAGCACTTCAAGGATCAAATGGCAACACAAAGGACTGAGTTAGAGTAAATAATAAATGTATAAGCCTTGCAGGATTTGTGACCTCCTTTTACTCTTGAAAAGGATCAGAATATCAGGGTGAGTTGAGAGTTTTGCATACTTTCTCTTTTAAACTTGGACCTAATAAATAGTTTTTCCTTACTGTTTTATTTGAATAAACTATTTTACTCATATTTTCCCTGGTCACTTTTATGCAGACAGAATGGCAAGAGGAACACAGAGCTACCCCTTCTGAGACTGGCAGGAGACTGAGCAGGAGCAGTGGGCTCAGTCATCCAAATGCATCATTAACCTTGGGAGCATTGCTGATGAGCTACTGGAAACTCTTCAGCTCAGTGAGCTTTGTCTAGAGAATTGTTTTTATTTTTGATACTTTAAGCTTCTTTGAGTGCAAGAGATGGTTCTGTCTGCACAGAGCCTCACAAAATCCCTGAGGTTCCACATCCACAGTCACCTACAGCCCTGGCACTACCAGGATTTAAATGATTTACCTTGCCCTGAGTTTTTCTTGGGCTGACTGAGACACACAGCAAGGTCACTGATGGGCTCTACCTCCACACATCATCAGTGTCAAAAAGTGATTTAAATCAGGGTAGCTGATAGGTTTTGGCTAGAAACACCAGAGCAGACCTGCTCTGCCAAGTTCTTCCTTGATTATTTTATGCATTTATGACCCATTGGAAAGTGCACTGGCTATCATTCCCACTATTAGTGCTGCACAATGAACACAGCATTTACTACTTCTCTGCTGTGCCTCAGTTTCTCCACTGCAGCACAAGGACAGGATGATGCCTCTCTGGAAGGCACTCAGACTGATGGATGAATCCCATGGGAAGAGCAAACATGAACTGCTTGCTGATATTCTGAACTGGGCAGTAAGGCATCACCACATTCTTGAGGAACAGCTTCCCCTGGAGTCTTATAACCAACAAGGTATTGAGTTTTTCAGCTTTGATTTGGACAAATGGGACTGGAAGAAGAGCAGCACAACAGAGAGGATTTGAGCAAGATGCTGTTCAGTAAATATTCATTAGATACCAGAGTAGCAAGCATGGTGTATCTATGTACAATGGCTAGGAGAGAGATACCCAAAATGGCCATCTATCCCAAAATAGTCTCCTCATTTCATTTAAGGTCTCTGAAGGAATCTCACAAATGTCCTTCAGAACCTGAAGGGAGACAGATGGAGAGAGACTATTCACAGGGTTGTGAAGTGACAGGACAAGGAAGAATGGCTTCAGACTGGTAAGGGGGCTGGGTTAGATGGGATACTAGGAGGAAATTCTTCCCTGGGAGGGTGGGCAGGCCCTGGCACAGGGTGCCCAGAGAAGCTGTGGCTGCTCCTGGATCCCTGGAAGTTTCCAAGGCCAGGCTGGACAGGGCTTGGAGCAGCCTCGGCTACTGGAATGTGTCCTGCCCATGGCAGGGGGTGGAATGAGACAACCTTTACGGTACCTTCCAATCCAAACCATTCTGGGATTCTATGAAATTAAATCTAAAGTTGTGTGCAAGAACCCTATGTGTCATTGACATTGCATGAACTATTTTAACTGCTAAAAGTAATAATATACAGATGTCTCTGACAAGCTGTGAACCAAGACTTAGCACAAAGTCTGGGGTACATTTCACATTGGCTCTGTGCTGGTGTGTTCATACCACAATCGTTCTGCTCTTCATCATCTTACAGCTTCTTTCCAAAGAAACCAAAAGATTAGCAGAAACATTTTCACTATTAAGCCATTATCCTACTGAATGAAATTGAGAAGATGAAACTGTAAAGCTTTCAATACACAGAAGCCATTAGGAGTCAGAATTTACTTACCTGACTAGAAGTTCCCTCACTATAGGTTTACTCTTCCCTCTGAAGTCTCTGCTACGTGTCAGAGTCGGGGAATTAGAACAAAAGCAGCACTGGTGTAACAGCATAGAATTTAATATTGATGGGGACCTGATTACTGAGGTGAAAATGACTCAGGTTTGGTAACTTCTATACACAGTATTTTGGGTATGCAATTCTAATCAGAAGTTCATAAAATGCTTGCCAACACCAAATATCCCCAAATCAAGAAATTACAATAGATCATAATTAGCCCATTTTGACTGTCTTTCTTTGAGTAAGTCTCAGATTCATGTTTATACTCATTAAAGAGAATCCTGCTGTTCCAGCACCAAGAACTCAGGGTTTGCATTTGCTTTTCCCAGTTCTACCATGACACATTACTGAGCTACTCACACCACCATCAGTTTGCCTCTGAACCACTGCTTTGGGACTGCTCCTGTATGCGGGAATGGCTCCTTCCTCTCATGAGCTGTTTCAGTATTCCAGTCACTCTGGAACATGACAGCAGATCTGCAGAGTCAGGCAGTGAGAAACACAAGCCACAGTTTACCCTTGGCTGTCTTGTGCCATCTCCAACAAGCAATGCTTTGGTTAAAGGCTTAGCTGCTGTATTATTTGCCCTCAGAACAATTCAACTCCTTATCCCTTTTCCACAATGAAAGTGACACATTTTCCTACCTGAAAAGAAAATGGAAGATAGATTAGCACTTTGCTGCTGGCTGTGCTCATATGTATGAGGTTTCTCTTTAGCTTAATAAATGGCTTGGACTCACTTTGTCTTTTGATACACATAAACCCCACACTTTCTTAACCTGAAAAAAATATGCTTTTATTTGGCTTTTTGCAGATCTCCTTTGAGCAGGCCCTTTCCAATGTTTTAGAATTAAAACAGTATCATCTCATACACTGGAATTATTCATCAGGTGCTTGACATGCTCTATCACACTATACACATCATAGAAAAACCCCTTCTCTTACAGAGCAAGATAAAGACATTCAGTAAAGCCAGGTTTTTGCACAGTCTCTTGTACCAGCTCAGGGAGACAAACGGGAGGTTTTATTTAGGATCTGCATTTTGTCCTTAAGCACCAAATTGAACTAAAAATGAGAAACTGAATGAGGCAAAGGTAAGTATTTCCCATGTAAGGATGTATGTTTCAGTATTAATGCTCAATTAAAGCAAAAACCTATTAAAACTAAGAAAAGTATTACTCACAAGTTAGAAGCATGGATTCAATCTTCTGTATTCAATTTATTTGTTGATATAAAAACCACAACCTGGCTCTGCTCTGTCAAAGCATGTAGGTTATGCCAAAACAGTATCATCTGTTTACATCTGGCTGTCTTCTGCTCACATTTTTGTTACCTAACATTCTCACTTACAAAACCTAATATTAAAAAAAGGGAAAAAGGTCATCTCCTTTCAGCTGGGTTATTTCATACATCTGTGGTCTGGTTTCTCTGTTTTTCCCACAGATGTGAATCCCTCCCCCAGCACTGTGGTTTCTTCCCATGCAAAAGGAAAAAACAGCAAACTGAAGATGACGTTACGAAGGCAATTTCAATTCTTTCAAATTTTACAGTTTCAAAAAGAACATTCAGTTGGTGGATTCAGCATACACACGAGGGGAGAGAGCAGAAGTATATCTGGAATGGAAATCATTCCAGTTGGGAAGCAAGGAAGGGATCAGGTGCATTTTCCCCGCCTCTCTTCTCACTCTGTGGATTTGGAGGCCACCTCCTGTAAACAGCAGCCTGAGAGACAAGAACATAAGGAAAGGGGCAACAGGAATCCTTGACATGTTCCTTGACTTGGAAAAAAAGATAAAATTAAAAAAATATGCCAAAGACTCTCACTCCAGCCAGTTTTATCAGGCTCTGCAGAGATGATACAACCTTTCAATATCTAAAGGCAAGGAAGAACCTGACTGACAAAGTCAAAGATGAAGACAGAGCCAGACTTGGAATCTTTGCTGTGGGCAGAGATGCAGTTCTAACAGGGGAGAGAAAGTCTTTTCCAAAATGGATCCAAACCAAGAACCTCTTTGCTCTGTGCCTCCCACCTTGCAGAGTGTGGAGTCAGCTTTGGAGTTAATAAAGCAGTTTATCCGAAAATGTTTGCCATGAAACAAACTTTCAAAAAGGAAAGGGGAGAGGGGAGAGGGGAGGTCACCAGCTCATTAATTCTGAATTTCTTTTCACACTATTGAGCACAAAGTGTTTCTCAAACTCAGTAATCTGGAAATAAGAAAAAGGAGGGGGTTACAAAAATCTACTTTATTCCTTCTCTCTTTGTAAATACAATTGAAATGAATGATTCCATTAAGGAGAAAAGGCAAAGGAGCCCAAGGCTCACATTCTGTCAAGCATTTCACAGCCTGACCCCACAGCATTTCCCCCAGGGCTGTATGATCAGTAAGGCTTCACAGCATTACAAAGGCACAGAGAGCAGGGAAACAACACAAAGAGCTAAGGAAGTACAAGACTTTGCATGCTATTCATTCGTTCTTCATTTTCAATTTATTTTCCATGTAGTTGCTCCTTAAGAGCCAATCTGCCTGATGACTGCTTTCAGTGAGTTTAAATTTACCACAGCTTTAAGTATAGAAACAACAGAAAAAAAAATCTGATAAACTACCAAGGAGAGAAAAACCACATCATTTAACAGAACAATCTCTGAGACCAGACATATATCTCTTCAATGAACTGTACTTCCCTGCTAGTCCTTAGATTTCTTTTGCACCAGTGGACAACGGTATCTTTACATGCTTCATTTCAAAGGTTCATTGAAAATGCCACTGAAATTCCAGCTGATCTCAGCATCATTCCAAAAGATAGTGAAATTCCACGTAGCAAAACCCAGCTGGAGTTTGGATGCAGTTTTCTGAATGAGAAATTAAAACTTCAGACACAGACCATCATTTAAATCATTTATTTCAGTAGGAAAGATTTTTGAAACCTGTTCTTAAATTCAATTAAACTAGCTTATGCAAACACACAATTTTCACACACACACACAGAACAAAGTGTTAAAAAAGGTGAAGGAAGAGGCTCGAGGACAGCCAAACTGCACATCACTCAGAGAGATCATAGTGCAATCCCCCCATCCCTGGAATGCCTCACACCAGCAGGGAACATTAAAAATGGCTTGTGTTTACTGCATGACACCTTGATCCCCCTTCCAGTGATGGTTGGTCCTTACAGGATTATTATAAAACACATCTATGTTTCCTGGTGCTTTTCCCACTCCAGTACAATAGTTTTTGAATGGATACACTCCTGCACACAAGGAGCCAGAAGTGCCAGCAAACCAGGCACCCCAATCAACACTGAATTGATTTATACTGCTTGTCTGCTTTGCAGTTTCAGCTGTGAACAGCTTTGGAATGGTAAGAAATTACCTCAGCAAACACACATGAAGGCCAGAACCTACCCAAATAAAGAGAAATAATAACAATCAAACACACAAAGGAAACTGAGTATTTATGGTGGTTTTAGTCACTCAAGAGCAAGACCAGGCTACCAGCCAGAACTGTGCCATGATCTGCAGGAACTTGAATTTCATTACATTTTATACACCTTCTTTTCCTTAGCAACTTAGTAACTTGGAGAAAACTTGTCAGCTCAGCTCTGCAACAGCCAGAGCTACACCAACTGATTGTATTTTCCCCTTTCAGCTCTCTGAGTATTCTTAGAAAGCGTAAGATTAATTTTCAAATTAGCCTTCCAACATCTGAATTTATAAAAAGACTATAGTAAAACTGCTGTGTTTTTATAAGGATGTATTCCAGGAAAACAAATATTTACTTGCTTAAGAACAACACATTCTTTCTTTCATTTCCCCTTCCACAGCTTCTGAAGCCTTTGCTGCTAAAACAGTCTCTAGCAGTTGTTTCAGTGAAGAACAGTGCTCCCTACACAGTGTTGGCACTAGAAATACAACATACATAACAGAGCTTTTGGGATATTAAGATTAACATTTAGCCAAGCCTCCTCTTTCCCCAAACAGTTTTTCCCTGTAGTGTTTATTTATAACAAAAAGCTTGCAAGATAAATTGTCTCCTAAGAATGCTCCTCAGTGTTTACATCAAAGTGGGACAGACAAAAGCAAGCTCCCTTCTAATAATGTGAGCTCCTGAGCTCATATGGTCTAAACCATGACTCGGACTATGCTCTTCAATTACCCCCTTCACTAAATCTACTCCAGAGACATACCAAAATAAAAATAAGTTAATTTTTAAGAGGTTTGACCTACTGATAAAAGCTGAACAAAAGCCCAAGCTACCAAAAACCTTTACTTTTTTTCCTAAAAAGAGGCTATTCAAATACAGAAATAATACTAAAGCAATTCAAGCCACAGCTATTTTACACTGACCAAAACAAGTGACTGCTGCAGAAATGCAGTGGCTGTCAGGAATGTCATCCCTTGGAACATGGAGGACACAGTCTGCAAGTCTGACATGGTGGGACTCACCAGTGAAATAAAGGAATTGGTCTTCAAGTTAATAATAAGGCACTGACAGAAGTCCTGCTCAAATCCAAGCACTCACCCTCTTCATGCACCAGAAATCGGAATGATGGTTTTTAAAAGAAGGAATAACCCCTAGCAAAGACTTCCATGTCCACTCATACAGATCCTTTTGATGGCAACCTTCCCAATCCAAGCCACCTTATGAACAAGCTGCTTTTAGAGAAAAATAAAGAAAAAGGCTAATATTAATGAATATTAACAAAACTTTCACAGCTGTCTCCTTGTAGGAAGAACAGAGAATTCACTGATGTGATTCAGTACCAGTCTTGCAGTCTTGATGCTCCAGCAGGCAGCACTAAGAGCTAGCCATGAATAAGGTTGGAACTACCAGTGTTGGTGAGTTAGAATACCAAACAATTGAAAAGGACAAGTAATGAAGAAAAAGGCCCCTGACAGAGCCAGAAGAAAAAGCATCCCATGTTTTTTACCTTCATTTGGACAAGATTTGTTACAGTTAACCAAAACCATAAGATCAACTTGCCTTTTGTCAAAAGAGACCTCTGCTTCTCATCTGCCCCAGCAGCACAAAAACCTGCAACTGCTTCTGCTGGGAGAGAGAGCATTTGTCACCATGTGTTATGTCTGATACCAATAGAGAAGGACTACTGTTGAAAATACAGAAATGCAAATACAAGAGGCTGATGTTGCAAGAAGCATTAAATTTGATGAATTTATTTCTAGTGAAGAGTAGATAACTAATAAAACCCTGCCGTGTTTTTTTATGCTTCTTTTTGTTTCCAATATGTTTTACAATGTGCATACTTCTCTAAACATGATATTAAAGGAGGGTGCTGAAGCTCATTTATTAAGTATTTATGCGACTTCATTTAGTATTTGTAGTTTTAATGTCTCTAATGTGCACCTAAATACTTAATGAATCATAATAGCTTGAATAATGCTCTTCTGGTATGAAATAGACATTTAAAAATGAAAAAGCTATGTTTATTCAAACTACCAGAATGTTTGAAAAACAAAAGTTATAAAAATTATTTGCTTTCTAAGGATACTGGAATAGAAGTCAGGTTTGAAAATCCTAGCCAAAAGTAGCAGAGATTAATTAGATAAAAGTTAACACTAAGCAGTGCGGTGTTATATATTTTTAATGCAAAGCACCAATTTCATAAACCAGACATTCCCTGTTGGTTAACCTTTCCCAAAACTTTCAGTTTAGCTACAAAGCTGGTTATCAGTCAGCATATAATTAATATTAATATTTGAAGTCCTGCTAGAAGAGCTACTCTAAAAAATTTTTGCTCAAATGTAGTCAAAACAAAGAATTGCAAGGAGCATCTTTAACTTCAAAATCAAACCATTAAGGAATAAAGTGACAAATACTAGCTGAAGTGGTTCAGCAGTTCTTAACAACATGAACAATTAGAGCAAGACATCAAAAATGAAAATCAAAGAGAAACTGCCAACTGCCTGAAGCAGGCTGGATGACAGTCTTACCTGAATACCATGAGCTCGCTGCTCTCCTTGTTTTCTCAGCAATAGTTTCACTTAGTTAACTTTTTAAACTCCTTTTTTCTTTTTTTAAGAGCACTAGTACATTCTTTACAGTGTGTCATTTAACTTGTCTGAGCCTTTCCACAGCTTAGCTGAGGCAGCTTTCCCTGAGGGAACAAACCCAGCACCTCTTTCTGAGCACCATTTATCTCAAGCTCTAGAAATGTCAGTGTTTGTGTAGGACTAGTGGCCAAAAACAAAGGGAATTTACTGAACTACTCACTGTGACAAGTGCCAAAAATACTTCCTGTGTTGTCATTACTCACTCCACTTATTCTGGCTACTCATTCCAAGAAACTCCTCCCACAATGTTCAAAAACCCAGCAGATCTGAGGGCAGAAAACAAGGAAAAGTAGGAGGTCCAAGGACAATGAAAGCTGGTAACAGCAATTCATTAAAGGATGATTTGTGAATTGTTTTCCCCACCATCCTCTTACCATAAAAACCTAACTCAAAACAGCTGGAAAAATGCAAAAATCCAGTAATAAATGACACGTCCTGACCTGGCTCTGTCCTTAGCAAAGCTGAGGGCTCTCAGGCTGTGGCTCCCAGTTGCATGTTTCCTTTCACTAACAAAAGAACAGATACAGTCATGCAATAAACCTAGAATAGCTTATTTTAAAAATCAAAATCCACAGGCTATTATCCACAATGCTTAAAAAAAGGACACAAATTGTTAAAGAAACCCAAACAAACACTTAAGTCATTGAGAAGAAACACACATCAGGTAAGTTTTAAAACGGAAAAAAACCAAACTCAAGTTGTGCAAAGTTCACTAAAGTAACACTGCTGGCTGTCAGGATGTTGCCTTTACTATACACCCAAAGTAGGTAAACTTGGGAGATGTGTGAATTGCAGAGGGATTCTGCAGAAGGAACCCCTTCCCAAAATTCATGACTTCAGACAGACTATTCATTCCCCATATAAAAACCAGCAACGAAAGAAGTGCAAGGGGAGCCAAATTCTCATAGTCCTTGTGGTGTAATTCCAACAGAAGCATCCTTCTACTGTTTTTCTTTCTACCAAGAGCCAATTCAGAACAATTCTTGGAAACATAAACCACCCTATTACTCTTTACATTGCCAAGTGGTTGGGGTTTTTGTGTTTTGTTTACGTGAGACTGGATTATCCTTCTTTTTGCCTGCCAGAAATCAAAAATTAATCATTTCCATTACACGATTAATTTGACTCTGGGAAAAAAAATCCCTCAAATGTGAATTTACAGGCTTCTACTCAGATGCAATAAACAAACTATACATTTTCAAAATAACAACTGCTAGTAGAAACCTTTATTAGATAGTCAGAGAACTCTGAAACAGACTGGTAGGTAGCTTGTTTCTGTTTAAAAAGGAGAATTCATGGTGGAATCTGCAAGCATATTTACGGTCACTAAACCACAATGTCAATGGAACAGTTACTACTTTTTCACAGACTTCAAAGTTCCAATATCAGAGTCTTATTTTGGACAATGTTTCCTTGCTTTACAAAATTCATATTCTTGAAGATTAAAGAAAGACCAATCATCCAGGAAACTAGGTGACATCAAGGAAACCCCAACAAAGCAAGAATCAAAGTCTTAAGCATCAAACACACACATAAAGCACAGCTCCCTTTTTACAACCACTATGTTTTTCTCAGTGAGTAATTTCAGTGACCAAGAATGATTCCTGTCAAGGATGGAATTCTGATGGCCCCACACCTTTTCTCTCCTTAGGTTATCCTACCTTCTAATAAATTAGTTAATTGCCTGAAGATCAAAAGAGCTTCTGTATGTAAGGTCTGCTTTAGGCCATGTTATCAACACCACACAATGTCAACTACTTTGACTGAGACAGATACTAAAATCAATTATTGCCAAATGAGAACATGAAAGCTTGAAATTGTGCCTCTATCTTTTCAAAATGTCCATCTGAAGTGATATTATGAAACACCACACACTAACAGTGGTCCCTAACTGATAATTAGCAGATATCCAAAGTCAAACATCTCAGTGAGCTGTACCCAGGTGTTGGTGTTTTGTCATTCAGCTTTTCCGTGTAGAAGAGTCACAGGCATAGAAACACATGGGATGAAAACACTCAGTTCTGACCCAACAGTGCTTTCAGTCTTGTCTCGTACACACACCCACCCTGACTGCCCAAAATATGTGTTTTTAACCAGGAATTAGGGCTAAACGTACCAAACTGATTTTTGGCTCAGCCTCTGTGCCACTGTTGGAGTCTGGCTCCCATACAGGACCAAGGTTTGCAAGCTCAGTGCTGCTCTGAACTTGCAGTTGTGTTACATTTCTTACAGGTCTGAGAGAAATAACACTGCTCCAGGCTGTGTGCCTGGGACTCCTGCCCCTGTCCAGGACTCCTGGGATGGCCTAAGCAACATCTCCAGAACATGTAGTACCTTTTACCTGGTTCATACATAGCTTTTGATACAACTCTTAAATACCAGTTTGCCTGTTTTCTTAAGAATGCCTAAAAAGGTGAGTTATTTTCAAAATTAGTATAAAGTTAAAAGAAACTCAAAACTAGCTACAATCTATTTCAAGCACAGCACCGCCAGAAGTTTCACACACACTATTTGGTGTTTCATGTTGTTTTTCCTTTCACTCTTTAAGGCAGTGGTTTCCACAGGTCAGTTCTCAGAACATAATGAAGCATGGTCCATGGCAATTCATGTTGCAACTCCATTTTTAATTTGGGAGACTCCACTCCCCAACCATTAGTGGTTTTGTTCAGGGCTCCAGAGTTCAGGGATCGAGTTGACAGGTTCTGTTCTGGCACAGAATACAGCTGGCACATTTTTCATTAGGACCTTGTTCTCAGTTATGAGATGGTTCAAATTGTCCTTTTTTATTGTTTTGAATTTGCCTGTTATTCAAAGGTCATCAAGTTGGCAGGAACCTGAAAACAAAAATATAAATGACAGAAGAATTTACTTCAGGTAGTAGCTACTTGCATTTCACTATTTCACAGACTAGACACCTTGTTGAAGTGCGTATCATTCTGTCTTCAAAAAAAGGGAGAAGGAATGCAGCTATTATGCAGCAGTAAAAATATACTTAGACCTGCAGAAACCCCAGGTATTTAATTATTATTAACTTTAATTAAACAATTAATTGTTTAATTAATTATTTTTATTAAAGTTAATGAATAATTAAACAATTAAAATAAAATTGTTAATTATTAATAATTAACAATATTAAACTGCTGTGAGGTTTGTAATTTTCTTATATGGCCATAGAACTTTCTACTTTTGATGACATTTAAGTTGTGATCAAAACAACCTTAACATGATAAATCTCAGCTCTGCTAGATAAGGAGAACTCACTCACCTGAGCCCCAGGTAGGAAATTGTTGGCAGATCAGTGATTGATTAGGCTTAGAATTTTTAAGAGTAATTAAAAAAAATGAGGCATAAACACTTGTTTGGGCTTTTCCCATAGCAAACCTGAATGCCTTTTGCAGCTATCACTCCCTTTCATGAAGAATAAAGCTAATGTTTGCAATATATTAATTTATATCCCCATTTTCTCTCCATCAGGAATCTGACACCAACATCTCTCGTTTAGTCAGGTTATTAAAGAACCACCACATTCCTGACAACTGTCAATAAATAGTCAGTTTGGTCAGATATGGATCAAACATTTCTTGCTTTCCACTTACCATTTACCTGTAGAAGCAAGAATGCTCAACTGGGCTAAACTGCACCATTAAAATCACAAATGGTATCTATTAAAATAGCTCTTACTATTATTCAGCTATTACTATTGAACAGACTAGGTGTTTACATTCCGTTGAGAACACATTTAAACATCCAATTTTTCTAAGGCAGTTACACTGTTAACAGTAATAAACAGTATTGCCAACCCTTACTGAACCAGAGCTGTCTTTAGAGGACAGTTTTTCACCACTTACTTGCAAACTCTTTGCCACTATTTGCTACCATTCCCCACTTTCTCCAGCCAGGAACACAATTCCTCTCCTTTGCACTGTCTCAAATACCTCCACAGGAGCTTCTGCAACCCTCCTTACTTCTTAAGATCTCTCTCAGAGGAAGAATTGAACAAGAAAGCACGGAAGGATCTGGAAAAGCCTTTTTGTTTCCCCTTGAAATTCAGTAGGATTTCTGCTCTGGGAACTCCACAGACAAATGTGCAAAAAGAAGGAAGAGTTCAAGGTGACAAAGTAACTTAAAAAGGATTTTGCTGATGAAAAAAGTCAGTAAGAATTTATATGAGAACTGCATTTAACAGGGGTTGGAGCAGTCTTATCCTCCTTTTCAATTAAACAAAAATGCTACTTTTGCTTTCAAAGACTGGAAAATGTACCAAAGATTACATTTCTATACATTTTAGGAATACAAAAGAAATACACAGCAGAAAATATGCATGTCCATGACCTGAAAAAATACACTTCAGGAGAGTTATCTGGAACTGACATTGAATGCTGCAGTTTACAGCTTTTTATATAATTGTGCAACAGCTTTTTCAAATGGGCAAGACAAAAATATTGCACTCAGACATATATTTTAGAGCACTCCTTGCATTTCCCAAATTGCTTTAAATTAGTCTCAAGGTAGCCCCAAATCTTTCTTCATTACTCCAGAAGCTCTGAGGACTTGTTTGCAAAGGGCCAAACAGAAAAGCCAAGGCAAATCAATCAGGAGGTGAAAGGGGTGGAGAGGCTGCTCAGGGAACACACAAAGCCCTCAGTGACAGCTTGGTCAGCTCGAGGATCCATCACTTCTGAGCTCTTAAAAGCTCATTCCTTTTCACTGTCTTGTTCTCACCTGTTGTCTGTTGCTTTGGCAGGCAGCACTCAGGTGTTTAAACCACAGCATTGCATTCATTCTGTTTCCAGCTTGAAATTTATATGAATTTCCTAAGAAAGACAAAAAAAACTGATGAAGAAACATAAACAGTGCTCCCTTTTAAACACTTAAATCCTACCCATATTCAAGTACCTCTAAATTGAAATATTATGAGGAGATTTACTAATAGATGGTCCATATAACTTTACACTTTGTCTGGAATAGGTACAATTGCTTGACCTACTGAAGAAAAATTTCAGCTTGCCTCTCTTTCTTTCCAACATTCTAGATTTCAACTAATGCCTGTGTCAACTAGGAAAGAACAAAAGATCCCTCAAAACAGAAGTGGTTCTGTTCACTGCCATTACTGCAATTTGTTTATAATTCCATGTTTGTTTTTTTTTAACAAAGTGCAAGATATCACTGAAATGCACCCTGGAAAGCTACATTTCAAAATATTTGAAAATCACTCCTAAATGTATTGATACATTTCAGAGCAGTATTTTCAGTGGCTGGAGTTACACAGTGCTTGTTTAGGTTCAGGAAGGTCAAGTGTTACAAAAACATTTCAGTTTGCTGTTGCAGAGTTTAAGCTGACAAGCATTCACAATTTATACTTCATATCAGCAGTGCTAGGAGAGATGTTTAGAAATAAAATGTACTAAGACTTGAAGCAGACAAAGCAATAAATAATTTTAAGCTCCTTTATCAGAACTTCTAATAATGTTCTTTCCACACAATTTGAAGTGCTAAGGAAAAGTAACATTTTCTTCAGTGTTTTAGCTAAAAGCAGGCACTGTGCTGGAGTAATGGACATCCACAGGCTTCTTCACATAATAGTCAAGATTTCTGAGGGGTTTTTCCTGGTAATAGCACCATATTTGAACAGATGGTTTGGGTTTTGTTTTTCACTTGGAGAGAAGGGAATATTCAAGCAGCTAGTCTCAGCTGAATCTTTTTTTAATTGTTACTTACATTTTCACACATGTGAAAATGCCTCAAAGTGTTCTAAATATATTTTAAAAGAACACAGATGAATACTTCCAATTAAAGTCACATCTGGGGTTGTTAAGAGTTTGGAGAGTTCTTACAACTCAAGGAAGACTCTACGGGTTCTCCATGGGTTGTTGCTCCCATAGCATTCTAAAGGCTAAGATGACATGTTGGAGAGCAGCTGAAACTGGAAGGATGTCACCTTTCACCCTGGTTTAGTTGCTGACAAATGACCTCAGCAAAGAAAATGTTTGTTTTGTGCACTGCTTACCCTTCTCAGAATCAGTCAGTAAGAAGAGATCTGGATGCTCAGGGTCATCTGCCATCATCACCATCCAGCCCACCACTGAGACACTCTTACTTGGCGTGGATTTGAACTGGAAATACAAACAGGGATAAAAATGGAATTAAAACAAGAGGCCAGATCTGCACAGAACAAGCACCCAGCAGTTCCTCTCAGTTAAAGACTAGGTAACTTCAAATGAAGCAGAGCACTTCACAAAATTAAGAAAATTAACAAAGGCTGTACAAAATTAGTGCCAGCAGAACTTAAGACAATCAATGATATTCAAAACAAATTAAAAGGAATATCACAATCTGCAAAAGCTTGTTAGACATCTAATCTGCACTGCATGATTACAGCAGCATTCCTCACCATGTTAGTTTACATTTGAGTGTACAGAATAGTTCAGAAGTATATTAATAAATGCAAAACTATTTCCTCCACTGTTCACAAACAGAAGAATTGAACTTGCTTGTCCTATAACTATTCACAGTTAGCATGCAGTATTTATTATAGTACTCTGTAATTACACATAATGTGAGTCCTAGGGACAAGATAACACAACTGTGTAATTAAATATGATGACCTTATGAAATAAATGGATGAAGTGAGCATGTAAATTCAATAAACATGTGCCTGGAAATGGGCAGCCGTGCTCATTTATCAACAAGATGTTCAAAATTATGTTGTTTTCCTGTTCCAGGTGTTATTCACTTGTTTTTGCTACACCAGTCCCTTTCCTGACAGCTCCTTGACCCCACTGTCTTTCATTCACCTGGTCACAGTATTATTTTCTTCTCATGCTTCTCTCAGTCCCAGGCTCTACTCACCCACTTAATCCAACTCACCTCCAAACCATAAGCTTCCCTTCCCCCTGACCTTCTTTTTACCTATTAGCAAACCCACTCAGTTCACTTCTCCCTGCTTCTCAGGTAGTCCCATCCACGCCCAGCTTCTAATTCATTCCGTTTCTCTCATGTGTTTGGCTGCCAGGTCTCCTCTTCCCACGTCCTTGGATCCAACACAGACTCTTCCATCCATCCCTGCCCTCTCACTCTCTGCAGTGCTTGACCTCACTTCTCTGCCCACAAAGTCTAATCCTGGTGTATGCTCATCCTCACCAGATCCATCTCCCTCCTAGCCTGTGAATCTCCATTCCAATCTCTTTATTAGCACAGCAATTTTTACCTCTCTTTATTGCCTTATCAGAAACAATAAAACATCCTTGAGATTGTTGTGGCTTGAAGTCATAAAAATTAATCTATAGTTCTAAAATACTTTTTATTCTTCATGCTAATGTGTTGTGTCAGCCTACTGCATAATGCCACAAGGCAGATGCACAACATAAGCATCAAGATACTTCTGTTTATTTTAGAACTATTGCTTTAGTATTACAATCCTGGAACTCTGGTTCAACTCTGGTTCAAGGAAAGAGCTACTGGTAATAAGTTTGAAGGTATCATGAGCAAAGTAAGAGTTTATAAGAATGTTCTCTGCATGGGAATAGAGTTGCTTTATAAATAAAATTCCATTGCAAGTCTAATGTCAGTTATTCTAATCTGTGCCACAGATGAACTGAAGACCTAGAAGGTCACAGAATCATCATGAAATAACAGAATGTTTGGGCTGGAAGGGACATTAAAGATCATCTCATTCAATCCCTCTGCCACAGGCAGAAAAACCTTCCTCTAGACCTCTAGGCTTGCAGGGTGCTGCAAGCCCCATCCAGTCTGGCCTTGAACACTTCCAGGGATGTGGCAGCCACAGCTGCTCTGGGTAACCTGTGCCAGGGCTTTACCATCCTCACAGGCAGGAATTTCTCCCCAGTATCCCATCTAACCCTGTGAAGTCATTGTCTAGGTAATTTTATCTGTCTGGGACTTACACAACTGGCTACATTTTAAATTTTAAAATTAGTTTAAAATTCATTAGAACTTGGAATGAACAAATGTTAGACCAGTAGCTGAAAGAAAAAGCATTTAAACCAAGCTCAAAATAGTTTAAGAGTCCAGGCTCTTTGTATAAACATGCTAAAGTTAAGTAACTCACAGAGGTGGACAGATGTGGTAAAGCCTCAGAAGAGGAGGAAGTAAATTATAAAGCTCTATCAGACAACATTTCATTACAGTGAGGGCTGTAACTCTTTTTCAAACAGAAGCTAAAATTTCTTTGAGAAGGCAGTAAGTAATGTCAGTCTGAAGTGAAAATTAAGGCATTTTATCTGAAAGAAGTAATAAAGACAGGGAAAGGGAATGAAGTTAAGGATACAGCTCATGATTTCTTTAAAAAAAATGGAAGTGTATATAAAAGATTTGTTAGGGACTCACTGACAACACTGCAAAAGTATGATTACACAAATTAACACTTAAAAAGGACCTGCAAAATGCTAACTTCCAAGTCGTCCTAAAGCATGAATAGGTCTTTTTCACAGAGGTGGAAATTTGAGTCACAAAGCAGTTTTAATGGATTACAGATCAAAATGTACCTTTTAAATAACACTTATTTCTAGGGTTTCATGGAATCAACACATTGGGCGTTCCTATCTTAGTTGTATATCCCAACAGGTATCCAATATATGACACTGCCATGCAATCCAAACTGCTAGAGCTCCTTGCCTTTTCACTCAAAGCCATCAGTTAATCATGGTGCTTCTCCATAAAATGAAAAGCTCCACACAAGGAAAGTGTTTCCTGCCAGCATCAATCCGTCATCGCTTGAAACACATGTCAGCTTTGCATCCCTGTGCTCAGCTGGATTTGTATTCCATGTTTACACAGTCCCCAGGGCAGCTCATTCTCTGCTGATGCACAGAGCCTTGCTAACAGCAAGTCTGCTTTGTTAACATGAAGGGAATGAAAGCTTCATTGTAATTTCATGTTCCTGGTTCCTATTTGCTTTTTGTAATACAGGCCACTGGAATGACTCTTATTATACACATGGAAAACTGCACAGCTCTGGCACTAGGTTTCACATAATTGATGTTTGCTGTTGTTGTTGTTATGAGCTCAAAGGCTTTTACAAGTAAATTTTTGAATCAAAAACTCTAAATTAATATGTGAACAGACTTTTCACTCCAACATTTTGGCACCTACAAATCTCCCCCTCTAATCTCCTGTTGAGCTTCTACAGATTTATAATATTCAAAGAATCTTCTCAGTGGCTGAACATCCTTCCCAGAATGACAGCATTTTTCATCGGGGTATTTCAGAGAAAGTGCCTGAGCCACAAGTACCAAGTTTTCTACCCTACAAATAAATCAATCTAATTTTGATTATAGCATGCAATGGAAGGCTTAGAATTAACCAGGTTTGTGCTCAAGCATGAAGCATAAAAAGTCTCTGTTGCTTTCCAAGTACCTACAAACACAGAAAAATCTCTCATGCACACTATGTTGTCAAAGAAATTGGCAAGGCTCTCAGTTCAATCACTATAAACAGTTATTTCACAGGTGTATTCACATTTTTCAAAGTGCTTATTTTAAGTTTAAGTTCAAGTGGCTATTCTTACGGTTGCTTTTTTCTGAATGTACACAAGTGCTGAAGTTTTTCACAGAGGCTTCTCTGTGAGTTCCATTTCAACATAAGAGATGAAACCATTGTCCACACATTGCTCTCAAATTGTGCTGTACTACATTTCTGGGCTCTCAAGTTCACATGCTTATTTATAGACAATTCTCCATTACTGTAGTAATAACTAAAGCCTGTTCACTATTTAAACTCAGTGCTGATTTTATGCTGTTACTCTTAGGAGATGCAGCACACAATGCTGGATGCACTCCTTGGCCTTTGACCACAGCCAGGAGAAGAGCTGGCTTGTCTGTATCAAGATTTCTTGCCCCTTTTGCTGGAATTACTCTGGGATTCTGATGAGGTAATTTTCCAAAGAGGCTGGCTATTATAAGCCTGGAAGAGCTTTGAGTGTCGAGGCATTCCAAGCTGCCTGGAGCAATTGCAGCAGCAGAATGGTCAAAAGCATGCCTGTAATCAAGACACGTTTACCATGAGTGCTTCAGCCAGGAAACTTTATATAGCAGACAGAGTCTTTTGTTGCCAGCGTTCCTTTCCATGTCACAGAGGGCTTGAGAAAGGAAGCAGAAAAGACAGATGTTTAAATGGCTCCAGAAGATGCTTGGAATATTTTGCTGAGGTAAATCTCCAATGTATCAATCTCTAAAAAAGAAACCTGCTTCAAAGTAGATGGCATCATCCTTTTTGCCTGGGAAGTCAAAAACCCCAAAGCCTAAATCTAGCCTTGGATCTCTTCATTTTGCAGAGTGAACCCCTTTGGGAATATCACTGGACAGTATTTGGAGCATTTACTCATGCTCTAGCTATCTAGGGATGATTGACCATCTGCAGTTCATTCTCTCCTGATTAACTTTTCCTGAAAATGCAACCAAACGTGAACAGAAGCACGACCCTTGACAAGTCATCTCCACAGACTCCAGAACCAAAGCTGAGGCTCTGTACAATAACTCTGTAGTGAAATGGATGGAAACCTAAGCCTCAATAGCCAGGCTCAAAGTACAACATAGGCAGAACAGATGAACAACTTATTGACCACCTATTATTAGCCTCTTTCATAAGCTGGAATCCATTACCAATCCCTCTATCTGAACAGCAGTTACCAGGTTTCCCACCCTAATTTCAACATAAAGGTCATGCTCTGTGTTGTAACAACCTCTGAAACAGGTTTGCTGTGACTACTCACCGCAAACAATTTTATTTTTTAAATAAAAGACAACTCAAACTTTAGTAAATAGTTATTACAATAGACAAACCTCAACTTCACCTGGGAAACCAAATCAGAGACTAAGCTCCACAACAGGCTTGGCATCCACAAACAGAACAGAGCCTGTCTGCTGCCCTAAAAAGCTGAAAGTTGTTCTACCTTGGCTGTGTACAGCCAAATCCAAGGCTGTGCTGGACAGTTCAGCCCAACTGCATAGAGCCAACTATTAAAAAGAAATTAATGTTCTTCAGCAGTCGCTGCTTTTAACTGCCACTTCTCTTCCTCCTTTTCCTGGGAATTGCCTTGCTCAAACTCCTCTCAGTATCTGCAAGCCATGAGGCTGGTAGGCTCCTGATGGGAAATCCTGCAAGCACCCTGGACTCCAACACCTCCTCACCTCTCTGCAAACTTCCTCAGTGGTTTCCTTGGACAAAGAAACACGAGCACACAAGCATGAGAAACAGATTTTGGCTTCTTAAGACTCTGTTCATCAGCAGTTTAGATGTTGTAGGTGTCACAGCAAATCAGCGACTTGGGGAATACCAGAAGTCAATTCAATAGGTTTAGAAAATAATCTCTGAAAAAGCATTGTAAATGGATGTGACTGTATTTCCAGGCAAAGTAAAGGCTTTTGCAGGAACAGAGACTCAGAAGGATCAGGTACCAGACTGTTTACCTCTTTCCTTCATTTACTTTTGCTAAAGAAAGGGCAAGACAATTTAACTTATTGAAATTGTTACTCTGAAGGAAATGTGTAATCAATGTGAATTCAATACACTTTATTTCCAATCAATATAATTCCTTGCTAAGCAATTTTTTTCAAATTCTTGAACCTGCATGCTATTTAAATTACTTAAAAATGCTAACACAGAAGAGTGAAAAGCTTCTGAATGAACAGATACAAGTCTGGTAAAGTCCTCCATAATTTTGTAAAGAACAGTGAAGCAGGGAGACTTACAAATACACATTCTATTCCTAAAAGAAAACAAAATGCAATTTTGGCACAAAGCCTCAAGGAATCACAGCAGCAACAGGAACACAAAGTCTGACATTACCACAAAAATTTCTTTTCCATTTCTCAATGTTTCCAGAAAAAATAGGCAACTAGCTGTGAGTGACATAATGCCAGCACAAGTTCTTTCCTGGTTCCTTCTTTTTTTTTTAATACTTTGCATTTTTAGTCATAATAGCTTACAAGTCTGCTCTTTCCTTTTAATGAGGTGGAATCTTGCCCTAAAGTTTTCACTGAAGCCAGAGACAAATGCTTCCAAACACACACACACTTCTCCCAAGACACCCAGAGACAGAAGGATTGGCTAATGACCCTTCAGCCTGGGCTAGCCAAATTAAGTAGGATCAGTTTCATTCTTACTTAAGCAAAGCTAGTAGGGGTGGACGGCCAAGAAACCACATAAATAGTTCTCAAAGCAATTAGTATTAGAATACTATTTCCTAATGAACTTCCAATAAAAGGTGGGAAATAATCTCTTAGATTAAGAGAACTTTATACACAAACTTTACACAGAGCAACTTCAAATATCCAGGAGCCTGCAAACCAGCAATGTTAAGCTTCAAATCTCCACCCTCTGCACATACAAATGTTAGGATAACAAAACAGAATTTTGTACCAAAGTCCCCTTTACGAGGATTCCAAAAGCAGAACTCAGTCTGCAAAATTCCATAAATTCTATGCAAAGCAAATGTTCTACAGTGACAGTTGTCATAAATTTACCTGAAACACCTACCAAGGCAACCAAGTAATGATTCTGAGTAGTGAATGAACTCAGATTCAAGTATCTCAAATTTTACCCAGCTTCTTAAGAGAATCATTACAATTAACTAGGGACATCAAGCAGGAACAATGCACATCTTAACATTTGTACAGAAAATCCTCTTGCTCCTTTCCCACATAAGCAAAGCATTTTTTGCTTCACTCAGATCAAGTTGCAGCAAATAAAAGGAACCCCAGCATCATCTGACATTGCAGCTCTCTGCTGAGCAGATGAGGTGTTTGGTACTCCACTGCAGTTAATGGCTTACAGGATTATACAGAAAAATCAGATGGTCCAATTTTACCACACAGATGAAATTAGTACATGTTTAATTGCTGTATCTTATGACTGCTCAATTTTTCCTCATCAGTGCTTGTTTGGATTTCAAACCACGACAAACTGCTGCAAGACTCAAATCATCCAAAGACGGAGCTTTGAAAATGGACAGACCAATGACACAGTTCCTTTCCTAAAAGACCAGCAAAGTCAGAGACACACGGCAGATGCAAAGCAGATGTTCTTGGAGTAGCATACAAATGTAAATGATATTTCCCTGGGTATATCCATATGAGGTGACTGACTGACTGGGAGACAGGATAGTGCTAACTAGAAATCAGGCAAGGCATGAACTACTCTTAGTGTTTACATCAGGAAATCACATTTTAGTTTTGGCAGGTGATACTGGAACATGCCTGGTTTACATACATGTTTTCTCTCTGTAGCCTTCAGGGATTTTGCAGCGTAGTAGAAGAGTTGGGTTCCACACAGTGCTACCCAGTATTTTGTCCAAGATGCTACCTGGAGAGAAAACAAGCAAATGAACAAACAAACCCAGAAGTGCAATGGATAAGTGAAATGCTTCATAACACTGAGGTGAGAAAGAGGAGGCGCCATCCTGCAAGAACATGAGCGCACTGACTGTCCAGCCAAGCATCAGCCATGTTTCCAAAGCTGCTGTTTGTTATTATGCAGGCCTACAAATGCATGAAAACTCCAGAAAGCAGAAAGAACATGTGCCTTTCCTTTCTAATCTCAGAAAAAGTGTTCTGCATCTTGCTCTATACTCCCTGCAATCCCTACAAAACACTTTGTGGAGTCAGAGTACATCTGTCCCTTTCCTTTTCCATCTTAGGTATAAGATATCTCCCATTGTTCTGAATATGTATTTTGATTTATAATTTATTATAATGTATTTGCAATGCAAATGATAAGGGTTATCATCTATTGATAGATTGTTGGGATTTACCTACTGTTAAGGAAGACAAAATATGATTCTCTCAATTTTAAAGTCATCAGTAATTGTAGAAAATTTTATGCAGCATCCTCTTCTCTTCTACTTCCTAGATTATGTGTATAGCCTTACAAACGGAATAAATGCACCATACAGAAGAATCAAAACTCTGTCAATGACCCTAAATCATAATCAGAAAGGCAGAGGAGATCTCAGGCACTTGAACTAGTTGCCCAATGGCCATTTTAATGTGTTCATAACTGGGCAAAGGAAGAAGGTGAGAAAATTAATTTATTAAAAAAAAAATCTTACTGTAGGTTTTTTGCCTTCTTTCAACAAAGTCTTCCTCCTGAGAACACCTTGAATAGTAACTGCTCCTGGATACAAATGAACAGCCAAATCTTCAGATTCTAGGGAGCTGAAAGGAGCATGTGAAGAGTTGTGTGAAAAAATATTTTTCCTAAAGTAATTTTTCAACCATTACCAAAAACTAATGCAAATACCTTTACTGTAATTTGAAAATGTCAACTTTCTATTTATTTGACTTTATTGTGAAAAAATACTTTGGCTGTTACAGGGAATTGCTGTTGTGGAATTAACACTCGCAAGCAAAAGTGATCAGAAAAATTAATTAGCCAAGCAGGTAACCCTTAATTAAAAAATTAAACCTCAAAACACGACTGAAAGACAAGAAAAATTAATTTTTAAAAGTAAACATTTGAAGTACATTGGTACAGTTGCTGTACATGTTAAACCTCTCCCTCAGCCCTCACAGGAAAGATTTGACTATTTTTTGGTTAGAAACACCAGAACCATTAGCACATCAAAAACAAAGCACAGCTCAAACATGCACAATCCTTAAAATATCTGAAAGCAAGGAGAGTGGGCGGGAGCAGGAATAAAGAGTAGAAACCCAAACCACAGCTTTAAGGTGTTTTAATGCAACTGGTGCTCTACTGATCATCTGTCCTACAAAGGATTGGAGAGCAATAGACTGAAACAAAGGCCAGGTACAGCACTGAGGAAAGAAAACTGAGCTTGATTAAAATTCCAAAGCTGA
Organism: Taeniopygia guttata; assembly: GCF_048771995.1. NCBI lineage: Eukaryota > Metazoa > Chordata > Aves > Passeriformes > Estrildidae > Taeniopygia > Taeniopygia guttata. The sequence goes on from NC_133033.1 coordinate 31,118,957, forward strand.
CTGGCTTCAAAAACATTTCCAATCAGAGAAAAGTTACACCACGAATCATTTCAGTAAATGTCAATCAGAGCATGTAAGTAAAAGTGCTGAACCCAGCAGCTTTCTAGAAAAGCCAAGAGATTGAACAGCACCCAAAAATCATTGTGAAGTAAACCATGATTTGTTGTTTCATCCATCCTATGTCCAAAGTAAAATGGAAATGTGACAAACACTTTCATTGCAGCACCTACTGAGGATGATGATAATGGAGACAATTTTGGACACTGACAGATGTGAACATGGGTTTCATTCAGTGAGACAATGCTTGCTTCTTAACATGACAGAGGTTTCACAGTTAATGGCAATTTCTTTCCCAACTACAGTGAGACAGAATCAGTATCCATAAGGAATCAGAATAATCAGTTAGGTTACTCTGTCAGCTTGCAAATATTATGCATTTTAAACTGGGGACAATTTGAATGTGTCACTTATTTTAGGCATCTCTCTGATTTCAGGGAAGAGGGGCAAAAAAATGCAGTACAGAACTGCCAGCAAAGAAAACATCTGGAATGCCATCCATTAGCACCAGGAGCAGCTTTTTTTCTACATGAGAACTACCAGCACTGCTCCACAGCAGCAGGCAGTTCAAAAGGTACCCTGGCAAAACATCTTTAAGCCTTGAGAGAAAGATCCAATGGTTCAGAATTTGGATTTGCAGACTGGAATAAACAATCCATATGCTGATATAGAGTAAGTCATTGAAGGGAAAAGTGTTAAGCCTGAAGAAAAAGGTCTCTACCTTTATTTTGACACATAAGTTAGAAAGGTAACATCAGAAAACACCCACTTAATTATTAAACCAAACCAAATCACCAACAGCAGAGGGAAGGTTTGACACCTCTGTGTGCAGTGGGATTGTACCTGCTGGCCTTCATGTGGCCTCGATGGCCATTTCGTGACACTCTTGTCCCCGGACCGAGAGAATGGTACAACCTGTTCCTGTTGGATTCCATTATAAATTGTATGCATTACATATACTGTCATTCACACAAACAGCACCACTGCTACAACAGCACAGAACTTTTTTTGTGTGCATATCACAAAGCCACTTCTTCCATGTAAGAAAAAGCTAATAACTTTATTTAGAAAAAGGCATGCAGAAGTAAATAATATGGTTTTTTTCATTTCATCAGATGTTCTCTTTGTCAGAACTCACAATACTGAAGTGTTTTACTGGCACTGATAGCACGTTTTTAGAGCAAAGTCTGCATTTAGCTTAGATTAAATAAATGTAAAGGAACCATACTGATAAAACTTATCTTGAAATCTGACTTTAGATATTACTACAAAAGTGGTTTCAACTTCTATGAGTATGACAACAGAAGCTGTTGGCTGCCAGGAATGACAAGCTCTGTCAAAATACACGTGACACTGTTTAAAATCCTGTTGTGCTAAATAACATGGAAATCAACTCAGCAATATTTCAATTTTCCAGTTCATCTATGCTGTACACTTTATGTGTAAGCTCCACACTTTAAAATCATTTACCTGATCCACACTGTTATCCCTATTCAGGAATTGTGCCCCAGATCTTTTGTGCCTTTTGAACACAGCTTTGCTTCACTGAACCTTTTTTTTCTGAATCAGATCCCCTTAATTGACTGAATTCCATTTAAGTCAACACAAGCATTGTTCAGGCACTTTGTCCTCATGTCCTATTTTTTTATCCATTTTTCTGGCTGCTTATATTCTGTTGAATGACTGAAGATCAGCAATTCTGTGGGAGCAGCCAGTTAAGTACAAGCCTTATTATCAAAAAGATATTAATGAATCACCATCCACAACACAACCTGTTCCACAATTTGCCATCATTTTTTTCTCAACATAACAGATATTTTTGAACTTATCAATTATTTTTCAGAACATATTCAAGATTTAGGCAAATAAAACAATAAAGAATAATAAAGTAAAATGAGCAGCTTATTTTTGTATACATATGGCATGCAAATTAAGTATATTTTCTTCTTACCTTTAAGCTTGGGTTTGGTTTTTTTGGGTTGTTTTTTTTTTTTTGCATAACAAGGAGGCTATCACTCTTGGAATCCTGCTATTTCAGGGAAATCTATTCAGAGACACTCAGCATAACAACCAGTGAGACTGAAGTGTCACCTAATATACTGCCCTTAACTAAATGTAAGTGTAAGGACTTGGAATTTTAGTCCTTCTAATAATTTTGATTGGCCTGAAGGGACACTGCAATGCTGAAAACTCTCAAGTTTCAAACTAAGATTCTGTTGCACTTAAAAACAATCAGTGGCTCTAGTTCTCACCCCTTCTGCATTCCCCAGCTACAAGCAGAAAAGCCAGGAAAATCAAGAATACATTTTACATTTCCTTTTGTTACTTGAGGAATCTGTGTGTGGAGGAATTGTTTTCTACCTCTTAAGGCATATGATGCAGATTTAAGCCTTCCTACCCAAAGATAAAATACAAAATATACAGAGAATAAATATACAAAATACAGAGAAATACTGAATTCCTACTTGCACTGCACAGAAAACAGTCATTAACAGTGGATGTATCCCAGTTTTGCCAGAGTTGGTAATTCCAGCCAACTAATGCCTCTCCCTCATTTAAAAACCTTTACAGAGAAAGGAAACCACTGTGCTTCACTGAACAGACCAATATAAGAGACAGACCTCTAGTTATCTTAAATTTTGACACTTGCATGTCAGTGTATTACCTATCAAATTTTAAAACATGCCTCATCATCTTATAAACCAAGGAAGAGACTCAAGGTTGCTGCAGATCTCTAGGAAACTCACACATGGCGATGGGAATGTCTGTAAGGAACCCTATCCCTCTCCTGGAAACAGGCAAGAGAACTCACCCTGAAACACATGAAACCTGCAACAAGGTTCCCAAAAGCTCTCTCAGGAGAAAGGCAAGCACAGAAGGCAAGTGGAATTTGAAGGAGGCATCTTCTGTTTGACATGGAGCAAACATCTTAACTGGGGGAGCCTGTGGCTGCCAGCTCTCATTAGCAGAGGGATGAAAAGCCCCTGCTTTGTCTCAGAAGTCCACACAACAATTCTGAAAAGTGTTATCATAAGTTTAAACCTAAATTTTAAAGTTTCTTATGCTGCTCTGGGTAAAAACACTCAACTCACCATTTCTTCTAACTTAATGACTTTTAATCTTTGAGAAACACCTTGATACCAATACACAATTCCATGAGGCAGCAGGAAAGGGAAAGAAAGAAAATCTTTTGACTGTTGTATGTGCTTTGTGATGCAGCCTGCAAGTTAAGAGATTGCCTTTCTGACCCTATTTGTGTTCTCTGCTCATATGGAATGTTACTTGATTAAATTGTTAAGGGCCTTTCCTCATGTATGTATTCATGTTTAAGGCATGAGGCATCCAGGAGTTCACCTTAGGCACAGAGAGATTTTCAAAGACTTCTTCCAAAATTAGCAAAGAACTTTAACTGCTTCAATTAGTTCAATCAGAATATGTTTGGGGTAACAGCTCCCAACTAAAAAGACAAAGTTTTTTGAAAAAAACTCCTATGAAAAATGTAAAAATAGTAGCAAAAGTCATCTATGGCAACTCTGAAGCTGATGGATTACCTGAAACTGTGTTATAGAAGCAAGCAATGCACTGTATTGTGCATCTTACTCAGCTGTGGGAAGGTGAATATTGCACCTCTTTCTGTGTTCAACTGCAGCTGTGTGTCTTTTTCCACATTCTCAAACACAATATGAGAATGGGCTGAAGTGGTCAATGCCACCTGAACACTCACAGGTGCTGGAAAACGAACAACTTGTTAATTCTGAACCAGAAAGTCAGACATTAGCAAGGGGCATTGTTGTGTAACAGCGAAGGGAAAAGAGGATGAGAGAGACAAAAGAGGGGACAATGTCAATGACAAGAGAATAAAGGAACTATGAACAGATGAAGTGTCTCAGGGAAAGTGAAAATGAAAATCAGACACAAACAGCACATGTGATATCCACATATACAAAACCTTTGGGGCCTAATGGTTCTCTGGCTGAGCTCCTTCAAGGATGTGTGCACTGAGCAAACACCCAATTAGATAAAAGCCCTATTAACCATTAGTGAGCAGAAGGTGTTTCTGTGCTGTTTTAACAGATCCAGTGAAATTACTACAGCTTTTTAGTGTTCTTACAGACAGATCTCTAGTGAAAAAAAAGCATCATTTTCAGGACTGAATGAGAGACTCTAATTAACAATGTGAGTAGAGAAACACAGGCTTTTCTTACCTTTCAAATGCTGGCCAGGAGGTCTCTTCACTGAGTTCAGAACCATCACTGCTACCTAGAGAAATATAACAGAAGATACATTATTTCTTCATCTACAAACCATCTCTGTCAATTGTATCTAACAAATCAGAATGGTTGAGATTCTGAATATCAGATTTTTTAAGATGAAATGCAAAAAAATACTTCAGTAAAATACTACAAACAAAAAACACTTTGTGATTTGCTTCAGGAATTTCGTATAAACTGAGATGGAGATTGAAGGGACAGGGTCTAGTTCCACATTAAGAAGTTGAAGAAAAGGAGTACTAATAAATGGGAATCTTATTTTCAAAATATAAAGAACATCCTAAAACCAGATTTGTCTGCATTTAAAAAAACAGGCCACTTATTTAAAAAATTTCTTATCAAGTCACACAGAGTCATGGCACAGAGGTGCAAATTCATTGCTAAATCTCCAATACATTATATGAGAAGCCTTAAACAATTATTAAAGCTATCTTCCACTTACTCTATCACATCACAACAGTATTATTTCCTTCTGTGCTTTGTGAACTAATCCAGAAACAATTCATTTTAAACACTGAATATAGAGGAAAATCCCAAAACCCAAAAATCTGATGCAGCCACTCAAGGCAGTCCCATAAATAAGACAGTAACTTTACAATTCCAGTAAATCCCATCAGTCTGAAAATGAGTATTTAAATATTGATACAAGGTGGGGGTTAGCTGTAATGTCAAAAATCAGTCAATAATTATCAGTAGGGATGCTGTTAACAGAAATCAGTAGCTTCTGCACACAATTCCAAGCTGTTGCCTTGCTGCTATGCACCTTTCACACCAGCCTAGCTGCCCACATGAGCAACTATCCTTGTTCACCACTTCAAACCAACATTTTTAGCTCCAGATAATCCCAAAGCCTAAATATCAGTGCAATTCAATGTCAGGCAGTGCTTGAAGCCACTTTTTGGCACACTAACTTGCCACCTTGTTTGCTCTGCTGCCTGAACACCCATATATTAAAGGGAAGCAAGAAAAGAATACAATTATTTTGAAACAAACCAGAAAATAAACAAGCAAAAAATTTGGATCAGTGCTCCTTACTCAAGAGTTCCCTCAGAGAAACAGCGGCTGAAAATGGGAACCAGTTCCCTGTAATTTTACACAGAAAATCAGCAGGGAAAAGCAGTGCCCTGAAAAATCATGTGTACAAAGTGGGTCTGGATATTCACTGAGTAAACACAGAGTAAAGATGGAGGCAATAAAGATTTACACACAGCAGGGGTAATTCCAGCCAAGAGCCATGAAAATCTCAGCATGGACTGAAGTTCCCTCTGTGCAAAATTTAAGAGAAAATACAAGCCTTTATCTGCCAGCCAATTCAACTGAGATGCCTCTTCTGCAAACATTAGCTCAACATCCACATATTAACATGATCTCTGTGGGATACTAAATAATTTGGTCTCAGCTTATTCTGATTTTTTTCCTAAAGGCATGTCCTAACCTGTTCACACCAACACTACAGTAAGAGCTGTTTGTGTAGAGATACAGAAGTGATGTTGCAGTGGAGGTATAAAGGGCTGCAAGCAGGGAGGTAAAATACTCAACAGGTAACTTGTGTTACTTTCCAGTAAGTAGAAGTGCCTTTAAATTTTTAGTGCTTTGATTTGCAGGTCATTGATCCTTAAGCATCCAGCTGCTGGGAGGGTTACAGCAGCAGGTAGCTCTGTGCACAGCAGAGTAGCACAGTTACTCCTCCTGTGACTGTGGGGACAAATGACAAAAGAGACCCAGTTACTATGGCTGAGTAAGAGCTTGCACTTCAAGTGACCCTCTCAGACTGAATCTATCAGCAAACATTCAGGTGCCACAGAGCAGGTGAGCAAAGAAGTGGCCATAAAAATAATCAGGAGTTCTGCTCAGCACAATTTACACCTGACCTGCAACATGGCAAAGAGAATGTGTGGGTTGAGCTCCATGTTATGCCAGGCACTTTACACAGAAAGACTCCCAGGTAAATAATTTACTACCCCAGAAGAAACAGGAGTAACCAGTGGAGTAACCTATCCAGGTGGAGCCTGCTCTTGCAGTAGAATTTCTTTGCAAAGTCTTTACCATTTCCTGGAAAAAACAACTGTCACTCAGTACTTTCAGCAAATTCTACAATCCACATCACAGTGAAAAGCTCAGTGATTTACTCCATCCTAATGAAACCACAGCTGCATTCTCTGTAAGGCAAGACATGAAGTCTCTTCAAATTAGTAAGTAGCACGGTTTGGGGATGAGGAGACAGAATCAGATGTAACAATTCAGAGACAACTTTAAGTGATATCTTGGGTTAGACCTCCCAGCTGTCTTTGAAGAAGGCTGTTTGTGGTAGAATCTCTTACAGGAAGACCTGAAGGTATTGAAATCCTTTTAGCAGTTGGAATGACAGTTAGGATGGTAGAGTTCAACCCCAACATGAAAATAGTTTTCCTTGCATATAATTGAAGTTTTTTTGTGGTTACTTGGAGCAATCTGTTCTGCAAAATGGTGCAACAAGTTCTGTTAAGTTATTCAACCAGCACTGAAAGCATTAGGGATACTTAGAATCTTATTTATTTTCTTACTTATTTTCTTAGTAGTGCTTAGATTTAGCTTTTTATTAGCATATATATTAGTATATATAGAGCTCTTCTTAATTTAGGCCCACTTGATAGATCCACACAATTAAAACCCCCTAATAAGACAGTTATGAAGTTACTGTTTGTATTTAAAGTAGGCTGATAACATTAAAATTCTATCTGAAATGGAAATGACATTTTGATGGCAATTATATCAGTTTGGCTAATAAAGGTATATTCAACTGCTGTGCTAAGTACACTACAGAAAGATTTAAAAGCTAGTGCTGCTTTGTAAAAATGCAAAGCAATCTAGATCAAGAGCTAAAATGTCACCTATCACAAAGTGGCAATCCTTGGTACAGTATCAGTACAGTAAGAAAACCTACAGGAATTTGGTGAAAAAAACCCAAAAGTTTCACTTAAAAAGTTAAATCTATACAGAAATTACCAATTACACTTAAAAGGACCATCAATTTGTAGCAAAATTGGACAAAACATCATAGCAATTGATTTAACATTTACATTGATCCCTAAAGGGGTTGTAAAAATTGTAACAAAAATCTGGAAAAGGTTGAATTTTAGTGTTTGACTATTCCTCTAACATCCATATAAAAACATCTCCAATGGGATTTTTTTAGATTCTAAAACCCTCTAGGAGATACTTTGCAAGACACAAGTTCTGATACTAAAAACCACCCCTTTCCTGAAAAGCAAAACAAAATATCTGACATCTTTCTTTCCAAAACAAAACAGAGGTAAAAGGGACTGTTTTTAACTTAATCTAAGTTAGATGTCTAGCCAAGTTCTGTTTAAACATTAAGTGTACTATTTGAGTGTCACCTCAACTGGAAATATTTCATTCATTCAGTACTCTAAAAATATATCACCTTCTTAAATTCTTCTCAAGTATGTACTCAATATTTGAGTTTTTCCAACAACCTCAAGCAAGTTCTTCAGGTTAAACTTAATAACAAATCCTAGGTAGTATAAGCCCTTTCTGTTAGTTAATGTTCTAAACAAATTTTGGCTTTATATAAGAAGCCACTTAACACAAAACATCATCTTCCTAGTTTTCTTCATTGCTAATAAACTTCTGATGCAGGACTGAAATAAAATAAAATCTTTAGGAAGGTTTTTTCCTGTCTTAGGAATAACAGCATTCAGCAAGATGGATTTTTTTGCTAACTGCGCTGATGATTATCTGAGGAGGCTCAGGATTGTCTACAGAGCCCCAGCACTGCAGCTCTGTTCAGATGTGAATTTTCTGCTCACATCTGCAGATGTGCACAGGAAGATGGATGTCTGTGAGATGTCTGTGCTCCAGCCACACAAACAGCATGAGGTTCCCAGTTATGGGACAGGGAATGCCTGTGCTATCCCATATCCACACCCCTCGTCATGGCACCCACTCACTGCTCCAAGTCTGGGGATATTGAACACTTAACACAGGCTTTCTTTATCCAGAAGTTAGTCCCCAAAGTTAAACAGGTGTTAACATAAACAAACCAACTCCAAAGAGTTTAAAAAGTCTTCAGACTAAAAATTCTTTCCCCTTCCCAAATCTGTCATTGACACTCTCTTGGCTCTGGTTACACTGTGTTTCCAGAGCTGGTGACGGACCTGACCGAGCTAGAAACTCTCCCATGAAAATACAAAAAACTGGTCAAGAGGCCTGAACATCAATGGCTGCAGCACAGCCCAGCCAGACAACACCACAGAGATGGGCTCCACGCCCTGAAAGCTCTGCTCTGCTTTGGTGAGTTCACAACCACACTGTGAACTCCTCATACGTACTTCATGACTATTTAACAAATCTAGCAAATCCTCATATATAGTTCATGACTATGTAAGTTCAGTTTAAGCAGCTCAACTCTGGTTTCCCAGTTAACCAAATACAGATGGCAGGGACTCTGGCAGAGGACTCGAGCAATATCATGCCAGAGAATGGATAGAAACACCATCACTGAGTTTCACTGTGAAAAATCAGCAAAAGCAAATAACCAAAGGGATAAAGATGGGGCAGAAACAGGGGGTTTGCATAACTACATTGATGTAAAGACATCCAGAGAGAGAGCCTTAGACCAAACAGTACCAAGAAAGATTGGGGCAGAACTGGAGTGCTAGACTCTATCTTCTCTCAAATCCAGGCACCTACATGTGCATTTTTAACCTCTAATATTATACAGTTTTTTTAATTTAGTCTATCACTATAGTAGTGGCTCACAATAGCAAAACCAGGTATCCACATTTAAGGCAAGAGTCCATATAACTCATAAAAAGGAAATATATAAATAAACCTGACATACTTTTTGTGCCTGAAACCCTACCTGAAATCTGATCTCATGACTCAGTCCTACACACCTGAACAGCACAGTACAGGTTAAAGAATCAAACAAACACTGGCTGTGTAAAGGTCTTCCCTACTCTACAGGCTGCCAAGACCTCTGAAAGTAAATGCATACACTGTATACCTACACCTATACTTCATTTATTTAAAGAGAAATATAATCCCTTGTAGAATTCAATAACTTTGAGTGGTGACTTAATAGAGGAATTCATTAAAATGCTGATTTCTCATATGTATTTCATGCCAGTTTAGGTTTGGAAACGTACTGTTCTTACAAAGGCACTTTCTTACATTAATTCACACTGATTTAGAATACCTTTCTTTGACTGCAGCATTAATTCCTCCAACTGCATTAGAACAAAGGCTGAAGCTATTCTCCAGTGATTGCAACAAACAAACAAAGGCAAATGTTCAAGAGTTCTAGTTTTTCCAGAGCTTTCATGCATATCATTGTAGATCAGGAAAAATAAGTGGAAAAAAAATAGCTTAAAAAGAATTTGAATCCAACACTGCTACAAACAATCCATAATTGTTTCCTTTGAATTTTTAAACACCTCAAGTTGCAATCTCAGTTTCAGCAGTGTTCCTGTGTTCATACCTTGACATCTGTTTTGAAGTGGTAATATATGAGACAGCACTCTCAAAGAATAACTTTCAGCAAAATTACTTTGCATCCTCTAGGTTAGATGCTCTAAGATGAAAAAAGCCACATAGAAGCAATATATGAAAAGAGGGGCATATTTTACACTGTCCCTTTACTTCTGAAGAATTAGCTGAACAATTTGCCATTGTAAACAAACCCAGCTTAAGAAATTCAGTAACGCAGCAGAGCCACATTGGTGGAAAGAAATGGTGGAAATCCAAAGCTTCTGAGAACATTAATGAAACAAGCTGAACACTCCTGCAAAGATACTTAAGGACACTTAAGCAATAAATACTTTGAAAATGTAAGAAAATTGGGAATGAATAGAGAACCATGTATTCTTTAGAAAAGCATCTTATGAATTAAAGGAAGTTTCATGCTATTTCTGAGTGGAACCAGGATCTACTAATATCATCTTAATTTACCCTACTTTTAGGTGAGGAGGTGACAGGAGGCAAACACAGGCAAGAGAACAGGTGGTATGAATGTGCAGGTGGTTCCCTGAACCCAGCCAAGAGCAATGCTCACACCTCAGCAGGGCAGAGTGTACACAGTGACCTCACCAAAACAGTGACCTCATCCAAACACAGCCCTCCAAGAACAAAACCACGTTGTAGCTTTAGGCCTGGCTGATAGCAGTGAGTGGGGGTTCTCAATGAACTTCCACTGCAAAGTAAAAGCATCTGTCCCAATTTACTGAAAGCAAATATTCTGGACTGTCTGCACAAAACAGACATTTTCAGCACTATTCATCTGTCTGTATTTGCTTGTGCTGTCTCTCAAAGTGTCTGCAATCAACAGAAATAAAGTGGGGTTTTAAGGACTCGAGCCATATAACCTCTTTTTAGCCACCTACCTAAGAATGAGATGAATCATATCCTTGAGGATTTCGATTCTCTATGGATTATAAAGGGTTCCAATTGTAACAAGCTCAAATGTAGCCATCTACTTTATAAATATCTAAAACTTTAAAGAGACTATTTCCTCTTGTTACACTCCTGAATTCAAGAGAACATTTCCCACCAGGCACTGTATATGGGACTGGACAAGTGCTTCTTCCTTCTTATTAGAATAGCCCTGGCACTGCTGGAAAAAGATTTCTCACTTTTTAAAATCTTCTGTCCAGATAACAAGCACCTATTTATAACATAGGAGGAGAGCAACAGAAGCAGAGGTACAGCTCCCTGATTCCAGCATAACACATGACCATCAGCTATGGAACCATCCCACAGTGCTAGGAACAAGAACTATTTTGACCCAAGCACAAGAAATCAATATAAAAGAGACTGTATCTTTAATATTTTTGAGTTTGTTTGTTTTCAGAATGAGTTGAATGTACACACTCAGCCTCCCATCGTTGAAATTAAGAAAATAATCTGATAAAGGTCTCTGACCTTGGCTGTCACATCACAGATCAGCCTGTTTTGAGCAAACCCCATACCTGTCTCACTTTCTGCATTGCTGCTGCTTTAGGAATCATTCATTGCAATAAAAACCGACCAGTTAGTATATTCTTCACCTGTGAAAGGTTAATGACATGGATGTACATGCTCTGCACCATTCCTAGAATGGACTGTCAGCCTTTCCCAGCATGGCATAACCAAAATGTCCATCATCACTTCAATGTATGCTTTAGGTTATAGACTTGCTGATGGATTCCTGTGGACAGTGTTGTTACACTGGTGTTTTTTTAATATTTAACAGAGGCAGATCCTATCAGATCCTCCAATATGAAAGGACTGGAAAGGTCTAAACACCTCCGAGCCCTCAAAACACAGGAGTGATTTACAGCAGCGTTACAGTTGTCTTTAAAGGCACATTCAAGGTGCTGACATAGCAGAAACTCTGTCCATGTTTTGAAGAAGGATCATTTACCCGAAAAGTTAAGTCCTATATAGGCTTATATGTAAAAAAGGTAGTCCTGTTTCTAGAGCAACAGGTTTAAATCCACATTTATGGGCAAGGTGAGGAATAACACTCCTTTCAGTACACACATTCACGAGACATTTTCCTGACCGTCTTTTGAAGCTGTGTTGTAGAATACCATAAACCTCCTCTCTGCTGCACTGACTGTACTAATTCCAAGTCCTAAGCAAACAGACTACTTCAAACATGATGGAGGAACTCAGCAGCTTCAATCAACTTCCTTAAATCCTGCTGAGGCAGCAGCACAGAATGCCAGACAACTTACATTTCCAAGAATTCTGCAGTAATAGATACTGCAAACCTCCAGAACCTACCCTCATCTTCCATACATATTTCTAGCACCTCTATCAACCTTTTGTGTCATTGAAATTTTCATCATCAAGAAGCAGCTAAAAAAACACCACTGCGGACTGTCAAAACAAGTGATAAAACTGAGTATGGGGAGCCTGGAGATGAAAGAGAATGGGAGAGGGGAATTTCTAACAACAAATGCTGATCTTGGATAAAATGCCCAAGGTTGCTGTTTTACAAGTCATTTATTCAAGTCTTCTAAAGTGGCAATTTTGTTCCAGCTTGTCAGGTCAAGCTTGAGCTAGAGAACAGAATTGAAAAATTCTGAGAGGAGACAAAATAGGAAAATCCCGTATTCTCCAAAACACAAAAATGATAAGTGGTTCTCAATTGTATCTTATGAGAAACTGCCCATCAGCTCTGGCAAACCTTCCCTGCTAGGCTCTAATGGAAGTACAGAAATAATTTACCCAGGAAAAAAAGGATTGACTGCAGAGAATTTCTTAGGTATTTAGGTAGAAAACATCTGTAAAACATTGCCCTGAGAAAAGAGCATAAATGCATAAAAATTGCACACCATTAAATTCTATCAAACAAATAATTCTGAGGAAAGGACTGCAGTGAGAGGTTCCATTTGTCCAGCTGCAAACAGGTAGATTTGAGAGGCACTTGTGTCCTGTCCTCCCTCCACCTAAAAGATCTATGTGCAACAGGAAAAAAGAGCACCTAGTCTCACAGAGGAAACTCGGGAAGCACGACTTCTCAAAAAAAGCACCATCCTAAATAGATGAAAATAAATAATTTATCAAAATTTAGTATATTCTGACATTTTGAGGTATTTGAAATTTAGACTTCTATCTTCTGTTGAAGTCAGAAACATTTAAAAATTATGCTCTTAAAACTGTTAGCAATTTACACTGTTCAGTCAACATGGCATTTTACATAGAAATCTCACTATAGAACTTTTTAAACTTGAATTGATTTAGCGGGGATAAAGATAATAGAAAATTATGTCCCATACTTCCTTCCACCTCCATTGAGGAAGAGGAGTATTAGAAGCTGTTATCACTAACAGAGATAAAGAAAAAAAAAATTCCTCATTTCTCAGTTTATGGTGTGTAAATGAAGTCACCCTCCTTCCCCTACATTTCTCACATTTGTTCTACGACAGAAGCAGTAATTTCGAACAGCACTGCTGCAGGCTTGTTGGAATCTGTGGGTATTGGCGATTTCGAGATTGTAGAAAGTCTCTGTCTTTCTGCCCCATTGCCAAAGAAGAAGCCATAATTCGTCTGTGCTGGTTTCAAGGTTGTTTATTCTGTTTATCTCTAACATGTTCTGCTGCCCTGCCGCAGCTCTGTCCTGCAGGGCAGCGTGTGGGGCTCTGCCCTCAGTGGGATGTTACAAACATTAAATACCACAAACTACCTGTGCTGGATTTACAATAACGTGCCAATATCTGTCACCTACGTTGGACAGTGTGTCCCCAGCCTGAACCAACAGAAAAATGCCAACACCACAGTGAAACATGGAGGGCATGAAGAAGGAGAAAAAGGACAAGACACACCCAATTCCTCCATCTTGTCCCCTTTGGACCCCTAATCTAGAAACCTAAAATTTTACTTTTGCACCCGTGCCACACTTAATTATTACTTATATCAAACACTCAGAGGTTGTAATTCATCCTGTAAGATTGAAAACTCTTTTCCATGGACAGAGATCACAGACAGTGTCTCTGGGGGCTCTGTCCAGGGGGGTTCCTGACCCCTGCCAGGGTCCCAGACCTGCCAGGGCAGCCAGAGGGAAGCCCTGGATTCCCACACAGGCTCAATCACCAGCTAATTGTGCTAAAACCTTTAATAAAAGCCCAGGCACTGCATGTTTGCAGCTCCTACCTATTGAAATTCCACTGGACAGGGTGGAGCTCTCAGCCTGCCCTCGGGATGGGACGTGGGGCTCCATGACGCTGTCATCCAGCAGGTGCCGTGGTCCCGCATTGGGGAATGTCGCGCTTTTAAATTCCGCCGTGTTCGTTTTGTGTATGAAACTACAAACCAACGAGGACACAACATTACAACCTCGCCTTTGGTATGTCTCAGAAGCTGATTTAACATCCTGAAGGACTATATGCACTGTGCCCCTTAAGTCCAACTAAATCATGGCCAAATCATAAGCAATTGTGCACAAATAAATTATCGCTAGGAATTGTCAGGTTTAAAACTACACAGGAGTCATGTAACAACGATGAAGTTAGGAGTACATTAACAATTACTTACAATATCTTATGCTATTTTTGTCTTCTGTAACTGTATTTTTCTCTTCTATAACACTTCTATAATTGAACTGCAGCGTTGCATTCCAGCTCATTAAAGGTAAACTTACATAATAGAAGTTATTCATTACTGCGTAGTTACAATCTTGCATTTTGAAGACATGACAAGGGAAATCATGAGATATTGATCAAGATATTATTAGAAGTACACTTATATGGAAAAAGCCTGAAGCCATTACTAAACAGAGCTAGTCTACAAAGAAAGTCTATAAAGGAGGTCTCCTAGTAAAAATACCAATAAAGCAGTGATATAATTTTGAACTTGAAATAATTACAGTGGCATCGAGTTACTAAACAGTGATAGTTTTGTCATTCAGAAAGAGCCATTCTGGTTAACTCACTGACTAGTCTTATTATCACAACTTCAGCCTTCCTGTTTTGATTAATCTCTTTGGTTGAGATACCAGCATTATAGTTCTGAGCTTGCTCCCTGGCTACAAATTGCTCTGTGAGTGAAGTACTGTGTACAAGTCATGCTATTTTTTACAAGCAAAGCTTTTGTATTGAAAGATGATACATCACTTCAAAAAAAAGCTCAGGATTTTTAGGTTAATCAAAATGCTGACTTGTATCCCAGACTGTGGCATTTCCTATGTCCATGGGGTATCAGGTTCCGAGGTGAAGGGGGTGTTGGTGGTACCAAGGCTCCTTCAGCTGCAACACTTTTCCGCCCACTTTGTGGAGATGCTCCGACTTCTGAGCCTGGGAAGAAAAAAGACATTACTCCCAAGTAATTTCAGAATTACCCTCAGGGTCACTTCTTAGAAAATCATGGGAAAATTGCACAAAATTTCCTAAACTCCCTTTATAAGAGATAGCTGCAGAAGAACTCACTGATCTATTGATAATTAAACCCCCTGCACTTCAGGGTTTTTGCACAGGATTAAAACCAAACACTCTTAGTTCAAATAGACCATCCAGTGGACGTATTTTGCAAGTCCTAAAGGTGGCTGCATTTACTCTACCAGCACTGGGCATGTTCCACTGATTCTACATTTTCAAACTCCTGCCTTCAACCACTTTTGGCATTGACCAAGAAGAATGTTCATTTTTGGAAGCATATTATGCCATGAAAAGTTTAGATGAAGGCTCTTCTGTCTAGACACAAGAAAGAATGAATATTTAATAGCTCTTCACCCCAAATGACATTAATAACTTAGTGCCACAATACATACAAGAACCTAAAAAAAATGACTCAATTCCTTCTTTACAGATCACCTTTAGACTTTTTATTACAAACATGCAGTGTTTAAACTTCACACTTCTTTATAGCCTCAGGCAAATATTTTCCACGTCTGCAATTCTAAAATAATGCACATGACAACCTCAAGTCTTCTCACATTTATTAAGCATTTACCTACTAAATCTTCTCTGGAAGCAGCAGAGTGGGGGGTGCTGGTCCCTGGTTCTATCTTTAATGAAAGTCTGCATTAAAAAAAAAAATATTAAAAATTACTTTATCAGGAAATAAAAACATTAAGTTTATGAAGAAGAATTTTTTAAATTTATGATTGCAAGCTGCCTGATTCTGTGAATGCAAGGAATACTATGAAGGTAATACAAACAGTGCAGAGTTATCTTTAGCACACACTATTTCCAAAATTGATTTTTCCTGCCTATTGCTTTGGTTCACACAGACCACCAGGGCCTTCAGTGCCCTGGGATGTCTGGCACACACATGAAACTGCTACTCCAGCTAAAACCTGGGAAAAATAAAATTGAAAATAGCACACAACTTCTCCCCCCACCTTGGATAAAATATTTATTCTTGGAATACTTAATATTTTAATTTTTTTATGAAGTGCACTAGTGTGCCGAGCACCAAGCCTTTTGTCTTTATTGGTCCAAAACCCAAAATCCTCTTCTGTGTTTTGGAAAATACATTATCAACTTGATTTCAGCCATAATTCAAGCTTTTTCTGTAACTTTTTAATGCCATTTCCAGCAGGCCTACAAAGAAGACAGACTATAGGGGCAGATAATTTCAGGAAGATGAAGTGTATCTTGTCCACATAGTTTGCAGAACTAAAATCTTTGAAACTACTAACACTGAAAAAGCATCTATTTAATTTTGGGGAGAAAAAGTTTGAAGTTTGAAAGCTCATCTCCCTCTCATTCCAGACAGCATAGCAATGATTCACTACAATTTTATAATTTAATCTTTTTTCAAATAAAATCTTTTAGGAAGAAAAACCATATATTCAAGTCACAGTTACTGTTCTCTAACTTCAACCTTTTTGCTGATAGGCACCTTAGGGGATGAAAAGTAGAAGAGTCACTTTAAGTAAGAACAATTCTTCAAACACACTCCTCGACCATAAAAACATTCAGTTTGAAGATGTACAAAACCCATCAGTGCAAAACCAGATGCTGTGAACAGCAGCCATGGTTCTGATTTATGTGCCACTGTCTCCAGTCATTGCTCTGCTACCAAAATATGGATTGTACAGGACAAAGAGACTGCAGGTCCTTCATCAATCAAATTCCCACTTCTAGTCAGTCCTACCCAGTGAAGGTGAAGGAAGGTGGAGAGTGGAATTCATGAATACAGTGTCCTAAACAGACACTACAGGTAAGAGGCTTGGGTTTGGGTTAGCTTTTTTTCCCTTCCTTCAAATGTTTGACCATGGACCTTTACTCTTCAGTGACAGACAAGTAATACTTCCCAAATCAGGCTGTAGAACACCCCAGGAAAAAGGTGAAGCTGGATGCTTCCACAGGGACATGCAGAGAATAACTTACAAACCTCAGAAGAGAAGCCAAGGGTCTGAGTCCTCGTTAACTGTTCTCTGACATAAACTGAAGGGTCCCCATTTGCTGCCTTTCAGTAAATCCAAGTCAGGGCTATTAAATGGCAAACACAGCTGCTCCTAAAGTGTGCATCCCCCTCCTGCCATTCCAAGGGAGCTGCACAAGCAACCAATTCAAGCCCTCTGAGGTGACAAACTTCCCGGGCGGGCAGGATGGGAATGGGTGGGGAACCTCCTCGAGCACATCAGCCAATGAACAAAACCTTCCTTCATATGCAACAGATTTGCCTTAGGGTGTTTCCTATCCTCAGTTCCTGCCTCTTGCCAGAGATTTCCCTCCCTCAGTTTTGCTGGATGCCAAATCACTTATTACAGTAATAATCTTTTAATTAAGGATAGAAATCTTGGGTGGGAGGCTGCGAGGAACAGGCAGAGAGGAAAGGAACTTGCCCCTCAAAAATCAAGTGCTGTTTTACTCACACTTTATAACCTATCAAAGAGGAAAAGAATAAAATAGAATAAATCAAAAAGGAAAGTATAAAATGAAGCATTATCTGCAAGTGAAAGCTGTAAGTCACCCTCAGTAAAAACCTGGGACTGGATGCACAGATGGTTTTGTTCTGATGAAGAATGACTTAAGCCATGTCCAACCACAGGATTCCTCTTAATGACAGAACAGTGTTAAAAGGTAAACCATGTGTAGAAAGTCCTTCTCAGCAGACCAAACCCAAGTGAAGCAAGGGTTTGGTGCAGTCTGGCATAGAAAAGGAAGCAGTTCTGCCATTCATCATGTGGCAAAGTGCCTTGAGCACAACATCCTCCTGGAACCACAGCTGCTTGCAGCTGCTGTGTCTGAGGTGCAGAATCACAGAATCACAGAATGGTGTGGGTCTGAAGGAACCCTAAATCTCATCTAGTTCCAAGCCCCTGCCATAAGCCGGGACACCCACATAATACAACTCCCCAATGCAAGTGCAATCTCACAAGTGACAGGCTTTGAGTTATAGAAGTAGTTTTGTGATAAGTTATGGTCAGTTTATAGCATTTTGTACTTACTTGTAATTGTCATCTTCTACAAACTTTTGTAGTTCTTCTATGTACTGAACGGAGTTTAGGTATTTTTGGACATGAGGCAACATAGGAATATCTGGAAAACAGACACCATTCATTGACACTGAGCAACTCATTGGTAAGCAAAGCTTTATTCCCAGAAACTATTTGAACAGATTTAGATCTCTTGCCTTTTTATGTGAGATGCAGGTACAAACTACAGGCCCTAATGATACTGAAATTTTAGAATTTCATAGCAATTCTCATGCATTGAGCTGACACTCCCCACACACAAACCCCAGAGCTGCTTATCAGAGCACATGGAAGGGAAAAGTAAGACAACATCCATGGCCAAGCCAAAGGCCCAGAACTGGAACATGGAGCCTGAAGACTCCTTCACAGCCCACATTCTCTTCACACGGAGCTCTCAGGGAAGCTGAAAGTCCTGTGCTAATTCACATTTCACCATCACAAACACAGTATTAGGACTTCAATAGAATGGGAAGAGAGGACTGTGAGGGAAAACATCTTTGAAGAAAAAAATACATCATCTGATCTATGGACAGAACTATAAATGTCCAAAAGACAAGCTGAGTGTATTTTATTCTCTCCAGTAAAAGTACTATTCCAAAAGAAATCCTACTTTTAGTATTCAGTCATAAAATTATGAACACAGGGATACAAGCTTATAAATACCAGTAAAACTACTCTTGAGTATGAAGTACTACCACACATTTATCATCAGAAAATACATATTGCAGTTTGCTTGATGTAAGAGAAAGGCAGTTTTATTCTGTCTCCTCACACTGATGCTCTGTCTTAACCAACAATTACTAGAATAAACCCAGACTTTTGGGCTGAGAGGATGAGAGAGGGTGTTAGTGACATTCACATGGGTCCAACCTTACTTAAATTGCATCACAGCAGACAAAAATTAAAGCTTTTAAGTTCTTCTCTTTAACATTGTGATATTTAAACACTAGCTTACCATATTCACACGACTGCTGCAAATCTGAGATAATTCGAAGAATGTTGTTCATTAAATTTGTTCTTTGCTCACTTTCCAGAATGCTTGCTGTTGAGGGGTAGGCAGAGTCAATATATGTCAAGTCTGACAGATAAATACCTGAAATGAGATTAGAATGAGAAGAGTCTTTGTTTAATGTCTTTCATTGAGCAGAAAAAAAGCCCTCATCAAGAATACTGTGGAGGATTTTTGCTTGCACTAACATTAAAGCAGGTTGACAAAAGCATTGTCTCAGAATAGGATTTTGGACTTACCTGGGAAATAATTTTAGAAATCTAAAAGTAATTACAAGGACATGCACAGCTACTCATAAACCTCATCTTCTCCACAGCACCAATTTACTACTCCCTTGACAAATACAAAGCATACTAAACACACAATACTAAAATACACCATCAAAATTAATTGTTTAGGAAGTCTACTACTTCATTCCTCCAAAGCAGCAATTAAAAAACAATAGAAGGATAAATTATACCCATAACACTTCAAGCTGAATAAAAACTCAAGCTTGACTTGCAGCAACATGGGAAAGATTAACTCGGGAAAATGGGCAACCAGACTGAAATGAATGAATCCTGCAGTTTGTCATAATCACAGCTCCAAAGATACAACAGCCTTCTAGAGTCACTGCATATTCCCTACCTGCCTTCTTCCCCTGCGCTGCTTGCAAACTTACTGCTCCTTCAACCCCCTGATCATGTAGAGGAAAATCCTCCTTCTTACACACTAATGCTATAGATAAAACATTTTATTTCTAACCACAACTCCATTTCTTGAACTTCACCTGTTTGTCTTAACTAAGCGAAGCATATCCTGACCAGCTCTGCTGTTCAAAGGGATTGGTCTGCATCCTTTGCATCTTTCACAGATATCCCAATTTAAAAAATGACATAGACTTAAATAATATTATTTAAGAAGCTTGCTGTAGTAACGGGGAAATTTTAAAATTATATTTTACTTCACCTCTCAGCCTTGTACAACCAAAATCATAACAAGGATTTTGGCTTTACAGGTGGAAGACTATTAATACAACCTCACAAGAACAGCAGTTGTGTTTGTATAGCACCTAACCAGTACAGTCCTCAAACGTGAGCTGGGAAACTCTGGGCATCCCTCCAAAAGCAACACACACGCACACACGTGTGTGCACACACACAGAAACAAATTAAAATGCTTGTGGTTGAAAGGTGACATATAAAAAAGTGAATAAAAAGGTATTATACATGACCTGATATACTACTAAATCTCTCAATTTTCTGTTCTGCTAGAAACAGTTTGCTAAAAACCAGAAAGGATAATCAGAAACATCAGGTAGTGGCATTTAATTGCTATGCTACCTAAAGTGCATAAGCTGTCCTGAATCTGAATTTACTAACCCTTGTCCTAACAAGCCTTAAAAATCCCAAACCCTCTCAGTCTTCCACAGAACGAAGTAAATCATACTTATTAACTATATTTAAGGAAATTCCCTGTAACAGGCACCTGCACTATTATGCAGGATTTATAAATCACTGTATTTGTGGAATTACCTCTGAATGACTTGTACTGATCTTTTAGCTAAATCAAAAACAAGTCTTCTGCAAAGAGCAGTTTTCTAAACCCATTGGATGCATTTCTATGAAATCTAAAATAATTTTGAAAGCATACAAGGGTAATTTTCTTTCCACTGTAATTGACACTGCCTTTGTGAAGAAACCAGAAAGATCAATGGCTGTAAATTGAATGCACTCAAGTGCTGGCTGAGCATGGACAGAACCAATCCCAGATCCTGTATTTCTTGTAGAACGTAATCTCTGTGGCTTTTGCTACTTCTAACACCAGTCAGATGTTATCAAATATTCTGATACCTATCCAAAGCCATCACACACAGAGTTCTAACATTTTCCACATGTATTGGAGAATTCATGCCTTTAACAACTGGAACTGTTTCTTATTAAGTGAACGTCAAGAATTGAATGCGACATTCTGTTGAACATTCTTCTAGACTACAAATGCTTCATTTTTCCTGTTGTATCCAGCCAGGCTGCCCCTTTTATTCCCAGCAACACAAATCGAGTTTTATCAGCCTGAAAGAATCTTTCTTCTAAATGAAGCCCAGTACTGTAATAACTTGAAAGGCATCTTTAGGCAGCATAGTAAAAATGTTTGATTTGTAATTGCCTGCTGAACTCTTGCACAGTCCGTTGCCATATGGTACCTCCCTTTTACTGGCAAACAATCTTTCCTTGTTCCTAACTTCTCAGCCTCCCTACCCCCTCCTTTTCTGGAGGGTATGGATAGGAAATCCGAAGGAGGAGTTTCTTCTGCTCTCCGAGTGCTCATGGTGACATCATAGGTGGGCTGAACGGCTGAGCCGAGCGTGTGTTTGTTTAAAAAAACACTGTCCAAAAGTGATGTATATGGAATCTGGGTCAGCTGTAGCTGGTTAGAGCCCTTCTGCATGTGAGAATTAAACACTGCAGTTTCAAAAAACATCTCTATCTCTCTCCTGGAATAACGCATACTGGAGCATTACTTTTTTCCTTTTTTTTTTAAACTGATTAGTTAGCTTGGTTATCGTATGGAGAAACCCAATTCCTCAATACAGCTTGGATCTAACAGAGAAAGACAAAAGCAGTTTTCAGCTCCAGCTGCAGATTAACACTCCACACCATCGGGTAATATAGGAAGCAAAAGCAATTTGGCCTCTGGATTTTCCATCTGCCACAGAAGCAAACCAGCTGGAAGACTTTATTTCTTGGTAAGTTTTAAAGTTATTCTTACTTACATATTTAATTTTGAGCTATTTCTGAATGCTACATGCATCTCCCTCAACATACAATTGTGAAGAAACAAATCCCTCTCAGCCTGAGAAACATTTGACAACTAACATTAAGACTCATTTTGTGGCATTTGGTAGACTTTGGAAAGAATTTTAAAAAGGCACTGCATAAGAGCACAGACTAACTTGTTCCAGTTGGAGGGATGAACAAATTTCGGTTGTTTAGCTGTATTGTCATCCACAGTTACAGAAAATTAGCACTACCAGATTCTTTGCTAAGCATGTAATTTGGGTACTGTGAACATACTCATGTGAAATTCTGATCCTACCAGAAGGCAAAAGCCAAAAATCCTATCGATTTCAGGGCAGCTGGATTTCACCCAACACCAGAGCATAGACCTAGCATTACTAGAACTAGAAAATGGATACCTCAATAAAACCACTGTGAAAAGTCCCAAGCAAGTCAATGCACATCTGTAAGTAGCAATCATTGTCTATCGTTTCAAGTATGTTTTTATTTATGGTGCTTCTGAGGAGTTGAAGTTGCCTGAGTCCCAGAGCCAAAAAAGAAGCCAGTCAGACACTGATTCAGAACATAATCAAGTTTTTAGCACAATCAATTGTGGAGCTGAAAATCCAAAGAACTTGCTGCAACAGGTACTAATACCTTCCTTATTTGTACCTCAACTGAACTGCATTTTGTTTCTAAATAAAGATCCATTTCATAAACATGAAATGCAGTGTACAAAGCAACATTACATTAAGTGGAAAATTGAGGGGTTTGTTACAGTTCATTAGAGGAAGGACAGGAGAAGAATGCTGTTGCTAATCAATGATTCAAACAATGTTGTTTACAAACAGAAGAAAAAAGTACAGATGAAAACTAAAAAATATTTGCTTATACATAGGAAGAGCATAGAAAAATTTCTGAATGCTGACTTGGAAATTAAAATACAGCAGATAATCCAGAACAATGTAAATGAACTTCAGTGATGTATTTGCATTTAAAAACTCAGAGCTGCCTGACACAGTAAGGGAGAATGAAGGGGCTGATGCTAAAAGGAGAGAAAGTTTTACAGAAGACAAACTTAATTAAGATTTAGTAGCTACCAGAGGAAAAAAATCTGAAGCAGCCTTGATAAACAAGAAAGAGGTGTCCTTTCTAAGTTTTTGAGCCTGTTTCCTCACTATCCTTTTGTGCTGATTTACATAAGGAGAAGAATCATCTAAACAACACCACAACCCCCCTTTGAAGCACATAATATGATTTGGACACCAGGCTCCATTCATTCATCAACAGCCAAGGGTTTGATTTACACTGCTTAGAACAATTCCTAAATCTTCCACAAATGAAAACAGCTGAGTCAATAATTTTAAAGCAATAAACTGGCTGTATACAAGGTTTTAACTCTCTCTTCTTTGCTGCCTTCCAACTTTAATAGAGTTCAAATTTCAAAATGTTTGTTTTAAAACAAATAATGAAACACTAATATTATGCTGCTGCCAAAAGAATTATCTGAAGTACAGTAAAAAAAATACACTAGTTGAAATTTTAAAAGTACTTACTAAAAAGAATGGAAATTCTGAACCTTTAAACTTTAGCAGTAACTACATGGCTCTGTTGGGTTTTAATTATTGTTTTACTGGGCTTTGTTTTTTGTAATGTGCCCTACCAGTTTGGTCCTTAAAATTTATACATCAATGAATGAAGTACAAATTCCTGTAGCAAGCGTACTTAGTATCTTCAGTATTTGTTCTAAGCAGAACTCTGGAGCCCCAAAATCACACATTTCCAAACACAAAATGCACCACTGCATTGTACCTACCTGTTCAAACAGTGCAAACACACACAGTGGCTGCCAACAAATGCAGAGGAACCCCCATGCTAAAAAACCTTCACCAAAAAATCTGCAAATGCCATGAAATTTTGCTGTGCCTTCAGAATATCTACTATGACAAAATTAACAAATCTCTTCTGTGGAGTATTTCTAGGAAGTCATCATTTTTAAAGGGGCATGTTTTTCATGACACTCAAAAACCCCTGAAGATTTTTAGACTGCCTGTCCTAAAAGGAATCAGATTCATGGCAATCTCTGAGAAGTAGAATTCTGTGACTCAATACATCACATATCTGATGAACAAAACCCAAGAACATATTATTCCTGGATCCCAGTCAATACAATTGAAAATAATCCTGTTATTTCAGCAGAGGCAGAGGGACTTGCCGGAAAAGCAATTGTTTATACAGGGAGAAGGAGCTTATTTAAATACAGACACATACTGAAATCCATGGGAACATTTCTCCTATAGGAAGAGGGTTTTCCCCACATTAGTATTACTTCTAATGTCATGGACTCAGTTTTAAGCTAAAAAAATCTACAAAAATCCTCACTTAGCCTGTGCAGACATAGGGGAACACAGCTGGGTTTATTGATTTCAGCTGCTAAGGCAAAGCTCAACAGAAAATGCAGTCTGTGTAACATCAATAACAGAACTCCATGATTAGCTGGTATCATGGTTAGGGCATCTTTAGTCTCAGGATTGTAATTTACTTTCTTAAAGAACCCAGTCTGTTTCTCTTCCTTTACACGTAAGAGGGCACTGCTGGCATTTATCACTTGACCATATTCTCTTAATAAATATTTGGAATAAAGATAAGTACTCATACTCCATTTTCCATACAAAGGGAATCCTATATTCCCATTTATCTGCAACAGCTTTGTTACATTCACCCATACCACCCTACACTGCCCAGGGAGAACGAGCCTTTGTCAGCTCTGGAAGAACAGATTTCCAGTTTGTGTTGTGGGTTTCCAAATTTTACATCCTGCTGAACATGAGTCACAGCAGTACAATGAAGTACAAATAGTTTGTTGTGCAGAAAGCTAAAAAATGCCAAATATATACCAGCTTCCCCACATCCCCACTCTTTACTTGTGATTTAAATATTTCTAGGGGAATAACACAGTCTGTGTTACAGCAGTTAAAAAGAGTAGTTACTGGATTGTTTTGCTCTTTTAAATTGGAATTTTATAACTTTAAATACTTTTTAAAGTAATAAATCAAAAACTAATTTTGAAAGCCAGTTGGGGTTTTTTTGCATAGGGATCACTCCGGAAAAAGAAAGAAATCGGAAGAAATGGCACTAAATATAAAATGGTATTGAAGCCCTGTCTACAGCTCTGAGTGTTTCTGACAAGCTGATGAAGAAGCTTGTGTTGCTGTGAATAACTGCACATTTTCTTCTGCAGAAGCCATAAAACATCAGCAGGCCAGAACATACATAATGAAACCTCTACTGAGATCTGAGACCCAAAACTGGGTGGCACAGAAACACAACAGAACCAGCTAAAATGACCGTTTAGTCTAATCTAAAACCAATGACATTTTGATAAAGAGTTAAATAACGTATTTCAAAGCAATGGTATCTGTAATCACAAGATACTTGCTGCATTTCCAAGGTCTGCACCAGCAGCCCCACTCAGCAGAGGTGACTCCAAACCTGCAGGGAGGGTTGGAGACTGGTTCTGTCTGAGCTGATCCCTAAGCCTCAGCTGTCTCCTAACAGTTCTGCCACTACCTAAACACCTAAACCTAGAAATCCAGGACAAAATGTGTCTGATCTAAAATCCCTGAACTATTTCCCAACTCTAACTTTAATTTGTCATTTAGGTCTTACATATTAGGCTATCATTCTGGGATACTTTGGATAAACAGCTCCTATTTTTTTAAGCTGCTTGCCCAGAACATCAGGAAATTTCTGAAACAGTATTTTCATTTCCTTCTAAGCTGATTAAAACTCCAGGTAAATATCTTGCTCAGAACCTATTATTGTATAACAAGTTAGGCATTAAGCTGCTCAAACCTGACAAGCAATATTTTAAAACATTTAATTTTTTCAACATCAGCATTTCCATGGAAGCATATACGTTCCCTACCTGGTAGATTCTCAGAAGGAACTCATCCCTGCTTATCTGAATGCCTCAGTTCACTACAAGATATTTCTAAATTTCAAATTCTAGGGCATAATCTTATGCAGCTGCTGGATTTGGCTATGCTGTATTAGACCCTTTAATTAATTTAATGGTCTGACAGCACATGTATAGACACAGAGCTTGAAACTTTAATACATGAGGGCAAAAGTTCAAAATGAACACATTTAATATTAAAAGAAATGCAGAAAGCAGACTGCAGCAGAATACATGGCTAGAATGTGGACTGTGTTGCAAAGTGCTTTGTTTTGAAAGAGTCATTTAAGTTCTATGAATTTCAGAGGGAAAATGTGCTGCTGTGGGGAAAAATCCCCAGCCATTCATTATTTCAGTAACCCTGTAGGGTCTTTAAAAGTTCCCAAGAACTAAAATGTTATTCACTTTCTTGGACTATGAAGTACCTATTACACACTATGAAAACAGCAAAATACTGGACTTGCACTATGGCTTCATCCTCAACCATACGCCACAAAGTCTCTATCCCTAAGTCTGCAAATAGTAAATGCAAAAGTACCAAAAATGAGTTAGGAGATATAAAGAGGTTTTAAACTTCAGGCAATTAATTTAGCTCATCTTTGTCAAATTAGAAACCATACACAGACCAGTTTCCCATGCATTCCCCATGATGCATGTGAACATTCAACCTAATGAACTACCAAATCTGATCACTGTCCAAGTGATTAATATTTTAAATGTCTGAAACTACCAAAGAAAAACACACAACCAGCTCTGGAGAAAAGTGATACCTTTTCCTAACTTTTTTTTCTTTAAACAGAAGTTACAGTTTCAGCAGAGAAATATTAACAAAACTAAAAGTTTTGTTTTTGATTAGACACAAAAATACCTATTACTACAAACTAAGCTAAGTATTTTAAAATAAACTCCTCAAACTTATGTGCTCCATCCATTTATGCAGGGTAAGAAAAGATTTTTAGTACGTGTTAAATGTGTTTTCTTCCCCTTCTGGAAGCAGGGTTTGCAATACAACCATCAGACAAACAAAAAGTTACCAAACATTTAAGCAGAATTCCTAGCTCTAACTCCTCATTGCATGTACATCATGGTTTAAAGCTTGTAACCACTGCTCTTAGTGAAGCCAAGAAACCAAGACTTGACAGGTTTTCTGAGGCTGAGCAGACACCATTTTTTACAATAATATTAAAGCCAGTAAGGGACCTGGGAAAAGGGACCCGACCCAAAAGTCACCTTATTATTTGTAATGTGAATGTAAAGGAAGCAGCACAGCTCTGCTTCTCCTCTAGGATCACTGCATCAGGATTGCCAAATACACTTCAACTTGGACCTAGCAGGAACAGAAGGGTAATTAACTTTCCCTGCTCTTACTGTATTACTCTTTGTAATTATCCAAAGGCCACTGTAGAAAGGCTATCCAAAGGCTGGCAAAAGGAGTCTGGAAAGGAAAGCCAGATCAACAGCTGAGATAAGAAGAGTTATCTGCTTCACAAAGCAAACAAACCATAAAAAATGAAGGGTTTTTTCCTTATTTAAGTGCTACCTTTACTTATCAACTCAAATTTAAAGCCAAAAAACAAGTCTCAAAAACATTCCCAGATCTTTATCACTTTAACTCTTTAGAGTTAAAAGAAATTCCTAGTTTTCTTTAAAAGAGGAATGAAACACTTAAGTATGGTATTTATAATTACAACACACCAAATACTTCAGCATTATTTGAAAAAGATGTTCTCAAACATACAAAAATAGTGTGACAACAATTCTAAATGTTCATCTCAAGGCAACTAAATACGGACACATATGCAGAGCAAAGAGTGTTCTAATCTTCCCTTACAAATTCAAAGTACTTGAATAAGTAATTTTTGATGTTTGCAACAATATCTAATCTCCTGTCTAAACTCATGTCCAAAAATAGTCTTAAAGATGCGTTTTTCAAGTCTGCTAAAACTGTGTATATATAATATTGAAAAATGAGCATATATATAAATCAGTATGTATATACTATTTAACAAATTATACATATATATATATATAAAGCTAAACGAGGAGCAGAAAAGCTTATACAATTCAAATTCCAACATTTATATAAATAATTTCATCTCCCTACTTCCCTTCCAGGAAGGTATTCTGCAAGCTCTCCATGTTGCATAACCTCGTGCAAGTAATTGCAGTGAGCAGAGATCTGAGCAACCTTATAATGGAGTGCAGCACAGAATCAAACCACAACAGTGTTTCTAAAAACTAACCCATTGCAACAACTCCTTTACTAAATCCTGTATCTAAATTATAGTGTTTCCTGCTCAAAACAGCCAGGCAATCTAATGGAATCTAAGCCCAAGGAAGAGATTCCAAAGGTTTGGCTACATACATGCAAGCAACGCAAACCCACCAGTTTAAGTAGCTTAAAAGTCCAGGAGCTTTAGTTATGCCTCTGGTTTAATGACTTTATCTTTTATCTGTTCAACAGGCTCCTCACAGTCATCACACTTGCTCTAAAATGAAGATATTGAAGTGGACTTTGGGTGTCCTGCTGTTCCTGCTGCTGTCTATCGGGCGCTGTACGGAACAATCCACGCCGAACAAAATGCCCCAGCAGAGGCAGCCTCGTGCAGCAGATGGGGGAGAGGAAGGGAAGAAATGTGGTTACACCTTCCTGGTCCCAGAACAAAAAATCACAGGGCCAATCTGCGTGAACACGAATGACCCAGGCACTGGGAACAGGAAAGATGAAGTCACCAGGATGGACATTGAGAACCTGAAGGATGTGCTGTCCAAGCAGAAGCGGGAGATCGACATTCTGCAGTTGGTGGTGGATGTCGATGGAAACATCGTGAACGAAGTCAAATTACTGAGGAAAGAAAGTCGGAACATGAACTCTCGTGTGACCCAACTGTACATGCAACTCCTGCACGAGATAATTCGCAAGCGCGACAACTCGCTCGAGCTTTCCCAGCTGGAAAACAAAGTCCTTAACGTTACAACAGAAATGCTCAGGATGGCAACAAAATACAAGGAGCTTGAAGTAAAATACGCAGCGCTAACCGACCTGGTGAACAACCAGTCCGTGACTATCTCGCTGCTGGAGGAGCAGTGCCTGAGGATCTTCTCACGCCAGGACCCCCACGGGTCCCCGCCGCTTGTGCAGGTGGTGCCCCAGCACATCCCCAACAGCCAGCCCTACACTCCCGTCCTGCTGGGAGGCAACGAGATCCAGCGAGACCCGGGCTACCCCCGGGACAGAGACGTACGGCCACCACCCGACCCCGCCACTTCTCCCACAAAGAGTCCCTTCAGAGTGCCACCCCTGGCTCTGATCAACGAGGGTGAGTTACCTGTCACTATTTATCTAACCTGAGATCTCTCCACTTCTGAGGGTAACTGTCCCAACTGCTGGATCCTTTGCCTCTTTTTTGTCAGGGTCAGGATTAAAAGTGTGAGACAGCTCAGATGTTTATTAGTTCTTATCTGTAATATATTATTAAGTGTGAGTTCTACAGCTCTTCACTCTAACAAACTAAAAATGGAGCCATATCTCTCTGTCTACAAGGCTTTTTAAGGATAAACTGCCCAATTAAGAAATTACACCTAAATTATTTTTACTTTTGACCCAATAACCAATCACCCATGACCCACAATGAGGACTTTTTTATCCAATTACACAAAACCACTGTAACCCTTGGAGAAGAAGGTGAACAAGAAGGACCAGCCTCTGCCCTAAAACCTCCATCTTGCTTTATATATATATTACTATATTGTAAAACATTAAACTCTTATGTTTTCTACCATGTGACATTACACACTTCTATTTAAACTCCATACCCACAATCCCAGTTCTACCATTCGATTTTGGAAGCCTTCTCCATGGCCTCAGGTCAAGTGCAGTGCTCTCCTGGGGGTCAGTGCCTGTCAGCACAGAAAGTCTAAAATTCTCACTAACCAGGGCTTCAACACCCAACCATAGAAACAGAAGGAAGAATTTAAAGTACTGGTACAGCTTGCTCTTGCTCCTGATTTTCTCCCCCCCTTCTACCTCCTAGGGAAAGCTTTAGTTTGCCAAATGGCCTAAACCTCCCTAAGATGAATTTGTTGAAATGGCTGATACTCAGAGAACAATACTCACCTTCAAGTCACAAAGTGTTGGGGTTTTTCTCTGCAGCTGGATTTGAGTTATGAAAATATGAAAATTCAGTATTAGCATAAACTTTCTAACATTTACCCATTTCTTTGATGATGCCTGATTGCTACATGTTACAGTAGCTGGCAAGAGTGAATAAGAGGAAGTAATTAATCATAAACAAATTAAATAACTTCAAGTTTTTATCCTTTATACTTAACATTTGTCAGAAGAAAATTCTACTAGAAGAATTTTCACCCTTCTATTCTGCTTTAAAATGAACATCTAAATCAACCAATACAGTTATGCAATGAGTCTCTAAGTGTTTAGTTGAAATATTCAGGAGTGGTAAGCTTGAAAGGATAATTGAATCAAAGCAGGATCCAATTAGAGGAACTCAGCTTTGAAAATTTAAAATCAGTAACTACACTCCCAGTAACCTGTTGTCAGTAGGGGATGGCAAGTTAAACTAAAACCATAAATATTATGAAAATACATTCAGGAGACTGTATCCTATCTTCACGTGTTACATTCTTTAGGTCATTAGAAAAATTCATGTATCATTAGGAATCAAAATTAGTGACAAGACAATTAACTACCTATCAGCTGCACTGAACTATATTATGTTTCTCACTGTATTGAAATTATGACAGAATTGCTATTTCAAAAAAATTCAAGAATTCAGAAAAACAAGTTTTTCTCAGACATCTCTTTGAGTGCTTGCTGTTGGCTTCTGTTAGCACAGCAAAAGGGTTTGGTGGGGGGTTTTTGGTTTAGGTGGCTGTTTTGTTTTTGTTCCTTTCAAATTGCCTTTAGTCACAGCTGAAAGTTGAACTTGGTTCTTAAGATGAAGCCAAACATTCATTTGTGACTGTTCTGCAGCATTACACCCAACCAGCTGCTGATGTAAAGAACAACTATTTTTATTCAAGGTCTGCAGAAAATTCAGGCATGAGCCCAAGCAAAATGCCAGATGTCATGTGAATTTCAGTGGCACATCATGACAGAAAGGAAACAGTTCATATCAAAGCATTGCGTTGATGTCTGGTCAGACAGCACAAGTATAATTCTAAAAAAAGCCATGACTTCCTGCTTCCCAGCAAACCCTCGCTTCCAGGTTCTGTTCTGAACACATCTTTTTCTCAATCAATACACGCCTGCTGCACGTACAAAACAAGGCAACAGCACTAAGTATTATCCTCTGAATTATCTACCCTGGTATTCACTGACCCCTCTACCCCTAGAAGGTGAGAGTTTGAATCCATTTTTGGGAGAGAACACAAATTTTAGGAAGCTAATTGTAACATTATTCACCTTCCTTTAATACTAGATTTTTGAGTTGGAATTTTAAGTGTTCCTTGCAGTGCTTCGGAAAGGGAGGGTTGAGAATTGCTACAGCTGGTAGAGCACCAGTTATCAAACCAAAATTTGACCATTCCAACACAATGCCCACTTACTATCCCTGATGTTTAAAATGAAGTTAACAGATTTCATGGTGCACAGAATCAAAACTATGTCACAGAAGAAACATCCTTATGGTTAAAATATAAACATTTTTTATAATGTATAAAGATGTCAAAAAAGGCCAGTGAAAACCAGATGGTCCCAATTATGAATAGGCCTGTTAAAGACTGATGTCAGAGTAAATACCTGCACCTCCTCACAAATACTTGTATGCAGCAGATGGGTCAGAAAGGTCAATGTGCACCTGAATATTGGGAGTGGAGAATAAAATGCAAAATATATGGGGAACAAAAGGATGAAGTTCTGTTTTCTGAGTATGGCAGTTATTTTGTATAAAAATTGCTCTAAAAATTGAGGAAGGCTAATGTGGTCACAGACAGGATTATGAGCCTGGATCTGGACATACCTGTGAATTATAGTTGTCATAATTACCTTAATATTTGGAAATAACCACTGACCCCCAAAATTACTGCCGCTCTTTTTGCAAAAAGTAGTTTCAAGTAGTTTAGTAGTTAAGTAGTCAAGTAGTTAAGTAGTAGTTCAAGTAGTTTCAAGTTAGTTAAGTATTTGAAAATTTGACACTGCCCCATATAATAATTTCTAATACCTCTTGGTTAACAATACATCATCTTTTTTTAAATATATGTCCAATTTTATTTTGGACTTTTCCTCTACTAATGCCTTGAAAATCCTCTCTATGAAGCTTACACAAGCACAAGTTCTGTATCATCTGCTCAAGATAACATTTGGCATCTCAAAATGGGATTCGGCCATCAAGTTATCAAGCTTTCAACTTAAAATATTTAATCTCTTTCCTTCTCTACTTCATTTAATTTAGCATAGAATATGATCTGCACTAAATCATACATCTAAGCCACAATTTTGGAAGTGAAATATTTAACAGATCATCTTCTCAGAGTATTTCTGACTTATCACTCAGTCACTTATGTCTCAGTGACTTATGTAGACAGACTATTACAAAAACTAGATGTGCATGAGATACTTACATAAACTATAAAGTATAGTTTAGGTGTTTCTAAATTATATGTGAAATATAGTTTATAAACTATATGTACTTACTTATATAAATTATAAAACTTGTAAGATTTTAAACAGAAAACCATGTTTTTTTCATCAATCAGACCTCCACCCACACCAGCACTGTAGAGAATCTCTCACTTTCACAAACCTCAGTATTCCCACTGAACAAGATCAGTTCTTATAATATGAACATGAAATAATTATAACTAACAAAGAATTTACTTCAGTAAAAAGATTCAAGGCTATACACCAAAAATTATGGGATATGTTCGATTTCCTTATATTCAGAGCAGAAGTCTCTTTACCACAACATTAATTTGTGTTAATACATGCAGACACAGCTGAGCATCAAAGCAGATGAGTTGCATCCTGTGAACCTAGCACCAGCTGAACTCCAGAAGTAACCCAAGTACTATACAAACAGACTGGTACAGTTCTATCTGTCTTAAAAACTACTTAAAATGACCCCAAACATCTGCTTGGTCTCTCATGGTAAAAAACGAATGCTCAAGTCCTCCTCCAACAATAATCATGTGGGATAACACTCAGAAAACACCAGATCTAATTAAGCTATTCTTAGTGTTCAATTAACGTTACAAAATAGAAGGTTTATTTGTTTATACTTTTCCTAAAGTAGTAATTGTTTTACAAATATACTTCTGGAACAACATCCCTATTTGGTTATAGAGCACCCAAATTTATTTCAGACAGATCAAGGAAGGGGAATGAGACCCAGCTTAGTCCAGGAAATTATCTATACCCTAGACAAACTCTGGGAATTTAAATTGTGAACAAGAGAGGGGGGGAAAAGCACTTGTATACCAAAGCTATAGTATTTATTTCCTAAGGTGCCATTGCCTGCACTGGAAGAATGACAAAGCCATCCCAATCCTGACAGTCCAGAAATATTTACAGCAGCAGCTCAGTGCCCGTGACATTCCTGTCACAGCCACAAGTTCTGAGTACTCATTAGATACACAAGCTTCATGCACTCTAATTACGCTTTACAGATTTCTTGCTAATTACATATTGTCCAACTTGCAACTACTACCTGAAAATCTAGGAAAAGTGTGATTTTCAACTTGCTTTTGTCACATAAGCTTAATCTGCACTAAAGTTCCTTCCCCTCAGCCTCTACTTTTGATTAAAGAATAACCTCAGCAAATTTCTTCTATGCTGTTTTGCACATGAGCTGTTTCTGTGACTGATGGGTTCTCTCTGAATTTCCAAGAAGATTTGAGAAAATAAACTCTCTAGAAGAAGAGGAAAGCTGTAGTTTCTTTTCAGATGTGCTGAGTTTTCAAATACATTTAGGGTATCCACCACTAACTAGTCATCAGAACACTTTGCTTTTCATTAGTAAATTATCGGTTTATCTAAACCAACTGAAGTAATGACACAAACACTTTTTTTTTTTTCAAAAAGGAAAAAAAATTAAATTCAGCACCAAAAATTGAAAGGCAAACTAGGCAAAGTTTTCAGAGACACATAAACAGCATCCTTCTCAGAAAATTACCAGATGGTCTTTTCTAAGTATTATTTGTAAAACCACCATTCACATGGACTAAAACAGAGCTTTCAAGCAGCACTCACACAGCAACAGGAATTTTGTGCAACCACAGCCATGAGAACAAATATGTGAGTCCTTTTAGTCGCTCAGAAATCCTTCTCCATTCCTTGCTTATTTCCTTCATCAGTATCCATCTACACACATCACATCAAGCTGACACATAAAACTAAAGAAGAGTCCTATCCACAGTTAACAGCCTAATCCTCAAACTGGCTAAGTACATATCAGCAGAAAATTATGCAGCATAAGAATTCTCTCTAAATTCCATGTCTGTAGACTCTGGCAGTGAGTATTTCTAACAGCAGCTCTCAAACTACTTATATATTCAGAAATAGGTAGGGTTATCCTGGGTTTATTTTGGTTTTTATTTCCACCAGCTTGAAACTGGTGTGCCAGAAAATGAAGGAAATTGATCTCTGCCAAGAGAAGAAAATAATTAATGAAAAAAATCATAATGTTTCTCAGTATCAAGATCTGGAGTATAAATCTTTGCCAGCAGACAAAAAATCAGGTGTTGGTAACCAAAGTCCATCATTTATTTAGCAAAACAAAATTTTTGTTCTAAAATATATGGAGAGAGGATATTGACATGTTTGTTTATATATACAATTAATCTCAGTCAGGAACTTTTTGCACTGTTTTCCATGGTAGGTTTATACCTTAATTGAATTCTTGACTTTCCATTACAAAATATTCTTGGACAATGGGCACTGCAACCAATCTTGAAGGCTTACAGTATTTTTTTTTTCCCAAAAGGTCCATTCAAAGACTGCCAACAAGCCAGGGAAGCTGGACATGCCAACAGTGGGATTTACATGATCAAACCCAAAAACAGCAATGAGCCAATGCAACTCTGGTGTGAGAACAGCCTGGACCCTGGAGGATGGGCAGTTATCCAGAAGAGGACAGATGGATCTGTCAACTTTTTCAGGAACTGGGACAGCTACAAGGTAAATTCTAGAATGCAGAAAATCAGGGAGAAAAGAAAGATAATTGAAAAGAGTGATCATCCCTTAGAGGCAAACATGTTTCAGTGAAGGTAAATTCTAGAATGCAGAAAATCAGTGAGAAAAGAAAGATAATTGAAAAGAATGATCATCCCTTAGAGGCAAACATGTTTCAGTGAGAAGGTCCCATTTCCCTCTGTGCATAGTTAACTTTGTATGAACCAACCTGCCTGAGAGAGCCTGGGTTTGTAATGCACAACACAACTATTCTAGACAGTGGCTGGGAAGTCATTTATTACAAAGTTCTAACTGAACACGTGATTTCTATTAACACTGATAACTACAGTGAGTACTTGTAAAGCTTAATTTGTCTCCCTTATGAAAAAGCAAACTCAGCCAGTAAAATTAATCATTTAAACACATGAACAGATTTGCTGGATTGGGGGCTCAACTTAAAAATCCTTCTAATAATTAATTAAAGGAAGTAATTTCAATCTATTAGAAACCTAAAGATGTCAGGCTGGTGAAAGGAAACACATTGCTGTGTATTACTATGATATTATGCACTAGCAGGCAGAATGCTAGGATGACAAGAGGATGCTGCTTTGGAGGAATTACATACTAAATGGGAAATTTGAAAATGATTTAGTTGGGGTAATAATAATAGTAATAATAATTACATATAGGACAGAATTAACATGAGGATTTTTGCTTCTTGCATTCTTGGAATTTTGTGATTAAAATATTAATCCCTAAATCAATAATAACTAAAACAATTATTCAATAATCAAATAAACAAATAATTATGCAAAGTCTTTACTTCTAAGAGCAGTACATGGTTTGTTTTGGAGTTGTTAAATGTTATAAAATGATTTAAGGTAGTTATAAAGTGCCTTATAAAGCAATCATAAACATTCTGAACCTAATGCAATACCAAACCCTAACAACACTGTTTTACTTGGGGAAAGCAGACAGCAGATAGGAAATATCACTTCACAGCTACTGTGCTGATAGTCTGTGATTTGAAAGCAAAGATGTCTTTAAATTTAATTTATAATAAATCCTGTAAAGAACACAGAGGAATAGTGTAATTAAATTCACAGTAAAAAACACCAGTTGCAATGCAGAAGCAACAAGAAGTTATTTGCCTTGAACATTGAGACTGTTGATCCATAAATACCTATTTCAAGCTGGAATTAAAACCTAAAATTCCTTTATTCACCCATTATTACAAATCCCCTTAGCTTTGTCAAGAAATATTGTTCCAGTTTCCCTATTCGCCCATCCTTTACCTTAAAAAGAGGAGGACAGCAAGAATAGAGATGTTTTGCCACCATTTATGATGCTGGCAGTATTTCATGCGGTTTAGCAGTCCCAGTGCAGCAAAATAAAGCACTTAAATGCATGGGTTGAAGTTATTCAGAAGTTTAAAGGCTTTCAGTACCCAAATTCCACTGTTTTATCACACTCCTGCTGATGAGTGTTTCAACAAACACAGAAACCTAAGCTAACAGCACCTTCCCATCTTCTTTTGCACAGAAAGGATTTGGGAACATTGATGGAGAGTACTGGCTGGGACTGGAAAACATCTACATGCTCACCAATCAGGATAATTACAGACTCTTGATCGAGCTGGAGGACTGGAGCAACAAGAAGGTGTATGCAGAGTACAGCAGCTTCCGCCTGGAGCCCGAGAGCGAATTCTACCGCCTGCGCCTGGGCACGTACCAGGGCAACGCGGGGGACTCCATGATATGGCACAATGGAAAGCAGTTCACAACACTGGACAGGGACAGGGACATGTATTCAGGTAAGCAAAGCAGTGTGGCTGTGAAAAGTGAGTTAAGTGTGTCCCACCAGTGACACCACCCCCAAAAATACAGCATAGGATTAAAAAAGGATGTAAATTCTGATAAAATAACGCTATTGGAAGATGCTTTGAATCAATGATAATAAAAACCACATTGGCAGGGTCCCCTTTGAGCCCCTACATCTGCCAGAAATTCAAAATATATCGCCCACACTGACAACACTCTGCAGGAATTTTCTGTTTAGCTCTTCACTTGCACGTGTCTGCAATCAGAGTATCTGTCCAGGTGACCTCTGAGTAGTGCTGCTGCCACACAACCACCAGGGACTAAAGCCTCTGAAGAGCATGAAAGGAACTGCAAGTGTGCAGAGGTTTAGCTGTGTACCAATACTTAAGAAAGGGGCCCATCATTTCATTTTTGCACTCCTTAAAGCTCCCTTTTTCTCATTTCCAGTTTTTCCCTTGCAGTAACAGGAAGCTTGGAGAGTGCAATACTTCAGCTGCCTTTCCTCAGCTGTCAATAACCATAAAGCTGGACAAATCCTGCAAACTCTTAGACAAGCCTGTAACAGTAAAAACACAAGTTACAAGCAACTCTTTGTGGAACCGTGGCCCCGCGTGCTGCTCAGGGCTGTATCAACTCACATTGCTTCCACTGGAGTATTTCTAAACAGCACATAATCCAAGTTCCTTGGGTGTTAGCTCATGGACAAGCAGTGCTGGCAGGCTGAGAAGAGCTCTCTCCTTCATTTTCAGTTGTCACATTAAAGACCATGTCAATAACATCCCCCTCCAGCAATAGCTGCTGTTACAACAGAATTCATAATTTAGCAAAAACAGCAAGATGTGACCACAACAGGCTATGAAGTACTTCCAAGCTGCCTCTGTGAATAAGCCACAGTATGAAAACATTTAGTAAACCTCCATTTGCACTGCTTAAAGCTGAAGCTCACCCTTGTCCTTCTGTTCCACAGGAAACTGTGCTCACTTCCACAAGGGTGGCTGGTGGTACAACGCGTGTGCACACTCCAACCTCAACGGGGTCTGGTACCGAGGGGGCCACTACAGGAGCAAGTACCAGGATGGAATATTTTGGGCTGAGTACAGGGGAGGTTCCTACTCCTTGAAAGCAGTTCAGATGATGATCAGACCTATAGACTGAGGAGGAAAATCCCACAGTGCTCCCATATAAAATTCTCAGTGTTTGAGCTCCAGAAAAATAAAATATTAGTTTTTCATCATTATTTTGCACAATCTGCCCCTGCAAAAAGCAGGTCTACAGTTTTCCTGTCTTCTTTCCCCTGTCATGTTTCCCCCTCCTTTATTAGGACCCTTCTCTACTGTGACAGACAGTGGTTTTTTTTAAACACACATTCACAAAAGCAGATGTTTGTGCTTGCAAAGCATATTTATCTTTTTTTTTGAAGATCAACATGCTTGATGTTAACAGTTAAAACTGGTAAAAAATTCCAGGTCTTTGACAAGATATAAGCTTTTCCAGTTCAAAAAGCTTATGCTTTTTCAGGTTAGCTCAACCCTTAAATGTAAATATGTGAAATGACATTGTCTTGCTTTAATGTGAAAATTGATTAGTTATTTAACAATTTATTTAAAAATGTTGGTATTACTTTCAATGAAAAATATGACTTCACATTACTGTTTGATATTTACTCCAAGAACCTACATAAAAATTGGAGACAGTTTAGCTTTGCCAGCAAAGAAAGATTTTTGCAACAAATAATTATTTCAAAATGAAGAAGCAATTTTAAAACAAAATTTAAAAAAAATTCTTAGGGAATTCTCTACACTGCTAAGATCTGCAAGTCCTACCTTCTGTAAAAATTTAGGCAAAATGTTCCTTGCATAAGAAAATTAATTGTATGAAAATTTGGATAAACCTGAGACAATCAAATAACTTGGTTTTTTTTTTTTTTTACTTTCAACCCTCATATTCAAGCTTTCTAATTAAACTTTGAACTTAAATGGCAAAACTGAAAGTCCCGGTATTAAAATTATGACTTGAAACTTCCCTGCTCCAATTAGGAGTGATGAGGGCTGACCAAGCATTCACACATAGTCATTGAGATATGAGATATCCATCCCTGAATATCAGAAGTTTTCCTCCAACACAGCTTCCTGCTCCCACAGTAAAATAAGGGTTAGAAATCAGCTCTGAATGTGTTCTCCCTGACATCCCAAACTTGGGCTGCTCTTATGACACACACATTTCCCTTCCCTTACACCCATATAACTTTTGATACTGCTTAAACCAAATTTTAGCTTCTAGATATTAGATTTCCACTGGAATTAATATGTAATTTAAGAAATTAAATAGAAAATACTTTCCCAATATTTAACAAAAGCTATACCATATACTGATTCAAAAAAAGATATTTCCAAAATCAGATACAACCAAAAATTCACTTTAGGTACCAGAATCTTTCTTCTGTTATATAAAATTATTTTATAACTGCACTTGTAGCCACACAGGTTGCCTGATTTAGTTTTGTATTATGTAAAACTGAATATGCTGTTCTGCACTGTAATCAATGTGTTTGTTTAGCAACCCATATGTGCCTTCAGGATTGTAAGGAACTTTGTCCTTGTTTAAAGTAAGAAACCGTAATAGCTAAAAGAATAATCTAGTATTATTGTTATGTTAAATTAGTCATATCAATTACTATGCAAAGCCTTGTATGTAATTCAGAGGAGAAAAACCAGCATTTTGCTTTCAGAATACACCCTCTGGAGCAGAGATAAAGCTTCATTGATAATGTATGGCTGCAAGGCTTGTAGTTAAATCTTTGGTCAGAGATCAAAGCCAACCAGTTCCACCAATATTTAATTGGGGTTGGCAGCGGTGGGGAATCAGTCCCAGCATATTCCATTCCCAAATTCCAAGAAGTTTAACTGACACAAATGTTTATGATTACAATTCTGAAATTGTTTTTCATAAAAGGAATATTTGTTTGTTACAAATATCATACAGACCTCATTGATTGAGTGTCCTGCAAATTTTTTTTAAATTGCAAATGCTTAAAATTCAGACTGTTTATAGCCTGTCCTTTTTTCTCTATGGTAGCTGGATAGAAGAGCAGTTCAGGTAAACTTAAAAAAAGGAAAATGCCCTCCAAAACATTTCTTTAATGATCACTTCTGACAGCTTTTAGTTCATTCAACAGACATATTTCCTCTCCTTGGCAGAGAGCATATTTTACCCCATGAAGATCTTGCCTGCTACAAAAACAGTAACAGTGTTTGTTTATTCAGTGCAGTCAGTGAAAGGTGTATTTTGCAGAAACCCCAAAGTCAAATTAGCTTGCACTCGGCCTTTTAATTAAATCTTATATATTAGACATCTAAAAAGTGAGCCTTCCCCAATTTAAAGCTGCAGGATGACATTAACTAAATATTATTATAAAATCCACCCAGAAACCTGAGACTGTACAATGCTGTCCTCA
The DNA here is from genome assembly GCF_048771995.1 of Taeniopygia guttata. Classification (NCBI taxonomy): domain Eukaryota; kingdom Metazoa; phylum Chordata; class Aves; order Passeriformes; family Estrildidae; genus Taeniopygia; species Taeniopygia guttata. The sequence goes on from NC_133033.1 coordinate 31,159,321, forward strand.
GAAAGGAAAGATTTAATTAAGTTGCCAATTTAAGATTATGAGGAAGGAAAGCATAGCATGTCTTCTTCAGACTGGTTCATACTCTGTACAGTAATTCACTTTCAAGTGAATTATTGCACTTTCAAGTGCTTGCAACTTTATCAGGTTGTAGCTTTTGGGCCAAGTTTTCTAAGCAGGGTGAATGACATAAAAAGTTCAATGTTTTCTCTCACACCTTTTCTTTTGAAAGATTTTCAAAAGAGTCTGTAGCATCCCCTGGGCTTCTTTTGCCCTGGGCATTCAGAAGCAGTCTGTCTGGGAGGGATAAAGCCTTCACCATTCCTCTACCATCAGGCCAAATTGAACCAGGCGGACCTCAAGAAAGCTCAACTTGTATGAAACCTGAAGCACAGTTTTCACATCTATTTCCAAACTCTATTGCAAGCACTATCACTGAAGCAGCTGAATATTCTTCAGATGAATACTTAATAACCTGTTTCCAGCTTTTGTCTTTCTGGATATCACTCCTCAAAGACAGCCATAAGAAAAATATCTCACAAGGTAGTACTGCTTAGTTAAATAAAAATCTTACTTTAAGATACGGCTCAGGTGTTTCATTGTACAATCTCAAATAGATCAGAACTCTGGGATGAGATTCCCTTGGAGAACAGGGTTTTATTCTAAGGTGAAATATAACATCACATACAGAGCTCCCATTTGTTCTGGCTGCTTCAGCTGTCTGGGTGATGCAACACTGATAACATATCCCACACTGTGTATCAAGGGCTTGGTGCTGAAAATATTCAGTGGTGTTGCAGCTTTTCACACGCACATTTAAGTAGGTGAGTCCACACTGATGATGTGCTGCTCTCACCTGCATTTCTAGAATTCTGGAATCACATCACAATTATTGCTGCAAGAAGTTGAGAAACATTTTTATTTCCTCCCCCTCTTTAAATGTGGAAGCACATCATTATCTTGTCCACAGAGGGTGAGCTGTGGAAGTAAGACAACAATCTGTACTTCTGTGGCTCTGCTCCTATTGGCAAAGCCAAGAAAGCATTTCAGCTTTTTCTTATCATGCCAAGATGGCCATAAAAAAACCCAAACTATACCCACATCTGATATTTGGCTGCATAAGGGTGAAACATTCATCCTTGAAATTGCAGCTGAAATTCCTTTATACTCACTTTCCCTGTGACCTTCCAAACATAGGTGTCCACGACCAGAGCTTCTCTAGAGGGATTTGCAATGGCAAATTTAATTATGTGGCAAGTCTGATGCCCTACACTCTTCCAAAGAGCATTTTGAGGGAGTGTGGCAGCTGCTGGCTCTCCCCACATGGTGAAGAAGCCCCCACTCCTCCTTTTACCATGAGAGGGAATGGTCCTCCTGAGGAATCCCTTCCCTGCACATCACCATTTCCATCTGCAGACCTCTAGGTAAGCTTTCCTATGTGTTTTAAACCAGGAGCAGCACTACTGCCTTACAGAATCTTATAGCAGAAGTATTCCTTTTAGGAATTGCAACCTGTAACTGATGAGCTTAAAACAGTAAATCAAACAATCAATTTAAGTCACTTCTGTTCCAAATGACTCTTATGTTAGTAAAAATGCCTTGGGAAGAAAATGGAAGAAATAACAAATCCACTCAGGTTTTAGCAGAGATTAAAGCTTTTATCAAATGAGGAAACTTGGACTCAACTATCAATCCTCTGAAGTGGATCCAGATTTAGCATAACAATGTTCATGGCTTTTTCTTTTTCTTTTTGCCACTTTTTTAAACTGCACACAATTCATTTTAGAGAGAGCGCACCAGCGGGAATTTGCTATTCCTTTGGAGAATTAAAAAAGGCTTGAGGACATTCCTTATGTCACTAATAAGAACTGCTATCACATTAAACCAGTTCACAACACATGCTTTAACTACAGCAGGTCACAGTAAAGAGCATGTCTTTCTAAATAGAAAATATTCACTTCAAACTACCTAGTCAAGCCCAAAGGTTATTCTAATGCAAAATTAGACAGCTGCAACTTATTGGGGAAAACATCTGTAACTGAATAAAACTCAAAAACTGTTTCCCAGTATTTGGCTTGGCATTTTTACAACCAGCAAGGAAACAATTTGATGTTTCAAAAATCATGGCATACAGGTAAAAAGCATCAGCATAAGAAGCATTTCAGAACTATATATCAAGTATCTATATTGTCCATGTACACAAGATGGGAAAGCTCCATGGCTCACCACATTACATAATGCTTGGTTTCCTTTTTGTGCCTTTCAATTCAGGCTCTGAATGACAAACACAACAGGGCATTAAAATCTGGTCCCCCATTGTGAAGTGGTTGTTTGTTGTTTTTTTTTTTTCTATTTCTGTAGCAAGCATGTAAAATTCAACCAATTAATCCTGGAAAAGTCAACAGCCTAGCAGAGTAAAGGAAGCATCAAAATTCAGGAACAGAGATTACAGTTTAATAGGCTTTAACAACCACAAGAGCTCATCTTAAATTCAGGTGTAAGAGCAACTCATTATCTGCAAAAACACAAAGAATTGGATGTACAGTTACTTAATTTTATGAGATTACCGACATCTCACGAAACAAAACCTATGTTAAAAAGAGCACACTTACCATTTTAATGTCTGTTTAGTTTAAGTAATACTAAATTAGCTTGACAACAAAACCAACACACATTAAATGCATTTAACTAGTTTTTAGATACACAGAAACGTAATTTACTAATAATTGTTCCATAAGGCTGAGTCACTTGTAACAGCCTTGTCACATTGGTGTATACAAAATGCAGCAATATCTCCAGATTCTACCATGTTCCAAACTCTAAGATCTATATTTCTTTCAGAGGCTTGTGATTTATAGCTCCTCATAAATTAAAAGCCATCATTACTAGAACAGTCAAGTATTTAGTATTTAGGAGGGCTAGCAGGCACAACAATAGAAGTACTTCTCCAGAAGTCATTGTATCTGTACAACATGTGGCAAAATAGTTTCCTAGAAAACTGATACTGGATGTAAAACCTGCAGTGTTTGTGACCTTTAAGAGGTATTTTCTTTTTGAGGTTCTGTCCTGTCACATACAGAGTGTTCAGAATCATCTTGGGCTGTAGATTCTTCACTGAAGTACTCAGAGTTTCCTGACTGCTTAAAAGATGCTGTTTAGCTTGTGTAATTACTGGAGAAATAGACTACAGCTTACCTAAGTAGGGAATACAGGGAGTCATCTTCAAGCTGCTGATATAGTCTCTAAGCCTTTTGTAATTATCTTCTTTACTCATAACATACTCCAGCTTGTCAAAGGTGGCTTTATCCTTCCGACTCAGTAACTAGGCAAAGAAAGAAGGCAAAACCAGATGAGTTTAAGTTTGATCATGATGATTTCCTCTTTTACCCTTACAAACACAGATTTCCACTTCCCCATTGTTGTTGCTGTTATTGGTGTACTGTTTTTTTCTGTTTTTTTTTAATTCAACTGCTTCAAAATTACATGATTTACTCCTTAAAGAGAAGCACTTAAAGGTCGCAAAGAAAAGCAACAATCCTGGGTGTTAAATCCAAAAATACTTTTAAAATTAAGCAGGTAAAAATGTTGGTATCCTGAAGGTTCTTTCTGAAACAATGTAAATTATCAAAAAAACCAAATCTAGCTAACACACATCACAACTTCATGTGCAATCCACATCAGCAGTATTCATGCCAGTAACATTTTCACTCTGATTATCCATAAGTGTGTTGGCTTGGAAAGGGATGAAGTCAATTCTCTTCACAGTGGCTAGTATGGGCTATATCTTGGATTTGAGTAAGGATTTTATCTATGGTTTTTTACAGAAGGCTTATGGAGTTTTATTCATCTGCCAGCTGGCAATTTTACTGGCTCTTAATATTACAGAAATGTCCACTTTGTACAGAAAACTTAAAAGTCATGGTTCTCCTTCATTATCCATTCCTCCTGCCTCCAATCCCTTCCTTTGACAGAATTACATCAACCAGGCTCTCTTTGGTAAGAAATGGGGAAAGCAAGTCAAAATATTTTCCAAACATCTTGCCGAACTGCTGCTCCAAAACTGCCTCAAAGTCTCCACTTCAACTCAGAGTCAGAATTTAACAAAGGGTGTAAGATGTTCCCACTCAACATTATGGAAGGAGATTCAGCATTCAAGTCCCAGTCACAATTTTTCCCTGCAATGCGATTACAAGGGTCAGATCACTGAATTTCTATGCATATTCCCTTCAGTTAAAGATCAACCTAAGTTTGAGCCTGACAGAAGTGAAACTTCCCTTCTGTCAATTCACTGTTGAAATAATTTATTTTTACTTCCATTTCCTATATTAGTCTCTTCCATTATAATTTCATAGTTACGACTCCATTAGACAGCATATTTTTAATTCTGCCTTTGTAGTTGTGAAGAACAGTATTTGGCATATTTTTCATTTGTCATTAATATTGTTTATTATTTTATCCTTAATAAGAAGAATATTTGGAATTACTTTGAGGACAGACAAACTAAACACCGGCTTTCAGGAGAAAGCCACTAGTTGAAAGTGAATTGTCTCCTAAAACATACTCATCGCTGTTATTCCAGAAATTAATTTGCATCTTTAATTTAGGTTTGGTTCCAAAACTCAAATGAACAGCATCTCCATTCATCAGAACTGCAGACTCTTCAGGAGAAGGAAGCAGTAGACTGACACGACACCTTTCCAACCACTCAAACATGGCAGTTATCTTTTGAAGTTCATCTTCTCAAAGCTGGTTCCAGTTTTATCAGCCTGGACTAGCTTGCTTCTAATAATACCCTAAAACATTCTGCCATCATTTAATGTCTGAAAGGTTTTTGTAGTTTTGCAGACTGAAAGGTAAGACAAGACTAACATATAATAATTTTCAAACTCAAATGAAATTAACTGTATTTTCCTCAAACCATGCTGATTTGCACACTCTTACTCAAGTCTGAAGTATCTTTCCAGGCTCTTTGGATCATCTTGTAACAAGCTGATCCTGCATGACTTCCCCTGGTGCTCCTAGGCTAATCCATGCCATGCCTCCACCTCTTGCATTCAGAGAGAAAAGTCCAGAGAAGCCAAGCACATTAGAAGTGTTTCTGTGAGGGCCCATTTCTTAGTCCTTCAGTTTTGGAGCTGCATCTTCTTAAAATAATGTTTCTTCTTCTGTCTCTTGGATGAAAAGAACAGTAAAGAGCTGTACATATGCAGAGACAATAAAAGCTAAGGCTGTCAGTTTATAGCAGCAGGGAAGGCTTTGGAGCCTTCTAAATTGCTCTTGGCTTTCTAGCTGCAGTGTGCCAGCTCTGAATACAACCTTTTTGAAATGCCAGCAAGCAGAGATGAGGTCTCAGGATGCTGGCTCACCCTACTTCACATATTTAATGAGTATTTGCTTTATTGCCCAAACCCTCACTGGTCATCTAGAATTCCTTTACATTAAATGGAGAGAAGCTGAATATTCTATTCTGTGAACTTTCTTGGAAAGGCTCACAATTCTTCTCAAGTTTTGAATGGGGCAAATCACACATTAAAAGCAGCACTTATTATTCTCCAGAGTTCAGAGTGTGTGCAGGCAATGAGTGAGACAAATTTCAGACAAATTCAGACATACCGTCAGAAAACATGAATTTCATCTTTTTTAGGAACATTAGGTTACCAAGCAAGTATTTAATGGCTCCTTTAAACTCCAGATTCCAACCATTTAGGATGGCTTTTTTTTTTTATTTAGGAATGAATATACTTGCAGCTACTTTCCTGACTCTGAAAATTGAGTTGATTGAGAGTTGCTACAAATCATCTCAGAAATGGAGAAAAAATTCTTCCTTGTTGAAGGTTTTGTAGGGTGCCTGTGCAACTTACCCAAATGCCTTTGTGACTCAAGAGTTGGTGTGCCTTTTCTTGCTTTTAATATACCAAAAGCCAAAGGCTTAGTATTATCTTCAGGAATTTATAAGATGAACTTCCAAGAGAAGGACAACTAAATCAGTTTGCAGTGCACATTGCTGGGAGCTATCCTGCAACTTGCATTTGCAAAGGCCCATGTCAGATGATGAAAAGCACAGACTCGCTTGGGATTGTATGAGGAATCAAACACCTGCAGCAATGTGGGAGAAGTTACCTGAAATTTCAGAGGTTGGAAGAGGGCTGAGCTTTAAAGACTGATACATATGTGAAGAGCACACAAATAAACCTTGTGAGTGTAAACTAGTGCATAACCAAGCACCAAAAGAAACTGGGGACTCCCAGATCTGAATGGCAGTATCATGGTAGTAATTAATGTGGTTATTATTAATATATGGTAATAGTTACATTTAATTTGAGCTGTGCACAAAAATAAATTTAAAAATCAACTCAGCCTCACAGTTACATAAGACTGTTGAGGGATCAATTCCAAAACATAAAGTCTAGAAACCAGAAGTTCTCCTTGAGATCATTTTGAAGTGTTAATTTCACTAAGATTTCCTCAGAGACATTTTTGGTATTTGGAAGCAATGTCTAACTTAATTGTGCATTTGCAAAATGTTACCAGAATTCTAGAGGAGTATCTTGGCAGAAGTGAATTATATTCAATTTTGGGATTATTTATCAACTGAATGGCATTTTCATGCAGTTATCAGACAAATAAACTTTTTGCAACACCCAAGGATGCACTGATGTGTATTCAGTGAAAGCTTTCAACTTTTTTTAGTGATATGTCTCCCATGCACAGGAGCATCTCAATCACATCATTTTTTCAGTCACACTGAATGTCACGTTCATCTGAAACAGTTAAAAAAACTACACAATATATGGCTGAATAAGGACGTTTTTCTAAGCTCTAAAGTATCAATGAGCAAAAGTAATTCCTAATATTCTTATTGAGGATACAATGATAAACAACATTAATGCCAGTCAAAAAACAGATGACAAATAAAAATTATTCCAAAGAATACTGTCCTTTCACAATTGTACAAAGGCAAAATTACAAATATACTGTCTAATGGAGTTGTAACTATGAAATGATAATGAAAAATGTTAGAGTTAGTTATCAGTCAGAGAAACAACAAATCTCTTTATGGAAACTGAATCAAGTTTCTGAACATCTGCTCTCTATAGCAAAAAAAAAAAAAAAATCCAACAGTATAAACTCCTAAATTATTAAAGTATGACCTGCTTTGGCATTCAGAATTTTCCAGCAACTAAATACAAAATAGCTTCTGGCCAAATGAGAAGCCTCTGAATTTAGCAGAATCTGCAGGGATCTATTTTTCAGAGGAAAATATTTCTACAGCAGAACGGAAAAAAAAATTAAGAGGAAACCATAGATTTCAGAGGAACTAGAAGCATTATGCACACAGCAGAACGAAGTTAACACTCTCTGTAGTAAGAGCTGCATCCTTGAAAACAAGCTTCAGGATGCTGATTTACCTGAGAACAAGTGAACCCCAGTCCCTTGTCCTGCTGGTCCTCACTTACCGCCCACGTCTTGGTCAGCCTGAAGATGGGAGCACTCTGGAGGCCTGACACCACTGCCATGAGAGCATGGAGGTTATTCAGCTCATACAGCTTCTGAGGACAAAAAAAGAGGAAAAAACCAACAATAAACAACACTCAAAGTGTTGTCAATAGTGAACACAGAATAAATAACTACATAAAGATGGAGACATCTTGCATGTTCTAAAATGAAGTGTTACAGTGAACTGCTGTGCACACAGACAACTTTTATGGCACCTCCTAATTTTTCATTACTGCATCTCTATGGTTTTAGATTAGACTAACTAGCTGTTTCATAGCCCATAGGGAACCCTTAAAAATATCTATACAGACACACATCTTGGGGAGTATATGTGAAGTGCCAGAAATTTTCTGACATTCAAACCCAACAAATTCCTTTCATAGCATTCAGTAGTGTTTTAAAACAACATGCCAAAAAGAACAACCCAGTTGTGAATTATGCAATCATGGCAGTACCTAGAGTTTGTGCAATGACCAAGGCTACAGCAAAGCACCCAAAAAATATCTTAGGGTGAAATCAAGGAGGTAAATTTCAAAAGTCACATCCCTGGAGTATTCCTCTCACTGAAAGGCCATTTCTGGGGTCTGACAACTAACTAGTTGAAAGCAACAACCCAATCAAAATTGAACAGCAAAAACATTAGGGTAAAAGAACTCCCTTAAAAACTCCCTACAGAACACTGTGTCTAAGTGCATTTTCTCACACATTTGGAATTTCCCTCCCTTTTCTTTTTCCTTTCCCTCTGTCTCCAAAACTATCCACTGCCTTGGCCAAGTAACTACTGGTACTACTCTCATGAAAGCTTAAAAACAGTCTGGAGAAAAATGTTCTTCCTGAAGCTCTTCTGCAACATCAATTGTTCTGATAACTGTGAGCTCCCAGTGATCCAAACTACATTCATTTTTGGTGCAATGCACCCAAATTGAGGTCCCTAACAGAGAGATTTTGCTAAGGAGAAATGATACTCAATCACAGTATTGCAAATCTTGCTTAATCCATTTGGAATAGTCACCAAGGTAGGTCAACATTCCAGCAAGAAAAAATAAGGAATCCTTCCTATCCAAAAAATGGTGGAAATCCTTTTTCCTACTTGAAACTCAGCTTATTTCTTACCTAGGAAGCCTTTCATGAGGCAAAAGGACAAAAAAACTAGATCAATGGAATACTGACTAAATGCTGAACATCAAAGGAGAGCCTCTGTTTGGTACGATGAAAGCCAAAACCCAAGGATGGTTTTCTGGCTAACAGTTTTGGAACAGGGCAAATGATTCTCTCTCCACTTAACACACTGCCAGGAAACTTACAGCCTTTTATGGAACAAAGTCCTCACAAGTATTAGTCAGAAATGCCACTTGAAATGGCACCCCAGTAGCATTTCCAGTCTGGGTGCTCAGACTCCCATGATTCCAGCACGTCCTGCTGACAGTGTAAGTTTGCCCACACCTTGTGATGAAGTACTTCTCTCTCCTCATCCTCTTTTGGCAGGACTCTTTAGTAACCAGTGTAAAGGATAATCAGTATTTTGTGGGGTGAGGTGGAAGGGGTTGGATGTTTCTCATACACCGCAGTCCTGTTATCCTTCCAAGCAGCCCTACTGAAGTTTGTCCCTCCACTTCCACAAGAACCTTTTTTCCTCACACACACATCCCAAGCAAGGTAATGAAGTTCACTGTCCCAAAGGACAGTGGGGCTGATCAGAAATGAAAAGAAGGGCTTTCTCAGCTGCTGCCAGCAGTGAAACAGAAGTTATCACCAACCAGGACAGTCTGGGAACTTCAGGGGAATGCAGCTGTTAAAGCTAATTACCTCATGCATTAAGCAGTGTAGATGAGATACCATATAAGCTATACAATAGGTTGCCAGCACAAGGAATTCACTGTGGAGTGGATTTACAGCTTCTCTAAAGAAAAGGTAATTAGTGTGACCTCTGGCACCAAGCTGCTTTGATAATAGCTCTGGATAACAGAAACTCCTTCCAACAGCCCCCACTGCAGTAACTTCATGTCAGCAGCCATATGTAAGCAAAGCCAAGGTAAAAAGCACAGAAATAAACGAGCTGATATAAAAACATCCCTTGCAGAGCTGCTTGCTTTCTGTAACTGTGATTTTTACAGCTGACAGGTAAGCAAAGCTCAATTACCTAATTGTTACAGCACATAATTGCCTCGAGGCCAGCAGCACTCCAGCAGACACTGCAGCCTGCAGTGCACTGGTGAGGTCAGGCATGTTCAGGGTGCTGTGCCCAAAGCTGAGCCTGTCCCAGCACTGGCCAGTCCCATCTCAGTATGAACCAGATCTGAGCCCACCTGGCCTCCCACATCTGTTCTGCACTATGGCCACAGAGAGCTGAACCTCTATGGAGGCACATGGGTCATGAAGCCAATTTTTTAATGTTTGTATTTCAAAGAAAAATACAAAAATTGACTTTTAAAAATACATGAGATGAAGATACATTAACTCAGCAGACAGCAAAGGATGTTTAAGAGAGATCATTAACACATTATGACAACAGCATGATTATTGAGCAAAGCCTGTGGAATCCTACTAAATTAGCCCTTGCTTTGCCCAAAGTTGAGAGTCAAATCCCACAGGAGCAAAATATTGCTTCATTAAAAAAGGGCTTGTGAAGACAGGGAATGCACTTGAATACAAAATGAATTATTAACAAATATTTTACATCTTTTTTTGCAAGTAACCCAGGGTGGTCACAACAGTCAGCTACAGTAAAAGGCAGCTACAATCTGACAGCAGAAACTTGAAAAACATCCCCTTTTTCTCACTACTGTGAAGAAGTTTCACTCTGTTTCAAGAGCTATATGTCACTCCAGATTTGCTGACCCTTTTCTTATGAATGTCAGTCCAAAAGGCTTTAGGAAAGATTGAGAGCTCCAAAATGTCTTCTGAATCACAGTCTGTTTTTCAAACCACATTCTTAAAATTGGCATTATTCGAGTAGAGAGAAAAGCTCCTTTCCTCCAAAAGGTAAAGGCAAACAAACCATTTCTCTTCTGACTAAATCTGTTTAAACTGACTGTACACTTTCTGACAACACAGAAGCCAAACAGTTACTGATATCAACAGAAACAATCACAGGTAAGTCAGGTGTCAGACAGATATTTCCTCACGTGTATTTCTGAATTGACCAAACTGGGTATAAAACCTTTGATCATGGTGAATCCCAAATTCTCTTCACAACACAAATTCTTACCTTTGCAGTTTTGATGTAGTGGCTCAAAACCTCAGCTCGTATTTTTAAAGTCTGTGCATGCAGAATCTCTCTAACAACCCAGAAGCTTACCTAAAATGTAGAAAAAAAAGCCTTTTGAAAAATACGGAGTTTCAACACCATATGTTTAAAAGTTTTATTTATTTTTATGGAAGTATGATCTATGGAAACAGACTTGAGTTGAGGGTAAGTTTGAGGGTGAGATCACACACAAAGCAAATGGCAAAACACTCAAACTTCGAACAGTGCTCTCCCAGGAAAATAAAATAATGAAGAATTGTTACGAAAAGCCTACAAAATGAAGGAATATAAACACTAATATTGAATCATATCCATTGGTTTGCTTTCCCACATCATCAAAGCTGCCTTATTCAACACTTAAATGAATTGAGCAGCTTCAACTACAGCTCACTGACATTTCCAACACCTTGAAAAAGAATTAATCCTGAATAAAATTGGAATGCAAGGTAGGAAGCTCTGCCATAACCTAGCTTCTAGTTAATACTCTTTATTTCTGGCTATGCCAATTTCCTGCTGATATACAGTACAGTATCATACTCTTAGCTAAGCTCTCCAGGACTGACTTCACTGCTGTGTAAAATCCCTGCTAAATTCAGTATAAAGAATGGTTGCTGCATTTCATGCTTACATGAGTGTCTCATAAAAGCTGTACTTTAAAAGTGTTTGGTAATATGTCTAAACTCCACTGTTTTCTCTTCTCTGCTCCCTCCCACCCTCTGCCTTCATAAAGAATGATAAAAATTAAACACTTTCGTAACTGTAATAAAGCAGTAGCAAAGAATTAGCAAAGGGTAACAAATACTGCATCTTTTATTCATGTATTTGCTATGAGTTAGGAAAAAAATGAATTATCATCAAGATACAGCATGACTGGTATTTACAAAACTACTGAAAACAGTGTATGAAGAAATTTACTGTAAGTTTACTCTTATACATGAAAACCTTTCAACATGTCATGTTGCTTTGATTTTTAAGTTGCTAAACTACTTCTTGTAAACTAACATCATCTATGTATTCAGGTTCCTGGCCAAAATCTCAGTTAGAAAAATGAAATGTCCTGTTTCATTTTGTTCAGTACGATAGCTCCTAACACAGAAGAGCACAAGAAGATCAACACCTCCAAAAGTATTATATTTGTAGTGAAGCTACAGGGATCTGATGAAAACTGGGATGTTAAATCACAACAGCTCTTTGGAACTGAGAAATGGAAGAATGACAAGAAAACCCACAAAAAATCCCCATAAACATCTTGCATAAGAATCACTTTCCTTTGGTCTGTTTGTCTAAGATTGTATTAGCCAGGAAAGAATTAACCATGGAGCTCAGGTTTCTATTTCCTTTCATTTTTCTTCATTTTCTTTCCTCTTTTGCTTTTTTTTGCAAAGTAAAATATCGGCTGACAAACCACGTTATCCTCACAAACAAAAAGTGGTTCCAATTGATTTTAAAAATCTCAGTATGTTGCCATGCTCAAAAATGTCAGATGTTTTGAAACCACTGTTTGAAGTTAAAAGGAGAAAATATGGAAAATTGTCTCATTTTTGATGTTACATCACCAAATTGCAATAATATAAAAATCATAGTGACAGTAACTGTATTTAAATGGCAGAGATTGCCATTCCCTTTGTTTACCTATAGAATAATTTTCCTTTAAGGACAGGGCTCCAAGTGCTGAGACAATCTCAAGAGTAGTAAGAGTAAAAAAGAATTGAAACTCCTGCACCTTCTTCACTGTTTAGAAAACAAAAATATGTAAATTGTTGCCAGGTCTTCTCCAGTAGATTCTTTAATTAAATATTCTGAAGGTGTCCTTACTGAGTCCTGCCAGGAGCAGGGATTTGCACTCTGTGATCCTTATGGGCCCCTTCCAACTTGAGATATACTCTATAACACTATCAAATACAGAAGTACTGAATACATAAAATATTTGGCAGTACTTCAAAATTTTGTCATAAAAAGCTTGACCTCAGTTTGGTGCTCTGCTGTAGTTACACAGCTTGAGAAAAAGAACTTTCTTCCCCAGATTGATCAATGAGTTTTCAAGGAGATGCTTTCCTACTGAAGATCAAGGGAATTTAAAAGTTTAACACAGATTTCTGAATCATAAAGAATCAGAAAAGGACAACACACACAGCACTACGCCTTAAGACCCCAAATCTCTTTGAATTAAAGTTCAGAGAGTGTTGATGTAACAGGAAAATGCCTGTGATGGGCCCAACTTTGACACACTTGCTTGGAACACAGAGCAACACTCCAGCATTTTCATCAGGACAAAAATCCCCTGATTTCCTGTCCGTCCTGACTTCTATGGAAGTTCACTGGCATCCCAGAGACACAAACACTCTTGTTTGCCCAAGGAAGCCTGCTTTCTGTCCCAGCCAGACCTCAGCTCAACACTTCCAAGCTCTTGCAGGAAAAGAAAAAACCCCAAACAAACCAGAACAAATTTCCTTTGAAGCTTAGAGCCCTCCAGTCCCACCAGTGACAGAGTAGGTTGGAGATACAGAATCAAACACACTTAATCACTTCTACTTCAACCACTTCCAGTCCTCTCTGATGTGTTTTTACTGACATAAACACTGGGTTTTGGCTGGTCATGTCTATTAACCAGTATCTTTAGACAGCACCATAACCAAATGTACTGCATATTATTGCAAAAACAATAATTTAAATAAATACTTTTGTTTCATTCTTTACATAAATAATAATAAATGTTTGTTCCGTATATTCCTCTCTTGCTGCATTTAAATGTTATTATACCAACACAAATCAGCAACATAAGTCCCAGCCTTTGGGTATCAATACCTTCAGTACCAGTTCAAGGCAGCATTTAAAGCCTTGACATATAATTGTATATTTATATTCTTCCCTATTAAGGTCAACTGAGAATAACAGGCATAACTTTGAACATATCTGTTCTTGAATCACATATTAAGATTTTTAAATTATCCCATGTTTTTCTTAGCTGAAACACCAATTCTGTTATATTGGTGTTTTTAAGATCATGGTCATTGCTTCCAAAACTATCTTTGCTGTCTTTGCCAGTCAAAAGCTAGGGAAATTCAAGAATACCCCTTTAATAGTTTCTGGCTTTTTCTTTCAGGTATATTGCATGCATACTAACAACTCCATTCTTGAATTTCCAATAATCCCAGTTAAACCCACTGCAATTCAGCAACATTACAATATTCCAGAAAAAAATTCTTCATACAATGTTTGCATTTGTGTTAAAAAAGGATGGAAAAAACCCCAAAAAACACCCATAAACACAGCCAGTAAAACATAAAATTTTCCTTTTGTAAATGGGATCCCTTCCTTTAAATTTGTTCCGATGTACTGAATCTAGCTGACAAGTTTCTCAATATTTTAAGCTCCGTGGCAGCACAGTTCCACTCCCATTTAAACAAAAACCTCAAGAAAGAAGTTTTCAGTTGAGGGACTCTTATAACCAAGAGACCAGTAGTGACCTTTACACAGTTACCTTCAAAAAACTGTTTATTTGAGACATATAATAAAAGTTTATTTTCAAAAGGTAAGACAATAATCTAGAAAGTGAACTTGGCAATTATGCACTCTGACATGTTTACCAGTAACAGTGAGTATACAACTCACTTTCAAAAGAAAGCTGAAAAATGAGAATTAGAGTTTAAAAAAAAAAAAAAAAAGGCTTCTTCCCTCCTCACTAAACATCAATTAATGCAAAACTAGCACATTAAGTTAAGTATTTTTAAAAAACTGTATCAGATATGTAGATCTATATGGAGTGCCACTCAACAATGAATTCTCCAAGAACAGGAGAGTCCTGGCATGGAAGGATTCAACTGGTTTCTGTTCCCTGAACTCAATCTGTTTTCACAGGCACATCCAATTATCCCATAACTAATGCTGGAACTGCCTGACTTCATCCTCAGTGGAATGTAATCAACTGCACAGAATCATCGCTGCTTCCAAAATGCTACCTACACATCACTCTGCTGTGAAGCAGCTGTTAGTAATTTAATATTCTCTTTACTTAAGAAGTGAGAGCTGTTAATGGTTTTCCTTTGGCAAGCTGGGGGCAAAAAGGGAAGAGACAGATGCATAATGCTTAATTTAACCCCAGTGAAATTTCTAAGGTTAACAAAATTTTGCTGACATGTATTCCTGCCTGACAAGGCCACAAGTCTCTATGACTTTCCTGATTACTTATTTTAGGACGAAGCATTTGAACATCCCAGGCAAGTGGAGCAGAAACAATATCTGTCCTTTTCCCTCTCTACTCCTATACTGAGGGCTTCCTTGATACCAGAACACAGGCTGATATAAACTTTATGGAAGTCCTTATTCCCATGAAAAGGTTCCCCCTCCTTCATTCTGGCTACTGAGCATATTTTACCAATTGTTTAGTATGCCTGAAGCTGACTTCAGGCAATTCCTGCAGTTCTTCAGCAGAGCACATAACAACTGAGAAGTGAAGTCCTTGATGAGTTACACTAACATTGGTTTTACTACAAAAACATTCCACAATATTCAGCAAAACTAAACATTTCTTTGAAGAGACAACTTCCATGCATAAGCAAGGCAGCAAATGTTAGAATCAATGGTGTATCAGTGAGATTAGTGTCAAAACCAAGAGTGCTTTTATAGCAGCCTAGACATTCTAACAGGAGCAACTTCAAAAGCTAGGTCAGGAAAATTTAAATGCAGAACAGCAATAACAATTAAAAAAAAAAAAACAAAACAAAACAAAACAAAAAACCAAAACCAAAACAAAACCAAAAAACCCAACCCATAAAAAAAAAAATCCCAAATCTTCAAATTCTTGACCAAACTCCCCAGGATCTCAATAGATGATACAGTCACAAAAAGTTTGCAGTATAACATTTTCTCTTCAGTCCAGTGCAGAAGCAGGCAAGTGTCCAAAACCCAAAGCCAGACAAGCATTTCAATTAATAGGCTAAGAAATATTCTAAGTGTTGTCAGTGAAAAGTAATAGGATTTGATCAGATCCTCAATGAGAGCAATCATGAAAAGTGAGAAAATACACAAGAATTGATAGGGAAAAAAACCCTGAAAATATGAGTGGTTTGGTCTGAGTTTGAGATGATTAACAAAGCTCTCTGTAAGTCTGAGACTGGGTACAGAGGTTAATTCTGCAAGAAAGCTTGTAAGTTTGAGACATTATTAAACATTTACAAGAGGAGAAATGAGACTAATAGAATTACTTCATCTGAAAGAGAAAGTATAGAATTACATAAAAAGATCATCACAGTTTTGAGACAGATGGACTCCTCCAGCTTTAATTGTGGAGAAAGGTTCTGTTGTTCTTTTAATAGTTGATTTTATACAGAGAAACTGTTGAGTAAAAAAAACATAAATCTCAAATATACTACCTAAAAATTGTGCCAAATAGAGAGTCAAAGAACAAATTTTTTACAGAAAAACTGTTTGGAATTTTTAAAAGTTTGCCTAGAATCACCTTAAAAAGGTATCTATGCTGACAAGAGGCTTCTATTTCTAGAGACAAAAATATCTATGTGAAGCATAAGACACTCAACTAACACAGAAGGAAATTACATCTAATTACTAGTCCAGAAATCCTGTATAGCAAGCATTTAACCTGTAATTATGATTCTGTCTTTATATAAAAGCCACCAGCAGTTCTGGGAAAATGTGCACTTTTCATTGATTGCTGCTATTTAAAACAGAGTATTTCTTCAACACTGGCTTGGTCTTTCTGCATATCCTGTAGATAAAGTATCTGCTAAAAGGAGTTCCTTAAGTGTCAAGTAATCAGCTGTGATCCAAAATAAAACTGATTTGCCAGAACACTTAATCCCCCAGACTTTCTAAAATGTGTACATGTAATAATGCTGGAAAAAAATAACTCACATGATTGAATCTTCTGGTGAAAGCAACAGCATTCGGTGCAGAACTGTATTTCTCTTTTTTATTCCAGCCACAGCTTGCCAGCTCCTGGGAGAACAAGGATGAAAATTCACTTCTTTAATTTAGTGCAGAACACATGTCCAGAGCCAAAGGCATATAGAGACACTTACCTTGTAAGTTTTAAAATAACAGAGCAACAACACATTGAAGTAATAGTTACACTTGTTCTGATTCCTTCTGAAAATTGAGATTCCACAAGTGTAATTTCTGAATTGTGTTATTATTATTACAATGCATCTTTTGCTGAATTAGATCTCTCCTAATTTTGTTACCACAGAAGATCCTGCTTCCAACATGAATCTGAGCTAAAGAGCCAAATGTCCTTTTGTTTTTAATCACTTTCTGAAGATATTTATAGAGATGATACACCTAGTTAACTCAATCTAAGACATGTTTTTAACTTGGCATGTTGCATTAAAGAAAGACCAGAAAAGTGTCATCATTTGCAATAGCAATAAAAGAAGCACTATTTTCAATTTTCTCTTCCAAAAGGGCCTCTTCTGGGAAACTGCATCATCTTGGTTTTTACTATCACTTAATTTCAACAAAGAAGCTTTCATTAAAATCATAAATAACTAAATGTACCAAAATGAGCTCTTCCATTTGTATACAACAGCACATGAATAGATGCAAAGACAGCATTCAGCACACAACCTGCTCCACAGTGCTACCAAGAAAAATGATCAAAATAGACACAGCTTAATTATTCAAGTGGCATAATAGCAAAGTACAGCCCTTTCTTTTTACTTATTCATGTCTTCATTCCAGATCATCCACTCTGAAGTGCTCTCAGTTTTATTACCATGCTGAAAACTCCTCACTGAAGCCAGATTCACACTACGCATTCAGCTACCACATAACTTAATGACTCAACATGTAACCAATAATTGTGCCACTTAAGACACAGTTTAAGAGAATTTGGTATCTGGTTAGTCTAAGTTCTTTTTTTTTTTTGACTTTTTTTAAATCAGAAACTTCTTAGCATCTTTCCAACTGATGTTCCAAAACAACTAAAGAATGTCATGCCAATTAAGAGGGATCCTGAATTCTTCTACTTGAAGTTTGTGTGCTGGTATTTGTTAGAGAAGACTGAGAGATTCTTGGCCAGGCACTGGAAAATGAAAGAATGCAGAATTTCTGGCTTTGAATTTAGGGCTATTCCTTCAAATTTCACTAGAAAGTTGTGCCACCTAAATCTACCCTGGAAAATCTGGCATGTTCAGCACAGGAAAGCACATGCCTGTCCTTACACCTCCACTTCAATGAGTATGCATGAGACAACCACACAGCCCTGAATTACTTCTGTTCCAAAGGAGAGCAGGCTACTGGAGAGGGGAGCCATTCAAGAGACTCTTGATTAAATTCTCTGTCCCTCAGCATCTCTAGTTTCCACTGGAATCCCAGCTCTACACTTGGAGGAGTAACACAAGGGAATTCATTCACTGGCATCTGATAACCCTTCCTTAGCAGTGGGAAAAAAATTAGTTATCACCTCAGGCTGAAGGAAAATATGGGACTTTCTTACAAATTCAGGCCATGTCCTTCAATTGCAGTTCTCATCACAGAGTGAAAAACTCAGAATGATTCTAGGCAGAAGCTCCCCATTGCCCTGGCCCAGTACATCTGAGGGCCCATCAGTGGCAACAGATTTGAGAATACTGCAAAACAAAAGATCCTGCTCCTGCCTCGAAAGACACAAATCCAAAGCTTTTTCCAGAGGTTTAGAGGCACACAGGCATTCAGGCCCTGTGCCATCAGTTCAGGTTCTTCAACAGCTTAGGGTGACATCCACACCACATTCAGGGACAGACACAGGAAATGCAGAGCTTTGAGAGCTCCAAAAGCATTTCCCCCCTCCCTTCAGGAAGTGTAGGAAACATTTCCTCATCTCACTTGCAAGACCCCTCTCCCTTGGGAAGCCAACTTCCTTTTCTCGTCTTCAAACCAAAAGAAGGGTGGTTTCCCTTTGCCTTTCAGGTTTCCCAGATGACCACCTGACCTTTCTGCCTCAGGGGACCCCTGCTCAGAACCCTCCTGCCCCTGGCTAGAACTCACCTGCGTGACCTCAGTGCCCTCGGCACTGCCTGAAGATGCCACCAGCAGAAGAGCAGCCACCAAGGTGTTTGCCCTCCCTGGATTTGGTCTGGAGCAGTCCCATACAGTCCCAACAAGGACATATCTGACTGCACTCACAATGGCAATAAAACACACACACACCACACTGGAACTGAGAAATCACTCTTAGCCTTCTATAAGAATACTCACTTCTCTGCTAAATAGGCTGTGCTGCCTACTTCTTACTTACTCTATTTCTTGATCCTGCTCTAGGATTCTACTTTTTCCATCTGAAGTTTCAAACCTGAAGATTTCCCCAGGATTATTTCCTTAGTCTTCCAGTCAGCTCAGGAACAGGAGCTACATCACTACAACCACCAATTTTACTTAATGTGGTAAATTTAAACTGATCTGAAAAACTGAAAGACATAGGATCAAGAATACGAAAACTGAACTTTCGCTTTAACTTGTTCTGGTTTTGAATACATAGCATTTTATTTTCCTTAACGAAATACTGTGGGAACACTTAAATTATAACCTGTACTACACAGCAGAGAGCGAGATCATGTTTCACGCAAAAACCTTTATCTAGGTCAAAGGGAAAGTTTCAAAAAGAGGAGAAAAGAAGCAAGGATTAATAGTGGAATTGTTCTACAACTTCAGAGTAAGCAGAGATTAAGAATACTCAGTAAGTGAATTTTTTTCACTGCCTAGTCTGGTGAAACAGAGGGGACGAAGAGGTTAAAGCCAAAAACCCAGTAGAGATTTTCAGTATGAACACATGGGCAAATAATTCTGGATGATGTACTAAAACATGTAAAGCAAGTAATCAGATTTTCCAAAAAAAGTAAGCTGATGTGTTCTGCAAGGGGTCATGTGGCTGTTATTTAATGTTAGCACAACTACCAGCAGCACAGCCAAGCAAGTTTAATTCGCTCTTCTTTTACAGTAAAGTAGAGCTTTACAGTCACTGCCCTCTAGAAAGCCACAACCACTACAAGAGAGAGAACAAAAACGAATATACCACTTGCCATTCCCAGGGAAGAGAAGGAAATTTTATGACTTACTGGGGGAACTCTGTAATTTTTTTACTCCTAAAAATTAAAATGCAAATTGGCTGCTTTCATGCAGATAGATATTTATGTCAGAGAGGTGTGTTCTTTATATCTTTATTTCTTATATTGCAGCCGATTAACAATTAGCATACAACCTGTAATTCCTTCTCTTTTCTCAGAAGTAACTTGCAAGTGTTTTTAATAAAGAAGGAAGGTGGTTTCCAGAATCCAGGAGTGATACAGCCTGCATACAGCTCAGGCAGAGGATCATGTCACTAAAGATTATCTAACCATGGTAATGGTTCAGGTCCCTGCTTCTGACTCACCCCAAATGAACAGGGATCCACCACTTCCCTTAACCCCAGATTCTGTGGGCAACACTAAGCTTCCAGTCTGTTTTGCCACCAAGCACGAAATGGTGAGTTGTAGCGGGCAGCATGCAGGAACTTGCACATGTGAAACCACAGTATTGCTAAGAAATTTGAATATAAGCAGAAATAATTCTATTTACTTGCTACAGATAGCGGCAAAAGGCTGCCGAAGTATGTAAGTGTGCTGTGAGCATGTTCATTGATTTTGCTACTAAAAGAAAAACTACTACATATTGCTTTGGAAAGTGCTATTCATCTCTGCTTTTTGTTAAGATAACCAGGATGAAATTCTGGTATTGCTTTTTATTAAAAAAAAACAAAAAACACCTGTAATAATTCAATAAATATTTTAACACAATGAGGAAGGTGCAACACAATAATTTAAAGGTATTTAAAGAATACTGCTCACACAGCCTAAAGATGAAAATTCACTTCCTGCAATTTAAAAAATTAAGCATCTCTGAGCACATCTTACAAAAACCATACTTGAGAAAATAAATGAACACACATTAAAGGCTGAAAAATTTCATTCAGATACCACTCTGCAGTTTGGGAAGCAAAGAGAGATTCACAACCCATGTAACAAAGATTTACTGGTGAATTACAGATTTCAATAAACACCCTGTTTTTAAATCATGGCACACTGGGGAAAAACATTGCTCATCATCTCCTACCATGCATACAGATGAGAGCTGTGAAATTTGGTATCAGTATTTATATAAAAAACCCTAAGTCTATCAATGCCTTTCAGTCACTCATTGAAGATTCAGTTTAGGAGCCCTTTTATACAGGTGAAATCAGGTCAAGGGTGTTTTTTTTTTTAATTGCAAACTCCACAATGCTTGACTGTACATGCCAAGGGATGGATAAGGATTTACAAGTTGAATCAAGACATGGATATGGCACAGGCTGGTAGAAGCTTGAAGGAAGCTCAGAAATCTACCCCACTTCATTAACCTGCTGTCAAGATGCCTTGAGGTAAACTAAGTTTTCCACATCTGATATTCCTTTCTGCAAACCAGGAGAAAAGCAATTTAATTGTGTTTAGCCTTTTGTGATGTGAGAGTTGATCTTTACAACCCTTTTCCTCAGGAGATGAACACAGTTTAAAGACACATCAGCCACCAGCCTCTGTGTACAGCAAAGGAGCACTGAGGCACACGTAATGCCTGCAAGCTGTCAGAGCCCTCAGCTGCTTGTGTGCAAACACTCCAAAGAGTCAAACAGCCACCCTTCCTCGTGGATATTTTTCAGTGAAGGCATCACACCAATTTTTCTTATTATTTTTTTCTTATTCTTATAGATATTTCTTATAAATAATTACTTTCCAGATGTATTTGCTTACACTCATATTTTTTCTGAATAGCCTTGGAGTGCCTTTAACTGGCAGAATATGTTTATCCTGATCTTCTAATATGATCTCCCTTTTTTTAAAGCTCTTCTCCAAAGCTTTAAAGCATTTTGCCCTTTTATCTGACTCTTTTAAATGTTTTCCTCATATGTATGTCTGTGTACTATTTCTGCTAATGTTAAGTACTGCTGTGATGTAGGTTCAAAACAGATCAAATGGAAAGTTCTCTTTAAATCAACAAAACAAAGGATTAAACCAACAAAAACCCCCAAAACCCAGACCAACAAACTAAGAAATGAACCAAAAATCACACACAGATCCACAAGTGCTGGGAAATATATTGCTGAAATACCATGAAAGCTGAATCATGACATCTTCAAGTACAGATCAAACAGCAGCCTTCAAAAAAAATTCCCAGGTAACACAAATTATGAAATCAATAATCACAGCCAGGAGATTGAGCTGGTTTCTCTACTTGAAGCAAAATATTCTTCAGCAGTCACAAGAGTGACATAACAAACCTGCTGCCAGTGAAATAATTTGTGATGGACTGAAGTGACTGATGGCTGAGAAAGACCTCCACAGTACTGATAAAATGCACAATAAGCTGAAAAATAAACCCGCAAAATACAAAACAATGCCCACAGGAAAATACTGATGGTACAGAAATGAGGAGAAACAAATTCATCATTTATTATAGTCACTGTGAAGATGCTGAAATGACTTCAAGTCAGCTAAATCTGAAAGGAATATGGCATTACATAAAAACAAAACAAGAAAACACAAATCATCAATGTATTATCCCAACAGATCACACAAATCTTGAATGCCACTACAACCATTTTCATTTTGCTAAAGGAGAAGAGAAGCAGTTATGGAAACATGTATCAGGAGCTAAAACTTAAAACATTATGATCAGATTTATCAAATCAGGATGTTTGTCATTCAGAAACACTCAATCCCAAATGCTTCATCTCCAATATCAGTCCCCAAACAGGCTATTAGCTACAGATATTTTTCTGTTAAAAAAACATCTGCTTCAGAAATGTATGAATTGGGACAAAAATTAAGATTTATAGACATATACTTGGCAATTCCAGAATTTATACTCTGGCATCAATTTTCTTATTTAAACTGAAAAACAAAGCTAACAAAATACTTACCTCTGGCTGAATTGCTTTAAATACAGGCACATCCATTAGTGTTATTTGACCCTGGAATAAAAATTTCAAAAAAACATCAGTTCAGATCAAAATTAATCTTTACCCTTGCATTCCAACCTTGCATTGCAAGCCTAACATTGCATTCCATTTAGGTGTGTGCTGCTTAAGAATTGCATTTGTTCTGTTTCCTTTTCTTACTTGGCTTTAATTTGATACCTAATTTCAGAGGTTTCAGCTTCTACCACAGGGTTATCCTGCTAAACCAAAGAAAAACGTGCTCCCAGCTTTACATGCACAAATAATAAACAAATTATTCTCAGGAGCATAGTCCTGCAGTTACATAGGCTTGAACTCAGAAACACAATATAAGAGCCTCCCCAAAAAGACAAGGAACTGACTGCAGTTGCTCAAGGGTAGCTTCTCTCCAAACTCTGAAATTCTACTGAAACATGCCTACAGCTTTTCAATCATTATTGAACCATATTTGAGTAGCAAAGCAAAGCAATTGTTCAGTTTCTCAGCAACAGTTAAAATTCAACACAGTCATCTCCTTTCCAGCAAGACAGAGTTAATAAGTGCATTTTCATTCTGGGATGTTTGCTTAGCTTTGAAAAGAGTAAAGTCAAAGACCAGGTTTTGCATTTTAAATATATTCACAGAGCCTTATTTTTAAGTTTATTAATCCTGCACATTTTAGGATTGCTGACAGCCTATGCATCTAGAAGAAAAAAAGACCATTTCTTTCAAAGGTAGCCTAGAAATACCGGTGCCATCCGAGTTAGGTATCACAAATTTTCTTTTAATAATGAATCCAGGGACCTTGTTCTGTTCCCTCAGCTGTCAGCTGCATGGCTTTATTCCCATTTCCTTGAAAACAGCAGTGCCCCATATATACACTCCAAGGTACACACTGACAGCTTTGTGACTCTCACAAATTGCAACTGCCACTTGATGCCACCATGGATGGTGGAACAGCTCCTCAGAGAAAGCCAACCGTGCAGGAAAATTTTAACTAGGATGCTCTAGGTGAAAGTCAGCAACTACAGAGATATACTTGCTCTAATGAGGCAACGTGTTTTGCAAAGACAACCCAATCTACACTTGGTAACACATCCTGAGTTCTAAATGCATTTTTAGATAGGAATTCTGACAATCAATGATAAACATACAAAAATGAAATATATCATTTGTCTGTAACCAACACCCTGACACAATCATCAGTTATTTCGCAGTGCAACACCAGAGAAGTAACAACCCTTTTCTATGTTTCACTTTTGCACACTCTCTTTCCTGGTCTCTGCTCTAGTGGGCTGCTCTTTCCCACAAACACCCCTGTGTGGGGCTGGAATGTTGATGGGGAATTCTGCAGGGAGATCTGGACAGGCTGGATCCATAGCCAGTGGCATGAGGGCCAACAAGGCCAAGAGCTGGGTCCTGCCCTTGGGTCACAACCACCCCAGGCACAGCTACAGCCTGTGAGGAGAGTGCCTGGAAAGTGAGAAACCCAGTCCTGGAACTGCAGCCACAGAACTCCATCTCCAGCCTCCCATTTGTATGCTTAAGTCTATCCAGCTTTCTCAGAAATGTGTTATTTTTGGTGACTATGTGGCTGAGTGGGTGCATCATTATGCTTCTCAGTAAAGCAAATTAATAGGAAAATTGGTTGGGTTTGGGAAGGTGAAATGAAAAGAATGGGCTGTTCAATAAAATTCAAGTAGAAGGCACATTAAAAGATTCTTACAAAAGACATGGGCATTTCAATAGTTTTTTACGTTTCACTGCAAATCCTCCTCACTAAAAAAAGATTGCAATAACAGCACAATAAAAATAAGCCAGGAAAATGATCATCTGTTCACACTGAAGAGAGAAGACTTAAATGTCTTTCTTGCTAGGCCTCCAGAATCCATCCTCTTCACCAGCCTGAACTGCCTTACTTAAATTTGACTTGCTTCAGTAGTTACTCCTAAACAAATCCCTACTTTAAGATGACATCAATACAAAATACTTATGAAACAAAAATTATTATTAGAACTTCACACCAGAATTCATATATCAAAATAAATGCATTCATTTTCAACAGGGATATTAAAAAGGACATTTTAACACCGAAAAATCACGCACGTGACAGGGTTCAGGATTAGTGGTCCCTATTAAAAATATTTGAAATTGCTATTAAGTACTTTACAATATTTTGAAAAGTCTGACAATTAAAAAACCTCTGGAACTTTTGACACAGAAACCTCATTCTTCTAGTACCATGTTGATATTAGGCTGATGGTATTCTTGCTTGGTTGACACATTTTTGCTTTTATTAAAACCTTAAGTAACACTGTATCACAGAACCACTTGTTCAAGAAACATCCCTTATTGCAGTTCCTTTTTAAGCTTGAAATTTCCATCACAAATTCCCAGGGCTTAGTAAATTGCTCATAATTCAAAGGAATCAAGCCACTGTGAGCTGAATATCTAAGCTGATTGCTAAAAAGCCATTTGAGTTTGTAGATATGACAGTAACTCACATTAAGAGTCTAAAACTACATTTAACAAAACAGATTTTTTTAAACATTAACTTGCTCATATTTATAAGTCTACATTTCTATGTCTAACAACTGAATTTTTATTCTTTTAAAACGTGCTTGCTCACTGCTAAGTAAATAAAGCAGAGTGAAAGGCTGGCAGTCTAATTAATAGCACTTGAAATTACAAAGCTTCAAAAATAATTTCTGAGTTTTATGTTATGTATCATTGCTCAACTCTTAACAGCAACAAAAAACCTCTGCCTTGACCATCTCAAGGGGAATCTGAACCCCAATTAACAAAGCTCCTAATTTGGTTTCTGCAAGTGAGAGAGATACAATGCACTAACTTTTCTCACTCCAGCTCCTTAACCCAGCCAATACAAATTTTTGGAGAGCTTCCCTCTCCCAAATGTGGTTTAATGCTTTAATATTCAAACCAAAAATTATAAGTGTTCAAATCAACTTGTTACATGAAGCACGCCAAACATAACTTTTCTGGTTTTGGAGCTGCCAGCTGCACAGATTTAAAAAAATAAAAAATAATTACATGAGCAATACAAAATTGTGAACTTGTCCTTATTTATCATTTAAATAAGCATTTTGATTATGCAGAGATAGGAAAACTTAGTATTTTCTCTCTTTCCAGAAGTGTTATCTCTACCAAGTTTATTTAGATAATAAAGTATTTCATCATTGCACAGGGCGAGCTGAACGGAGGTTTTGTTTCTGTTTGCCCTAGATCCGAGATAAGAGTTCTAGAATATGAGTGGAAAAGGTATGTTTTTAATATATCACAATTATTTTTCCCAAATCTCAACCACTTGAAGAGCTGCACAAGGAAAAACCATCTTTTAAAAGCAGTGCATAACCATTCGCCAGTTCACACACTGAAATGGCTGCTGGAAGACACTTTCCCCACCCCTTCACAGCCATAGGAGTTTTACATGTACAGAAGAGACCTTGCCTGGGGAGTCTCCAACAGCCAAGTGTAAAAATATTTTAGCTCTCATGGGTGTTGAGAAGTTGGACTTGTTAACAATTAAGTACTTCAAAATACTAAAATTATTACCACACAGCTTCATATAAAGAGGTTTTACCCCTCTCTTGGGGAGGTCTACCGGGTCAGAAATTTTATATTCAAACAACTCAGAACTACATTTCTGTGTGCTGCTTCTTTGAGGAATATGAAGACGCTTAATGAAATAAAATTCAAAAATATTTCCTGATTCTTTCTCTTTTCTATGAGGACACATGGATTACACTCCTTCCACAAAAACCTGTAACTTAAGAAATTCTAGTTCCAGTTAAGACCACTACATTAAGCTCCTCTCCACATTTTTATATCAAAGTTCTCATCGGACCTGGGCTATATTCCCACTTTTTAGGTTCTTCTCAAGCATGAACTCTTTCTATCAGGCTACTTGCTGTATGTACTTGAAGTTTTCCTGCCATGTACCTACCCTAAGGACAGGGCACTTCCCCCACTGCTCCCTCCCAGACAAAAAACCCTCAGTGTAAAAAGAAATCCAGTTTCTGTTTGAGATGAAAAAAGTCAAATGTCTGCATTCTGGTCATTGAAGAATACTGCCATCACCTGATTTCCCTTGAAGCCATGTTGGTTGAAGCAGCACTTCATAAATTGCTCCTTAATCTGAATTTCTAGAAGGAATTATATTTAAGCCTTCCAACTTGGCTTAGTGTTGTCTCTCTAGGCTGCCAGGATATTTTCCTCGCTGAAAAAATAGCTAAGCCTCTGTTAAGCACAGCATCAGTAGGAGAATAATTCTGCTGTCCAAAATGAACACCAGGGGATTCCAGTTCCTGTGTTGAAGCCCTACTTGTTTTCTCAGAAAGTCCACTCCAAAACTTTTACCATTAATAGTTCCTCCACACGCTGTAATTAAGTTGCTTCTTCTTGCTCTCACTGGGAACATATTTACTATAACATCCTTCTGCAAGTAAAGCTAACAGGATGTAGATAATCTGATATTTCACTGTCAATAAGAACTTCTCCTTGTTTCATCAAAACCATTTTAAAATAAACTCTATTTGCACATTGTTTCCAAAATAAGCAGTATTTTCTTCCAACAACCATTTGACAAAACTTCATGGGAACTAAAAAGAAAGAAATACACATACATTTTAGCATGAGCTTACTCCATAGCACTTCCAGGGACTAGGGCAAAGAATAAAGAATCCTTCTCAGATAACTAGGTGGGAAAAAAAAGCAATGGATTTATACAGCTGCGCTTCCCTTAATTCTACCTCAAATATTTACACCACCGTGGCTAAGTCGAAGTATAAAATGGAAAAGTGAGTCAAAAAGTAATAAACAGTCTAATAATTAAACAGTAGCTGTCTAAGGAATAGGAATTTACTGTAAAGCAAAAAATAAATATTTCCTCAACCTGAGGTTGGCCAGCACCTTAATTTGGAGCTCATGTCCCCAAGCATTCTCTTTCTTTCCTTCAGCTTCACCAGCCTCCCCTTTCCACTGCCACTGCACCACTAACAGATCCCTCCCCCACAAATTGTGCCCTGTGTGCTCAAAACCACACTTCTCCCTGGGATGAAAATGGGGAGCATTCACTGCTACCACGCTGACCCTGGACACACAAGGGCCCCCCCAGCAGGGCCAGACACCACGGGGCAAGCCTGGCACCAGCTTGGCTGTGGCTTCCAGTCCAGGAATAAAGAACTGAGCAGTGACCAGCCTAAAAGCAGGTCTTTAAATCAGAGATGGTCTCTTTACTAGTTACATCTACAAAGCTGACCATTGAATCCTTAAATGTGTCCTACTTCATACTCATTGAATGGGATTCTTCTTCCCCAAAATCTATGCAACACTCAGGTATTTAGTACATCCCCTGGAAGCTTTCTGTAAGCTGAAAGGTGATAAAGCAAACTATAAATTTCCAACAGCAGCAGGGCCTGAAGATCTCACCCATTTCTGTAACTCAGCCCTTTCTAAAGCAGTCTTCAACCTTAGGAAGAATTAAAACCACCCAGCTGCTACACAAGGTTATAACTGACTCTTACACCTCTACTACAAGAAGAATTTCCATTACTGTTCTGACTGGCCCCCTTGAAGGGCTGGAGGAGTTTTGCTTATGAGACAAAGGACCATTACATGAAACAGCACTTCTCCTGTGTACTCAGGACAGTGTTAGATGACTGCCAAAGGGGAGAATATGGAAATAAAATCACCAAAAACATCTGCACTCAGGTTTCTCTTTGGCTTGGCAGCAGCTTCTTGAAAATACAGGATTATAAGCAATACCTTTTGTTGTCCAACTCGTCTCTTACCCACTAAATGACTAAACAGAGAGAGTTTTGAAATGATAACGTCTTTGAGACAGTGGGAACTGAAAATACATCTGTGTCTCTCAGTGGTACTGAAATCACTAGCATGAATCTTATTTCCAGTGTATCTCAAACTTAATTATCTTTCAGATTTTTGTTCTTCTTCCTCCAGCATAATTGTACTTCTCCCATGTGTGCACAGGGACCCGTTCTGATCAAAATGCAACAGATCACACAAGGTACAGGGCGGCTCCTCACAATGTCTATGCTGACTTGATCAGTGAACTCCTACCTTTACAGTACCTCTGTACAGGAACTCTTTTCCATTGGAGCCATTTCCTAACCATTATTTAGACAGCTGTCTAACTACCTCTTTTGCAGCAACTTAATTTTATTGCTGTTTTACTGGCTTTTTCACATTATCTTTCCTCTCAATCAATAAGCTACTTAGGTAGCCCACAAATTATTTCATCACTTGACCACTTCAAAATAAATTACATTATTTTAAGCAATATTCACTCAGCTGTCACAGAGACATGTCTGCAGCCTGCACTGCATCCATTTTGTAAGAGCTATCACTAAATGAGAACCTTTCTCATACTTTGAAAAAGCAACTGGCAGCATATCCATGTCCAACCCAAGAGGTACTACCCACCACCAGGAAACCTCACACACTTTTTTATCCTAAGAGTCTGGCCCTACTGCATCACTCTGGTGGCCTTCACATCCACACTGAAACCCAGATGAAGATTTTACACCTCTGTTATAGCAGGATCAAGCCCAGGAAGGGTGAGGAAGTGGCCAAGAAAATAAAAACGGGTCAAGGATACTTTTCCTCCAGGGTACCTAAGTTTTTTACAAACTTACTTATTTCTACAACCTTCAGCAGGAATGATCTGAAAAATAGAGTATTCAAAGCAAAAAGTTGCTACTGGAAAAGCAGATATGTGTGCCTGGGGAAACAAACATTAACAAAGAAGTGCAGCTGTGTAAAGAAACACTGAAAAAGAAACAAAATCAATTATTTCCTTGCCAAAGGACTGCATACTGATGATTTTGTTCAATTGCTCAGAATTCTATATGCAAGGCATTTCATATTGATTTACAGTAAATCAAATCTGGTATGAAGAACTAGATAGTTTAAAAGGAAAAAGGTTAAAAGCAAAAATGTTTCTTTTGAGGGACCGAGAAAACAGCAAAATTATACTTTGTAATAGAAACCAAAAATACAGGCAAAGCTTCATAACTGTAAGGTGAAATGCTTAATTAAAAGTTGGTGAGTAGAACTCTACCCACTTTGAAGCATAACATGAAAACAGGAAAAACACTGGATTTGAATACAGATTTTTTTCTAACCAAGATTTCTTAAGTGGGTAACATTTAGAACACACGGAGTCAAAGGTTGCTGCATTTGAGAGACAAAGGATTAGATGGTGGAGCAAAAAAATTATGAAATGTGATTCTATTACAAGGCACCTCTGTATATTCTGCTGTCTAAGGGAGTGACAGCAGCTCCACAGAGACTGACTAATCTATGCTGCTGCCCAACAGCATCTACCACTGGTAAGTAGTAGAGCCATTCAACAAAACCATTCTGGCCTGAATGCATAATTCCATTGGAATTCATGTCCCTAGCCCCAGATTCCCTAAGTACTTAGATTTACTTTATGTACAGGAATCATAAGATAAAACTGGAAGGACAGCCAGCCCCAAAAAATACCTTCCCATGGAAAGTAGGTGATGCATTGCCCAGCTGTTCCTGACAACAGTGCAAGGAAGAGGCCCAAACCACATGACTTGAGCCTCAGTCTGGAATAAATCCCATAATTAATTATGATCCTTGGCCAAGAAGATTTTAATGTGTAAGTACCACTTCATAATCCAGCTGCTTTAAATTTTCAGTGTTCTCATTAAAATCAATTGAGCCATTAATAATTAACTGAAATAGTTATTAACAATTACAAACCAGAACAAACTAAATGGGAGTATTTTGTGACATGTATTACTCCATATCAATAATCTCCCCAGGACAACTCCTCATGAATCTCATCACTTGAACTGGAAACACATTAAGAGCTTAGCAATCTTTCTAGTAACATACTTGAATCACTTAGAGGGACCATCTGTTGTCCTCACCTCTACAGGGAGTAAAAACAAAACAAAACAATCACCCACTATTTTGGTTAAACATCTCATTATTCTGTGCAGCCAAAAGAAGAAAACTAGAAAAGCTTCCTAGGGCAAGAACCAGCAGAGTGCAGAATTAAAATGGCTCCAGAAAAAAAAAACCAAGTACAGATCAATTATAGCCCTGCAACTAAAACAG
Source organism: Taeniopygia guttata (assembly GCF_048771995.1). NCBI lineage: Eukaryota > Metazoa > Chordata > Aves > Passeriformes > Estrildidae > Taeniopygia > Taeniopygia guttata. The sequence continues at coordinate 31,190,133 of NC_133033.1, forward strand.
GCATGTCAGAATTAAGCTGCATCACATAAATAATCTCTGGTCTATGCTACATATAAGAGTATGAAAAATATCTGGAGAGCAGAGCCCAAAATGATCACTTAATTTTAAACACAATAGAGACAATGAAGAACTAAAGAACCTTTTTTGAAATCCCATGGATGACAGGAATTAGGCAAAAAAAGTGCAGAAATAGAGAAGCAGAGGAAAAGCTGCAAAGGAGATTCACACACAGAGTAATTACAATTCCTGGACTTGCTTACCGCATATTCCTCTGGTGTAACCTTTAGAACATCAAATACCACTGCATCAAAACTCTTCTTCAGTTCAGCTGAACCCTTGTCACTCAAGGACTCAGAGCTGCTACTCTTCTGCAGAAACAAACAACAAAAAAAAAAACCACTGAGGATGTTTTGGTCCTATCTTCATTTTTGTTTCTCTTTTTTACACTCCCAAAAGCAAAATTTCTGTCCAAACGTCATTGTTCACATAACTTATCTAGTGGGTAAATTATCAATTCAAATTCAGTCACAGAACAGACTTTTTCCTGATGTGGACTGCAAAAAAAATCAGACCCTCAAAGTGACATCTGGATTTCTATGGATTTCCTTCTAGCTGAATGAGGGCAGGGCTAGATTAGATCTTAGGAAGAAGTTCCTTGCTGTGAGGATGGGAAGGGCCTGGCACAGGGAGCCCAGAGAAGCTGTGGCTGCCCCATCCATGGAAGTGTCCAAGGCCAGGCTGGATGGGGCTTGGAGCAACCTGGGATAGTGGAAGGTGGCCCTGCCCATGGCAGGGGTGGCACTGCATGGGCTTTACCATCCTTTCCAATGCCAGTAATGCCATGATTTCAAAGGAATTCCTCAAAACACAGTACTTATATTTGAATGCATAATTAAATTCCAATTTTATGGACAGGAAAGGTAATAACAGCAACTATGTCTACAAAAGCAACACAGTCACGCTGAATTTCAAACACAAAAAAATACCACAAAGGTAAGGAAAAAGGGTCTGCCCCAACAGAATACTTATCAATTCTCTTCCTCTTTCTCTTAAAAACATGGAAGCTTACAAAAATTACACTGATCTACAAGTGTTCCCATTGAAGACATTTAGCAGAAGCAATTTTAGTGTTATTTTTTAATTACAGTAATTCACATTTGGAAAAAATGGCAGATCCTAGGTTATCATTCTATGAACATTTATCTACAAAATAAAGATTTTGCTTCCCTGCAAAATGCAAATGTGGCTCAAAAAATAATGGCTTCATATGTTTTCATACAGTTTCATATGTTTTTATACAGTTTTTTTCATACAGTTTTCACATTAAAGCAATACATCTGTGTTATGAGCAATCACTTCCTCTAGCACAGAGATGTAGACCTACATTCTATTTATTCATTCCTGAAGCTGTGTCAGGGTAAGTCAGGCTTGGGTATCAGGAAAAAGCTCTTCCCTTAGAGGGTGGGTGTGCACTGCCCAGGCTCCCCAGGGAATGGGCACAGCCCCGAGGCTGCCAGAGCTCCAGGAGGGTTTGGGCAATGCTCCCAAGGATGCACAGGGTGGGATTGTTGGGGTGACCAACACAATCAAGGCCTTTTCTGACAGTCTGTGCCATTTCACTGCTAATGTTGCAACACCCTTTGAAGACTGTGGACATGAGTCCTTGAGAATTCAGCCAGTTGAAATAAATTCATGTTCATTTTCAAGCAATTTCATTGTAAGGACACATTATAAAGAAAATGCTTATTTAATAATGATGTCCACTTTTAGTTAGATTCTGACATTACAATCTCTCTGAAAAATCTGGCTTTGAAAACACCACCAAAAATTCCAAACCGGACACGTATTTTCAGTAATCAGTATGCTTATAGAAACATTTCAGTTACAAGTCCTCTTCCTTACTTCTTAGCCAAGATAGAAAAAAAATACCACTTGCTTAAAGTAAATTAGTGTAATTTTGCCAGAATACATTTTACTCAATTTTATCAGACATCACATAAACATTCAAGACTATTTTGCTGAGTACAGAGGTTACTTTCCTCCAAGAAAATGTTTCAGGTGCATGCCAAAAAACAGTCAATGATTCATGAAGAAATTATAAGGGGAGCACAAGAATCTATATAAAAAGAAACAACAATCTTGAAGACCGATGCCAACTTTCTTGACAATAGTTGTGAAATTGTGGTGGAGATTATTTGGTTCCTTTTGGTAACACAAGACTCCAATTTTCCTTTCAACTTGTTTGTGGTACTCCCCAGTTCCATGTGCAAGTGCATACCACACACAGCTGCTATCAAAACTCGCCTGTAAATATGTAAATAAACAAAACATCTTTGGTACAGTACAGAGATTCGTGGAAGGAACCATCTACAGTCAGGACTTTGTGGCTCTCATCCCTATTGACTTTGTAGTGTTCTAATTTCAGCCCAAGCCTCTTCCTTAACAAGCAGATGACAAATGGAAAATTACATTCACTTCAAACTAAGAGGCATCAGCAGACGAGGCCAATCTCCATTGCTTGGCTGATGCACACACTCAGCTCACAAGCTGCTCATTTCTAGAGAACAGAAGCTTTGATGGGCAGGAGGGACCCCCACCTATGCAGAATATAGTCCATGAGACAAAGAGAACAATTTTATTCCACTGCTGCTGTGTCAGACTGCCCCTCAGTACACACATACAAGTACCTGTCAAAGAAAAGAACATTTCCCACCGGCCTTGCCAAGCCAGCTTAATGTGCTAAGAGTGTCTATTCTTGTTAAAACTTGAAAAGAAAAGCTTCCTTGTCTAGATGTGATGGAAGAGAACATGGAAAAAATCAGCTTTGGCTATGGTATATGCAAGTTCATGCTCTATTTTGGTATGCCAAGTTCAGGACTTTACATTTTATTCACACTAAACTGGAGTGTATGAAACCAACCTACAGAACCAGAATCTGTTGGATGACAGCTGTTGAAAGAAAAACTCACATTTTAGTGCACTTAAAGTAAAAATTGAGTACACAGTTACCCAGTAACTGAGGTTTCCAATCCTTACCTCTGAAGCAGTAGCTGCAATGTTAACACCACTGGACTGTCCGTTCATTAGCTCCATACTGCCCACACCATTAATCTTCGGCCCTACATTTACAGCAGCAGGATCATCTCCAAGGCAACCCAATAACCATTCCTACAAAGAGCAAAAAGGTATCAGAAACCACTTTCTGCAGGGGTTTTAATCAAGATTCAGTGCCTAAAATCCTTAATAAAAATAAAGGACTTCCAAAATGGCTACACCTCTCTGAGGTCCAGACTTTAGATTCTAACCTGTATTTTAAAATTACCTATACTTAAAACCAGCATAAACAACTGAAGTTTCCATTAAGATCCACCAGTTACTGGCAGTATTGACATACCATATTCTTTTCCCCTTTGTTTTCTCTATTCTCCAGGAATCAATATGTAAACATATGCAGTAGCCCTAACAAACTGAAGTCTGCAACCTCAGTTCACATACTATGCTTTTCCTTTTATTACCAGCTTTAAAAAGTATATATATATAAAATCCATTAGGTAACTTTAAGGTATTATCCAATCACTTCTTATCTTATAAGACTCTTCACAAACTTCAAGCAAAAATTATAACATTGAAAGCAATTAAAACTACACATGGAATTTACACTTTTCTCCACAAATGACCCAAACTATTTCTTAGTAAAAAAACTTCAAACAGAAGAACACACAAAGGAAAACTCCACACACTGACTTTTAATGCATTCTTGCAGAAATACTATGACTTTCATTTCTGCAGAGAAGTTTGCAAAGAAATGGAAGCCTTTGGCATTCACTACAAAACCAGTAAGACTACCCAACCACAGTATTACAGAGTAAAAATTAGTTTGTGCTTAAATTAATGAGCTGTTAGTGCCCTCTAGTGTGAAAACCATTATAAATCACCTTCCATGGATCTATCTCTATAGCACATGTGACTGCTTACAAAGTTGCTGCTGTTTATTAAATTCACTTTTGGTTTGTAGTTTAATTCAGAGCTATTGCATAGTCTGAAAACAAATGGAGAGTGACAGGTAACTGGGCAATTCCACATGATAAAACAGTTTTACAGCAGCTCATACTTCATGCCTCTAAGGAGTGAAATGAAATAATCTGAAAAGCTGTATCTCCAAGTGACCTAAACCAAGTCTGCCAGACAGACAAGCCTGGAAGGCAAGAAACTGCAGTATTTAAATAAGAAAATATTCTAAAAAAAAGCAATATTTAAGCAATAAAATATCCTCAAAATTTAAAGTGTCACCATAAGAATGCAACATATAAAGGAAAGCAATGGTAGAGAGCAATGTAGCAAATGTCAGTCAAACACTACAGCTTCCAGGTATTTCTAAGTATTACCAGTCCCATCTGAGCTGTGTTTCTGCACTTCAGGACAGTCACCCACATTCTACCCTTTGTTGTTTTGGAAAAACTGACAGAACCAAGACAGAGGATGCTACATTTCACTTTAATGTTACACTCCCAGTCCATGTGCTTTAATTAACACTTATTGTTCCACTGAAAATGCATTCAACTGCACTTAAGCTTTAAGTTACAGACCATATAAAGGAAAAAAAAATCTCATCTCTGGCTTCTGAGTGTCACTGCTGTCCTGTCCTTCCCCATCTCAATTACCCTTCAGATGGTCTTGTGGAATATTGCCAATTGCACAGCTCCACAATGCCTCTCTTGCAGCTTTTTCATTTACTGAAAAGCTCAGAAATAAAACTCTGATACATTACAAGTTTCATTTATGTCGTGACAGTAAAAGACAGAGGTATCACATCTTCAACACCAGTTTCAGGCCCCCCACATGCTCAAAATAGTACATTTATCCCAAAGTAATCTCCTCTGCTAAAAAGCCCCTACCCTTCAAAAATGTGGGGATTTTTTTAACCACTGTATTTTTAAGGAAAGTTGACACTTTGACTTTGTCTAATACAGTTATGGAGAGTATGACAAAAAGGTTATATATCTGACCCTTGGCTCACATCAGCTTCAATTGTTCCCCTTCCCCATATTAATGGGAGGCAAAACCAGAAAGAATTAGGGATGGCCTTCTCTGCAAGAAAAAATAAAAACCTGAGCCTTGGGGGCTTTTTTTATGGTGGTATTTGGATGGTGCTAATTAAAGGAAATTACAGCTATCGCAGAAGCCTATGGAGCTGGCAGCTCAGCCTCACATCAACAAGAGCAAACTAATTTTTCTATCAGCAAATGCTGAAACCCAGTTTCCTCAATGACTCCTCTCACATAATCCACAGCCACTCACAGGAACTTCCTCCCCAAATTTCCTGACAGACTTCCCACCTCACAGGACCTGCCTGGAAGGGACAGCAGTGCGGCACACTGATCCAGGTTTTCCTTTTCTACCTGGTTACTGTGGTAAGAGCTGAGAGAACTCTGACTCTTCGTTAGGTGTGGGCCACCATGCTGAGAAGTGGCTTCTATGAGGCACACAAACACTGGTTTTTTCAATTAATTTTTTTTAATAAGCAGAAAATCACTGAGGAAAAAACCCTCCATGCAAAAGAAACTGAGTTTACAAAATATAGTACCTGCCATCAAGCTGTATCTTAACAAAGCTGTCAACACAATGATAATTTTGTGTCTATTGCTGCATTACAAACGTATACCTGAATACATTTCTTCACAATTTATGGATACACTAAAGAGCTGAATTAGTACTGAACTGCTATAAATATGTATTTATCAACTTTAAAGTACTAGAATTGGCAACCTTCACAATGTTCTCATGTCTAGCAGCTTTCAAAAGTACATCACCACTTCCCTAATAGGAACAGTCACAGCAACAGTTTTGGTCAATGTCCCACTTGAGACAAATACTGAAAAAATCCTCACACTGGAATGACTAAATCATTTGCTTCCTATACTATCCTTCTGCTCAACACCAAAATAATCTGCAAACAGCAATATCAGAAAGTGATCAAGAGCAGAGAAGTTCACAGCAGCAGCTGGGTCTGTGGAATGACTGTCACCACACTGCAACAGTGAGTCACAGAGTTCACTGCCTACCTTGTATACCCAATTACCAAAACTGAATTACACTGAGTAATTTGAACTTCCAGCCAGTTTCTCCTTTCCAAATCAATAAATGTCTTTGTGCTCAGAAATGAATTACATGTGGAACTGAGAGTGTTTCCTATGATGCACAAAACACCTACGCATTTATACCAGCCTGAAGCCTTGACACACTGTGTGGTATCTTCCTACCATGCCATTCATACTGTACAGTAGAAAGCAAACTAAAAATACTGATACAAATATTCATCACACCCAAACAATGCAAATATCTCGACTATTGTCGTAGTTTAGCCCCAGCCAGCAATTCAGCCCCAGGCAGCCACTCACTCCCCCACAGTGGATGGGGGAGAGAATCAGCAGAATAGAAGTGAAAAATCTCATGGGTTGAGACGGAGACAGCTCAGTAAGGAAAGCAAAACCTGTGTGCTCAAGCAAAGCAAGGAATTAATCACTGCTTCCCAGGAGCAGGCAGGTGTTCAGCCAGCCCCCTGAAAGCAGGGCTCCAGCCTGTGTAACAGTCACTTGGAAAGGCAAAAGCCACTCCAAAGCCCTTCCACCTTCTTCCTCCAGATTTATAATATTATATTTATGGCCTAGAATAACCCTGTTTGGGTCAGCTGTCCTGGCTATACTCTCTCCCAACTTGTTGTGCACCCCAGTCTCTTTGGTGGTGGGTTGAGGATCAGGAAAGGCCTTGACTCTGTGTAAGCCCTGCTCAGAGTAACCAAAATATTGCTGTGATATCAACATTGCTCTTAGCACAAATGCAAAACACAGTCCCACACTAGATACTGTGGAGAAAATGAACTTTATCCCAAGGCAAAGCCAGCACAGCTACGCAGGGTCTGTTGCCTTGAGTGAGTCTTTCTGCAAATTCACCCAAGGCTGTGCTGCTGATCATTCCCATACATTCCCTGACCTGCAGATCCCCCCAAAGCAAAGGCAGCTTGGGAGGATGAGCAAGGGCAGCAGCAGGGTGTGCCCAAGCACAGCTGCTGCAGAGCCAGCCTGATCTCAGCACAAAAGGGAGCAGATTTGCTTCAGATCAACAGCTCTGCCAGACCTACTGATGCACCCCAGATGAGTGAATCAACCGGTGCTGGAAATGCTTCTCCCCAAGCTCTTTGTGCCAAGTGACTGTCTCCTGGGGTTAGCTACAGCACGGGGCAGCTGAGATGCAGCTCTACAAAACCACAGAGAGCCTCAGCTGGCTTCAACCCACCTATTCCTTCCTGGTGTCACCAGCATCGTGACAGTGAGCACACTCCAGATCACACATGGGCATCTCACTGGCATTGTGCTGAATCTGTATCCTGCAATTGCTGGAGTTTGCCAAGTTGAACTTGCATTTGTATCATGATTTTTGTGTATTTTGTATCACACACACTGCTGAATCAGAAATGCTCTGTAACATCAGCTATATCAAAGGGTTAATCTAGCATTAAGCATTACACACGCCATGTGTGGAATATCTGAAAGAACCGGAGCAGAGAGTACTGGTCTCTCACAGACATCTAACACAACACTTACGCCTGACTCCCTTCCACAGATGTTCTTGGCTCAGTTTGGGTCGAGCTCCATCCCAAAAATACTGTATAAACAGCATTTTAAAAGACAACCCTAAAATTACATTTGCAACTTCCTGTCCAGAACAGTACAAGAGCTTTGAGGAAACAATGAAGTTTTAGGAATAGCTCAAGAATCAAGATGACCAATATCCTCTTTGTTCTTATTCATAATGTCAGTACAAAGTGTCATTTGTTTTGATCACAGATCTCCATTAAGAAAACAAAAGTGCCTTGCATGGATCACCATTAACTGTAAATGCAGAACCACTACCAAAAACGTTGGGGACCAAACAAATCTGTTCCAGACACAATGAACCTGAGTTTCCTCATCCTGTGGAAACTAGAGTGCAGGAAAACCATAGTTTAAAAGGTAAAATATAAGACAGCTGTTAAGAACCAACACAACCCACAACAACAACAAAAAAAAAACCTAAGAAACCAAACACACTAAAAAAAAAAGCAAAGCACACACTCCACACCTAAAGGAGAAGACCCAACGAACATAAAAGCCCCACAATGAAGCAGAGTCACCAAGGAACAGGCAAAGAGCAACAAAGAAAAAACAAACTGCACCTTCCAAATTATATCCTTCAGTTTCACATTCCAGCCACCAAAACAGAAACCCACCCAGGCTACTGCACTGTACAAATAAAGACAGTATGTAAATAGTCTTATAGAAGAGAAATTAAAATCACCTAAAGCCAAACTTTAATTCAGTTTTTGGTAAGCATGATGATATTAAGATAGTAAAACTGATAAAAACAGTAACTTCCACAAAAGACAAAATAAAAACTCAAGCAACCTAATACAACTGCATTCTCCTGAAGGAAATTTATCACTAAAAATAATAAAATCCCAGACCTAAAATCTCACACACTAAGAAATCTCCAGATGTGTAAATCTTGGCAAAGCACAGCCTAATTTACCACTAGTGAAGACCGAGATAAAAAAGAGAAGACAACACACGTTGGGTAGAGACATGACAAAAACAGATAGGGGAGCATAATATTAAAAACCCAGATTACTAAGAGTTATTAAATATGCAAAACCACTAAAAATATTAGAAAAAAAAACATTTAGAAATACAGGAAAGCAATGTAATACAGGAGAAATAAAACTATCTGATGAACAGAAGAATGAAAAAAAGAAGTCAATCATTAAAGGACTCTTGTAGCTGACTCCTGTAAAATTTCTGCTGTGAATTTCAGCTGGAAACGATGCCACTAAAGCTGTAAGCACGAAGTAGCCACATGAGACCCAGGTATTTGCATTAGTTATGAAACCATACTACCTGCAAAACATTGCAAAAGAGACACTGATGCTGTACTCTCTGCAGTTCTGGTCACCTTGTTTCCAAAAAAAATTTTTCCATGAAATGCATGCACAGAAGGGCTTGTAGGTATTCTGAAGGCAGTGAAACTTCTTTTCTAAGTGGAACTGATGGGACTTCAGCTTGCTTATGGTATGAAACTGAGATCTGCATGAGGACACACTTGCCATATTTAACTATCAGGAAGATAAACCAGAAGTATATAATGCAGATGAACCAGAAGAATAAAATGCAGATTTATGCTCAAAATCTGAGTAACAGCAATTGGGTTCTTGAACAGTTTTCAGACACCACCGCTAATAGCAAATATCTCACAGCTGCTTGAGTTCATGCTGGACTCCTTCCTGATGGAAACAGTGCCACAGGGTGCTGCAGGAGCAGCACAGCTGACCCAGTGACACAGACTCCTGCTGGAAACTCAAAGCACTTCTGTGCTCACACAGCTCACTTCTGTCACACATACATTCTTTCCCCAAGCATCTGTTGCACAACAGTCACAGCAGTATCAGCTGGTTAAGCTCCAAGACAGGTGAAATTAGAATCCACAGAATAGCAAAGGGAACAAAAAATTCTTTCATTAGGTTTGACACTGAAGTTTAAAATAAAAAAAAAAAAAAAGCTTCATTTAAATTTAAATTCTGTTTTTCTACCTTAGAAATGGCATTACCTGTCAATTAGGTAAAATTATTATTCTTTAAGAAGACACTACTCACAGAGCACTTCCTATAATTTGTTCTGAATAAATCCTATTGCTGCTTTTATGCACCTCATTCCCCAGCTTTGGGAATGAAAGGAGGCTGGGGGAGAAATAAATAAAGAGAGAGAGATAACAGCAAGGCTCTGTCTCATTCATATCTTGGTTTTCAGCTATCTAGGCCTCTTCTCTGTGGTTCTCCAGTACCCATGCTTTCCTTTTAATCTCAAGAACTGGTACAACTTGTAGCTCCCATGTCCTAGGATGAGATAAAGAAAGAAAAACCAAAACTGAAAGCCAGAATATCCTTCTCCAGGGCACAAGTTACTAATTTACCAAATCCTATTGTAAAATTCAAACCACCACCTCAGTCTTTCACCAACTTGCAACAACAATCAAGAGGTTCAGCTAAAAATGGAAATTTTTCCAGGTTAGTTACACACAAATAGGAAGAAGATACTTACCACTCTGACTTCCACCACTCAAAAGCAGCTTTCCTCAGTGGATCGACTCAGGGCCAAGACTTAAATGGGAGATATTCCAGCAGAAGGCAACAAATTTGAGTATGAGAACTGGTACACAGCTGCAAGCAGTGGCAGATCCAGGCTCTCACAAAGGCATGAATCAAGCAGAAGGAAAGGGATCATTGCAGGCAACAAATGGAGTAAGCCAAAAATGTGAACACGTGTGCAAGCTATTTAGGTTTAGCCTGAGGTTGTGAGAGGTTGGCTTTCTGCTACCAAAAGGCCTCTCCAGCAGTGTCTGAGCGTTAAAAGACAAAATGTAGGCACACTAAGACAATAACTGCACGAAACCTGAAGAACTTTCTGTTCACAAACTGCTTACAAATCATCAGGTCCCTGGTGCTTCTTCCTTCAGAGATCACCAAGAAGCCTCTGTTTGTAGTTCTTGAGAAAAGTGCATAGAACAAAGCTTTAATCCTTTGGATCTGCTTATTACTTTGCAATTGCTACCAGAAGAATGAAACTCTGAATTGATGAGACACAGTTTGGTTTCCCTCCCACATGCCAAAAGAGTAAGCAGTAGGAACTCTTTTAGCACAGAAAGTACATCAAAAGTGTAAGGTTCTACCTTCCTCATCTCCCTCCCACAACTAAAGCCAGCCCAAAGTTTAACCTCTTTGAGCAAAATTTGTTTTCATCCTGAAGAAGAAATCCAGGTTTGCTCAGTAAGGAACCAGAGGAGAATCTCTCCTTGCCTCAAAGACACAACAGGAGAAAATATTACCTAGAGACATTTGTGAAGGAAATAATTATTTTCAAGAATAAGAAGTAATAAGATTGCAAAGAAAATAAATAGGATTTAAACTAGAAGCAAATATTTTTAATTAATTAGGCAGTTCTAGAAGACGATCTTTCCTGAATTGGATTTTCAAGACCTCCCCCACTTAGCCATACAGTTGTCAGTTCTGTTTGCAAACAAGAGGAGCAGTAAATGATTAACGTCCCCTTGATTAACTGATGCTCAGTTTGCACAGTGCTGCTCTGGCTAAGAAGTGCAGGTACGAAATCAGTGGAATTAATAAAGGAAGAACACATCTGTGGACATCATTCTGAACAGGGAAACCACACTTAAGAACATGCAACAGTGGAGCACTGAATGCTGCTAACATGGACTTCAGGATCTAAAAACTATTTTCAGAAGTAGTTAGACCCAGTTTTGCTTTGTTTGAGGATAATACAAGCAACACATGAATAGGGAAGAATTATTAAGACTGTGCATCTGCAAAAATATCACATCTTACAGTGAAAAAGTCTCTAGAACTGCCTTCTAAATTCCTAGCTTTTTATTACTATTTTCAATAAGGCAGCACAAAAAATTTCAGCAGAAGGCAGACATTAAGAAAATCATTGTAATGATCTGCAAATGGATCTATGCAGGAGAAGCATGCCTTCTCTCAGAACAAAAAGTGCTTCACAGACAAAAGATTTGGGAAAAATACTTAAATATAATTTTATGTACAATGGCACACTTGTTAAGTTCTGCAACAGGAATGACAACTGACAGCCTGAGTTTTGTTACTGCAAACAGACTGCAGGAACTCTGACACCAGAAATCACCAGCCTCACATACCAAAAGCACATATAAGAAAAAAAAAAACTGACAAAAACTAAGCCTGAGGATCCACACTGAATTTCCTGTCTAAACCTACACATCACACAGGGATGTAAAGAAAACTCAAATTTCCATGCCTACTCCTGGAGGCATTATGTGCTAGAGTCAAAATTGCAAATATCCAAACCAAAATTAAAATGACCAAACCATCCTAGGACAGATCTTTAACAAGAGAGAAGTAAGAAAATCCCAACTTGCTGAGTAACAGCCTCCAAATCCATCCTTGCTTTGTACAGTAAGGCAAAAAAGATTGACATTTAAGGAAAAGAAGTCAAAACTCCTCCCCTGTTGAACGCCTGGTTTTTCCACTCAGAAGAAAATACTGCTGAAAGAACATTTCACTGTATTTCCTTATTAAGCCACTAATAAACACTAAGGACCTTTCTCAAAGAGGACACACAGTATCTTAGTCTGGTTTGAAATTCAGCTTTCAGAGAGATGAGTACAGCCTTTATCAGTAAAACCTGGGATAGCAACATTTCAGCAATGTTCTCTATAATTATTCTTTTCTGAACATCATGCATTGATATGCACCGTTGCTATAGAAATGGTGCTAACAGGAAAAAAATCTACCAGCCTATGAATTGCCTGTTTGGTATGATGACTACTGGGGAAAACTACAATAGACATCTGGGGAAGAGAGCTGCATCTTCTGCCTGTGTCACCATCCCTGTGTTCATTTATGGAAGTGTGTCAAGCCCAGGGTAGACAACTTCAACAAGCAAACAACACACAAACCAGTTTCTTATCAATCTGAGCATTCACCTCTTTTCCGTATTTCTGTCTCCCTTTGGAAGGGCCTCAGTAAATCAGTCAACTCAGGAGAGAACAGATCACGACCCAAATACCCATCATTTCATGTTAAATACCTTTCTCTACCCAAGATCAGTCAGCAACCGGTGACCAAAGCATCTGCCTTAAAACATGACAGAAACCAAGTTCCACAGAAACCCAGAAACCAAGTTAATTCAAATACAGGATTCCAACAGTCAGATGGCTTCACCATTTATCAGTGACCCACTCAAAGTGCCTGAAACTGTTGACCAAGAATATGTTTGCTTCAACTGAAATAATTCAGAGTGAATGTTTTCATGAAGGAGAACAGTGTATTTTTAATATGGTATCAGGCTTTTTTTCTTGTTATCAAAATAGAAACACATAGTAGACCACAGGGCAATGGTGTCTCTTCAGACACTCAAGGTAGACAGGAATTTATTTGAAGTTCTGCCTGAAGTTCTGGCAAACCCATTTATTGTTTGTTCACTAACAACAGCAGTCTAATCACCAGCCAAATCTCAATGTGATTTCAGGTAAATGGGCAGTATAAATGAGAGCCCTGCTGGAGCCACTTCTAAGCCATCTATCTAAATTATTGATGAAAGGATCTGCCCTAAAGAGGGAATGACATAATAAATATCTACAGAACTTGTGTAACTGATGTAGAATACAATGCTTTCCAAAAGACATCAAAAAGACACAGATGTAGCAGCACAAGCATTAATTTGAAGAGTACAGCTGGCAAAGAGTAAGAACCAGCTATACAAAATCATTTGTATACCTCTAAGGGCAGTAAAAGCAAGCCTTAAATTCTTGTTACAAAACCAAGAGAAAGACACTGCAGGGGTGAGATTAATGACATGCCTTCGATACAGACTGTCAAGAAGGATTTTTAAGATTATTCTAGCACTATGAATGCAGCACAGTATGTTCACAAGTGATATCCTACCCAGCTATTTGGATATTTGAGCTGTTCAGTGGATGACTGGATAATTATCACTCAAACATATCCTTAAGCTTATGAAACACAGCTGTGTCCATTTCTGCCAAATCAATGAAAGCAGACATTAAAGACTGATTTAAGTACAGATATGTGCAAACTGGAAACTTGGGTCCAAGAGTAATGACAGAGGTATTCTGTACACAATATAGTTGTGAAGAATTTGAAGGAAAATGGTGTTTTGAATGAAAACTACTGGTTTACAGGAGATAACACTTTCCTTTTGAGGAAACCATGCCATTTAACATTTCATATAACTAAAAAGAGGATTATATTCAACTCTTTGCTAATCTTTTAACTGCTAAAATTAAACCTAGAATGCTATAATGCAAGAAAGTGCATGGCATGACAGGGCAAGCTATCACAAGTAGGGATATGAAACCCATTGTCATGGGACCACGAGGTGATGGTAACTTTATCTTTAAAAAGCTTACTGATTAGAACCTTCCAAAAGAATCCCCAACCTGCTACTTCAAAAATACTAATAGCCAAAATCCCTGATCTTAGCAAAACGTTTGGAAAACGCTTTGCTTTCCTTTCCAGGCTCACCAAAACCATCTCAGTGATAAAGCAGTACAAAGCTCAGGGAAACCACAATTAGAACTAAAGCAAAGATCCTCAGACATCTACCAGGTAAGGACTCCTGTACCCTGGCAACTTCTGGCAGGAATCCTGCAGGAATTCTGTCCCAGATTTTGCATGTTTTTTCCCCCCGTCTGCAGAGAGGACATCTTTTAGTCCAGAATAACCAACAACACTGGCTTTTTCTAAAGCAACAGACATTGGCCATTCTGGGCAAACCAATGGAAGCTAATTCTTCACCTTATCTAAAGGAAAATACAACACTTCTTTGAGCCCTGCCATGCCCTGTATTGCTGCCTTAAACCAAAAATCCAGTCACATAAACATGTAGCTTACCTAAGACAAGCATTTTTGCTCTCATGCAATAGAAGGAAAAAACATGAAAGAAATGCCCATGACTAACACAGAGAACTGAAAGGGTCTGAGCAATTGTTTCTAAGTATTTGGAACGAGTAGCCCAAGTTAGAGTTTGGACAAGGATTTGATACTGCTTTGTCATTAAACTGTCCTTGTTCTGGAGGTACAAGGAAATCTGTCAACATTAGAAGGATGAGTGGATGCTGCACATGAAAGAGGGAGCAGCCTTGCCTGAGCAACAAAAAAGCCCCAGTGAAGAGAAAGCTGTGCTGGGAAACAAACTCAGCTGGGAGAGCTCAACAGGGAACCCAATTAAATATGTATGTGTGTGTGTGTGTGTGTATACAAACTAAACTAATTAAGAGCTTTCAGTATTATCTCAAAGTCAAGATCATCCTTATCATCAAACTAAAAAACCAAAGCAAAACACAAATTAGTAATGCATTTCCCCATTCTACACTAGCAGGAAGCAAGTTGCCTCTAACCTGCTGAAAGAATGGCTGAAAAAGTCAATACCTTGGCTGCCCTTTGAAAACACTTTAATCTTTCAGTTTCATGTTCAGCTTGCCAAGTAGGGGAGGTTCATGCTGGTCCTGCTGTTATTTAAACATAAAAGAGAACCAGCCACATCATAAATAGGGTATTAGTACCTTACTGTTGAAATACCCTGAAGTCACCAGCCACAACATGGGTAGTGTGTTTTGGCAGGTGATACTTTTGAAACAGCTTTATCACTTAAAAGCAAAGCTATTTTAATGACCTATACAAATTTATCTTTCACTACCTCCGAGGCAGCCAACAAAAACTACCTAAGCAAAAACAGGCATCACAACTACTAATTTAAATGCAATATTCATATAGGGATTTACAGGGTCTTTCTGACAGAGGAATCTAGTTTGTTCACAAACAACAGAGCAGGGTTTTCCTGGAGAATTGTGGGTGGCTAATAAACACCATTAATCTGACAGAGCTGGCAAACATCCGACAGCAGGGCTGCTCTACCAGACTGCTGCATAAACCAGCCCCCTCACTGACAAATTAAGCCAATTCAACATCAGCTCACCCTGGGACCCAAGCAAATGCTCAACCCAGCCCCAAAAGCCCCACACCCAAAAGAGAACACAATTCCCAAGTGGCATCTCCAACCTAGGCAAGACTCCTTTACCTCCTCCATGATATGTTCTCCAATTTTAAGTATTGTTACATTAAAAATCATCAGCCTCCTCATTATCAGAGAAGATGCTGATTATGAATTTCAAAAGACAGCAATTTTTTTCCAACAACTTTTTACTACCAACTTTAGGAGAATCAGAAATACAGAAAAAGCAACAAAGAAACAGTGATCAGCAAGTCTAATGATAAGATCATAGAAACACACCCTACTGCTCTGGGGGAAAAAAAAAGATATCCAATTCCATTAACAGGCTGGAATAGGGAAAGATGACACCAGAGAAAGAGACAAGCAACAAAAACTTCAGTTGCTGAAGTCCATCACTTCTCCTCATCTTCCCTTGCTCACTTCAAGTAAAATCAAGAAGATACCCACGACATTCAGTACCAGACATAGAAATCTGACACCTGAAAGCAGCACAGAACTCTGGCAAATCCCAAGGCAGCAAGGGAAGCCTGTCTTTTCCCGGTCCCTGGAGAGTCTCACCTCTGTCCATGTCCTTTAACTCCACTGCTGCCTGATTCTGTTTTCCATTTAAGATTACTACTTCAAAAAAGAGACAAAGAAGTAGTAAGTAAAATAATTTCCTAACTCAGGGAAATAAGAGCTACCTTAAAAAAAAAAAACAAGTACAGCTGAAATAAAGGTCTAAACTCTTCTACAATACATCTTTGTTTACAAATGAGGGATTTAACAGAAGTTTTGTGGGTGCAGTAGCTTAGCGAGACATCTCTTATGTTTGCCTGATAAATAATGCAAGGAGCTATCTTCCCTTTTCAGCAGTATCACTTAACAGATGCCGACTGGATTTCTATGTCTGTCTAACAGCACAACACAAATACAACACACCTCTGAATTGTATCAATGTACACATCTGCACAACAGATTTCACATCTTCCAAACCTACCCTTTAAAAGACTTTGACCTCAACAATGCCCTTTCAATTAATGTCTTTACTGTCTTATAAGTGATACAATTCAGATCAAGAATTATTCTTCAACAAAACCACACCAGCCTCAAATCAATAGTGCATCTGGTCAACTCCTTTTAGTCTAAACATGCTTAAAAGTTCCTACCTGTTTTACACACTTGCTAAGTTTTCTAAAAGCCTTGACATGTCACCTTAAATACTTTAAAACGTTCCATTGTACATAAAAAAAAATAACACAGCAATGTGCAACAACACATACATGGCCATTTCTTTCCCCTCTGCCTCCCAGTCATATGGCATTCATGATCAAAACCAGAATTAAATTAAAACAGTTCCAGCTGCTGATCTTGAACAGTTTTAGACCTCTCTTCTTAACAAACCCATGTCCCTGAATACCAGCTTATGCACACCAATAGAAATACCTCTTTGAAGATAAATTAAATTGCCTTATCTGAAACATGAACTTGGTCCTAATTGAAGAAGCCTTCCAACCAAGACAGTTTCAGAAAAGAGTCAAGATTGACTTTTCAGAAGTATTAAAGGCAAGTCACAGCATGAAATATGGTTCAAGTTCTGTCATCACACAGACCCTATCCACATTTTAAACAAAGCTAGTGAGTTAATTAGGTACAAGGGCAAGTAATTACATGCAGGCACAGAGGAAGCAGCTCACAAGCAGGTCCTAGAGCACTCCATCTGCTTACCTGCCATTCCTCAAAGGTAAAGAAATACTGTACCTCAAAAGTAGCTTTTTTTGCTTCATATGGCTTTAATGTGCCTTCAGCTTTAGAAAACACTGTACCTCTGGCACCCATCTCCAGTGAAAACTTACCAAGCTTGCCTTTTTGTTTCATCTCATGACTACAATTTGGTTAACGTAATTTTCCTCTCCAAATTTCTTTAAAATTATTCCAGGTGGACATTCAGCTGCTTTAATAGATACTGGCAGTAGAACTGAACAACCTCCACAAATAAAATAATCTTTTGCCAGCATACCTACAGCTACCCAAGGGTATAAAAGATAATCAAAGAATCACAGTTTCACACTGTGATTAGATTTGATGCTGCTACCTTCCTTTGTCCAATGCAACACAATATGAACTTGTTTAAAGCACCATTAAAAACTTAGCAAGGCATGCCACTGTGAATACCAAAATCTATTCTCAAAGAGCTACCTGGCAAAATCTGTTCAAAACCAATCCAAAACAGGCCCAGCCTAGAAGGGAAAAAATCCCCAAAGGAGGATTGTAAGAAATTATGTATCATCAACAGAGCACACAACCAGCAATGGGTGATGAGCAAAGCCTTTTTCAAACATGAAGTAGCAAAAACATTTCTAGCACAGAGGGGCATTTGCAATTATGTAAAGAACACAGGAAACAGTTTCCTAAGAAATTACACACCTGACATCATCAGTGAATGACATATTAAAAGGTAATAATAATAAAGCCTTATAGCCAGGTAATGTTTAACCTCATCTTACCTTGAGGCAGACCTGCAAGGGCCAGGTTTTACCCACCCTAACAAATGCCTCAAGTTTCAGGCTGCTCACTGTCCACCACACCCATGTCTCTCAGAAGCACAGGGTCCGTGTGCAGCTAAGCAGAAATCTTGCTAATACTTCAGTAATTTGGCACTCTGAGCTCCAGAAAATACTTGCAAATCACTTCAACTGCATGGAAAGACTGAAGTCAATGGATTCTACTCTTACACATTACTCCTTTCCAAAATGCCTGTTGGCATATTTCTGTAAAAGTCTGATCAATAATTGTATCAAAATTATTTAGAGGTACTTACCAGACAAGCCTGATGACTAATGCCTAAACAAACTGGTCAGTCTAAAAGTACATGACTAATATTCTAAAAATACACGAGATAGCTGCCCCTTCTCAGGTAGACTTACCAATAAAGCACATGGGAAAAGTGGCTGTTGGCAGAGTGGTCTGGACCTGTCAGCAACAGCAGCACTGTTCAGGAGCTCTTTAACCACACAGGGAAAGTTAATTACATGACAGTGGGAGAGGAAGTACAACAATTATGAGTCATCCACGTAACCATGTGCTTTATCAATACACTTCACAATACTGAAGTCACTGATTAGTGACAGCACAAAACAGCGATGCAGTAATGGGAAAGTGAGCAGCTTGAATCTTTGGACCTTTTTATCTTTTACTGATCTGACACTTAGAATTTATGTGCATTTTGAAATCCACAATGAACATGTAGCAAACTATGCAATGCTACCAGCATTCTAACACCCCACGTCTGCTCACTGCAGATGCTTGTGGAATCCCCAAAATACTTTACAGACTTCTGGACATCATCAGCTATATTACGAAGTTTCCACCAACACCATCATCACTGCCAGCTCACTCCAATAGCCTACTGTAAGAGATGCAACAATAGTAGCTCTATGCAAAAAGGATTTTCAGAAGTGCCACAAGGATTCTAAAGTGACTCGAGTTTTTCTGCATAAAATCTGAAAAAGTTTCAACTTTATTCCAAGCATCCAGACTTGCACACCCAGCTAGGGATTCAAGATAACCACTCCACAAGCTCAGCTAATAAACAATTGTCATTTGATCCACTTTTGATTTCAGCTGGTTTATGGGAACTTCATTTTATACTTGCCAGTCGTCTACACCACTAATGCTTTTTCATGTTCCTTTCTCTGCCACGACATTAGCCCAAGATTTTGTATAGCAGACGTGAACAGTTTAGGGGAACTATCAAACTGAAAAACAAGGCAAGGGTAAGGGGGATAGCTTAATTTCTTAGCTGGGTAAGTTCCCTGATGCAGTTCTCTCTACTGCATTATCTCTATTTCTGCCAATAGAGGGTGAGAAGTGAGCAGCCAATAAATAAGCTGTCTCACTGCACATGGGGTCACAACCTAATTCAATTACAAACAACTTAGATTAGTTACAGCTGTGGAGGACCCCAAAGAACATTCAACAGAAATTCAGAACTATTAGAAGATTACACAAACAACCTGGCAATAAAACAAGTGAACTAAAACAAACAGTCACAGAGTTTATAGATTTGAGTTTTACACAGAACTCACAAGTCTATCTGTGCTTACACACCTCCTCAGACAAATTCATATATACAGCTAATAAAGAAAAACAGTAAATTGAAATGAGACCTTCAGCTTTTCACTGGAGGCTTCTGCCTGCCAACACATTAATCTGAAAATGATGTATCACACCAGAAAATGTGTTTTGTACTAGTCCTGTTTATTCACTTATTAGTCTGAGTCCAGTCACTCTGTGACATTATACCACTAATTCTAAATCTAAATGAAAATATAATACCAGAGTCTAGACAATTACCCCAAACCCTGGGCACATTAATAATGTGATAAAAGCAATCCAATTTACAAACTGCATTAAGATCACTTTTTTCAGGATCTCTGCCAGTTTTATCTAGCCACTATTATCTAAGAAATACACCTTCAACTTCTGAAAAAGATCAATATCCTTCTTCCCCAGCACAATCAATCTGAGCCCATTTCAATGAGAGCAGATTACAGAGTCTCCAAACTGCCCCTTAATGAATAATGAGGGAGGCACAAATCAAACAACTTTTAATGCCACACTACTACAGCAATGGTCAGAGCATGGACAGCCAGACCTAGGTCACTTCAGACTTAATTGATTGGTGCCAATAGCACAGCTCCATTAAAAAGGAAAAGAGGTGACACATACATATCCCAAAGCCTAGGTGCCACTGAGGCAGCTCCAAAGCCAGCAAAGCCTTCTGCACCACATTCTGCATCCAAATCACTTTAAAATGAAATTACAGCATGAGAGCCAGGGTATCTCTGCAAACCCTGTTACCCCTTTCTTCTCTGAGCACTCAGCCCTCTGATCGACACACAGGACAAGCAGCATAAGTCAAGAGATTCATGAGCTCCAAGAAATTAATAAATTGGGCCAACTACTTTTTGGCAAAGGAGCTCGTAGCAAGCTCCACAATCAAATTTCCTCGCTGGCAATTCTGCTTATGCCTTGGGTTATGCTGGTTTCAACTCCTTAACTGACCCAGGCTTGTTACAATTCCTTACTTGCAATAAGAAGTACATTACTATCTAAAACCCACAGGAGAAAGGGCAAAGACGACTTCCAGTCAAACTTCCCAGGTCTAATCAGCTGAGGGGAGTCTCAGTCTTCCAGTTAAAGACTTTAAAAAAATCTGATTTTACTGCTTCAGTATGATTGCTAAGAACAAGTAATAAACGTGAGTCACCAGAGGGCACTAACGCATCTACCAAATGGCGAATGCAGCCCTTCAATTAGGGAAGCTGATAATTACATCCACATCATCATGTATATTTTATCTGGATTGATCTTCAGCCAGCTTGTTCTAATCCATGTTCAAATCTCAACTACATACTGATGAGGCACTGAGCTGCCTTAACTGTTGTGGTCACACTTGAAGTACACGGGAGAGACTCACAGTCTCCTCAGTCACACCAGGGAAAATAAGGCAGACACACGTTCACACGCCATCCCAAACTTCCCTTGCCTACAGAATGTAAGTGTATGTTTAAATACAAATGGAATTCTGAAACAGGCACGGAGAACAGGCCACAAATCCTGCATCTCAAAGAAACAGAATAAATAACTATTCTTAGGAGTTTGAATCAAGATCTATCCTATCATAGGGGACCACAAGTGACATCAGCCTGCAGAAGAGAAAAGGGAAAGGCTTCTCCTTGATCATCCCCTTGACCATAGATGTGTTATACTCTCAAGCCTGGCATGAAATCAACTGCCATGCTACAGCTTAATTTTTAACAAAGGAAGCTGCTCTTTACCACTGAGAAATAGGCAGGTTTTTAAAAGACAAATATGATGCTCAGGAGGGGCTGATAAGAGTTTCTTGATATTCTGACCAAGCAGCTCTAGAGCTTCTCAGTGCCAGCCAAAGGTGTGCCTGCAGCACAGCCAGGGAGTTTCTGGGGCAGGAAACCTTGACTTGATGCAGTTGATACAAAGAGCCAAAACACAGCACGTACCTATAGAAATAAAGGCAAAGTCTCAAGGCCCTGCAAGGTACACAGCTGCTTCTTTTCCCAATTTTACCTAAACTGCCATTCTTGTAAGTCAGGACTGTAGGACAACAAAGCCATGGGAAGAGAAAGGGAATCCTATCCTTATGGAAAAGTACACCTTGCCATCCAGCTGTTGTTTGTCTGTGCTGAAGTTACTGACATGTAAAAAGTTACAGTGACAGTAAGGCTGGGGTAGGAAGCACTCTGTGAGCAAACTCAGGGGATCTCCATGAGTTCAAGGAAGACACCACTTGTGCCATATGACAGTCTACAATTCATCTGGAAACCCCTGGGGAGTTCTGAAAACACCAGCTGAGAGTGTACTAGAGCAGCACACCTCAGAGCAGTGACCCCAAGGGAGTAAAGATCAACCTTATACGCAGGTCAGGAACACTGCATTTTAAAATACTTTGTGGTGACTCACTAGATTTCCCAGTGTTTTTTACACTGTACTGTAAGGTTTATCAAACAGGTCCCTTTTGAGACAAACTCTCCAATAAACTGAAACACAGAGTGTGAACAGCCTCCCTTGGCCACAAGCTGCTTCAATGCCCATCATTTATGCCATTCTAACTCCTGAGTCACAGCCAACAGCTCCAGTGTTCACCACACCATGATGCATGATGCACCCTCCCTGTTCAGGACTTTGGGCCACCCTCTCCCTGCTCCCCACGTTCTCCTGCCAGCTCCTCCTGACTGCAGAGCCAGCACTGGGAGCCCTTCCACACTTCAGCCTTGCCTTGCTCCAGCTCCCATCTCGGACAGTCCCATCCTGCTGGGCAGAAGCCCAGGTGGGACCAGCTTGCCCACAGCTAGGACTCCAATGCCATTCTCCCGAGAAGCCTACAAGGCTTTTATGGATCTCTGCAAAGCAAAAAGAGTTGCAGTCACACATCCACGCATTCCAGGGGACTGAGCACAAAGAGAATCTACTTTAAATGCCCAACTGCAACATTAAGACACACTCACTTCAGCAGTCTTTTAAGGTGATTAATTCATAAACAGACCAAACATGAAGCCCACAAAGCTTCTGTTCATGCAGTAATTATGACACATACACTTATATTAAAAGATGATTCCTACTGCAGCAGTTCCAGGTATTTAAATGGAAAGATTTTTAACAGAAATCTTTCATTATTTTGAAAATACATTTCTAAGTCTGTTTTCTAACAAGAGCTGTAAACCAATACTTAGAAGAGAAACATATCATGCCTTTGGTGGCTTATACTTTGAAAAAATGCAACCAATTACACTCCCCACCCCTAAAGGATATTTTCAACTCAGCTTTAGTTATTGAATGAAAGGAGGAGCTCAAATGACTCAGCTTCAAGCAAATATAAAGGAAAAGATTAACCCCTAATCTCAATGCAAAAAAAAAAAAATAGTGGAACAAACTGATTAAGATAGAGGTGTGGCTTGTCAATTTAAATCTTTTAATATTCAAACACATCAAGCAGAACATTAGCACACTATGACAGCATTACTTTTCTGTACAAAAGTAGTTTTGTCAATTTCAAAAATTAAAGTTTCAAAAAAATCACAACCAATTTCAAAAATCAAAGTTTACACGAGTGGTTGAAGTTAAAGTTAGCCCTGTATCTTCATTCTTGTTCCTTAGTGCTGAGCAGCATAAAGATCAATAAAACATCTAAACACTGGCATTTTTAATCTACAATCACAAGGCAAGACAGAAGTGTAAAAAGGAAAAGACGTCTCCAAAATTCTGCAGGAAAACCCCAACATTTCTACAGGAAAAAACCCCCAAAAACCAAACAAAACCCACTGCTGAGTAAACAGGATAACCTCATGAAGCAAGTTTTCTTGGGGGGGGTGGGAGGGCGGGGACGTGTTGTCTCCACTGGACTGAGTAAAACATTTCCTATTAAAATGCAGCAAAATAAATTACAAGGTAGAATATTTCACAAGGGAGCTCCCAGACACCAAGGGACTGCTGCACATCCTCCACATGAATTCACAAGCGCTTGTCCCCCATCTCAGCCAAGCCACACCAGCATCGCAGTGCAGAACACACCCCCAGCTGTGCTGGGAGGAATATTTAATTCCAGACAAGCCGAAGTGCTCTTTTACATGCAGCCCAACTCCAAATACAGATGTCACCAGAGGGCACCCTCTCAATTCCAGTGACCCAGCTTTAGCCAACTTCTGACCAGGACTGCAGACAACCCATGTGCAGAGGCTGTGGAAAGCAGAAATAATTCTGCTTCTGCAAGGCATTTCCTTTAAAAAAAAGCCTGCCACCGAAATTTTAAAAAAAAAAAAAAAAAGAAATTTACTTATGTAGCCCAGAAACGTAAAATGTTTTCCAGAGTAATCAGAGACATCACTAGAAAAAAAATCATTATTATCAACTTCTGTACAACATTATGCTGTGCCACTTGATGGTGCCAACTCAGTCCAGCTGTTTTGGCACCCATGTGGATCATATCAGCTCCCAAAAGCAGGGTCCAAGGCAGTACAGCTCATACAGAGGGGTCTGAGGAAATCCTTTGACTCTGCTACCAGATACTACATCTTATAACAACACACAAAAAAAATGAGTAGTTCTCAAGCTTGGTCCATGTATTATTTCTAATGCCCTGTTGAGAGTTAATAATGTTGTAAAATGAACACCTGATTAAGTTAAAGTTCATTAAATAAAATCATGCAAAACATGCAATAGGTATTTATACCAAAAAAGGTCTCAAACCACCAGCTGGCACGAACAGAAGGTTATATCCATTTTGTTTAGAAATAAATACCAGTATAGTACAAATAAAATTAAGTCAGCTGCAGAAACAAGCAGTGATAAGAGAAAAAATAGGAAACAATCATTGTGCACCCCATATTTTCCAATCCTGAGAAAACCTAAAAAGCTGTAGGCCTATCAAACATTTGATTGCCTGATTATCTAACAATCTTATTTGAATATTAAGACTCCACCTCTTTCAATCTACCTGTGATTGCAAAGTTCTTTAATTCAGCAAAGGCACAGAAGGAGGGATGCAGGAATAAGACCTGTGCAAAAGCACCTTTTTTCAGTAGAGGGATCTCTCCAAGAGTGTCAGTATAGGAAACCTGCAAATAGAGATACACATCCACGGAATTTCACCAGGCCTGCAACTACTATTAAACCCACAGGGCAAACTACTCCAAAATATTAACTCTCATCACCACTCATCATGGTGTGAAAGCTATCTACAGAACGGCCTTTCCAGCATCTACTGCCAGGAAAGAAATAATGCTAAATATGCCTCATGTCTAATAAACAGCATCTATTTGTCCATCCTCTAAAGCAGATTTCCGTCTCGTGGAAGGTAACATGCTCTGAAATTACCCTGCTTAATGTAAAAGTGGTGCGACGCTGGTGTTCATCCCCTGCTTACAGCCACTGTACATGCTGTCCCTCGTGTCCCCATCCCTTCGCGCTGCCCTGCCCCTCGTGTCCCCATCGCTGAGCGCTGCCCTGCCCCTGGTGCCCCGGTCGCTGGGCCCATCCCTCAGGCAGGACCGATGGATAGCGGTATCTCTCCGCCACAGCCCCCGCTCCGCCCCGGCCGCCTCCGGCCCCGCGGTGCCCCACGCGCGGACACGGCTCTGCCCGTCCCCACGCACCAACACCCCCGTTCCCGAGGGCTCCACAGACAGCAGGGCTGGGCTGTCACCTTATAACCCACTCTTCAGCCCCGCAAGCAGGCACCGGGGGGGCGAACATCTCTCCCCAAGCCCCGCAACCCTCCGTCCCGCAGCCAGGCTGGTGCCCCGCCGGGTACACACCGGGGAGAGGGGGCTCCGCTCCTCGCCGCCCCCGTTCGAGGAGGAGGAGGAGGAGAAGGAGGAGAGGGCGGCAGGTGGGCGGCGGAGCCCCGGGGGGCCGGGACCCTCCCCGGATCTGGGAGGGGACGGAGCGCCTCCAATCCCCGACCGGCAACAGCCCTGCAAGGCCCGGCGTGCGAGCTGGGGTGAAGCCTCCTTTCTTCTCTCCTCCTCCTCCTCTGAGGAGCCGGACAATGAGCCCCGCGGAGGCGGGCACCGGCTCCCTCCTCCTCCTCCTCCTCCTTCTCCCCGCCGCGACAGCGCAGCTCACCTGCGAGAGGGGGGATGGATGACGGCGGGGCGGCCGCTCGGAGGTGCTGCCGGAGCGGCTGCGGTGTGTGCGCGGGTCCGTGCGCGCCCCCGGCTCCGCAGGCGCGGGGCGGCCGCGGCCACACTTCCCCTCACACACACACACTCACACACACTCACTCACTCACTCACACACACACACACACACACACACGGCGTGGGGGGGGCGCCCGCCCCGCCCGCGCATGCGCGGAGACACCACCACCCCCCCCCCGGCCCGCCTCCTCCCGGCGGCGCGCGGTTGCGCACGCGCCGCCTCAGCTCCGCCCCGCCCGGCGCTGAGGGCGGGGAGCTCCGCGCTCGCTCCCTCACGGGGGAAGCGGGGCCGAGCTGTGAGCGGCACCACCTCGTCAATTAGAACAGGGCACTCCGTGCCATGGCCCGAAACACCTGCAGGGACCGTGACTCCGCCGTCTCCCTGGGCAGCCTAATTACAGAATCCTAGTATTGTCTGAGTTGGAAGGGACTTCTGGACACTATCCAGTCCAACGGAGCAGGTGACACAGGAACGCATGCAGACGGGTTTGGAATGTCTCCTTAGAAGGAAGACTGCAAACCCTCCCTGGGCAGCTGTTCCAGTGGTCTGCCACCCTCACTGCAAAGTTCATTTAACACTTACATCGTCACCCTTTCTGTGAAGGAACTCCTGGTGCTGTGCAGCCTAAATCCTCCCGGCGCAGCTCAGGACCACGTCCTGTCCCTTGTGCCCTGGGAGCAGGGCCCGACCCCAGCTGGCCCCACCCGCCCTCAGGGCGTTGTGGAGAGCGAGAAGGTCCCTCCTGAACCTCCTGCAGTCCGGGCTGAGCCCTCCCTGAGGCGTCGCTTCCTAACGAGCCAAAAGACAACAGGGGCAGGGAAAGGAACTGGCCCCAAAATAAAAACTATTACATTGCTAAGAACCCTATTCTGAAGGGAGGCACTGCAATGACTTTTATGATTTCCTTCTCTGCTTCCAAAGTCGTTAGGAAATAATCAATTTATGGGGGGAAAGCAAGGCCTTCAAGGTGTTTGCACCACTTCTGGAGTGAAAGCCCTCAGAAAACCACATGGTTTTGCAAGAGTTGCTCTACAGTCGCCAGAGTTGGCAGTGCTACCGCCGTGGGACGGAAGTTGGCATCGCCACCTTCCCATCCACAGCCCCAGCCAGGCAGGCTGCAGCCCCAGTGAGTTATTGCAATAATTAATAGCTACCATTTATACGTATTCTGAATGCTTTGAAAGCAATGCCTAATCTCATTAAATTGTGAATTGACTTGTGTTCATCCTGTCATGGAGTTAAGACAGTCACTGCTTCCTTCACATGCATGGGAGATGGAGCTGGTAATTTGTTCCCGTACTGGAACTGCTGCCATTGGATCTGTGACCACCTGCTATGGGTTTTAATGAAATATAGAGCCACCTGCTATGCAGAATGATTGATTTTTATTAGACTTGCAGACTGGTGAGAACACAGGTACTATGATCCAGATTAAGCAAGTCCAGCAGGCTGGAAAGAGGGTACCAGCTTTTAAATCTGTGGCAGGGGAATAAGGCAGGCAGGATTTGTGAAACTACAGGCACAAGTTTGACAAGAAGCAAAGAAAAGCATTACTTTTAGGTACAGTGCCATTTCCCCAATTTTAATAAAGCACTGTGCCTAGAAAGATAGCACTGTTTCCTCTTGTTTTGGTTTTTGTTTTGGTTTTGTTTTGTTGTTTTTTGCCACAGTAATCTAGCACAGTATCAAATTCATTCTGAGCCAGAATAAATAAAAGGAAAAGAAAATGCCAAATGCCATCCTGCTGCAAGGTTTTCAACAGGTGACTCAGTGGATGCAAAGAATATTTCACCAGATTTGGAAACATAACAAATTTTAATATAGAAATAAGAAAATATTACAAAGTCGTGGAATTGTTAAGGTTGAAAAAGAGATCTAAAATAATTGAGGAATAAGAAAAAAGAAAAATTAGTAAAAACACCTCAGAAGGGAGAAGCAATGGGATATTTTTTGTAAGCTATTCTCCTTCACAAAAGCAGGAGAAAAACTACTTTATCTTGTAAAACAAGCTTGGGAGTGTATATATGGATTAGGTGACAAATTTTTAAAGACATTTTACAATCCTCTCACTAAATGCTTCTAGAAAAACTGCCTAATGGGTTATGAGGAAAAAAGCAATGTCATATACCCAAAACTAACAGAGATTAAAGAGGAGAATGTGTAGTAATTCATAATTGTGGTGAAAACCCAAAATAGTAAAGTGGTTTCAATTTTGTTGTAAATACCCTTAAAATAATCTAGGAAAAAAAAGTGGTACAGAAGGAAACAACATTTGTAGGAGACACAACATTACTCCAAATTTTGGGGCAGATGGTGAAGATACTTGGAGTGACCCAGCTGTGCAGGAAGAAAATATAGTGGCATTCAATAGTGATAAATAATTGTCAGTAAAATGCAGTGGATACTGGAAGAAAGAATTCTGAATAGGCATCACAGAGGGGTCTAAACCAAAGGATATTGTTTAAGAAATGCACAGGCATCCTAGGCAGTGCTTTAGTAGAAATCTCTCCTCAGTTTATGAACACAGTCATGCACACAACACATAAGAGAGAAAATGAGAAAACAAGAAAATGTTGTCTGTCTTGCCACCGTTTCATATAAAAAAGTTTTACAGAATGAGCAGGGAGGAGAATGTACATTAGACTGTGAAACTGAAATGCCCAATTCCACTCAAGTTTTATACCAGAGCCCCACATTTAGCTGTTTTTCTTACGATTCCAAATCTTTTCCAAGAAATCACCTTCCAATACTCACTTGCCAACTCTATACACTTAGCTGATGTCCCTTATTATTTTATAGGTACAGATCCATTTCCCTAAATATTCCATTTAAAATACATTATTAGTTGCAGCTGTGCTGTTAGATACTCAAATCACAAGAAGCAGTGAAAAGAGGAAATGACTCTATGAAAATATGTGGCAAAAGAGTCAGTTATAATGAAGAAAGCTGCTGTCAGAAAGAACAGGAAACCGCTGTCCCTTGTGACTGGCAGCTTGGGAGGGAATGGGTGCAGAGGGCCAAACCTGAACCAACACAGTCACAGGAACTGCTGCGAATGAACACAGCTGCAAATCCTACAGCCCACAGGACAGCACATTTGCCATCACCAACTTTCACCCGAGAGAGCAAATCTGGGAATGGTATTTGTCTGGCCAGTTTGCAGTATTCTTCTGAATAATTATTTACTATGGATCTCAGAAGTTCTTTTTTGGCAGGTATCCTAGTTTTTATTAGGAATGATTATTTTTATAATTCACTGCCCAACAAGCTGCATCTACCTACAGAACTGTACCCAGCTTCACAGTACCCAACCCTCCCAAATTATAGAGGATATAACATTTCCTTTTGAAAGCAACATCTTGCATCTTCAACATAATCTACCAATTGAGAGGAGGAAATTTATCTGGCTATTTTTAATTTCACACATCAAAACCATTCTTCCATTAGGCAGCACTAAAGGTGTGTGCTTCCACACACAAACTGCAATATGTTTGCAGGAGTGGCTGTAATGAAATGTTGGCATTGCAATCCAGGGCACTTCTTGATGTAAATTTTAAGTCTATAACATGCCAGCAGAGTACAGTTTATTATACTTTTTCATTAACAGAAGGTAGCATAAGCAATTTAGAATAGAACATTCCTAATGTAAGTTACTTTAATGTAATCAGCTTTACTTCTGTAGATTATAATGCAGATTATTCTACACAATTTAAGAAAAAATGAGAAATAGTACTTTGAGTGGACATACCATGCTCTGGGATTACAACTATACATTAATATAAAATCAAATTAATTTTGCTGCCCTTAATCCAAGCTTCCTCAGTACTGCAGAAAAGTACTCAGGAAGTACCTTTTTAATCTTGTAAGAAATTATTTGAAAAAGTATATCTTACATTTTGGTACCTAGTTCATTAATTACTAATTGCTTGGCACTAAGTAAATAATCTTCTATAGTAAATAAGTAAATAATTATTCTTCTTAAGTAAATAAGTAAAAAATAATTCTTCTATCATTGCCTGAATTTAGAAACAGTTACTATCATAAAAAGTCATCTGTTAAAATCAATTTGATAAAAAGATGTCCCAACTGGATGTTTGCTAAAGTATATAGTTCCCTAAAGATTGAGAATATATAGAAAATATTTTATTTATATAACCTGTAAATGTTATTTTCTATTCTTACTCTTTGACTAAGTTATTTCCTGAGTCTGACTGCACTTAATTCACACAAGTACAAGAAGGTGAGAAACACTAAAGAAATGCAAAATATTGCTAAATTTACTTGTCAACTTATGAAAGAAAACGGTATAATTTTTTGTTGAAATTGCATAATTATTTCTCACAATTGCAGCACAGTTGTGGTGTCTGCCACCTTAATTCTGTTATTTCCTGATTTTAGAGTGCTTACCTATACAGATCTTTTATAAATGCAGTGCCATTAATATGAATTGTGCAATTAATATCCAGGTTCTAGTAAAGTGCACAGTCTGTGACATTTACACCTACATACTCCTACTTTTTGATCTGTGATCCTCTGTGATGTCTTTGCCTTCGTTATAGGGGAAAATAGGAGTGAGAATTGGATAAATATAACATTGCTGTAACTATCACCATCTTCCTCTTTCCTTTTGAAGGATGTTTTTGCTTAATACATAATACACATATATAAGCTTCTACCCCTTAATAAGGAGGATGAGCGTCCTGCTTCAATCATAACCAAATGAAATTTTCAGTCCATTCACTTAAATTTGAAACCAAGCATGAAAAAAATTTAATTGATAAAAAAATGTCTGTACCAGAGAAATCTGGTTCAAATAGACTCTAGACACCCTACGTGTTTAGAGTTTAGAGCTGGAGGAGAAAAAAATTACTAAGAATGCTATGCTGAAGAGCAGATGGATGTCTCACAGCTCCTCTCACTGTGTTCAACCGATGTGCTAATATTTGCTCCCAAAGGTGTTGTGATTAACGCTAGAACACCTCCTTAGGCTTACACCTCTGCTTGTTTCTCATTTCCGGCAGTGATAAAGTGAGGAGCTGGAATTAGAACAACACAAGAGCACTCTGAACCAGCCTGCGGTTTATCTTACTATTTTAAAAAATCACAACTTTAAAATGAGTGTATCCAAGCAACAGCTTCTGAACTCGCTCAAGCATACATGTAAATATATGCATATTTACATGTAAAGTCAGTATAAACACACACAGCTGCTTTAAGAGGACTTCCTCTACATCTGCAAAACATTGTTTTCCCAAGGTCAGGAAAGGCTCTTCCACACGTCTCAGCAGCGAGGAAGCTGCCCACGGGTAACACGTTCCTTCCTCACTGTCTCTCACACAATCTATGGATTTTCCACAGAAGGAGTAGGCTGTTCTTCCCAGGCTGCAGATGTAGGGAACTCAAACCGTGCTTTCTGTTTCAGCCCTTTGCGACAGGGACTCTGCTGGCAGCGCCGGGGAGGGAGCCAGAGGCAAAGCCCCGATTGGCAGCACTGAGGCTGAATGCAGATGTCCTTCTTTTTCTGCTTCCCTGGTACATCACCAGAGACAGCACAGCACTACTGGTAAACTACTTAAAAGGAAGCAAGCACCATTTTTTATGTTGTATAAATATCTATGTATACATTTTTCAAAAAGGGTGGAGATGGTGGGATGCCCACATGATTTATGCACAGTATGGAAGTAGCACAAACATGATGATTTACAACAGGTTTTAATGACCATCTGAAGGGGAAAGATACCAAATATGGTCAACAGCGACTGTTAATTGAAACAAGTCATATTTCATCTACGTAAACAAAGTAATGATCACGTCTGCCACAAGATTTCAAGAGATTTATCTTCCAGGCTCCCTAATATGGTTACATCTGTCCCATCCTTAAATCCTATGTTCTTGCCATCTGCTCCTATGCACTTCTTTTCACCCTCAAGCAGTGATTAAGCAACTATCTAGAAAATAAAAAAAGTATTTTTCAAATTTTGAGCAAAATGTTTAACAACTGGAAAACCAAACCCACAACCCCTTTGTCTCTCAGTTGTTGTGGTTGGGAATGTTACGAGTGAGATGCTCAGGTGAAGTTTCCAGGAATCGTTACATCTTACTGTACAACAGGAAACACTGCACCCATAGATTAAAATAGTTTTGTTGTGGAGTGTAATAAATTTGGAGCAGATTAAGCTACCATCCAGTTAATCAGTCAAATTGTCACTGAGAGGTAATGTTACATGGGGAGATCAGGAAGCATTTTACTTTAAAAAGAAGGAAACTTCCTAGAATTCTTCATTTGCACTGTGGGAAGCCTTGATAGTTGTGTTCCTTTGAGATGTGCTTTGTACTTACCTCTCCTTGTCCAAACATGGAGGAGCAGGAAGGACAGAGCTACAGATTGCTCTCTTTGCTGTGTGAGGAGGACCAAAGGAGCAATTCCACAAATCCTCTGCTCCTGCCTTCTGGGCAACACTGCAGCCTGCTGGTCCTCATGTTAGGGGAGCACTTTGCTCTGCATCCATCACGTTCTGTAGCCATATATTGGGCAGTCATAATCCATCTCTTAGTGTTTATTTGGAGCCTTGCAATCCTTGAAAGGTATTAGAGATGCACTGAGCATCTTCTTGCAGGAGAGGCTTGATGCAATGACAATATTGTCATGCTAAAAAATTGCCTCATCCCTTCTCTAAGAATTTTGTTAAATTTTCTTTTATTTTCTTGGGTTGTTGCTTTCTCCTACATAGAAGAAATTATGGATATCATTTAATCATTCCCTTGAGCTTCATAGGAAGTACCTGGACTTGGTAACTCTGCTTTTCAGTCTTTGATCCTTTGGTTGATTTACTCTGCTGCTTTTATCCCCTACCATTATAATTGTTACTGCTTGCAAAGATGGGAAACCAGATTTTTTTGTACTGTTTGTTAAACATTGTGAAGTATTTTCAGAAATAATGCATAGGAAGGCAAATTTACCATTGCTTTTTTATCCACAGGTAATAATCTGTCTGGATAAATTGTCTGGAAATCTAGGATTGTGATTTCTACTGGTATAATAGGTGCAGCTCCATTAAAGGCCTTCCCATGCACTACTGGAGGGCTTTGCTATGAAGGATGTGGAGAGTTCAGGCAATTCAGCTTTAGAGTCAATAAACACCATAAATTACTAAGATAGACAAACCACATTGTGTTACAGCCAGCATTTTCAGAGCAACTTACACTATCGTCTTGGGAATACCTTTGGGATAAGCAGAGCAGCCAGCCATCATCTGCTGCAGTCTGTGCATCTTGTCTGTCAGTCTGAGCTGCTGGTAATCCCTTTGGTACCATGCTGTTGCATGCCCCAGGGCTTTGCTGGCAGCTGGAATTAGATGAATGGTGGGTTTTTCTAGGTGGATGGATGGTATTTTGCTCCATACCTTCCTCAGTGAAAGTTAGAAAGCCAAATTATAGTATACTCCCTTATGAACAAAAATAGGTAATGTCTCAGCTACTCCAAATACTGCGTTTTTTCCGTGTATCTCGAGTATTGTCAGGATGATTTGGTTCAGTTACAGAATCAGGACATGGAGAAAATGTTGAATGTTAGGACTTAGCAAACACTGTTCTAGACAATTTACATTAAAAGGAAAAGAAAGCATTTAGGAAAACACATGCATAAGGTTTCAGTATTCTCTACCCAAACAAAGAAATCCATGTATAAAATTAATCCAAGTTCCTAGATCCAAATGCTGTCTTAAGGCATGAAAGACTTTTCTTACCAATACAAATAATATGGGAAAAGTGGAGAGTTTTCAAAATTTCATTTTAAATAGAAACAATAATAATGACATTTTCACATTCTTATAATACCCACGCTGAAAAGTCACTTTAACATTCATCAGAATAACTTCTGATAGATGAAAAAAAACACACCAATAAATATATTTTTAAAGTAAATAAGTCAGTGTGTATGGAAGCAAGGCTTGTTTCTTGAGAACAAACTCATCTGACCTGGAGCACTTGGACTAAACAGTCCAGTATTTATAAATGTGACTCAGCTGGAGATGGTTTCCGAACTTCTGAAATTTTGAAGAGATTTTTCCTGTATACTCTGGAAAGGCTTCAAAGTACGCTCAGCAAGCAAATTTCAAAAATACAATGGCTGTACTTTAGCTGGTGTTCACCTTAAGTTTTACTGCAGTCTGATTGAGTCTGTGACCAAACCTGACATGCATAAGCTAATTATCATTTGCATATCATCCTTTCCCATTGAGATCCGTGAAAGATTAAAAGATTTATTTAAATATTGAAATCTGAGTCTTAGAAACCTAAACAAGACATATGCTGACTCTGTGAGAGGATGAAATCTCTGTTTCCAGGGTTTTCTTTTACCTTTCAAGAGATGACCTATCCATCATGAGGACAAGGAACCTAATCTATGATACTGATTTCTAAAGAGAGTTTATGACAATTTGTGGTTAATATTTTCTACAAATACATTAGAAGTAAACATTCAACACTGCTACAATCTAAGTTCATCACTTTAAAATGTCCTCTCCAGCTACTTCTGTATGCCATGTAATATTAGAAAAAACACATACCTGAGATTCAAAGGAGCATTGTTACACCCTGAAAAACTAGACATTCACCATAAATTATCCTTTGAGAGCTACAGGAGAAAATACTTTCCCACCAATTATTCTGACATAATGTAGGATTGGAGTAGTTTATTCTATACCACGGTTTATGACATTGCTTTTGCCAACACGTGATCTGGACACTTTTCAGCACATTATGAACAGCAACTAAAATTGGACCAATTTATTATCTTGCTCTCCCTGGAGTAGAAGGCTAAATAAGCTACACTGTTTTGCAGTGCTTTGTGTTTTAGATGTACCTCAACACACTCCTAGTTTTCAGTAGCAAAAATAAGACTGAAGGGGCAAATCCTGAACTTGAGTCAAAAATTAGAGTTTTCCAACGGTCCTTCACAAGGACCATTCTTCTGGGCTTCTGCATACTGTTCAAACAAACTGAATTTGGGGACCTCTGTTTCAATCAACAGCAGCTCAAGTGGGGTTTATGAAGATAAGAGAAGTATGATATAATGTAGATTTGGTGTTGGGAGCAGATTTTAGAAGATGAACTTAAAATCAAGCAGTTTGCTTAATTATGGGCATATGACAATAAAAATTCAATAGGATACAAGTACTATAAATTTAAACAGAACATATGGAAATTATGAAAAATATGATAATATTTTTAGCAATAGATCCTTAGCTTAAACACTGTTTTGCATTTTGCCTTCTGGCTTAAAAGCCATATAAAAAATAAAAGAGGATTATGAAGAAGAATTTAAAAGAACTACAAGAGAAGACTGTAAAACAAGAAAAACTAGAAAGAGTGTATTTAAGTGTTTTGTTCTATTGATGTTACTGAGAATGAGAGACAGATTTCTTCCCTCCGTTATCATCATCATCTTCCAGTGACACCAGGAGGCCAATGCACTTGTGGGTACACACATTGGCAGGTAGTTACAGTTTCTACTCTCTTTACATGCATATTAATGCAACATACTTTGGCTAGGGGACTCTGTGCCAGAGAACAAATAGTTCAGCAAAGGAAACAAAGAGCTTGGAAGATTTTTTTTTTTTAATGGTTAGATACATACACATATAATAACAATGTGCTAACAGTGCAAGCCTTACTGTTGGTGATGCTTCACAGCATAAACTGATCGCTCACTAGAGACATTTCTCTCTTTTATCTATTTTACATAAAGTTCAGGTTCATTATGCCTTGCTTCTAGTATTTGGGGTTTTTTATGACCAGTTATTTATAATAGATTATTAAAAAGTCAGACTGCATCAAATTTGCTTGGAAGCAGAGGGAATAAGCATGTGCATATGTGAAATTTATGTCACTGCATATTTGGAAAAAGAATGTTAAGATAGGATCGTAGAATAAAGGTCATCTCTTTCTCCCTTATATCCTCTAATCCTATTTAAGTGCTTATGTTTGGATCCCTACAGGTAGGAAACATCTTTCAAGACTTTTCCCTTTCAATTTAATAAATCTCTTTTGCTGGTTTCTTTCTATTAAGTAACTGGAGATAGTTATTTAAAGCAATTGCTGCACAATGAGCCATGAAGAAAGGCAGCAGGTTGGATGGATGCTTACAGAAGTATACTGAGAAGATATTACCCACTTCCCAGGTCTTATCTTTTGTAAGCAGAACAGAATGAGGGCAATTTGACTTCCTAGCTGGTCTACTGACCCATGAGAATAAAGGGAATAAAAATGCCACTGTGTGATAAAACAGGCAAGACTTGAAAAGCAGTAACAGAATATGCATAATAGCTCAGAAAACATCCTTAGGAAAATAATTAAGTAACTTTATGCTTCTTTTTATTAGGAAAAATATAAAGGGAGAGAACCACTAGCAGCTGTGTGGAACAGAGCTAGCTTTTCAGGAAAATACACAGGGCCAGATCTTCCCTTCTACTTCTTCACATGTTTTCTGCTCTTCAGGCCCATGGAAACATGCCAGGAAAAATTAATTGGCAGAGGACCATATTATCTCTTCTGCACAGTTCCCATGTAGTGTCTCAGAGAAAGACCATGCAGCTAGGGAGCTGGCTGGAAAAGCTGCCTGCCTGGGGAAAACTGTCCTTGACTCCCACAGATCCCAGAGGATATGTCAGATTTCAGCAGGACCTCTCTCTCTTGTTGATCTGAGACAATCTGAAGAATTCTCTGAGATTTCCTTCTATAGATGAAAAGTTGGGGGTCATTTGAGCATTGGAGTTTTTCCATGGGGAGGTTTTGGCCAGAAAGACGAATGCTGATTTAAGGACAGCTCTCTTAAACCAAGCAGTACTGATGGGTCACTGATTGAATGCAAGGTCAGTACGTCTGCAGCTGCCTCTGAAATGCGGAAGAGGATTTTATCCTGGATAAATGAAACATGGAGAGTATAAAGTGCTGGCTTGCTCCTACATAACCCATCCCCTCCCCAGCTTTTCATATTTGGAGTTTCCAGGCTCTTGGTACCCAGGAAGGAAGATTGACATTGTTAAAAGTAGCTATTTCTCCACTTTTAGTATATTATGAACATAAAGCTGTGATCCAGCCTAGTGATTTACACAAGAACTGTCAACCAGCCAACCTTCATTTCAGTTTCCTATTAAGTAATACACATACTTCTCCTTCACATCCAGTGGAAATCCCATGAAGCAGAAAAAAAGGAGTTCATATTGATAAATTTCTTAGGCTGCCTCTTCACTTGGGGTCTTGCAAGATATATGGAAGGGTCAAAGCCTCCATGTCGTCAGTCCCTCATCTCCTCAGGGGATTTCTGCATCCCTTCCATTAAGTGTCATTGGAGCCCTGTCCCCTCCTCCATCATTTCCTGCTCCCTTTGCTCTCCACGGCTCCTGCAGCAGGGCTCAGTAAGAAACTGTTCTGTGTGAGCTCCCTCCCATATGGCCATGCACTAATCCCCCCTCCCACACACAGGCAAAGAGGGAGGAAACTATGGATGTGGAAGAGATGCTTCCCAGAGCAGCAGTGTCTGCTATCCACATTATGTCAAGCAATTAAAAGGTGCAAAAGAATCCTGCTGAACAGAAGTGCCGTTTTCTTTACCATTCTTTGCAACATCTGTGGAGCTTCCAAGTATCCCGAATTTGCAAACGAAGACTTTTTTGGTTTTTTTTGGGGGGGGGAGTCAGAATTGGGAGATACCTTGCAATCATCTTTCCCCTCCACTTACAATGTCAAGGTACTTTCCACAAGTTTTTTAATTATTAATTTTGCTCCCTTGTCTCTTCTGATTGATCAAAAGAAAAATCAACCCTAGAACTTACTGAAGAGTGAGAGAAGATTGGAAAAAATATCACTGACATTAAAATTGTCATTAAAAGAGTTTTTGAGAAAGCTCTGCTCTTGCCTATTTACATTGAAGCTTTTCTTATGTATGCAGAGAAAGGCTGTCAGGAAACAGACCATTTGTCAGGTCGGGCTGTCAGCCCAGTGCCCAGCAACTCCCTGTGCCTGCACAGGGATATCCTGGCATTACAGCCACTGTCACATCTCATTGCATAATGCTCGCCCTGACGCCGGCTCCTGCCTGAGAGCTGTTCCATCAGGTTCTCACTTGGAAACACCGAGTGGCACTTGGTGTCACCCGCCCCGCTGAGCTCACCTAATGACACCAACAGGAACAGCAATAGAAGGGTTTCTCCAGATGGCAGATTTACTACAGAACAGGAGTCACAAGGTTTTAACACAGACTTTTATGTTAAGCAGAAACTCAGCATCAGTGTAGCATGAACATCCTTGAAATGTCAACAGGCATTTTAAAACTTATTTCTCAAAACCCCTTAGTGATTCCTGGTAAAGAAAGCCACAGTCTTCAAACTAGGAAAAAACAACCTCCAAGCACATAAACTCTTTTTGCTCTGCTCATATCAGCAGCATGGCAGTGGGATTTGGTGATTAAATGAGGTGATCAACATTTTGACTTGAGAAGTCCTGGGCAGGAAATCTGAGGCTGGAGCCTCACCAGTGACAGAAAGTCACCCAAGGGACTTGGGGCCTCAGTGCCATAGATTGTCATCTTGCAGGCCATGGCCTCCCCCTCCCAGAGCATCCTGTTCTCCAGAGCCTCTCTTGTAATACAGTGCAAAAGGAGAACAAAACTGAGGATCAGAATCCTCTATTACTAAAACCCTTGAAGAACATATAAGAAACCTTGAATTGAACTCAGTAAATAGCAGCCAGATCTCAGAGGTCACGAGAACACCAATTTTGCAGGTGAAGCCCTTTGAAAAAGCCACTGTGCTGTTTCCAGCACAGCTGTATTCAGGCCTTTTATTCCCAGATCTCAAGCATTTCAGTGAGATTGGCAATTGTGTGACAAACAGCTAATGCTTTTTTACTTAGGTCAAGAGTTTGGAAAGATAGACTTTAATATGATCCTGAAGAGAGAAATGACTTCAGTAAAAAGCATTCTAAGCAAAACAGTGTGTGCCTCTTTCACCAAACATATAGAAATATACTCTAAGCTTCTGGATTTTATGCATATATACAACTCAGTGCATGTACATTCTTAATTAACTACCCATTTCTATACAACCCTCTGGGGAAGAAAAATACAGAACCTTTCAAACATGCACTGAGAATAGTATCAGGAGTCATAAGGACATGAAGCATCTCTAACCAAGGGACAAAATCTGCACATTAGATAAGAAGACTGAAATAAATTCCTCTAAGTGGGACAGGAAAAATGACATAATTTTTAGGAAGTCAAAAATCTATGGAATCTTAATTCAAAGAAAAAATTCTTCTGGAAATTACCCAAATAATTTTCTCAGTAAGTTGTCTTTAATACAATTATTTTGATGAATACCCTTTGGACAAAAAGATTTCCCATAAGACAATTGCTAGTGATAATTATAACTTTTGTATTATTCAATACAGTAAAATAAGATAGTCAGTGAAGGTAGTTTAATCTAATCCGTTTCATTTAAGTTTGGAACAAGGCACTTGGCTAGTTATACATTATATGTACCTTCATGTAAGTAGCAGTTGATGATCTGTATTGTGGCACTTCTGGAAGAATGTGGACATACTCAGCTCCATTTGCAGGTCACTCTCTAAGCCATCACCATTTAAAAAAAAATAATTTTCATTTTCAACTAGGGATTTCATGGTACAAATAAAACAGGCAGACACATTTGAAATACTCGAATGGAAGAATTATCCGTGACAATGTAAAATGTTTGCCAGAAAATAAATGCAAATAGTACTTGGACTCCAAACAACAGAACTGTCTCACAGATAATGCATCGTGTTAACCCAATAATTTCCCAATTCCATAAATGTTGATTGGTTTTGAGCTTATTAAAGAGACCATCAGATTTAGAGTGTCTCCAATCTGATGCAACTGCATTTCACTGGGCAACCCATTGAGCTGTCCCTTCAGTGTCACTCTCCTCTCTGCTCAGATAAGCAGGCTGGACATCAAGGAAGTATTTTCCACCTCTGAACCCCTTGGCATTGCAGAGCCTCCCTGCTGAGCAAAATCTGAGCACACCAAGTCCAGTGGCAGCTCAGTGCTTGTCTAGACACTCATGACCCAGCCCTGCCACGTTGTCCCATCTATCCCCACACAACAGACAGGCCTCTCTCAATGATTACTTGATTCCTTGTGTCCTGGACAGCAGATGGGACCCAAGGAGCAAATTAAAATTGCTTTAGCTGCAGTGTCCGCAGGGCATGTGCAGAATGCAGCAGTGCTCCAGCCATGCCCTTTCCTGTGTCAGAGAAATGAGGGTAATTCCCACCTGTCTACACAGCTGTACGCTTTCCAAAGCTCCCCAGACACCTGGGGAATCCTTCTGCAGCCAAAAAGAACCACTATTTCCAACTGGTTGGATTTATACTGTGGTTCTCGATGGTCTTGGGCAGGATCGCTACTGCCAAACTCTACTTCCCACCTGGCACCTTTGCAGTGGCTGCAGTGGAAGTGAAAACACCTCCATGAGAAAGGAATTGCAGCTGGGATGTCTGCCATGGTCTGGGCAGCAGCTGACAGAGGAACAGCCCAGGCCTGCACTAAAGTGCTCTGCTGCTGTGCAAGAGCTCCAACACAGCTTTATTCCCAGGGAGTAAACACGGAGCTTTGGAGGTGCAGCCAGGCTCCCAAGCAGGCCCAGACCTGTCCTGGGCTGAGCATGCACCCAGCTACAGGATGGATGTGGCCATTACACTGCCAAAACTGTGCAAAAACACCTGGCAAACCTGGCTTCTTATGCTAGTGTTACCAGAAAGAAACAAGACAGTACATGGCTTTTGCAGCTTTTTCTTTCATGAAGTTATAAATTTTCCAACATTTTCATGAAATGGTCAGGAAAGAGGAATATAAATATTCTCAAGTCATACAACAGTGAAGACTGACACTTCTTGCAGTTTTGCCACAGAAGCTCACAACCAGTGTCTTTTGCCCTTGCCTACTCTGGCTGCTAACAGAGCCAACAGTTCAAATTTGGAAGGAATTTGCTGCTGCTTTTATCTTCCAGATTCTTGGCCCTCATGTGGGTTACTATGCTTCATCTGGCTCAGGTTGCACAGACACCTGACTCCTACGGATTTCCAAGGATCCACTCAGTTCTTGAAGAATCTACACAACTGGGACTACACCATGTTTAACTTAGAAGGAAGGGCAGAGTAGATTTTATATTATGTGGGTCGCTCCTGTGAGTTTTCTAGTTTGGTTTAATCCAGATTTCAATGCTTATTATAGAGAAAAGTACAATCATGAATAATAGGAAAAAGTTTCTTTATCTCATTTCTCCTGCATTTTTAAATCCAAACAAAAGCTTCACAAAGTTCTGATTCACATACCTGGAACCTATAAAAACAGAAAAACATCAAAGCACCGCTAAACCTGATCCAAAAAGTGATGTTCCCTGGAGTTTCATCCATGACAGCTTGGCCCAAAATCATGGTGGGTATTGGGTCTTCTGACAGTAGCAATCTCTCAGAAACACAAGGATTTCTTAATTGCACACTCTTTTTAAAAAATAAAATATGTTTTAAACAAAAGATAGATGGAGCACAGCAACAAAGAAGACTCAGAACATGCTATCACAGCACAATAAGATTAAGCCTTCAGATGACCTTAAACCTGCATGGTAATACAAAGACTTTGACCCAGCTGTATGGTATTAGCCCTTTTCTACATCTGCTATGCAGCTGCAATTACAAATAGCCTTAGAGGATGTGCTGGTGCTCAAGGAAAAATGCAGGATTTTTGAGTTGCAGAAAAGGATATTTGCTTGGCTAGTTCTCTATTTGCCATGAACTCAAATCTGGACCCCTTGCTTACAGGAGATAAAAACAATGACAGATGAAAGCTGCACAACCCCCCAAAAAAATCTCTGTTTCTACATTATCAGCTCACTAATGCAAAGACAACAATTTGTCTTAATTGTTTGCTGGATTTTTTACATTTTAAAACACATGAACAGACCATGCTTGTTTATATAACCTGAAGTACTGCCAGCAGTCACCACCTCAATACAAGATGTGTAAACTGCCAGCTACATGCCCTTTGTATGACAGAGAGGAGTCTGACACCTCAAAAATATCACAGGACAGAGAATTTGATAAAATGGGTTATCTGAAAGTTATGAGACTTTAAAATGGATAATTTTCTCTTCCACTTTTCTCATTTATACAAGGTATTGTGCAAATTTAAACACATATATTCATGTTCCTTACATATTCATATCTTACAATTCTCTTAATGAACAGATTAAAGTCTCCAGGAATGTTCAAAGTACCACGTACCATGTCACATTTCCTGTTGGCTCTGATCCTGCCACAGACAGACTTCAGGAGAAACTGCTGCTGCAGTGGCAAGCTGGACAATCAAAAATACCTAACAAGAACCAAGAGAAAGACTGTGTACCTGGCTAAAAACACATGCCAGTGCATGTAGGCAGAATGTAAGGGTAGCTGATGAGAAGGAAAAGATCTTCTTTGCAATGGAAGTCACAAAAATTTGGTCACGCATGAAAAAGGAGCAGTACAAGGGTTTCAGTGTCAGGCCTGCCAACAGCCAGCAATGTGCAGTAACGCACTGCACTCACTACAAATTGGAAAGGAATTTAAGACCAGAACAAGTACATTCAGAACATGTTCTATTTATAATAAAAAGCATTTTTCATGGGTATCCTAAAGTGTTTACAAATTAAAAGAGTAAAAAAAAAAAGAAAATTTTATAACTATGTAAAGAAATAAAGAGGAATGAACTGAAATCTGAAATGCAGCTACTACAATGCAACACAGAGTAATTGTATCAAGAATATAAAATATTACTGCAGGACTATTTTAAAACAAAAGAAACCCTAATAGTTTTCAAAATGTGAGCATGTGGCAAGCCACGTTCCCAAGAGCAAATGTAACTCCCCGGGATTTGTAAGAGCAGAACAAACAGTCCCATATGTGTGCAGGTGAAAAGCACTCCCCAGATAAAGATGATCAAATTGGTATACAAACCTGCCTGCAGAAGAGGAGCCACAAGATAATCTGAAGGAATTTGATTAAGTGCTTAAGAGCCTAAAATGAATTCAGGAAGTAAAACACAACATTATTACAGGTACCAGTGCATTTATGTATTATGTAAACACTGCTGGCACTGAAAGTTAACCTAAGGAGTGAGGCTGACCAAATGCTAAAATGAGATTTTATTAAGAAAATATCGACATTGCCCAGATGAATTAATGGTTTGGTTCCTATAATAAAACATATAAATAATGTTTACAGTTTCACTGCAATAAAACCAGCCAATACTGGGTGTTACTACACAGGGCCAAGTGGGAATACTGATATTTCTGGATAAAAAGTAATTCCAGTACATCCTTCTCAACAGAGAAGCTGTAAAAGTTGCACTCACAACTCACTTTCTAGAAGCTTAAAAAAAGGCATCTCAGAATCATAAATTTTATACAAAAGCACTGAAATAACCGTATGGTTTAAAAAAAAAATAAAATAAAAGAAAGAAAGCAACCCTAAGATGTCTATCATTGTAAACACTCATGTGCTGGGACCCATCCAGCAGGAATCCTGCCCACCAGCTTTACATAAAACTCAGGTTTCTATAATGTAGAACACTTCCTGCTGCTCAGAACTGAGGCTGGAAAAGAATGTAGCAGCTGTGGAAATACAGCAGCTTCTAACACCTTATAATCCCACACTGAAAACCTAAAGCTGCAGGAAAAAATGGGGGGTTTTAGAAATATGACTTAGAATATATCTTTCTGAAACACAAGGTGATGGGCTCAAACATGACATGTAAAGTGACCCAAACTTATCAGCGCTGGGGAAAGTTACTCCTGATGCAGTTATGGATTGCACTGGTTTAGGTGATGGGAGAGAGGGCAAAACCCTCTGTGATGTGCTCTGCTACCCCAGGAAAACTGTCCCCTGGCCCAGAAAGGAAAGATGATAGGACTTGGCCTACCTTCTAAGCCTGCTCTGTCTCCACACTTATTTGCATTTGAGCTCTCCAGTTACAGTCACTGTGCCATCCTTTTTTACATAAAGAGTAAAAACTTACTACATCAATACCCCTCCCAACACCAGCCGTGTTTGGAGAAATATTCACCTCACAGGCACCTAAATAAATACAAGCTTCACACTGCTGAGGTGTTGTGGGATTGATAAAAGGGAAGTCACTTGTCAACACCTAAGGTGAATAAAAACAAATCCAACTGATCAGAAGATGAGTCTATTGTGTCCTGTGAGGTGCTCTCAACTACTTTTCCAGGGATGGATGTGCTGCTTGTGCAGAGATGAATGCACAGTGAGGAAGGCATGTGACTTCTGTTTTGACAATAAGTGGTTTGGCCACAACAGCCCCACTGGCACAAAGCACTAAAGGAACAGGTGCAGAGGTCCTCAAACTATCCACGAAAAAATTAGCACATAAGGCAGAGCAATTAATTGGCTGCTATATCCATATAGTACTGCTGTCTCACTCAAAATAATTGAGTGGTGTGATTTAAACATATTTAATTTGAAAAGTGGTCTTTCCTTAACTAGAATTGTAATACATTTTTACAAATGGAAGTTTTCCTTTTTAACACGATCACTCTTGAGAGACGCTGAATGTGCACACCCAATGTCACAACTCAGTTTTGCATTTTAAATAGTACTCTTAAATATAAACAATATAAACAAAATATAAACAAATTAATTAAATATAAACAATATTGCTCTGTTGAAAGGGAGATGGGGGAATTAAAAACCAAACCGAAAGAGAGAAGTATTTCAGAGCTAGTAAAAGCTGCAGCAGAACAGACAGCACAGGGCACAGCGCTGCAACCCTTTTCAGACCTGTATCTCTTCCAGCTTTTACAACTGTGTATCAGACCAAGCTCTCCATAGCACTACCACACCCTTGTCTGAGAGAGGACTATGTGAGTATTGCTCACGTATTTTCTTTTTCAGAGAAAAAAATTATAAGAAATAGTGTTTTAAGACTCTGGTTTGGGAAAATGACTCAGAAATGACACCAATCCATGGCAGACAGCCCTGTGGAACTACAAACCC
Source organism: Taeniopygia guttata (assembly GCF_048771995.1). NCBI lineage: Eukaryota > Metazoa > Chordata > Aves > Passeriformes > Estrildidae > Taeniopygia > Taeniopygia guttata. The sequence goes on from NC_133033.1 coordinate 31,235,054, forward strand.
TCTGGGCCAAAACAAAAAAATGAAGATGACTCTTGAAATCCTCACAGAGAGACTGCAAGAACAGGAACACACAGACCAGCTCCTGTGAGTGCTTGGGGAAATCATCAGTGACCTGTCAGGCCTGGAGCAATCCTGTGTGAGAAACCTCATCAGTTACAGGCACCTACTTGTGCTGCAGAGCCAGGAGAGAAAGCATTTTCTTCGTGCTAAAAATATTTCCTTCCCCTCTTCAAAATGATAAAAGTATAACTGCACCTGACCTGTTTTTCGTCCTTATTCATTCTGTGGAAATCCTGCAAAATTGACACCTAATTTTCAGGTGCTGTTGCTTAGCTTCCTAAATTATTAATGAGTGTAATAATTATCCCTTTTCATCATCACCTGGGTCAGGGAATAGATGCAAAGATTACAATCACATCAGCATCCTCACATCCAAGCATTTTTATGATATTGGATGATCCCTCTCACCAGTTTCAATCCATAAGCTGTATTACACTTGCAGTTGAGACCATGGCTAGTGATACATTATGTTATATACAGGGGAAATAGGGACCAAAACCACAGATGTCTCACTAATTTAGTGTGTTCAAGAGTGAAGCCAGAAGCTGTCAGGAGTAGGGGGAGCACTGGGTGTGCTGATTCTGACATGGGTTTACACAGACAAAGTGAGGAGGAAAAGGGAGGGACTGGTAATGGGGTCTGACAGAGAGCTACTGACTTACAGGAAAACTTCAGACATCTTGAGAATGTCCAGAAGTATCTCAAAAATGAAAAAAAGGAATATTTCCACAGCTGTATCTGTACCTGCAGAGCTGTGTCAGCTCCTGTTAGAATGTGGCCAATAGGGAGAGCTTTTCTGCTGGATTAGCTGTCCAGTCTCCCGAAGCCAATGAGAGACATCCTCATCCAGCACTTCTGACTGAACTGGCTCAAGATGTTCTGCTTCACAGGTGCCCATCAGCACCTGCCAGCTGGGAACTATCCCCAGAAACATGTGAGCACTCTCACACTTGGGAAAAGGCTGGATGAGTGGGCTGTAACCACTTTCATCAGCACTTTAAATCTCACCTGGGGTTGCTGCTGGCACATAAAGGGGACTGCAGCCTCCAGCAGAACTGTAACAAGTACAAGAGGAGAATAAGGTCTTCACTGGACAGAGCTGTTTGCTATGGGAATGTCATCCATGGTCACAGCTGCTGGCAATGTGTCTTTTCATGGCCTGAACAAAATCGAGGTAACAGCTGGTCACCAGTGGCAGATCTACACCTACAACTTTTCCTGCACAGCTGACCTTCACAAGACTAGAGCTTGGAGCCACAGGCCCAGCTGGATTCTGCTCTGCCCACAGGAGATGGTTTTGGTCTCAAGGCTGTAGGCATACAGACCTTCAGCCACCGTAGCTCAGTTCAACAGGGATTCTGAAATGGGGCTCCTGACCACCAGGATACACACTGCAGGAAGCTGCTCCTCGAGGAGATGCAGGAGACAGACACGGTGCCACCTCACCTGGGCATCAGCACCCTCCAGGACAGGGCAGAAGGCTCTTTAATAGTCCCCAACACGTGGGCAGCCGTCAGGAGATCAGGCTCAGCTCCGAGCCAGCTGCGGGAAAAGGGCAGTCGAGAGGAGGAATCAGTGAGATAAGGGGAGTCTGGTTGCAGGTGGAAAACAGGGAACTGGAGCCCGAGTAAGCAGGACGGGACAAAGAACAAATAACGAGCACCAAGTGAGCCGGACAACCGCGTTCGCCCTCCCGCTGCTCTGCCCATCTGCTTGGAATTTGTTTTCAAAACAAGTCCTATTTTCCCTACGCTTCCCAGATCCAAGCTCCCATCTTGTCCTTTATGGATCCGGTGCTGTCACTCAAAATCATTTCGAGCAGAAAAGCTGAATTGAGAAACAAAGAAAACTTATTGTTTAACATACACATTCTTCACCCCGATAAGTTCCTCTCAGCTGTGTTTTCCCTTCACTTATTCAGGTCAGAGCCTTTATTACAGGCACTCGGAGACAACAATGATTTCACATGACTGGCTGTGCTACAAATTCATCACAAGTCGTGCCTGTGTCTGCCGCGAAGATGCAAACAAGCGCGGCGCCCTGTTGGAGCAGGCTCAGCCCCGAAAGGCGTTCCCTGAGCTCCCCGGGAGCGGAACGAGGTCAGCGGGATAATGAGCGCTCCAAGGGCGGCTGCGAGCGGCCGAGCCGCGGCTGTTCTCCGAGAACGCCGAGCGAGAAAGGAGCGGCACCAACTAAAAGGGCTTCAGCTCCACCCTGTGGTCGTGAGCAGCTTCCCAAACCATTCCTCTGCCCCTGCTCCGGGACCAAGGAGGAACACCACACTGGATTTTTAAGCTGAAGCACCGGACGCCTCTGCATGGACACTGAGGTGTTCAGGCCACAGTGGAACGCTGTGGGTCTGTGCCTTCATAACCTGGGGTTAATCGTTACTCTGACATCATATGCACCAGCCATCACCATCCTCTGTGGGATTTTGTGAATTTTAAACATTTCACTCACCTTTTTACCAACAACCAGCTAGCTGGGCTTAGCACCGCAACCTTGTCTCTCCCTGCAGTGATTTTGGGAGCCATTAGGATGTAAAACTTCTCTAACTCATGTTCCTGCCATTAATCACTTTTCACATTTCTCTGATGAGACACTGCTTGCTGATATAACTCTTGCAAATAACTTTTAGAATTGGGGATGCTTTTAAGGAATGTTTTCCTTGGCCAAGTTTTTAAGAAGGGAATGGCTCCTGAAATGAAGTTGCAATTTTAACGACAGGAACCTTGAGAAATTCAAAGCAAGCCCCAGCTCTGTTGGTCGGCCAATAATTAAAAGTTCATGTCTGACCTAATTAATGCTCAAATACACATCAGCAACTTTCAGGCTCTAAGGCACAAATTTGTGATGAGTGAGGTTCAGGCAAATACCATCTCATCTCAAATACCCACAAAACTCCCTCAGTATCCCTGTCATCCAGGATGCTTTGGGGTGGCACTGAAATGCCTCCTTGTGACTCTGGGGAGCAGGTTCTGGATTAGACGGACTCAAGTCCTGTGTAAAATGTTAGAGCCCTTTATTCTAGTTCTCATCACTGCTCTGGTCCCTTCCCCAGGTGCTCTTTCTCGACTTTTCAGAAGGTGTGTCATATTTTTACCTCTTTATTACCCTCAAATCATACTGATACTCCCATATCAGTATCTTTACTGTGGTTCTATTTACATTTCAAAGCGTTGAGCCTGTAGCATTTGTCTGTGAGTTTTGAGATTCTAATTAGATGCTGTGCCTCATTTTCAGCTAAATACTCAAAAACATATGCAAAAGTTGAAGTATACTTTAACCAATGTCTGTTCCATGCAAGCAAAGCTGTGGGTTTTTTCCAGTCTGAAAAGCTTCCAAACCTATTCACTTCAAGCATTCCCTTGTGTGTTCTCTCTCACCTACGTAGAGAGGCCCATATTTATTTTCATTTTAATAATATTTTCACCACAAAACTGGTTTGATATGTTTAGCTATCAAACTATATCACATTCATCAATTAAGGCTTGGAAATTATACACAAACAACATGAAAAAAAATGCAGCCATCTTTCCTTCTCCCACGCAAAATCTAATTTGTAAAACCAGAATTTCACGGTATTTTATAGCAGTTATTTAATTTTTCAGCTCATCCCAGATCAAACTAGTTTTATATGCAGCAGCAACTTGTACAATTGAGTACAGCACTGCAATGATTTCACTCACAGGAGAAAGGGAAGTAGCCAATGCATTGAGGCTCTAGCATACACCTACCACTGCCAGTCTGGGAAAAGGGAGGAAAGTGAAGAAAAGGTTGTTGCTTCTGTTCCATATCAGTTCAGCGGGCATTTTATCATCAAACCCCTCAAAATCTGACCCCTTGTTATCACAAATGCACTGCCAAGGGAGTTTGTGAACCCTCTGCTTTGAAATAACTCTCCCTCCATCTGTGCCCATCTCCCTACCTTTTGGGTTGTGTTGTTGGTGGCTTAGGAGATTTTTGTCAACTGAAAGTATTTTTACAGTGCAGGAATTTTATTTTTATGGAAAGTGGGTTTTTTTTTTTCCCCCAGACTCTGTAGGGAAAACAAAATCTGCAAGAGATGTGACAAGCAAATTTCTAAGAAAAAGGTTCACTTTACAGCTAGAACAGTTATTATTTCAGTCTTCTCTTTCCTATGTCACATAGCAAAACCAGAAAAATATTTTGGGGTTTGCGATTTAGTTATTAGCAGAAGCACCTCATTTCTGGCCTTTCATTAAATCTTTGGCCAAATACAGCCTGATGTACTTGGAGCTCCAAATATTGCTTTAGCACTCAGGGGAATTTTCAGGGAGAAAAAGTATTTCAGAGCCCCTCACCTTCCAAAAGATTACCACACCCACAGTTCATATTTCAATAAAGTTCTATCAGGCAGATTAAACCCTGGGTAGAAACAAGCATTCAGCTGCCAAGCATGTAACTGTTAGACCACAACATATGAGAAAAATCTCTGGCTTCTACCAAAATCATGGGCTGAGGGGCAGAAACGCTTTGATATTTTTATGAAACATTAACCTTCAAACATAATTACCACAGGCACTGAGGTTGCACCTGATTTTAGCTGCACTGTTGGGAAAATTGCTGTAGAAGTGGCCTGCAGGGCAGGAACGTGGCAGGTAAACAGAAGCAATGTCTGCACAGAGATAATGGGATACAGGGCAGCAGGAAGAGCATAGCTTCAGGGGATGGAAGTGCTGCCACTGAGGCTTTCCACATGCCAGCAGAGGTGATGGTGACTTGGTTGACATTGCATGAACAGTAATCTTTGAAAATAGACACTCTGAAGCATAAAGCTGAACTGGGGAGCATGAAACCAATGCTGTCCCTGCTAAAATCTTGTAATGCTGAAACCATTTCAGTAGCAGAAAAAAAGAATTTAGCTAGATTTACTCTGAACATTACATTCTAGTTGTACATCTACATTCTACCTTGAGATCAGAGATAAAAGGATCAGGTATTTCAGTCTTTGAAAGTTTTCCATCCCTATTTTGCAGATCCATGAGTTAAGGAAGAAGCATAAGCATCCAAAATCTGGTGTGGCTACATGATCCTTATCTCCTGCCTGCATTATCTGGTGTCTGTAAAATGCAGTGACTGTCTGCTGTGCCTTCTGAAATTACAGTGAGGCAAGGGACAAGACAGGACTGAAAATCAGTTTTTTAAAATTTCTAGACCACTGCACTATTCAGTGCCAGCACACTTAGATGTGTATCAGGACAGTATCTAGCCCAGAGTGATTTCTTCAAGCACCTGAAGTAGACTGATCTATTCAAATTCCCTGCACTTCACCACTCAGCCTGACCTTTACAATCAGCTCAAAAGCATTCAGAAGGTGTATGCAAATATAAAAGATGTAATTGTTGGAGCTTGTGTTTCAGGGAATGCAAATAAGAGCAGCATGGAAGGGGGCCAGGCCTATTTGGGGTGTGATTTACAGAAGCAACCGATGTGGAAGATCCCAGCATTAGCAGGCACAAGAGAAACGACAGGGAGTCAATTTTGAAAGGCAGCAATTTCCAAGTTCTTCTTGGCCTTCCAATTTTTTCTCCCTGGGATAGGTTTTAGGGGGTGTGCCAGGGATGAAGGGCCCCGGCTCGCACCACTTGCATTGCACCCTGGACATAAAGCAGAAGCAATGGGTTGGCTTTAGTGTTTAGTGTCTCAGAGAGAATGTTACCAAACAGCTTCTCCAACAGCCCACTGAACCAAACATAAAGGGTTTTGCTGCTAGCAGCCACAGCTGTGTGTCCCAGGATAGTGCAGGGATAGCACAGTATCCCTTGGGATTTGCTTACATCATCTCACAAATCTGCATGCTCTGATGACTCTGATAAATTTGTGCTTTAAACCACTAATGCTTCAGTCAGAGCTGAGCTTGGGGGATTTTACAGCACTATTCCTGTCTGCCTCCAGCTCCACAGGGGGCTTGTCTGGCTTCAGAACTGGATGAGAAGCACCAGCTTCTCTGGTGGGACATGGAAACACATGGAAGGGACATGTCTTACCTAACTTCTTGCCTCCACAATTCACAGCATACAACCCAGACAATCCCGAGTTTTGCTTCTCAGTTGGTTTTCTGTTCCTGGCAAACTGGGTGCCTGAAGAGGGAGAAAATACACCAAATTCCATGCTGGAAGTAATCGGTTGTGGTGTTGCAGCTCAGCGTGAAGCCAAGGTAAGCCCCACAAAGCCTCTGCTGGGAACATGGTATTTAAACCCTCACATGCAGATAAACTTCCTTCATTGAGGGCTGGATCTGTCCTGCTTGCCTAGCACACAAATTTCGGAGCCACAAAGGCAAATCCTCAGAGGATCCTGCCCTCTTGGAATAACACACTGAAATGTGCAATTAGCACTCTCCAAAATGTTGCCTGAGATGGCACAAAAGATGAGGCCCTTTTTTAGCCCTGTTTGCAGTGAGCAAAGCATCCCCTGTGACAGTAGTTAATTCTCCTCAGGATTTCTATTGACACATGGGAGAAGGTAAAATCACTGCTATGTGTAGCAAACTTTGATTCCTGCAAAGGAGATGCAAACTGGGTGGTGCTGCCATGGCTCCTGTCTGGTTTGCATGGCCATGTGTGGAACAGCCCTTCTGTGCCTGCTGTCTGTCTGATAGGCCAGATGGGATTTCCTCATGCATTTCTGCACAGTGAATCCTAATTACTACATCCAAACCCCGTCACAGTATTATTACTATATGTAGTTGTATTCTACATGACTGTCCTTTCAGTACTTCCCTTCCTTTTTCCACAGCTGAACCCTCTTCTTTTTATTCCAGCCCATTCAGTTAATTTTCCAAGAGGCTCTGGTCCTCACATATTTGAGGATAGCTCCCAGATTTGCATCCTCCACAGTCTGGTTAGCATATCCATGCTTTTTATCCTGAGGTCAAAAATCAATAAATGCTAATCAGGGTCACAGTATATATCACAATTGAGACAGCCACAACACATACAGTATCACCATACAATTTCAGAAGGCCTTAAGCATTTGCCCAAACAGACTAACAGCAAACCTCTCCAGATGGCTTCAAGCATCTGCCCTTCTTGTTCTTTAGCCCAACGTTTTATCCCCTCATGTTGATGCATGGCACCTGTGTGCCCTCTGCTCCCTTTGGTGGTTGGTCAGTGCTCCTGGGCACTCCATGGCTCATTGCTGTCAATGCTGCTCACCTGTTTCTCACAGCTGCACCCATTAAGGATGAGGCTCCGCAGCCCCACTCTCAATTACCACAAACTCTGCACCTGCAAATCAAGGTATTGGAAATGCATTTTATGACAATTTACTGCCCTCCTTTCCAGAGAGATTCTTACCTTCCAGTCTGGTAGTAATCTTCTGACCTCCACTTAAAACAACAGCTTTCTATGTCTTATCCAGGATCTGTCCAAAGCTGAAGCAGAAGATCTGCTGCAAATCCTTCATGGGGAACACCCCCAACTCCCAATTACGACTCCTTGGTCACAGAAACTTGAGGCCCTTTATTCAGAGTCTCAATGTTTGACCTTTTTTGTTGGGGTAAGAATTTGCCAAGGAGGAGTATGCTCCATGGTGAAGAGCCTTCAGAAATACAAGCATGGAGGCTACAGACACCAATATTGTCACCTCTTCCAGAATTAAGATCTGATTCCTTGCTAGCCCAGGTTCCGAGTGAACCACAGCGTTCTGTGGCAGCTGCTTGACTGCCCAAGAGAGATCCTTCGCCATGGTTCCTAGCAGCCAACTTCCCCTACATGAGGCCCTGCTGCTGAGATGGGCTGTCCTGCTCTCTGCGAGCACAGACATGGGTTTCCAGCTCATCCCCATGGATACAAACAAAGCCTGTGATTATTGCTCTGTGTCCACTTCTCATGTAAGCTTCTTTATTTACATCAGCATGTTATTGCACAGCCATTAATCATTAGCTCACTTTTCCTAGTAAATATCACTCTGTGAGAGAAATATTGCAGCCCAGACCTGTGGGTAGGAAGGAGAGATTTGTTTAGCTGGGCAGCATCTGCTTTGTCCTGCTTTTTATGTTCTTAGTTCTTCAGTGGGACACAAATTAGAGGGCAGCACGACTGGGAAGTCTCCATGGACACTGTCACAGCAACAGATTTTGATGTGGTCTCAGAGAGGTCTGGAGTTAGCAGGGATGGCCTAAGGCTTTCAGGAAAGATGAGCATTCTACTGACAGCCATTCCAAGTGGATTGAATTGCAAATGTTACTGAACCTGTTTGCTGATAAGGCTTGTAGCTCTCCCAGCATCTGCACAAGTGTATTTTCCCAAGACACTCTACATACTTGTTTTTCATGCTGATAAGGGAGCAGTGGTTAAGGAAACACTTGTAGCAATGAGTGTGTTCATGTCATGCCTTCGTAGGAATCATTTATCAAATTCATTCCAGACTCACTCCAGTAGAGGCCCCTCTGATAGCTGTGACCCTTAGAAGCCAAAAAGTGCAGCAGGAACGTGAGAAATGAGGAAAAACTAAGCACCAGTGTGGTATGTACTCACCCACCACTCACACAGCTATTAGAGAGACTAAAATGAAATTAAAACCTTGCAGGTTCCCTGTGGAGCCCTGGCAATGAAAACACCAATCCTCACATGGAAGAACTACAGGTAGATCGAAATAATGATGCCAAAACTTTTGATTCACTTCATTTTCTCCTTTCCCATGGGGAAAGCAGCCAGCCTGCTACAAACTGGGCTGGGCCAGATCCAAGTTGAGTAGATTCCAGGTCACTGGGCTCCTCCAGGTTTTCTATCAGCTGATAAAAGTATCACCACTCTGATGAGCCCACCAGGATGGTCTCTTTATGATGATGCACATCTCACCTTCAAATCCCTGATAAAAGTCAACTGCAAATGTTGTACTGGAAGGTATAAAAACTTCATTGTCACTTTAAAAATTTCAAACTATTTGATTGCATCCTGCTTTGTGTCTGGGGGTTGGGTCAGCAGCCAGAGTACCAGCGCTGATGCTCCAAAGACTGGGACAATAACCCCCCTTTTACCTCGTGCCAAGGAGTGCAGTGAACATATCTGGAGCAAAAATTGCTTTTAATGTTTAGGGTAAGGGACAGGCCAGGTATTTAGTATTTAGTATCTATTTCCGCAATCTAGAAGGGCATCTGTTGTTGGGGAGCATGAGCATGAGACCAGGCCTGCCCCAGTGAAAGAATAAATCAGTGCCAGCACAGTCCTACACCTGGGCACACTGCAGAAAAGCTGTGAATCCAAGAAAGCTGCACAGAACCAAATCACCATGGAAAACCCTGCTCAAATCTTCACATCCAGAACCAGCCAAATACTTGGATCCTGAAATCATCCTGAAATCAGATGCCTGTGTATTTTTGACTCAAGGACTATCCGAGCTGCTCCCTGAGGACAAATCTGCCAAAGCAGCTCATTCCTGCCCCGCAGCATTGCAGCCATTCCTGCCCTGGGCTGAGGGCAGGGCAGCAGCTGTGCTGCCACCAGAGCTCCTGGTGACCCACCCAGCTCCTCTGGGAGTGGAGTGGCTGCACTCTGCAGTCAGGGGCCCAGCAGCTATCAGCTGATGAGGTCATTTTAGTAGTTTCAAAAGGCACTTGAAAAGCACCGTCAGCACTATTGACAGTGAATCATTCTTTTCCCCCAGGGTTTCTGATCTCTGGGATAACCACTGCTGCTTGCTGTGAGCTCCCCAGGTGCCCCTGACAACCCTGAGCCTCTGTCCCTGGCCAGGGAGGAGAAACCCTGCAGCCAAGTGGGAGCAGCAACTGGGGACATGATGCCAGCTCTCCAGAGCACATCACCACAGCCAACACCCTCAGGAACCCCCGCAGACAGCAGCACATGGGCAGGGCTCTCACAGCACCTGGGAGTGAGCAGAGCATTGCTGTGGTCAGCTGTGAGCGGGATCGAGGACAGGCTTCCTCCAGCCTTTCCCTCTTCCCCTTAGGCACACGGCTGATTCCAGCAGCACAGCTGTCAAGTAAGCAGCTGGGGCACATGGACCTTCCATTTTAAGATCCCTGTTTTCCCAAAGCCACAGTCTGGAATCTGCCCACAGGGAAAGTGTTTCTTTCAAAAACCCCCCAAAAACAAAAATAAAAAACCCTAACACAACACAAAACAAAAGCCCCTCCCCCCCAAAAAAATCCAACAAAAAACTCCAACAAAAACCCATGACAAAAGATAGGTAACTGAGGAAGCAACAATCTCTCTGCCTTTCAGTCAACCCCGGAGGAGATGGCAAGTATTTTATCCACTTTTTTAGCCTTACTGGTTGCTGCAGCAATGACTTTGTAAATGCTCCCCAGCAGAGCACAGATCCTGGCATGACAGGGAGCTGCCACCCAGTTTCCCAAAGAATGAGAAAAATCTGAAAGCTCTACTTAATCCCAGTTATGACAGTCTCTATCAAGTCTAAGTTCTTCCGGCCTTCCTGATCCTAATAACCATCCAACAATATAAATGAAATTTTTGCAGTACCTTCTGGTACTGAGGAAAGGGGAAGTCAGTCCTCCACCAATCCTTCCCACCAGGAAAGTCCTGAGTCCTGGAAAAAGTCCTTTGAAAGTGCTGAGGGAACCAATGCACACAGCAGTGTCACTCAGGAACAGAGCTTTGAACTGTGAGACACAGGCTATGATCCACACCTGAGGTCTAGGGAAAAGGGACTTGTTCTAGGTACAAACCCAGGGCACGGCCCTGTGCCCAAAGGGATGTGTGCTCCCAGGCACTGCAGCTAACTGCCACAGTAAATTCTCTCTCTGGTAAGAACTGAAATCTGCCAGCATCTTTTCAAAGCCTTCAGAGAGCTGTATTTACTGGACATTCCTAGTTTGTGTCCCTGGAAAGGGCAGCTTCTCTGTCGGAGATGCTGCTGGCTCTGAAGCAGGACGCTCTGCACAGCTCTGGAATGCTCAGGGAGTCACAGCCCCACTGCCTGACAGGGCAGGGCAAGCCCTGTCCTCTAAGGGAGGAAGGGCAGATCCTCACAGCAGCCCCTCCAACAACAGGAACAATCCCTAGTGGAGTTTCAGGTAGGGTCCGGCATGGATGGTCCATGTCAGACCCTTGTAAAGGGAGGGAAGGGCTGAGTAACCGCATCCTGTAGTAACTGCATCCTGCAGCTCAAGTCTAACTCCTCCTCCCTCACTGCAGGCAGAACTTGCACCTTGCCACACAGAGCAAGAATTGCTCCCACCATCTTCACCCTGCTACCAACAAAAGCCTGGACAGCAGAGAAAAGGTGGTGAGAAATGTCACTCATCTTTGTGCAGGTCACTTTTCACTCAGAGTTAGATCCTGTCATCACTGTATCATCCTTCACTGGGGTCAGCACAGGGTATTTGTCCCTTGTGATGCCCCTCCAATGGTGACACAACAGCCCTTTGAGTCCCATCATAGTGTGAAAGCTGGGAAAAACTGGGAACATCTGAAGGGTGCTGGGAACATCCATCCTGAGTGCCCCGCTCCTGCAGCCACCATGGAATCTGCAATATTAGTAATAATTCCTTCCATTTCAGCCCAGGCTGCTTTGCTATTGAGCTGGGCTAAGGAGGGTCCTGAAAAGTGGGCTCAGGTCCACAGAATTCACATTTCCAATCACATCAGCAGGTCAGAGCTGGGTGAGGACAAGGAATTCATGCTGGCTGCAGGAAGAACAGACAGGTAGCCAGGTTTCATGCCTACAACCAGGATATTTGATCTACCCCTGCAGCAAAAAGCAGGAATTTAATACATCTTCTGGAGACATGAAGATATTTAATCTGTGGGACCAGGAGAAAGGTGAAGGGCAGCAATGTGAGATGGGTTCTAGCAAGACCAAGGACTCTCCTCACACTCATATCTCAGCGTAAGCAAATTGCTATTCCATCTGCTAATGGATCTAAGCAGCAGCTGCTGCTTAACATAAAGCAGCAGCACACATCCTTGGAAATCAGTCAAGGTTGTACACTTGCATCCTTTGGGCAGGAGGATTCTTGGAGGGGCGATTCTCCCAAAGAATTTCCCAAGTGAACTTGGAAGAGTGGCAGGACAGGTTCTAGAGCCCTGTGCGCTCTGTCCAGAGTGGCTGGAAACGGGAGAATAATTTGCACATTCACATACAGTTTTACACATGGAGTAAAGTGGAATTCAAAGCCCTCTGCAGGATAGAACACCTGGGTTTGGGACAGAAAAGCCCAGACTTGCCCCAGCTGTTGCTGTATTATCCCAGTGCCATGCAGGGGCTGGAGCAGAGCACACGGTGCATACTGGCACCATGGATATGCTGTGTGCATCCTGCAGGCTTAAAACTATGGAGAAAGAATAATTCTGTGAAATGCAAATAAAGAGACTTTGCCTAAACCTCCCCTTCAGTATGGATTTTACACTCAGTAAAACCTTCACTGTGGAAGGTTTTCCCATTTACTAAACACAAGATTTCATACACATATGAAGAATAAATGTAAATATCTTAGAATCCAGCATCTGATGTGAACCTATAAATAATATCCCTTTGCATGTCCATGCCTCTGACTCTGCAGCTTTGGGTTGCTGTGTGAGAATGTGTGATTTAGGAATGGTCTGAACAGGAAAACCGGGCTGATCACATTCACTGGTCTGATGTGAGGGGAATAACCATGGTAATTAATGCACAGGAACTCTCTTTTCACCACGCAGTGAAAAAGCCCAAAGCTAAAGGAAGCAGAGAGCAGTTCTCCGTGCCTCCACAGCTCGTCGCTCTCTCACGCCACAATGCCAGGTATTTCCCAGCCTCAGGACGCAGAACTGATCCTGTTCCCCTCCCCGGAGCCCTTGGTTTGCTCAGGCTGCTCCAGGCGGGAGCTGCTCTGTCCCAGACATTTTGTCACAGTGGGAATTCCTTCCCCTCCACCCTCTGCATTTACACGAACACAACCCGAGCACAGAAAAGAGGGGGACTTTAAATCAGCCTAAGTTTACAGAGTCCAAACTGTTTAAAGTTAAAGTTTATTTGTATTCTTTGTAGGAATATCAATAAAAGTCCTCAAATGTATCTATATCTGTACATATACAAGAACCTTCAAAAATTATTCACAGAACAAAAATAAATCTTCTTTAGAACAAACCCAGGCAATGAAATGCAGAAATGGATCTCAGAGACCAAACAGTCCAGTGCTACAAGCATAAAAATACGGCTTGAAAAACAAGTTTATTCCTTTTTAAAGGTGTACTTTGTTGAAATAAAAAATAAATTATTTAGAGCTATCACTGTAGAATAGTTCTGTGTAGTAACACTCTTATTTAAGGCCCTTGAGACAGAAAATCTATTTTTGCAGGTAGGATTCCTGGCAGGCATGCTCTGTAAGGACATGCTCACTCTCCTGGGGGCTAACTTACTGTGGAGAAGGAAACACTTAAAAACATCACCCTAAATTTTACCCTTTTTCCTCTGGCAGACCATGCCCATCACCGATGGAAATGCACATCATGGTTCAACTGGGACAGGAATTGTTCTCCAGGAACAACACAGACATTTTTTGCAGAACACAAGCAGAATTCATCCACACAAGTAAGTATTGCTGACACATTCCATGGATGTGGCTGTAAAATTCAGGGACTTCCAAGTTAAAAGCATCATTACACAAGCATCAAAACATGAAATGAATATATCATGGGGGAAAAAACTCACAGCCAAACCAAACCAGTTACATGAATGCAAAATAAACCCCATTTCTTTGATTATTTATTAAATGGATAAAGAATTTATTAGTGGATACACCTCATATTCTCTGACTAGAAAATACACGCATCCCTTTCCATGCTCCTGTAGATTCCCTGCCTGAATTATGCCACTGGAGAGGAATGTGACAAAATGTGTAGCTGTATGGATCTGTGCTTTTGTAAAAAGCTGCCCATTTCAGATACACCGGGGAAGTAACAGCTGGTAATTCCTAGATGTGAAATCTATTTCACCTAAAAACAACAAAAAAAGGCCCGAATTCCTAGTTTTAAAGAACAGGGATTTACAAGTTGCTGCCTATGCCATGCTCCCTCTGTCCTCTCAGAGCCTGTCCCTTGTCACCCTGCCCACCTCACACTGCAGACACCACACACAACCTGCCAAGAGGTCACACACAAGAGGCTGCTCCATCTCCTGTCCTGCTGTGCTGGCCTCAAGCTTTTTCTGAGCACTCAAGAACCTCAGGTGGCTTTGAGGTTTGGACAGAACCCTCCTAGGACACTACCAATGTGGCCAGCACTTTCCTGTTCAGTCTGAGGAACATGAGTATTCCTCCTCCAGGCTATCCAGTATTTCCTGCACTACTTCATCTGTTCCCCAGTGAGAGCAGCAGCTCCTCGCACAGCATTAGCCACAGCCATCAGCCTTTGCTCAGAGTGTAACCCAAAGCCAGCTCCCCATCCCACGTTGCACCATTCACTCCCTCAGAGCCCACTGGCCATGAGTCTAAACCCAAACATGATCCAGCCCAGGCAGGGCTCCTGCTCCTGAACAGACATGTGGTTTAGTGCCACTTGGATTTTATCAGTCTGGACAAAATAGAAACTGGCATTTTCACATATTGTCAGCTTGAGGCAGCTGAAAGTTTTCTGGAAGGCTGCTTGGTAACAAACTAGGAGAGACAGCTGCCTGCAGGACTCAGGAGCAGTGTTTGGTGCTGCAGCAGATCAATTCCAATCTTGCAGCACTGACTCTGCAACCTTCACCCCTCCAGGGTCTGCAGGCAGCGACCCCTCAGTGGCAGAGCTGAAGGAGCACACCTGGCACCTAAGGGGAGAAACTGGAAAAGCAGAGAAACAACCAGCCTAGCAACGAGCTGTGAGACCAGAGAGAGGGGTCAGGCTTTGAGAGAGCTGCTGCTTTTTCCTACAAGCATTCTTCAAGCTTGAGAAACACACAGGAGAAGGTACAGTATTAGAATGATGCACTACCAAAGACCTCACCAATACTGGGGCAGGGATTATTTCCCCTCTAAAAGTGCAGGCTGAAATGCTGCCCCTATTGCAGAAACCAAAGTGGACACCTTAGCCCTCAGCATCAAACCACACAGGTCAGCCAGCAACCTCTGACATTACCAGAGCACTGGGGAGCTCTAGGGAAAGGTTTCCCAAAGTGATGGTGGAATAACTCTCCTAGAATACATCTGCTTCTGCCTTGTTCTGTCAGTGCAGCCCCACAGGAACTCACTCACACCTTGCTCACAGCACACCCACATCACCTGCATGGTGCCACAAGGGAGCAGTTCACATGCCCAACCCAAAAGGGATGGGAACATGTTCCCCCATGCTACAGCTGTGCAATTACAGTACATGGCTACAGGACATGCAGATCCCAAAGAAAGCCCACACAAAGTGTTTGTGTAAAAGAGGCCCTCACATGACAGCTCAACACAAACTGGAGAAGTTGCTACGGCTGCAATGCCTGAAGGGAGAAAGGAGAAACTTAAAGGCACAGTTTGAGGAATAAAATATCAGAGGTCAGCAAGGATCTAGAGCTGGAAGACAGTTTGGAAAGTATGGAAAAGTAACCACTGCTGAGCCAATGCAGAGCACAACCCCAGGTGTGTCAGTGCCGGTGGCACCGAGTCCTGGCCGAGCAGCCGGAGCAGCTCTGATCCCAAAGAGCCGAGCATTAATCCCAAATCCCAGCTCGCAGCAGTGCTCCAGAAGGCCTGGCTAGGATTGATGCACACACGTGCTACAGCACAGGGGTCTCTGCACCAATGCACAGAACACACGTGGGTAGTGATGGCAGCTTGAGCATTGTCACACCAGAGCACACACACTGCTCTGCCACCTCCTGCATCAGCCACAGGGCTGGGAGGAATTCATTTCCAAAAACCAGGCAAACCTGGCAACAGACACCAGGTCTGGGTCTTGGTATTGCCAATAATTCATGTGCAGGGAACTGGCTTAGACACACTTGCATTTCTCATGAGACAATCCCACACCCTTTTTCAAGGTTTTGTCTCAAACTGAAGTAAACTTCCCCAATTTCCACAGCATGTGTGAATAGTTAATCACACTCGCTGTTATCAGCATGTTTCTGTAATTAACAATTTCAATCAATGCTGCAATAATTTAATTTACTTGAAGAGTCTGAGGGCTCAAAAAATGCACAGCAAAAGCTGGAAGTAAAAATTCACACTTGACTCCAGAATCTGGGATTAAAAGAAAACCAAAAAAACTCTCGGATTAAATATTGTGGCACTTGATGAAATCATGAGAATTGACAATACCAAGCCATTTACTGTTCATCTGTTACAGGTTGTGAATGTCACTATCTCCCAGGAGAAGGTCACTTAGGAGTGATATCCCATTCACACAGAGTCTGGAATCATGCTTCTATGAAACACAACTGAAAGGAATTGGAGACAAAAGCTTAGTCAAAACTCCTGAAAAGAATGGCAGTGTATAAAACTTTAAAAAAAAAATCCCTTTAAATTATCTGGAGAAAGGAAAATTTCAGCAGAAATGGAAGATCTTTCAACAAAGGTGCAGAAAGCACCTTTCATTGGAACTACGCTGGTTAAGCAAGTGGCTGAAATAGTGAAAATAAGCAAGCATTAAAATACAGAAATCCTCTAGAAAAAGGGACTTTTGCATATGGAATTTCCTGTGCTGGGCATGGGCACCCTTTGGTTAGCCCTTTCCCAAGAGGATTAACCTGTCTGTTCCTGATGGAGAGCAGAGAAGGAATTCAGGGTGCCTCTGCAGGGGGTGTACAGTGGGGATTGGCTAGAAATCATTAAAAAAGTATTTACAGGTCTGTAAATCCTCCAAACAGAAAATATAAAACTGCATCAGAACTGGGGTAAAAAAGAAAGAATCCTACCACAAAATCCTGCAGATTCCCTCTGTCTGACAGGAA
Source organism: Taeniopygia guttata (assembly GCF_048771995.1). NCBI lineage: Eukaryota > Metazoa > Chordata > Aves > Passeriformes > Estrildidae > Taeniopygia > Taeniopygia guttata. The sequence goes on from NC_133033.1 coordinate 31,251,953, forward strand.
GCCTGACTGTGCAAATTCCAGGAATCCAGCTTGCTGCTCCCAATTTGTACCTTCTTCAGAAAAGCTGTTTTATGACAAAGTCCTATTTGAAGTAGGTACGGGACACAGCAAGAGCCAGTTCTCTTGCTAAAACGTTTGCTATCAAGTTTGCATTCAGCTAAAGACCAGCTGGGGAAGAGGGGAATAAACCCAGCTGGTGAGTTTTCCTATGGAATTCATTTCACTCCATTCATGTCCTTTTATCAGCCAGTTGCTGCCTCAGCTCACCCGCTGCTCACCTCTCTCACCCACCACACACACGCACACACACTCCCCTCTTCCTCCTCCCAGGACTGCAGTGCTTTCAACAAGAGAAAAACAACAACAACAACAACAACAATGACAACAACATAATAATAATAATAATAATAAAAAATAGCAATAATTAAAAAATCTACAGTATTCACTTCCTTTTGGTATATTACATTGGCATTTTCTGTACACAACCCAAGAGCTCCCTCTATTTACACAGTGATCCACAAGGACTTATTCTGGGGAGCCTATTTCTCCTGGCCCTGAGTGGGGAATTAAAGCCCACCCTTCAGAGTTGCTGTTTCAATTTTATTGAATGTACAATACTATCTTGAAACAATTTAAAGTACAATTTTAAAATACAATTCTAAAACAACTTTAGAACAATCTTCAAACAATACAATCTTCAAACAATACAACTTTCCTTTTACAGAAGAACTATGTGCAACAATCAGTGACGGTGAGGGGTCTTGGCTCTGCTCCGTCTTGCTCTTCCACGGAGGTGGTTGGCAGCACCTGCAGAATTAGAAACTGCTGTTCTTAAATTCACCATTCTCCGTGATGGAAAGCTTGGGAGGGTTGCCATTCCGGACGTGCATGGTGTAGCGCTCCTTTACCTGCGTCAGGGCACTCATCAGGCGCGTGTTGGCCGAGTCCAGGAACACGATCCGCTTCTCCTGCAAAGACACCCCACAGCGTCAGAGCTGCCGCACGCCCGGCGCCCTCGCTGGGAGCGGCCTGGCTCTGGGCAGAGGCAGCTGGGCCAGCGGTCCCTGGTGAGATGGGCTGTCTGCCTCTTTCTGTTTTCGGGGTGCCACGGGCTCCTCTGCGGCCGCTCCGGCCCTCCGGGGCTTTTGGTGCGACGAATCCGAGTTACAGCAGGGAATCGATCCGGGTATGGAGGCTCCACCCAGCCAGGCAGGGTTTTGCCACAGGGGAGTGGGAGGGGGTCGGTGTTAATAACAATGGTAGCCAATTTCCATATTACATTTTAGAAGTACGTTAGAAAAACAGAAACAGGCAGCAGAAAATAAAAGTGGTGGGGGGGTTTCATCTGGCAGAGAAAAGTGCAAGTGGTATCTGCCGACCATCGTCTCTGTGCTTTGGATGGAGTGTGCTCAGAGTAAACTCATGGGATGCTTGAAATAAATAAGTAAATAAATAAATAAAAATAATAAAAAAGCAGAAAATGGCAGCCTGCGGTGACGGTGCAACAGCAACACAGAGAAGCAGCAGCCAAAGCTAACGCTGAGGGTTACTGGAGGTGAGGAGGAGAGGGCACTGTGGGTGGAGGGAAGATGCCATCGACAGAACACAAAGAACAACACGGAACACGCTGCTCCTAGACCCATTCCAGCTCGGGGGGCTCCTGGGCTCCACGAATGCCTGGTTGATTGTCCTTGCACAGAACGTGCCAGCCTCTCTCGGAGCAGACAGCTCAGGGATGTGTGCTGTTAAATTGACATGACCCATCACCAGACCCAGCCTGCTAACAGTGGGATATCTGCAGTGGGATACAGCACTGGACGGACAAGCCAAGGAGTTGTTGGCATAATCAGGAATGACAATTTCCATCTTTCCCCCAAAAAACTAATAATAATGCAGCTGCAGAAGGCAGTGCTAGAGAAAGCAGGAAGGTAACTGTGCTCTCCATGCCACCAGCTGATTGGCTTTTGTTCTTTGAGAAGGGAAAATGTCTAATTTGCTCAACCAAAACAAGTTGCACATGGGAACTCTTCCCAGTCCAGCCCATTGAGAAACAAAATAGAGGGAAAAATGATGCATGGGAGGCATAAAGATTAAGGAACACTTCAGACACTGCTCAGGAGACTCATGTGCTACCAGAGCCCCTTGGGATTCAGATCCCAGCACATCAGTGCGTGCCACAGCACTAATCAGCAGTGTCTGCTTTTCTCAGCAAGCTCCCCCACAGGGGTGAGTGCTCAGGTGCAAAAACAATGCAGAATTAAACTCCTGATTCTGTTACAGCCCTGAAGATGCCGAGCTGTGTGTAAAGCCAACAGAGGAGGAGAAGGCACAAGGCCTGCCTTAGCCCTCATCCCAGTCCAGCTGATGGGAGCAGAGAGAACACTGAGCCGAGGAGTTACAAGCCTTTTCTCCCATGCTGAAATGAACCCTGCAGAACACAACTGCCTCAGAAGAATGTGCCCCTCAGCCAGGCAAAGCTCCTACTCCTCTGACATTATTTCACCTGGAACACACAATTTAAAATGAAAATTTTCCTTCTGCAACTTTTACTGAAAAATTTCTAAACAAAAATCTTTCCAAAGAGTTGAAAATGAAGGGCTGGGTGTTTCCAGACACTGCTGAGCACTCACTGAGCCAGTCTGCAGAACAGCTGGAAACCCACACTTGGAAAATCAATCTCACAAGGTTGGTGAGTAGAGGCATCTTCTCACTGAAAGGAAAATTGGATCTCCCAGGCACGTCTCTAACACACTCAGGGCACAAGGAACAGGAGGAGCTGGAATGGGTAGGAGGTCAGTGTGCTGGGCCAGGACTGGGTACTGCTCAGCTAGAGAACTGATTGGGTTTACTTGCCTGTTGGAATTATCTCATCCCCATTTATGACCTGTAATTTAACACAGCGGAGATGTCACTTGCAATAGCAACTGGGCCAGTTCTCTTTGCAGCTGCGCCGCTCCGAGGAGAGAGTCTGGCCAGACCTATCCCTGCTCAGGCACCAGAGCCAGGGGAACAGCTCGTGTCTGTGGGCATGGGGGCAGTGCTGGGAGCTGCACTGCATCCCTCAAACCATCCCAGGCTGGTGTCCCTAAGAACAGGATCCCAGGTCACTGCTGCTCCTGGCAGCCTTTAACTCTTCAGCCGGGCACGACGAGTCGGGTTTCAGCCCCACTCGATGAATCTCACATAAAAAAAACACCTTTCCTTTTCTAGGTACTGAAGGAATCACACTAAATAAAATCTTCCAAGCATGACTTCAAGGGATTGCTACAGAAGCCAGCAGACATCTAGGCTCCCCTGGTGAGTCTCTTCTGAATCTTTCACCAGTTTCCTGCTCTGCTCAGGTACTTGAGGAAGGGCAGTGACAGCTGCACTTCCCCCATGCACTGCCTGACAGTGAAGCAGGTGAGGTTTGCCAGTGACCTTTCCTGACTAGGAAAAAGTGAAATCATTAATGCTGTTTTGCTCCTGTTTTTTCACTGGTTTCCACCACAGGCGATAAACGCTGCATCACCTGATGAAGTGTGACCAAGGACTACACCCTTCCTGCCCTGAGGGTTTGAAGGTCTCACAGGTCAGCAGTGGTCCCCTCTGCCAGCTGGTGACAGTGGTCCATGCTCCACCTTGCTAGCCCATAACCAACACCAAGGCTGAGAGCCTCCTGGCACACACAGGTAACAGGCAAGTTTCTTACTCAGTCACAATCTCTCACCTCCAAAAATCACTTTGCATGTTTGCCCAGTGCCCTTCCACCTTCTTGAGGCAGATGAAAAATGCATCCATCCATTTCAGAATCCAGGCTGCTGCCTGGATGAGCTGCCATTCCATGCTTGTAACAGCAGGATGCCCTGACTGTGCCTATCTCCAAAAAACACAGCTCTTTGCTGCTTTACATTTTCCCTGCGGTTCCACAGGAGTTAAAATATTTCTAATACCTCAGTGCCATGTTTAACCATGTTCAGCTGAGACTCCCACCACCACTCTTTGTGCAGGGAATAACTTAGGTTATTCATGAAAAAATTATTAAAGACAGTTTCCATATGGAAGTACTGAAAAGCCCAGAAGCAGGAAAGAGACCCTCCAAATGCAAATACCACAAACATAACACTGCAGGCAGATACAAACCAGTCCCGGGTTCTGTTGTGGGATCAGCACAGACACAGAGGAAAAGCTGGAATGACCCCACAGGATACACCCACATGCAATTCCCACTGGGTTCCCCTCCCCACAGCTGCCCAGGGTGACCGAGGTGGGAGCTGCAGGTTTGTGGGAAATGGACATTTCCCCAGGACTGCCAGGATGGCCAGTGGGGTGAAATGCCACACGTGACATTCCCAGGACAATGCTCCATTGCAGCATTCTCTTTCCTGGACTCCACTGTCCGAAGCCATGCTATTGCTGGCACAGCTGAGATGCATGCACATGGCAGCTAAACTATGCTGGGGTGGGGCACAGCTTTCCCAGAGGTCCCAGGTCCACACTTGGAACAACATCTACACAATGCACTGCTATTCCTTTACTCCCTTGGGATCTCACAAAGCAGCAAAGGTTTTGAAGATGTGATCAGTCTTGGGATTTGTTGCCAGGCTGCCTCAAAGCCCAGTTGTCTCTCAGAGGCAATAAGTGACACGTGTCATGCTGGAGGCTGATACAGCTTGGAAGATAGAGAACAGTGCTGGGGCAGGAGAGAGGGGCCAATAACAGGTTCTACACACAGGTTCTGGGAGATCCTGAGCTCTTCACCTACCTGTGCATCAATGATTTTCTGCTTCGCATCAATAACTGCTTGCATCTCAGCGTGATCCTTCTTCAGTTCCTCTTCAACAGCCATGAGTCTGATGGGCAAAGAGAGGGACAAATTAGGACAGGTTAATATTCCCAAGTGTTTCAGGTACTCTGGCCTGTTGGTTTGATTTCTCTGCTTCTCCTGGCTCTCCAAGAGAAGAATTCTGCTGCTCTCAGGAAAGCTTATCTCTCCATCTGACACTACCTTGTTATTTTCAGAATGGACACTGCCAAAACTGGCACTGCTCTGAAAAACTGATTTCATGTACAGATTCCAAACAACAACAAAAATAGAGACCTAGACTCAGAGACCTAAGTTGAAAATTCCTAAATATTTTCTTTTACCTTCTTGACAATCTCAGGCAAGTTTCCACACCTGCATCCCCATTTCTTCAGCTCCAAGCATAGAGTGGCACAGGGGAAAACCCAGTCCCGAGCTTTCCAAAGCCTCACCTGCTGATGATACTTTTCATCTGGCTGTCCTTCTCCTCCTGCTGCCTGCGCAGCCTGTCCTCACTGTCTTCCAGTCGAGATTTGTAGTCTGTGAGCAGCTTCTGCATCTGCTGCTCCTGCACCAGGAGCCGCCGCTCGTACTCCTCCAGCCGGCGGCTGGACACGCGCAGGCGCTCCTTCAGCTTGGCGATCTCCTGCTCGTACTGGGGGTGCCAGGTTGCCAGGTGCAAAGGAAAAAAAGGAGGAAATCAGATCCCTATAATGCTCTGCTGCTCTTTAGGGGAGTGTTGCTTTTTTTTTTTTTAATGAAAAATAAGGTGATTGAAGTAAAGGAAGTGAGAAGCAGGGGCGACCGTAGAGAAGGAGCATCCAGCTGCTCCCATGCTGTGGGTATCACTCTGCAGTACAATTCCAGCAGTAGGAGGGCTCTGACATGGCTCCTCATCCTTGACTGGTCACATCCTGCCTTACTCCAGACTCCAACAGTTCTCAGGTAGATGCTGCTAACAGTGCTCAACTGCAGAAATGGCCTGGGGTCCCAAACTTACAAACCCAAACCTGTGTAGGACACGAAGCTCACTCTTCAGGACCTAATCAATCGGCGTGGGTCAGAGCAAACCAGTCACTGCAAACTAGAGCCTGTCAGGCTACTTGGCTGAGCTTTTGTTCTTCTTGTCTCTCTGGGCAATCCTTTCTGCAATAGTGCCATGAATCTCAATATATTCCTTTGTTTTGGGTTCATTCACCTTTCCTAACAATGCTATGTTTCTGTTTCTTTGTCCACTAAATGTTCTGCTCACTCCCTGCGTTCTCAAAATACCAGACCTCTTACACAACAACTCCATCCCCACAGCAACACATGGCTGTATAACTGTATTCGGAAAAATGGGATCTACTCCTAAAAAAACTTACACTTTCAAAAACCGATCATGCAGATTTCTGTGCAGCTCAGAAACTTTGCAGTACCTGGCTGACCAGCGTTTGCCTCAGGAGAAGCCCGAGACAAAAATCTGACTGCTGCTACTGATGAAAGCTGAGCTGTAGCCCCTGCATAGTCCCTGTGCATGTCCTAAGCTATGCTCAGTGCATAAAGTAAATAAATATAGTAAAATAAAGTAAATCCTGATTTACTTTATTTACAGAGTTAGTGATCACTGTAACCAATATAACCTGTGTGAGAATGTGTGATGCTGTGACAGCAGGGCCTGAAAGTCCCTCTGAACTCGCTGTGGGGTGCACAGTACTCAGAATCAAATCTACCTTCTCAGCATGCTTGACTTCGTCCAGGTTCTGAGCCATGTCCTTCTTGGTGTCCTCGTACTGGCCATTGTTGAACACCCACGCCGCCGTCCTCTCCACTGGGGACAGCGTGGCAGAGTCCACTGGTGACTGCACCTGGGGCAGAGACACCTGGGTGTGAGCATCCCACCAGAGGAACTGCACACAAACCAACTCTGACATCCAGCTCAACTGGAGGGGAAAGATACCCATGGATCTGGCAGCCTCAAAGGATCCCCAGAAGGTCTCCTGCAGGCATACTCCAACCTGCCTTGACTTTGGACCTACAGCACCTACCTGAATCCCTCTAAAACCAATCCACTTCAGAAATTTTTTTTCCTCCCCAGGTGAGCTTGTCTCTGAAAATATTGCTTCCCAATCCTGTACACATCCACCTATTCCCTTTGCCACACTGTCAGCAAGGCTTTCTCACCCTGCCACCTCTTGCACAGAGAACACACAGTGACAAAGCTCTGCTCGCAGCGAGCTCAGAAGAGACAGGTTGGTTTCCCTGGAGTGCAGAGGAGCTGAACTTGGGAGCAGCTTCCTCAGCCAGGCTGGGACAGACTGCAGTGGAGCCTGGGACTGCACAGCCTGGATCTGGGACAGCGTGGCAGGACTTGATGTGGCAGGGAGGTGGGACATGATCACAGCAGTGCCTGCCAGGTTTGGATGGTCCAGGGCCAGGGCCAGCTGAGCTGACTGGGAGAAATGTCCAACCTCTTTAGAGGCTCTCTCTCTCCTCTTCAAGGGAATCCAAAAAGGGAGCCAAGAAAAAAGACAAGAAACTCTCTGCCTGGCTGGGGAAACATGGCTTGCTATAAATTCCAAGCAATTTTCATGGACAAAGACAAGTTTATAAGCGCAGGAATTAGCATAATTACTCCTGAAAGAGCAACATTGTCTTATGTTTTTGAGAAATGCAAAAGATCAACTTCTCCCCAGCTGCAGCTTCTTTTTGTGCCCAGGCAGCTCTTCAGCTCCCTGCCTAGCCCAGTGGTGCACCCAAGTGCACTGTGCTCCCTGGCTGGAGCTTCTGAAGCCCCAGTCTCAGCCAGGAGCTCTCCATGGGGGGAAAAGAGCTTCTTTAGGAGTCAGGGATCATGTCACCCTCCTGCTGTGTTTCTCCTGCTCAGGAGGACAGGGCTGGTGCTGGCTCTGCTCCCACAGCTCAGCTGTCCTGAGCAGCCATGGGCACTTCCAGCAAGGGAAGAAGCCTCAGCGGAAACGTAAACGCAAAGAAAAGGCATAGGAATTAGACAAAAATTCTTGGATTTAGGCAAAGGCCTTTTGCCTAGAAGGAAGTCTTCACAATAAGAAGGCTAACAGCCCCTTAGGTGTAGTGTGGCAGCCTGGCAAAGCTCATTAATTCAGTTTTTTTTGATGGCATTTGTTGTAAGGCAGCCAGAGCAAGGGCGTCCATGGACCATGCGTGGCTGTGAATGGCTGGAGAAATCAGGAACAGGACGGATGAACACTGTCACCAGCCACTGGAGCTACAGGGGACTCAAAGAGCAGAAAGGTGACTATAAAGTACAGCCCCTGCCCTGCACCAGACTGCTGAGCAGCAGCAAACCTGGCCAAACAAGCTTCCAAGTGTAGGACAGAATATTTCCAGCAGACAAATTGTGGAACCCGTCAAAGACCAAGCGGATGGCAAGTCACACATGCTAATGGGTTACAAGTTATTCTCTAATAAAGGGCAAAAAAAAAGAATTAGTCTGCTAGGATTATGTATTAATTCCCCTCTTTGCCTCTCTTCCAGAGGAACACACTGACATTTCTGTTCCCACCTACCTCCTAAATGGAAATGGAAGGCAAAAAGTGACCTCTCCCAGCAAACAAAGGGCCCAGCTCTATATTCAGAAACAAATGGGACTTGTGGAGAACAGAGTCTAATAATTATAACGCCCACAAAACATGCCTAGAAAGAACATGCCCAACTTCTCTTTTCTCTTTCTCTTTTTTAAACGAGAACAGAATTCCACAACAAGATTTGCAATTAAAAGGACGCAATGGAATTTGCCTTGAAAAAAATGTTGGCCACTCGATTTGGCACCATTCAAGATGCTGTTCACGGGTGTGGGGAAGGAGAGAACAAATTGATTTCTCTGAATAAAGCAGGAGCAAGTACTCTAACGAATCCAGTGGAAACAGTTAGTATAGCAAGTATAGTGGGAAAACAAGTGGATGCACATCCCCTTCACATTTATCATTGTTACTGGCCTAAAATGTGCTACCAGAACCACACAAGGTTCTGTTTGTATTCCACAGAAAACCCTTCACCTAGCCATGCCCCTATGCCCCACACTTCAAACAACAAACAATTACTTCTTTGGGTATCACTAACTTGGCACACTAAGCTTTGGCTTGTGATTCAGTGTTTCTGTCTCATACTTCAATGAACTTGAGGTATCAACGAAGTTCTGAAGCCCTGATTGCTCCTGACTTCCCAGGCATCACCCAGGTTTTCCTGTAACATTCAGGAGTTTGCCAAGAAAGCTCCACTGTCAGGGAACACCAAAAAAACCTTGGGCACAGCAGAGGTTGTTCTGCCAGCTTCACCTCACAGCCCAAAGCCTTCCCCCTGCAAGAGCTCTGACCTGCAGATCATGTTTTCTCCCTTCGCTGTAGCATTGAAATATTCACTTCCTCTGTAAAATTAAACTAATTTAGGAAAACATTTTCATACACAGCAAATCACAACAGGATTGTTATTATTTTTTAAAACAAAAGATGGAAGGAATGTTGGCTTTTTGACAGGAAAACCTTGATTTATAGTTGCCTAGGAGCAACTGATAATGTGCATTAAAAGTTGGTAGATATAAGCATTCCTTGCCACAAAAAATTTGCATTATTCATAGTTTGGGATGATTAATGAAAAAGCAGCACTTTTCTGAGGAACAGCAAGAGATTGCTTCATCATGGTGAAATATGGATTTCTCCACACTTTAGACAACTGTGCTTATTTGTTATTTTGGCAGCAGTTATCCTGTGATGTTTTATCTTTGTTCATTTCCCTGTTTCGAGGTAGCTCTGCTTTTAAATTAGCACCACAGGGCAAACACAGTCTCATGTGGTGATCTGAACTACCACTACAAAGCTGCTTCTGGTTGTTTTTTTTTCTCTTTGTATTCAGGGAAATTTTCCAGTTCTGTTTCTTTCAGCAGGTTTTCTGCTACCTTAGTAAATGGAAAACAGTTCTTTTTTTTCCTTCAGATTTAATACAAAAGCCTCCCAGTGGCACAGATAAGGTGGCTTGCCAAGCTTGTGAGGGTGACAACTATGACTATTCCTTACACTTGCTACTGGCCACTGGCGTAAATGCTGCTACTCTGGATTCAGCTTAGATTTTCAGATTCAAGGTCAAGAAAGCTTTGGAAGCCAAGGAGCAATAGGCTGAACACCACAGCAGAGGCCTGGAGGCAGGACTTCCTTACCTGCTGCGTTTGCTGCCGCTGAATGGCCCGCACCTTGGGGACGGGGCTCTCCCTGGAGGACGAGGACTGGTGCCGGGAGCGGCTGCCGTTCTGGACGGGCTCGGTGCCCAGGGCCCCCGAGGCTCCGGACACGCTGCCCGTGCTGCGCAGGGAGGGGCTGTGCGTCAGCGTGTGCAGCGTCTTGGCCCTGGTGCCCAGCACGGCTTGGTCCATCTTGCGGATCTGCGCCTGGCTGCTGCTGTTCTGCCGCGGCAGCACCACCGGCACGTGCTTGTCGGGGCGCCGCGCCGAGTCCTCGCTCTGCGAGCTGCGCTTGGCAGAGTCCTCCAGGCTGCTGTTGCTGCGCCCGCTGGGCTTGAAGTCCTCGCTGTTGCTGCGGCTGCGGGAGCTGGCGGTGCTCAGGTTCTCCGGGCTGGAGTCCACAGAGGCCTTGGCCGTGGGGACGCTCGGGTTATTGAGCTGGTAAACCGGGTTTTGGAAGGAGAGAGGCCGGAGGCTGCCCTGCTGGTTCCACGCCGGGTGCAGCGGCCTCCGGACCTGGGGAGCGCTCTGGGGGGTGCTCTGGGCGTCCCACAGCTGTTTGATGTTGGCCACCTGGGTGACGGAGAGCTGGCTGCCCGCCAGGCGCAAAGGCACGTCGTGCATCATGGAAGCGGTGTCACCGTGAGCTGTGTGAGGATCCTGCAGGTCCATCAGAGAGATGCTACGTCCGTTGGGCAAGACACTTACCTTCTCATCCTTATCTGAGCAAGTCATGCTCTGGGTGGATGCCTGCTGAACCAGCAGTAAGGTCTTGCCCCTAAAATGTCCATCTCCATTTTCCTGGGTTGGAGACTTCATCTTGTTTATGTCACTGTGGAGTGGAAAGGAATTTGGTTAATTTTTGAGCAGCCAAGACCCTGAGAGATCTGTCCCAGAGAAGTCTTTCTACCTCAATTAACCTCCCCCCACTGAAAGCTTCAAGGAGCCAGACTTCCTTTTATGAGCTCTTTGTGTGCAAGTCAGAACACACTCTTCCTTAATTACCACTTATCTTGGAGAATTGTGTTTGATTCAAGAAGTCCTTCATCTTTATTTTTTTCCACACGTGAAATGTAATCCATTCCCACTAAATCCTCCCCCTCCCTTAGTCACTTCTGTCTCTAGCAACATTTCAGATGCCATTTAATCCTTGGTCATTATGTAACGAGAGACGGGTAAAAAAGGAAATCGCCTCAAGTTGTGCCAGCAGGGATGGTTTAAATTGGATACCGGGAAACATTTCTTCACCCAAAGGACTGTCAGCACTGGCTCAGGATGCCCAGGCAGTGGTAGAGTCACCATCCTTGGAAGGTGTTTAAATGTGGCACACCAGGACATGGTTTAGTGGTGGCCTTGGCAGTGCAGGGCTAACGGTTGGACTTGATACTCTTAGAGGGCTTTTCCAACCTTAATGGTTCTATGAGTCTGTGTATTATGGAGGTCTTAAAATTCAGCAGGAGTTGAGTGAAGGCTCCTTCAGAGCTGGATTTAAGCTCAGGGGGCATGTGACAAACTGGCCCTTGTACCTGACAGCACAGGTACTGCTCTGGGCCTGCAGCAGCCGAGCCCTTTGGCAGCTCTGCCATGTCACAGCTCCAGATTAACAGCTGTTACAGGGTGAGAAATGCTGCATGAAACACAGGAGGGACTATTTCTGCTTTCCACAGCTAATAAGTTTCACCTACAGCTCAGTTTTTCCATTAGCAGCCTGATGGCCAGAAGGAAACACGATGGCTGACTGTGCAGTGGGGCGGCCAATAAATCACAGAACTGTTGTTTTTATCAGCTCAAGTCACTGACTCCCAGAGATGAGGTTGAGTCCTGGGTAAGTCCAAAGCTCCACGTGCTCAATGTCACCTTGTGCACCTCTTACTGGGATGGTCTAATCCCCGTGAGAGAGGCCAGAGCTCCCCATTCCACAGCAGGGCTGGGCAGCAGCTCAGGTGGTGAAGCCCCCAACCCTTGGAACCACAGAATGGCTTGGGCTGGAAGGAGACCTCGAAGATCATCTCGTTCCAACTCTTCACAGCTTTAACACCCCCACAGCTGCCCTCGAGCCCTGGCTGGGACGTACCCATCGCTGGGGTCCTCAGTTATCTTCTGAAGTCCTGAGGAGAGACTTCCAGCGACGCTTGGGCTGGAGCTGTGCTCCGTGAAACGCTTCAGCTGCTGCTGAGTGGGTGTAGGGCTGGTCATGGATTTTGTGATATCCGCAAGAATACGAGGGAGAGGTCCCAGTTTTGCCACGGTTGCCTGTAGGAAGGAATTTTCACCCTAATTGGATACAAGCACCACGACATCCGCCAGGTTTGGGTTTTTTTGGTACCGATGCACAGAGGCGGAGGGATGGAGTGGAAGGAAGGAGGGTGGGTGGTTGTGTGTGGGTGTGCCAAGATCGCAATGCAGTGTTATGGAGCAGCGCAACGACGGCGACGAGATGGATGAAGGAGACGAAACGGGGTGCAGCAGACATTGAGGAAAGAAAAGGAAATAGAAAAGAAATTAGGATTGACCCCCAAAAATAAAAATCATGCTCAATAAAACAAAACTACTGCCATTCCAATGCAAAACTATCATGCAAAGCACACTGGGTCCTGGGTGGGTGAGGTCAAAGTGAAAACTACGGCATCTGCTCATTGAAGGGCATTCAAAGGCTACAGATTCAGCTGGTGGGGGGAACTTTCCAGGCAAAGGGTGTCATGTGGTAAAGGAAATGCATGCCAACAGATGAGGGGGATCATGAGAGGATCGCAGGGGTTGAAGGTGACGGGGAAAGGGAAGGTTTTCGTTTCATAAGCCTTTCAGTTTTGGTATCCTACATGGATGCCGTCTCCTTTCGCACCGCTATCAACAATTAATGAAGCCATTCTTCCCTACCCAAACATGAAAAATAACTGCATGAGAGCAGCAGTGATGCTCATCCCAATATCACCCCATCAGCATGGGATGAAATGTGTGGCTCCAGTTACAGGTTAGCTCAGTGCTGGCCAGGCTGAGGGTAAGAGCAGCTGGCCTTCAGCAAGGAAGGCTGCTCCCCCAGGCCCTGGCTTCTCACCCCTTTGGGCCACTGCTGGGAGATCAGCTACAGGGCATCTCCAGGCTCCTGGGACTGCAGGAAGAAGGTGAAGGAGCTGCAGATTTATTAAAAAATTAAAATTCTGCTATAAAACCAATGTTCTTCTCAAAGATACCCTTGTTTTCCCCATAAGCAGGTATTCAGACAGTTTGGCTCCAGAGAAAGGTCTCTTTACAGACACTTTCATACAGCACTGTGGCTATTAAAATCTCCAAGGTGGCTCCTCTCATTATTTCCCAGTCATTCCCTACAGTAAAGCCATAATGCATGTAACTTTACCCCTTAATTCTCTTTTCAGGAAACCACTGTACCAGCTCCCAAGGGCTGCTAGGATAGATCCATACATCTAACCTACAGAAAGGGCCATGCAGATCCATACATTTGGAATCTACACTGTGTATATGTATGAGGTAAATTGAAAAACAACATCATAACTTATTATCAAACTAAGATTAATACACAGACTGCCTTTTTGAGTCAAGGGCATTTCAATGTACTCTGATGCAACAAGCTCAGATTTTTGTTTTTTCTTTTAAATAATGTACAGTGAAAAAATAGATACACAACCAGTAACTACTTTGGCAAACCCTAATGCAATAACAATTAAGTGCATCGCTATTCACCTTACTTCTCCAGTTTCAAAAGAAAGAATAATATACATGGGACATGGACAAAATAATGCACCTCTAAGAATTGAAGTATGGAACAGTTCCAAGCACTTAAAAAAAAAAAAAAAAGATTCAGAGTTCAGCTTTTCTGGGCCTTATCAACTACCTTTGCTACCAAGATTGTAATGATTATGGTTCCTGCAAACCCACACAGCTAATGAAGAGCAAAGCTCTGCCCTTCCTCCTTCTATAGCTAAATGGAAGCAGTGCTCATTGTTGGCAGTGTCTGGTGGGATCAGAAGAACAGAACGTGGACACTGCACAAGAGCTCAGCACAGCACACAGCAGAAAGCATCTTGCTCTGCTACAGGATGGCACTCGGAGCAGATCCAGCTTCTTACATGGCATTCCTTGCTTGCCAAAATCAAAGGCTACGGAAATGAGAGCATCTCAGCAGGCTTTGGATCGGGTTGCTGATGAGAACAGCTCCACAGGGCCAACTCATTCCTCCATCAGAAGCAGGGGAGGGCCTGGTGTGCAGCAAAGCACCTCCCTGAGCACCACAAGGGCACAGCAACGTGGCCTTTTCCTGTCCAAATGCCTCACTTACGAGACAGGACCGGCTGCCCTGGGGATTTCAGGTCCACTTCCAAGCAATGCCTTCAGCACCTGACCTTCCTAAAGGCTCTGCAAAGTGTCTGCAGCAGCCCAACCAGCTCACACACCCTGCTGCAGCCCTGATCCAAAACCATGGAAGGAGCAGTTGTGAAACAGCACCATCACACACTCCCTTCCAATGCTCCTGGCTTCCCTTGATATTCCCTAGTGTTTACTGTTGCTATGGTACCATCCCTGGATCCGCTGTCCCAGGCCTCCAAACAGCTTTACCTTATCAAGCTGGGACACAACCTCCCACAGGAGGGAATGCAGCACCGAGAGCTCTTTGCCCAGGTCGATGTAGCCGTCGTATCCAGGCATGTTGGAGATGGTATCTGGGTTAGAGAGCTCCCTCAGAAAACGCTGCATTCCTCCCCACTCATGTTCCAAAAATTCATTCATGAAGGCCATGTACTCTTCCTTAATACCAAACCTGCAGGAAAGGGAGGTGGGGGGGAACCCAATCAATAATCTCCACACAACATACAGAGTACAAGTGCTTACAGACAATTACTTAAATTCTTTACTTTAGACCTGCCTTTCTGAAGATTTGGAATTTAAAAAAAACATTAAAAACCTGAAGATTTTGAAATCTTGGAGGAAAAAAAACACATGGCCAATTTAAGAGCTTTGTTGTACTTACTTAAATACTACTACCTCACTGTTTATATTACAAATCACATCTCTCCCTGCTCCCTCCCACGGATACTCTTTCTCTCCTCCCATGCAGGAGATGTGCCATGCCCTTTGTATCATTCAGCTGAGAATTCCGGGGGGAGAAAACATGAAAATCATGATCCTTGAAACAGCAAGGATCTTCTTTCCCTTTGAAACAGCACATACACTAACATGCTAGTGCACGACTCTTCTTGGTTTTATGCTGTGTCCCCTCCACAGAATTCAACACAGCTCCAGTCTGCATGTAAGCAGAATTTATCTGTCTCAAGTGAGAAGATTCCCCCTTTCCTAAAGCTGGTTTCAGTTTGCCAGAGACTCACTGCCTGTGAGCACAGCTAGGAATCGGGCACGGCGCAGGGTTGGGTTTCCCTGGCACCACCTACTTGGCAAAGTTGGCGAGGTTCTGGATGACTTTAGCAATGAGGGTGAGCGTGCGAGAGGTCTGGTCGTCAGGATACTCCTGCATGAGGTTGAAGAGGCTGGGGGACATGATGGCAGGGCACAGGAAGCGCAGGAAGAGAGAGGCACTGATCAGGCGCTCACTGATGTCCTGCTTGCCCCTGTTCAGGCACTGCTGCTTCCAAGATGCAAACACTTCCTTCAGCTCACGAGGGAACACGCTGAAAAGCACCAAAAAAAAAAAAAAAAGGAAATAAAATTGCACTGGCAATGAGATGCAAGAAGTTGAACTGGTGATCAGTCACGCAAAATCCTTATCTGTGAGAAAACATCAGCTCTTTTTTTACCTCCCCTTTTTTTTCTCTTTCTCTCCAGGCTAGGTAATGTCATTAAGCCTCTATTCATAGATCCCTATTTAATCTGGTGGCACTTAAGTAGTCTTTAAAGCACCCCTTGTTCCTGTGTGTTAAGTGAAGCCATTTCCAGACATGCTGATTTGCAAGCTAGGAACTACTTATCCATTGCTACCCTGGAGCTAACAGGGTGTTAGAATACTGAAAACAAACGAGGCAAACTGAGCTCATCTCCACATCTGACAGTTTTACCTTGCTTGTCAAGCTCTCAGTACTGTGCCTTTGCTTCATGCCAAGCAGAAAGGCCTCTCTTCTTCCACTGCTACTCAGAAACAGAGATTAATAGAAATCTCTCTGCCAGCGCTTCCTCCCTGTGACTTCCTGTTCAATTCCACACATCTGAAGGATCTAAAAGTCTTCTGTACACATCAAAACTTGCAGCTTTTTATGCCAAGTCCAAGCTAAGCTATTATCTTCTGACTTTATTCCCTCCTGATCCACTCACACCCAGTATGTGTTCCCCTGGCAGAGGATTTGGGGAGGTGTGGTTTGTGGGTTGGGACCCCTCAGTCTGGGCACAGGTTCCACCTGCGATCTGGAGTCCTCACAGGAAGGCAGTGAGGAAAAGGGACAAAGCCTGGGAAGATGGAAGGGGCTGTGCTCCTTCCCTGTCCCACTGCTGCTCCCTCACCCTCAGAGGAACAGACACCCCTGAGCAAACAGGGGACAAAGGGAGGGAAGAAGATGCCTTACCAGTAAGAATTGATAATCTTGCAGAAGACCAGCTCACAACACATTTTCAGGTTGCACTGATGATCTGCTAATTCACTCTGTGAGCACCTGCTGGGATCTGCTTCACAGTTTTCATCTGACTCATACACAGCCTTGATAAACTCCCCTGGAATAAGAGAAGAGGATGAGGAACCAGGGTAGTTACAGGAAAAGCTTACTTGACACACCTTCAAATCCTGCTTATGTCTTTCCCTGGCAACTGCCTGTGCTGCTCTGGGTGTCTGCAGCTCAGCCTCCAGACACCAGCTGTTGGGGACACGACTCCTCCCAGCCCTTTCCCAACAGAGCACAGCCTGGCTTCTGATGCTTCAGCCTCCCATGCCCTTGCTGTCCCCAAGCACAGGTGCAAAAACAGGATGGCTCTGCTTAGCAACCCTGCAGGCACTTCCCTTATGGCCTGGAGAGGAGGATTTGATTTGGTATTCAAACTGTGTTATCAACTGTGAAATAATCCACGGTCCTAGGAATGAAGCTGTGTGCTATTTGTCTTCATAATTTCCCCAGAAAATGCACTGGCAATGATATTTATTTATATTATTTCTAAATATACCTCTTTTTTTTTAATTTTAAAAAGCGTCACCTTGTCCTTGAATAAGAGTAATACCCAAGCACTAGCTAGATGCTGCTAATTTTCTCAACCTCTTATATCAACACCTTACAGCACTTTTATGGCCTGCATCTTTCAAGCTCCTTGGCATTTCTGTCACCCTTCCCTTTCAGCATCACAACAGAAACTGCTCACATACAAACCACATGAAGCTGGCTTTGTCTGACAGACTGGAATGAACTACTCAGTGGTTTCCCTCCTCTATATGCAGGCATTCCAAGTGATTTTTAAGCTGTTGGGTGTTCACTAGGAAAAACCCTTTATTCACTGGTTTAATGATTCAACGTCTTTCAAGTTCATCTCCTCAGATGATCTCACTGGCTCTGAGCTAACACAAGGCTTATTTGTGGAAAAAAAGGGCTTGTTTTTAGCTTTTGCATTCCTAAAACCCCTTAAACACCTCTCAGCCCCTTCCCAAATCTCAGCTTGGTGCTGTTGCAAGCAAAGTAGGCACCACATTTTCTTAATTTTTGCTGAGGGCATCTGAATCTCTTACTTGCAAAACTGTTGGCATCACTTTTTTTGAGCCAATTCTGTTTTAACTCTTGTTTACTGGATAATATTTTTTTATCCTTAAACATATTTGAAGCTTACTCTTTGTGGCCCACAAGATTCAGATATAAGATTCCCTTACAGACGTGTTACATTGCTAGCACCAACCACAGTGTCGTTAATCCTTTCAAAGAATAGGGCAGCTGAATAAAATGACATTTAAAACCTGACAAAGAATTAGATGGGAATTTTGTCATGAGTGAAGCTGCCCTGAGCTGCAGACAAGCTGGACAGCCTTAGGGGCATTTTCCATCTCTCCTGCCTGTGATTTACCATCTTATCACTCAGTGCTAAATGATGTATTAGAAGTCATTAATGTTAAAATATTTAATGCAATTACTGCACATTAAGGAGCTTTTGCAGTCAGCTGTAATGGAGTGGTCCCACAGCTGATGTTCAGCCTGCTGGGAAGCACAGCACAAAGCACCAGGCTGCTCGTTTCTCCATACCAGGTGAGAGCTTACAGCTGTGACTTACACTCAGTGGTCCCACCCAGAATAGAACAGAGTGAGACTACCAGAAATGGCCAAACTGGATATAATCCCAGAGCTGACTACACTGACCCTTGGAGCACTAATTTAGCCAGCTATCTCCTTGATTCCTTGCCAGCATCTGGGATTGCTGAGGACAAGCGAGACTGCTGGGAAAGCAGGCAGCTTGGCTTTTTTTCTCCTTTTTGTGAAAGGATGTGGTGTGGGACTTGGCTTTGGCCTGATCTTGTTTCTCCTGTATCAATTTCCAAAGTTTTCTTCAGCCCAGAAACAACAGGGGGTGGGTGGCTCATTGTGCAACTGTGGAGAAGGAAGATTGTGTGGAGCTGCTGAAGGCTGACTGCGGTGAGCCTGTGGAAGCCAGCCAGCCTGGGTTTGGTCCCCGTTACTGCTGACTTTGTGTGGCCAGGAATTCCCCAGGCACTGGGCTGTGACTAGAGCAGAAGCTTTTGGAGGAGGGGGGACAATAACAGAGTTATCAGAGTCCACCCTGGCATGTAACAGTGGGCATGAAGACCCTGGTGGGGAGAATAGGAGATCCCAGGATGGCCAAGAACTTTTAATGAGTCAGTGAATAACAAGCACTCAGGATAAATGCAGGCAAGAGGCTTCCCAGAGAGGATGCATCTTGATCTCCTGTCCTGGGATGCTTGGCAGCCTTGCAGCCTCACTCCCTGGCCTTGTCTCTCTAAGGACTGTGTGTCAAAACCCCTTTTTCAAGCCTTTTTATACATCAGATCAAACAAGCACCATTGCTCACAAAGAAATGGCAGTGTTAAACCTATTTAGCATGCTAGAGACACTAAAGAAAGTCACCCAGAAAAACAGAACAAGGTAATATAAACTTGAAGAGGGACTCAGCTACATCAAATCTTGCCTTGCCTTGGGTGCTACTCCTGCAGGCACCGAAGAACACCCGTCTGCATGTGGAGGAAGGACACTGAGAGCAAGACAGTGCTATCTGTATGAGACACTCGGGCTGAGTGCTGAGGCTGTTCCTTCCCATCCCACATTCCCAGCTGAGCCATGCTGCAGGCACAGCTCAGGGTCAGCCCTTGCTGTGCACAGCTGGCAGACAGGGGCTTTCTTACCCAGTGCATCCTGGAGGTACTTCTGTCCCACCAGCTTGAGGTATTCCTCAATAGCTTTGGTAGCAAGTGTGTTCTCCCTGAAGATCAAGACATCATGTTCTGCACAACGATCTACCTCAGCCATCACCAGATCTGTCAAGAAGTCCTGAAGGAAAAAGGCCAAATGGCAGAGGTGATTTTAACCAGCTCAGCTGTGCCAGGCTAACTGCAGAAGCCAAGAAGGAAGGATATTTTAGGATAATAAATGATTTCTCAGCCTGAGACAAGGGGTGCAGCTGCTACATGAAGTAAGGGCTGAGGAAATAGCCAGGTCTCCTCTTGGGTTTATTATATTTGTAGAATGATATAGATCACAAATTATAAAGGGTGAAGCAAAAGTCCCTAAAAAAAAAAAAACAACTTTACAGCCAAGCTTGTGTTTCAGTTTAGCTCCAGAATAGAACCTCTCAGCAGCTTGTTTATCAGAGGCTTTGTCTGCTGAAGGAAACTGTGCTATTATATTTATCTTTATCTTTATAAGGAATATTCCATACAAACATGGATCTAAAAATCCAAATTAGATGTGACACACAAGTTATTACAGCTTGATGATATTTAAGTAAGAAGAATGGCTCAATAAATTAAATTTACAAACCAAGAGTGCTTTAGGATTTGGGAAAAAAGAAGTTAACATTCAACTTAGTGGTTATCTACATGGCTTAACACGAACTGTATTTGATTGTCTAGGCAGGAACTGTCAGCAAGCCTTGATACAGAGAATAATCTCTTGATATAGGGTCTAATTCTACAGTAATACTTATTTCCTGAAGTGGTAACTTTATGTGAGTAAACAACATTTAGTACTCTTGGTTTTCAGCCCATTATTTCTGTTTCTTTTCAACAAAATCCATAAGAATTCTTTTCACCTGGTGCAAACTGGGAACATCCAGCTGTATCCCCATCAACAGAAGTATGAGCTGGAAACACCTCTTAGGAGCTTTATGGCAGCCTGAGCCACCTGGTGCCTCCCATAAAAAGAGGTTCAAAACTGCACACACCAGGAATGCAAAGTTATAACACTAATTTATCTACTTGTTGCAGCAGGCACTGTAGCAATCCAGAGCCTGTTTCCTAGCAGGGTTTCAACATAATCTCAGCTACCAGCTTCTCTCATCAGATCCCTTAAGGAACGTGTTCCTGTCACAGGCCAAGATGTTTCCAGGGGCAAGCAGAAAAGGACCTTTTCTGGAATAGTTAGGTGAGGCTGTCCCTTGGATGTTGTTTACAGCCATCCTTCCACATCTCTGTCTTTCTGATTTGTGCTTTACTTGCTCTAGCTGGATTCACTGGCAGAAGCTGCCTCCAGCATGGCACTGCTCACAGTGTGGCAGCCAGATAGATCAGTGCATGCTAATGCTTCCCAGAACTTCCCACGACCTGCAGGATGCTCTCCCACAACCCACTTGAAGAAAGCAGTGTGCACCCAGAAGTCCTAAGAGCATGCTTGGGGCAGGTGGGATCACCATTAACTCGGTACAGATCCCCAAATGGCTGTTCAAACACTGCCCAAATCGATGCTGGCATTGATCTGCTGACTCAGCACTGGCACCCGCTGCTCACTGTATCACAGCTTATTTATAGAAGCACTTCTCCAGTTCACCAGCCTCCTGTTCACTTCTCTCTTAACCTACATCCTGATTTTAGAAATGTAAGGGACACTCAAAGGTAGGTGCTGATTTTCAGGATACCATGAAGCTATGGAATCCTCCCGCTTACATCTGCTGCTTACTGTCATGGGCTCCCCAGTTTCCACCAGGAGCCCCTTACCAGTAGCCAAAGCCACTCCAAACAAAAGCCACCTGTGCTTACCTTGGCTCTCCCAGTGCTCTGAAGAATGTGCACCAAGGCAGAAGCCACCTCCTCCTTGTTCTTGACACTGATCACGGGTTCCAGCACGGAGCACAGCAGGGCGTAATTGCTGGTAACATACTCCCCAAATTCCTTGTACTGCTCCATGGGCAGGATGGTGATGGTCTGGTAGCGGGATTTGATCCGAATGGAAGGCCCCCCTGACTTGCCTTTGTTGGCTGTAGGGGTGCTGACTGGGTACCATTTCTCCACAAACTGGCGACCGCTCACGCTGGCCGTGGGAATGTTGACCAGGCCTATGTAATTGTTCTTGTCCTTTTTCTTCTTCTTCTCTACGTCCTTGTAGATGTGAACCGTGATGCTCTGAATGTGTGGGAGGCTGTAGAACTCAAAGTGCTCCCCCCAGAAAATGTTATCTGCTTTTGCTTTGCTGGTGGTGCGGGCAAAGAGGGTGTCATCAAGGCACAGCTCACAGAAGTATTTCTTCTTAGGGGTCAGGTCCTTGGCCTCTATGATCCAGAGGCGAAGCACGTTTTCAACTCGACGGCAATTGTCCTGTGCAGAAGAAAGAGATCAGTTTTGATTCAAAACCCCTAAAAATTGAATATTTCATCTTCTGAAGCAGCAGCAAAGGTGCTGCCTTTTCTGTCTGAGGTGAGGACAGAGTCAGAATTAAAAATCAGATTGCCTGATCTAGAGAGAACTGGAATCTCTAGAAAACTGGACATTTTCTAAAACAGAGGCAAAGGGCTGCCATTTGTATGTCAAGAGTGTTGGAATCTTTTTCTTCTTCAAAAGCCATATTTGAAATGCTTTAGAAAACAAACACTCTGCATGAGAGCCTGTCCAAAGCTGCCAAACTGGTGAGGAAACCCAGAGCACTGTTAGCCTGTCCCTGGGAGGAACGGCTGCAGCTATGGAGTGACTTATCAGACATTTCCAGCTGATCTGCAGCTTGATTCCCTGTCTCACTCTGGCTCCAATTGGTTTAATGTTGGTTTTTTTGGGGTCCTAGATTCAAACATGACCCTTAGGAAGCCGTGCCCCATCTTTCCCAGGTGCATGGCCTCAGAAATCCTGCCTGCATCCCAAGCTGGCTCTGGGGCAGGGATCAGGAAGCACGCTGGTGTGTATTTACTCATTAAAGGTCTGACCTACTGCACTCCCTGGGATAGCACACGGCAGCTTTAGACACACGGATGAGCGGACGGCTCCCCAGACTAAATTAAATGAGGATGCATCTGTGGGAAGCCCTGGTACACTGGACTAAAATCCAATCATACCACCTCCATTCCCCCACTAATCTTATATTTGCAGTTTCTATTACCTTCATGGGCTGCGATAGTCTGCGTATGTTTTCCATCCACCAGTCCCTCTCTGCTGCAGAGGAACAACTGAAGCATTTACTGCCCTTGGAGTAGGTTACCTGGAATGAATAAATGACAGACTGAGCTCAGGCAAGCCTAGGAGACATGGGAGAGGCTGCAAAAAGCAAGGAGGAAGATAAACAGTGCTTGAGGAACAAAGTAAATATGAAAAAGGGAGGTAAAAATACAGCGGCCTAGAAAGCAGAGAGGATGAAAGGCCCACAAAACGCAGAGAGCAAAAGAAGTTTGAGGTTAAATAAAATTAGAGAAACTAAAGAATTTATATAAAACTAAGAGCACCACAGGCTCCTCTTAAAGACTTTTAAACAAAGCTTTAATCAGCTAGTTAATATTTATTTTTTTAAAACAGTTGTTAATTGATCTGTGGCTATTAAAGCTTGCCGATTTCCCTGTTAAGGCCCAGGGGCACTTGATTTGGTTACTGACAATGCATTAGCATAAGGCAAAACACACTGGACACACAAAATATTTCCAGGAGTCCATATAGACAGCAACAGCCTAAACAAACTGAGGGAGCTGTGCTCTGCTCCAGCCCTGACAGCTCTGCTTTCCCACTCCAGGGAACCACCTCGGTTTCCTCCCCTCTTACCCGGCCTGACAAGCCTCATTTACTCTTTCCATTCATTTGTGCTCACAATTACAAAGCAGTTTGAGGCAACAGCCTCAGAGCGAAGTTGTTGCCAATGTTTTCCACCCAACTCCCCAAGCCTAAGCAAGCTGCAAAGTGCTTCCAACCAGAAGAATGAGGCTGAAGCAAACAGGAACAGTTCCTGGATGCATCATGAGGGACCAGAGCCTGATATGCTGGTTTACTGCCAAAATTTTCCAGGTTGTAAACAGATCTTTGTTGCAGAAGTTTAGACACATCTGACTAATCCTGCTGAAGACAGAGTGACCTACCCCTGCCACGAAGGGTGATGTGGCCTCAGCTGTAACCCAAACACACAGGGCTGCACTGCTGGGGCTGTGATAGCAGGGCTGTGCTCACACACAGAGTTTCTGCCTTTTCTGGAGCAGAGCTCAGAGCCACAGCCTGCAGCCTCTGCTGAAACAGCAAAGGGATCTTTGCATCCTGCTTCACGGTGCAACGGACACGTGCACAGCCACTGAGGCTTCTCCTTTGGCAACTGGAAAGCACTGAGCTAATGGAATGGGGCTCTGACTGGAAAACTAATTTCTTGGTTACAGTAAATTTTATAAATTCAATTTTAGGTGAATTTGGAGAGGGTGAGCACACAGCTAATATACATACTATGGCATGTCCATTGTGCTGTATGTATCAACCACACATTTGCATGCACACTACAAATGCTTATCAAACTGAAGAGATTTTCCAATTAGGAAAAGACTTCTCTCTGTTGGCATCAGTGACTGATACCATTAGCCTCAAGGACTTCAAAAGTCACATGGTGGCTCCACATCCCCCACCCAGACCTCAGCAAAGCAATGGCTGCTGCTCTGCTTTCCAGTCCCTCAGTCCTGCAGCAGCATTCCCCCAGGGTTCGGGGGACTGGCAGCTGCCTGTTTTGGAGCCTGTCCCTACCTCAAAGCAGAAGTCTCGTCCAAGGATACTGTTGTGAAGTGGTTTGACAAAGACTGCTTCTTCTGCTGCAAAGTCCAGAGTCTCTATGGTGCTGGCTTGGTTCAGTAAAGACTCATGGGAACGGGACTCCTTCAGCTTGGGCAGCTCACGTGGTCTGTAGGACAAGGAGGAAAGGAAATGTCTTTTTTTCATCACAATTACCAAAAAGAGCTGGCAAGATCCCAGACAAAGCTGCAGCTTGTCTCGGTGCTTATTCAGAGCAACTTCCACAATTAGTCTGCAGACCTTATGAAAATAACATTAGGCCAGTAACCCCAGACTCCCAAGGCAATTTCCAGCCTAGGAAGTCCATTCCCACTGACCTAGAAATTATAGCTGCCAAGCTGTCAGTGAAAGAACAGCAGCAAAAAATTCAGAACTTAACTGCTGAAATTTTAAAAAAGCCCATATAGGTAGCTTTGGATGTAATACTGAAAATACTTGTTACTAGCTAGATTAGTAGACAGATGTTGTGTATTAGCAGCAAAGAGCACATGGATTCCTAAATGTGTAACCAATGCAGAATGAGGATTTCTCATTGCAGCAGATGACCCTTCACAATGTATTTGATTTTTAACATACAAAGCCTTTACACTAAAGTCAAATACAAAAATTCCATCCCACTTCCCAATTGCTCATATCAGTCACTCTGCATTTTCTTTTTCAGCTGCTTCTTCCAACTTGAATTTCCAATTTTTTGGATACTTTCTTTCTCTCTTAACTTCTCACCGACACACAGTGCTTCTCCTTTCTGGCTGCTTGTCCTGTAAATCCCTGAGCTCCACCAGAGCTGAAATCTCCCAAATTCACAGCACCTTTTTATCACGGCAGTTTTCTCTTTGTCCCCACCAGTTCTTGAACGCATCTCAAAGACATTTCCCTCCCTCCACCATGCCACAGCTTTTGGCATCAACAGTGACATTATCAAATGTGTTTTAAACCTTTCTGTACTCTCCAATACGATTTAATGCAACATTTATGCATAGTGGGGAGCTCTGCTGTCAAACAGCACTGCAAAATGTGCCCAGTTTAGAGGTGATGTGGCTTCTCCTTCTGCCTCCAAACTGACACGTGCCCTGGAGGCTTCTGCAACAGTCATATAACACCTGAGGCACAGCTTGCATCTCAAGGTAAACATCATGTGCAGACACCTCTTATTTTTCCTGTGGCAGGAATTCAGTCACATCCTTCACAGTTGACCAACAAGGAGGAAGAGCAGAGAGTCCCAGCTTAGCAGAGAAGGAGCTGTTGACCTGGCAGGTCTGGCTTTTGTTAAAATCTTGAAGTCCCTGAGCTCAGTGATTCTGGAAGGCGAGTCCATAAATGTGGCTGCCCATCTGGTAAGTGTGACTGGGCACAAGGAACAGATGTGGAAGAAGAGAGGCATCAGCTCTACACATCCCTCAGAGAAAGCAGTGCTCCTGTGTTCGTCTTCACAGTATTTCCTCTTTGATTCAATTCCCAGTATCAAATGGAAAAGGTTAAAGAATGTTATTTATAGAGGAAAGAAAAGCACAGCTACCTCTAACAGCTTCCCTAATTTTGAAAAGTAATTAGTTTCTGTACACTTCCCTCACATATACAAAAAAAAAAAAAAATTCCTCACATTCGTTATCCTTAGCAAAATCAAACTCCTCCTACCTGTAAGCAATTCCATAGGGGAACTCAGAGGCAAAAACCCCCCAAACATTTGGAAAAGGCATCTTAACGAAGGCTGCTTAAGAAAACCTTGGGCACCATAAAGGATACAGGCAATGCAACAAGCAGAGCTCACCCAGCTGCTCCTTTGTATGGAATGAAGCACTGAAGGTATTGGAGCAGATTCACACACGACAAGATTTATGAAACAGTGAGGGAGAACTTTGTTCACATTTAATATACTGAATGACCTAAGTGCAGGCAGCAAAACCCTTTGATGGGAGGAATATTCCAAAGACACTGATCTCAGATGCAAAGCAGCAGCCTCAGTAGGAGCTTTGGCTGTGCTGTGCTTTGTTCTAACAGGTTCCAGCAGCAGCTGAACCAACGCAAACCCAAACCTCAGCCATGTATAATTGAGCACTTGCTGCAGTTAAGGTAGGGCAAGTCTAAAATAAACACACCACAATATGCCACTTTAATGTCATCTCTGCACAATCCTCTCTAATTTCTCCTCTCAAGAAAGCACTGCTGAGGTCACTTGGCTTCTGTCCCTGCCTCAAACTCTGAGCAATTCCTGTCCTTACAAAGTACTGAGAGCCTGGAGCCAGTGCCCGGTCAGTGTAGGAAAGCATGGAGTGAGCACAAAGAGGGGCAAGAGGAGGAGGGAAAGAGAAATAATCACCAAAGAAAGGAGGAAAAAAAGAAAAAAAAGGTATGTAGCAAATTCCAGTTAAGCAGAGGCTGCACATGGAGCAAGACAAGGCAAGCAGACCTACATGAAACAATTGTAGAGCCACTTAGCAGAGCATCTCCAGATCATAGCGGTGCCACATGCCACAGCCCTTCCCTCCAAACTTCCTGCTCTCTGCTACATCCCAGACAGCAAATCCTGCCCAGAGAGGAAGAAAGGCACAAACAAATCCAAGAGGAGTTCTTCCTCAAGCCTCAGGTTACAGATTTCAGAGCAATACCGTGCCAGGCAGATAGGCTGGGGCCAGGAGAGCAGCCACAGCTATGGCGAGGAAAGCTCCCTCCTTGGTGAGGAAAGCTCCCTCCTCGGTGAGGAAAGCTCTCCCCTTGTTGAGGAAGGCTCCCACCCCCCAGTGCCACAGAGGCTCCTGCCTGCTCCTGGGTTGCCAAGGCACAGCATCCCCTAAGGAGATTAGGGGGGGCTGGCAGCCAGCAGAGGCAGCAGGCAAGGGGAGGCCGCTCTGCAGGCGTGGCTAAGGTGACCTTCCTTGTCCTTTCCTACGAGTTTGATGAGATCCAGACATTAAAGGCAACATGAGAGAGCGAGGAATCTTCCAAGAAAGCCTCCAAACAGCCTCTGGGAACAGGGCAGGGGCAAAGGCAGGTATGCACAGCAGATGTACTCCAAGCCTGCACATCCCATCTTGCAAGTCACACCTTTTAGGAGCACCTCTTCTGCTCCACTGCTCTTCTGACTAGTGGGCTGTGAGCATTTGGGTTTGTTGCAGAGCAGCTGGAGCACTGGTAGTTTTGTTGACTCAGGGTCTCATGGCAGACAAATGCCAGTCTGTTCCAGCAATCCTTTGAAGTTACCATATTTAAAACAGCTCAATAAACTGATGAAGTTGTTTAGAATTGGCACTTTATCTTCCATAAACATCAGAACATCCTAAAGCTGTTGGTTAGGTGCAACCACATGCATTTACAAACAAAAGTATATGCATTTGTGAGCACCACAGTATAGATTTCATCTATTGATAGATCTGCAAAGCAAATCTTTGACTTGTGCCTATATCAGCAGCATCCCAATCAATACAGGCAATAATTATACAGAAATAGTACTTCTCTGCTGCTCTAAAGCCTCATCTGATATGCTGAATCTGTAAGAAGGAAAGAAAATTGCTTGCTGGCTTCCTTTTGCCATAGACACCACTAATTCATGTCCCAGTGTCCAGCAAAGGGGCTGGATTAACAGGGTCCTTCCTGCATTAGGTAGGAAGCTACTGGGAAAATGAGTACTGCTCAGACTCTGTCAGCAGAGAGGTAATCCCAGGGAAGCAGATTACTGTAAACAGGAAGATCACACATGCAAAAAGTGGGGGAAGGGTTGTTTGTACAAATCTGTTTCTGTTAAACAGCTCCATTAACAACACAAATCCTGTTTTAAATTACAACTAACCTCCCATGATCAACTTTTTATCCTGTTGCTTTTTCTATCTATGTCTGTAAACAACAGAGAATGCAAAGGAACTACATGGGAGTTCAAATAGTTACCAAAGCACCAAATAATTATTATACATTCTCCATAATTCCTTTCCCATAGGAAAAAGAGACAGACAGAAGAGGAGCATGTCAGGGAACATTTTAAACTGCTCACCTCTTTTCATATGTTTCATATGTTTTTGAGTACTGGTCTTCAGAGCTGCATCACTTCCTTGTAAATCAGAGCCCAGACAATGCCCTAAACCACTGACCTGGCAGCAGCACGCAACTGCCACTGAAAAGGAGCTCTCCAACCACCCCATCTTGCTGGCCCAGCCCCAAGCTGACCCCTTCCCCTTGCACACCATAATTCAGTAATTTTCCATGACAGGAAGATCTCGGTTGTAAGCTGGGAACTGGAAACCTCTGGTTTTCAGAGCCTGCCCATGGCACACAGCAGCCTATTAGCAAAGTTCTATTATATTCTACTGTCTATAAGGCACGTAGAATAAAGGGTTAAAATCCTAATTGCTCTGGTTATGAAGCTCTCCTGCTGATTTTGACCTATTTAAAAGCCAACCTACAAGGCACAAAAGACTTCCAATTACCGAGCTTACCAGGGAGAGCTCTATATTACTTGTAAAACAAGCCTGTGGACATCAATAATCCAAAAGATTTGAAAAAAAAAAAGTTTAATAATGAACTTTCCTTTACCAAACTGGTGTGAAAGGAAAGAACTCAGCCCAAGCACCCAGCTACAGCCAAGTCTCCAAACTGCCTTAAACCAAGCTGCTCATCTGCATGCTTCAAATAACTCCAGCAATCTCCATGTGCTGGGAGACACACCCCAAGAGCAGAAAGTCGAATTCAATACTTAGCCACTCTGCAAAGTCCCAGGAGAGAGCCTGGACTGTAATGCAGTGAACTCTCTGCTGTTATCCCAGCTCCCAGCCCTGTGGAACGGGACCCTACCGTCTCCAGCATCACCTGCAATTCACCCGTGCTCTGCCCGCGCTGCAGCACCAGCTTTTTCCCTGTCCAAATGCTCATTTTGTAGGCACCACACCCCTCTTCATTTTCCAACTGCCAATTATCTGAACATCCTATTACTTGGTCAACAATTCTACAAGTCTAACCAGTTTTATTATTAATTTTTTTTCTTTTTTGAAAAATCGGAAACTTAGGGTAACTTATTTATCTGCAAGTTACACTCAGGTGTGATTAAATGCTGGGTTTTTTTGAATATGTTTTTCTAGTCTTCCACTGAGATTCTGGTCTTTTCTGGCAAGGTCCAACCCAAAGCCTCATTGTTTGAATCCTGGATTTGCAAAGCCCTTCCCTGCCTGCCTGCTCTCCCTGCAGATCACAGCTTGTCTAACAGACACCTCTCAGGGTTCAGCCAAGCAGGCTGCTGGATTTCACAGCAGGAGAGTTCTCCTCTCTCCTCTGGTCTCTGCTATTAACATTTCCAATTGGTTTGTTTTGATGGACCAGAAATGCTTAATTGATGCAGTTTAATTTCCCTGCTAAACTCAAGGTGAATGCTTCATGGAGGAGCCTGGGCTTTGCAGAGAAGCATCAGCCATTAAGAAATATGTATTTACAAAGGGGTCAATAAGCTTGCAGGTGGGAGAGAGCACCCCAGCACTAAGGGGAAGGTCTGCGACAAACACTAGGGTCTTGGTCAGTTTTCAGTGAAAAAACCAAACAACTGCTGAAAGAAATATGTTCACCAAACCAGGAGTGAGGCATCCCTCCAGAAACAAACCACTCCTCCCTCCCCTTTCCCCACACTCCAGTATGCTGATAGCGACAGATATGCTGAATGAATGCAAGCTGGGAGTGAGTCAAGCCTTAATAACGCATTGTGTAACACAGATTTCCATCCTGACAGCTAAATCAGGGTGAAAGTCCCCCACCCCTTTTTTTCAAAAACCGGCATTAAATTAGAACGGACCTGAAAAACACGGCAGGTTTTGCTTCTATGATTTACCCGTGCTATTTTCTCATTGCAAAGAGGCAAGGAGGGAGGAACAGGAACTTACCGAAAGTAGAAGAAGCTGTGGCTGGAGGAGTGGTACCGTTTGACCATGAAGCCCAGAGCCATGGCTACCTGCTTCCCTGTGCCCTGCCAGAGCCCATTCCGAGCCCTGCTACCCCTGGCTCATAATGCCATAAAATGACTTTTAGCAAAGCAGGAGGATTCCCACGTGGCTGTAAATCCCAACAGGGCAAAGCCCTCCCAGCTGTCTGCAGAGCTTTGCTGCAGTCACTGAGACCATATGCAGCCAGTCACAATCATCTTTGCTCCCTCTCTGTAAACAAAACTGCTGGTCCTCTTGGAGATACTCTCAAATTCCTCGCCACAAACTGGAAATATTAATTTGGTCTCTCCTTTCAAACAAAATTTTCCTTAAGTCTTTTCGCATGCTTTTTTTATATGTTTTATATATTATGGACACTGAGAAAACATTACAGATGAGTGTGTGAGTTGAAAAGCTCAGAGGATGCAGGAGGAAACAGGCTGGAAAAGCTGTGAAAGATGCCACAGTGACACGGTGCCAGGTTGCCTCATGGTGAGAGCTGTTGGCAGCCTGGTGAGATGCTGCACTGGCCACACATTGAAGAGGCTCATTCCCACCTGCCCTGGCTCACAAAGGAGTCCTGGCTCACAGTCTAAGTCCTGCTACATCAATGTCTTGTAAAGACAACAAATTCAAGTACAAAAAACCACCAGCAAACAACCTGAGCCCAAGTAACAGGAGGGATGTGAATTACAGACTGAGAGGTTATGGATTTATTCCTACAGGACACCTGGATGCTGATCCATGTTTCTAGAGGGGCACCAGAACTCTCTCCTCTCCCTATCCACTAACCCAGACACACTGAAATAAAGTTAAAAATCAGAAAAGGCACATTGGCCAATTGCTTTCTGCTGAAACAGAAAATCTGATTACAAAGAAATCTGCAACTCATCGCCATCCCTGCTCCCTACAGCATTCCTGATTCCTTTCTGTTTTAAATCAACTCTGAAGGGACAGCATCCATCCTCTGTCATTGTCCAGCATGGCATGCAATGTTACAGTATCCCAAATCTTGATGTGCACCAGGATAACTAATCTTCCTTAGTCCAGAATTTTAGAGGTATTTATCTGTAAAATCTCCACTTTCTTGTCAGGTCCCAAACACCCCATGAAAAGGCAACATGACAGCAGCCTCTATTTTCCTCTAACCCATGCAGGTTTTAATTTATGAAGCTGTATAATACTTTCTTTGACGGCAGGGCTCTTGTGTTTGTCAGAGCAAGAAAAGGGAGATGCTATCAGTCATCCTGGCCCTGAAAACCTGTGTAACACCATGACATCACCTAGAATCATCTGCTTGAAACGTGAAAGGCCTGACTCACCAGGGCAGGGCAGGAAAGTTCTCACTGCTACAGACTCAGAGGCTCATGCAGAATGGGGGAGAACAGAAGGTGAGAGAGTGGCAATTCCTTCTCGTGAATTTAGAGTCAGCTCTGTGTTCAATAATGCCACCATGTGATCAAGTACCTGGATTTTATGCTTTTGTGCTTTCAGACCATCAGAGAAAATGCACATTTCATTTCAGTCTAGTTGAAAATTTGTGCCTACACTGGCAGGGAGTAGAAGGGGGTCTGCTTTATAAGAGAAGGCAGCTTTGCTGTGTGTAACATCATGTCTTAAACCAAAGATGCAGGAATTAATTACAGCTATATTTATTAGCTTTCTCAGAACAACAGTGCTTCCCTGACACTACAAAAACAAGTATCCAGCATGAGTACCAAGCTCAGGAAAGACAACCAGATTATTTGTGGCAAAGAAATTTTCGCATTACAAAAATTCAAGCAAAGCTGCTTCCAAACAGTGGTAAAAATAACAGGTACTTGATTACCTGGTGGCATTATTTAAGATGCTTATGCTCACTAAGTTGCTTTTGTGGCCACGTTGCAACACCCTGAAAATAGAGATTTATAGGAAAACTTGCATCAAAGCAGCCTGGGTGGACGACAGGAGCAATGCCATCTAGCTGGTTAGTCACATCTGGTAAGCAGCAGGCTTTTCTGTAACTCCTGATGTTAACAGACCTCCAACATCCACAGCCTTGCTATCTCTGTGATTTTATGGTCTGCCTTTCAGATGGAGAAGGCAGCACCATTGATTGAAGCACCACAGCATGACAAATACAACTAATGAATTCAGCTCAGCTAAAGGAAAAGGGAAAATGCACTGAACAATGTCAAATCACAGAAGCCTGCCGTGGCCTCGAGTACAGGCCAACTTACTTTTCACTCTATCTACTTCTCCTGCTGGGCTACCGTGGAATGTGGCACAGAATATGTTTAATAAAAACAGTCAAGGGACTTTGCAAACAGTTAGGAAACACTGTGTGTAAGAGACTTTGCTTGCCTCATATAAATCCATTCCCAGCCTGGTTCTCCAGCAGAAAGCTAAACAAGCAAAGATAAACCAAATGGAGTACTAAGATAAAAAGAAATTAATGAGTTTTCCAGTTTTCTGAAAAACAGATCATCTGTTCTTTGTGGTAACACTGCAATAACCAAAACACCAACACTGCAAGGGTCCTCAGTGTTCCTGAATTGCACTGCACCACTCTGGGCTGTGCCAGCGCCGGTGGAACAACCCTGCTCACACCAACACAACTCCTCATCTCACCACAGCACTGGCCTGCAGGCAAGCCCTGCATGCAGCAAGGCAAATTTCTCTCCAGTTGATCAATCCCATGGTTTTGTATCATAAAATTGGAAGTCTGCAGCTTATTTGAAACAGATGCAGGAAAAGGTACTGGAGTCCATCTGCTTAACCTGAGCTTTTTGACAGCTGTGAAGAGCAGCAGTTTCCCATCCTGTATCAGCAGCACACTGCACACTAAACTTCTGACAAGCCAGAGGCAGCCCCAGAACCCCACCTTGTGCCAGCTGGACAATAAATCCCCTTCTGGCTCTCCTCCCTGAGTGCACTCACGTGCTGGGTGTCAGCCCTGCACCTTACCTGTCCTCAGAATTGCTGGGAGAGGGCAGACGGAAACTTATGTTCCTGTCCAGCTTGGATTGACTCTTTGTCCTCTTGATGGATCCCTTCAGGCGCCTACTGAAGAAGCCCTAAAATAAGAAGGTGCAGAAATGAAACAGGGAAACTGATACCAATAATGAATCACTCAATGCACTGTCACTGAGTCCAAACACAGAGGTTTGATGCCAGGCACAGGACTGGGATTGCTCTGAGCAGGAGGAAAGGCAGGGCTGGATTGTCAATGACAGTTCCAGGAGGTGAAAGCCTCAATTGCAATAATTAGCACTACTCACATTACTGGGGCCTTCAATGGATTCCAACTATTATACAAAAGACCCAAACCCCACAATGATCATTTAAAAAGCAGCAATCTTCAACATCAGTATTTGTCCCTACTTCCCCTCTACATGCCATGTTTTTAATTCTTAGTGGGCTTAAAAGTACAGAGGTCTTATGAGCTTCTATTGAGCCCACAACTGCAGCCAGGTTTGCCTTTTTAATTGAGATATAGCATATTAAATCTTAAAATAATTCATAACTTCAATAATCTGGATAGCCAGAATAGAAAATTTCAAAGCATTTCACACACCAGTGGCTTCAGATATCAATTATAATATTGGTAAGAAGCAAAGCTCAATTCAAAAATCTGCTTAGGATCTAAAATTAAAATAATTTTCAAAGATTTTGTCTTCAAACTACAGTTGTTCAAGCAACAATCACAGCCCAAATGCATGTTAGTTGGAGGGAGCCTCTGAGATCATCTGCTCAATGGGGGTGTACTGCCAACACCAGGTCAGCCTAATTCCGACTTGGTCTAGCCAAGTACTGAAAACCTCTGGAGACAGAGGGAACTAAGGAAGGGGAATCTGCTTTCTGCATCTGAAGACTGTGCTACATTTAAGACTGCCCTTCAGTTTCTGAGCCTGAGGCTCCTCAGGGATGAAAGCTGCTACATTCTCCTGATAAAGTGGACAAGAAAAGGCCTGATATCCAAATACTGACCCCCCCCCCCCCGCAAAAAAACCCCCCAAAACAAAACCAAAAAGAAAAAAAACCCCAAAACCAAACCAAAAAACCCACAAAAAACAAACCTCACAAATGTATACAATGTGCTGAGAGAAAAGGTACTATCAAAAGGGAAGAAGTGCTTTCAGTTTGGTGTGCCACTCACACTCAGCCCATGATGCTGCACTTCTCTTGGTCCTGATATTGAAAAAGTGCCTTTGAAAAAACCCTTTAATCAATAGATGCTCCTGGGCTTCTCTTGGGGCAGTTGCTGGAATTCAATTAGAGGATGTACAGCACTTTCAAAGGCACTTTTGTATATTCTGACCTCTCAGCATAAAAGGTAAGAAACCCAGCCACAGGGATTCAGATCTGGTGGACCCTGGCTTCAGTCCAGTACCTCCCAGTCTACTCCAACTGCAAACATGAAATACCACAGCTTTCTCCCCTTAAGGGCAAATAAGACAAAGCTGACCCAATTCAGCAGGGGTCCAGAAGTATTTATATTGAATAATTCCAAATCCCACTCAGAGAAGGATGGTGAATATTCATTTTTGTGTGCATGTACAGTTTGAAATTGGTACTGCTTTAACATGGAACATACTCTTGGTTTAATTGAGCATAATCTATACCCCAATGAAACAAATGTTCTATCTGGGGTTGAATAAGGTTAACCGGAGTTGACTATACAAAAACAAACAAACAAACAAACAACTGAAACGAAAACCAAACAGGATAAGAACATACTTAAAGACAAAAAATTATTCAAACAAAGGGTGTACTTATTGGTCATCCTCAAGAGTTGAAAACCTTTGCAATATTTGCTCTGTGCTGGCAGCTCATGCAGGGCCAGTGCTTACAGATGGACAACCTGGGAGCAGCATGAAAAATTCACATGTGCCAGAACTGAGCAGCGTTTTTTGATTTCCATTTGCCAAAGGAAATGCTTTTAAATACTGAATGCAGATATAAAAAAGATGTAGTGATGAAAAACAAACTTCTATCTGCAACAATACCCCTTAACTGAAAGTTTTATTTCCTTTTACTCCTATAGACAAGAAGTCCCTGCCAATGTTTATAAAGCAGCCTGCACTACTAAACATACAAAACCATCTTTAGTGCTTTTCTTATTGTCTAGGTATTTCTCCTAAATAATTATTTCAACACAAAACTGACTCTTGTTTGATTCTTATACCCAAATGTAATGGAGTGTCTGAATTTTAAGAATCATCATGGAGCTTCTTTAAAACAGTGGGAATTTTACTGCTTAAACAAACACCATAAGACAAAAATATGTAAATTATTACCCAAACTGCAAGAATTGATGAGACTATGTTCTTAATCAAAAAAAGTACAAAATATTCGGTAGGATTGACTAACTAATTAAGATGAAATTTTCAAAGGGACAGATTTGAGGTTCACACTTAATGAGATGGAGCTCAGTGCAAGTTGCCCTCAGAATCACAGGTTTAGGGGAACAGGGATGGAAAAGAGAGATGGGGAGAGAGTGATGGTGCACAACCAAACACACAATCTGGAATAGGTCAGGGCAGGTTTGTCACCTCAACCAACAGCATCAAACACTGGCCTAAGAAAACCCAATGATAACAATCTCTAAAAATAATTCAATCCCACTGAGAATTGTATTCATCTCATTTGGAAGTTAAGCCACGCGACTCTCCCGCTCTGCCAAGAAGCAATCTCCACAGGAGAAGGGATAATTCAGCAAGCTGTTGGAAACTTCCCCTCATAGCTGCACAGGGAAAGCACAGAAACTCTCACCCCAAGTATTTCCAGCCCAGGAGTGGTGGTTGTTGAGGGCAGTTTTGGCTTTAGGAAAAGATGACTTTGTGCCCAAGATGCCAACTGGCTGTTTGTCCTTAACCCGAGCAGAGCAGCACAGGAACTGTCTGACAAATTCAAAGACAGCCCAAGTATGAGCTACTCAACTCCTGAACTGCTGCTCCCCATGGACATGATGATTCTCCACTCCAGGAAGAGCAGCCCATGCATAATAAATAATGATTGTCCTGGCTGTTTGGGACGGGAAAGGTGAATTCAGCCATGAACAAATGAAACCGTGTATAACCGTAACACAAATCAGCCAATATTGATAAAATGCAGTGGTATCAGTGGAATTTCAAAGCACTAGAAGTAGTGTAAAATGGGCAACAAAAAAGGTCCATCTTACACACAGTGCTGTCACCTACATTAGCTCTTTCTGGGGACAAACACACTGCATCTGAGCCTTGCAACACATCTTGAACATCTGTAATTCTTGATGAGGAACACCAATGCATTATTAATAACACCAGGTGGGTAACTTCATTTACAGAGCCATGAGACTCATCATCTGTGAGAGGAAGGACTGGATGGGTACAAAGATAACCCTCAAGTGACTGTGGATGACAGCAGAACTGCCTCCTCACTAACATGTGTGGTGAGGACATGAAGCATTTTATTCCTTAAGCTGTTCACAAGCAGCTATCAAGGAAAAAAATAGTCTCAGAGCCAAGTGAAAACACTGTCCTGTGCCAGTTGCCAGTAATGTTGTAAAGCTATGGGAAGGCAAAGAAGCAGGGGAAGATGGCCAGGTGGTAAAATGGAAAGATCAAACTAGACAGATATTCCAGGAATGAGCAGCAAAACGGTGAAGTTTACTATTCCTTGCAGAACAACAGCAAAAGGTGAATTTAACTAGCAAGGTGAAGTTTACTTATGAGCCCAGTAACACTCAGCATTAAAATATGAGCAGTGACTCCCTTTGAAAAGACTCTGAACCACTCATACAGTAGAAAAGCAGATGAAAACAACCTAGACACACTTTGGAGGTGATATACAGAACAAGACAGGCACCCACAGCAGCCATGTTCCACCATCTACTTGTCAAAAAGCCTGGCACTATGGCACTGAAGAGGAGGTTTGTGCACAGGCACAAAACAATAAAAAGCATTTTTGAATGTCCAAACAGAGGATAAACCCCAATAAAAGCAGAGTGGTGTTATGTAAATCTGCCATAGCTTCGACACTAATGCATCACTCTTCTGATTTACTCATCTCAGCAAGAAAGCTAGAACAAAACAGAACTCCAGAAGTATAAACTGATTAAAGGCAGACAAGAGGGGGATTTACAAATGATATATTTTAAAGACCAACTATTTATTTTAGGAACAAAGGCAAGACGGGATTACAGATGTATAAAACAAATAGCATGGAAATTACCTAAGCTTCCCATGCACCCTGTTACATAAGAAAACCAAAGGGCAATTTAACATGAGAGGCAGCACGTTTCACTGATTGTCAGGAGACTTTTCCTAATGCTATCTATAAATGAGTCCATCCAATTCACCACCACAAGATATTATACAGACAAATTTTTTTCAGCAAGATTAAAAAAGGATTATGTGTTTATATAAGGAAGAATAACATATGTAGCTGCATTAGTCAGGTTTAAAAATAACAAGAGTGAGCAATAATCATGCTTCAGGACACAAGCTGATCAACAGCAAGGATCAGGAAAGATATTTTTCCCCTGATGGGACAGCACTGCAGATTTGGCCAGATAACAATTTCAACTTTCCAATGAAAGATGGTCTACAGCCACAGGAGAGATGCAGAATAGGAGGAACAAGTTTTGGAACAGTAATAAGAAACCCAAGGAAATGCAGAGGATATTGTAACAAGGGTACATTGATAACAGACCTGTTAATAAAATGCATCATAGGATTGAGTGCACTCTGCATGATGTGCAGCCAAAAGTCCTGCAGGAGTCGTATTTCCAAGTCACTGGGAATTATACTGAAAAATGCATGAAGAAGCAAGAGCTACCTGATAGCCAAGAGGGCCACATCAGCTTCTCAGATCCCAGTTCAGCAAGTTGTTTAGCATGGACACAACTGGGACCCTACCTGGCTGCCCTTGTGGGAGCTGCCCACAGCAGGAACAGCAGATGGAAGGAGCATCCTTAAAAGCCCCTCTCCAGGAATGAAGGAATAAAGGTAAAGAGGCTGGCTGGAGAGCCACTAAACAACAGTGATAAAATATCAGCATGATAAGAAAACAGGTCACCTGAGCCTGTCAGGAAGGACAGGCAATGATTTCCTGACCCTGGCTCTTTCCCTGGCATGCAGCCACTAAGCAGCCCAACACTTCAGAGCACCTTTTGATAACGCAGCACATGTTCTAATTACAAAAAAGTTATTAAAAATGAGCTCTGTTATAGCTCATAACATGAACCTGAGGAATGGCTGCAGGATTATCTAAAAAGAGTAAGTACAACAAGTGATAAGGTATCAAGGTAGAAGAAAGGGTCCAATGGGATGTGGTGGGGATAGTGGCCTGACTGCTTCTGCTTAACATCCTTGTTAATCATCCGGAAGAAAAGTTAAACAGCACATTAATTACACTGAGCTATATTAAATTAGGAGGTGAAGCAAGGGCCGAGGAGGACAGAGAAATAACACAAAGGGTTAGGAGCAATTAGAAACTGGTAACACATTCCTGTGAACTTCAGTACCAGAACTTGGAGAATCAGTTGAAGGGAATTAAAAACACAAGAGCAAGAAAAGTGATAAAAGGGCCAGAAGGATTCATTTGCAGAGGATGCATTAATTAAACTTCGCATAACTTGACTAAGTCATGATTTGGAGGTGAAGAATAAAATGAGTCGGTGCATATTTAAATACTACTAAGCCAAGGACAACTGGAATGTGAGCAGTGTTTAAAACTATGCACATTCATAGCTCCTCTACATTAACTAAGGAATAAAAGGAATTTGATAAAGTCAGGTTTACACCAAACATGAGAATAATGTTCATGCTGTTGAAGCCCACCAGACAGTGTCAGAGCCTGGATATCCACACTATCTGATCCAACACTAAAGTTTGTTGTAATGAACAAATCTGCTGTGGCAGCAAGACACTGTGAAGGTTACAGAGCCTATGAACAGCACTATCTCAGAATAAAGATATGGATAAAAGTGTGGTGAGCACCCTGGAGACAGTCAGTCACCCATTTATGTTTTCTGACACAGAATTCATGGAATAGCCAGCATATCTAAGGCATCACGAATAGGCAAGTGACAAAAACTGGAGAAGATTTAAACAAACATATCACAAGAAGTAAAGAGTAGAAAGTGGAAGGAAAAATTTCTATTGAGGGGGCAGATTTGAGCACAGCATTCTTCATGGGGCATGCTGTGGTGCCTCACACCAATGCAAACCAAAAATTCCATCTCTGCATTGGTGTTGATGCAGAATTAGAAATATGTATTTGTATGCCATGGGGTCACACGGGCAGCACAGCTCAGACTTGTCCTACCCTGGCAGCACAGCGGG
Source organism: Taeniopygia guttata (assembly GCF_048771995.1). Taxonomy (NCBI): domain Eukaryota; kingdom Metazoa; phylum Chordata; class Aves; order Passeriformes; family Estrildidae; genus Taeniopygia; species Taeniopygia guttata. The sequence goes on from NC_133033.1 coordinate 31,291,254, forward strand.
AGCAGAGCAGTGCTCTGGAGAAGCAACAATCTTGCTGACTGCATAAAAGATGAGGCTGGGCAGCCACGAGATCTCATCAAGCTTTGACCTTCACTCGGGCTGGCTGCATTGTCTTCTGTTCCATTTAGCAGTACTCTTAAAGAGCAAAGAGGCAGACAGCACTTCTATAGATCCAATTATACCCTCAGCCAGAAACAAACCAAGGAAGGCAATCTGCAAGTATCCTACATCAGGGTTCCTATAAAAATAATTTTATTTACTTCAAGGATTGTGCTCCAGCTTTTCTGTCTCATTCACACTTGTTCCTTTGCCTCTTTCTCATCTTTCTTTCCCCATTAGCCAGCAGACATGGATGAATCATATAATTTGTAATAACAACTCTGAGCCAAAACTGGAGAGCGCAGCGAGAGTCTGAAGGGTGAGTTTAGAGATGCCTCTCCATCCTCCCGCTGCAGGAGGTCTGAGGATGTGGACAGTCCCATATTTACCCAATTCCAACTGCAGAGCAATGAGGGAATGTGTCAGGCTGGGGCTCCACAGTGCCACAGCAGGGGACGGGATGCACGGAGACCAAGGCGCTGCCAGGACATGGTGTGTGTGGGAAGGGAAAAGCTGGTTTCTCGCCCACCTATGCGTCACAGTGCCTACTTGGAGCCAGTTCCCTCTGCCTCCCTATTTGTTCAGTCAAGTAATATCCATTATTAAAAATGTGACTTTTTCTATATATGTATCTATAAACAGCACGCATCTGTCTATATGTGAGCAGACACATTTCTTCATCTCCGTTTTGCTACTTTCTGTGCCCTTCCCTTCTCTCTCAATATTTCATCCTGACACGACTGGAAATCATCAAACTTCAATGTACACAGCTGAACTTAGATGGAGACTAATGTTTCAAGTGCAGACAAAAAAAAAATTGGGGCAATGGGGAAGAAAAAGAAAGGGTAAGCACCAAGAGATCTTCTTTCTGTATGTGTTATGCAGTGTCAGCATTTGTAGAATCACTCTTTACACCCCTTGGTGGGAGATAACCAGAACAAATCATGGAATCAGAGAATGGATTCTTAGGAAGGACCTCAAAGAGCATCTCATTCCAACCCCCTGCCATGAGCAGGGTCACCTTCCACTACCCCAGGCTGCTCAGAGCCCCATCCAGCCTGGCCTTGAACACTGCCAGGGATGGGGCAGCCACAGATTCTGTGGGCAACCTGTGCCACTGCCTCATCACCCTCACAAACATGTAGGACATGCTGGTCCATGTAGTGGCTCATCCTAGGAAAGAGTGTAACTACTGAAATTCTGCTTTTGACACACTAGTAAATTTAAATATACATATTTTCCTCCAGTGTCCATGCAAGAGGTAAAAAGGCAAATTTCCCAAACTTTACGAATCAACCCTTAAAAATAAATCCCTCACTGACCACCACCACTGAAGAGACTACTTAAAAAATGCATTGTCAAGGAAATGTTTGCTTAAAGGCAATTATGCTGTTATGAATCAAAATTCCAGATGCTAAAGCTATGCCAATTAGCAGCATTAAAAAAACAGATGCCTTGTTCTGAGTGAGTACCACTGCCTGTGCTTGAAAGGAAAAAACCTGCACAGAACATGCTGGAAGCTACTGTCCTATTGAGAAGACAGCTTTTAAATAGCTGTTCTGAGAGACAAACTTAAAAAGCTGTAAAAGCAACTTATTATGAAAGTCTCAGCATAATTTTCCATCAGGATGGAAGAAGGTTAAGCTGTCCCCTGCCTTAAGCTGCTTTTTGTTAGAAATCCAAGCAGAGAGTAGACGAGGTATGGCACAGAGTCAGGGCCACAGGAAGAATCACTGAGACAGCACTATGCTGCAGCTGCCCATAGCCCTCCAACCTGCACTGTAGGTGACAAAGTCTGGAAAAACAAAAAAGCAAGTCCTCTTACTGTTAATCTCCTTTATATGCAGAATAAATCCCTGTCAACTAGGGACAACCTCCCAGACACAAATTTGAAGCCACCTTTTGCATCCTTCACTTGCAGCTCTTCTCAGATCAATGATCCAAGACTGAGATTTTCACGAGGCGCCCAAGTCACCTTTCCTTCTTCTGAGAGCTGGGAAATTCTTATTATCTATTGGCCAAAGGCAGGAACATGATTCCTCCCCATTTTCTCAGCCACTTATCAGATGCGTGCCAATCTACCAAGTTAACAGTGTGTTTAGTTTCAGCAGTTTTGGCTTGAGCTCATCTGTATTGTTAAGAAAGCTGACTTCTAATTGCAGCTTGCTCTTTTAAATGGCTCACAAGCTGCCATGCTGCAGTTACAGGGTATAAATGGGTTGCTCAGAACAAAACCTCCAAAGCCAGAAGCCTTGTCCCCATGAGGAGGACAGGAGGGTGCATTATGCTCCTGGGTGTACAGGTGGTCAGGCAGACAAAGCAGCAGAATCCAGCTCCACGTGGCACAAATAGCTTCTAGCTCTCTGCTGGTTTATGCCCAAGAAAAGCAGCCAGGTGCTGCTTCCTGAGCCTATTTGCCAGAGTCCTAAAAGCCCAACACACCACCAGGGGAAATGAGAAACATTCTGCAAGGTTCTTGTTTTGAAAGGGAGCAGGAGCTAAGAAGTATCAGAGAACTATTAGAGAAGAATTAGAGAAGCATTAAAACATTACTTAAGAGATAGGATCATCATTGAAAGGAATGGTACAAAAATGAGGAAAAAAGGAGGCATATAAAATAAACAATACAGATAGTCATCAAACACTTCTGATACACAGCTTGCAGTTGTTAGACAAAGGCTACTACAAAGCACGTACACATCTGAAGGCTTGGGTTATTACTCATAGATGAAGGCAAAGAAAACAGAATTTCTTATAAATGAAGACATGGATAAGACTTTTGAAGGCTCTGAGAGTTCAGAAATCTTCCTGGAACTCTGTGGATCATGGACTCAGTATCAACTTCTCAGAACTTGACATAACAGAATATTCTTGTATCAACTTCACATACAACTAGACCAAGGCCCTTTTTTCCCAAGTACCATCCAGAAAACAGATCTCTGAAGTGACAGAGGATTGTTCATAGAACACAGAATAGCTCAGGTGGGAAAGCACCTCTCGAGATTGTCTAGTCCCTTCTAATCTGTGTTGTTCTGTGACTCTGAAAAGGGCCCAAGTAGGGATACGCACTGTATTCACTGCTTCCTCAGTCCCTTTCTGCATTCCAACATAACATGAATTCACAGGTTGCTTTGAACACTGTGTATTCTATACACTCTGACCAACCTTAATCCTTGAATAGTTTAAATATTTCTCATTAAATCTTTTGGCTGTTTTTAATTTTTTTTTTAAATGATACGATGCAAGACTTATTCTGAAGTATACTTGCCAAAAGTACAGGTGGGCATGAAAACATTCACAATACTCAAGTTAGATATTTTAAATCATTGTTGAAAATTACCTCATTTTAACCTGATGATTTGTCCTCAGTCTAATAATAGAAATGCCTTTGTGCTCCCGGACACACTGACCAAAGACTGCCCAAGCAAAATTCAGGCTGTAGCTGAACAACTCTCATGCAGACTCACAGTCAACCAAACTCAGGACAAAATGCAAAGAGCTCAAGAGGAATTAACACACCTGCAGAAATTTCATCAGCTTCTGAATAAACTATGAAACCATTTCAATTTTCTATGTACTTCACTGGCAAGAGGGAAAAATAACTATGCTATCACCAACCTAAAGGAACTTGTTTCCTTGTCAAGATTGAATATGGAATACAATCCCTGGAGGCAACTTCAAAAGTATTTATATAGGTCGCTGCCTACATTAACACTGATGTTTCTCTATCTACAACTTTACATCAAGGCAATGAAAAGGAGGAAGTCAGGGATACACCAGGAATCTTACTGATAATATATGACACTTAATAGCAAAACCTCTTGGTCAACTGGAAATATTAACCAAATATTCCTCTGCCCCCAGGCTCCCCCAGCCTGGCTGTACACTGTGATATTCGAATTCCTCCTCCCATCCAATGAGACAAATGCCCCTTTGCAGGGAAGGCACACTTACTGGTACTCTGAAAGGAGAAGTGTTCGGAACATCCATGGAGTTGGTTTTCTCAGAGGTGCTGGTCCCCGAGATGCTCCGTCTGCGAGGAGATCTCTCTGCTGGGACCTCTGAGGAAGAGAAGAAGAAGGTGGTGAATGGGTGCCCGGGGGTGGGGAATGGTCAGGCTTTGTGCTCTTTAGGAGAGAAGCCTCGGGAAAGTTTTGAGTGCATTACTAAACTGCTGAATTAATCCACCTCTATTTACCTGTATCTTATTCACTCACTAACCTACAATGGCATTTTCACTGGCAGATTCAAGGTTGTGAATCTGATTTGACTTTGGGAGATTAAAATAAAAAGTGCTGGTAAAGATCAATACCTGGACATACTTAATATTCTGTTGCTGTTTGAGAGACAGTATTCAGAGAACTTAAATCTATTTCACTGTAGATTTAATTTTTCTTTACGTAAGCAGCGCAGTAATTAAGAAATAACTACAATCAAGATGCAGGGAAGCTCAGTTTTAGTCCCAGCTGAACATTATTTGGCAAAGGTCAAAGTTCGGTCATGTATGATCCCACTACTTGCTCAAAGCATGCAGCCCACAGAAGACTTGTAAGTGCCTGGGTAATATGACATATATATCTCTGCAGATAAAAAAAAAAATAGGTCAACTTCTCCTTGTTCTGGCAGCATGACCTTACTAAGACACGACTTTGGCATCTTAAATCCATGCAGACTGTTCTGATGAGCACGAATATTCATAAAAGCTGCACTGATGTCTTTAACTAGTACAAATACTGGAATAATAGCATAATAAAGTACACACAGCATTAAAAATCGCTCAACAAACACACATAATAAGCATTTTTATATAGAGCTAGATATGCATATGTATGCATAGCGATACCTTTATCACAAGTGCTGCCCATCTCCAGCTCAATTGCCAGACTTTAAGGAATCCAGCTTCACAAAACACCCCCCGACACGGGGAGGGAAAAAATCACTTCCCAGCAGAAAGTCCGTTGTTATCTTCTGAACCTTAAGGAATAGGAAGGAGCAAGCCGTGACTCCAGGCAAGGACATTTTGACTCCTGCCGTTCTCCTTTCAAGATGCAGCTGAAACTTCCATTCCTGCCCGGCCCCGGGGATCCGTGACTTCCACCGGAGGTACCGCGGGTGTCTCTGCCTGCCTCCCTCCCGGCCGGGGCTGGGCAGTGAGCGAGCGGAGCGGCAGCACACAGGACTGCAGCTCCTCAATCAATCGCTCCGGCTGCACATCCTCATTAGTTACTTTCAGGCTGTTAACAGACGCCCAGCTGCCGGCTTCCCTCCGCTACCGAAAATCTCCCCGTGCACAACAAGCAAAAAACAAGGTTTATGGGGAGAGACAGCCAGCCGGAGCCACGAGAGCGGCGTTTTCCTCCAAAGAGCCGGAGAAAAAAAAAGGAGAGAAGCCTTCTTCAGGGATAGCATTACTTGTGATGCCTTTGCATGCCGGATTTTGATTTCAGCAGAGTTATAATACGTCTCTCCCATGGATGCTTGGAGACTGACAAAATGGAGCATAGAGGAGGAGAGGCGAAGGAATCCGGACCCTGCAGTATTAGTGTCTCACTCGGTAGATATTTATCTTTTAACAAAAGCAAACTGCTGACACCGAGCCCCTCAGTCTGCTTGGGGAAAGGACTGCTAAGAGGGAGAGCAGCCTGGTGAACTGGGCAGAGTCCGAGTAAGGATGTGTGGTGCTCCGCCGAGGAGCGGGCAGGGCACAGGCAGCTGCGGGGGCGATGCCCGAGCCCTGCCCGCACCGAGCGAGCCCATCCCGACCCGCCAGAGCCGCGGGAGCCGCAGCGGAGAGTTATCCCTGTGGGCAGAGCCCTCCTCCTCCAGGAGCAGCACCAGCTCTCCTACAGCATCACCTGCGCCAGAGCCGCGGGGTAAGTCCCACCAGGGCACCTTTAGAGAACACAGCACTTGGAGCAGGGCCAGTGCCAGCCCAAGGGTTTTGAGCCCGTCAGTCCCACCACCTCAGGAGCCTTTGCAGTGCTGCCAGTTTTACCTGACGGTGCATTTCTGCATCACCAGCTGCCTCCCTGGCCTAGCTGAAGGGGAACTTTATTTTCTGCAGCACCTGTAAGTACTGCTCTGCCCAGAGCTGTGCTAGGTAGGATACAAAGAATCCTCTCTGACATTCCAGCCTCCATGTAACAATGGCAAACGGTTTTGATGTATTCCATTGGAACAGGGCTAGAGTGAGCACCTCTGATCTTACACTGACTAGTAAGGAGTAACGTAATAGGTTTGGCTTCCTCCACTTCTCACGCGCAGGAAATCACATCAAAGCTGCCCCGGTAATTTAAAACAGTCTGTTAATTTTGCTGAGTCATAAATGGAAACACGAGTACGAATTCCTCACTATTTTCCACAACACGTTCTGCAGCAGGGGCACTTTGGGAAAGAGCTGAACTTTAAACTGAACGGAGTTGAAAAGCTACCACAAGGAATGCACCTGGCTCCCCTTGCCTTCCCTCTCCTTCCCAACATCCCCCCAGCAGCAATCCAACTTGTCTGCAAATAAAATGTTGGTGTTTCATCAGTAAAATGAGTTTCTTTTTTTCTCACACCATCACAGAAGTGCACTGAATGGGGAAGGGAAAATGAAATATTCACTAGGTGCTTGCAGTGAACTAAAAATAAAAACTACCTTTTCCTCTCTTCTTCTTCTAAAAACCAAGAGCAAATAGAAATGCTTAGTCCCTAGGAAAAAGAAGACCCAGATAGAGCAAAATTGTCAGGATTTATTAACTGGAAATCAAAAGCTGAAGCAACTTGCTGTGACGCCCGTAGAACAGTATTTTTGCTGAGTCTTGAGAAAGAAATCTATACTGTCACCACCAGGCAAAAAATTAGACAGTTCCCTCCCCTACTCCACTAGTAATGCGTGAGGCTACTCTTGCATAATCTTCACCTGCTGCAAAAATCAATGCACCTCTCATCAGCTTAGTATTAAGTTACAAGTGCTTTCTGCATTGCTCACTCTCAGGATCCAAGGCTACAGATAGATCACATTGTTTATCCATCAAGACAATATGAAAGCCTTTTCAGCCCATCTGTTCTGGGAAGAAAAGGGAAAAAAAAAAGGCAAAAGGGAAGAAAATCCACCTGACAGATCCACCCCATTTCAACCTTCAACAAAAAATTGCAGAATCTTACAATGGTTTGGGAGTGAATGGGCCTTAAAGATCATCCAGGCAGGGACACTTTCCACTATACCCATCAAACAAGTGAGTTGTAAACATCCTAATGGGTCCCTTTTATCATCTGATATCTTGGTGATACGCAGTAATACTTATGTAAATAAGTATTTATCCAAAATAAGTATTTACACACTACATAGCAACAGTCATTTCCAAATTACCTGAGCCAATTACTGTGCACTGGCAGATGCCTCTGAGGTGGGAACTGCCCAAGGATACAATGCAGGCAGGTCTCTTCTCCCATCCTGTTGAGCCACTCTACCCTCAGCAGCACCAAAGCTTGTTCTGTAGGCCAGGAACGAAGGTCTGTGTAAGCCAGGTACCACTTACTACGTGGAGTAGTGGTGAGGGTCGCCCTCCTTTGAAGGGAACCCTCTCTACCACAGTGGTGTAGCCTCAGTGCCCTCTGGTCACCACAGGACTCTGGGGGTTGCCCTAAATTTCCTACTGCTGGGTGCTGTGGCCACTTGAAACACTTGCTGTGGTGGAAATTTGTATTTTCACTGTGAAGAGCGTTTTCTCCAGGTGGGAGAGGCAGACACTAAACAAACCTCCCAGCTTTGTGGGATAGGCACACCAGGTAGGAATTATTTGTAGATATAGAAGAAAGAACAAGAAGAGGAAGAAGTGTCTCAACAGCATTTTTCTGGTGGGTATAACCTAGTGAAATAGGAAGCTTCATATCAAAATAAATAAAAATGTTAATGTTTTATCTTGCAATAAGCATTCTCTTTCATTTTGCTCACTTGGGGAGAATTCAGACCTGGGCCAAATTCACAGATTGTCATAAAAATTTCATTAAATGCCTGTACAAGAAACCTAAGGTAAAAGCAAACTCAAACCCCCCCAATCTGTTTTAAGTCCTGAAGTCCAAGTTTGTGTTCTGACTAAAACACATTATGCAGATCCTGCAAGGTATAACTTAAAGGAAAAAATGGAAATTTGCAGAGATAGCTTTTCCACATTTATCAAGGCAACCAGACGGAGAAAAAAAATCACAAGAAGATACATCAGAGTGAATGCAACCAAATTTCAGGACACTGAAGTGCACAAAAGCTGCCAAGCCTGGAAAGGAAAATACAAAGGCAGCCCTGCAAAGCTCACTGGCTGTAGAACTCCAGCATCAAACAACTGCTAAATATAAACTATGATCAAAAGCTCTCCCAGTCCATTAGCAGGGGTTTGAAAAGAAGCTACTGTGCTTTACTAGGGATTGTGTGGATCAGGTAAGTCTTGGAAGATGATCCAGGTAACTATAAAAGATCTTTAATTTACAGACAGGCAGTTATGCTGGTGTTAGACACTTGCATTGTACTGGCATATAAAATAGGTGTAATTGAATTAGTGCCCAGTACAGAGGGTTCATAGAAAGCAACCTAAATGACACACTATGTCACTTAAAAGATTCTTAAGTCATTGATTCCTAAACGACTTTAGGACTTTTCAGACTTTACAGTCTGAAAGACATAGACCTAACATGTGAAGCAGATGCATACTAGAGGAGGCTGGAAGAAAGAGCACAGATATCACAGGAGAGAATAACTTTGGGGTTTCAAGTATAAACTCCCACAATTTATTTTCCCTGAAAGTTTGGAGGAAACTGTACATGGCCTTGAGTGAGTACAACATCAGCTGTTCTTTGACTGATGCGTGCACTTTGAAGCAGAAGAACAAATCCTCAAGTTCTGCAAACTAAGTCTGAAATGAAGCAGATGCACGTCCCTAAACTGCTCAACATATCCTCTGCCTGGCTGTACAAAATTTGGGATAGTTGCTCCTTTTTGACCTCCCCATGCAACAACCTCTAAAACCCCCCTTTTAATGGTTGACTCCACACACAGCCAAACAAATTGCTTGGACAACAGTGCCAACACAAAAGCAGAGACAAGGAACTGCAGCCCATGACCTGGAGATGCTGATGTCCTCGTTAGTTCCTAATGATCTTGGACTGCCCCTGCTAATTCAAATTACCTTGTGTTTGCTGCAGAGATTGCACACAGACAATTAACGCCGATCAGCTGATGCATGGTAACTCGTTCCTGCAGCCTAATTTGTATAGAGGCTTACGACTTAAACACACATTAGTGTGATATCAATATTTATTGTCCTCATTATTAAACAACAGCCTTGAGCCACAGCTTTCCAAACCAATCTTTTTACTGTCTGTAAAACGGCTGTGAATAAAGGCATTCTCTAAAAAGCAATCCTTTGGGACAGCCTCACTGGCTCTTGAACACAGCAAAGCTCAACAGCTCCTGCCTGCTCCCCTCCATGGCCCGGAAAGCTGCTCTGAGCCTCAGCACTTCTTGCTCACTGTGGCAGGATTTTGTCCCTGAGCAGTAGGAATTGTTGTTATGGACACAGGAAAAGACCCAATGTACTGCAGACATCCAAGAGGTGTCAGTGAACCCTAAACGTGGTCCCAGAGTTAAGACACCACTTGGGAATTTTTATTCTAAATGCATCTGCACATTTCTCTTAAGAAGAAAAACCTCGAGCAGTCTCCCCTGATTTATCTTCCTACCATCACACAGTTCAGAAGTCAGGCAAGCTGACAGAAATGAGAGGAAGTGGACTGAACCCGGTGATCAGCTTGTCAAAAGGCACAGAGAAGAAAACCAGAGCAGTAAGTAACATTGTTTAGTCCCGTTTAATTCATTTGCTGCAGGGCACATGCCCATTTACAAGGTAACCCTCGCCCAGTGTGTTTGTAACTATTTCAAACAGGCTGTAACCAAGTTTAATTAAAACCTCACACCACTTAAAAGCTTTCAAAAAGAAATAAGGTCAGGTAACTGAAAGACTGAAGAAATTAAGCACCAAAGTCGTAAAGGTTTCCCAGTAAAGTGTTAAAACCCAAAAAATACAGTTTGTACCATACCGTACCAAGGAACGAGAGAAGGCTTTTCTCATCTTCAGTGCTGCTATCCAGCCATTCGGCCACATGCCCAGGAGAAAGCAGACTTATTCTCCAGCCAGAAAACTTTTCCATACAGAACACAGTAAGTGAACGAAGCAGGGCAGGAAGGATGGGGAGGAGCTGATGGTCTTGGGATTCCAGTACTCCAGTTATTGTCTACACTGGCAAACATGAGAGTGTGATCTTGCCCTGTTCTCCCAACCCTACCTCTGACACGGCAGGCATGGGTGGGAGCAGTAACTGGGATTTGTACTTGTCCCTTTGTGTCAGGTTTCAGTCCAAGCAGGAACAGAAAGAAGGCAAAAAAGGGAAGCAGGGGACACTGAGGTCTCAAAATCCAGAAGAGGCAGCAGGTTATAATAGAATCAACTTAAGTAAAAAGTAGAAACACATCAGTGCTGAAGAAGCTCAAATAAGTCAGCACAATAGCTCATCAGCTAAGTGCAATATAGCCCTACCATCCCTCACAGTGTTGGCTTTGTTTGAAGGCTCAGGTACTGTGCTTTATGCTAGGAAAAAAAAAAAAAACAACAAACAACCCAGCAAGCTCAGAGGCAATTTAAATCCCCTCCCTACTACCAACGAGCCTGCATTCCCCTGTTTACAAGCCCTTTCCTGCTCCAGCTATTATCCCAGCATCCCAAGCCTTCTTTGCAATGAATTTGTTCATGCAATGGCAGGTTGATCAATCCGTGAATAGGAAGCTCCCACCCCTCCCTCTCCCCTCCTCCTGCATGGCGGCGGCATTGATCGGCAATAATGGAATCTGCTGCTGGCTGCCAACAGCAGCGGAGACGGGAACTGCTCCTCTTCCTCAGCCCCGAGCAGCAGGACAGGACAGGACAGGGGGAATTCCTCCTCTTCCTCAGCAGCGAGCACAACACAGCCCTGCTGGATTCAGCCCCCACCGCACGGGCAAAGCAGGGAGAGGTAAGGACACAGCAGCAGTCCTGGGGGCTCAGAGAAGCCAGCCAGCAGCACTGATGGGTGGTCATTTATCTAAAAAATTAAAACCAAGCCATCAGCACTGATGAGTGGTTATTTATTAAAAACAAAACACCAAACCAAACCAAAAAACCAACAAGGTAAATGGGAAATAATGCTGCCCTGCCTGGACAGCGAGCTTGCTCTGCAGTGAAGCCCCATCGCCATGACTTTATGAAGGGTCACATTTAATTGTACGGGATTTACAGCGTAAGATTTATTCTGCACAAAAGAGCGTTTTACAGGTTGACACATGCACGAGCAGTGACGAATCCTGGTAAGTGAGGGACTCCTGGGCCCCACAAATCAAAATTGCCTTTGTCCTCAGGGGATGGGGCTGATGCTCCGATCAAACTGCACTCTTTAAAGAGACAGCCGCCTTTTGCTCACCAGTTTCTGAACCTGTCTTTATTTTAAATAATTTATACACTTGCCAGTCCCTATTATGAACAAGGATATTTGCTGACCACTGACTAAAACCCAAGCTACACCAAAAAGCCATTAGATCAGCAAAGCAAAAAATTAGATACCAACCAACAAATGAATTTAAAAAAAAAAAAAAAAAAAAAAAAGAGCTATCAAGTCCCAGCAGGGAGGAAAATTCCAATTACTAAGACAAACTGTAGCAAGTATTGTTTGTGCAGGACAGATATTTTCATAAAACACCTGCCAAGCTGGGCAGGTGCTGTACAGAATTCCCAGTTAATGAGGGAACATGGGACAGGCAGTTCAGGAGCGAGGTACCCCAGCAGTGTGCCAGACTGAGCAGAGTTTTCCTCCTGTTCCCACTGAACAAGTGCATCTGTATCCCATATCTGGGATGGAAACCCAGAAACATTCCCTACATCATATGAAATCCTGTGATAGATTTCCCATCTATGCAAAAAGAGCTAATTTTTTTTTTTAATTAACTGTTCCAACAATTTTTCCTCTGTGTGTGGATCAGATTTTGTCCAACTTCCACAAGTAGAACCTTTTCTATAAGACTGTGCAAAGTGATGATGTAAATCTACTTGCAATAAGAATGGAATTAAAGAACTTTTAGAGAAATGATTAGATAGTTATTTTGGTCTATCTGGTTAGTCAATACGAAACGAAAATTTCATATTGAAATTTTCTTTCAGTTCCCTAATCAAATACTGTACTCACAATCACCTGGGTGTCTTTCCATTAAAAACGTGTAATATTAACTATAATCTCTATAAATAAAAGGTTCTAGAGAAAACAGAGTTATAAGTATTGATTCCCCATGAATGCTTACCAATTTTGTATCCTTTCCAGGAGTACAAATCACATACAGATCCTGTTTTCCTCCCTGGCTGCCTCCTCTTGTGCAATAATTTAGCTTTATTAATCCCTTCCAATATTTTAAAACGTTCATGATAGCAGGGGAAGTATATTGCATACCAAATGCAAAACTGGCTTACTGCTGTATTTTAAAATATGAGAAGATAAAACAAATTTTGTTAAAAGTGGAGCTAGAACTGGCAAAGACTTCAGCCAGGAAGATGCAACTAGGAATTGAAAGGACAGTGAAGTTTTTGATAAGCAGATTTCTCCTGTGAATTAACATTCCTGGGGAAATCCCACAGAGGGGAAAACCCTGCATAAATACATCCCTATTATTTACCTTCATTTTGTATGGTTTAAAAGGTCACACTAAGATGCAGGTCACCTGCCTGCAAGGGACTGTCAGGAGGTGGAGACAGATATCAGAACAAAAGCAAGAATTAAAAAGTCTTTGTAAGAAACTAAGTCATGAACACAGTCCCCCCTAGAAGTCCTGGAAATTTGAAGTGATAGAAAAGATGTAGAAGAGACACCAGATCCTTCTAACCTGACTTGAAACACCTTTAGAACATCCCTCAGCGACTTCATCCATTTGCTGGATTATTTCTGAACAAATCCTGTCTTCCAGAAAAAGGGACATCCAGTTGTCACCACCCTCACAAAGACACCAAGAGTCTGTCTGATCCCCTGTAAGCTGTTCCAATGGTTAACTCCACTCTGCTTAGCAAATTGCTCCTTAGTTCCAAGACTGAATTTATCAAGCCTCATCTCCCAACCACTGGGCTCTGCCTGATACTTGTACGATTTAACAGACCATTATCAAACACTGGTATCAGCAATGTCCTCTCTGCTTACATCCTCTGAATACTTAGTTTCAAACAATCCCTTCAAATGTACCTTCAGATTCCTCTGGAGCATTGATTTTGATTTTTAAACCTTTGCTGTGCAAGAAAGCCAGAGACACAGCTCCACAGCTGCAGGAGGGATGTAGTGCTGGTCACAGCAGAAGTTATATTGTGAACAGCTTCTTAAATTTGTCTTAAGGGAGGTCTTGTGCTCTAAACCTTTACCAAAACCATTAAAAAGTCTTGTCCAAATATTCCAGGACAGCCAGATTGCAAGATGAAATGCAAAGCAGCATGAGAAGACTATTCAAAATATGACTAACTTATTTTCATGCTGAGGGACCTACCCACACTGGGAGTTTGTTGAACCAATGCAAATCCAGATACAAATGGCTCTATTGACCAGAGTTGAAGTATGGAAAATACAGAAATAAAGAGAGGTGGGAAGGGTCAGCAAAGTAGAAATTAAAAACAAAAACAAAAAAAAAGAAGAAAACAAACCAAACACAAACAAAAAAAACAATCAAAAAGCAGGGACAAGAAGCAGCTAATATCTGTATTGAGAGACTGCTTTCCAAAATTAGCACCAGCAGCTGTACAGAATAGCAGGTGAGGACATGAGAAAACCTGTTCAAAGTGTTTGGGTTTATCCCCCTCACCCCTGAGTTCTAAAAGCAGATGAGTTCTCAAGCCTGGAAATTAAACCAAACCCTTCTGCTTTGGAGCACTTACAAAAACCAATAATTTAAAACTTGTGTACATCCCTCCCTGGTAATTCCTGCCTTACAGGCACTGACTGAACTCTGCAGTTGTCACAAATGTCACTCTCCTGAAGTTATGAGTCTGAAACCTGTGAAGCTAAGCAGATTTGCCATCCTGTGAATTTAAAAATTATCTGTCTTGATCAGTGAAACTACCCAGAAGCACGAGTCTCAGAGTTTTCTACAGGATTTTTTAGTAAATGAAAATTCATAACATATGCAAATAATAGAGCAAAGATGCCTTGTGATGCAGATGCTTTGTAAGCACAAAGTGTGGTATTATAAATCATAATGTATTAATGTTCTCTGCATGAGGCATTTTCAAGGGGAGGAAAAATGGGTCTTACATGCACTAGGGACAGGTGCTGACAGACTGATTGATGGATATTGCTTTAGTCAGTAGATGATGTCCTCACAGCAATATAGGTTAGATATTGTACACCCAAGTCATTCTTAATAAAAATCTCTTACAGATGATTTAGGAGGGAATAAGAAACAATGAATGTTTGTTTCTCCAACCCCTGGAACAATGTCATGTGTCAGGCAAAACTACTCGCCTTCATACCTGTCCATCAGGAAATAACAGGAGTTATCTGAGGCACTTTGCCCAGAAAAATGCAAAGCAGTACTAACTTTCTAATCCTATTTTCAATGCCACAGCATGGAACAAGCAGCTGGCTTGAAAATAAGTTTCCTTGACACCTAAAAATGTCAATTCTATATGCACGAGGCTCTGTTTCCTTCATTAAATAATTTTAAATGCTTATCTATAATGAAAGTACTTTTGCTTTGAGGAGCAGCATTACAATATAACAGCATCCTAACCAAGCTGTGATCTAGTTCAAGAGGATCCCAGTGGACAAGGCTGAGTAACTCAGTCTGTATTAGGAAATCATGATGGGAGTATTCACAGTTATTTTGGAACATGGGTAACTTTTTTGGCTTAAGTGACCTAAGAGAAAGCAGTGTGTAGTGCTGTGACAGGATCCTGTGAACAAGCTATGAGAGTAATTCTGTTGCAGTGTAAATCAATAGCAGATTTATGTCAGACATGAGAAGATATGGACCCACTGGAGCATGGCAAAGTACACAGAAAGCCCTTTTACATCAGAAAAAAAAAAAGGATGGACACTCAAGTCTCTCTTCAAGCCAGTTCATTTATTGTGGAAAGCAAGACCCTGCTGATGAAGTGCCAGCCCACACATGCACATTACAGTCTAGCATTTTATCCTTTCAGATTGCTTAATGAAGTAATTTTAGCAGTCACTGATCTCTACACTTACTCTCAACAGCTCTTATCCAGCTGCAGATGACAACCTCTGCACACTGATGTAATATTGTCACTTAGCTGGGTAGTTCTCCTCACTTCCAGAGTGAGCAGCACGAGCCTTCCCAGCCCAGCTGAGATCAGAGACCTTAACCAGTGGATACTCAGGAGGGGAGCAGAAAAAAAGAATTCCCTAAATAACAATTTCTGGAGTACAGAGGAATCCAGGGGCAGTGAAAGCTGCACCTGCTGACAGCCTGGAAAGATAAATAGGGACAGAGAAGTTCACAATGAAGGTGAGAAAAACAACAAACCTTTAAGTTCTGTAGTATATAATAATACAGGTAATTCAGCCGGGCAGAACTGTTGGATTTTCAGAACTTCACTGATGAACAACCATGAGGTATGTTTTTCCCACTTCCCCACCAACTTAATTACATTTTTGTACTCAATCCAACTTCCTTGGTATCCTCAGAATAGCCAAGGGATTCAGCTAAGTTACACTTCTAGCAGGATGGCAAACTTGTAAGTACCTATTAATGACCACTCCAAAAATATTACGCTAATTTAATTCCAAATTAGGGCCAAGAAGTTGTTTACAGAGCCATTCACTCTGGAGTGCCCTTCCAGACTGTGAACCATATGCCTCATGTCAACAAACATCTTGTATTAAAGCATGAATACACCCAGCTATATATTTAACGAGCAGAATGTAAAGGGTACTTCATTTCTGATGCTGGCATTCACAAGATGACATTTTTCCCAGGAGATTTTCTTGCTCACCTTGCAGGCCACATAGTTTGCACAATTCATGTCTTCACAAGTGCTGTATTTTGGGAAAATAATTGATTAAGGCAGTTTTGTTGGCATGCTTCCACCATTCACGTTGGTCTCTACTATTATTTCCTGACCTACTGTTTTTCCTTGGGCATACAGGCTCAACCAGAGCTGGGAAACACCCAGG
This sequence comes from Taeniopygia guttata, assembly GCF_048771995.1. NCBI lineage: Eukaryota > Metazoa > Chordata > Aves > Passeriformes > Estrildidae > Taeniopygia > Taeniopygia guttata. The sequence goes on from NC_133033.1 coordinate 31,307,577, forward strand.
ATAGATTTTTCTTATTTAGACTCATTTGGATGACATCTCCAACAAGCAAACAAATGAAAGAACAAGTTAGTGAGGGATGGGGTTTGGGCAGTGGTTGGTTTGGGGTCTTTTGTCCCACATCATCACATAGATAACAGAGAATTAGGATTTTGAGAAAAACTGTTCACGTGACAGAGAACTAAATACGAGAGAGAAATAAGTATCACTCAGTCTGCAACGTTCTAGTTCCATCAGAATGCTTGACACCCACACGGATGGCTTCTAAGTGTTGTGAGATGCCATTCACCATGACCAATGTGATGATTTACTGACCATGACACTTAAGCTTCTGGCCAGATCACACAGGAACTGCCCCATCAACTTAAGCATTATTTACCCTCTTCCTACAACGTTTGGCTCCAGGTAACAGCACTCCCACAACGAGTTCAACTTGTTGCTTTCAGCACAACCCAAATACCAGCGATTCCTGCAGAGCAGGGTTGAGGGTGCCGTGCCAGCAGGGAGCTTTACTCCACCCTGAGGTCACTGCTTGCTCCCTTTATGCATCAAGAAACCACAGCTTTGCCAACATCATCAGGTGGGAGCTGAACTCTCCATGACTGGCACAAACTTAAAAAAAAAAAAAAGTTACCAGTACTTCTAACACCACATAAGGAGACAAAACCCCCACCAAAAAGCTCTCAGTGTGCAGCAGCCCGAAAGGATGTGGCTGGCACTCACCAGGTAGGCAGAAGAAAAGCAGGAGCATTCCAGAGAATGAGTGGCTGTGACCAGCAACATGACTCCCTACCCCTGCCCGTGAATCATGTGGTCTCCCTCCCTCTCACCACTCAGTTCCACCTGTGTTTATAGAAAGGCTATGTTAATCTCGGCATAAGCACCAAAATACAGCAACTGCCAAAGCCCAAGGACCTGCCAAACACTAGAGATTGGTGCAAGCATTGATTGCAGCATATGGAGGGGTTTTTTAATCTGTTCCTAAAATTAGGGACCAGATTTGGTGGTGAAGAAAGGAAGCACAGCAAGGGAAGAGACTGCATAGTTTAGGGAATTTTTACAAGGACATACCAAGTCCTCCATCTTGTGGACATGGCCTTAATTTCTGACTGATGCAATATCTTAGAGCTTCCTCCTGGATGCTCTGGTGGGAGTTTCCCTGGAGAAAATACAGCTGACATTTAGGTGTAATATTGGGATATACTAGGCCAGGGCTTTAAGAGCATGAATGCTATGAAAGCTGGCATCGGAATTATGATTTATATTGTATAGTTGGCATTTTTCTGTCGCCATTACCCCTGGAACCAAACAGATGTGGAGACAATTACAACATCTAATCTAGAAAAGGACCTGTCTGTAACAGTTTCAGTGAGACTGAGCTTGGAAATCTGACTGAAACCTACTACAAATCAAATCAAAACAGTTCGTAAAATGGATAAATAAATAGAAAAAAATAGTTTCAATCTCCTCATTTTAAGGCAGACATTGATTTTTCAATGCTTGTGGGTTGGTGCCGCTTTTGAAGGTTGCCCAGAGACTCAACTTTAAGGAAACGTATTGGCAGAGCTGTTTCACTTCTCTGGCAGGTGTGCATATCACAACATTATCCTCCTGAAGTCCCTGCTCAGCACACTGCAGGTGCAGGAGAAGAAAAATGCAATATCACATATTACCAAAGCAAACCCACAGCCCAAGGATCAGCACTACTCTGCTAGGCAAGAATGCATCAGGAACAATTTCTTCACTGAAACACTGGTCTAGCATTGAACAGGCTGCCCAGAAAAGCAGTGGAGTCACCTGGAAATGTTAAAAAATGTGTGCATGTGGCTTTTAGGGACATTGTTTAGTGGTGGCCTCAGAGGTGCCAGGGTAACGGTTGGAGCCGATGATCTTGGAGATAATTTCCAACCTTAATGATTCTATGGTTCCACACAGACTCACCACAGCCATTTGTAGCTGCCATCACCTGCTCAGAGAAGCAGCCATTACTCTGTAACCCAATTTTTGCTGTCATGTGTACCATGACAGTTTCACCATTGTTTCCCATTAAATCCATAACATACATAGTCCTAGCCTGTAGACAACTTCACATGTGGAGGTGATAGTGCTGAAACCATAAGCTCTGCCTGTAGCTGCATCATTTGCTTGCTGATTTCCTGTGGAGATTTCCCTCTCCCTTACCAGAAGCAGTCACCCATAGCTGAAGAAAATTAAATGAAAAGGGATCATTAGGTCTCCCTTCTGCCACTGGCCCAGTTTCAAATCCCACCATTATTAGCACTCCCAAAAAACATTCATGCTGTCTGATGCCAATTAGCCAAGAAATCTAGATAAAAGGAAGCTCTCCCTTTGCAGAGAATTAAAGCTTGGACAAGGTACATACCTCTACAGGCTGGAAAATGAATCTGTCTCTTGATGCCAACAAGCCATTTACAAATGCCACCCACACCCTGTAATTTGCTGCATCCCCAAATTCTTTGACTTCCAATATTACACATTACACTGACTCACAGATATCAGAAAATGGCAAGTTTAAGGCTCAGGGTAGCAGAATGTCCCTTCCTCCTGCTCACGCACAAATGAAACTGATCTGTTCCCATGAGCTCTAAAGAGCCATGACAGATCTTTCTGACAGGAGTCACCTCAAGTATTCATTGCAATTACACTTTTTTCCCCCTCCCCGGAGATTTTAAAGAGAGAGAGAGAGAGGAGAGTACCCACAGAATATGAGATAAAGCTGGGCAACAACATGAAGAATTTGCAGGAATGTAAGTTGCTGCTCACATCTGCCTTCCACAACTCCCTGGTATTGTACACTTAATTCTCTACCCTATTAACATGTTAATCGTATGAAAGAGCCCCAAAATGAGGCAGGAAATTCTAAAGGCAGCCTCGTGGTAACTACCCCAAAAATCACCTAAATGAATTTTGGAAGGAATAGGCATTGTGGTGCCTTGAACTTTTTTGAGCAGTTTGCCAGAAGTTTGCTTGTTTTTCAAAGGAACACGTGTTTATCCGAAAAAAAGCTGAGGCAGAAGGTTTTCATTTTCCGATCATGTAATTCAAAAGCAGCTGCAGAACAAGCCCATTGGTTCAGGCTAACAAAAACAGTCTCTCCAAGTTAGCAAATTAGTATTCACCCTGTCTACGGATGAGGAGGAAAATGACTACGGAGGACATCCTAATCAGCACCTATTAAAGGAGATTTCCAAGGCAGAAAACATTTGACTCAGGAGATTCCATTCCCCAGTTCCTTAGACAACATTTATTGATTTTGTACCTACTGGGAACTGTTCAACCATATCAAAAGGCAGGAAGCTTAAATATTTTCTAGCCTGCTATCACTTAATACATTTTAGGACAAAAGCTGCTGGAAAAGCAAGTGGCATTGCTAAGGCAGTGTCCTTTATATTGAAAGGAAACCAAATCTTGATTTTAATGTGCAACCTGTAGGATTCCCTGAACTGCTTTGATTTACCAGCACTTTCTGGAGGACAGGAAGCAAGGTTGGCAACATCCTTCCTCTGCTGGAAACATCACACAGTGCCAGCCACAAGTAAACACTGACAAAGATTCTCACAGGCTGCCCTTGAACGATGATGTCTGGCCTTATCTAGAAATCCAATGTAATTTAAAAGTGTACTGACTTAGGTAAGGGCTTTCAGTGAGAAGGAGAAAAATAAATCTCATTATTTAAGTGGCAATAAAACAGATTTTTAGCTCTGAAAGCTGATTACAAAAACCTGTTCTTCATCTTTGCATCTACATGTTGCTCTAATACTAACACTTAATTTCCGTACCAGTGAGCAGAAAAGTACCAATGTAAACATCTCTATAAAGACCTTTGCATAAAGCTGAAATAACGGATAAAAGAGTTGGTACATACATGCTACACGGACAAAACCCAGCAAGTTTCTAGTCGCTTTGAGCCAAGTCATTTGAAATCTCCAGCAGAACACCTCTGTGCCTCCCAGCCAACCCCGCCCCGCTGGGATCACCGCAGGAATCACAGAAGGAATCAGCGCAGGAATCAGCGCAGGAATCACAGCGGGAATCAGCGCAGGAATCAGCGCAGCAGCGCGGCCGTGGCCGGAGGGATCCGTCTCACCTGTGCACTGCATTCTGTGGGAATCCTGGGGATCCTGTCAGCTCCACCATGGTCCCGCCAGGATGCCGAGCAGGGGCAGCGGAGCCTCGGCGCTCTCCTCTCCTCTCGTCTCCCCGGCCGGGCAGGAATGCGGAGCAGCCGGAGCCGTCCAGCGCCAGCCTCCCTACTCCGCTGCCAGGCTCGGGCTGGCCGAGAGCCGCCCCCCGAGAGCCGCCCGCCCTCCCAGCGCCGCGGATGCTCCCCAAAACCGGCCACAGCAGCCAGGCGGCACCGGCACACGCTCCATCCCTCCTGTCCCGGGGAGCCGGAGGAGCGCAGCAGCCGGGTGGGGTGGAAGGGGTTGGGCAGGAGGAGACGCTCCCGTGAAAACCCGGCTGATGCCGAGGAAACTCAGGGATTTCAAGCAGCTGGCTCCCGAGGTTAAATCGGCTACAGGGAAACTTAACGGAGTGATATCACTGCAGACGCTGTCCGGAGTGCAAGAAGCCGGTTTACATGAAAACACCTCATGAGCTGGACCAGGAAATAGATCTGAATCTGTTTGAAAAACTGCACTTCCTTTGAAGATGCTTCCCCACTTCAAATGCTTCTACAGCTTAGGAAATACACAGCACCAAAAAAGCCCCAAGAGTCACTTAAGCAAACAATGAACTTCCCTTCCCCCTCTTTGTTTTCTGCACTGCCTTTTATTTTTGCCTCTAAATCCAAAGATCTGTGGCTTTGGGAGTGAAATGGTGAAGTCTGATACCAATTACCTTTTCCTGAGCTCTGGTTTATTTTATTTATTTATTTATTTAAATTTTAGAAGTGCCGAGAGCTGAACTTCCAGGCGTAGCATTTTTCGTTATTTATAGCTCTTTAAAGCACAGAAGCCAAACCCCACACAGTTTGGTTGCTGCTGCCACCATGCTGTCCCCTTCACACGTTGTGACACCCCGACAAAAGAGCGCCTCAGGTTTAAAAGCCCATTTTTAAAGTCTGCCTTTCAGCAGGTCCCACCTGCCAGCCAGGGGCACAGAGCACACACACACAGAAGAATGTGAAGTTGCTCAGCCTGTTGCTAAACAAGCTAAAATTGCTCACCAAGAACTGAGGGGCTGCCTCTTGCTGTTGTCAAGAGCAAGTATTCTGTTTATTTTTAATTTTCTACAGTTTTTTCCTAATTTTCTCTAATTTTGCCATTTGATTGCAATACCTCTGATTCACCCCTTTTTTTCCACTATCTTTTTTCTTGCAGGGTTACTTAAAATGAGCTCCTGCACATTGTCTCAGGTAACAATTTCCCACACCCTTAGTGTTTTCCCCTAGAAAAAAAAGCTTTGCTCACCCTGTCCCCTGCCAAGGCTCAGGTGGAAAATCTATGGAAAAAATAAGCCTATCCCTTGGGAAAGAAACTTACTGAATGTGTTACTTAAACAATACTGACTGCAAAACAAATAATAAACAATTGTTACTGCTCCGTTGTCCTCTAAAACCAATTACCAACTACATCCAGGGATTCTGCACCAAGAGTAGCACTGGAACAGAAGGTCCAAAAAAAAAAAAAAAAAGCCATTTCCCCCCAAAAATCTGTCACTAACAGCAGAGTAACGTAACATACAGTCCCTCCAAAGGACAAATTGGTTTGACCTGCTGCTTGGAAATGCCTAATTACTGGAAGCAGCAGGGAAAACTTGGGATGACGGTGGAGCCAGGCTTTGTAGAAGAGCAGCAAGAGCTCCTAAGGGCCCATGAGCTCCTCTGTGCCCAGCCAGGCACGGCAGAGAGCCAGGAATGCTGGGGTAATTACACAGCTCTCCATTCCATCGCAGCACCACAGAAAAGCATCCCTCCGCAGGGTGGGGCAACACCACACAATGCATGTGTACCACAGGGCATGAGAGAAAAGATGGAAAAATTAAGGACTGGGATGTGAAAGTTAGCCTGTACATCTCTTCAAAGGGTTCTTGTGCTTTTATGGGTAAATCGTGGCTTCTTGCCTTTTTTCTTTACTATTATTATTATTATTATTATTATTATTATTATTATTACTATTATTATATCTATATTTAATTTTTATTATTTTGATTGATTTATTTATTCATAATTTGGATTTGTTCCCATGTTTTTCTTTTTCTATAATTTAGGAACTCTGTTTTAAAATCAGGTTCTAACAGAAGGGTTAAAACATTAGATTAATCTCTGAAATATGGCCATAATATACCTATTTCTCCCAAAGAAGCTATTTTCAGTAATGCAGGAAGGTTCAGTCATGGTAGCTATTTTTGTCAATCCTACAACTTGCTGTATGGACCTCAAAAAAGAGATGTCTGAAATGCTTAAGAATGTATCTGACTCAAGCAAAGACATCTGTTGAAGACTTAGGTAGGAAGAGTGAATGGGGCAATTAATAAATAAATAAATTGGGGGAGGGGGGGAAGCAGATTAAACAAGTACTTGGAATTATTCTAGAAATCTACCCAGATTCAGAAATTCAAAATGCAATTTGCAAAGTCTAGGGATAAAAGTTGTTTCCAGAAGACTGTGACATTGAATAAAAATTATTAGAAACCCCTGATAATATTACATGACTTCTGTTCAAATCATAGGACAGAAGCAACACCAAGGAGGGTGGGAGAGCAGGGAGACAGGAATGTGCACATCCCTGCACAGCAGAGACAGCTTTGTACACTGCATTTCAAACTAGATGCACCTCATCCAATCTCACAAATACCTGCATTTTTGAGGATCAATTTATACTAAACCAATAAACTGATCAACAGCTAATTCTGTAATCCAATACCCAACTCTGAACCAGATCAGTACGTTTAAGTTTAGCTCAACAGTCCAAATCAACTCTAGACAAGACAAGGAAATTCAGGCAGTAGGAAGGAAGGCTAATTTTCAATTAAGTGTGAAGTCAGTTGTTACTGATGGGAAAAAGGTAAGTATACATGGTTGGGTGAAGTGTAATTACTTTTTGCCACAAGATAAATAACTAGAAAAGAGAAGATACAAAATTGAACAATCCACAAAGAGTTCATGTATGATTTAAGGTAGATTTCTCTAAAGAATTTAATAAATATTTTTTTATTGCCCTTCTTGAGAAAACAAAGGAAAATCACAGGGTCTTTCATAACAAACCAAGGTTTGGTTAGAGCGCAAGCAACAAATCTGCCCCAGATGGCCCAAGAGCCACCAGTTCTGAGAAATTACTACCTTACACAACATGCTGTCCTTACAGAGTGTTCTTTATGCTCTTAACACAAAATTCAAAAATCTCTAAAGCGATTTTTTTGTGTGTGTGCTCTGGAAGCAGCGGGTAGGGATGTAATATATATTTCCAAGAGAAAAAAAAAGCACCCTAATGGATTATGTGTCAATATTAGAAAGCTGAGATTATGTGTTCTTACCCTTTATCTCTGCCTTAAAAAGGTTTAAGATCTGAACAGATAAAATTTGCTTCATGATGAAACTCAGCTTTCAGCACAGATGATCTATGTGCAGGGGAATAAAGTTTCAGCCGCATTCAGAAGAAACCAAAATCCTTTGGCTTCGCTTGTGTTATAGAAGAAGAAAGATAGCAGCTTGGCAATTTTCTGTATACAAATAAGTCCAATTGCCCAGGGGAATGTCACTGAGATCCAGGCATCCTGTTTGTTACATCCAGCCTCCCTGGAGTTAGCTTTAATTTCAAGCAGAATTGTCTAAACTCTTCATCCTTCCAAGGCAGGCAAATTGCACTGTACATTGTCCAATTTCACATTACTTCAGGGCTTTTCCCAAAGTTTCCTAACCTCTTTTGTGGATGCAAAAGATAGCAGGGCACTTTTCACACAGTAGATGTTTCCTTCTGTAGCCTGTAAAGATGTCCTGGATTTCACAGGAGGTTTTTTAAAAGGCAATTCAGGGTTTGTATGCATTTGCATTTTGGGATAGACCATGATGGGTAAACAATACCATCTAAAGACTTAAAAGTTTTAGAATTTCAATTGATCTTGGCATAGTTACACTCCCTACTCCTCATACCCGAGTCACAGCACAAAGAGATCGTGACCCAAGGCACCAGACAGTGAAGCAGGCAAAGGCTGTGGTCGTCAGCAAAGCCTTGTTTGTGTAATTACATGAACCAAAGGCTTCAGATCCCAGCTTGCTAAAGGCTCCCACACATGGGTTCTGGCAACTTTGGCAGGTCTGGGCTGAAGGGGAGCAGAGAACAGAGCCATGGGGCTCAAAATGCATGGGACCACCTGCAGCCTGTGGAAACACCTCGTGGTGTCACATCCCCCAGGGTGCAGAACTCTGATCCCTGTCCCAGCCTCAGTCAAGCATCACCTTGCAGCTGCTGGAGGCACTGCAATTGAGGTTTGTGATACAAAGCACAGATCCAAAAGAAAAATAAAAATCCCCAGCCACTCACTGAGGCTTGCTAAATTACATGATAAAGGGAACTGGCAGCAAGGCATCTGATTCTCCTGGGTCTGCAGAAAGGAGGATAGGAATCTCTTGCAGGTACACACACACCAACAGGCTCATGCAAGCCCAGGTTGGGCAAACCCAGAGAGCTGCAAACATGTCAAGTCAGCACATCTGAATCCATCTTTCTGCCAGAGGTACTGCCAAACACAGCCCTCAGTCTGAGGGCTAAACCCAAGCCCTGTTTTGTATCCCTGCCATGCATAACAGTTGACAGTAGATGGGTATTTTGCACATGGCAGCAGGGTAAAAAAGCAGACAGTGCTACTGGGAAAATTACTTCACCAAGACACATCATAAATACCTACAGATGAGACAGAGGGAGCTGTGATGTGCAATTTTCATCCCTAATTTTCAAACAGATATTCTTTGTAGGCCAAGCTGAGTGGTGGAAGGTGAAGGACAGCCCTCTTGTTGGCACACAGTTTTCTTAGAAGTTACAGGACTTCCATTATATCAAATTCCTGCATATCTCCTAAATAAATCTTTGGTGAGCATAAAAATCTTTCCTGAGTGTAAAAACTGGTGCATTGCAGATTCTTCCATTGAGCAGGTCGCAAACAACCTTTTTGTTCCAAAACAAACTGTCTCCCTCTCCCCACCTCTAAAACTAGTAACCCTTTCCAGGTATTTACCTTAGCTGTTACTGTACAAGGATCATAATTATATGTGAGTGCAGAGTAAATCTATTTTTTCTTTCATCACAAATACTCATTCCAGCTGGAATATACAGAAAGCAAAGCTCAGCTTTGATAGTTTTAGTTGTAAACAACTTTGTCTTAGAAAAAGAAGTTATTAAAATCACCCCAGGAATCATTTTAGCTCTTGTCTGCTTTCCCCTGCCAGGTTTTTACCTGAAGGAAGAGCATGGGCTGGGTATTAGAGCAATCCTCCCCAGGCAGGAGGGCTCAGCAGAGACTTGCATGAACTGTTCTAAGAGGTACACAGCATGCAGCAGTGAAACCAGATGCTGCTTAACTCATCTTCTGTTGCTCACTCCAATTCCAAACCCCCTGGATTTTGAGAAGAGTACAGAGGCAGGATTTCTGCCCAGTTAACTGCTCAACTGCTAGCAATGCAATTTAGGCCTGGCATCAAAACAGATCAGAGCTTCATTCTCAATGCAAGTGACTCAGGGTGAGGACAAAACTAAAATCTGCAAGGGGCAGCTTCACCTCTGACCTCCTTTCAGCAACCTTTTTCTCAGAGATGCATATTCAGACTGAAAAAAGCAGGGTTAACTTGTTTCAACAAGTGAAACAGTATTTTTTTTCTTCTTGGATGATTTCACCTCCAAATATAAAAGGAAGATTTATTTGCATCACTATTAGCGTTTCCAACCATCAGAGAATCTCAAAAATGCTCCCTAATGATGTTCTTTCCCAATACTTGAAAATTTAAATAAACAACAGCAACAAAGACCAGACCCCCAAGCCTTCCCTCACTTTCAGTTCCTTCTGATATTTTCACATATGCAGGCAAAAAAATCTCTTATTAATGCCACAAAGCTGCCAGAATCCAAACTTTTGCTGTGTAGTCTCCTTAACAACTCTCATTTAGAGTGAGCAGGTGGCAAGAAGGAAGCAGAGCAAGAGAAAAGACAATTATTTTGGGAAAGGAAGTGGTAACTGCTACTAGCCTGTCAGAAAGCATGAATGGTGGAAATCTGAATCATGCTTTTACTGGATGAATGGGCTAATTCCAACACATTGCTATAAACAACGATCCTTTAAAAGGATGTAATCTCTCTAACAGGAAAAAATACACCTGTTAGAAAAAGAGCAGGATCTGAAGCAGAAATGGAGGCAAAACAGAGATGGGCCAGCTTGAGTTCCTCTTCCTGTGACATTTAGGTGCTGGTCTCCAGGGCCTGCATCACACTTTGTAACAGAATTACCCCATTGCAAATAACACTTGAAAGAAGGTTAGAAGCTGTCAAGTTGGAGTTAGGAAGAAATTACAGCTACATTTTTAGCTTTCTTGAATGGAGGCTCCTCTGACTAAGTGCTGCCAAGATGAAACCCTAGCAAGTAAATGACATATTTAGAGTGTGCCTGTTCACTCACAGAGGTATTACTACAATGATAGGGATTGTGCACCAAGGAAATTTTATGGCATATATTTTATGGATGGCTTGCTGACACAACTTAGTGTGCAGACAGGAATTAAGAATCTCAGCATTAGCAACAACCTCTCCACTGCCTGCAAGCAGAGGGCAAGCTTCTAAGCTAGCAGCAGATGCTGAGTGCCTGTGAAGTTACAGTTTTTAAATGATCTTATTAGTTTTCAGTGTTTAAACAAGTGACTTTATATCTTTTGCTTTTTTTCCTGTGTCTGCCCATCCGGCCCTCATTTGAGGGTGACCACAGTGGTTTCTGCCTGCACAGAAGGGATGGCTCAGCTGCTCTTCTGGCAGCTGCTGAACCAACACAAATTACAGCTTGCTGCACTGAAGTATGTGGAAATTGGTGTCTATCTTAGTACATGGGACTGCAACCACGGTGGTGCAGCAGCTGCCTCCCAAACAGCTGAGCCAACCCTGCAGCAAGGGGGAAAAATGAAAGAGACGGCGAGAATGACTTCAGCAGCCCTCGGGTGAAGCACACTTGACTTTATGCTGAACTTTGGGGAGCTACACATCTCTGGCTTCCATTTCTCAGATGTAACGTGGGTAGTTTCTCTCCCACACACTTCCCAGGAATGGTGCTACACGGATATGTGCATAATTCTGTAAAGAATGCCACAGAAATCTGCAGAATGGGTGCTACAGCTGATTATGCAAAGCCCTTGAAGAACACACACTGTTCCACTTGCTCCATTAACAAAAAGATTCTCATACAAGTTATAACTTTATGGCTACAAATGAAAAAGAGCCCCATCACCTTACACATACTTTTTAATTTTTAATAAATAAATCTATTAATTAGTAAATCACAAGAGAGGTATGGCAACCTTACTTAGGGAAAAGAGCAAACACTATTGCTATGCCTTCACCTCTGCACTAGAGCCATTCCTAAGGAGCTCTTCTGCAAAGAGTAATTTCAGATATCACTGTCAGATGGGAGGCCTGCAGTTGCCATGTTATCCACATGCTTCCCTGGGACAAGCTTGATATTCTTATCAGCTCTGCATAGCAATTTCTCTACCAGATACTGCAGCTGCCTCTGCTGTGCCTTTCAGCTTTTGGTGTCCGCTCCAAAGCTATTTTAGTGCAGTTGTTATCTGTCCTGCTTGTGATATGTCCTGGCCACCACCATCTGCTTCTTGCTCTGTACAAAGATGTGCAATGGTTCCCTTCACTAATGTGTCCTCTGGCTCAGCATCTTGACATAAAGCTATTCCCACTGCTTGCTATCAACCCACTTTTTTTCATTAGCAGGAATTCTGTAATCATGACAAGAGACATTTTTAACTAGGATGTGAGAACAAGGGAACTGCCTAGGGCACTGCAATCTGAGATTATATATGACCTTCCCCCCACTCTCATCCATACTCACAGAAAGGGCACTGCTCAATTTTTTCCTTCCCATTGCATGCCCAGTTCCTTTGCCTACACACTCTGTGACATCTGTATTCACTACAGCTGTAGCTCTTACGTGGAGAAGACCATGTAGATATCTTGTACTTTTAATATATTCTTGTCAGGCATATATCAAATAACACACTACAAGATGCCACTTGCATCTAAAACTGAAACAAAATACACAGCAAGGCAGATACCAAATAGCAGAGTCATCCATTCTCGATGGCCCTCAAGAAAAATCAAGAATGTTACAAGGCTCCATTTAAAAACCTAGTACTGGGATTTCCAGCTATTGAGATGCTCAGAGAAGTCTAGAAAATCTACTCATTTTTGCACATGGTACAGAATAAGAAGAAGGCATTTAAATCTTAGATTTTTAAAAGTCTTTCTAGTTTGTGAAGGTATAAATATTCATTGCCTGCTGCAGACTGGCTGCAATATAATTCTTTATTCACCTCACCTAGCCATATACCTGGAGTAAGTATTTTGCCTACAACACAATGTAAACATGATTAATACCAGGCTTAGTTCCAAACAAGAATGAACATTTATTCATATGGCAAAACAAAATTATCATTTAAGGGTGCATTTGGAATACCACAAACAAATCCAGTCAGGGCTCTTTTCATGTTGCTCGTCTTAAAGTATTTTGCAGTTTTCCCTCCTAAATACCCAATTTAGCCCTGTTTATTTTCAGACTTCCAATCTGTAATCTAAGACATAAAAAAGAACCTTATCTGCCTTCCTCAGATAAGGAAGAGTTAAACAGTCCTATTGACAAGTACAAATAAATATACAGTTCAATGTGTTAATTAACTATCTACAAGGATGGGATTTTCCTTACTTGTGTGCAATATACTCGCAAAATAAAATACTTAGTTAAAAAAAAAAAAAACTAGCTGAGTCTGTGAAATGAAAAATGCCTTATCTGCTCTTTACCTTGGATAGCAGCTATCAAGGCTGCTTTACTATTTACAGATGCATGTTTATTCCTCATAGCTACTTCCCCAGGAGTGATATTTTTCACAGCTGAACCAGGGAAGAACTGCTCCTAAGTCTCACCAGCCTATGTGAAGGAAAGCTTCTTGCATAGGCTGGGAAGTGAAAGAAGAGCTCATCTGTGTGTGAGAAGGAAGTGGTTGCTGCCTCTTCATTTCTTTTCCCCAGAAGAGCTGGAATGATGCTCTTTATGCAGCCACAGGTGGGGCGGAAAAGAGGGGGAACAGAGCCAAACCTGGACTTGGGGAACCACTGCAACAGAGCCTTTGTCTGTCCTTTTTAATACCTATCTTTTCTTTTGCTTTGCCTAAATTTCAACATGGATAATTATAGCCAACAGCAGGCAGACGGCTGCTTCTTTTAGGAATGGCACCCTGAACAGGCATGAGGTAAGCTACAGAAAAACCTGTTATTCGGTGCTTGTTGTGAAAACATGAAGCAAAGGAAATTCCAGAGGTGAGGTAAAACATAACCAACTAACAGTTCTAAACCAGCATGAACCACTTAGAGCCATCCACAAGAGCTGCATTCCTACTGACCCGCATCCAGCAGCTCTCACCTTTTAATTTCAGGGCTACCTAGTGAGTTTAAAAACACAGCCACATAGCTCCCTGTGGGCCATGCTCCTCCAGCAGCATCCCATAACCATCTCCCTGATATTTGGATAAATCCTGGTGTTTGGCAGTCGCTTTGCTGGAGGCATTTACACACAATGCCTGGGCTGCGCGACCTCCACATGCTGTGGTGGTACCCACCTAGCCAGGCTGCTCTGGCAGGGTGCTGCCCTTGGAGGGCTCGCAGCTCAACTGATTGATTGATTGATTTATTTATTTCTCATGGTTTTTCTTACCTAGTTGGGCGGCCCCCTCTGCCGGGTACTCGGGGAACTGGCCCTCGGAGGGGACGCTGACCGTGCGGCGCAGGCAGCGCCCGCGGGAGGCATCCTGCGGCTCCGGGATCCCTTCTGTAGGCACCTGCAGAAAAACCATGCCAACAGCTGTTAACTCGGCACCAGGCCACGCTGTTTAATATGCCACCTTGATAGGGGACTTCATTATCTGCTAATAGCTCTCGGGCATAGTTTGGCATTTGTGGCTTCAACACAAAATTCCAGCGGCTTCCCGGGAAAGCGCAGTGGCGGCGAAGAGCACGTTCAGCCCAGCGATGGGCACGAGCAGGTGCCAGCAGCCTCTGACCGCCCCCCGACTAATAAAGCACTCCTGCCTTTCCAAACTGCTTCCCCAGTGCCAGACCACGGCTGCTTCCACGCTGGCAAAGTCAGGCAGAGGCTGCTGCTCAGATGGTTCCAGGCAAAACTTTGAGAAAACAAAACTTGCGACAGCTACCTGGTGGACAAAGGCGCTGCGCAGGCAGAGAGCCTCCTCCAGAGATGGAGACCACTGAGCAGCACGCTGATGGCCATGGCCCAGCAGCTCCTGGCATGGTCAGGTAGTAACTGAGCTCAGGATTGGTGAACCACTGGATTTGTGGTTGCTACAACCCAGAGAGACGTGCCACCTGCAGCCACACAGGCAACTGTGCTGCTCGGTACTGCCCACCACGCCTTCTCTGGGGGTCACCACAGCTCTTGGCACCTGTTACAATCCTGAAAACTGTGGCTGGGTGGGGCTCCCCTGAACCTTCCACCAGCTGGAAGAAACCTCAGGGATGAGGGACATTCAGCACCCAGGGACTTGAGGAGGCACAAATCATCTCAGTGGACTTTTGATGAGGACTTTGGTTCCAACAGTACAACTGCAGTACATGCAGCATGGCAACTTCTTTTTGTATGGCTACATAACACACAGCTGGCACCTAAAGAAATAGAAGCCCCTGCCTATTTCCTGTGCTGCTTATCCTTTGATATCTTCCATCAACTCTGAAAAATGAGTATTAACAGCAAACAAAAAGCTATCATTCATTTGCACTGAAGGTTGTAAAAGATCTCAGAGACATTGCATTATTTAGAAACAGGCTGCACACTACAATGGCTCTCAAAACTAGTTCTGGCATTTCCTGACTACTAAGCACTTAACATTCTCTTAAGGTAATTTTTTAATGCTTTACTATTCTGGTCTAATTGTCTCCTTCAAACAGTGCCCATTTTTCAAAACAAGTTTCCCAAACTCCTGGTCCTTATTCTGATCAGACTATTGTCTACTCTGGTGGTTCTTATGGGTGTATAAGCTCTTCTGCAAAAGCACGTTGGTAAATTAAACAGAGACTAATTTTGTTGATTTATGCCACATATGTTCAACCAAATTCACATATTAAACTTTCAGTTCTCATCTGGAAGTTCTATTTAGTCTTAATCCCTTCTAAACATGCTCCTGATCCTCTGCTTCTCCCGATTCCTTTCAGAGAATTTTTCGGTGGGATGCTGTGAGCCAGACTTCCAGATCAGCTATTACCAGTCATACCAGACACCTGCTTCAGCACCCCTTAAACCCCTGCCACACTCCTGTCACAGTGAACTCATTGCCTCTACACCCACCTGCTTGCTCTAGACCAATACAGCTACTGCAGCATTGATTTCCCCACTAAAGTAACTCAAAAAGTGACCCTTAAGTCTGACTTAAAAATGCTTTGTTATTTACAGTAAAACTTCTACAAAACCACAGTCTCGACTTATATTGACAAAAAGAATTAACTCCAAGACTGCAGGACCAGTGTTTATTGCTTAGCATGAGACCAGCCTGCTCTAAAAAAATACAGCTTTGTGAACAAGTAAAACCAGCTTGGTCAGCAGCTCTGCATCTCTTGGGACTGGGCTCATTTTAAACACTTCTATAAAGTGCTCTGTGGTCAGACAATGGATTTGTGGATGGAAGGCACCAAAACACAAGGAAGTGCACAAATAAATACCATGTGAAGACCAAGCTGGACATCTGCAACCTTCCCAACACTCCTGAGCCCCCACCACTCTAGCAGGCAGCTCAGCAAAAGACTGAAGGGAATGACAGAGCCTTGCAGAGTCAGGACTCTAACAGTGATTCAGTCTTTCAGCTATTTTTTTCCCCCATTCAGCTTTATCCTCTTCTTTCCCTGTTGAGAGTTCACCAACCTGTGAATTCTTTGACCCTGAACTGACACGCTGAAGCTGCTGGTTCAGGACTGGGATCTGAGCAGTGTTAATTCTGTGATACAAAGGTACACAGGGACAGTCCAGATGCTGATCATTTGAGCAATCTTAACAATTTTCATCACACGTCACGCTTCCATGACAAATTTCACAATTTAATGAGGATGGGTTCAGAGCTCAGACTCTAAATCCTTGAGCAGCATCCCAACTCACCTGCCACTGAACATACTTTTGAAGTATAAGAAGTTTGTATTGAGGATTTCTAGCAGTTTGATGATGAGGGAATTTCAGAAGAAATAGGAGTAAGAGCTTTCCAAGCATTCAATGCCTCTTGAAGGCAAACTATAGTCTCTTTTAAAAAACATAGTCTCTTTTAAAAAAAGCATATGAAAAAAGAAGTCTTCATTGCAGATAAGATTGTTCAAGACTGGAAAGAGTGGTTCAAGACAAACTTGAGAATTTGCAGACTTTTCTGATCTAACAGTCAGAAAGTTTGGAATCATGTCAAGTTAAGTAATTAATTTTAATTTTTACCTTCCTTCAGAAAGTTAGAAGCTAACTAAAATTTTGACATGGAAATCCACTTAAAAAATGTTGACAGCAAACATTTCTCTGAGCTTTTAGAAATGAAATAATTAAACTTGCTTGGGAATTAAGGCAAATCTTATTATGGGTTCAGCTTTCAAACTCTTATTTACAGGTGAAACATGTTTGCTGTAAGACCCCCACTGTGACAACTCCTTTGAAGAGGGCAGTGAGGTCTGGGAAGAGCTTCCCCTAGGGCCCCATGCAGCAGTGTTTGCTCCCTTGGGATCACCACTGTGATCACCATGCTGGTGTCAGTCACAGGAGATGGAAGAGTAGGAAAATACATCCCAGGTGTGCTACTGCTGCTGCTGGCCTCTGTCACCAGCACCAGTGAGCAGTAGATCTTGTCACAGTTCATGCAGGTCTTTGCTATCCTTTGCCCTTGATTAAAAATCAACTCTAAATCCAAGAAGAAAGATGAGGTTTGGGTGCAGGAAAGGGAAAAAGAAGAGTCTAACACAGTGAAAAATGTTGTTCATCTTCATTTCCAAGTGAACACAAGACTAAAACATTCTGCAGGACTGCAGCCAAGTTGCTGACAAAGCCCAGCTAAAAAGCAGTCCAAAGCCAGGTGCAGCCATTTGTCATTTCCCTCCAAGTGGAAGTCGTGTGCACAGTGTTGTGTGTCTGGAACCACTCCTCATGAACACTCATTCCCTTTCCCTGTTTAAATGGCTCTGATTTTACAGACATGTCTACTGTGCCCTCACAGCTCCTCCCACCTGATGGAACAGGTTTTCCAGAGCAGATGAAAACATCTACACCTTCCAGCCAGGAGAAACTATTCCTTGTAGAAGAAATACCTGATTTGTGTGGGCATCAATCTAGGCCTGTTTTCCTTGTCTTGGAAAATGCTGTTAAATATTATCACACAGTGTAATAATTGCACACCTCCTGTCACTCAGGACTCCTTATTTGCTAAGTCGTCTCCCACGTTCCTACAGGGATTCATTTTCTTTCTACTTAATTTTTAGGCATTGAACTCTTCCTTTCATTAATAATTTTCATTCTTCAGTCTCACCTATTCTCATTTTATGAAGTTGACAAGGTGTCAAGTAATTAATGTTTTTCTACACTACACAAGGTGATACTGCCAGACTATTTTTGTCTAAGTAATTACAGATATTTTTGGATCAAGTTGCACTTCAAAAGGCCTCTGATTTTCAACCTACTCTTGCTGGGCACAAAATTTCTCTTGCATATACTTCATTCAAACTGCCTTGACAATAATTCCATAGTGGTGGGACACTATGAGAAATTAGTTTTCTCTACTACACTGTTTATTTCTGTACTCTTCTCTTGGTCTTAAAAATCTGCAATTCATAATGCTGTATTTTAGCAGCACTAACTGAAAACCCCCCAAATTTAGCATTATAAGTGAAACAGTGGAGAATTCTTGTTTATGTTTTTCACTTTCCAACTTGGACACACATACTTGCGGAAGGATATTACAAAGCAGTATAAACACACATTTCTTTTCCCTTCCAGACTCACACAGGCCAAGCTTCTTGGATTTTATTCCACAAAGTAACAAAGCAGATGGACAGAGAATAAAATAAGAGGTTTCAGACTTACACCTTTCAATTTATGTCAGCCTTGCAATGATGCAAGTACTCCTGATGCCTCAAATTTGAGCTTTCATATTTTCCAGATTCTGTTCTACATTAATGGGTAACTCTGAACTTCATATAAAGTATTAGCAAGTTCTCCTCACAGTTTAATTAGACAAAACAATCCTTTTCCAGCCCCAGAACCAAGGACATCGTTGCAGCTTCAGGCCCAAAAAGTAAAAATGACGGTGAATTGAGGAGAGCAAACTGAGAGGATGGGACTGCATAACCTGAAGCTGTAACTGGACAATTAACCCAAATATGGAAATGGACCAAAACTTACAAAAATGTGAAAACTCATGGGATTTATCCTGGGTGTAGCCTCAGCCAGGCTCTTGTACTGCCCAAGGTATATCCTGTGAAGACCTTTTAATAAATCCCTACTTTATTCCATAACACTGCCTAGCCTCTGTCCCAGGGAGCCTCTCCAGGCATCCATCACTCCCTCTGGGCTGCAAGGGCACTCTGCTGTTGCCATCTCTTCCTTCTTCCCCCACACCCTTCTCACTCACTGGTGGGTATCCCTCTGTCCTGAACATTGTTTCTAAGATCCTCCTCAGCACCCCAAAGGAATTCTGCCCTACTCGTTCTATCAGTAATGACCATGTTCAGAGCAGGAATCTCTCCTGCTCCTCTTGCCTATCACCTGGTTTGAGTCAACAAAACGCTTCCTCCAGCAGCACCTTTCCAATAATTTTACTCTGAACACAATCTTTTTTTTCTTAAAGTAACCTCCCTCTTCTTTGTTCACCTGGTCTTTGCTTAGGCTCCGTGCACCAGTGGTCCCACCCAGGATCTTTTTATGATTCCCCTTATACAGACTTTTCCATCATCATGCTCTTAACAAGCATCTCACCCCACTGCTGCCTTAGGCCTTTGTGCACTCCTGTTTCTGGATCACATTTCATGGAGCCTCTTTCAACTCTGAATGACTTGCCAAGAAAAATTTAACTGTGTTGCCTCCCCTCCCTTTTCTCAGGAAGATTGTAAAGGGATACTCCTAGCTCAGAAAAATTACAAGAAAGTGTAAATCCAGAGTATCAGTCCCATGCTCTCTCCTGACTGGCAGCTCTACACGTTGTGTGTTTATGTAGGGGACTGTGTGTCCAGACTCAGAAGCCAGACTAAACCAACCCCTTATTTTCCTACTGAACACTCATGGCTCTGCAAGGAGTTCCCTTTTTCCTTTCATTTCACAGTAGTCACAAATGACTTGAAAATCATAATGGCAAATCTGACTCGAGCTACAGGCTTCTGAAACAAATCCCATTATCAGCATGTGGAGTCACACCTGCACCAAAGGCATGTCTGCTTGGCCCATCTGCGAGCAGCATTTCCCAAAAGAAGCTATTTCTCATTGAGGTAGGGCAGGAAGATCCCTTTGAAAGCACACTGCAAGAATTTACACTACTGTTTACACTACTGAGGTTATTGCTACACTTAAACCTCAGGCCCTCTATAGTCTATATGGAATTTCCTCAGTTTTTGACAAAAACCAGAGTGTATTTAAACATAGAATATAATGATGTGATACATTGGACTTCGTACATTTACTCCTCAGGATCTAGTCAAAAGCCTCATCTTACTCCCAGCAAAATACTTTCAGCTGTCTGTGGTAGGAGAAATAAGACCTCTTAAGTGCATGATTACCACCTTCAGGTAACTATTTGTGATATGAGCCAGTGTTGTTTCAATTACATTTCCTAATGAGATGCATCCTTTTGTCCAGCTATGCTGGTACAGGACTGTTTTAGAAATGATTCTCACATCTCCTTAAATTTCTTCAGCGTATACTTCAATTCCTCAGGTGTCAGTCCTGTCAGACTAGAAAAGGAATTACATAGTAAACAAATACCATTAAATGGGCCTTCCATTTTGCCTGCGTTTGATCACCTCTCCCACACATCAGCATTAAAGCTGTTCCCTTCTAATAACTCAAGTCCTTCTCTAAACCATTTCCTCCCACTCTCCCTATGCAAGGCAATATTTCATGGCAAATAAACCTGAGGACAGCTGACTAATATTTTGTTCCACACCAGAAACAGGTCTCACTCTCAGGCTGTAACAGCCATATACAGAAGCTTCAAAAGAATCAAGAAAAACCACAAAAATTGGGGTCATTGCCAAATATAAGAAACTGTGGTATTAGACTAAAACTCATGGATAAAAAGCCTT
Organism: Taeniopygia guttata; assembly: GCF_048771995.1. Lineage (NCBI taxonomy): Eukaryota > Metazoa > Chordata > Aves > Passeriformes > Estrildidae > Taeniopygia > Taeniopygia guttata. Next base: position 31,328,114 of record NC_133033.1, read on the forward strand.
CACTTTTCCCTACCTTTATGCCTGCACTGACATCAAGAGGCAGGTTTACACACCTGTGGTGGCTCTAACTACCATTAAAAGAAGTAGTAACATAGGAAGACACAGTGGCAGACAAACACAGGCTGCAGAACTCCAGGAGGGAGTTTGCACTTTGGCTGCTGTTACCTCTTCTGTGCCAGCTGGATTATAACTGTGTGCACCACCCCATTCACACACAGGATAGCTTAGCTCCCCTTTTCATGGAATGGGAAGGGCTTGGAAGGGACCTTAAAGATCACCTAGTCCCAGTCCCACCTCCCACTAAACCAGGTTGCTCAAGCCTTATCCAACTTGTCCTTGAGCGTCTACAAGGATGGGGCATCCACAACCTCCCTGGGCAGCCTGTTCCAGTGTCTCATCACTCTGGCAGTAAAGAATTTCTTTTTAAATTCCCTTTGCCCTGTTGCACGTTTCAAAGGATTTGTGAGCGAAGTAAAGGGGAGATGAAGAAATCTGCCCTCTCCTCTTACAATAAGGGCCAAAGGGCAGATACTGAGGCACCAACATGAGCTTGTCTCACCTCCTTCTCCCTGTTGAGCAGCACCAGCTGGCTGTCTGTCAGGATGCAGTATTTCCTCTCCCATGTTGTCATCTCAGTGTAGGGGGACTGGCCACAGGACAGTCTGTGGGTGGGTGGTCCTTTCACATCTGGCAACAGAAAACCACAACGTTGTTAGCATGTGGCATTAACCACCTTCTTTGCTTTCACAGTTCTGCAGTGAGATCTGAACCAAAACTGCACTCTGTGCTGAGTGGGGTCTGTTTCAGCATTTTAAAAGGTGAAATGCGAGTCCTGGGAGGCACCCATATGCTACGAATATTTATTTACTTATAGCATGGCTTACAAAAATGGCAGTACCAGAGATGAATATGAATGTCTTTGTCAAAGGCTGAAATATACTGAAAAGACCAAGAGCTCTTATGAAAACTTAATCTTCCTTCCACTCCTTTCTCAAAGGGGTAAAGCCCTGAATGTACTCTAAATCTTAATAAAGTGGATTATTTGAGACTAAGGATAGAGAGATATAGGAAGACAGGGATCAAGGAAGGCAGGCTTGAAGAAGGGAAGGAAAAATTCAAAGGGATGGGCATTTAATTGAGAAGGGCTTACTAGCACCTTTTGTTGGGGAACCTACTAGATGAAATTGTGCATTTTCATTTAGCCACAGACACTACAGCGACAAAAACTCATACTTGAAAAAAACCAAACAACCCCCCCCAAAAAACAAGAAACCAAACCATAACACATCCTGTTTGGTTCCCGGTCCTGATCTATTAAAATTTATTTTGAAATCAATTTCCCACAGGTTTCTCACAATTGAGTTGTATATGACATTGTGCCTGTCACAACAAGGTCCCTTCCAACCCAAACCCTTCTAGGATTCTATGATTTATCTCTTTACAAAGTTTTGATATTAACTTCTGATTGCTTTATAAGATTAAGTTTCATTTTTATCTTGCACTCTGGTTCTATACAATTTGCTTGCAATGATCTAAAAATCACCCATTCTCAGTGTAGACACTGTAGATCCCTCAAGTTCCAAGGGTCTAAAACAGACACTGCAAAAATCCAGGGACTTCCTGCACAGGAGTTCAGGACCTCCTTGAGCTGTTTCAGGAGTGAAGTGAGTGTTCAAACCCGAAATGTTTTGTAGCACTACCTGCCTTTTAGCACACCTAGCAGCACGCACGAGATAACACAGCTGCTTCTCGTAGCTTCTCCCCAGCATCACCACTAGAGGCCAGCGAATCCTCAATCATCCAGCACCTTCCAGGGAGAGCCAGCCCAAGGACTAAGGAACCCCTCCAACCTGCTTCCCTCCTTGCAAACCCTGCTCCTGCCCCCTCTTTATCAAAAACGCTGCAGCATCTTCATGCTCTTCTCCTGCATCATCTTCATGCTGTCTTCCTGCAGCTTTGCCTCTGCATTGCAAGGGATGTGTCAGCTTCTAGAGCCAGGCTTGGAAGATGGCTTTCAGTGCCTTGTTCAACCTCGTGTTGCATCAGGAGTTTTGTGATTGTTCAGGAAAGTGCTTGGAACAGGCAACCTTTAAGCAAGAAAAAGGAGAGAGCTGCATGGCTCCTACTGCTCTGAATAACAAAGAAGGGCACCTTTGTGCTCTTAAAGTCAGGTAAAATAATTCAGGGAAGAAGCTGAGGTGCAGAATCAGATTACACACTGTTACTTCTGATACAACTCAGTTTGTGAGAGTGACAACAAATCCCATGTGTCTCAAAATTGCCCAAAACTCTATTTAAGCATAAAGATAATTAAGGGAAACCACCATAAGCTCTGTGAAGAAAAAGTGCATTTGTGCAAACTCCCGGAGCACAACAGACTCTACCACAAGTTATGTATTAGTCCATTTTACAGACATGAACCCTCCAGGTAGATTTTTGGCATAACTGCAACTCACATTTATCACGGTGTCCAACCAAAAACCAAACCAGATGTAAAATAAAACCACTGCTGCTCCTGCTTTGACCTTGGCTTCCCAAGCAGCACATGAGCCCTACCTCTGCCTAAGCATGACAAACCTGACAGAGAGTAGAGGAGAAGGATGAAGCCATGAGCTTCTGGTATGAGTCTGCACCAGAAATGGGAAGATGAGAGCTCTGGTGATCGGGTCTCCTGGATAAGGAAAGCATGTGATAAATCAGCAGGGGGAGAAAAGGATGAAGGCTGCGTGCTCTGTCCTCCTGATGTGGGTGGGCTGGCAGTGAGTGCCTCCAGCTGCTGCACTGAGCAGTAACCAAGGAAGCTGCATTTGGAACTGCTGGTAAACTTTCTGATGGCAAAAGAAAACCCTCCTGGGCCGTCAGCTCCAACGCAGAATCTACAGTCACGACTTGCCCAGCCCCAAAAGATCTTTGTGTTATAATTTCTTCTAACTACAGGCCTTGGCAGGATACCATCCGACTGATCCATGGGCTGCACAAAGGATTTAAAGAACAGAACGACTTCTTCCACTGCAATAACAACTCCAGGACTTAACTGAGTCATCAGGCACTGTGAGCCAGCCATGGCTCTGTTGCCAAGTGGGTTGGCTACGTCAGAAGAGCTTTCCACAGGCTGCTGGCAGAGTGACATGCCATGTCCGTGTCTGGAGCTGTCAGTCACCCCTAGAGAACAGCACAGTGGTAACATTTTGTGTTTGCACCAGTGTCCTTTTGAACACCAGTCGGGGCACAGCCCAGCACCCCTGCAAGCCTGACCATGTGCTCTCTTCAGCAGGCTGGTTTTGAGAGCACCGGACCCCATAACTCCAGTCCTCCCCTCAGGCTGATGCTGAGAGCACGTGGCAAACTCCACGGATGTGGAACGCGTGTTCCCAGAAAACTCACAGCAACAAGCACCCCAGAGTAGCTTTGGTGCACCAGTCTCACCGATTTAAATTATTTCTCAGCTCGCCCTCCTGCATGGCTGATATCTTTGGAGCCTCTCACAACAGCTGTGACTTCAAAATTTATACTGCAGTATGTTACCAGTTTAGACAGAAGACTCTCTGGGACTTTGCACAGTATCACATACACGCTTGGTCGCCTCACAAACCCTGTTCTGCTTTCCGGTGCTCTTCATCTTCGGTTTTCATTTTACATTCTTGGCTCCAGCTTTTCACATGAATGTAATAAAACCCACCAACCTCTTCCACTAAAGCTCCATAAAACTAATTAAGCACCATGCTTTGAATTGCTATAGAAGTGAATTTCAAAATGTCCATGTGTAACGAGGAGCACTGAATCTTTTGGGAAAGCGTGCAGGTCAGGATTGTCCTTTTTAACTGTGGGGCTACTCTCTGTCAGCTCACACAGCAAGGCTTGAGCTTTGGAGATGAATGATCCCTCACTGGTAAATGCAACTTCAGACAGGAGCTAGAGAAGAGATCAGAGAGGTCTGATCATCTGAAAGCTCTGAGTTTGCAGATGTTACATGTGGGATGGGCTCAGGCAGCCACACACCTAAATAGGCAAGTTCTGGTGACAGAAGATTTCTCTTGGGTCTGATGCAATCCCTTCATTCTGCAGCACTACAATGAGGCATTCAAGTAAGCAGATCAGCAAGTCTACACATAGGATTAAAGGTCAGGCCTTATGTGCCTTCAAATGCTAATATCAGTTAAGTAACAGCTTGGAAAAAATCCCCTTCTTGATACATCCCTGCCACTGCCTCCTGCCACATCCTACATTGCTGAAGACTGGAAACTGTGTTGTTTTTCCTCAGGGCTCTGAAATGCCACTAGCCATGTTATAAATATCCACAAAGCTCCCTTTCTTTCAGTCAGATGACAACTTGTACCTTATTATTCTTGAAGTACAGGGCTTATTTTTAAAGAAGGGGAAAAATAGAGGGGCAGTGATTCCATAATCACATATCAACAACAGAAGTGTTGAGTGGTACAGGGCGAGGAAACATGGAAAGCAGCAGCAGCCAGTGCCAAGCTAATCCCCACAGACAGAGTAAGACATCTCAGGAAAACTCATGGCAGTTTAGTAGTATTTATGGAGCAGAGCAGTCCTATCAGATGGGAACATTTCTGAAAGCTTCCATTGCAAACATGCAACAATTATTTTCCTTAAAATTCCAAATGTGTTCATGAGTGGAGAATATTTTCCAAAAAGCAGGCAATGGGCAGAATCATAAAATTATTTCCAAGAGATAATGGGTGCTTCAGTGTCTTTTAGCCCCCAACAGCTCTCCTACAACCAGAAAAGAGGCATCTTGTCTCCTCAGAGCTAGTGAAAAGGACAGAATTACCAGAAACCAAGCCAATAAAACTACATTAAAGGCAAATTCATGCCTTCAATCTCTGCCAAAAAGCACTCTCTACTTACCATCAATAAAAACACAGAAATAACCCTCCATCCCAGTGATGACAAGAGCACCCCTGGCACGTCTCAGAGCTCCTTTTTCTGAACTGCGCCATTCCTATGGTGAAATCAAGGGCTAACCGAAGTACTTGCCAAATTTTCCTCCACTTTATTAGGGTCCGTATTCTGTTCCTAGTATTTCCAACAAGGAGCTGCCAAGCAGCTGAGTAACTAATGTTGTGGCCAAGTTTGTATGCTGGGAGGAATTTTTTTCCCCTGAAGAGAGATTAGCAGGAGCCCTAACACCTTTTGACAACAGGTCTGCTTGCCCAATGTCAATGTTTCCATAGTGTTTTATGTACTTACCATAGAGACAGGATGAAAGAAAAGTGTTTTAGGTAAGTGCTGTCATCTGAGAGCTTGTCAGAACCTCAGCCTACCCAGCTGTGCATGACCACACAGTCCAGTTTGAATAATCATCAGTTCCAACCTTGATAAAGCAAGCTGAAACAAGCCTTACTACTGACAGGAAGCTTCAAAGAGAAATAACAACTACAAGTCCTGCCACTGAACTTCCATCATCTCAAAGCTCACGAAGGGATTAAAGGGAAAGATGTGGCAGAAAAGGAAATACACAGTGTCTCAACATGCTCCATTCCCTCAAATCTCGGAACAGGGCAGGATTTCTGCAAAACAAGTCACTCATGTGAGTGAAAATAAACAGCAACAGCAGCTCTGTGACACACATCTGGGTGGGGATGTGCACCTATTTCAGACAGATGTTGATGCTCAGGTGAAGATCTGCACAGGCATTGGAGCACTCCTGGCCCAGCTGCAAGAGGGGCAATCTCTCAACATCTGCACAGGGCAGAGGATGAGAGAGGTCAGCCACTGAGGGGCTGCTAGGGAAAGCACAACCAAGGCAACTTCTATTTTCTCTCATGCTGATATACAGAGCTTTTGTTTGTATTTCTTATTTCTCAAACCAACTCCCAGCCATGTGCAATGGTTTCTGATCCAACCCAGGCCAGAAAAGTGCAAATAGACACCATCAGAAACAACTATTCAAAGAGAAACCTATCACGATGCCCAAATTCACTTGGAAGAGGGAGGGACACTCCTCCTCCAAGTTTGTACAGACAACTACCACACTACCCCAACACAGAAAATACAATCTCATGGTATAATACTAGGAAAATTCAGCATATACTGTGTGTGGCAATGCAGAGACTCCCGTGCTACAGAGAAAACATGATGCTCTCAGGGTTGATACATTTTTCTCTGAATCACAATGTACTTAGAAATGTGACAGGCACACATTAGAAACAACACCACTAATTTTGCCATTTTGTTTCAAAGCACAATGTGGGCTTCCTTTCTAGGAAACTTCTCATAGCTACTGTGAGATCCAGCAGTGCTCACTTGCCCCTCTAAATCACTCTGTGGCATGGCTCTATTTCAGCTAAGAGGTGCCTACATTTTCGTGGTCAGCAACAGATCCCTGGTGCAGCAGGTGGCATTTTAAGTGTAGAAAGTGTGAGCAGATCCTTTGGGACGTGAGGCATGCCACTCATGTAGGATGTTATTACAGAGGTAAGTATCTGGTGTGAATTCTTCCCGTTACATATAATAGCCACACTCAACCAAGTCCAGTCCACATGCAATGAGCAGCTCTCAATTCAGCTGAATCCAGTTGCTCTCCTCCAGCAGCTGCATGCAATGATAACCCAATTCTTAGATGGAAATCTAATATCCTGGGTAGGAGGTAAAAAAGGCTTAGTCAAACCATCAGGCTTCAGAGATCTCAGAAGCTCTCACGCCAACGGCTGACAGCCAAAACACTACCTGGAAAATCCATTCTGCACAGAATAAAGTCATAAAAGGTTTAAGTAGGTGAAAACAGTATTCTAGAAGCTGGCAGAAGCCATGACCAGTACCATGACTTTCTCTGATTCTGATGTATTTGGCATTGTAACATGTTCTTCACATGATCTTTAATTTTTCTAGTACAGGCAAATCTTGCCAATCTAACCTATTAACTTTCCACTGCTCTTTTATTGAGTGGCAGTGATCAGACACAGTTTCAAGACTGGTTTTTCACTCTCCCAGTGAAGAATCTCATGAGCCACAGGGACTTTAAAGTAAAAACTGTTCAGTCAGGTGCAGTTTTCATGCCCTATATCCTCAAAGAAATGTGAACTCTGGCATTTTTTGCGCTTGTTGTGTGTGCTTCCATTTCTCTACCATCAGTATGTCAGCTCTGGGAGAAGAAATGTCTTAAAATTTAGAGATGGGAAGTCTGAAAGTATCTGCTGTTCACCGCTTACAGGTGAGGTTTGAAGGATTTTCTCTTCCTTTGAATAAGGACAGTCTGTCTCTTCTGGCCTCAGCTAAAGGCATAGCTTTTCCCCAGCAGCTGCTGGGAAGCTTTGCTGAGATGTGTGATGGGGTGGGAGAAGGGTCACCTTGCTGCTCAGAATTTCTCACATGCAGCAGTCTCACCTTGACACCAAGGAGGAAAAAGTAACCTTTGAAACTCAGAGTGAGAATCCACGTTTTGTCCACTACCAGAGCTGCCAGCCAGATTCTTATATTTCCTACGGATTTTCTGCACTAAGAAAAAACACGTCAGGAGCAATTTTTAAGTGGGGAGGAATAAACCATCAGATGAGTGAATGCTTTAGCAGCCAAGGGCTGTCTCCTCTGCAACCAGCAGGAGACAAAATACAGAATGCTACTGTTCAACAAGCCTGGCATCTCCCAGCAGGACGGCATCTCTCGCTGACATCATTCCCACCCCTTCAATTCCTTCCCGAGGAGAGATCTGACTTGTTTGTACAAGAGTCAGCCGCCAGCAAGCAAGGTACAGCAGCCTCACTCCTGCAGCTGAGCTCCCAGACAGCTCTGCCAGCTTCCCCTGGGCCCAAGTCCATACATCTGCCCTGTTCTTGCAACGTCACCACTCTGCCTATCTACAGCTCAGGAGTTTTCGCACCAGGGCTGAGACTACGGCAGAGATCAGCCAAGATTTCCCTTCTCACTTCCCCACGCAATTCCAAACCCAAACCTTTCCCACGGCCTGTGCTAACACATTTGCCACCCTCAACCTCTGACACTTCCTAAAAGGCCTCAGTGTTCCCTGGTACCCAAAGGCTCTGCAGAAGCTCGAGAGCACAAATTCAGTTAGGCCACAACCATGTAAGCAATTTTCAACGAGATTTTATTTTCAAAAGGAAAAACTATGGAGCTGTTCCAAAAAAGAAACCGCAAGTCTTAAAATCTTACGACTAGTTTAGTGAGCAGATGCTGAGTGTGCCAACAGTCTCAAGCTTTCTTGCAAAGTCCTAAAAAATGAGAGCTAAGGAGCTAACAGCAGAGGCAAAAATTAGGCATAAAACACACATTGGCCTGGCAGGGTAATTCTGACTAGAAAGCAGAAAGCTGCACCAGCTTGCTGTCACTGAGCAGCTTCTTTGAGCAAAAGGTGCGGGAGCTCTTAATAGCAGTTTAAAGCTACCAATTAGCTTGAATACTACTGAGCTCCCCTAAGCTTCTTACTTGCTGCATAGCCGATTGCTAAATGTTAAACTTACAAAGGGTAATTGATCCTCACCTCCCTCGGCTGCGCCTTGCTCTCTGTCCCCGTCCTCCTGGGCTGTGCCCAGCCTGGTTCAGGGGACACAGCCTGCAAGATGTGCCTGGCAGAAACATCAGCACCTTCTCAGCTGGATCAGTGCCAGCAACGTCCGATCAGGCAATCGGTGGCTCAGCAAGTGTAACCAGAAATCACAACCCCACCAAGGTGAGGACCTTACAGAACACGCAGGTGCGCCCTGGCTGGGGCCAGCCTCCCTGCATGCCCGCAAACAAGGGGCTCATTGTGCAGCCTTGTAAATCTCATGACATCACCACCACAGAAGCTGCAGTCCCTGTGAAAAAACAATTTAATTCCCAGGATAACAAAGATTTCAAATAACCTGCAGTTGCTTGAAGCCATTGCTGTGACCCTTCCTTCAATACTCAAGCAGGTTTCCTTCCCTTCTTATTCAGGTCTCGTTCCCTGCCCAGGACCACTCATCTTTGCTCCTGAATATTAAGTACATTTTTCTCTCACAGTTAAATTCCCATTTGGCCTACAAAATACTTTGGAATCTCAAAACAGAAATGGTTATTACAAACCTGTAGAGAGGATTATAAAAGATTACATGCCCCTATTACAGAGCTGCCAAGTTCTGAGAAGGTTCTCAAGTGACACTTCTCTCCAAAGCAAGAAGAGGCTTTCGTGAGTGGTTTAGAAGGCAGAAAATGGAGAATAGCAGAAAAGTTAATTATTCGTGGGAGAAAAAAAAGTCTGCAGTTTTTCCTCCTAATTTATGCATGGTCCTTTTCTTATCCAGCTCTATGCCCTTCACCTTGTTCTGTCCTCTGCAGTGCTTGCTCTCACCAACCCCTAATCTCCATCTCACAGCCTCTTCAGAACCAGGCATCCAGAGTGGGCTGTTCCCTCTTCATTCTTTATTTTTTGCAGCAGTGTAGGAAGAGAACAAAAGAAAAAAAACTCCTGAACTTTAAAAGGACCTTGGCTCAAGGCAGCTCTGCAAAAAAAAACCAAACAAAAAACAACAACAAAAAAAACAACCAACCAAACAAAACAAAAACTCAAACAAACAAATACATAAAAACCCCCCAAAAACAAACAAACAAGCAAAAACCCCCAAACAAACAAGCAAGCAAACAAAAAAACCCACCCAAACAATTTAAAAGCAAAAGCTGCTCAGTTCCTGCACACATTTTTGCTACACACATACAAAAATGCACCAGTGTACTCGGGGTCAGAATTAAAGATGTGTGGCAAAAGCAGCGCACAGAGCTTGGCAAAAGCACCAAGACTAAAGTTCACAGAGTGCTTTACCCCCACCCTTGCCAAGAAGGCATCAGCCAGATGACATTCATCTGTCACAGGCCACTTTCAGAAGAGCAGGACCCTTGTGCTTTTCCTGTCAAGGAGGGAGGTATGGGAAGTACAAAGGTACGGAAGCATTTCTGCAGAGACAAGAGCCACAGGAACAGGGCAGGCGATGAGATAGTGCCCACAACAAGTTCCAGATGAACAACTGAAAACCAAACAGGCTGTCTTTCAGTGCAGCCTGAACTACACCATGCAGGCTGTCTCTTTTAGAAGCTTTCACCTCTGGCTTTATTCCCAGAAAGCAGGTATTTTCATTGTCACTGATGTCACTCTATAAACTTCATTTCCCAGAGCAACAGCACAATTGCTGAACTCCCCACCTCTGAAACCCACCCAATGTTACCTCAAACCAACCCTCCCTGTGTGTGGTGGGTTTCATGACAAGAAACAACAAGGTAAAAACAAAGAATAATGTATAAAACAATCCTCCACAAAGATCTCACATGATGCTTTACAAACTTGCTCACCCTGCCACCACTGCACAGCCAGTTGCTGATGTACAATTTTAGCTACTTTCAGTCTGAATGTTTCTTGAATATTTCTGGGTAGACATACAAGCAATTAGGTGCTTCTTTTGGGTTTGGGTTTTTTCTTACCACAACAGACTATGGGGAAAAAGGACTTGTGAGCACTGCTGATGTCTCATAGAGGGGAGTTTATTTCCCTTGTCAAAGGGACAATTCACAGGACACTAAAATCTGCTGCAAAAATGTGCATGGTTTTGCATATTAACCAGGTCATTCAGGCATATAGGCTAAAGTTAGCTTTTGTATTTTAACCACTTAAAACAAATGACTTAGTAAGGGACCCTGTCAAGGGGTTGAAATATAATGTACAAGAAGCCCTGTAGTACTCCCCCTGCTATTTAGACAGACCCATTCTGCTTCTTTCTGGCATCTTCTAAATGTTTTCAGAAGAACCTGGAACCACCAGGTTATTACACACGAATTTGTTGATTTGACCTACTTAAAAACAAAAGTACCAGAAAGCTCCTCATTCCATTTTCCTCATTAACATCTGAAAAGTCTTCCTGTATCTCAGTAAAACAACACTAATGCTCAAAAGAGGGGACTTTTTTCATCATTTAATCACAACGACACAAAACTTTAGAGGAAGGAGACTGCAATGGGGATCCTGAGCCATATTTAGATTTTTGTCAAGAGATGTCTTGTGGCAGGATAACCTGAATCCCACATTTAATGCAGTGTGACAATGACCTGTAGTACCTCTTTCATCAGCTCTACCCTTTAACCTTCAGTTAAAGGTTATGTGAGGTTGGTTACCCTGTGTAATTTAACCCAGCTATCACTGCTGGTTTAGGGAGAGAAGCCAGCTTGGGAAGAAAAATCCCCTTTGGTTAAGCATAAGGAGGTCACCACCAAGATGGTCAAAGGAGGACACTGAGCTGCAGGCTGGCATCAAGGCTCAGGAGCCTCCTGACTCACAGTGCTTTGCTGCACACAGCATCAGGATTGGCAAATCAAGCTTCATTTTGTTCCAAAATTTCAGAATAGAGTGGGTGATTTCTTTCTTCTTACTCAGTCTGCCCAGAGAAGCTGTGTGGAAGTTTGAAAAACCAAGCTGGACAGGGCTTGGAGCAATCCAGTCTAGAGGAAGATGTCCTTGCAGAGGACAGAGGATTGGGACTGGAGGATCTTTAAGATCCCATCCAACCCAAACCACTTTGGGATTCAGTGCTGTGGAAAACCAGCTGCGAAAGAAAGAGGCAACACAGGAAGAAGTAACAGTGCCAGGCAGAGAATTGCAAGTGCTGAGCTAACCCTGTGCCAGGGGAAGGATGTTTCTTGCAGGCCAGCTTGCTTTGGACATTTTTGCCATGCTGAGCTCCAGGCTCCTGAGGTACCACCTGAACAGGTGGAGCAGGTTCCCCACGCTTTTGGCAAACCCCAAGCAGCATGATTAATGTATCCTTTGAGGATGGGCTGGCTAATTAAAAGGATCTGGAGGTAGGGTGCAGTATTTCAGGTATTCTTCAGCTGGGTTTTCCCTCTACTTAATGCTTCCTTCTCCTTCCAGTAGCTTAGGCTCTGACAAATAAAGGCCACATCCTCGCCCCAAACACTCACTACCCTTGAGCCCTTACCTTCCCACTTTCTTCCTCCTTACTCCTGCTCTGTTCCTCAAAACTTGTAAAATATTAAGCTCGTGAAGGCCAAACCTTTGTTCTTCATTACACTGCTTTTTAGCTGATTTGTATTTTCAAGACAGATTTTTACACAAAAAAATTTGAATTTAAAATTATATCCTAATTTATATTTACATCTAATGCCTAAGCACAAACATGCCCTTGTTCCCAAATGTCCTCCCTTCTGTCTGCTTTGCAAACTAACAGCACAAATCTCCCACGGCAAATCCAAACCCCCTTCTATCTGAAGGGTAAAGCCACAGGTACTCCTCTCCAAAATCCTAGAAGGAGAACACATGAACTCAGCAAGGATAAATAATAACCAGTGGAGAGAAAATGCCTGTCCTACAGCAATGCTAAACAGAAATTTATAGGTCACAACCTTGCAGAAGCAGGCCTGGTAACATCTAATTAGCAGTCCTGCTGAGCAATTGCATCTCATAACAGTAAACCCAACCAGACCAGGGGGAAAGAGAGAGGATTTTTTTCTAGAAACACAATAATTATAATATTTTGAAGACATTTGCTTTATGTTGCTGTTTTATGGGGATCCCCTCCCCAGTAGGAATAATCAACCCACACAAGTGATTTAATGAGTTATTACTGACGTACATTTCACTCCTATTAGGAAATAACTTAGAAGGGCAGCATAGATTTTTATTAATTATTTTATTTTTAAACTGAAATGCTAAGAATTCTGTTTGCTGCCAGAAGATGGGTGGAGAAGCCAAGGAAAGTTCACATACCCAGGAGACTATTAACTAGAACCAACTCGGACAATACGTTTGAGAAGCATTTCCTTCCAGCTACTGTAGAGAGCTGTCCTCAACATGCCTTTACTTCAGCAGCCAATTTTCCACCACTGAGTACAATGAGATTTCAAAACACACATGAAATCAGAGTATAAACAGACACAAACATCCCACTTAGTGACATAACAAAAGTAAATCCGGGGCAAAAACCTTGAGCTTCTCTATTTTGTGTCCTTCATAAAACATTTTGGCATTTTACACAAACTCTGCTCATCTTTTTTTTTTTTTTCCTTTTTTTTTCCTTGTTTTTATTTTTTTTTTTTTTTAGTGACAGTATTAGCACAAAATACCTGGCTTAGCTGCCTAAGCAATGGTGTTCCTGAACAAAAAATTATTTCTGGAGGTTGAGGGACAAATCTCACCCAACATGGAATTGGAGGAATGGAGTTCCAGAGGAAGCAAGCAGCTGACAAAGCAGGAATGACGCAGCAGCAGGGCCAGCAGGAAGGAGTGGTGAACTGGGCAGAGCTAGTCCCTGCCAGCAGCACAAAGCAAGAATGTTTAAAATACGTATGAAGATCATGTCACAGACAGCAGGAATGGCAAACAGATGAGAGGCAGCACCAAAGAGTGAAAGACTAAGGAACAACTCCCTTTTCTCAAGAGTTTTAGTTTGCCAGAGACAGATGGTGCTGCCTCCACATGGTTAGAGCTGGATGGTACCCTACTCCCCACCCCTGATGGATGCCAAGCTTATTTTTGTAAATCTCTGGTAATAAAAACCATCTATGGCATCTTGCTCATTTCCCCCTCACTACTTTGCCAAAACCTTCAAGCTCTGTCTTCCTTGCCACATCTACAGACCAGTACTAAGTGTCCTGCTCTCAGTGACTAATGACGATTGTGCACATTCCTTGTCCTTGCAAAAGCCTTTTTTAACAAGAGCACAAGAACTGAAAATCCTATCTCAGTACCTGGACCACTTTTGTTAGCCCTGAAGCAATCAGGCATGATGACAAAAAGAAAGGAAAAAAAAAAATCTATTTTTTTTCCCCCCAAACTCTCATGTGATTAAAATCCATTAAAATGCAAACAGACATGAATTTTATTTTATCCATCAGTGACCACACTTCACTGTCCCTGGGCTATGGCTGTCTCTTTGTGAATTCTCTGCACGTAAGAGCAGCCAAGCTCTAGGTTTAGGAGCAATCAATCTAGCAAACCTCACTAAATATATATGTGTGTGTATGTTTTATAATTATTTCCATTTTTCACGTTGATTTACATTGATCATTGGAAAGTACATTCAGCTTCATGTTTGCTTAGCTCTGAATAAACAAAGTGAAGGCTGTTGGGTATCCAAAGACAAATGAGACATTACAGATGTAGACAAAACCTATCATCACCCTGAAAGCATTTCTCTTTGAAATTATATAGCCATGCAGAAGTTATTCAGAGTGGAGATTGCTGTATGTGTTTTTAATTCAGGCCGGGCCTGTTGGGGGAGGGAGGGAGTCTGATGAGCCTCTCTGCTGTCACTTTTTCCCTTCTGCATACCTGATAATTCAGAAATGTCTGACTCTCTAAGGATGTTTTTTTCTTTCCCTTGCATTCCCTAGTTTCCACTCCTCAGGATAGGTCTCCTTAGGTCTATGTGTCTCAGTGCATTTACAACACACCCACCTGGGTTTTTACCATTAAAATTACAAAAAGCACATCAACATCCATTTGAACATGCAATTCCACATCAAGCACAACCATGCAAATCCAGAACAGTGAGTGCCCCAGCTGGCTTCATGCTGCACAGGAGTATTTCTTTCTCATCTGCAGACCTTGTCCCCTTTTGCAGATAAAAATCCCCTGTTTCAGGGCTGTGTTGGAAATTCTAGTTTCCACAGTAACAGTAGGAAGGTGTCAGAAGCTGGGTACATATGCTGCACAGCACAGCCAGGCTCCTGGATTCCGTGGCTGCTGGCTCTACAAGATGCTACATATGCACCCAATAAATTGTTTTGGGTCCTGTGCAACCAGAAATTTTTCAATTAGTACCGTTGAGCCATTCATGTCTTTTGTCAAAGTAACTCAAAACTCCTGCTCCACACGTGTCATTTCTCCCTAGAAAAAATAACAATGCATTTTACAATTATATTTAAGGGCCTTCACTTCTGTTTATAGGCATGAAGCATCCACAGAAAGCTCAAAAGAAACTCCACAATGAAGAAAGGAAAATAGATTTCCTGGAAAGAAGTCTTCCCCTTTTAGAGTACACCCAAGCAGGAGCTAAGGAACAGCCATTATAAGGAGCTCCTTGGGCAGGTTTTGTGGCAGCCTCCTCCCTGCTGCTGCGGGTGCAGCAGCTGAAAACACCTTGGTAGCACAGCTAAAGCAGTGAACACAGCAGCCACGGTGTGAGGAGGGGGACAACATCATCATCAGACCCCACAGCAGTCCCAGCTCCCCAGCCCTGGCCTGTGTTCACCAGCACTTGTGTGTAGGAGGGCACCAGCCTGATTTTGGGTTTTTTTGAATTTGTCTCTGCACGGCCAAGATGCAGAAAACTTTGCAGCACCTTTTCCTGGTGTGTTGTTTGCTCTTTCCTTAGTATTAATCACATAGACTGATTGTGCTGAAGTACCAGGGTGACTGACCCAGACATTTTCTTGAGATTATGTAGTAACAGTAAAAGATACAAAAAAAACATATAAAAGACAAACATACCTCTTGATACCCAACCCCACAAAGGCAAAAGGGCCTCACCTGCCCCCTGCCAGGGTACTCTATACTTTCCTAGATGCCCTGTGCTGTCAACCAGCTCTTCTGGACTGAAAGGCTTTTACCAACACAGGTCAGCCCTAACACTGTCTTACCATAAAGAAGAACCAAATTATCACATGACAATTGCATATGCAAGTGGGAGTGGAAGTCATGGCTGGAAATAATGAAAACCAACAGCAAGACAGCAATTTGTTTCTGCCACAAAAGACTGAACACTTATCCCTTTCCTCCCCACTTGTTTTCAGAACTTCATCGCAATTAAATCTCAGTATCACTTAAGTACCATCTCAATAAAGGAATAGTTTATCATACAAGACATCAGTGGCTTGAACCACACTCATTTTATCAGCTACAGGAGGGCTCACAGGAAACCTACAAATAAACCACAGTGCAGCCAGAATCCTCCCCTTGCTGAGCACCACACGCTCAGCCAGCCCAGCCTGCAAAAGCAGCACCACGGTACATCAGGCATGCAGGGATTCAGTGCTTCACAAAGCTGGCAGAGGAAGTGGTTACTGAGAGAGGCTATTTATACAGGACACAGCCAAAATACCCCATCAGTAATGATAAAAAAAGCACTGCGTGAGTGGAGATAACTGAAGGCAACTGGGAGCTGTTTGGCTCTGTGTGTTCACCTTCTTCCCTTCACAGGCAATTCTCTCAGCAGCACTGACTGGATCTGTGCTGCCAACAAAGCCTCTTCTTGTGTACAAGTGCAGCCAGAACTAATAGGAGAGAGAAGGTAGATGGAGACACACTGCAAGAGTTTGGAGTTTGGCAGATTTTTTGTAGTACTGTGTCAAAACCTGCCAAACCTGCCTGCCAAAGCGTCTGTGTCACTAAATGACTAGTAGAGGAAAATTGCTTTTAAGCGTCTCTAGACCAAAAGGGCTACCGTTTTTTCTATGAAAATAGATTGTAAATTCAAAGGTGTGAGTAGAAGAAAATCAGCAGCAACTCATCTTAGGATGAGTGAGATGCAGCTAAAACTCTGACCATACTATCATCACAGAAATATATGATAATCTCAGAGGATTTTACTTGGGCATAGTCAGAATATGGGATATGCAAAAGCTCTTCAATACCTAAACAACATGCAAAAGCAGTTGAAATTAGACATAAAATGAGTAAGCAGGTCTGCTTACAACTTGCCATTGGACTTGACAGAGTACTTTCTTGCACCTTTTAGAAAGGGGGATTTGTCTTTGGCAAAGGAGGGCAAAAAGAATCAGAGATCTTTGCACAATTAACAAATCTCAAGAACTAGAATTCAAACCTCAAAAACCTCACGTAATTCTGATCCCCTAAGTCTCAAAGCTATAGACATCAATGTGTGGTGACAGCTGACACAAATAAATGCGTTTGACTGCAGCAGTAGGTTTGCTCACTCCTGTTCTCACACATCACTGTCACTCATCTGGCTCCTCTCTGCAGCACTTTCCAGACAAGTGGTTTTTCACAGTACCACAGAATCCCAGAATGGCTTGGATTGAAAGGGACCTTAAAGATCATTGGGCAGGGACACCTTTGACTAGACCAGGTTGCTCCTAGCCTTGTTTGATCTGGCCATGGATGCTTCAAGGGATGAGGCAGCCACAGCTTCTCTGGGCACCCTGTGCCAGAGCCTCGCCACCCTCACAGGGAAGAATCTCTTCTGAATATGGAAACAACCCCCATCCCCTTTCAGTTTAAAACCTTAACCTCATATCCTATCACTTGTTACTACATTCCCATGTTTTGAGAAAGATCTTCTATACCAAATGCACAGATTAAAATGACCAGCTTATTCCCCACAAGGCACAAAGACTGGGAATGCCTACTCTCTAAAACATGAGCTTCTTTAAGAAGCTATTTTGGTAATTTTTTTCTACCACCTTCTCTGTAGGAAATATTTTTCAACTTCATTTGAACAAGCGGTCCTGTAACTTGTAAAAAGCTCTCTCGCCCACAGAAGACCAGATGTCGAGCTTCAGCTTTCCTCAGAGTAAGAGCAAAACCACTCAGGAGACAGTTGGTTTTGATGCTAACATGTCAAGAGTTTCATGCATTAGTCTATTGTTTACGTAAACAGCTTCCTTTAAACAAGTGATGTTTTACAGGATTATGAAGTATTTATTTCAGAAGAGTCTAAAGAGTCTCTTGAGTAACTACCACAGAGAAAGTATCACCACAGCAAGCATAAGGCTAAATGATAATAAAAGTTAATTAGTTAAAGCAAGCAATCAAGTAACTGTATAGCAAAATAATGGGATAAATAAGTGCATAGAGATAATATTGCACATGTTTACTTCTAAAATGCCATTACTTTGACTCCTAAATCACATACTGTTAGCACTGCAAATCTGCACCATTCGTTATTTGGAAAAAAACCAAAGGCCTAAAACCCAAATATTTTCCTCTGGGTTTGTTATTTTAAGGAAAAAAGGGTCAATGTGCGCTCGTTTTGTAAGCACGCAGACAATTTTCATCTCGCGCCAAGTTCCATTAGGGGCAGCGTTTGTGGAAATGCAAACCAGGGAGCTTTGCCTGAAGAAAATTTTACCATGGCAGAAGTTACCCTCTCGCTACAGGCCCCAAATGTATGTGTGTCAAGAAGAGTTAAGGCTCCCATTTCCAGTGTCAAATAAGCTTAGCAGGAACTGAACCTCTGGGTACACTTCCCTTTTCTGTACCCTCTGGCAGCTGCGATTTAGGCCTGTCTTTAAGAGGAACACAGAATTTTGAGAAGAGTCTAACACAGTTTCTTTCACACTTCCCAAGCCTGGGCTTGCCTCAAGGGGATTGGCAAGGACCAGTCTGGGCCCCTCCTGGGCTGTGGGGCTGGTGTTGACATCCCACAGCCAGCCCTGGGCTGTGAGCATCTCCCACTGCCCTCCAGGACATCCTTCCCCATTGGGTCTCACAGTCCAAGTTTCTTTTTCTGGAGACTCCCCAGCTGGAACACAGAGCTTTGTCAATGACTCCAAATCCGCCTGCTCCAGATACAGCTTCTCCTTTGGAAAGCAAAGACTGTTTTTCCTCCTCCAGCCACCTCTTTTCGGCCTTGTCTGGCCTGTTATCAAAGGAAAAGCTTCTCCCACCAAAACCCCAGAGTTTTTTCTCACCAGGAGCCCTTTCTCCTAATCTCCACACTTCCACTCTTTGGCTGCCTCTAAGAAAGCTGCATCTCTTCAAACCCCTCTCTCCCTGCTAAGAAAACACAGGAGACAAGACGTCTCCAGGACACGATTACCCTCTCCTCAGATAATTCCCATGCAATAATTTCTCATGATCAAGGTAATCACAGATAATATTCCTGCATGCACCAGCTGTCAGACTGCTCTGCACAAGCAGCATAACATACAACATCCCAACAGTTCCACGGATACCGACCACAAAAATGGCAAAAAGGAACATTACACCCTGCCAGTCACTTACTATGATTTCCTGAGTCAGAAAACAGCCCTTACAAATACAAACATCCTCATTCATCCCACTGAATGTGAATTTTTGGATTCTGACAAAGTGGTCTGGGGATTAAATACACGAAAATCACCAGTGAACGCTGAAATGACTGCAACTACTTGCATAGAGATACTGTCCATTAAGTGGAATTAAAATCAGATAAGCATAATTTTATTGGCTTCAGATATTACAGCTAATTATCTTGTGTAGTGTTCATAAATATTCAGCTGCATAGTATTAGCCTATAGCCCACATTAAACATTACAATGCTT
Organism: Taeniopygia guttata; assembly: GCF_048771995.1. Taxonomy (NCBI): domain Eukaryota; kingdom Metazoa; phylum Chordata; class Aves; order Passeriformes; family Estrildidae; genus Taeniopygia; species Taeniopygia guttata. Next base: position 31,347,320 of record NC_133033.1, read on the forward strand.
GGGATGAACCAGGCAGAAGGAAGTAGTGGGGAGGGATGTTTAAGTGATGCTTAAAGCTGTCAAATGCCAGAAATGTTTCCTGTGCATCCCCAGATGCATGTAAGTTCAAATATACTATGTTAACATCTGCTACCACGAGACCACACTACAGTTTAAAAAAGAGAGAGAAACTGGGCAGCAATATGCTATTTTCATATTTATAACTACACAAAACTACAGCTTAATACAATGAGGGATTTTGTACAAGCAGCTTGAATCTTGAATCTGCTCTGATAATTAAAGGTGAAGGAGTTTGAACACTAGGACTACACCTTTCCACAACAACATCAGGTTTCATAGCACAAGGCATTTGCACAGCACTTAAGGGAACACATGAATAAGCTCAATTGTGTAAAACTTCCCTAATAAAAACCTGACCAAAAATAAACTACTTAAGAGCAAAAGAGATTTGGGAGTGGAGGAACATGAGTCAGTAGAAGGGCTTCTAAAATCAGCAAGTGGTTTTAAAAACATGAATACAGAAAAGCTGTTCCAATGAGTAATAAAGACTAAATTCCTACTCAGGAAGAAACAGCTTTGTATTTTGGGAATTGCTGACAGAAACTTAAGGGAACTACCTTGGTTTTGAGTTGCAAATGGGAAAATACAAATCTCTAGATAAGTTTATATGGAAATATGTATGAAATGTAATTTAATAAACCTACAGTGTAAAGATCTTTAAGAGGGCACAGAGTTCAAATTACTTTAGTGAATTATAAAAAAAACCCTAAGCACTTCTGGAAAAGCAAGGATATAAAATATTCTCTCATTCAAGGCACAAAAAATCCTCTATAAAATGAAAGCTTGACATTAAAATCAAAAGACTGAAGAAACACATCTTTATCCAGGTGACAAAAGAGAAGGAAGGAATTCTGAAGAACTGTCTTTATAAAAACATTAACAAGAGAGCGATTGTGAAAACCAAACACACACTAAGTAAAAGAAACCAGTGTTTACCCTCACCCCCCCTCAAACCAAACCAGAGATACCCAGGGAAGATATAGGTAAGGCATTTTACTGAAGGATTATTTTGTCATCCGTCTACAATTAAACACACACCACCCTGAGATCCAGATAAGCAACAGTGAAATAAATGTTATCTGAGAACTCCCTCACAAACCCATTCTCAAGAGCGTGAAACGGTCACTGGTATTGCTCAGAAATAATAAGAACAGGTGCAGCTGCTCACCCACAACCCTGGATCCAAACTTTGTCTGCATAGCTCTTTCCTTATCTTCTTTCTACCCATATCATGGTATGTTCTCAATAAATCGTGTTCTCTGACAAAGTTGTTACTTTATCAGAACAACACTTCTCCTTCCTCAAGCTAACATATTTACTAGAAATTAATATGTTCTTAGATTTCTTAAGTAGTAAATAATAATAATAACAATAATAGTGAGTATAAAACCTTTTACCTTCAAGATTTGCACATGCCAGTGGAAATGCTGGTTCCAAATGCTTGGCTCTAGGAGTGGTTAGAAATCAGCAGATATGCACCAAAAGCACCTCATTCACACCCAAACCCGGCCCATGCTGCTCCTGGGAAGACCCACGCAGCACACCAGGAAAGAGCTCTGCTATTCCTGCTGACTGTCCACTCCATCTGTGCCCCTGTCCCCAAAGCCACGCTGCAGTGCCATGCAGAAAGCTGCCATGCACTTTGGGGAGGCTCTGCATGAAGCCAAGGCTCTGGGCAGAGCCAAAGGATGCAGCTCTCCTGGGGTTCAGCATCCTTTCATCGCCTAAGAGGATGAGTGAGACCATCCAGAAGGGATTTGCAGAGCCAAGAACTGATGAAACAGTGTCTCAACATGCTTCCTAGACTGTGAGACCAACTGGAAAATATTTATCCAGATCTTGTTTTTTCTTTTCTTTTTAAATCCCACTTCCCTCTTCAAGCTGTCACAAAAACAACTGGTCCTCTTTTGGTAGTTAAGCATTTCCTGAAGAAGGGAACCATTCTGCCATTCTGGCACAGAGATGAAGCAAAACACAGGAGGCCAGGCAAGCATTAGAAGGAAGACAAACTTTTTAAAAAGTTGATAATCTCCAAGTATTTCAGAGGAAAGTGGAAATACTTTTAATTGAGTGAGGCTGTGGAAGTGGAGGACTTGGCTTTGTGGACAGAAGAGAGACGGAACGTGCACCCCTGCGTTCTCCTGGTTCAAGTCCAAAGTGTGCCTCTCCCACTGTGTATTTCACAACACAAAAAAGGTCTCTTGGGTTTCAGTCGTTGTGACAAGAATTTCTGCCCAAACAGACATTTCCTGGGGCACTTTTGATCAAGCTTTTCAGTGTAAAACTGTTTGCATATTTTGGAGAAACCCCATGTCTCACACCATCCTGTGGCTTTTACCACAAGTCTCAGCTGCATAAGAATTACCAAGTTCTGCTTCTTGAGGAGAGGAAAACATCAATTTTCTTGGATTTTTCCTTGAACAGTAAACAGGACTATAGGCATGGAAAGACACCCTCTGCCCATCTAAACACTAAAGCAGTCAGAGGACAATTGAGTGATTCCCACTGAATTAAACTCATGTGGAAGAACACAAGATTTGATCCCTTCTGAGCATCTAGACTGTGGTTGAAGAACATGACAGATGTACATTTCTCTCATCCCTTTAATCTTCAAGTCAACTCCCTCAGACCTCAGCTCTAAACCCCAGAAGCTCACAAGTTTTACCACAGTTTTAGCAGGTCTCAGCCTGCAGTCTTGCACAGGGCAGGAGCCTCTGCCCAGCAGCTCCAGCTAATTATGGCACAGACAGCACTTCTTTAAGGAAAAATAAAAGCAGTGGAGAGCAATTAGTTGTCCTCTGACTGCATATCCCACACAGCTGTACCTCTTACAGGATGAACTAGTTCTGTTAAACACAAGCTGTCATCTACCTGAGGGATCAGAGATAGAATGTCTGTGATGGCAAAGGGTGAAAAGAAGCCCCATGGAGGTGTTTGTCCATCCCACCAAAAGCTCTGTTTTCCTGTGAAGTGGCCCAAGCAGGACCTGGCAGTTGAAAGTGATTTTATGGGTGACTTCATCAAATTTATTTCCCCAAACTATAATTTTCTCCCTCGAGAGAGTTTGACTTTTAATCTACAGACCCATTGTTTTTCTCTCAGTTCCTGAATTGTGACTCCCTTTGCAAAACCAGTTTTGGCAGGCTCAGACAGAGGTTTGGCCCACCCAAAAAAAGAACCAAAAGGCTCTGTCACCGTTCCATAACTGGCATGAAGTATTTACCAAGTGGTGCCTTCTCTCAAATAATCCTTTTCCTTTGTTTACTTTACGTGCTACTAAAAAGCAAAACATCTCAATAACACAGAGACTGGCAATATTTGTGTATTATGAGAGAACCATTTGGTATCAAAGAGCACCAGAACAGAGAAAAGAAGGATGCTCAGCCCTTCACAGATGTGGCATTTTGATCCAAATGCTCATATCATATCAAATACCTCCCCAGAAGGTCTCAACAACAGTGAGAGTCTGTAGTAGAAACCTTTGTTCCTAATCTGAATAAACACAGAGGAGAGAAAAAACCCAACCAACTCCTTAATTAGAAGGCTTCTATAGAAAAGAAAAAGAAGGAAAGTAGTTCTGTTACTTTCTTTTTCCCCGCCATGTGTTCCACACAATTCATTAAGCATCATTTAGCCAAATTTCTATTGAAAAAAAGTCTTGGAAAAATTCAAGTGACTGTAAATAAATAGGACTGGACAAATATAAACCTTCTAGGTTATTTCTTCTTTTTGGTAATTTGTTTTTGTTTTAATGCAATGTGACAGCTTCCAATAGCAAGCACAAGCCTGTCAGGGACATTTCACTGTGACTGAAAGACTAACACCCCTATAGACATAGTATATACTTCTTTCACTATTACTACTGAATTTTTTGGAATATTGGTGACTTGTTCAGCAGCCTCAACTGTATCCAGATGTTATCAGGTTTTAAATATGATAATCCGGAGGACTCTGAAAAGTGTTGAGGTTTTGGGGAGAAGGAAAGTTTATTTTTGGTTTTATTACAAATTTAAACTTTGTGGATTCTTTTCCAGGCATCATCAGTTACTGGGCTCAAGCTGGGTAGCCCACGAGAAAGTCTCAGAAAAGCCTGAGAAAAAAGGCAAGCTTATCCTCTTTATCCCCCCTTTTTTCCCTCCCTGCCTTAAGAGTGTTGTTATCAGCAGGGTAGATTTAAATGAAATCTCAGACTGGCATCTTGCTGACCTCAATCCCAGCTGGCTAAACCCTTGCACCATGCCTGTCCTTGGCATCTACCAGAGAGCAGACACCAATCCAGCTGCTTGATTACGAAATGGAGAATCTGGTATGAGGAACTAGATCCATTCCACTGTCTGGAACTCTGTTTAAAAGACAGCTTAATTTCTCTCTCTCCCTGGTACTTCATTGACAGGAGCAGGCTTGATATCTCAATCAGGGCAGCACAACACCACAGAGGATACTGTGCCTGCAGGACTGTGTATACCACACACTCGAGAAGGAAATGCTACTGCTACCACCAGGTGATGCTTCTTTTAAAGGGACCTCTAAGTCTTAAAGCACACACCAAAATATCTCATACCACTTCCTTATCAGGAAAGGACCTTTTTTTCAGTTGCTTTTTACAAGTTAAGATAGAACATCAGAGCATCACTGTCACATTAACAAAAACAAGTTACAAAACAGTTTAAACAACTGTCATGTACCTCGCTACACTCACCTGTTACACAAACAGAACAAAACAAAAGTGAGCTCATTACCTGTACTCATAACAATTTGACTGTCCTCTGTCTTCCCTTCAGTTATGGACTTGCTGGCAGGCTCCCCTTTCCGACTCATGATCTTTGAAAAGCTGCTGGAGAGGGAGGAGAAGATGCCCCGGATGAAGTCGCCCTGCTGCTCGGCGTCCTGCAGGAACGGCTGTGTGTTCCCAGCCTGCGGCTCGGGCTCGGACAGGGAGCGGCTGAAGGGCACCCGCAGCAGCCTGGTCCTTGGCAGCAAGGGGGGCTCAGGTGGCTCTTCCTGGAGACTGTCAGCGCTGGTGGCATCCATGCTTGCAGAACTTTTGGCAAGACTTGGATCATTGCATTCCGCTTTCAGACTGGAGGAGCTCACTCTTTTGTTTACCCTCCAGAGAGGCCAAGGATGGGTTTGCCACCTGTACGCTGCAAGAGGTTTCTCTGAGTCAAAACTCAACTGTTTATTCAACTTCTTGCTTTTCATTCGGTGGTACCAATGGGAGTCCTTCAAGGCAGCTATGCCAGCATCTTGTTCTGACAAAGTTCTTCTGAAGGTCCTGGGAGAAAGACTATGATGCTTTTTGAAAGCACTCATTTTCCACCCTTTGGATTCCAGCGTTTCCCTTACATTCCTTGTTGCTTAATAGTCACGTAGCTGTAGTTCCTCACTCACCACTTTACATCCCCAGTTTCTTTGTTCATGGCTGTGAACTGCAAAACAGCAGAGGTTCTTCCTGAAGACCTTGAGCACCGCTCCCAGAACCAGGTATTCCTACATCTCCACAAGAAAGACGTGCCTCACCTGTAGCACACCGACTTCTAACGGCACACGAAGCCCTGCTGAGCTTGAGATCGCTTCCTGGGCTGTCACATTTCTGCACCAAGCTCTCAGGAAATGACTAAAAGAGCCCCGCAATGAAAACCCACAGCGCTGTTCTGTACCAATCACACTTCACTTTTTTCAGTCTACATTAAAGATTTGGTTTAAAAAAAAAAAAAAAAAAGGAATGCAAAAGTACTTTGCTCTAGAGACACAGCAATGTCTCAGAAAAGTATTGAAAAATTACAGTACTCAACTAAGAGTCATGCGTATGTTCTTCAGTTAAGTAGCAAAGTATATTACTACATATAAATACAAAGTTTCTATTTACCACAGGTATGTTGCATCACTTAAGAGTACCTCAGAGCTGCCTTTTAGAGAAAGGTAATGCAGGCAGATTTATCAGAATCGAGTGCTGGAAGCACGAGACAGGAAAGCAAAGAGGAGGAATGGAGGAAGGAGAACAAACCCTGCAACTCACTGCAGTGTAAATACACTGAAGGGAAATAAGTAAAGAGAAGGAGAGAAGGGACTGAGAGGGTGGGTGGGACTTCACCATACACAGACCAAAGGGAAAGGTTTGAGGCAGGGCAAACAGAACAGGGCAGCAGGAAGATACTCCTTTTTCTCCTCCCCCTTTCTTCCCTTTTTAAACAGCAGAATAGGGGATTATTTTTTATAAATCTAGTTGCAATAAATGAGATGGAAAAAATAGTCCTATCTGCTTAACCAAGAGGAAAAAAACCTCTTGCCTTCACTACAATTTAAGAAACAGCTGACTGTTCTAAAATCTCATAAAGAAAATATCCGCTGGTGAACAAAGAACACACTTGCCAAGTTTTAGACCAGAACACTTAAATCTCAAGTCTACTTAAATCCCTGAAAATAGGGGGTTTATAATGGAAATGCTGACACACCCTTGGCAATAAAGTAACAATGAAAACTACTCCTCTAGTTAAATAAAATGATAATCTGGTCTGGCAGACCAATAAAGCTCAACTGACCCACTATGGGATCCTGCCTTTAAGCTAGGCTGCATTCATCAGCCAAAGTACATTCCTGTCAGCTGCAGATGCACAAACTTCCTTACTTATGTGTATATGTGGGAAAGGGTATCACTGCTCCCTAGAACAGAGAGGGAGTTACCCTAAAACCTCCTTCAAATTAAAAAATAATTTCTCTACTCAATAGCAAGTTTGACTTTTCAATTATAAATGATAGAAGCAGCTATCTAAAAATCACCATGTTTAAGAAGTCACAACAAATAACCAGAAACAGTTCAGATACTGCAATGCAGCTTGTCAGCAAATAATGACGCTGCCTCTTGTGCTTTGTCAACATCACGCTGCTCAGAACATAAGTCTGGAATGACAAAATGTACCTAAACCACAGCTCTGCTACAATTTCCAACCAGAGCAATGAAGTTTCAAAGAAGCACAAGCAGTGAACACAGAGATACTGGTACTCCTGTGAAAATGAGACACAGATCCACCAGAAAAAAAAAAGTTAGCTGGCTTTTGTCTTCTGCTTCTTGATCCCAGGGGTTGCTGATCACCTTTGGTTGCAGCCCATCTGGCCCCATGGACTCACACAGGTTCTTTAAGTAACTCCTGACTTAACCCTCACCTATTGCTGGTGGCTGTTCTCCTCCTCAATCCCTTTCACCAAGCACAGAGGGCACGGGCGTCCGTGTTTTCAAGACTGAGGCAAAACCAGGAGCACTGAGAATCCCAGTTTTAACTGGGTCTGCTGTTACTGGCTCCCCCACCCCTTCCAGCAACGGGTCCTCCTCCTTGCTGAGCCTTTTGTGCTAATGTGGCAGCAGTGCTTTGGCCAAATGCTTTGAATTAGGCAGGTTGGTAAAGCAGGCTTTATGGAACGTCAGGAGTATGAATAAATCCGATGGCTGGTGATGTGGTTGGCTCCAGTGGCACAAGCCATAATCAGCAGGGAAAGCTGAGAATGTGAGGCAGGCTTCTGGTCAGCTCTGCAAGCTGTGCTTGCACAAGTTTCCACTAACACATTGACATCTCCTTTTGGGTTGGGAGCACGGAAGGGCAGGAGAGGACAGAAAATCCAGACAGACTGTGCAGGAGCTGAAATCCTTGTGGGGGTGCTTGCTGTGGATTTCTAGAGTGCTTTGTAACTCCTGCTGATCTCTGCCAGGCTGGGCACCCACACAGACTCTTGTAACAGCCCTTGGAGAGCCCTTACCTGCCCTATTGGAACACTTGGTACCCCTGAGGAATGACTCAGCTTGGATAATACAGCCCTAGCAGCACCAAAGCAGGGATTTAGCACAACAGCACTTTGGAGAGGACAGAACATGAGGCAAGACACCAGCCTCTGCATGATCACCGGGATTCTCCCCTCTTTTTTCACCACCATCCTGTGGACACCTGACTGTACAGAAACATTCCCTTCCAAATACAGAGGGATCACTGACTCACAGACCACCCATTTCAGCAAGGGAACACACAGAAAGATTAACCATGTCTCAAGTTACAGCACAAAGCAACGTGCAAAACCAGTCATGGGTTAACTGCTACTCAAAACTATTTTTATTGGTGTGGCCAGGGGTTGGACCACAGCTCTGTACAGACCTAACAATACAGAGAAAGGCTTCAATAAGCATTCTACATGAAGCCCAAGAACATCAAAGTCACAGTTTAGTTTAAATTTGAATAATATTGAGAAGGCCTTTTAGTTTTTTTTTACTTCTGGTTTCACTTTTTATTTCATGTTACCACTGCTCAGAAGAACACACTTTGTGATCAAAGGAATGTTATCCTTGGCCTAGCTGAGGTTTCACAGTGTACTCTAGAGAGGGTCTTTCTCAAAGTACTTCTAAAAAGGCAGACAATATTTACATGTTTTTTAACATAAAAACACTGATAGACAAGTTTGCTTAGTCTACCAACAAGACAATTCTTTTAAATAGCTAACTCAAAAATTTAGCCTGGGCCTCGAGTCAAACTGATCTCTCCCTTCCTTACACACATCAGCAGCAGCAATGATGATGTCCAAAAAACCCCTTTGTCTACACTAATTCAGTGCCACTGAGTTAAAATTTGTCTCAAGTGGCTCCAGCATTTCTTGTGTCCACAGAACATGCAGGCCAGTAATCCAGAAGGCAGAACTTTCTCCTTGATCCCCAGTCCAGTTATTCAGGCTACAGTCCAGTCCTTCCAGAGCAGCAGTTTATCCTGGGAAACATTTCACAGTCTCAGTATCATGAAGAAATCAGCTTACAGCAGTGACTGTATTAGTGATGTGAGATCCCCAGCCATACTGAGCCACCCACGCAGCTGTCAGCAGGTAAAAATAATGTCAGGGGAAGAAATGAGTTTGTCAATTAAGTTGAGAAAATCTGAAATATTTTCACTCTTGTTTTTAATACCAACTGCCTACAAACGTGATCCTCCAGTAGCAAATTTTTCTCAGCTTTCTTTTTTTGGGTAGTGTTTGCACTTCATTGTGCCAAATCATTCATTTAGCTTTTCAGAAAATTACTATTTTCTTCCTAACAATCCAGTCACTTAATCATCACATTTGACATGTTTAACAGCATTATATTTCACTACTCCTAGATATTTAAGTAATTTATGCACAAAATGCAGATTTGCTATGTTGGAATGTGACTGTATTTCAGCTTTAAGATTGTATTGGGAAAACAATATTTCTTAACTTTATAAGATTTCACAGAAAATATACACAAGCAGCCTTACATTTGCACTGAGCATATGAAGATAAATCTTTGCCAAGGGCCTCCTGTATGGGAATTCTACTCTCCACCATTGAGCTCTCCAGAAAAAACTACCCAAATCTACTGCAAGGAGCTTCAGCAATTTCTCAGAGTATGTTGTTTAATAAATACTACCAGCCAATTAAAAAAGTAAAAGAGCAATACCATAGAAAACCCCAAGTGCACCATTGCCAAGCAGCTGGCAAACCTGGCTCTGATGTTACAAATTAATGTTTAATGCTTTCATGCTCTCTGGAAGCAGTCTAGTGCTTGAGTAAAGGCACTATAAAGTGTAAAATTTGAGTTCATAGCTTATATTGTAAAAAAAGGATGAACTGCAATCTCCCATGACCAAACTCTCCATTCTGAATTAGTTTTGGACCAAACAAACTTATCAGCTTCTCATTTTTTAACAAAATACGGAGGGGAAAAGGAGAAAGAAGACAATTAAAAGAGGAAAAAACCAAAACCAAAATTCCACACAGCCATCAACATCCGTTAATATTTATTCACTACACTTGGTTTCAATCAAATCCTCTCTTTTAATTAAGAAAAATTAGCAGGCTAAGCAAATACCACTTCTGAAAAGATCCCAGCTTAAGTGCCCAACAAGCAGCCATGAAATGAGCTTTAACCTGTAGAAAAGTAAGTCAAATTGCACCTTGTGTCCTCCCTAGAGAAACCAGAAGGAATACAGAGGGTCAGGGATCCTAGATTTAGCAGTCTAGCTTCCCTTAGCTCTTCTCCCATTTAAAACTAACCCAGTGCATTGGAACAGTTCATGGAGAAGTAATCAATATAAAAAGCAGGAATGAACACAAAAGTTTTCCAATTGACCCAACTTGACATGTAGTTAAATAGCACAGAAGATGAAAGATTTTCCCTTCCCTTTAAATTAGAGACTTTTCAAAATATTAAGTTTTGTTTATGCAAGGCTAAGTAATTAATGACCTAACATCCCCTTCCCATCTCCTATCACCAAGATGCATCTGTTTCCCTCTGCAACATTTCCTGCAGGTGGATATGACTTTTCCTCAGCTCAGGGCACACCAGTGCACCTGACTTATCCGACCTCTTCATATTTAGTGTTAATTAATGTTTTGAAGTAATACAGAGGACCAATGAAACAGCACCTCAGAAATTGTTGCACTTGGGGTTAGAATGACTGGGAGAGGGAGGCCTGGAATTGGTGTGGCTGGAAGACAGAGATCCCTGACTGAGCCCAAAGCAGAGCTCCTGAGAGCAAAGCTGCCCCACGTGCCTCTCACAAACCTGGAGCAGGCCAAGCCTTCAGTGATCACGCTGCAAGCTCACTTATCCCACATAAATCAAGATATGCTGTTTCCACTATGACCATGAGGTGCCTCTGAACAAGCTAAATGGTGACAGAAGAGCATTTAAATGTCACAGAGCACCTCACCTAAATTTTGGTGCCAAGGCAGGCTGTAACTGCTGTCCTCATGACTCTAAGCCCAACCTGTCACTGCAGCTACAGCTGCAGCAAGCCTGACTCAGCTCTGCTTTTGCCATGGTCTGTTTTCTGAAGGCAGCTACTGAAAACTGCTCAAGACACACAGGAATTTCCACCTGAATATGAGTTAGAACTTCTTCACTGTGCAGTGACCACACACTGGAAGTGATTGTCCAGAGAGGCTGTGGAGTCTCCTTCACTGGAGATAACCCAGACACGTCTGGATGCAATCCTCTGCTCTGTGCTCTGGGGTGACCCTGCTTGAGCAGGAAGACAGGATCAGATGACCCCTGTGCTCCCTTCCAACCTGACTCAATGATTCTGTGATTTCTGCCCTCTAATTCCTTGGCAAAACCACTACAATTTCTCTGCTGATACAAACTCCCCACGTGAAAGTCTCCTGGTTTCATTTTTCCATACTGTTCCCGTGATCTGCATGAGAAGCTGCTACAGCCCTGTCAACTGAGCAGAGCAGAGAGAGATAATTTAAATTTATGAGATGCTGGGCTTTGGATGAGTGCCAGAAAACGTTAGCAAGAAAATCCCATTTCAATACATCACGAATAAACCTGTAGAGTGTCGATGCCAGGTTTTAATTTCACTAGCAATCTTTTGTTGTTGTTGTTGACGACCAAACACAGCTTGTGCCAAGTTTCAAGGGCCATAAAAATGTACATTTAAGAGCCGCCAGACACAGGCAGTGGCTGAGCCCACACGCAGCTGCGAGCCACCCCAGCCAGCCAAGGTTTTTAGCAAATAAATAAATGCATGACCTGGAGGTAAACACACCAGCAACTACTCTGTAACAGCAGAATGACCTGTGTGGAGAGAGTGGAGGCACTCCCCTCAGGAATGTGGGGAGATTTAGGGATTTCTGTAAGGAAGGAGAGCCCTCAGCCCTGGCCTGTGACACAGCTGCTGCCACAGGTCTGGCTCTTCTGTGGCCTTAACACTGAGCTGTGACACACACAGGGAGCTCAGGCTGGGGGAAACCCTCTGGAGCCACAGATCACCAACCAGAGCCCCTGGAGAAAGACACCTGCACTGAGCTACCTCACTGGCAACTCCTGCAACTCTACAAATAAATCAGTATGTTCATATAAATATATTAACTTTGACTGCATAAAGGAAAAAGCTCTCATGCCCTGTCTGACATTCATTTTTTAATGATTACAGGTTGGGCTTAGTACCATCAGAAATATCATACACAAGCTGCTCATTTCTGTTTGTAATAGCCTTGTTTTTCAGCAGGCAAAATTAACTTCCCATCACCCCTCTTCATTCCCAACTGAAGTGTTTGGGATTTTTGTGGAGAAAGTAGGGAAAGAAAATCATTACTGCTGCAATCTCAAAGCAAGGGTTTTACCAGCAAAACACAGTTTTATTCCTAGATGTGATCCCTTTGTTCATCAAACCAATCACAGCCTAAGCTACTAGGGGAAGAAATACAGTTATAGTATATAGGCAAATTAATGGATAGAAATCCCAAAATGGTCTTGGTAACTATGCCCAAATAGCAGGTGCATTTAGTCGAACTTTCCAGCCTTTATTTTTATGTAACTAGAAAAAAACATATCACTGCAGACTGCTGCAAAAATAAGACCTATCAACTCTCCACCAAGGATGTTAAGAGCTGGGTTTGTAATTGCATTCTGGGTATTTTTTAATCAGTTGCTGTAACTGTTATTTTATTTATAATTTATTTATTATCTTATTTTATCCTTTTTTAGAGTGAATAAACTATATTTATATCAACAACTCCTTCATACAATACTAGTTTTATAAATAAATTTTAAAATGTAAATATATTTTAAAAGTTTCTCAAACCCTGGAAATCCCACTGTAAGAGCCAACTGGCAGCAAAAGATAACCACCAGCTAATTGACAACACTCTTCAAAATCACTGGAGAGTGTACTCTTACAGTGTATATAAACAAAGAACTTTAGCAACATGCATAATTAAATTCTTGCATTTATCATCTAAACACCACCAGTAATAGAAATACCCTGTCTGCTGTGACAACCTTTCAGACTAAATCCAACCATGAGCCCAAAACTGCCAAGTGCACCACTAAGCCATGTCCCTGGACAGCAAAACACAAGGAAGAATGTACAAATCCAGAATTATTTTAGGCTCTGAATTTAGGTAGGGAAACTCCTTGAGCTGGATAAGAACTATCCTAACACCCACCTTGTAGCCCCATCAGAATGCTGTGTTAATATCAGCAAATTAAAGTGTAACAACTGACAACAAATCAGTGACAGCTGGGATTTAGGCTCAAACCTTCATCTAAATGGAGAAATAAACTCCAGAGAGGAAAGATTAAACATCCTAGTATCTCAAAATTCAAAAAATCTGAAATTAAAACACTTAGGAGCAGCATGGAAAAAGGGTCTGTGTAAAATTCCAGGTGCTACAGCACTGTATTGAGGAAGTAGTAAAAGAAACAACCAAAAAAGAAATTTAAAAAAGAGATGGGGTGGGGGGGAGTGTGTGAGAAAAAAAAAAGAGCATTTCTTAAATGTAAATGACCTTCTAAGCAGCAGGGTTTTCCCTCCACAGGTTGCCTGTCAGGAAGAGCCTTGACTCAGTGCAGAAGCCACGTGTCAGGGACAGTGATGAAGATGTACCTGCTGCCAGGCCTGGAGGAGATTCCAGCACTGCCAACAGAGCCAAGGGATGAAGCAAGGTGACCTGCAGGCACCAAAGCAGCACGGAGAGAGAAAAGAGCACACCCTCTTTGGCTGAACTTCTGTGCTTGCAGTTTAAGGAATGATTAAAGATGTCCAGTGACACAGCACGTGAGCTCCGAGAGATGAACCTGTGTGTCCTAGCACTGGCCTGGGAATTTCAAGGTACAAATTTCAATGTAAAAAAAGAGTCTCTCCCCAAAATGGAGAGATACAGGAGAATTTCAAGCTTTGAAGGGACAGGAAGAGAAAGAAGATAATTTCTCTTTCACAGACTGCTTAAGCAACTAATTAGTGACACATGCACACACTTCCTCACCACAGGACTAAACAAAGAAGTGGACACTATGGGAAAGGATTTGGATGAAGTACAATTCCTTACATCCCAGGCAGGGTCCCAGGCCACCAAGGCCACCCTCAGCACTGCTGTGGGTGCCAGCTGAACGTGGAGCCCCATCCTTCAGCAAGCCATGCACAAGCACTCCATCTCTTTTGTGTCTTTTTATTCATTATTATGGTACCAGAGATCACTTCTGTTTCAAGTTCCAAAACCCAAAATGACTGTTTTTGTTTCATTAGGTGTGAACACCAGATGACTGGAACTGCCTCTCTCTGAGGTCAATCCTTCCCAAATTGAGCACAGTCCCCTTTGTAAGTCTGTGCAAGCAGGACTTTCAGTAGGCAGCCACTGTTTAGCAATCTCTTTTGAAAAAATACATTCTCAATTATTTTCATGGCAAAAAATGGAATTGTAACCAAAAGGTTTACAGAACCATGAAAAAAACCAAAGGAAACAAACCTCCTAGAACTGCATACTCTTGCTTAGAGCAAAACCCTCTCCGGCTGACATTTCTAAAATGCCTTTTTTTTTTTTTTGTTTTTTGTTTTCTCACTTCATGGGTAAAAGGGAAAATGAGCTGATATTTGCTATTTTTACCTTAACCACACTAGCACTGTTAGTAAACCATGCTCCATCCTCATCAAGCAGCATGGAACTGCTGTGAACAATAAAGTCTGACTTTGAAATTGTACCTTGAAGTCTCAAACCAACCTGCCAACAAGTCCAGAATATCTGCTCTAAATGTAAAACACAAAGGCACTCTGGGTTTTATAAAGACACAAGCAACCACCAGAGTTAGACTAAATTAATGAGCATGTGTACTCCAATTCCAACAGACAGGACAGCACCGTCTGGCTTCACTTAGGAACTTGTTATAATCTCTGCCTTATAAAAAGGTTTTTACACATATGAAACACTCATATACCAGTGAGACATAAAATCAGGATGTAATCAAATCTCCACAGTTTTGTGTACAAATCCCTCGGGACTTTAAGCTGCAAAACCAAACGTGAATAATTGCATCTATTTTCTAATAAAGACCATGTGCTTTGGAGCACAAATACACAAGTTTTCAAGAGCTCCGCGTAATATTTTTGGAGGTATTTCTGCTTCAAATAAGCAATCCAGTTAAGCAGAGATAAACACGCACACACATCGGTGACCTTGTTTAAACAATGCACCAATCACTGTGATAAATCTGGTTGCCAAATCTAAATATAGACTTTCAGGAAAAAACAATGGAGTTTGAGCAGAAGAGACCTTCTCCTATTTACTGTTTACCTAATTATCCAAATGAATGTGCAGTTTGGCCTCTCTCCCCTTTTGGAGCAGCGTGAGCACGTTCCCACTGGGAGCCAGGAGAGCTCTGGCTGTTACTGGAATCACAGCGTGATCCGGCACATTTGATGCTCCGAGTGCACTTGGTGCAATTTCAAAGTTTGTCTCACAGTTTGGGTATGTGCACACTCTGCTTCCCCCAGACAGCCCCATGCCTGACACAAGGCAGATAGGCACTGCAGGACTGAGTCACTGCTACAGAAACAGGCTTTAAAAAAATTTCTTAAAATTCTTTTTTTTCAGATGGGAGGAGGAAGAAAAATCCCATTCAAAACTCACTTTTAAGTTTCCAACTTCGGGTGCCCAAGCAGGAAACGAGCAGAGGAGGGAGCACAGAGCAAAAGGAGGAGGAGAAAGTTCTATTCAGGGCTGTATTTTTAGACTATTACTAATTTTGTTTTGTCACTGCACTGCAGAAGCTAAACCTGGGTGAATTAATGCAGCATTATCCTTTCTAATTTTTGCTCAGTCCAGGTTGCAGTCTAAACCTAATCTCCTTACAGGGGACATGGCAAGGCATTTGCTCCCCCTGCCCTACTGTGGCTCATATCTTTCCACCAGATATTCCTGCCTGCAGAACACATCAGTATTCCCTCTCTTCCCCAAAGCATGTAAAAAACAAGGAGAATTCCCCCCTTTTGTGTTTGGAAACAAAAATCTACATACCGAGGACACCAAACCTGAAATCCTGATTTGTTGTGAAGTATCCCAAGACAATGGTATTTATAACCACAACGTATGGGAAGGAACACCACTGAAATGCTTTTCCTTCTTGCTAAAAATATTACCATCTTAAAATGTCTTTGCCCTTCTTGATTTATGGATATTTATAAGCCAAATTCTGCTGGGCAGGCTGAGGCTAGAGGAGAGAAATCTATTCCCTGCTCTATTTTAGTTGGTAACAGTTATGTATCCCATTTATTTTCATTGTTTCAAAGCAAGTTAGTTTTAACTTGTATTTTTAAAACAAGTTTCTGTCCCCAGCTATCATTATTACGGTTACTGCCAACCTATTTTTTAATTTCCTTTCTCCACATTTGCACAGCACAGGCCCAACCCATTTGTGACTTCCCTCCCGAGATGCAAGTTGCCACACATAGATCAATTACACAGAAATACAATGACTTACAGTAAAGAAATCACTGGGGAAAAAACAAACATATGGACCTCAACTTATTTATAAATATCTTCAAAAAGGAGCCTGGAAACATCCCACCCCAGGCTGGCAGTGCACAAGGCAGAAGTGGCAGGGAGTGGCAAGGGAAGAGGCAGACAGACAAGGATTTTATTTTTTTGTCTTATTAAAGTTCTGTTTTATTCTTTCCAGAAAAACAAGAAAGGCCAGGAAATCCTCAGAATTTGGCATTCCCAACACCACCTCTCTAAATGAACACAAGGTCCTTGCTTCCTGTTCCCTCCTCATTTCACAGCAAGTGAGGACAGAGCAGGACAATGCCAACGTCAGAAGTGCTACAAACAAGAGAAGGAGCTCTGTAAGTCAACCCTGTGCCAAATTGGGGTTATTCTAATTATTTCTATTCCATACTAATGCATCCAGGTTTTTTTGACTATGAAAACTCAAACCCAGATCGGGTCTTAAGTCACTAAAGCTCCTCCTACACTTCTCATCTCTGGACCAAAGATTATCTGGCCCAGCTTCCTGCAAAAGAGTGTCTTCTCTGACCATCAGCAGCCAGAAGAATTTGGGGGTAGAGAAGGTTAAACAGGAAGGAAAGAGGAAAGGAAAATATCTCAAAGCCCAGAACAAGCCTCTCCCCACTGTTGTAGGGGAAAGGAGGGGACACAGGGACTCAGGTTAGTGCTTCTCCTGCTCACACCAGGCATGGAAATGTAGGAAAGGTGATGGAACACATAAAAGTTTCCTTTCCAACCATGCCTTAGGCTCCAGCTTTGGAGCAGCTGTGCTATCCTGCACCTCAACCAGAGTGCCAGGCACAATCAGCCCTAGGCTAAAAGGTGCTGGTGCTCAGGATTGACACACAGTCTAGAGACCCATGAGAAGCTGCTGTGGTTTCACCATCGTGCAGCTGGCATGACATCCAGCAAGAGGGGACAACTCTCACCTCCCTGTACAAACACACATTTAGGGACAGCTGAAACGAAAACAAAAATCAAGTTCTTCCTGTCTGAAAAGCTGTCAAGCATATCAAGTCCTTCTTTTACCTTCTTGACTGTTTAGAAAACTGACATAAGGAAACTGATTATTACTCTGGAATAAACTGTAGTAGAAGACAAGAAAAAAAAAAGGGCAAATCTGAGTTTATCTTCTTAAAATATAAACCCCTTAAGGATATTCCTTAATATGCTGCAATTAAATACCAAAAGCCACTCCAAGATAAGCCTTAACAAATCACCTTGAGAGTTTAACAAACTGTGGTTTGGTTTGGGGGATTTTTCAGTGCATCTGTGAACACATTTACCTGCCCTGTCAAATATACTTCTGAAATTCTCACACCAGATGAACACAGCAGCCAGAACAGAGAGTGGGTAAGACAGTCTGAGACAACTGAGAGAGCTGTTCCAATAAAGAGAGTTTGAATATTTAATTATTAAACTACAAAGTCTCAGGTCTCAGCTTGCATCACATAAAATGTCACTGAACTTCAATGCACAAAGAGAGTAGGTTTAGATTAGATATTGGGAAGAAATCCTTCGCTGTGAGGGTGGGCAGGCCCTGGCACAGATTGCCCAGAGAAGCTGTGGCTGCTCCATCCCTGAAAGTGTTCAGAGGCCAGGCTGGACAAGGCTTGGAGGAACCTGGGATATTTGAAGGTGTCCTGCACATGGCAGGGCTTGGAACAAGATAAGCCTTAAGGTCCTTCCAACCCAAACCTTCTGGGATCCTATGATAAATTCATCTACCAGATGCAGCAACGTCACTGTGGGAAGCTGCACATCTGCCATCTAACTTTTGGATTATTTTAATTCTCATAAATGAAAAATAAATTACTGATACCAAAGTGCTTGAAAAGAGCTCATAATACTACAGATATTTACTGTCCTACCATAAATATACAGTTGCTTTACACTTTAAAAATATTTAGTTGTTGATACATAAAATAACCCTTATTTAGTCTTTAGATCTAAAGAGTTATCTTAACAAGCTCTCTTTTGAGTCTGCATTTCAAGTCTTTCCTTTCTGGATCCCTAAAGATTAGGTGCTGGCCATATTTCTGATGCACAGAAGGCATGAGCTCCGCTTTATCTTCTTATTTATTTTGTTCCTCATCATCCACAGATGATGTTCCCCAAGCAGCTGAGAAGTAGAATGCTCTGTTCCCAGAGCCAACACCATGAGTCACTGTGTACTCACAAGTCAGGGTACAAGATCTCCCAATGCTTTCCCCCCAAATCCCAACCACTTTGCAAACCTCTATTCTGCCTAAATTAGACAGCTTTTGTTATCAAGTGAATAAAAATTCACAATTCCTGCCAAGCCACTAAACCACATTCAAATGGCAGAATGTACACCCAATTTAGCATTTCTTAGTGGTTTAGGTGGAAATTCAGGTATGCAGGGAAGGACTTTGCAAAGCTGCAATGGTCATCTTGACAGAAGGAATATAACTAAGTCTGTGAAGTCCGGAGAGAATCAACAACTCAACATTTAGTGGATCTCAGAAGTACAGGCAAAGGCCAGCAAATCCAAAACTCACTGCTCCCACTGGGCTCCTGTACCCTGCAGGAGCTCTAGCTGTGAGCAGACCTTGTAGGAGCACTTTGTTGTTCTGAGCCGTTTAAAACCTTTCACTTTGGTGCTCGTGGTTTTACAATTCCACAGTTTCAAGTGGTTCATCAAAGGAACCTGTAAGCAAAGGTGGGAGGACAAAAATACCTCAAACTGGCTTTGTTAACTAATGGGTCTGCAGTGGAATTTGAAGTCTGCGAGAAGTTTTCCAGAAATAGTGTATGATTTATGCAGAGATGATTGCACATCAATTTCTTATTCAGAATCTTTGTCACATTCACTGGGAAAAAAGTTGAGTTTATTTCTGTCCTCCATTCTTCTACCCTACTGGGTTCTTTCAGTTACTTTTCCCACTTACTCTCCTCTGCTCTTCCCAGGCAACAAACCATCAAACACAGCCAATAAATGGATTAAATCCCACAAGCTTTTCTGCTGTAGTCACTGTGCTTTTCACAGCTGAATAGTTCATATCCATTCAATTCCCATAATTTCCATTTATAGGGATTGATCATTGAATTGAACAGGAGAGTTCATCCACCTGCACCTCTGCTTTCAGCCTATTTTTGAAAGTCTTTCTTATAACCACAACTCTGGACTATCAAATGAATCACAGTTCAACAGATTCAATACTGCAAAAAATTTCTATTTCAACACTAACTTACATTTTCTCTTTTTAAAGCTGGCAATGAAAGACTATTAAAATAGAAGTTGCAGCTCTTTGATCATTAAGGCATCTAAATTTTGTACTACATAGATATTAAGGGAATTTCTGAATGAACCAGAAGGTGGCAAGTTCTGGGTAATCCCACCAAAGCCAGGAAAAGGCAGGGAGAAGGAAAATCACCACTCTCACATTCTTTTCCTATTATTAAATGCAATACAATTAAATGCAGGGGTTCCCTGTAAAATAACTGAAGACAATCACCACAAACTACACTACAGGGAAAATTAGGCAGAACCTGTGCAGCAATACAGAAGAGAATAGTGACACACGACACAATGTTTCACTAAAGGATGAATAAATGTGCATTTAAAGCTCAGAAACTTAGAGCCAGAAATAAGAGGCAAAACAAGACAGAGGAAGGGCAAGGGAAGAGAAGGAAGAAACATGTGCTCATTATCTCAAGAGCTTAACTCCAGAGATTCCAGGAGGAGCGAAGAAGCAGCAAAGAGATTCCAGTGCAGCAGCTTCTGACACAGACAGGTCTAATAATGGCCATTAGCTCGCCAGACACATTTGAGGATTGATGTGGAACTCTTGAAATCTGACAGGTAGAAAGCTGCAATTT